>NC_083874.1:80055771-81406783 GCF_032452875.1 Bos javanicus | reverse complement strand
TAATAAAAAAAACCCTGAATCATATAACTTAAAACTTTTTACTCACTTAACAAGCAGTTACATAGAACTTAAACTGTGACATCAACTGCAATAGTTGTAATGACATACACACAGATGTGTAAACCACGGTCCCTGGCTTGGAAGGGTCCACAAGACAAATCACTTCAATGAAACATTGTGACGGTGGTCTGAGTGGTAACCAGGTTTTGCAGGAGTACAGAGAGTAATTCTCTCTGGGGAAGTGGGCTGGAGGGACTTCACACAGAAGGCAGCATTCAAGACATAGCCTAGAAGAATGAATCGGAGCAATCCAGGAAGAGAGAGAAAAAAAGATATATTCCAGCACAGAGAACAGGCGGTGGGAAGGCATTTTGGAAAGTGTTAGAAAGTCTGTCTGGGGAGATGAACCAGGCGAGGTAGACAGACTTTATGGCCTTAATAAAGCAATGAGGTAACGAAATCAATTTCTGAAAATGGATTTCAAAGCTCTGGAGATGCCACGTGGCATCATAGCTGCTTTAAGAAATTTTCCTTAGATGTTGTATACATTAGTCAAGAAAAATTCAGCCAGTCATTTTGAGTGTTTAGAGATGAATTTTATATTTTGTTAGACTGGCACTAGATAAACCAGCAAGATATTTCTAGCCCTGTGGCTTATTCATTGCCTGGGTATTCTGGTCTCCAATCAGAGCACTGGGTAATGACCAGGAAATGACTTTCTTATACAAAATAAGGATGAAGTAGGTGTGCAGGCCTAATAAAATGTCACCATGAAGCTGATTCAGAAGATCCAGTCAATTACTGGTATCTCCATGTGGGTTTTCCTCTATTTGGTTTACTCCTTGGTAATGGTAGGAGCAACCATTTATTGGGAGACTATTATGTGTCAGGAACTTTATTTATGTTTATATATAACCCTCACACCTTTTTAAAGTAGGTTTCACCCCTATGGTAGCCACACACACACACAAAAACCCTACATTTTATAGAGATAAAGTGGTTTCCCAGGACAGAGTGATTAGAAGTCAGGACTATGATACCACAAGATTATGGTTTGAAACCTGACTCTGCCACTCATCTTGACCTTGGGAAATTTGTCTGACCTCTCTACAGTCAAATTTCCCCATCTGTAAAGTGGGGCTACTATATTTAAGCACTTTAGAAAAGTGGGTAGCATACTTTTTTTTTTACTGTTATGATTATTAATGGCCAGATTAGAACCTCTCAGTAATCTTCCTCCACCACATATTAACCAATAAAAAATTTGCCCTAGATGAAAGCAACTAGAAAGGAAAAATGTGCTGCAAAACGATTACAGTGCTTTCAAAAACAATAGAGAAATGACTTCAAATGAGGTCTTATATTTACCTTCATGCTTTAGGATCATGGAAGGATGGCATTATTCTTAAGCTACATGGCTATAGCTCTCAAAATTCGACATATATATATAAATCACTTGTGAAATTTTTATTGAAACGTCAGATTCCTCAATACACTCCTTGAGGTGTCTACTGAGTTTTAGTGTCGTGTCTTACTTAGAAAAAAGTCTCTGTTTTTGTTTTTTATTTCTGCTAATTATATGAGCCACAAGCTGCAACTCCCTGCTATTAACCTGAAGCCCACTTGGATTTCTGCAAACCCAAAGCTTCACTCTCTTTCTTGTTTTCTTGGCTCTAACACAATGCCTGCATTCTCCAGGGTCCAGAATTGTTTAATAAAACTCAGAATTATTTTGCCTTCCTTCAGGTATAGGCAAGTGGGACTTACCAACGTTTAGCCCTTAAGAAATAGCTGCAGGGGTTTAACATATAAAAATAGGAGTTAATTATGCAACAGGAGGAGGATTGATCATACTCTTTGATTTTCCTTTTCTTATAAACAGGGTAAGCACTAAATAAGAGGCTAAGAAAATTTTGCTCTTTGCCTTACTCTTTCAAAAATTCTTCTTGAGATAAATCTGGGGCAAGGAAGTTCTAACATTTTACAGAAATTATAACGCATCAGAACTCACTCTCAGAGGACACTACAAAACCCAGACAAAGCTGGCCTGGGAGGCCTAAGTTGATGAAGAGTTTCTCCCCAGGGGCCTGTGTGCCTCTGTGCCGTCCTGTGCTGAATTCTACACACTGCACTCACCCTGTATCCAACCCCATCACTCCCAGCCCCCTAGGCAGGAGGAAACCCGAAATCTGCTCTACTCTAGGTTGCCACTGACAACTGGCAACCCCAGGCCAGGAGACAGCCTCCTGGGCAGCCCGTTTTTGCTCTTTCCCAATCTGTTCAACTCAGTTTCCTGCCGGCAGGAGTGTTCTTTTCGTGCCAGCTTTAAACCACTGAGTGCCCTGGGCATGGGCCCGGGCTCTGGAGCTGCGCCCAGTACTCGGCCTGGTGGTTGGCCCACTGCCCAGGAGTTGTCAAGTGTCTGCACCGGGTATCTGTCCCTTCAGCCGCCTGTCCTCCAATCTTCTCCTTGAAACAGTGGGATGAGAAACATCCATCCCTGTCATTTTTCCAAGCCTACCCAAGCTTTCCAAACTTCTTTATGCCCTTGTTGAGGCAATGGGCCCAGTGTGGTTGCAAGCCCTGGTTAGATGAGAAGGGAGGGCACCAGGACTTTTAAAGTCATTCAGGGATTCCTTCGGAGCCCTCTAATGATCATGAAACACTTTAAAGGGACTTTGGGTCCTAGGCTGTGGATTCTTCAGGAACCAGAACCTGAATGTAACCTTAGCTTATCGGCCTCTTCTAGAACTTCTCCCAGATGTAAGATTCTTTGATTAAATACAACCTTTTGGAAGAAGGGAGGAAAGAAAAAAAACTTGGCTAATTTTAGCCTTAAAGAGCTTGTGTGCAAGGCTAAGTCTGTCAAACTGTACCCCCAGGATGTTGTACAGCCATTAAACAACTGCCTTCTGGGCACTCCATCCAGGCCCCGTGAGGCACACTACAGGGGGGATGGCTTAGAGGAAGAGAAGAGTCAAGTGTGTGGGGTGGAGAAGGAACCAGTGACTTAGAGAAAAAAACTGACAAGAACCAGAGTCGAGGCTGGAGGATCCTGCTACGCAGGGATTCCCACATCAGGTTCCTGAGCACAGAGATTTATGCCATATTTAAATCTCCAAAGTTGAATGGGTTCAGAAAACTGTAGGAAAGTAAACATACTATTCAGCCACTAGGTGGGTGGTCATCACATATGTTACGTATCTAAAAATTTAAGTCAGAACAGCTTGAACCTTTCCATATCTAATTCCCAATAGTAGTTTTGAACTGGGTTTGAACTGTTTATAAACAAAACCAAGGCTGCTTCTTTCCTCCAAAAAGAAGGCAGTTTTCTTTCCATATACACCTATATATATTTTTTAAATGTTATTTCCAAAATCTTAAGCAAGAAAGCCAGGTATTTTTCTAATTCAGGATTCTTGGTTTCCAAATGTAAACAGAAAGAGAAGCCCAGTCTGGTTTTTAGAAAGCAAGTTTAGTTTGCAGAATATGCATTTATACCTTCTGCAAATTTGGGGGGGGAAAGGACTAAAGGATCAAAAAGCATGTTGCCAATTACATGACAAATGTAATTGCCATGATGACTCTGACTATAGCCACAGCCAAAAAAACATTCTAAACTTTAAACCTACAGTCTAGGTGATAGCTGCTTTTCCACATCTACTCATTATACTACAAGTCACAGAGTAGATGGTAGTAGTAGAGTAGATGGTCATTTAGAGCATTATTTATCAAATTCCCACGTTCACAATGAGCTGGAGCTACTTCCCACATTCCACTTTTAAAAAGTCACTAAAAATTCTTTAGGTCACAGGAGTAAAATTAAACATCCTGCCATGGATAATGGTAAGTGAAATTGCAGTCTGTGGTCCTGGGTGTAAAGATTAGCTTCACTCCAATGCATTTCCAAATCAAATAAGTTTACATGGTAAACTTTTAAAAAATATTCCTTATGGACAAAGAAATTCCATAACAACTTTAGGGAAAAATGCACTTTAATGCAGTATTAAGCTGTTAGAAATATTTTTTACCCATAAAACTATAATTATTACCAACGGTTTACTAGCCCATTTAGGATTTTAGAATCTTTACTGTCTAATCTTAGCATACTGTACTTTTTGGCTAAACACATAAACTCATTATAATATCAACACAGAATTTTTTACAGCAGCAGCAGCACTTCTAAACATGTAAAAACATGTCACAGATTATAAAACAGCAATTGATTTCAAGTGCAAAGTAATCTCAGATTAAAACTGGCATCAGGTTCTAATGAGCATTCACCTTCCAAACAGCACTAGAGATTGGACTGGTTATTAAAAACAAAGGGAAATAGGGAGGACACTAGAGTATACTATTGTGTCTGTATTTTTATATACACACATATATTAATAGAAAATAAATACATATACATTTTTGTTAATAGACAGAAAATTACGAGCCCTATGGAAAGCAGGAACATCTCTCTTTCTCTCTCAGAACTGCTTTCATTTTGACCCAAATTTGCTGGCTTACTTGAAATGATTTTGCCTTTCTCATTATAAATTCATTTGAAGTAAAACTGTGGAATCTTGAAATTTAGAGCATCAAAAATTATTTATCTTTAGGGAATGGATTCTGCCATAATTAATTTTATATCCTGTTTCTCTTCTTTTGTCATTCATTTGGTGTTAAATTTTCCAAATTTAGTCTAATGCCAACAGTGATCTGCCTGGGAAACCTACCTTAACAGGCAGATGTCCAGATCAAAAAATAGCCTATTTTTATGGTAGAAATATAAACAAACATGTACACACCATACAAAATAAGGTTGAAATGGGTGGGGTCACTTGATTGACATCCATTTGTCTCTTTCATTAGAAAATGTCATGGGCAGCTTCCACTATGCTTAGACAAATTTAGATGAATGGAGGTGCTAACTAATGATGCCATTATCTATGTAGCCAATGTAAATGAAGGCTTGAAAATCCTGAGTCATTCATGACAGCCACTTAAATGACAGAGGAGGGGAACTTACAAAATGAAAACAAAATGTCTTGAGGTGGTAAATTAATAAAAAAATAACATTCGGATAGGTAAAAAGATAAAATATGCTTAGCTTTTGGAAAGCAATCCAGTGAAGTCCAGTAAACAGGGCCAAGTCTTATGAATTGTAAAAATTGCATTATGTACAATCTTTTTAGCAATAAAAATTATTTTAACCATCAATAACTGAGGGTTGTTATTTTAGGAGAATGAAGTCAATACATTTGTTTTCCTGAGGCAGGCAGGGGCAGTATTGTGCTATTCATGAACTTCATTAATATTCATTAATTTTAAAAGCAGTTTGGTTAGCTTTGGCAATTTCTATCAGATATTATGCCTTTAAATAAAAATAATTACAAGAACTTCATTATTTAAAAATGTAATTAGCATGAAGTTTAAAACCTACATTTTCACTAGAGGATGTTATTCATTGGATGGTGTACATTTTCTGGAAGGGTCTGTTTTAATTGAATTCCTGGGGTAAAATTCTAAAAATCATAGTGACTAAAATAACCTAAATGTAACCAAAAGAAAACTGAGAATACTTTTTTTCAAATGTTCGAATTAATTTCCACTTTAAAGAGTACCATAGTTGACCCAATTAGCTCTGTAAACGAATTCTGTTGTTTGACATTCTTTAGCATTTCACAGTAGACTGTTTTCACCCGTCCACCACCTTAGATCCCCAAAGATCTCAGCGCACATTTAGTGATATTTACCTTATGAAGTAACTAAATCCAGAAGAGCATTGAGCTCACATCACTGTAAAAAGAAATTGTTTCCTCATGCTTGCCGCTCCCATTCAGGGACTAGAAGCTGAAAACTCTGAAATTATCCTTGTGCAACTAGGAAATTGTGGACAGAAATGCAAAATAGTTTTATTTGTATATAAGCCCAGCCATAGAAACCATACAAAACCTTGCTCTGCAAAAAAGTCCTTCAGCCTTTGTAAATCAGGCTTTTTACACCATGACAGATTAACAACCAGGGCAAAAAATTCATGCACGTGGAGCTGGAAATGGAATCTTCCACACGTCCTTCTTGATTCATGTCCACACTGAGGTACAACAATGTTGAGTAGTACTTTGTGGATTATAAGAAAATAAATAAATAAAAATTAAAGTACCACCCAAAGAAAGTAAGTCTGAATAGTTCAGGGAGACTTTTGAGGCATGGCCAACAGGGAAAATTCACTGTAGTGAATAGCTAAACTTTTAAGAAAACACACTTCTTTGTGTGTGGCTTTTATTTTTTAATATTTTTTAGGACTGGCTGCTCTAGAAATGTATTTGAATCAGTTTGATTTATGTTTGTCAAAAGTAACTTCCAGTGCCAGAGAAACACCTCAGTTCTTTAGGTTTTATTTTTAGCTTTTTGTTTTTGTTTTGTGTTTAAGGTAAGCTAGCCCTTAGGGACTAGCACAATTTTCCTGTTTAGGGTAGTCTGAAAAATAGGAGAGATCGTCTTGCTTCTTGTTATCAAACATAGGTGACTGTAGATATAATTTTTCTAAAAACATGGTTAATAATAGACTACCAGCAAGAGTAAATCCAGTACCTGCCTCCCTAAATGGATTAAATCAGTGTCTCTGCAATACCATACTGGACAATGGGTAACATTCTTTATAGAGGTATTTATCCACTCTGACTTATTTAAGAATACAGAAAATTTTGCTGCATCCACAAGTGGACAGATTTCCAATTCAAGAGGGCAGGCTTTGGGCTGCCTCTTGCTTTAGGGATATTGAACCTTCTCAGTTGCCCATACCTGACTTGCCTTGACATACAGCAGCACCCTCCCTGGGATCTCCCCTGTCTTTATATCTTTATAGTTTGGGAGTGTGGCCTCCCAAACTACACATAAAGTTAATAGTGTCCGAGGTTCCAGCTCCTCCCCCCAAACCCATGGCCCTCAAGGGGAACTAATTCATCAGTGCCTAGGGTCAAAACTCGGCAAGTCAGGCCTTGTCCTCTCCAGTCTGAGTAGGATTGACTGTACCTGGATAAAAGCACGGGACGGAAAGGGTTAATCACAATTCTCCTCTTCCTCCTCTCCCCCCTCCACCCGGCGACAGAGCCCGGAGTGTCTCAGCGGGGGAGCAACTGGAAACCACAAACACCCAAACCCGGGAGCAACTCAAACTAAAGCTGGAGACCTGGCTTAGGGAAAGGAGTTAAGTTTAGACCAAACGGTTTTATCAAGGTAGCTGAAAAGGTGCTGCCCTCAAATCGCAAGGATTTCTTTGATGTTGCAGTTGAAGCCTCAAAAATACATTTTATGACCCTAATGCCCTTTATTCCCAAAGACCCCAAGGGGTGTCTGCAGAAACGTCCTGCAGGCGTACAGAGCGCAATGGGAGTGAAGAAAACCCCCGCGGTACGTGCCTGGCCACCTGGTCCAGGTAACCCTTGCTGCGGGGTCGGGGCCGCCAAGCAACAACCTTCGCCCCATGACAGGGCATCCTCCAAACCCACCGCAGCCAAGAGGTTGCAGGACCCATCCACCGGCCCCGGCCCCGGCCCCCGCCTCCCAGCCCCAATCTCCCGCACGCCCTCCGCAGTCCCTTCCCTACTCCTCACCCGGGGGTCGGGGGGCGTCCCTGATCGCCAGCCCCCCTGAAACCTATCGGCGCTTTGAGCGCCCACCAGCAAATTCCTACCAGCCCCAGCCTTCCAGGAAAGCAAAAGCAAAAAAAAAAAAAAAAAAAAGACCATGACATCACGGGCAGGTTTATTTGGGTTTGTTTGTTTGCTTGTTGGCTCGATTAAATACTCGTGGAAGGTGAACGTACCCCACACAGGAGAAGTTTGATGTTGACAAACTTCTGGTGGCAGCGAGACAGTGTCAGCACAACTTCCGGGATAATGAGAGCTGCTTTGCAGGGAGCGCGGCAGCGGCGGCGGGAGGCGGCCGCCGGACGGAACAGCAAATGCTATTCAGCCCGAGCAGTTTCAAGCCGCCCGAGCTGGGGAATTACTGTAGTCGAGCTACGGCTCTTACCACCGGCGCTGGATCTGGGCGCGCGTTAGGGGGGGAAGCTGCAGGCACAGGGCGCCGAGAGGGGAGCTTTCAAGTTACTTTGCTCCACCCCTGCACCCGGCAGAGGCTGGCAGGCTGCGTGGTAACTGCCAGCATCTTGGTCCCTGCTCCTTTGGGCGGCCGCCCTGGAACCAACCAACTTTTCTCTCCCCCAAAACTCCCTCTTTGTTTCAAATAGGACTCTCCAAAATTTATTCTTGGGAAGACTGACAGCCGGGGTCAAGAAACAGCTGTTGAAGTTAATGTTTCTTCCTCCCACTTCGTCTGATGGTTGTGCCCTGCCAAGACAAAGTGAGAGGCACTGCCTGGTGGCTTCTTTAAACAGACAAGCATTTAGCCAAAAAAAAAAAAAAAAAAAGTGGGGGAGAGTGGGGGGGGGATATTTTCCTGCTTAACATACAATCTGATCAGAAATGCAACAGCATGTGCTTTTCAACTTGTGCTGATTACTTGCTGAAAAGATGCTGCAGCTTTTAGTTTTGAACACTCTTAGCACTGTCTGGGGGGTGGCAGGGTGCGGGCGGCGCAGGGATGGCGGGAGAGGTGGTGGACACTTTCCATGTTTTGGTAAAGGGGCAAAAATGTTAAACCTTCCTCCTCTGACCCACCTCACCCTCTCTAAGAAAGATAGAATGGCCTGGGGGAGGGAGGAAAGAGTTACATTCCTTTGCAAGGTTTAATTCACATTTCAAATTTCATATCATGATGCAGAACAAGGACTGGCCTAGAGCTAGGCAAATTGTTTTTATTTGGAGACCTAGGCCAACCTGGACCTTGCTGCCAGCTCTTGGTAGTTCTTGGTGGCTTTCTCCAGATTAGGCCCGTCTCTTCTCCAGTTCCCCAACCCAGCTCCTTTGCCCAGAGGGCATGCTCTGGGACAAGCTATCTTGTTTTTTCCTGCTTTCTTCAGGGTGAAGGTTGATTTTAGCACAACCCTTCCTCTGCTCCCTGTACAGTTTAGGGTGCCCTGCGGGTCTGCCTGAGTCTCCATGTCCTGACTGAACTCTCCAAACGTGGTCGTTCTCTGTAGTGGGAGTGGGGGATTGGGAACTCGATTCCTTCCTCATCAGAGAACTTAACCAGTCTTCCAAGTGCCCCATTGCCCTTTGGGAACACTCTGCTCACTTGGTCTCTCTCAGACACGGTCATATGAAGACATAAAAGGCCTTCCTACTCCACCACCAGGTTAGCCTGTCACCACATCGCAATGCAGTGCCATCACAAAGTGATATTGCATCAGACCCAAGGATATTTTAGGAAGCTCTCAAGCTGGGTCCAACCAGCCTTCTGTGCAGGAATCAGGGCCACACTGCCAAAATGAGGGCTGCGGAGATGCTGGACAGGTGGCAATGATGCCCTCTCTATTCTCAGCTCCATTCCCCACTTGCTGTCCCATGTCTCCCCCACCTTACGCCCCAGACGCCACCCCAGCCAGTCATGCACTCAGTGACTCCCCCACCTCTCTCGCTGCCTAGTTCCCAGAGGCCACCGCTTTTTTCTCCCTCTGTGTCTCTTTGCAGTGTGCTGGTCATTTCCCCTTCTCTCCAACTCTGGGTCGCCCAGTTGTGGTGACATGATGGCAGTGGCCAAGCATCAGGCACCATCCTCAGCAAGTGCCCGCTTCTCTGAGTCCTACTCATGCAATCCAGCAGTCAATTGCCTTAAATTCCTTTAGCTTTATTGTTCTCCGTCCTTAGACCAGTGCTCAGCATCTAGCAGGGCTATAGGCAGACCTCCACTAATCCTGAAGTTGTAATTCCCTACTGCTGGCTCCTGTAGTTTTATTACGGCCTCCTTTTTTTCTAAGATTGACAGACATAAACCTTCATTGTGGAGGTCTGCACCAGCACCCTTAAAGGCTTCTTTGTGTGGAAATGTAACCTCAGGGCAAAGTCGGCCCAGCTCCAGGAAAGGCACATTATCCTGCTACAGGGAATTACTGTGTTGGGGCAGACCTCAGGGTTCCTCCTCCTGGCTGGCTACCTGGCATCCTCCCAGGGACAATGCTTTCTTCCTCTGCACGCGTGCTAAGTCGCTTCAGTCGTGTCCAACTCTGTGGCGACACTATGGACTGAGGCCCACCAGGCTCCTCTGTCCCTGGGATTCTCCAGGCAAGAATACTGGAGGGGGTTGCCATGCTCTCTTCCAGGGGATCTTCCTGACCCAGGGATCGAACATGCATCTCTTATGTCTCCTGCATTGGGGGGTGGGTTCTTTACCACTAGCACCACCTGGGAAGCCCTTTCTAAGTAGAATTTTTTGTGGGGGGACTTTGGCGGATTGGGACTACTGTAAGAGGAGACTGTAGCAGCTGTCCAGGGAACTCTACACGCAATCAGAGGAATCAGACATCCTTCCTTCAGGGGGTGGGTCTCTAAATGCAACCACTCCTGAAGCCCTCAAACACGCACGGGGTCAGGGTGCCCCCTGGTAAGGTAGCTGTCTTGGAGCTAATGATACTCTTCCCGGTGCCTTCGTATCACTTAGAGGAGCTGATCTATTTATGCAGGTGTTGGGTTAGACAAATTACTCCAAAAAGCAAAGGTGAAAAGATACACAATCTTAATTTATCATGCAGGATTAAAGTCAGATTTAAATCAAGTAGAATTATTAAGGGATTTAGAGCTAGTGTCTCTTTCCAAAGGAAAAAAGGACCTAAAGAATACTGTTTGTTGAAGGGTATCAAGGTCAAGAATGTAGCTCCTTATATTTGAAGAGTTATTTTCTCTCTCCCTTTTAAATGTTCACGTATATTTCAGTCAAATAGAATAGTAATAGGAAATTCAGATGTACATGATCAGGCCTTAACTGTTCCACGTGCTGTTGTTTTAGTTGCTCAAGCCGTTTCCGATTCTTGTGACCCCATAGCCTGCCAGATTCCTCTGTCTGTGGGATTTCCCAGGCAAGAATACTGGAGTGGGTTCCTGCTCCAGGGGATCTTCCTGACCTAGGGACCGAACCCGGGTCTCCCAAACTGGCAGGCAGATTCTTTATTGCTGAGCCACCAGGGGAGATCGCTTCAGTCGTGTCCAACTCTGTGCGACCCCAGAGATGGCAGCCCACCAGGCTCCCCCGTCCCTGGGATTCTCCAGGCAAGAACACTGGAGTGGGTTGCCATTTCCTTCTCCAGTGCATGAAAGTGAAAAGTGAAAGTGAAGTCACTCGGTCGTGTCCGACTCCTAGCAACCCCCTGGACTGCAGCCTACCAGGCTCCTTCATCCATGGGATTCTCTAGGCAAGAGTAGTGGAGTGGGGTGCCATTGCCTTCTGTTCCATATAGACAGGTGCAAAAAAGAAGAGATGAAGATGTGCACTTATTTTGACCGAGGACTTCCTGTAGGAACAGGGGCTGTGCCTGGGTTATGGATCAAGTGAGTTATATAAAATAGTTGGTTAGAGAAGATGGGTTTCCCCAGTGCCTCAGATGTAAAGAATCTGCCTGCAATGCAGGAGACCCAGGTTCAATCCCTGAGTCAGGAAGATCCCCTGGAGAAGGGAATGGCTACCCACTCCAGTATTCTTGCCTGGAGAATTCCATGGACAGAGGAGCCCAGTGCAGTTTCACACTTAGAGAAGATGAATTTGGAATCAGGGAGAGATTAAGTAAGAACCAGTACAGTTCACATGGAATCTTGTTGAGATGGTATTCAGTCCTATAGCCCCAGGAGCTGGTTGCTAGTTCAGAGAGGTTAACACATGCTTTTAGTCAATGTTTCTGAAAATGTATTCTCACAGAGTCAAGAACACGAACAGCAAAGGAAATGGAAACAAGATGTCTTTACATAGTATTTGAGATTACAGAATATAGACAGAAATAAAAATACACATGCAATTATTTTCCCCTTTCCCTTTCATTCTAAATCTAGGCTAGAGTTTAATTTAGGATTAAAAGTCTCTGTATGGATTCTCTTCTAACTTCTCCTCCAGTTATCCCATCCACATTCCAGTTCTGGTTTTGGGCAGAACTGCAATTGTCCTTTGTAGGGAATTGCAGGAACTCCTGTGCTGGTTTTCTAATGTGGGAAAATGTCTACTGGGGAGGCAAAGACCACCAAACTAGTTTCATTATGACCCAAGGAACACTAAATCCAGCCCTTCGGCGGTGGGCGACCAGCCTAACACACTCTTCCTCTACAGAGCTCATTAAAATGTTACTTACATTTTACAGTATGATCTCAATCCAAAAGTTGGAATTTTATCTCGGCAAATAGAAAAAGAATACTCTTGTGCTATCTGGGTCTGAAAAGTTTTAATTTCTTCTGTGGACCTGCTGGTGACTAGTGAAATAAGGTCTGTATTACTTGAGAGTGAGCATTTCAGTTCAGAAAAGTTGGCAAGGAAGTAAACAACAGATTAAAAAAACCCAACCCAAGGACACAAAATCAGACTTATCAGCCAAATAGATTTTAACTTTTACCTTCCTCGTAAAAGTGAATTTATTGTTTGCCAAAAGTACAAAATCAACAACTCTGAAGAAGGCATGTTTCCTACTTTGGTCTCCAACCTACAGCAAAGGTGATGACTCTTCATAACTACACCACCTTAGAACTCTCATTCATGTGACCAAAATTATTCCGGATCAAAAATAATATCATAAATCCCAGACACTTTTAGGTGAACCAAACTGTCTGGATGCTAACTTCAACCAACCAAATTAAATTAACATTTTAACGATTTGTTTCCGGCATTGTTCATGCTTCATAAAGAGTCACTCACTTTATTTTGACTCAAGGCAACAAGGCTAAACAAGTGATTCTAAAAAATGGATCACTTCCAGGTCTGGAAATTAAATTTCCTTGAGTTCTTCTGAGGCAGCAAAGATTCTTCAGAATCTACAGGCCTAACTGTATGATGCTACCACCTTCCCAAGAGAACTACTAAGAATTGCAGCTAGAACCAGTTATGAGAATATTTTTTTGTAAAAGCAGAGACTATCTCTCCGATGGCAATAGGCCAGACATCTAAGACCTCTGGAAATGCTTGACATCTTGCCATGTATCACCACAATCAAATCCTGGATAGGGTATTCTCGTCTGAGTTTCACTGACTACCAGTAAGGGGCATGGATAGAATAATAAGCGATTCGAGTCTTGGTGCCCAAGTTAGAACTGAACATGCCTGATAACATTCCCTGGAAAAGGGTATGGGGACTGTGTATCAAAGGTGGCATCAGCTCTTCACCTGTGAATAGCCCGATGAAACCTGGCTGGGAGCCACCTTAATAATGTGGTTTGTAAAATTCTGGGATTATTGCGATTAATATATGGGACTCTCAGCTGAAAACAAGGAGCCCTTTCTCAGCTGCAAATAGTGAACAACAAGGTCAACCATAGAGACTTATTTTTTTAAAGCACGATTTAGGGGAAAGAAAGCTTTTGTTGCCAAATAGCCATCTCAGAAGGAAACGGCAACCCCCCCGCCCCCCCGCCCCCAACACACAGCCATCTCAGAGCCCAGAAGTTACACAGTACTTTTGCTTTCCAAAGGTGTTTGCCCCCCAAAGATCATAGCAATATAATATTTTTTTCCTTTTTTTCCTTAACCAACAGGTGAAACCAGAACTTGTCTTTCCGTACCTGTTCAAAGAAGTACCATGCCAGTCTGAGGAGAAATACACAGGGAGTCTTCAGATTAGAAGTGTATCAACAGCAATGTTGATGGACCTAGAGATTATCACACTAAGTGAAGTAAGTCAGACAAAGAAATACAAATATCATATGATATCACTTACATGTGAAATCTAATTTTTAAAATGATACAAATGAACTTATTTACAAAACAGGCTTACAGATATTGAAAACAAACTTATGGTTACCATAGGGGAAGTGTGGTGGGGAGGGCTAAATCAGGAGTTTGGGTTGAATGTGCACATACTACTATATCTATGATAGATTATCAACAAGGATTTACTGTATAGCACAGGGAACTCTACTTAATATTATGTGATAACCTATATGAGGGAAAAAAATCTAAAAAGAATTAATATATATGTGTATATATGGGCTTCCCTGGTGATCAGATGATAAAAAATCTGCCTGCAATGTGGGAGGCCTGGTTTTGATCCCTGGATTGGGAAGATCCCCTGGAGGAGGGCATGGCAACCCACTCCAGTATTCTTGCCTGGAGAATCCCCATGGACAGAGGAGCCTGGAGCGCTACAGTCCATGGGCTCTCAAAGAGCCGGACACGACTGATTTTACATATATGTATACTAAGCACAGTATATATGAAAGAAAGTAAAGTCGCTCAGTCGTGTCTGACTCTTTGCAACCCATGGACTATAGCCTGCACTAGGCTCCTCCCTCAATGGGATTTTCTAGGCAAGAATACTGGAGTGGGTTGCCATTTCCTTCTCCAGGGGATCTTCCCGACCCAGGGATCGAACCCCGGTCTTGCACATTGCAGGCAGACGCTTTACTGTCTGAGTCACCAGGGAAGCCTTATACACACACACACACACACACACACACACACACACATAAAAAACTGAAACACTTTGCTGTATACCTGAACATTGTAAATCAACTATACTACACTTAAATTTTAAAAAATAAAAGTACACCAAGAGGCCTTCCAACCCACTCCAGTGTTCTTGCCTGGAGAATCCCAGGGACGGGGGAGCCTGGTGGGCTGCCATCTATTGGGTCGCACAGAGTTGGACATAACTGAAGTGACTTAGCAGCAGCAGCAGCAGCAGCAAAAAGCCTTCAATGTCATGCATCTAATTTTTAACATAATATAAATATAAATAAAATCATGGAATTATCTAAATCTAATCATGCCAATTAATAAATGCCCTCACTTTTCAGCACTACACTAGCAGTTGACTTTCTTTTCAGAGACATTTTTCACAAAGAAACAAAGCTATTATCTTTTGGCAGTATTTATTGCAGATGTAACAAATAAAGAGAACCATAAGGCCTTGCTTAAGCTGTGATTACCAGGTGGATAGCTGGGCCCACTCACTAGTAAAGTGATTTGCTCTGAGACAGTCATGTTTCGGATTCTGATGCTTCTCTCAGCAAATCTGCAACTTATTTTTTTCATAGAACTTTGAGGTTGTCGATAAGTCATTGCAATGTTTAATGCCAAGTCCTTACATTCTCAGAGATAAAGAAGGCAAAGAAGGAGAGAAAGAATGTGTTGCTCATTATCCACAAGTTATTTTCCTGTTGTTCAGGATGTCAAGAACATTTTTTAGAAATTTTTCAAGGCGATGACTCCCGGGCATTTTCCATAAAAGGGGTATTTTTGCATTTCATGTACTGTCCCAAGAGTGGGTGTAAGAAGCAGTTTGTTTTCACTCTGCAACAAGAAAAGTGACCTAAATAATTTGTCTTGAATTTTATAATGACTACAGTAGTGAACTGAAACCTTTTTTCCTTATATTTGGTTCTTCTATGATACAATTTTGCAAGCTAATACATAATATACTTTGCCTAAAAGGTTAAGTGTTTTTTTTTCTTTTAAAAATATACACTATTTAAAGGTTCTTTAACTCTTCCAGAATGGGTCATAAATCCAACCTAAACTCTAATGATAAGGGGCTTCCCTGGTGGCTCAGACAGTAAAGGAGACCTGGGTTTAATCCCTTGGTTTGGAAGATCCCGTGGAGAAGGGAATGGCTACCCACTCCCATATTCTTGCCTGGAAAATCCCATGGACAGAGGAGCCTGGTGAGGTTCATGGGGTCGCAAAGAGTTGGACACACCTGAGCAACTAACACTTCACTTTCCAAATCTAAGGACAGTTAAGTTGTACTTGCCTTGTATTTCAAAGTGTTCTACAGAATGAGTTGGTAAAGTTAAGTGGTAACTAGCATGGCATGGGAGAAGGCGATGGCACCCCACTCCAGTGTTCTTGCCTGGAGAATCCCATGGATGGAGGAGCCTGGTAGGCTGCAGTCCACGGGGTCGCTAGAGTCAAACACGACTGAGCGACTTCACTTTCACTTTTCACTCTCATGCGTTGGAGAAGGAAATGGCAACCCACTCCAGTGTTCTTGCCTGGAGAATCCCAGGGACGGGGGAGCCTGGTGGGCTGCCGCCTGTGGGGTCGCACAGAGTCGGACACGACTGAATTGACTTAGCAGCAGCAGCAGCATGGCATACTACACTAATCACTCTAGGTTATGTTATATAACATAGAAAACACTTTCATTCTAGATAGTGAAGATGCCATACAAAGTGAGGCTGTAATTCAGGTATCTTAATGGCAACTATTTAAAGTGTTTATTGTTGCAGCTGAATTCAGAACCCAAAGCACTTCTAATTATCCACTGTTTAGGTAGAATACAGGCAGAAGAGAACGTGTTACTGTGTTTTGTGCTTCAACTCTGCCCTAAAGGGGTTATTTCCAGGAGTGGAAAGGAACACCGAGTCTACAGAAATCTTGGCAAACTCTTATCCAGGGAGACTACAGTGATTTCATGGATCTTGCTGTTGTTTGCCAGGAGGTATTACCTTTCTCCAAATTCCATTCATGCAGCCGGTTGCCTCTTTTCTCCTGGGGTAGTACTTCACAGTAAATATACACATCAATTAGCACCATGCTGAACATTTCTTCCTTCCAGGTGACGATTAGCCTGCAATGAGGAAGGAGCGGGTCAGAAAAATTAAGAGTGCCAGCTCAACTGTCATAGTGCTGGGTTCAAATCCTGATTCTGTCTTAGCAGCAGTGTAACCCTGAGTCAGTCTTAAGTTCCTCCTTCATAAAATAGGGCAGAAGATGGAAACACAATATCCATTGTTTACCATCTCACTTCATTAGTATCCCCATCAGAAGCTCTCACAAGATTTTGATGGAGCTCTAAATAACCTTTGGATCAATCTGTGAATTTCCCTTCCCATGGAAGTGAAGGGTTGCATTATTCTCTAAAAGTTAATACCTTAGAGTCAGTGTAATATTTTACACTCTCATCTAGTATCTGACCCATTGAAACCAAAGTAGAAGCAAAGACTCAGAAGTCAGAGCGCCAGTTTCTCAGTTGTCCCGTTATATAGCTGCATGCTGTTGCTCAGACCACAGTCACTGATGACCAAGTGCTGTTGCCAACCTCATTGACTGAGCAGCTTCTCACCGTTCAACTAGACTGAGAGCTTTCTGAGGACAGGTTCCAGCAGTCTCATAGGTTCTTGTATCCCTCTGGACACTAAATGTAACACAGTACCTTGAAAATAACAGATTCTCAGCCAATGTTTGCTGTTTGGTTATTTTGAGAAAGAGTTCTGGGGTGTTTATAACAAAACAAGTTCGTATTGAAGAATCCTATTATGCACTTTCAAAACAGGCCTATAGAAGCTCTTGCTAGGAAAACACAGTTTGGACACTAATGAAATAATAGCCCATTTCTCGTTCCTTTTTCTTTTTTTTATTCTGGCCCTATCTCAACTATACTAGTTTAAAATATCTTTAATTTTTGTTTTGGAAGTGTAATAAGTACTCATTAAAAATAAGGCTCCCTAGATGGCTTTCTCCATTCTCCACATACCTACTGGAAAATAATTGCTAATATTTCGGACTATATTCTTCCAGGTTGTTTTATTTAGTTGTTTTTGACACATATACTAACATTTATTGTTATTTCATAGAAACAGTTACACAGTTCATTGACTTTTGGAGCTTGCTTTTTTCATTTAACAATGCATTGTGAACATTCCTCCATGTCAACACACACTTCATTCTTACTTAGAGCTGCATAATACAAGTTTCTTGTGATCCAACTATTCATTACCATTATCTGATCCCTATAGTGGATAAGTTGTGTAGGAAAGCAGAAATTGGTCGTAACAGGAATATATCCACTAATGAACTGGCCACTTACTAAATTAGTCCCCACTCAAAGAGCCCTCCCAATTTAATACCAGCATTTATTCCCACTCAGCCAGTCAATTTTGCTGATTGTAGATGTTGTAAACATCCAACAAGACAATGTAAATAAAATGCATTTCAGTTGCTATGTAAAATTGCTAATCTTGCAAAAGATGCAGGATTTTATGAAGTCATTGAAAGTGATTCTGGAGAACTGTTCCATAACCAAATGAGTATCCGACAATGTTGGGCCAGTTAACAATTAAAGATGAGAAAAACAACAAGGATGATAAGAGGATAAATTCTTCAAAAGGAAAATTATTTGAATATCAAAGGATTAAGATAGGCTCTCGGGAAAATTGATGAAGCCCTCACATCTTTTTTCAAAATGACCTTTGTATGATTCTGCTATAAAAGTCAGTGTGAAGTGAAGGGTGTCAAAATTTGCTATCACATAATTTTGCTAGAAAAATTATTCCCTTCACTAAATCAACACTTGAGTCATCCTTTGTTTATTCTAAAAATTAGAGCATTGTTGCAATTAGAGTTGTGATATGTATATCTTCAAAGATAAATCATATTTAAAGATAAGATAATCTTGAAATTTTTCAAAACAAAGTTTCAATCAAATCTTTTTTTTATTCTTCATTTTACAATGCTCAACCCTATTTATTACTTTTACAGCTTTCATCAGCCATGTTATGGCAAACAGAAGCAACAGACACTGAAAATAAGGCTTCTAATAGACTAATCAGATTCCCTAGTTCTCTCTCCATGAGGCATTTAGAAGCAGGACTGGCCACTTTGCAAGAAGTAAAGCCCCAGGGTGGCTGGATAATTCACAGGAGGGAACAGGCCTTAAGAAAGAAGACAGGCAGTGGACTTCCTCTGGCACTAATCTGGCACATAGATATTTGGGTCTAATATAATTTGAAAAAAATAAAAACGATGTAACCTTATTTGTGTCCAAACTGGTAAAGCAAGTTACACCAGTTAAATGTGGGTATATTAGGATTTATTTTTAGCAGTTACCTACTGACTGATATTTGGGTTCTTTCCAATTTTTTGCTACTATAAGCCGTGTGGCAATGAACAACAGTGTACACGTATATCTTGGTGCACTTATATAAGCATTTCTGTAAGAAAAATTCCTAGAAGTGAAATTCCTGGAGTTGGCAAAAGGTATATTAAAAATATTAACAGACTTTAGCAAATTGTCCTACCGTTTAATGCCATCTACAGTATCAGAGAAGGCCTGTTTCTCCGCAGCCTTCACAAAGAGACTACCATCACTTTTTGCCAATCAGATTGCAAAAACAGGCTATGGCCGTTGTTGTTTTCATTTTCAATAATGTAAATTCTTGATGTGCAAGATAAACTTTGCTTACTGCCTGCTTAGAATTTTTAGAAAGAGCCTCACTGTAGACTCTGGAAAATCTGCATGAGAGATGCAGTGGGGGATCATCTCACCCCCTGGTGATGGGCAGAAGCTAAAAAAATGAGCATGCCATGCATTCATCTGTTTTTTAAAAAATCCCTTTTTGAAACTATTATACTTACTGCTCACAAAGGGTAAAGTGTTTATAGTCAGTAGTAGAAGATGGAGATAATTTTTTGCAAATTCCTGTTTTCAGGACTGTGAGTTCCTTTAAAATCTGTGAACAGGTAAAAGGTCAGTAGATCCTGAAACTAGACACCTTGACGTCATCCGAGCTCATACACTTTCCATTAGGATTTTGGCCAAGAAAGTGGCAGTGTTCTAAGTGAAAATTTCTTACATATTTGGAGGGCCTAAAAAAGAAGCAAAAAAATCCACTAGAGTATGCATTTGTGGCTGCTGCCACTGCTGCTAAGTCGCTTCAGTCGTGTCCGACTCTGTGCGACCCCATAGACGGCAGCCCACCAGGCCTCCCCTGTCCCTGGGATTCTCCAGGCAAGAACACTGGAGTGGGTTGCCATTTCCTTCTCCAATGCATGAAAGTGAAAAGTGAAAGTGAAGTCGCTCAGTCGTGTCCGACTCTAGTGACCCCATGGACTGCAGCCCACCAGGCTCCTCCGTCCATGGGATTTCTCTATGCAACTAGAGAAAGCACAGAGTCGGACACGACTGAAGTGACTTAGCAGTAGCAGTAGCAACAGCAGGAATTACATTCTGATGCATGCTACCATATGGGTGAACTTCAAAAACATTATACTAAGTGAAATAAGCCAGTCACAGAAAGACAAATAGTATATGATTCCACTTACATGGGTACCTTCAATAGTTAAATTCACAGAGATAGAAAGTAGAATGGTGGTTGCAGGGGCTGGTGGGAGGGGAGAGTGGGGCTTTAGTGTCTAATGGGTAGACAGTTACAGTTGGGGAAAATGAAAACTTCTGGAGACGGATGTGGTGATGATTTACATGCTCAGGTGAGCATACTGCATGCCTCCAGACTGTATACTTACATATGATTCAAATGATAAGTGTTATGGATATGTTACTACACTAAAAACGTGTTTTTAAAACCCATAAACAAATACTGAACTCTAATGATATGCATGCTGAAGTGTTTAGGGGTAAAATGTACTGATGTTTGTAAGTTATTTTGAAATGTATCAAGGTATCAAGAAATGAAGATGAGGATTTCCCTGGTGACCCAGGGATAAGAATCTGCCCGTCAACGCCCAGGACATGGGTTTGATCCTCAGTCCAGGTAGATTCCACATGCCACAGAGCAACTGGGCTCATGTGCCACAAATCCTGAGCCTGTGTGCCACAGCTGCTGAAACCCACACACCTAGAGCGTGTGCTCTACAGCAAGAGAAGCCACCATAATGAGAAGCCCACACACCAGAACTAGAGTAGCCTCCACTCACTGCAACTAGAGAAAGCCCATGCAAAAGCAAGGAAGACCCAGTGCATAAGAAATGAACATGAATTGATAGATTCATGTGATAAGTATAGCAAATGTAAACTGCAGAATCTAGATGGTAAATATATAGGTATTGACTGCCATTCTTCCAATTTTTCTGTATGTTTGAAAGTTTTCTTCTTTTTTTTTTTTAAACAGCCTTCTCTCTTTTGTTTTTTATGAATTTATTTATTTATTTTTGGCTCTGACGGGTGCAGGCTTTTCTCTTGTAGTGAGTGGAGGCTGCTCTCTAATTGCGGTGTGTGAGCTTCGCCTGGTGGAGGCTTTTCTTGTTGTGTGCAGAGCATGGCCTCTAGAGCGAGGGCTAAGTAGTTGTGGCGGATGGACTTGGTTGCTCCGCAGCATAGGGGATCTTCCCAGACCAGGGATCGAACCCGTGTCTCCTGCATTGGCAGGCAGATTCTTTACTGCTGAGCCACAAGGGAATCTCTGAAAGTTTTCTTAATAAAATGTTGGGGGGAAATGATTTAGGCTAAGAAAATTAACTAGCAAATGAAGGATTCTTTTTACCACAAATTCACATTTTACTTTTGTTAATTATGGAATAATTTTGCCATGGAGAGATCTTCAAGCAGAGTTAAGGAAATAGGACTGATTTTATTGTTTGTTTTTAATAACGGTCAGACAGAAACATTTATTAAGCAAGTATGGGACAGGTATTGATTCACAAGTGACTCCATGATATTAAAAAGGAACTCAATATCGCCAAAATTGATAAGCATCTCCATATATCAAAGGCAAGGGTCGTGGTTCAGCTTTTTCTTCCGTTTGTAGGATCTGAGCATGCGCAGAGGGAAAGAATCCCAGCCTACTTGGTCAAACGGAAAAGATGACATAAACAGATGGGCTATGATGCCATGCAGCTCTATGGTGTTTGAGAGACTGAGGTCCTTCTCATAATAAATACCAGCTCATTGCAGAAGCATAGTAGATTATAAATAGCAGCTCTTCATCTCCTCATAGAAACATTTTAGAGAGCTCTACATTCCTTTTCTTCAGTTCATTAAAAAGTAAACAGAGAGAGATGGCCTTCATTTCTGGGATCTCTACATTGCAGGCACGCTGAGGCAGTTTTTATAATTATAGAAGCATGTGATCATCCTACCCCAATAACACTCTTGTTGCATTGAAGTAAACATCCCAAGTTTCAGTGGTGCACACTCAGAGCCTGTAGGGGCGGGGTGGGGGTTACCCCCAATGAGTAACACAGGCCAGTCCACGCAGGAATTGTGACCTTCTGGAGAACACTTATCCTGACTAAAGAGAAACCCATGACTCAGTGCCAGCCAACTGGCCCGAGATAGGCAGATGTATCAGTTTTTTAAGAGCAGCCTGAAATATACATGTATGTATTTATGTGGGTTTTCCTGGTGGCTCAGCAGTAAAGAATCCACCTGCAATGCAGGAGACTCGGGTTTGATCCTTGGGTTGAGAAGATGCCCTGGAGAAGGAAATGGCGACCCATTCCAGTGTTCTTGCCTGGAGAATCCCATAGACAGAGGAGCCTAGTGGGCTACAGTCCACAGGATCACAAGTCGGTCATAACTTGCGACTAAACCACCAACACCACGTTTATTTATTCATTTATTTATACATATATTTTTGCCACAGCACTGGCATGTCTTAATTCCCCGACCAGAGATTGAACCTCTGCCCCATGTAGTGGAAGGCCTGAACCATTAGACCACCTGGGAAGCCCTTGAAATCCATCTTCCAAAATTAAATGCAGGCAAAAAATTCACTGTTTTCAGCAACACTATGTGGGTCAAACAAAACACTGTTTTCACTTCTGAGGTCTATAGGTTGGCTCCCCATGTGCAAACCTCTAATGTCTGTGTACAGGATAGGATAGAGTCGGACACAATTGAGCAACTAACACTTTCGCTTTTCAGTTTATTTTCATGTCATAATCCCCATTATGTGTTTGAAACTAGAAAAATATTTTTTCCATAGGATGATAGCTACCATTCAATGAGTGCTGCCTTTGGATCATTTACTGTTTCAGGCCCCTTATATATTTAGCTTTTTAAAATTTCTACATTATTCTCCCAACTTTACAGATAGGAAAGAATGGGTCCAGAACAGTTGCATGACTTGTCAAGCTGGTAAGTGTCAGAGTCAGGAATCGAAAACACATGAGCATCAAGGCTCTAAGCCCAGCTGTTCTTAATTCTTCATCACCACAGTGCCTACGATCCAGTGTTCTACCTAGTGCTAAGGCAGTCAGAACAGGCTGCGAAGATCAATACTACCTAACCATAATGTTCTTGAAGAACTATTTTCTTAATAACTCGACTGCCAACAGAACCCATCCTCAGGTATGATTGCACTTCTTCTTCCTTTTTTTTTTTTTTTTAAAAAAAACTTCCCCTGCTTTTATGTAGGAAAAATATGTTTAATTACCCAGGTGATGCATAGACACATTCTTGGTGTGCAATATCCAAATAACACAGCAGCTGACAAGGAAGGAAGGAAAATTCCCCTTGGCTTTCTTCTCCAACCCCACTTCTCCCTTTTCTCTGCCTCTAACACTGTTAATAGTATGGCTTGTCTCTTCCAGACTTTTCCTATGTATTTACATACATATATGTACATATATAAATATGCATAGAGCTACGTTTCTATGGTAAAGACATTCAGAATTCCACCTTGGGATGTCAGACACTTCTGTTGCAGCCCTGGCAACTTCCCCTGCTCCAAGTCAAGGTTGGGAGGGTCTGGCGTGGAGTGCGGAGGGAGATGCCTGTATTAGTTATCTCTTGCTACATAACAAACCACCCCACAATTTATCAGCACAAAGCAACGAGCATTTATTATCTCACAGCTTCTGAGAGTCAGGAATCTGGAAGCAATTTAGCATGATGGTTCCAGCACAGGGTCTCTCATGAGTTGGCATTCAAGATGTCAACTGGGGCTGCAGTCATTTTGAGGGTTCACTGGGGTTGGAAGATTCACTCCCAGTTTCACTCACTGAAGGGTTATTTGCTTCAGAAGGCCTAGTTTTTTGTTGCCCATTGGCAGGAATCCACAGTTTCTTGCCATTAGGTCCACTCCATGGGGCTGTTTGAGTGTTCTTGTGGTGTAGCAGCTAGTTTTCCCCAGAGTGAGCACTCTATGATTCACAAGCAGGGACAAAAAAGAAGTTGCAGTATCTTTTAGGACTTTTACGACCTGGTCGTGGAAGCCACTGACTATCATTTCCACCAAATTCCATTCATTAGAAGCCAGTCTCTACATTTGACCTGCACTGAAGGGGACGAGGTTCAGGTTCTACCTTTTGAAGGAAGGAATGTCAGAGAATTCATGGACACATTTTCAAACCATCTCAAGGGCTGTTTTGTGTGGGAAGATAAAGGGATCAAGACAGAACCTTCTGAGTAACAGGGAGGAGGGGAGAGGTGCAGAGATAATGAGAAAGCAGGAGGGCGGGAGGAGAAATAGCGTGGCTGGCAATCCTGGCCTCACATTAGCATCACCTGGGGAAATTTCAAGAGCCCTCCTGCCCTGGGCCCCACTACAGATCAATTAAATCCATATTTCTGGGATGCAGGCCCAGGTATCAGTACTGTTTAACAGCTCTCCAAGTGCAGCCTGAGTTGCGAGCCACGTTAGGAGCAGAGGTGCTGGAGTCTAGCTGAGACTGGGCTCCAGTCCAGACGATGCCAGTTGAGTAGCTGTGTGATCTTAGGAAAGTTCTTTAGCTTTTCTGTACCTCATCTGTAAAATGGGGATATTAATAGGACTTCCTCACGGGGCTGTCGTGAGGATCACTTGGGTTAATGACCCATGTCAGTTGCACCTTCCATGCACAGTAAATGCTGGGCACATGTTACTATTGTGACTATTAGCAGCATTCTCTGGGCTTTTCCTCCCTACTGCTCCCCCTTTCAGAGTGCCTAAGCCCAGAGAGGAGGGTAGCTTCCTGTGCTCCATCTTCCTCCCTTTCCCTTGAGAGGAAGGTACAGAGATGCTTCAGCATCCTACTCGGTCCCTGAAAGCCCTGCTGGCCCTCAGGTAAGCCGGGGAGCTGAGTTGTTGCCTGTTACCTCCAGGTAAGCTGAGGAGCTGAGCTTTGCTACTGAGATGGTGGACGTGGCCACAGAAGGACTTCCTGCCTCTCAGGAGATAGTAGGAGAAAGGAGCCCTCTGGGGTGGGAAAGGAAGGGAAAGTCCCTTCTGTCTCACTGGGGATTGACAGACAACCTATAATTAACACATGTCACGGGAGCAGGATCCGCACACACGCCTAGCAGTTCCTTCAAGAAGCCTTTCCTGATGGCTATTTCTCTGAACGCCTATAATACCAACGTGTTCCCTAAATTACCAGCTGCCACTTATTTATTTACTGTCTGTGTTTTCTTTCCTTCACACAGTAAGTTCTTTTAGAGGCAAGAACTGTGTCTTCTGGGAGAAGTGTCAGTAAATGGAGGGAGGGGGAGATGAGGAAGGAAAAGAGATGTCTTGTTTGGATTATAGATGCCTCTTTAAGCTTTAGAAGCTTATGCATGTGTCGTTGGAAATGTACTCTGTTTCTTTAACTCTTCTTTCCTCCCCTCCACCCCACACTACGATACCCCTGAAACACACCTTCCTCTAGCCACCATTTTCATGGAAAAATAGCATGAGTGTTCTTTCTCCTGCTTTTACAGCCAGGTTAATAAATTGCCATGATTACAGGGTATTCCCAGCTGATATTGATGAAGTAGGTACAGAAATAAGCTAATGGGTTAGTTCCTATAAAAAATGTTTCCCAAGCATAAAGGCCCTACTCTGTAGGAAAGTAGATTTAGTTTTTTCCAGTCTGCTCGGATAGATGGTGTGGGGTGGGGGATAAAGAATAAAATAATTAAACTATAAAACTAAACTAAACAATGAGATGATTGTTGATGGAAGTCTTACAAAATTTTCTCCCTGTTCTCCAATATCGGTGGTGGTGGTTTAGTTGCTAAGTTGTGTCCAACTCTTGTGACCCCATGGACTGTAGCCTGCCAGGCTCCTCTGTCCATTAAAATAGTAATAATTTGAATAAACTGTATCCTCATTAGCTGCTTTAAAAAAAAAAATCCCTCTAATTCTGCAAGTTTGTAATTTGGATCTTAAAAGTTAAAAATCATTTTAATAAAATGTATCAAGCAAAACATAGTTAAAGCCCTTGCTGTTTGTTGTGTGCTTTTATAATATGTGTGAATAACAAAGGAGAGCATGGTATTAATAGTTAAAACTGTGACAGTAAAGGGCCTGACTTCTGTAGCACTCGGTCTTGGTTTTATAATATAGAGACGAGGAGGAAAGACCTGATCTTGTGAATACTAGTGGAATCAATACATACTATCTTGTTAGCAAGCAACTAGCTGCTAGAAAGAGGTCACTCTAGATTCTGATTTCTCCTGAGTCCATTCATTTCTTCCAATGCCAGGAATCCAGGATTTTACATCTTATAAACTAGAAATAAAATCAGCCCTAAACCTAAAAATTATTTCAGAGAAATATGGCCTGGATGGTTAAGGTTATAATAACTGTTACTTACATAAATAGCTGATTTTATTGGTTTGGTTAAATGATTCCCACGTGCCCTTCTGAAACTTTCTGCAGTCATTCTTCATTGACTGCCATCTCAGCCATTTGAGAAGGAAAAAAATGATGTACTCAAGGCTTCTTCATCAATGAGCTCAGCCAATAAGCCAATAGGGGGTTCAGTGGTCACCACTGACCTTCCCAGGAAAGCTACCAGCCTGAACATAGACAAAACATGGCACAGAGTCGCTGCAGCAAAATTCCAGAGACTAAAATTAACCCAGTGAGCCTGCCTGGCCGCCAAACACTGAATACATTTAAGTGCTATTTTGACAAGAGAGCATGGCGGCTTTTTAAGAATTTCATTTTTAAAACTCTAGTACGATTTTGTTCTTCTAACAGCATCATCCCGTGTCTGTTTGTTCCCAGTGAGGTCATTATTAAGTGAATTGAATTATTGTTCTGTTCAAATGACCTGTGAATTCAACAATGTGAGCTGAGCTCCAGCAAGAAATGTTTTATGTATTATTGGGAGATGGCCATCTGTGGCACACACCGGGCCTCCCAACATGCAGAAATGTGGGGAGATAGTTTATGTTCAGTCTTATCTATGATCAGAATTCCATTTGTAAGCTTTTTTTCATCCACTTGTCAACACTGTTCACTATAGCAACACTGAAAATGGCCAGAAATGAACAGATTTATCAGAGCAATGTGAGGTCAGACTGTATGTTTCAATTACTGTATATTGGATTTTTATCATGCATTTTAAATTTTGTTCATAAAAATAGGAACAATGTAGTAATAAAAATGGAAGTAGTTTTCTTTGATCAACTCCCCGTTATGTGTTACAAAGTGAACAAGCTAGATTGCATGATTTTTATTAGATAATATGTCTCACATTATACATGTATATTTTAAAGATAACATTGGTTTTTCATGCCAAGAAACATGGATTAATTTTTTTCAAGCCTGAAGAATACAGCTCTTCCCTTTCCTGCATATATAATGGAACAGCATGGCAATATGTAAAGTTAAATTTTAAAATTGCAGATTATATTTAAACCACACCCTCCCAACCTTTTCATATCTTTTTCAAGTAAACTGTTAGTAATCCTAGGGGCATGTCAGACCAAATGAATGATTTTACACTAGGTAAATACACCCGGATATTCTGTATTACAGAGTGAAATGATTTGAGATAACTCTTCTGGCTTTTTTTTTTTTTTGGTAGTTGGTGCTGCATTGAAACCTCAGGTAGCAGTTGGCATCTCTTTATAATGAAGTATAAAATCTTACAAGTGAAGGAGGACTTTGACAAGCAATTTTCTTCCCTTCTTCTTTTCCTCCCTGCTTGCTTGCTCTCTTCCATCCTCTCTTTCTTTTTTAAAAATAAAGACCTTCTAAATAGTATAGTGTTCACTTTTCACACATAGCTGTCCAATTAAAATATATTCTGATTTTAATTTCATCTGGAAGTGGGGAATGTTTGTTAGAGAAATGACTAGGATCAGCAAACAGGTCAAGAGATGAGCTTTGTTCACAGATGTATCCCGGGAGTCACATTGCACTCACTCACCTTCAAAGTATCCTAATGAAAATGAGGATAATGATGATGATGATGTAGCAATGATAGCTGGTGCTCAATGAACGCTTTGTGCCTGGAGCTGGGCTAAGTGTTTCACAGGCATTGTCTAATTTGCTGTTCACAGTAATCCTATGAAAGCAGATAATGCCATCTTTAGATGAGGAAACGGAGGCTTCGGAAGCTAAGAGACTAGCCCACAGTCCCTTACGAGAACCCCATCCTCGGTCTGAGTGCGCTTGCAGTGTGTGAGCGGTCTCTGAGAGATGATGGACATAGTGGGCAATGTGGGACCATCCCTAGTTTCCCCCAGTCGGTAGTGGGATGCAAGCCAAGCAGAGGCCGTGGCTTTGCTGGGGCTGTGAGAAGCCTCACACTTCTGATCTGGAAAGCGCTCACCCTGGGCTCGCTGCTTTTTCTGGGACCTAATGCACCTGGCTCTGGCGCAGATCACTTCATCGAGTCCTTGCTCCGTGTCGTACCCACCTCTCTGGTATACTTTTGGTTTCCTGGTACAATTCGTTTTTTAAGTTTTTTTTTAATTTAGTATAATTGCTTTGCAATGTTGCGTTAGTTTCTGCTGTACAACGAAGTGAACCAGCTATATGTGTACATATATCATGCAAATGTTGATTTAGTGTTTGATTTTTCATATTATGACTCCTCATTCTTGGTGTTCTGAAACACTTCTCCTACAACGGGGCACAACGGATGTCTGCTTTGTCCTGAATTCCCCAGGTTTGGTTATCGTTGTTCAGAGGACACCCTGATGGGACCAGAGATGGTGCCTCACCCACCAGCGGCCTCGAATAAGGGGCTCAGCCCAGTAGGAACAGCCATGTCAGCAGCTGGTCTCCTGGGATTTGCACTGAAAAGTGGGAGAGTATTGATCAGAGAGGAGCAAGTGGAGAATGGAACAGACACTCTGAGAAGCAGAGTTGACATGGAGGGGAGTCCAGGAGAGAAACCCCTAGAGAGTAGCTGGCCCTGGCCTGTCTCCTTGTTCTGGTGGCTTTCCACTTCCCATCTGCACATATGTGTCCTTGTACTCAGGGAGATCTGAGTGCGGCTGTTTCTTGTAGCTACAAGAGCCTGACAGCACATGTGAGCATCCCACGACCAATGCCCTTCCAAGGCTTCTTTCTTCTACCTCTGTCTGTGGTGGTTTGATGATATTAGTCAGGATTCTTTGCAAGTGACAGAAACACAACTAAAATTACTTGAAGCAAGCAAGCAGGGGTGAGTGGAGAAATGAGAGAAGCATGGAAGTTAGAAAGATACTGATAGAGACCGCAGAACTGAAGAAATTGTTGCAGAACCCACATAGCTCTGAGTCCTTAGTGTCTAGAGGCAGAGGCTTGTTGCTGCCATGGTTCTCTCCTCCTTCTTTTTGGCTTTTGTCTTCTTCATTCTCTTGCATGTTCTACATGGTGGTGGGCATGGCTGACAGCAGCTCTCGGACACATTCTTACAGCTTTGTGACCAAAAATGAATGAATTACTTTCTTCAGTAGTAAACTTAACGAATTCCCAAGGAAGAACTCTGACTGGCTAGGCTCTCGTCATGTTCCAAAGGAATATTTGCAAGGGAAGGTCACGCATCCCTGTGGCCCTGGGGTATAATGCTCTGATTTTAAGCCCACCAGAAATATACGCTTGGAGAGTGGGTAGGGCAGTTCCCCAAGGGGACAGGAACGCCTCTCCGTGCAGACAGAACCCTTGTATCAATGACAAGAAGTATAGTGATACAACTTTGCTTTATCCTCCACAAAGGAGCAGAAAAGCAAATGGGCTTTTTGTCTGATTTCCCAAGGTTCTCGTACAGACTTCTTCCACACTTTCTGCTCCCACCTCAGATCTGTGGCTCATTTCAGGGATTAGAATCATCACCTAAGACATTAACTTGCCTCCGCTTGGCAGTCATCCCCACCACCAGGTCCAGCAATGAATTAGAAGTCCCCAGAATAGGACAGTAGAGACTTTTCTTTACACTATGAGCTCTTACAGTAGGATGCCTAGACAAGCAGCATCAGCATCACCGAATATCTGTTGGAAATGGACATTTTTCAGACTTAACCCAAGATGTGCTGAATCAGAGACTCTGGGTACGGGGCCCAGGAATCTGTTTTAACAAACTTTTTGGGTGATTCTGAAACAGGTTAAAGTTTAAGAATTTCAGTAGAGCCTTGTTTAGATGACCTCTCCAAAATATCCCTGAGGGAAAACGGTTGGGTCCGGGGATGTTGGCTTATCATCCCCTGTCTCTGAGTGTGCCCTTCATGGGGCCGCCATGCACTATGCCGCCGTGCATCCATCCATTGCCACTTGCATCAGCCTCCCAGATAGACGCCAAGAGAGTCTGAAGGATAAGGAGGATAGATGAAGCCATTCTGTAGGGTCCTTCTCTATGGCTTGTTCATTACAAGGCATCCCTGCACTGAGAATCTTCAGTCACCTGTATAGGCACAGCACACACCCCTGAACGGTCCTGGGGCACCTAGTGTCAGCTGCACAGCTCCTGTGGACCCCTCTAGAGGCTTTAAGGTGGTTCTTAGAGGAACCTCATCTTTCCCACACACCCAATGGGAAACCTTGCTTAAGAAACCTCATGGGCTTAAAGAGGAAAACTGAGCCCCAAGGGTTTTCCTGCCCTGTTTTCCTTTTTATATTATTAGAAATCTGAGATTGTGTTTTTCCTACACTGTGCTCGTCATTGTAGTATCTTGTAAGGGCTGTGCATACGGGAGGTGCGGAGATGACCAACGCTCATGCCTCCCACAGTTCTTGCTTCAAACCGTCAGCACTGGTTTCTGGTCCGTTATTCAGGAGTAGATATTTTCTTTGCATATCCAAAAGTTCTTAACATTAAAATATTCCACTTTACTACTCAACAAAATTGTTCTGAAGATTTGAAAAAAAAGCTTTCTATTTAGAATGTGAAATCATCAATAGGTAACATATAGATCCTTGTTTTCGACAAGTTAAATCATTCAAAAACCAAAAATCATAAATCTTAAGAAAAAGCAAATTTTATTTTTTGTCCTTAGAATCTTCTGGATATAATCATGTAATCCACAACTTCACCTTTGGGCTGAAACTGCTTCTGCCAGGAAGGAGTTTTCATCTCAGAGTAAAAAGATTTGCAAGCAAGGTTTCATAACAGAAGTGCCGTCTCAGCCTTATTGGTGGGATTGCAAAGTGATAATTTAATTTAATTACATGATAATTTAATATCCCCTGTGTTTCTCTGCAAGTACTTGGAGGACAGTGTTTGGAGTGGCAGCTAGGTCTTTGACAGTGTAGTTATATTAGTGGAAGGTGAGGTTGTACCCACAACCACTTCTTAGATTTTTTTAAATCTCAATCTCTGAAAACAGCTCATGTGGAAACATTTTTTTACATGAAATAACATTCTTTGTCAAGGTTATTCATTTGCATTCTTATAAACAGAGGAGGACTCCCAGAGAATATTGGAGTATTTATTTGCCTGACCAATGACTCAAGCTTTCTTCTCTGAATTAGGAAGAAGAGACAGCCCCCTTCCTCATTCCTTAGTTATACCACCAGTCCCCAACCCAAGCCCTGGAAACTGCCTAGAAATCTGTTGTGTTGGCTTCTTCTGTAATTCAGGGAGTAAAAGACAGATAGGACTTATGCCAGATTTCACTTTGTAGTGAATTATTTAAAATTGTTTAAAAGGATAAATATGCTGGAAATTAAATGTGACAGACTGTTAAAAATTGCCCAAGGCAATTTTTAGAAATCTTCAGATTTCTTTTCTGCTACCTTGGGTAAGGAAAAATGGTGAGGCTGATAACAAAGAGAGGAGAGTCAGAAGGAAAATTTAACTTGTTAAGAGGAGGCTGAATTTACTTCCCACTGGTGAAGTTACATGGTAATGTTACCATGGTAGTGTAACCCAGTATAGTGGGCACTGTGGTGTGCTACCCAAATTCCATGGACAGGACCAAGGCACTTAGCCCACAGCTGTTAGAGTGTTGTAGTTTTTGTTGTTCAGTCTCAAGTCATGTCTGACTCTTTGCAACCCCATGGACGGCAGTACACCAAGCCTCCCTGTCCTTCACCATCACCCAGAGTTTGCTTATGTCCTTTAAATCGGTGATGCCATCCAACCATCTCATCCTCTGTTGTCCCGTTCTCCTCCTTACCTGCTGTTGATTCACAGCCGACTCCCTCTCCAGGATTTGCCCGTAGGCAAAAGGTGCTTTCTTGCTCCAAGTTATGTATCTTTCTCAAGGGATAGCCCACATCAAGTGACTTGTTGATGAGGTCATACGAAGTCCTGGCTTCCTAGCCTTAGTATGGGGCCTCTGCGAGGATTCATCCACCTTCAGATTTCCAGAAGGATTGGTTGAAATCATGTTCCACCTGCACCAGCAGTTCAACTTCTCCTTCTGCCCAGTCCTGCTTTTCTCACCCGTTTTTACAAGCTTCGCTTTCCAAAGCACATCCTCATAAAATTATTACACACGTGTCTTCATCTTTGTCTGTTTTCCAAGGAGTCAAAGCTAAGATACAAAACAAAGAAACTAAACAAAGATGTAAATATGGAGCAGGAAGAAGATGTAGAAGGAGTTACTTCTTCATTACTTCAATCTTAAATTTTTTTTTTAAATTTTTTAGGTTATAAACTTTGAATTTGTAGTATCCCTCAAGGCTGATTTGATGGACTAAGTTAAATAATACCAGTATGAATCAATTAGTCAAGTATTTACTAAGTACCCATAAGATAACTAGTTTCTGACTCCCTATTAAGGGGCAGTTTGTTCATAACATAACCTATTGGCAGTATTCAGATGATTATGAGTTTTGAGGTTAACAAGACCAGTTTTTTAAACTGCATAGAAAAAAGACCAAGTAATGTCAAGGGCTTAAAAGTGAGTTACTGACCCAGTGTGGACATCATCTAATAGTTTCCTGTAAGCAACCAGAGTCACACACAACCAGCTCCTCACGAAATCTATTAAAAAACATACTCTTGTTTTTTAATCACCTAAAGAGACAAAGTCCCAGGTCAAAGTCCTCTGCGTAATGGTTATACTCCGTGTGATCCAGACAGGTAGCTCGGTTTTATAGATAACATTGTGAGAACCATGCAGGCAAGAGCCCAAGTGCAGTATGTCTCATCTCTGTGCCTCTTCCTCATTATCACTCGTCCCAGGGCAGCAAGAGCTGCTCTGATGTTCTGCTGTTACCTCCAGTGGTGAGAGCCCAAAGCCCTGGCCTGGCTGGACTTGGGGAGACCACAGCATTGATGCCCAAAGCAGACAACCTACAGAATGGCTTCTGTGAATCATCTCATTTTTGCAAGCCCAGCTGTTCTGGTTCTGCTCACTTTCCAGTGATGTTGTGCAGGCTTGGGTTTGGGAACCCAGAAAAATAGCCAATTATCCGAATGTTTTATTGATTTGGGGGAGGTATTTAATTATTTATTTTAAAATTACTGTAGTATAGTTGATTTATCATGGTGTGTTAGTTGCAAATGTACAGCAAAGTGATTCAGTTGTACGTACACATATATCTGTTCTTTTTCAGATTCTTTTCCCATATAGGTTATTACAGAATATTGCGTAAATTTCCCTGAACTTCCCTGGTGGCTCAGCTGATAAACAATTTGACTGCAATGTGGAAGACCTGGGTTTGATCCCTGGGTTGGAAGATCCCCTGAAGAAGGGAACAGCTACCCACTCCAGTATTCTGGCCTGGAGAATTACATGGACTGTAAAGAGTCCAACACAACTGAGTGACTTTCACTTTCTTTGTGCTATGCAGTAGGTCCTTGTTGGTTATCTATTTTACATACAGTAGTGCGTGTGTGTGTTAATCCCGTTTCTAATGTCCCAATGTCTTAAAATGCTGAAGAATCACACATTTCCTAGACCCCTCATTATTTCAACTCTGGGGCCTCCAGAATCCCTGATGTTTCCTTGATATGACGCAGTATCTCTCAGTCATGAGAATCCACGTGTGCTAGAATTCTGCAGGGGAAGACAGCATACAGGAAGATGAATTTTAGCAGTTTCTCTTTCTCTTTCCGTAATTTGATATTAAAATAGTGATTTAACATTTTAATGTGGCATAGTTGACAGTGCAGTTTTGTGCAATGAAAAGATAATTGCTATAACATTTAAAAATATTTCATTACGGCATTTTTAATAATAAAAACAGTAAAATGCTTTTGCAGTTTAGACTCAGCCTAAACTTTAATAATCATTCTTATTCAAATGACAGGATGTGGAGCACTTGAATGTTTTACATATATCCGTGAATGATTTAGGGGAACTATGAAATGATATTAAATTTGAAGACTACAGTTTAGTGTATGAGAGAAAAAACCCTAATGACTTCACAGGAGAAATATTTATTGGCATATCGCATTACCTTTGTTTGTAGCATAATGGTCTCAGAGGGACCAAGTGAGATTGTTTTGATGGTGAATTTATTACATAGTTTTTAGGGGGCTGGGCCTGAGGGATTTTGTTGAAAAGGGTTTTGTGATCCCAGAAGCTGTAAGGAACTTTGGCCTCTCGCAGAGAGTCTCCACAGAGTGAACCCTTGAACTTGGAGAACCAAAACAGACGCTGCTGCAGGGAGCAAATGTTTCAGTCGGTGTCAGCTCACCAAGGAAGGGAGCAAACAGCACATATTTCACTCCTGTCAAAAGTGCAGTATTTCCTTTCGGAGAGCAACCGCAAAGCGTTCTTTGTTTCTTCTCATTAGAAGCTCAGGCTCGAATATGGAGCCGCTTCAACTGGAACTCTGGCTCTAGCGTTTGCTGCCTGCTTGGCCTTAGCAAGTTACCTGACCCTCTGAGCCCATTTCCTCGTCTGCAAAACTATCCTAGGACTTACCTCACAGCGTTGCAATGAGGCCTAAATGAGCTGAGGGACATGTGGCCCTGAGGTCCAAACACTGCGCCTTTGCACATGCCGAACACTCCAGCCGTGGTGGCCATTATTATTACAGTCGACCCTTGAACCATGCATGCAAGGGCTGGAGATTACAGACAGCCCTCCTAGGACATGGTTCCTCCTGATCCACAGACTTGATGAACCTCAGATCAGGCAGTACTGTAATATTTACTATTTAAAAAATCTGCCTGTAAGCAGACCTATGCATTTCAAACCCATATTGTTCAAGGGTCAAGTGTATTATAAATAACTTTTTTAAAAAAAACAATTGAAGTATAAGTGATTGACAATGTTTTGTTAATTTCTGCTGCATAGCAAATTGATTCAGTTATATACATATATATACCCACATATATATATGTTCTTTTTCTGTTATGGTTTACTCATAGGGTACTGAATATAGTTCCCTGTGCCATATTGTGGGACGTTGTTGTTTATCCATCCTGTATATAATAGCTTGCAGCTGCTAACCCCAACCTCCCTTTCCACTCCTTCCCCAACCCCCTCCCCCAGTAACTCTTTTTTAAGGCCCTGTTTTGTCAGCCTGTATATGGGAAGGATCCACAAGGGCATGACTTGTGAAACAGAATCTGTACTTTAATGCCTCCAACTCCAGGTTCACCCCAAAAAAAGGGCCTGTGTGAGGCCAGAGGTGCATGCTGCCTCCTGTGGCCACTGCACACCATGAGGGTTTAGATGAGCCAGCTTATGACAGAGTCCCCAAGATGGCAGAGGGCCTTGCAGGGACCCCAGAGATGCTGTCTGGGCCAGGGGGCACAGTGACTGTGTGCAGAGTTCACCGAAGAAGAAAATGCCACACTGCCAACTGCACTTGTAAGAATTTGCCAGCCTCCTTTTCTCTGCAGCTCTTTTCCACCTCTTGACCCCTTCTGTAAGCTTAGCCTCATCCCAGGTCTGTGACAAATCTTGTTCTTATTCATAGGAAACAAGAATAAGAAAAACATTGGTGATTCCACGTCAGGGCCACCCTGTTGCTTCTTTGGCTTTATTTGTGCCAGTTCTAGTAAAGATAATATGAACAATAACAACTAATATTTTTAACACCTACTCTGTGCTAGTCCTGTTCTAAGCATTTTACTTTTTCCACCTGCTTCTCACAAAAGCCCTATGAGGTAGGCATTGTTATTTCCCTCATTTTGTAGATGAGGAAATTGTAGTGCAGGGAGGCTAGGTAACTTGACCAAAGTTACACAGGCATTAAGTGACAGAATGGAGATTTGAGCGCAGACTGGCTGGCTGTATAGGCCAGGCACTTAGCCACTTCCCCCTCATAAGCTTCTCATAATCCTCCGTCTCAGGCCCCAGCTTGTTCTCCCATTATAAAAATCAAGACTCCAACTTGTTCTGTCTGCCTGAGTGCTGTGGTGATGAGCTGCCTGGGGTCTTAGGTCTTCACCATTGAGTCCGCAGGAGCTGCAGCCCTGTCCCTGAGTCCTAGGCCAGTTGCTTCCACTCAATTTTGGCCTCCCTTGTCCCTGCTCAGGATGCTGCCTACTGCCTGTCTTAGACCGTTCCAGATACTACCTTTTTGGCCAGATTCCTTCCATCCCCCATGGGGACTTTGATCTCCAAGCCCCTTGCTCACCTACACTGGACAGCCCACATCCAGGCTCTAGTGACTCCAGGCATGGTTTCTACTACAGTGGTCCAAGCTCCACTCCTGAGGGTGACTTGCTGGGGCTTCTCTCTGCAAGGAGGGCCCTGGCTGTCATTTTCATACCTGCTAATTCTTCCCTCTCCTTCCACTGCTGAGTCTGGAAGGGGTGTTTATAGGAAGCCAGCATGAGAGCTTTCTCAGAGTACCCTGAGTGAACAGAGAATCCTCCAGAAGTTCTTCTAGACTAGGCATTACTGGTCTGTCCAACGTGCATAGACAGGCTTCTAACAGTATAGACAAGAAGACAGGTGATGACTAAGCCCTTCAAAGACCAGTTAAAAGTATTCATTGTGTCTCACACTACACCATCTTCCTTGGAGTAGGAGAGAGGAACTTAGACTTTGTGTATGAAAATGACATCCCAAGACATCAAAATTGTCAAGTGTCCCTGATGTTTTTCCAGGCCAAATGAAACTAAGTAATAAAATACATATAAAGCAGTAGGAGAGTTAGGAGACTCCTTAGCCATATTTGATGAACAGGTCAGAAAAATTCCCCGTCTGAAAGACAGAATGTTAAACATTTGAGAGGCGGTGGATTCCCAACCTAGGAGGTGACAGGGCCACCACTTAAGATAATTAGCCTCCAGAGCAGGACCACACGTGTCTCAGGGTCAAGGACGCCTCTGATACTGGAGGAGGACCTGGGACTCCTCCTGGGAGGATCAGAGCTGCCTACGGACTCAAAGGATAGTCTACAAAGCCCTGGCTACATGCACAAGAAGTCCTTGAAAGGAAAACTGCGGCCCTGGTTGGTTCAACTGGGAGAGTGTAGAAAGTCGGACAGGGTGAAGGTCAGAGCAGAGTTGTTAAGATCAGAAATCATAAAGGAAGATATTTTCAGATTATTTTCACCCTGAAAATTAAATTTTCTAGAAAGCTAAGAGCTTTAATGAACAAGTTAAAAGTTAAAACAGCAAGCTGGTGATAGGGCCTCTCCCTTTCTATCTCTGTGTCTCTGCCTAGCCTCTGACTTCCTTGTTCATGGAATTCTCTACTGTGTGACTCCAGGTAAGGACCTTTTTTCCACCTCAGGAGATGGAAATGCCCCATATTCACTCTCTCAGCTCCCTGGCAACTAGGAACAGGCTGTGACAGGGGCACAGCAACAAGACAGTCTGAATCGGGGACAGTGGGGGCAAGGGTGCCAGAGTATCTTTCAGCATCTCGTGTCAGGAAGGCAGAGTTCTCACCAGTCATTCCTGAGTTTACTTTGGGCGTTTCTCTGCCCAGTCTCCCTTAGTGCTGCTCTATTTTCACTGACCAGTTTCCTAGCTTTTCAAATGATTCTGTGATCTAGTAAATATCCTTTCAAAATATTCATTTTCTGCTGGAATGAGCCAATCAACTTTCTGTTGCATGCATCCAAGAACCCCTGACAATACATTGGGAAACCTACTTACAGCATTTTACAGTTTGAAGCAAAATACCACCCCCACCCCGGCCCATACAAATGGTTCTAACAAATTCAATAAGAAAAGATGCATATTCCAATAGAAAATAGAGCAAAGGACATGAATAGACAATTCAGTCACAAGGAAATAAACACAGATAAAGACCTTTTAGCCAATAAACATAGAAAAAGCCTTTGCCCTCACATTCCCAAAATGCAAAATTTTTAAATATTGTTGAAAATCATTCTTCCCATATTTTTCCTAAAATCCCCAAAATTAAGAGTGCTAATATTCAAATGCGGTGAACTTGTAGGGAACAAGTTGTTATTGGGACAGTTGGCTAAAATGACATACCCCGTTTAGTGAGAGGGGACCTAATACTGTGTATCAAAATTTAAAGTGTTCCGTTTGGCCCAGAAATTTTTCTTGTAGGAATTTATTTATCCTGAGAAAAGGGCTGTGCCCCGTGAATGGTGTCAAAATACAGAGTTCATGTGGTGCAAAGTGAATTCATAGCTCAAAGTCATTTCAAAATAACACACCCTTTACTTGTTTGTGTCAAACAGCTTGGAAAGGATGAGCTCCCAGAATTATATATTAGATCCCTTTTCATCCTCTCCCCTCACTTTTTGCACCTGTGTTTTGGAGCTGTGAACCTCAAATACTCTGCCCAGAAGTTCTCTTCCTGCCCCAGCCCCAGGCAGCTTTCCACTCTCCCTTTGGACAGAGAAGATCAAGAATGTGTGTTCCCTTAGGGCACAGGACCCAGGGAGGCTGAAATTATCAGGGAGGTAAAGAATGGGAACATTCATCAATGAATAAAATTAAGTTCAGCTCAGTTCAGTCGCTCAGTCGTGTCTGACTCTTTGTGACCCCATGAATTGCAGCACGCCAGGCCTCCCCGTCCATCACCAATTCCCGGAGTTCACTCAAACTCACGTCCATTGAGTTGGTGATGACATCCAGCCATCTCATCCTCTGTTGTCCCCTTCTCCTCCTGTTCCCCAATCCCTTCCAGCATCAGGGTCTTTTCCAATGAGTCAACTCTTCGCATGAGGTGGCCAAAGTATTGGAGTTTCAGCTTCAACATCAGTCCTTCCAATGAACACCCAGGACTGATCTCCAGAATGGACTGGTTGGATCTCCTTGCAGTCCAAGGGACTCTCAAGAGTCTTCTCCAACACCACAGTTCAAAAGCATCAATTCTTCAGTGCTCAGCTTTCTTAACTGTCCAACTCTCACATCTATACATGACCACTGGAAAAACCATAGCCTTGACTAGACAGACCTTTTTGGCAAAGTAATGTCTCTGCTTTTTAATATGCTGTCTAGGTTGGTCATAACTTTCCTTCCAAGGAGTAAGCATCTTTTAATTTCATGGATGCAGTCACTATCTGCAGTGTTTTAGGAGCCCCAAAAAATAAAGCCTGACAGTTTCCACTGTTTCCCCATCTATTTCCCATGAAGTGATGGGACCAGATGCCATGATGTTCGTTTTCTGAATGTTGAGCTTTAAGCCAACTTTTTCACTCTCCTCTTTCACTTTCATCAAGAGGCTTTTTAGTTCCTCCTCACTTTCCACCATAAGCGTGATGTCATCTGCATATCTGAGGTTATTGATATTTCTCCCAGCAATCTTGATTCCAGCTTGTGCTTCTTCCAGCCCAGCATTTCTCATGATGTACTCTGCATATAAGTTAAATAAGCACGGTGACGATATGCAGCCTTGATGTACTCCTTTTCCTATTTGGAACCAGTCTGTTGTTCCATGTCCAGTTCTAACTGTTGCTTCCTGACCTGCATATAGGTTTCTCAAGAGGCAGGTCAGGTGGTCTGGTATTCCCATCTCTTTCAGAATTTTCCACAGTTGATTGTGATCCACGCAGTAAAGGCTTTGGCATAGTCAATAAAGCAGAAATAAATGCTTGTTTTAAACTTATCTAAAACTAAGTAGAGAAGGAGTCTGAGACACATCCCAGCCCCTACTAACCTCCCCTCTCCGTCTACTCCAGCCACCCTGATTTCTTGCTGTTCCTCAGGTCTTGCCCTTGCAGTTGCTCTGGCCACACTGCAATTCAAGATAGATAAGTAGGGCTTGAACTCCCATCCCATCCAAGTCTTTGCTGAGATGTCATCTTCTCAATGAGATCTTCCCTGGGCATCCTATTTAAAATTGCAATGTGCAGCTTCTTAATACTTCCTATCCTCTTCAGTTCAGTTCACTTGCTCAGTCGTGTCCAGCTCTTTGAGACCCCATTGACTGCATCACACCAGGCTTCCCTGTCCATCACCAACTCCCGGAGCCCACCCAAACTCATGTCAATCACGTCGGTGACGCCATCCAACCATCTCATCCTCTGTCGTCCCCTTCTCCTCCCGCCTTCAATCTTTCCCAGCATCAAGGTCTTTTCCAATGAGTCAGTTCTTCACATCAGGTGGCCAAAGTATTGGAGTTTCAGCTTCAGCATCAGTCCTTCCAATGAATATTCAGGACTGATTTCCTTTAGGATGGACTGGTTGGATCTCCTTGCTGTCCAAGAGACTCTCAAGAGTCTTCTCCAACACCACAATTCAAAAGCATCAATTCTTGGTACTCAGAGTATAGAGAGTTATAGTCCAACTCTCACATCCATACATGACTACTGGAAAAACCATAGCTTTGACTGCTGTTGCTGCTGCTGCTAAGTCGCTTCAGTCGTGTCCAACTCCGTGCAACCCCATAGACGGCAGCCCACTGGGCTCTGTCATCCCTGGGATGCTCCAGGCAAGAACACTGGAGTGGGTTGCCATTTCCTTCTCCAATGCATGAAAGTGAAAAGTGAAAGTGAAGTCGCTCAGTCGTGTCCGACTCTTCATGACCCCATGGACTGCAGCCTACCAGGTTCCTCCGTCCATGGGATTTTTCAGGCAAGAGTACTTGAGTGGGTTGCCATTGCCTTTTCATAGCTTTGGCTAGATGGACTTTTGTTGGTAAAGTAATGTCTCTGCTTTTTAATATGCTGTCTAGGTTGGTCATAGCTTTTCTTCCAAGGAGCAAGTATCTTTTAATTTCTTGGCTGCAGTCACCATCTGCAGTGATTTTGGAGCCCCCCAAAAATAGTTTCTCACTGTTTCCATTGTTTCCCCATCTATTTGCCATAAAGGGATGAGACCGGATGCCATGATCTTAGTTTTCTGAATGTTGAGTTTTAAGCCAACTTTTTCACTCTCCTCTTTCACTTTAATCAAGAGGCTCTTTAGTTCTTCACTTCCTGCCATAAGGGTGGTGTCATCTGAGTATCTGAGGTTATTGATATTTCTCCCAACGATCTTGATTCCAGCTTGTGCTTCATCCAGCCCAGCATTTCGCATGATGTACTCTGCATAGAAGTTAAATAAGCAGGGTGACAATATACAGCCTTGACGTACTCCTTTTCTGATTTGGAACCAGTCTGTTGTTCCATGTCCAGTTCTAACTGTTGCTTCTTGACCTGCATACAGATTTCTCAGGAGGCAGGTCAGGTGGTCTGGTATTCCCCATCTCTTTAAGAATTTTCCACAGTTCGTTGTGATCAACACAGTCAAAGGCTTTGGTGTAGTCAATAAAACAAAAATAGATGTTTTTCTGGAACTCTTGCTTTTTTGATGATCCAGTAGATTTTGGCAATTTGAGTATTTTTCTCCATGACACATCACCTAAAATTCTACACCTTTTCCTCAGTCATTCATTGCCCATGTTCCTCCTCTCCTACTAGATTATAAACTTCATGAGGGAGGGATTTTTGTCTGTTTTGTTCACTGCTTTATCCCCAGTGCCTGGAAGAAAAATTGATACACAGTAGATGCTCAAAAAATATTTGTTAATGCAAAATTACCTTTGTTATCTTTATAGTCAAGAAAATAAAAACACACTATTTTATAAAATTGTAGATTTGTTAAATATATTACACCATATTCACACAATGGACTGCTTAGCATACTGTGGTAGGCACAGCAATATTTTATTTGGATAATAAGATATTCTGATAGTACAATATCAAGTTTTAGATCTCAGACCTATAAATGTAACCTTATTTGGAAAAAAGATCTTATAGTAACCAGTAAATTAAGGAATGTAAGGAGGGATTATCTAAGATTAGTAGGTTGGTTCTAAATGCTATCACATTAAATATCTTTTTTTTAACAGTTTATTTTATTTATTTTTTATTGAACTATAGTTAGTGTACAATGCTGCTTTACTTTCTGTTGTGTCACTTTATATACAGCAAAGTCATTCAGGTATAAAAATATACATATATATATTCTTATCCATTATAGTTTATTACAAGATACTGAATATAGTTCCCTATGCTATACTGTAGGACTTTATTGTTCATTTATTTTATGTACAGTAGTTTATATATGCTAATCCCAAACTCCTAATTTACCCCTCCTCCCCTCTTTCCCCTTTGGTAACCATAAATTTTTTTTCTATGAATGAGAATCTGTTTCTGTTTTATAAATAAGTTCATTCATATCATATTTTAGGTTTCGCTTATAAGTGTTATCATATGATACCCATCTTTCTCTCTCTGATTTATTTTACTTACTACGATAAACTCTGGGTTCATCCATGTTGCTGAAAATGTTATTATTTCATTCTTTTTTATGGCTGAGTGGTATTCCATTGTACGTATATATAACATTATTTATTGATTTTTTAATTGGAGTATAATTGCTTCACAGATTCTATTAGTTTCTGCTGTACAACAACATGTATACCACATTTTCTTTATCCATTCATCTGATGAACATTGACATTGTTTCCATGCCTTGACTATTGTAAATAGTGCTGGGATGAACTTTGGAGTGCATGTATATTTTCAAATTAGAATTTTCTTGTGAGATTGCAGGATCATATGGTAACTCTATTTTTTTAGTTTTTTAAGGACCCTCCATACTGTTTTCCATCATGGCTGCACCAATTTACATTCCCATCAGCTGTGTAGGAGAGTTCCCTTCTCTCCAGACCCTTTCTATAGCACTTACTATTTGTGGATTTTTTGGATGATGGCTATTCTGACTGGTGTGAAGTGATACCTCAATATAGTTTTGATTTGCATTTTTCTGATAATTAGTGACATTGAATACCTTTTCATGTACTTTATATTCACTCAGAGTATCTTCATAAGAGAGGGGCAGAGCGAGAGTTAACATACACATGGAGGAGGAGGCTAACATGAAGATGAAGCAGAGAGAGACTAGAAGGTTAGAATGATGTGACCACAAGTCAAGGAATGCCAGCAGAAGCTGTGATCCCAGTGATCCTGATTTCAGACCTGGCATTCAGAACTGTGAGGGGATAAATTTCTATTGCTTTGAGTTCCCAAGTTTATGGTGACTTGTTAGAGCAGCCATGGGAGACTGCTACAGACTCCTGACTTTTAGATTAGAAAAGGAAAGATATACCCATCTGAATGCAGAGTTCCACCAAATAGCAAGGAGAGATAAGAAAGCCTTTTTAAGTGAACAATGCAAAAAAATTGAGGAAAACAATAGAATGGGAAAAACTAGAGATCTCATCCAGAAAATTAGAGATACCAAGGGAACATTTCATGCAAAGATGGGCTCAATAAAGGACAGAAATGGTATGGACCTAGCAGAAGCAGAAGATATTAAGAAGAGATGGCAAGGTTTAGATTACGATCTTGGATTAACCTGTAAATGAAATTTTCTTTCCCAATAGAGACACCTCGTATCAAAAATGACTCAATTCCTTTAATTTTTTATTAAACTTTTTGAGATAATTGTAGCTTCACACGCAGCAGTGAGTACACAGGGGAGCATCTGCCCTGAGGATAGTCCTGGCTCCTTGTTTGCCTTGTCTCATCCCACCTGAAAGCGTTTTACTTATTTCAGCCTCCTGAGGGTAAAACTCTAGGGTTCCACTTGGCTTTTGCTGGTGCGAGTGTCACCGGAACTCCCGTTCTTTGGGGTTTCACTAGAATAGAGAAGTTATTGTCTACAAGTTTTCTTTCTTTCCTGGTGGCCCCTCTCCTTGCCCTTTTTCTAGAGAATGCAGACGTGTGTGTGTTTTCTTCATCTGTACTCATTTGGCATTTCTGGCTGCTGACCTCTTCAGTTCTAAGTGTGAGATAGATGAGCCAAATGGCAACCCAGGGCATTAACCACTGCATCACTTCTGAGATCCCTGAGGGCCCTGTTAAGTTTGCCTTTTCTCTCTGCCTTCCAGAGTCTTCTTATGTTTATTTTACATATATAATGCCCCGGGTTTTTTTTTTTTTTCCTGTATTTAGTGGGAGGAATAAGGGAAAGTATGTCTGCTCCATCTTCCCAGAAGTGGAAATTTCTCAATATTTTTAAGTATATACACATTCTGTTTTATCTAGGGTTTTCTACCTATGGAAAGGGGCTTACCTGGTCAGTGGTAAAGAATCTGCCTGCCAATGCAGGAGAGAAGGAAATGGCAACCCACTCCAGTATCCTTGCCTGGGGAATCCTGTGGACAGAGGAGCCTAGTAGGCTACAGTTCGTAGGGTCACAAAAGGGTTGGCCACTACTTAATGACTAAACAACAATCACCACCACCTATGGGAAGAACAAAGGAATAGATTATTTGGAAAGCTCCAAAAAGCAGAGGAAGCTACTCTTCTTAAGGTTTCAAGTTCTAAAGTCATGCTGACCCTTTCTTAATCCTTAGATGCCTAGTTTCCTTGTATAACATTATGCTTTGCACATGTTTTTAGCTATTTCTTGTAAGCTCAGTTCCACTGAGCTTTGGTATAGACAAAGTCTTTGGTATACTGAAGTCTTTGGTATAGACAACATCTTATACTTTTTTTTTTTTCTAACTGGTTAACCATTGAGGTGTCTAATAATTGTTGATTGAATACATAGAAAGAATATCTACTACAGATCAAGCTGTATGGGAATCTTAGAGCAGTGTACAGGAAAAAAAAAAAAAAAAAACAAACTCACCATGTTCTCAAGGGCCTTAAAGTTAGCACAGAATGAATTACCCTGGCATACCTTTTACGTCAAGTCCGCCAACTTGATTGCATATGACAGAAATGAAAAGGTTGCTCACTCTGTGGGATATAGAACCTAACTCCTCGTTTTAGCATATGGTATTCTGGACTCTTGTAAGTTTACTGGTGCTTGAGGGAGATGAAAGCTGGCAGATCCTATAGGTTCATTTGCTCACATATTTCTTTTCAGATTTTTTCCTAGAAAAGGCTAAATAGTCTATGATATCTGGAATCGGCAACTTTTAAAAGTAAGCTCTTTGCCACACAGTGAGGCGTGTAGGCTCACCCATACCTTAGTCCCATAGAGTACTTCTGAATAGACCTGGGGAAAACCAAGGAGGAACCTATATACAAGCCTTGTATCTGTATCTTATCTTGCAAACTGAATTCTTTCAAGCAGTAACTGACGGTTTTAACAGGCTGTCAGCAGTGGACAGAGGTGGTCAACGGGTGGGAAACCACTATTACTTCTGAAATAATATAGCAGCTTCTTTCTGAATACCAGTACCCTATGGACAACTTTCTTACTCTGATTCTTTGAGGCTGAACTGTCTTATCTGCTTAGGCTTTAATGTGAATGGACAGAGGCACGAAATTATCTTTTCATCTGGAATGCAAGACAGTGCCAAAGCTGGGGACATTTTGTTCTAATTTTGACTTTCCCTTGACTTTTCTATAAAATGTTTAACCTCTTTGCATCTTCTCATTGGGATGTCATAAAAATTACCTCTTCACTTGAATGTTGTAAATGAGACATAGATATCAGTAGAGATTTTTTTTGATGTGAGGTACACTCATGAGAAGAGTATTGTCCTTGGGTTTCTAAACTATAAAGTTTAATCTTCACTCCCCAGTGTCTGAGCCCTTGGTTGATTAATTCACATAAAATCTTCACACTTTCAATGGTTTTCTCCTTTTCATTCCCAATCCAAATCTCAAGGACAATATACAGAAATTAATTTTTGAGTTAGAATGGGAGAAATTGTGTTAAATTCATTCAGAGAATTCATGTGGAGTTAAATGTATTATTTGCTGGCTCTACCGTGCTTTTGCTAGCAGTTGTCCTTGCCATCTTTTTTTTAATCCTTTAGTCTGCTTTTGCAGCAACTATTTTCATTTAGATTTTCAAGTATTTTACAATAATGTTTAGCAGAAGGGGAACATGGCCAGTGTACAGAGATAGTTTACCTAGTTTGATAAACATTGTTGAGTGGGTTGAATTTTCACCATTGATGCCTGGAATGTGGCGCTTCTACCTGACTGATGTTAAGGGACACGTTTGTTAAGGGACACCAATCCATATAGTTAACTCTTCTTTTTGAGAGCAGAATCTTTTGGAACTTCCTTGGCAGTCCAGTGGTTAAGACTGCACTTACAAGGCAAAGGGTGCAGGTTCACTCCCTGGCTGGGAAACTAAGATCCCATATGCTGTGCAGCCAAAAATTAAAGTAAATAAATTTAATAGCAAAATCTTTGGTTCCTCAGACTGAAGAGCACATTTAAAGTTGTGATGAATCTGAAAGACAGTCTTCCCTTGTTTTTGTTTTGAAAGTTTGATTTACATCACTTCTCTTTCATGAAAGACCTAGTTTAGTACCTGTTTTCATGAACCAAAAGAGAATTTTCACCTTTATTTAAAAAGGTAATTGCTTCTTTGCTTCACGTCATTCCAGCTTAGGAAAGGTTTCTTAGGAATGCTGTACTTTCACAAAGAGGAGAAATCTGTATGTAAAAACTTGGTACTTTTACATCCCTTCTCCCCAAATTCTGATCTTGACAGCTTTTTGGATGAATTCTGACTTGTATGTCTCTATGTATCCCCAGGGCATTATGGGGGAAAAATGAAAAGATGAATATGAAAGTAATTTGGTATCTCTGAGGGTAGTTTCGTGTTGCACTCTTATACTCTCTGAAATCATTGTCGTTGCCATCACCACACCACCTTCCCCGATGTCATGGTACTTTCAACTACTGCAAACTCATCTTCTTTCCTCTCTGATTCAGTCAGTTCAAAATTCTCCCCGAGTAATCTTTCTCTCCCATCACTCCAGTCGTCTTCTTCAAACTTCTCTTCTGTCTTCCAGATTAAGCAACCTCACATCTTCTAAGAGATTCATTTTCTCCTCTAAGGTTCTTTCCTTAACCATCAACAATCTCAGAAATGCCCAGTGTCGGTTGTGACTGATGACAGGAGCTAATCTCTGTCCCTGTTGTCTGTTGGCCTCTGCCTTTCATATCTTCCATTCTTCTCAGCATAAATGCCCTCTGTTTGAATTGAGAGTTCCTGAAGGGAACTGGCTTCCCTCATCCAATTTGTTATCGGTACCATCGTTGCTATTTATGAGTGAAGCAGGTAGACATTAACACCATGTTCTTGTTCCAGAAAGCTGGCCCTGGGGACCAACCCTCCCAGGCTGGCCACTGGAGTTGTTTTCTGAGTTACAGGAGAATGGTAGTGAGCCATCACCCACACTCTCCTGTATCCTCTTGTCCCTAGGCATACAGTTGAGAAACAGGCATTGTAGTTTCTTCTGTTACCCCAGAATAGTATTTTCCTTCAGCTTCTTTCTACAGCCCTTTCTGTACCTTGCAGCTTCTGGTATGTCCAGGTACCCCATTTTCAGAAAGTGGCTGGTTCCAACTTTTGATGTCTGAATGACAGTCTAACCAGTAGGTGCTTAAATAAAAATGTTTGTTTTTTATAGAGTTGAAGCTTATTTAAATGTATTAATTCAGAGAGTTTCCTGCCAGACTTTTTGACTATCCCTTCTTTCTGTCCAAATTGTAGCTGCCATTTATTGCATAATCTCTATGTACCAGGCTCTATCCCAGGTCCCATGTTCATATATATATGTATACACACACACACACACACACACACACACACAGATGTCTTACAATGATCTTGCTTTTTATACAATCTCTATTTTATGGTAGAGGAAATTTGGCATTGAAGAAGTTAAGAAATTTGCCCTAGGAAGCAATACTAGCAAATTACAAAGCCCAGATTCACATCAAGGCTGCCTTTTCCACCAAACCGCTGTGGGGGCCTTTCTCTCTACCCAAATTTAGTGCCCCATACTACAAAAAACTTCTTTCCTTTTCTCTAATTTTTTGACTCCTTAAGTTTTTGTTGTAAAGAAAAAAAAAGAAGACATTTGCCTAACTAAATTAGTTTGTGTTATGATATTGATGACTCTTGTCCTTAAAGGAATTTGTCAGGTTAAGAAATTATTACTTTGTGGAACATGTGGGAAAATGATCTTGGTTGGGTCCCTTTCTATTCTTTCTTAGCTCAACTCACCAAAAAGTACTCTCACCAACATGTGCATATATTCATGCATACAACACCCCCACCCCCACCCGCCTTGAAGACTAAAAGGTTGACAACGTGAAGCTCGCTTTCGGCTGACCCCATGTTTAACCAATTGAGCTGAGTGGCTCACTAAGTATTGACAAACTAAGATCCGGCTTCTATATGGGATTCAAGGTTTATTTTAATATTAGTCTACTCAAAAAAGCTACTGGCCTTTCCAATTCGCCAGAGAATATAAGACATTTTATGTTCAATACTTCAAGTTTAACCACCAGACAGAAATTATTTGAAAAGAGAATTGCTAAGGCACCTGATGGAGGAGGCACTACATCAAAATATAGTCTTTTTCTGTCTCTGAATTTCTTTCTCTTTCTCTGATGCTTACCAGTCCCCACTGAAGTCCCCTATTGAATATTTTGAATCATTTTTGTTAACTCTATATAATTAAATATCTAATCATATCCCTAAGTCTCTTTGGAAAATGTTTTATTTTAGGTTCTACAAGGAACACATAATTACAGGCTCACTTACATTAAAAAAACAAAAACCCTAAAACAATACAGAAATATAAAGAGTAGAAAAATAAAAATTCCTTATCATCTTCATGCCTGTTTCATTTCTTTCCCCCAAATAAATCAGTATGTATAATTTGTTGTATAGATGTCTGGACCTTTTTCTGTCATTTACATACAGTTAATTTATATGCATATGCATTTTTAAAAGATTATTATGTGTCTGAGTCCGTACTTACTATAACCTGAGGTTCACTCTGTTTCATGTACCAGGGACGCTTGCGTGTTCTCAGTCCATTCCTTTAATCCCTTCAACCTCAGGTTCTCATTTTTACTATAAGAAGCATAGGCTCTCATTGGACTGGCTTTTGAAAATCAATTGTGCCCAGCTTTTTGCAACTCCTTTTTCAAATGTCAGGTTGGTAGCATAAAGTTGGCCATGGTGGACATATTTATACATGAAAATTGGCAAATACTACAAACCAAGGCTCCTCTAGGCCAGTAAGCTAACCCTAACCCCCTGACCTTCGCAGCTTGTCTAGCTGGAGCCCCTCCCTTTCACTTCTGGCACACCCTACATCATTACTCAAACTTAATTTTGGTTCTTCCCTTCCACTGCATCTCTTCCCCTTCCTCACCATCCTTCTGAGAAAGAAGTAATCAGGGTGTACATTGGTCTATACAGGCAGTAGATTAAACTGGAAAACGGGGCTCAGTGTCCCATTAGACAATGTAAGTCACATCCATGTGAGCATCTTGGACTGATTCCTCCCGCATAGTTAAGCATTTACCACCACACCACTGCTTACATGGTAAGTTGTGAAGATTCATTTAAATGAATTGTGCCTGGCACATAATAGGTGTTCAACAATATGTTAATTCGTTTCCTTGTTTACATAAAGAAGCTTCAGTTCAGAATGGTTTAGTGACTTGCTTCAGGTTGCACAGCTGGTTACTGGCAGAGCAGGACCTGTGACCTGTGACCTCTGACTCACAGTAAGGGTAGTTCTCTGAAACAAGTGATTCTCAAAGTGTGGTCCGAGTAGTCCCGGGCAAGTCTTCCCTTTTTCAGTTACATATTCATATAAGGCTAGGTTTTCTTCATATATTTTAATTAAAACAGCATAGCACAGGTTAAATGCAGACAGGTATGAGAATCCTACCATATTCTATTAAGCCAGGCATTAAAGAGAAATGCAGAGATGTAAATGAATGATACATTTCTCACCAATTATTTTATTTTGAAAAACAACTACTTTTTAATGAAAAATATATTATGCTAACATTTGTTTGCCTTATTATTTTGAATGAAACTCATAAATATATATTTAACTATCTCATCTTTATTTCTAATATGATGCATATGTTTCTCTAAAGCATAGTATCTAGAGATATTACCGACATAAACAAAACCTCTTTTACATTCTTAATTTTTAAGAGTATAAAAAGATCCTGAAACAAAAAATCTGAGAACTGTATGTATATATGAAAGCATCTTGCCCTCTAATACTTTACAATGTTTCTGTGTGTCAAATAGGGAGAAGGAATTATAACCATGAGCAATCTTTAAACTCTTGAAAAACTTAAAGTGTGCTAGAATAAAGCATTTTGAGTCTGGGAATTTTTAAAGAGTGCCTGAGTTGAAAAACAGTTGGATTAAAGTTGGTGTGTTGAGGAAGCCTCACTCTGGCCTTAGCAGTTGTCATGGTTAATTTTACCTGTAAACTCGGCTAGATCACCAGGTGGCTGGGTCAGACATTATTCTGGATATTTCTGTGAGGGTGTAAATTGCTGGGTGAAATTTACATTTTTGTTTTTGGCCATGCTGTGCAGCAGGTGAGATCTTAGTTTCCCAAGCAGGGGGGAAACCCATACCCATACCCCCTGCAGTGGAAGCCTGGAGTCTTAACCACTGAATTGCCAGGGAAATCCTCCTGAAATTTACATTTAAATTGCTGGACATTGAGTAAAGCAGGTGGCCCTCCATAATGTGGGTGGGCTTCATCAAATTAGTTGAAGGCTGGTGGCTCAGATGGTTAAGCATCTGCCTACAATGCGGGAGACCCGGCTTCGATCCCTGGGTTGGGAAAATCCCCTGGAGAAGGAAATGGCAACCCACTCCAGTACTCTTGCCTGGAAAGTCCCATGGACACAGTCCACAGGGTTGCAAAGAGTCGGACACAATTGAGCAACTTCACTTCACTTCACTTAATGGAACAAAAGACTAACCTCCCTGAACAAGAAGGAATTCTGCCAACAGACAGCCTTCAACTCTAGCATCAGCTATTTTCTGGATCTCTAGCTTGCCGAACCACTCTACAGATTTTGGATTTGCCAGCTTTTGTAATCCTGTGAACCAACTATTTAAAGTAAATCTCAATTCACCCTCTCCCTCCCACCCTCCTTCTTTGGTTCTGTTTTTCCTCTGGAGGATCATGATCATCATAGCAGTAAAGCTGGGGGCAGACCTGGGGTGGGGGGTGTTTGAGGCCTTTTAGTTTCTATTAGGTGAGTAGTAGAAAATCACTGCAGATGGTGACTGCAGCCATGAAATTAAAACATGCTTGTTCCTTGGAAGAAAAGCTGTGACAAAGCTGTTCAGTTGCTCAGTCGTGTCTCTTTGTGACCCCATGGACTGCAGCACACCAGGCTTCTTTGTCCTTCACTATCTCCCAGAGTTTGTGCAAACTCATATCCATTGAGTCAACTATGCCATCCAACCATCTCGTCTTCTGCTGTCCCCTTCTCCTACTGTCCTCAATCTTTCCGAGCATCAGAGTTTTTTTTTCAATAAGTCAGCTCTTCACATCAGGTGGCCAAAGTATTGAAGCTTCAGCTTCAGCATCTGTCCTTCCAATGAATATTCAGGGTTGATTTCCTTTAGGATTGACTGTTTTGATCCCCTTGCTGTCCAAAGGACCCTCAAGAGTCTTCACCATCACCATAATTTGAAAGCATCAATTCTTCAGTGCTCAGCCTTCTGTATGGTCCAACTCTCACATCTGTACGTAACTACCAGAAAAACCGTAGCTTTGACACTATATGGGCCTTTATCAGTAAAGTGATGTCTTTGCTTTTTAATACACAGTCTAGGTTGGTCATAGCTTTTCTTCCAAGGAGCAAGCATCTTTTAATTTTATGGCTGCAGTCAAGAGCATATTAAGAAGCAAAGACATCACTTTTCTGACAAAGGTCCATATAGTGAAAGCTATGGTTTTTCCAGTAGTCATGTATGGATGTGAGACTTGGATCATAAAGAAAGCTGAGCACTGAAGAATTGATGTTTTTGAACTGTGATGCTGGTGAAGCCTGTTGAGAGTCCATTGGACTGCAAGGAGATCCAACCAGTCAATCCTAAAGTAATCAATTCTGAATACTCATTGGAAGGCCTGATGCTGAAGCTGATGTACTTTGGCCACCTGATGAGAATAGCTGACTCATTGGAAAAGACCCTGATGCTGGGAAAGATTGAGGTCAGGAGGATGAGAGTGCAGCAGAGGATGAGGTGGTTAAATGGCATCACTGACTCAATGGAGCAAACTCCAGGGGACGGTGAAAGACAGAGGAGCCAAGTATGCTGCAGTCTTTGGGGTCACAGAGTCAGACATAGTGACTAAACAAGTGAGTAAGCTTCCATCCATGGAAGGTGGAGGCATCTTTCTCTACCTCATTTGCTTCAGGGCCAGGTCAGAGGGTCTTTAGCTGAGGATGGCATTCTCTATGGGCAGGCCAGACTATAGGCCCTGTTCCCCTTTCGTTCCTTACCTGCTGTGCCACACTCAGGGGCTAAATTAAGGTTCCTTCAGGTCCCTTGATTCTATTGGAAATTTCTTTAGGGGAAAAATATGTGTTAGTGTGTGTTTGTGTATATATTTCCACAGAAACATTTCAGTGAGAATAGGTTGGAGTGTCAATTATGTTACATGCTATCAGAATCTTCTGAGGGTGGTTGAGGATCGGGTTGTGAAGGGAGCATATGGGCAACCACATGTTCAGTGAGGAGACCAGGCTCTGCATGAGGGAGCAGGGCAGGCAGACAGAGGGCTCAGGTCCAGACATCTCACCACTCTCGTGTTTGCTTAGGGTTGTCTGTGTCCATGCAGTTGTAGTCAGTATTTGTTTATCTTTAAAGCTAGGCATGCTGGAACTAGTTTCCTGGGGGATTCATCAGTTGAGGTATCTTAGACCTTTGGCCATGGGCCATAAAATGCACTTGACCTGAGTATGATATAAATACCTTCCGCTCCATTGATGTATTGATTTGTTTTCGTTTTGCTGTCTCTATGCACCATAGTATCCATATCGCAGCCTAAGTTCCCAGAGGACTAGGGCTGGCTTAGAGAAACCCTCTCAGCAAATAAGCGCCCGAAGAGGGAAGACCTTCGTGTTTATCCAGTACCTAAAGTGTGATAGGCATTTAAATGGTAAACCTATCTGATCTTCACCACACTTAATAGATAAAGGAACTGAGCCTTGAATTAATTCTACATGTAGTGGGGAATGTTATATTAAAAGCACTTTCTGCTGTCTTTCCCCATCTTGGTAAGTTCAGGGTTTATTGTTGGGCAGTTTGTCTCTCTGAAGCTCTGACTCCATCGAAACCATGCACTGAGATGGAAACTCACAGCCTAAGGAAGCGGAGTGGAATGTGAGTGAGAGAAGAAGGAAGTAGAAGGGGAGGGGAGAATGGACATCAAACCTCTTCAAACGGGAAACTGAAAAATGCTGAGTAGTGTTGAATGTACAGTTTCCACCTTTTTTCCTACTTCTGAGTGGGAATAGGAGTTAGAAAAGAGGTTGTCAGGATTTTTCAAACTTCTTTGATCACCACGTACAATAAGCAATGCATCTAACATTGCAACCAGTAAACACAGGAGTGTATACTCCACTCCCCACATGTACATACGCATACACCCCCATCACATACACATCACACACACATAAAACAAGCTTCATGGAAAATACTTATACTCTGTTCTATTACTGTTTTAAAAACATATTTGTTGGACCTATAAATTGATTTCATGACCCATTAATGGTTGTCAATCTTAAAAAACACAGAGCTATAGAAAACTTATTTTTTGACCCACCTAAGTAATTTGCTCAAGATCAGGTAGTGTAAAGAGATGGTTGGATGGCATCACTGACTCGATGGACATGAGTTTGAGCAAGTTCCAGGAGTTGGTAAAGGACAGGGAAGCCTGGCGTGCTGCAGTCCCTGGGGTTGTGAAGAGTCGGACACAACTGAGCAACTGAACTTAACTGATGTGGTGTAAATGGTGGATCTGGGGTTTACCCCACACTTATTATGCTGAGCAGGAGGAAGCCCCAGGAAGGAGAAGCCTCACCCATCATCAATCAGAGGTACCCAAGATACAACCAGTCTTCATCTCTCAGACTTTCCCAGTTCATGTGGGATACACACTTTCTCCCCCTACTACTGGGATCCCATCTGCTTTCAACTACAAAATGTTTCTTCCTAGACAACTTGTGGAACCACGGGGCTGCAGGCAAAAATCTGAAGAACTTTGAGAATTATTGAAGAGAATAAAAGAAAAGGCCATTTCCCCCACTGTAAGGGCAACTTCCTATGCAGGTGTAGCTTGTTCAGGAGAAAACCACACCATAGTCATGCACCATGTTCAGGGAGGAAAGAAGGCAAACAATCCTCTTCCCTCTGGGTCTGCTCTATTTGAATCCTCCCCCTGGCCAGGCCGGAGTCCATCAGGAGGAGGAGGATGAGCACTCTGAGGCAGGGCCAAAGAGGGCCATTCTCCCTCTGCTGACTTGCCAGCGCCCCACTACCCGCCCAGTCTGCTTTATCTCCTCCTTGTTTCTTTCACATCTTTCCCCTCATCAGTTTTACTTTGGGGTTACTTAAAATATTGAAGGAAAAACAAAAAACCCAAAGCCTCTCGATTTTCAAGAGGCAGGTAAGTGATAATTTTCCTTCAGAGAAAGACTGGTTGCCCAGGAATCTGGCTTCCCAAACATCTCCTTTGATGGAGTTGAAGTCTTTTATCTTTAATACAAGCTCTCCTTTCCTTTTGGAGTGTTTCTAGAATGTGATGATCCCTTTGGGGGAGACCTAGAATAAAACTGGTCTGACATTCCCCTCATTCTTCCAGTCGTTTGTCTGCTCCACGAGCTCTCTTTGATTCCTTTCATTCCTCCTGCTGGACCAGGGAAGGGGGTTGGCGGGATGAAGCTGTCAGCTCCTGATCACCCAGCCCTGGGGGACCCGGCCTCTGCCTCAGTTATTTCCTCTTTCAGGCTCTCAGCTCTAGTCACTTCTTGCCATTCTGGGAACAAAACCAATTCCTTCCTGCCTCTGAGCCATTACATAAACTATTTCCCTTCCTGTAAAGCTCTTTCCTTGATTTTCCCCGTAGTTTGTTCTGTCTCTTCCCTTGGGCTCAGCTTAGAGACCACATTCATAGGGAGATTTTCTTCAATCATATCCTTTAGAGTAGGTCCCCTTTGGTCTTTTCTATCTTAGCCCTTGGTTTCTCTCATGATACCAACCACAATTTTTAATAGTTTACTTAATTGTCTTTGTTTCTGCTTCCTCTACCATAATAAAAGCATCCAAAAGGCATCATCAATCCTACAAAGTAGACAGTGTGCCCCCTCCCCCTTGTACATTAAGAAATCTCATTTGTCTTATGATTAAGACACTGTTGGCAACCTTCAACAAAGTAAGTTCTTTGCCAGGCCCTTCTTGCTTCTCCCCACTAAAATTATTCATTCATTCATTCACTCATCCAGTCAACAGATAATGTATTGAGCATCCACAGAGTTATTTTGCCCTAGATACTGTGACACAGTGATGAACAAGGCAGAACTTGCTCACTTCACTCTGTGTAACAGCGGGCAGGAGAGATCGTTCTCAAGTGCATTTCTGTGCTAAAAATCTTCATTGGTTTCCAAATGCCCTCTGGATGAAATCTGAGCCCTTCAGTATGGAGAGCAGCGTGTGCCCTCCACGACCTGGCCCCTACTTCCTCCCTATATCTTTTGGTGACTCATGCCCTAGGCTCTGTTGGGTAACTAACTACAGAAGGTCCTCTGGAGGGCAGGCAGGCAGCAACAACAAAGATCCCTTGGGTTTTCATTTTCTGTTCTCTCTCTCTCTCTCAAACACACACACAAACACACACACACACACGCATACACACGCATACATAGCAGCCTGGGGCAATCACAACCATGGCTTCTGGATTCTCATAGAGAATCTCAGTAGGTGTATTTCTCTGCTGGTAGGTCAGACAGGTTTTGCCCCTACCTGCTGGATTGTGGGCTTTTACTAATTGAGATCTTAGTCCCAGGGCAGCAGGTCAGGGGTTGTGCTGGCCCTATGACTTGAGGATACATCTCCACAGAGATGCCCCATTTTTCCAGGTCATATTGTGGCTGGTGGTATCAACAATGGCATGAACTGTGCCCGCTCAAGGATGTTACATGTCTGACAAGTGCTACAAAAGAGGTTGTCAGGAGGTACAAACCTAAGAGCTTTGTATCAAGGAGCTTTTCCTTGATACAAAGGCAGTACCTTGGTTCCTACCTTATTAGAAGGGCCAGAGAGGAGGGAATTGAAGTCTTCACGATTTGTAAATATTTATTTCTCACTTTCAAGTTCACCTCTCTTCTGGATTGCTGCTATAGACTCTTATAAAACTTTCCCTTTTTCATTTTTGTGCTACTTAGGGCTTGTTTTTAATTTTCTTCCCATGGGGGAGTACCATGAACAAAAGGAATTTTTTTTCAGTTTTTCTGGAAACTTTCTGTGGCTTGTCTTCTAAATGCTTTATGCTTCAGCTTCTTCATTTATAAAACTGAGAATTAGTAAAATGAATGAACCTTTGTCTCTTACAAAATGTCTTATAGGATAGGTACTGTGCAAGTAATATGCTATGGAATGATAGCATTTTGTTAGTGTTTATATTGATAAACATAATTTGAATTTTCCATTAATTGGAACTAATCTTTTTTATAAGGAAAAAATCTTTCCAATTAAATCACTGGTGTGTGACCTTTGGGTGGCTGAACCCTTCTGCTTTACTTCTAATAAAATGGGTTCCTACTCTATTTTTGGGCTTCCCTCATAGCTAGTCGGTAAAGAATCTGCCTGCAATGCAGGAGACGTGGGTTTGATTCCTGGGTCGGTAAGATCCCCTGGAGAAGGAAATGGCAATCCACTCTAATATTCTTGCCTGGAAAATCCCATGGACAGAGGAGACTGGCAGGCTACAGTTTATGGGGTTGCAAGAGTCAGACATGAATTAGCATCTAAACCACTCTATTTTGGTAAATTCTTAATTTGCAGTTTCCTCTGGCCAGTTTCAGTGAAGAAGTCTCACCTTATATGTAGTCTCTATAAGCATTGTTATTTGTATTAGAAAATGTTCTCTGATATTATACCTCTTCTGATTATTGAAAGTCACTTTACAGCTGAAGGTTAATAACAATGTTTATTCAAGGTAAGGCTACTATGTGCTTTAAGATTTTAAAGCAAAGGCAAATAAGCTTTCATTAAACCACTATTTTAATAGATCATATCTTATTTTTATCTTGGATTCATAATGTTCCTTCTCTTTAAGAATTAAAACTATTTTGAACACTACGAGCCCCAAATGGTAATGAACTACAAAGCTATTTATACTTTTAGTTTTGTCCTTAGTAAAGTCCACCTGATTCTAACACTGACCGATATTTTAATGCTATTTTCCCAGTTATAATAAGCCTTTTAACCCTTGTATAATCTTTTCATTCCTTGAAAGGTAAAAGATTTTCCAACATTCCTAGATATGCCTTGTGTCTAAATCTCAGTTGCTTCTAAACAGCATTCATCACTGAAGTCATATACATGATATTATATAAGTGGGAGTATCACCTCGTCCCTAAGTGGCACCAATACAATTAGCAGCCACAGAGGGCCAGAGTATGGCCTTACCTCCTGCGATCTGTTTACTAACTTAGGGTTTGGGGATGTTTTGAATTTGAACTCATTTGGCTTTGGATCTAGACAATTCTTTGCAGTCAGCATCACCCTCACTCATTTGTTCTGACTCAAGAAGACAAAAAAACTCTAGATTATCCTTCCCCCATCCTAAACCACAGGGTTCCAAATAAAGCAGGGAGAGGTGCTGTTCTGTGAAACCCTTTCTGCTCCCTAGATACCGTGCTGGTGGTGGTTTACTCTCTTAAGTTGTGTCCAACTCTTGTGACCCCATGGACTATAGCCTGCCAGGCTCTATTGTTCATGGGATTTTCCAGGCAAGAATACTGGAGTGGGTCGCCATTTCCTTTGCCAGAGGAGAAGGATACCATGGTATCCTTTAAAATCCTATTAAAATCCTGTGGGTGGGTTTCAAGATGAATCTTAAGATACAGAGTCTGTAACTGTCAATTAGAAAGTCTTAATTAAAAAAAAAAAAAAAAGCAACCCATCCTGTGAATCTCTGGGCCTGGTGCAAACTTGAACTGGGTCCTCCAGGATGTCTCTAAATTAATATGGCTGTTTAAATACCCTAAACAAAATCAGTCTTCATGCCTCAAATAATCTGCCTACAAATCTTTATGGCTGGAATGCTGTAGAATCAGGCAATGCTCTAAATGGCCCATAATCAGATAAAGTTCCTTATCTCCTTGATGGATACTTTTGGAAATATGTGGGCCTGAGGTTAACTCATATGAAGTGTTTATCCTGATAGCTGACTTGTAAATGTCTAACATGTTAGTATCTACTTTCTTTCTTCCACAGGGATTTGGAGTATGAGAAAGCTAGGGAAAATATGACAGGAACATGACCAATAGACTCCAGGTCAGGCCATAGTATTCAACATCATTTTCCTCTTCAAGAGTAGCATCCTAGACCACACAACTCTTCTGCCTAAAGGGACCCCAATATCAAATCTGTGCTAGCTGCCCCCCAGCTGTGCTGCATTAGATGGGGAGGAAGAACAGTACTGATTCTGAAACTGCCCCAGTGCAAAGTCTGGGTGATGATCAAAGTTCTTGCAAAAAAAAAAAAAAAAGCCTTAGGGATCATTGAAAAGTCGGAGATTTTGAGCAGTAAGGCATCTGAGAAGCAAAAAGAATTGTGTAAATTGTTACAGTTGTCCACTAACAAAGCTTTCTGTGTAGTCCTGACAGTCACCCTCAAGTCACTTATAAATACTGATGGTGTGAGCTAAACTGAAAGTTGCTCAGTCATGTTGGTCTCTTTGTGACCCCATGGACTATAGCCCGACCCCTAGTTCCTCTGTCCATGGGATTTTCCAAGCAAGAATACTGGAGTGGGTTGCCATTCCCTTCTCCAGGGGATCTTCCTGACCCAGGGATGAAACCCGGGTCTACTGTATTGCAGGCAGATTCTTTACCATCTGAGCCACCGGGGCTACAATCTATTTAAAACCAAAACAGTAGTCAGTCTTGTAAAATTTACTCAAGTTTTTAGAAGGAAGATCAAGGAAGCTTTTACCCTGCACATGATACACTCTCATAAACCCTCTTTTTATTCAGCAGTGCATCTCTGCCCAAGTCTCTCTGGCATGCCACTTAGACCCACACCACAGTCGACCTTCTTTTATTTTCTGCCCTTCCCCCCACTACAGTGTATTACTGTAATGTAATACTCAGCCTTCCAAATCCCACCCCTCCTCCCTCAGTCTCTTAAAACTGCTTTATGCATAGCCATTTCAACAGACCTCCACTTTCTCCAAACTTGCCTAGTCACACGCAGGAAAATAAACTCTTTCAAAGTAACCTTGAGTTATGTATGCTTATGTGATAGGCTGGGATTGGTTTATCTCAAGATTAACCAAGTGAGTAGGCTAATTTTTGCAGAATCCTCTCTCTCAAGAAAGAAAGACAGATCTACAGATAATTCAGTCACTGATACCTTCACATCATAGGCTCTTAGGAGCCCAACTTGTTTAAAAGTGCGAAGAAAGATGCAGGAAGATGTATACTTTAAAAAACTTGTGTAATAAGTGTTCCCCTTGTCGTCTTTGAGCTTCCCAAATCACAAAACTTTTTACCCAAAAACATTATCAAAGTAGACTTAATGAAGATTTAGTAGTGTAGATGGAGGAAAGAGTTTTTAATCACACACCACAGAGGAAACAACTTAATAAAGCCCCCATTTGTGCATTTTCCTTCAAAGTCCCTTTGTAGGTGGGCAGACTGTTGGAATCTTCTTTGACCCCTTCCTCCAAGAAGCCCTTGGTCTTGCACCTGCCTGCTCCCCTTTCCTTTATTAGGCACAAAGCCTGGACCCCAGCACAAGCCTTCCTCTTATACCACAGCAGGCTTATCAGAGTGTTCACAGCAGAGCAAGCCTCTTCCTACAAAGGAATTCTCACACCAGCAGGCAAAAAGATAGTGTTTTCTTCATTTGTTACCTACCTTCTATTATTTTAAAGGTAATATTTGTTGAGTTTCTTCATACAGATTCAGATTCATCTCTTCAATAGATAATTACTAAGAGTCTTTTTATCCGCCAGGCAATGGGCCAGAAGCTGGAGCTACAGCAATGAGCAAGACCCAGTACCTACCCTCAAAGAGCTTACTGTCTACTGGGAAAGAAGGACAAGAAAACACATATTTCAACTCAAAAGTGCCAAGTGTGATATTAAGGGATGTGTTGGTTGTTAGGGGGATATTTTCAAGAGTTACCCCACCCCTTCTTGAGAAAGGAAAGTCCAAGGAAACTTTGCTGGGAAAGTGCTAGGGAGGAAGCGGAGGGTAGAGACAGCTTTCCAGTAACGAAACAATGGGTCCAAGACCCAGAGGGGAGAAAGAACACAGTCCGCACCAGGCTGGGACAGGGCAGTGTGGTTGTAGCTACAGTAGGAAGAGCGAGGAGGGGAACAGAGGAAAAAGGTGAAGCTGGAGAATGAAGCGTGGCTGATCACATACAGCTTGTCATGCCACACTGAGGAGTTTGGTCCTTTTGCCTGAAGTTAGTGGGAGAGAGTTTGAGCAGGCAGGCTGCATATTTTGATTTCAATTCTTTAGGGAAAAAACCCCATTGGATGAAATATAAGCCAAACCAAAGCATAGGTGTGATAACTGCTGTTTGAATTGTGTACAAAGTACTGTGAGGGTCTGTAACTCCCATGGCTGATGTGGGCTCTAGAACAGGTGGTCTGGGGAGTGAGGAGACACTTCAGCAATGCAAATACCCCACCTCCTAAACATATTGGTTTTATTCCAATGCACATCCTTTAATTCTTGAGAACTTTGAAGACAGTATTGCTCAAATATCTTTAAGGTCGTAGTCCCATTTATTATTTATCTGAAGCTCCTGGTGGCTTTCTTTTTTTATCAGGGATATGAATCTGGAGGAATATTAGAGCCCAGATGATAATGTCCTTAAATAAATTATTATAAAATTTTCAACTTTGAGGAAAATCACCAACTACAATAATAATGTTAGTAGTTGTAATCAAATTTTAGTGTTATTTCCTAACTAATCTACAAAATCCCCAAATCCTACAAAAATGTTGAATGAGTTTGCATAATAATTTCTTTTTTGAAAGACAATAGCGTCTCTTCTCTAATGACAGCAATATAACAAAAAAGTTTGAATCTAGTAAGAGATTTGAGCCTGTAGAAAAAGAAAATAGTTTTGATAGATGTCAGATTTTAACTTGTCAACAAAAAACTGTTAGAAATAAAAACTATATAATGTTGACCACTTGCTATGTGCCAAATGTGATTTTTGCATTTAGTGATTTAATACTCAAAATAGTTCTATGAACTATATACTAATGGTACCACCATCCCCATTTCACTAATCAGGAAGCAGAGGTTCGGAAAAGCCATGCAACTTGCCTAAAGCCATATAGTTATTAAGTAGGACAGCTGGGATTTGAACTGTCTGAGGTTATGTTTTATTTCTTGTTCCCATAATCCCTCTTCTTAGAGATCTTGGGGTATCTTAGCTCCTCCTTTTGGGCTGGATATTGGATACCAACTTGACAAAAGGCTAGAGTATAAACATGTGTAAATGAAGACTAGTACAGAAAGCATTAACTTGTATTTGATAATCCAATAATTCCTTCAGCAATTCAAGATTTTAATTTTAATGCTAACCTCCAGAGTCTTCCATCCTCTCAAGATCCCATCGTCTTTATCAAAACGTGTGGGGTATGGCCCCAAATTATTTATCTTTCCTAGATTTATGATTCCATCCTATTGAATTATTTTCGATTCTCATCAACCTGTGGGCCATTATTAATTAAGCAGGACTGAATACTTCTCCCAACATGAATTGCTTTCAGTTGTTGGGAAGATAACTTCTCGTAGTGCCAGGAGTATAGAGTGTGTGGTGAAAAGAGGCTCTTATTTTGCATTCTAGCCCTATCATTTACTAGCTGTTTATGCTTATAGAAATTAAACTTCCAGGAGCTTCTGTTTACTCATCTGTAAAATGGGGATCATTAGACCTACCTTGCAGTGTTTCTGAGGATTTGACTAGTTAACCTCTGTAGGTACCTGTCAAGCATTTGACAAGAGCAGCTTTATTTGTAGTGAAATCTGCTTTCTCTAATGCTACACACATTAAACTAATACAATAGGTTTCTCTTCTCTGGCAGAGTTTGTTCACAGATATTTCCTGTTTCATATGTAGTATTATATGAATATATGAAACCTTTCTGAATAAATGTCTGATTAAAAGAATGACTAGTGATTCTGGTCATGATGATTAGCAGCTAAGGTTTACTGGCTCCAACTGCCATCTATAAAATGTGTCTATCAGAATCAGACGCCCACTTGGCTCTATTGCACGTTCAGAACTAGGTGGTTTTTTAGTAGGATGTCATTCGCTGGAATCCTGGCGGCCTCAGTCAGTTCACTGTTGGCTTGAACTCATGCCACAGACTTAACAGTGATATCTGCCTATACAGCTCAGGAAACGGGTTGGTTTTTAGGCACAATGCCAAGAGTCTGAATATAATACACATTTGAACTCAGACAAATGACAAGTTTATCCCCTTGTTTGTTGGTTTATGGGCTGATTGATTTTTACAACACAAGGCTTCTCTCAGGATCAGCCAGACCTCCCTCCCTGGCAATCTGGGAAATAGTGAATACTCCTGCCCAGGCACAGTGGAACCCAGAAGACCTAAAAGACTTGGTGATTCCCTCTCCTTTAGATATAGTTCATATTCCATAAAATGAATCATTTCAAGTACACAATTTCATGGTTATCAGTATATTCTCAAGGTTGTACAACTATCATCCTAGACCTAGTGATTCTTACTTTTCCAAATACATATACCTGATGGAGAAATGAAAATTTTCCTTAATAGCTATTTACCTTTAAATAAGTTGCTGGTGCAAAAAAAAAAAAGTCCAGAATTCTGTTTGCTGTGTTCTGCTCTTCAGGTCACTTTATTTTGCATATTAACATAGTTCATGAATATGAATTATAAGCATTTTCCTTTTTATTTAGATGTTTCTTCCACTTCCAGTGATGAAAGAAATGATTATGAAATACATAGAGCCTACATGTTTAATTCTTTTCTTCATGAGTATGCACAGCATATACCCAGAAAAATATCCTTCCAGAGTGTAAGACTCAAGCTCTCCCCGATTCCATTGCCTTCTAATATTGTCTTTTCTCGTCAGATAGAAGTATAGGTACTCATGTTGCTCCCTTGTTTTAGTGATCCCGCTCACATTTGGTAGAAACTGTTTTTTGCTTCTCTTATTAATCTTTTCACATTTAAAATTTTTTATTTTCAGTGTAGGCACTATGGCACTACCTTTTTCAAATGTAGATATTTGAAAGAATAGACAAAATATGCTGTGGTTTGCATATAAAAATAATACTATAGACCACCCATATTCAAGTAGAATTGTTTTCCACTAGTAATAAAGGGTGTATGTCAATAGTACGATCACAAATTTAGGGAAATATAAATATCCAGGTCAGATGATTACCAGCCAGTTAATGCCACTGTAAACAGCATTATGATGACACAACTAGCCCTTCTGTTACTGGATGACACTGATTACTTTTTGAATTCATCAAGGATGAAAAAAGAGGCTAAAAGATTTCATATGACCGGCTACAGTTTCACACTCAATTCCTTCAAATAGTGATAAAAGTGGTGATGAAAAATGATCTTCAAATTTTCTTCAATTTTCAAATGATGAAAAAATTTCACTTCAACCATTCTAGTAGCGCCATTGCTGTAGACCAGGGAAATCAGTCTAATCCACTACATAACCAACAATGGCTTTCACATTCTATTGTAAATTGTGCACGCGTTCTAGTGTTTCTTAAGCATCTACTATGTATGGAACTTTGTGTTGGGGACTATCTTGTTAAGGACCTTGTGATCCAGTAGAAGAGCCCAAGTACTTCATATGACAAAGTTATAGTTACAAGGTCAAATTCCATTATAACTGAATTGACATAACATCCAAATTCTTTTATTTCACTAGAATTTTATGGTAGTGAATATGCTTGAATAAGTAAGTTGCTGGCTCAGGCTGAGAATTTTTTATAATAGTGAAGTATTCATTATGGTAATATTTATTGTAAGGAGATCTGAACTGTAATATAATACAATTACAAGCATAAATATAATTATGAGTGTGTATGTGCTGAGGGAATATAGGAGAGGAGATTAATTAGAGACAGGTGGTTCTAGGACTTCTCCAAGGGCTTCTGATTGATTCAAGGGGAGATCCTGGTCCTCTTTAGACCTCTCTTTGCTCTCAAGGGACTCTCCTCCACTGAGGGCTTATGATGGAGAAGGTAGGGTCTTGGCATCTGTCCCCAAGTCAGAAGGATCTTTTGGCTCCAGCTCTTAAAAGTCTCACTTTATTCCTTTAAAATAACTAACATCACTAGAAAATACTGTATTATCCATTAAAGAACTTACCTTGAGACCTCTGATGATGGAAGTTTTCCCAATTTTGAAAAATAGCTTTTCAAGATGAAGTCACATGCAGATGACTGGGGTCAAACCCCCAAACTCTGTTAAGGTAAGGCATGCTTAATGATGGACTCCGTAAGTGATAAACATTATTGGGTCCTGATTTAGCCCTCATTGGGGCACCATGGTCACCCTCACCTGAAAGGTCATGCATGAGATCTTACATCCGTTAGAGCAGTATGTAACTACTCCTCATCTCCTTGTCCTCCCACACACCTACACATTTCACAGTCCTCTATAGTTGATAAGAGACTTTCCTAACACCGATCAATGGGTGAACCACTGGACGTAAGATTTGTTTTACAGTAAGTTATTTGAATAGATACAAACATTTGGACCATCACTGATGCTACAGATACTTTAACAACTAACTCTGAAATAATGATAGCACAAGGCTTTTGCTGGCTACTCTTACCACTCTTTGCCTCAGGGAGTAACAATTAGATGTTCCTGCATGACCTTATCTAGACTGCCCTTGGTCTTGGGGTTATTTTAATGTATCAGTACAACAATGAATAAGAAGCTGAAACAAAACTAGTCAAAGCCCAAGAAAGGAGAATTTTGTGGAGCTTTAATTCCAGAAGTACTATAATCAAATATATCATGCTGACCATCAGCTGTCAGGAACATTGAGTCCCAACTTGGCTTGGTGATGACTCACTCTGCAATCCCAGGTGAGTCCCTTAAACCCTCTGCTCCTCAGTTTCCCCACTTGTTTTCTCTCCCTTTAACATGTATGGGAAGATCTTGCCAAAGAAGACTTTTTAAAATGATCCATTTTCAAGCATCTGAGTGGGAAATCATTTCATAGGCTCAAAAAAATAAACTTTTTAGGAAAGCAAACTTCAAGTCTGGGTTGACCGCACAGCAGTACCAAATTGCAGTCTGTTGCCATACAGGGTTAGGAATCAGCACTTAAACAGAAGGAAGTTCCAAGAATCTGCATTGTGAAAGTGCCAGCAAGCAAAAGGTAGTTTGTCATGTTTCTAAACCCCTGGTAAGATGGGAGCAGGCTGAAGCAGGCAGCTAGGAAAACTGTAGGCAAGATGTAACAGAGCCCGGAGGTTAAAAAGAGGAGGTAAGGGTGAAGTGGGATCTCTGGCTCAACAAAGTGGTTAACTGTCATCACATGATTCACCTATGTTTATTTCTTAAATCTTCACCCCGTATTGAGGTGGATAAGGGGCCTCTTTTTTAGCTACAGAGGACTATTAACAGCAAGTAAGGGGAAAGAAAGAAAAAGAAAAAAATGAATGAAAGAGAAGGATTGTGAGTATTTGCATTATCAAAAGTGATCAACAATCGATTCTTTCAAGGCTGCCAGAACCACATTTCACCATTATTTTCCAGCTCCAGCTACAAGCACAAACTCCCTATCCAAGGAGGCTCAGAGCAGCTATCCAGACGACAGAGAAGGAAGCTGCTGCCTGCAGCCGGCACACCTTCCGGACGCAGACAGCCAACAGGGCGTCTCACCCTGAAGGTGTCTGTGTGATTACACAAAACCTTCACTTGGTCATTTTTTAGGTGTTTTAATAATGCTGATGCAAAATAAGAGTAAAATTACAGGTGCCAGTTCCCAGCGTAGAATGCTGATAAACAACTTACCATTTTGCAGTGGCTGGTCACATCTGGAGCCTTTTGGGATGCAAAAGTACTGGAAGGATTATTGCAAAACTTAAAGACACTTTTGCTGCCATTACTTTGTTTTTAACCTAAATTAGTGAGGGGTTTGGGGGTGGGGGTTGGAGGGGGAGTGCTCTTTTAGAGAGTCATGATGCTCTTATATCGTAAACTTATTTAGACACTAATCAGATAGCAAATGGAAAAGGGAGTTAGGTTTAGAGTAGTTGCTTGAAAACTTTTCTAAATTGACTTTAAATAGTCAGAGACTGGTAAAAAAAACTATGGACTAGTGGATTATGATTTATTAATTTTGGTGTGCTATCAAATTTCCCAATTTAAATAACCTGTTTAAACTGGATTTGTCATTGTTGATAACCTCTCCTTTGGATGTTGAATTAGCATATAATGAACACAGCGTAAGAATAATAATATAAATAGAAGTGCTTTGTTCTTATTCTTTATGAAAGTATGGTTTTCTACAACTCTGAAAGAATATTAGCATAAGAATATAATTAGAATATTAGGATATAGCTGATATTGTAACTCACATTTAATAAAGCTTTTCTTTTATAATATAAATATTTTTCTATATTTTCTATCCACTTTCAGGTTGTTTGGGCCTGGCACCAAGGCTAGACATAGATGGATGGAGAGAGGCTAGAGACAGTACCTTTAGAAAAGTATATGTGATTCTTGAATGTTTTCTTGTCAGGTTACTTAAGGAGTAATTATTCACATATGAAACTATAGCGCATGGTCCTCTTGCTCTCTTTTTGTGCCCCTTCTTTGAAAACATGCCATTTAAACCTTGGACTGTCAACTGATCATAGTCCCCGAAGTCTGGTTTCTAGGATATTATTTGCTGTATCTATTACATGCAGAATCGGACACTTTTATGAATGCATATGGTTTTCTACTATGTTACATGGACTGACAGGGCTGGAGTGATCTGAAATGATTTGGTTAGACTCATCACCATCCCCTAGAAATTATTTCCTATGATATCATGTACTACATTTCTCACAGGGCTTCCTTGTCAAGAATATTCCTCTCCTAAGCTAAATAATGACTTATGGGCTTAATAGATTTTATTACTGAATATTGAAGCAGTGTGCCCAGTGGGTGAAGCTATCTAGCTTTCTTCATGCAAATGAGTGGATATGCTTAACAAGTCAATCTTGGGTTTATGCGATGAACTAAACCACTCTGTTGGCTGGGTCCTGCTAATACAGGTAGACACACGCACACACTGTCTTGGACATGTATTAGCATCACATGTTACTACACGGAAAAGCTAATTTGTTGACCAAAATATGCATATCTGAATTAAAATCCCTTCTGCTTGAAGTCTGATTTTAAGCCCTACGTGTTTTTTCTTTTTAAAAATAATGTAAGAAACTTTCTAGCTGACTGGACCAAGAAATCAAAAAGAGCTTATTTTCCTTCTAGTTTCCACACTCATTATTAATCTGGAGTTACATTATGTGGTTTGTTATTAAAAAAAATAGGACTTACATGATAAGTGAGGGGAAGGAGGAGATGAACATTTGTTGAGTAACTGATACTCTTCCCATAAATTACCTCATTTATTCCTTACAAAAGACTGAAAGAGAAATATTGTTATTCTTAATGTATAGATGAGGAAACTGAGGCTAAGAGAAGTTAAATAACTTAACCAAATTTATAGATCTCAGATTTAGAGGAGCCAGAACTTCCATCTGAGACTACCTTTAAAATTTATGCTATTTTTATTATCCTGTGGTGCTGTCTGTGAATTCTGAAGTTTCATTTAGGGAGGACTAAAAGGGAGAGAATTCATTTGGAGGATTACACCTCATATTGTTGAATTACATTTTCAAATCTAGTTAGTAAATTTATGTGCTGCAAATTGAATCTGTTCTTGAATCTTCCATGTTGCAGTCTGCATTTTATAGCTGGAGAAACATATCTGGAAAGAGTTTCATCTTGGTAGCTACAAAGGACAGTTGGAAACTTTTGCTTTTGGTACAGTAAAATCTTCAAATTTTTGGTGTTCTTGGTAATGACCTTTCAATTGCAGTATTAATGTCTTAGCTAAAGTTCTACTTGATGCCAGGCAGAGAAAGCCACTCAAGGGGAATCTTTTGTGACGTTAAAATGGGCCATCTTCTGGTCATCCTAGGGGGAAAAAAATCAATGTTCAGCCCATATGCTGGATTAAGAATGAGATCAGGTACTTCCTTTGTCACCCCTGTGAGCATGCAATTTTCTGTTTTTGCTTCTTTCTGTGTATCTACTTCATTCTCCAGCATTCTCTGCCTATGCATCGGCATGCTCATGGCTGAAAACGGTCACCATAGATCCCAGTTTCTAATGATCCCAGATTGCCATCTAAGGACACTCTTGAGTCTCTTTAATTTTGAGAGGTCTGATTCCTCACCACCATTTGTGTCCTTGATCAGGTGTCCACCAGAGTCACCGGGAAGGGAGGCACAAGTGTGATTGCTATGTCTACCTCCTTAGGAAGGGTTAGCATATGGGCAACTGGGCAGTTTCTAGAGAAAATGGCTCTGAGTGAAGCAAGTATTACTAACACATCTCCAATCATAAATGAAAAGTATGTGAATATGACTTTATAGTTTGGGGAATGTTTTCATATAGTCTCCTTTGATCTGGAACTATCTATCTCCACCTTACACCTAAGGAATCTGTGGCCAACTGACTGAATGATTTGGTGACGGTCATCTGACAAAGGAAACGGAGGACCCAAGACTAGACACCAAAGCCCCTTGGCCTTTCTACCATATATAGGCTGTCTCTTTGTCCGTGGAAATGGACACAAGTTTTGGAAGAAGGTTGCTGTGGTGGTAATTTTATATCCACAGTTTAATTCACAATTAACACTCATGGATGAATTTGCTAATTTGAAACCACAGCCGTTTTTAGCTTCCTCTCATAATACCACATTTTGATGTTGTACCTAACGGTCAGTACTGTACTCCCCTGGAAGCTTGTGAATACATTTTCTTATATTCATATGGTACAAACTTGTAGGAGTTACGGATACCATGAAAAGAATAAGTTGAATAGATTATTTTGGGTTATTCAATAACTGTAGTTCAGTGTTATACAAGTAATAGAATATGCCTTTGAAATGTCATGTGATGCTTTTGTGGAGCTGGAATTTTGGCTAAGGGAGGCACAGGTTCCCTAAAGGTGGGGATGTCCTTAAAATGCATGGAAAAAATGAGCCCTTAGCCAGATCTACACCCAGGCACATTTGTGCCAGTTTTTTTCAATGACTCCTGAGCCTCAAACCAAAAATCAAGGGAAAAAATTGAAATAAAAATGCTTGGAGTTATCCTGTTTGCCCACAGATAATTTCCCTGTGCTAAATACAATTATTTTTCTCCAAAAATCTAGAGGCGTGATAACATTTTCAAGATGAAAGGATTTCAAGATTCCTATCCTCAAAAAGAGACTAGTACTGTGGACAAATTGAAATGCATCAAAATATTAAATATTTCTTTATTTCATCCCTAATGAACATATCTTCTGGCAATGGCCACCATGGCAAGAAATGAATGGCAACTTTTCATGCAAGAGCATTACAATTAAATTCCTGTAGGGCTTTCAATATCTGGAAAAGTCTCTAGAAATGGGCCTTAAATAGTTACCCAGTTCACGTTCAGATATCAAAAAATTCAGCAAAATAGAAACTGTTTAAATATTAAACATCAAATTTTCCTTCTTTCAAAGGACTAATAACTTAGCAATAAAAATTGTCTTTTGAATCTTGCCATCACAAGGTCTCAGTCAGGCAGTGGATTTTAAATAAAAATTTTCAAGCAGGTCCTATTTAAGCAAAATTCACAGCTGAGCAAAGAGAAACGAATTAGTTGCCTGCCCCAAACTCACCTTGAACAGACAACAGGCCACCTCCTTTGCAGTCCAAGCTCCTCCTCTGTGGAGCTGCCTGCAAAGCGAAAGCACCCAGGATCGATGCTGTCAGGGAAATGCATCTGCTCAGAGGCAAGGCACTAATCAAGTTCTCCTGCAGCTGCTGACCTATCCCGCAACACTGTAAGAAGAAAGATGCAGCCATGAAAGAGGAGCTGAAGGTGGAAAAGGAATCAGAGGGAAGGGAAACAATAAAGGAGGAATCCCTGAGCTTGAGAATAATGGGATACCCCAACAATAAAAATTCCTTTGTCCACAGCGATGAGGGAATATTTCGTTAAGATGTTCTCAAAGAGACTCACCCATGTAGAATGAGAAGCTGAGGGTAAAATGACTTGCTGGGGCTGTTTCTGGGGAGGACCTGGAGCCCGAGTGTCAGTTCCCAGATGGCAGCCCTGTTCTGGACCAGAGAAGGAAGGTAGAGCCCAGTCAAAAGTAACAGAAGGTGTCATAACCTGGGAGGGGGAGAACTTGGCAATGCAACATCTTTTTTCTGTACTTGTGTTCCCCTGAAAAATATTGATTCTACTTTGTTCTCAAGAGAATACTCATAGAGAAGGAACCATGATGTCATAGAATCTTGAAGCTAAAAATAACCTAAGGCTTTTTAATCAAATCAGAGACAAGGCATGGGAGATTCAGGAAGATCCGAGAGCTTCCCCAAGGTCACATACAAATTAGGGGCAGAAAGCTAGAGAGAACCAGTCAATTTCTCTTAGATCTCAGGATAGTGGTTTTGGAGTTCCGGTAAATTTTCCGCACTTCTGAAGCCCTTTTAGCAAGAGGGACACTTCACTTCAATAAATAGGCTAAAATGAAACACTATGGGGGCGGTGTGTGTGTGTGTTAGTCGCTCAGTTGTGTCTGACTCTTTGTGACCCCATGGACTGTAGCCTGCCAGGGTCCTCTGTCCATGGGATTCTCCAGGCGAGAATACTGGCTTGGGTTGCCATTCCCTCCTCCGGGGGGTCTTCCAGACCCAGGAACTGAACCCAGGTCTCCTGCATTGCAGGAAGGTTCTTTATCTGAGCCACCAGGGAAACCCACCAAAACTGGTTTTCATAACTAATAACTTCCACGGGAAATATGACATCTATCAACCTATGAGATACATTGTGGCTCTGCAAATAATGAGGCAAATGTGTCCCAGTGGGAATCTGGGGTAATTTTCCAGCTATTGTCACCAACTGGGTTAGGTATTACATAGCATGGATTGACATTTGAACTAGTAGATGTCTGCAACAAAAACAAGGAATTTAGAGAATCTAAGTAGCATTGTAGACTATGTCATTTCTTCCAAAGCACTCACTTTATTCCCCTTGATTAATGCATACAAAAATTATAGGCATTGTAAAGAATCAAGAAAGGAGTGATTTGTCTTGAGTAGTTTGCATTTTGAAAACCTCTCCTCTCAAAGGTTTTTAGGCAAGTGTCTCATGTTTTCATCTCCTAAAGAATGAGTGAATCACAGGAAAAGCAATCACCCCTTTTTTCTTTTAACACAAGTCGAAGGTTTCATTTAATTTGTTACTTAAAAAAATAATCTTAGTAAAAAACTAAGATGTTACAGTGGATTCAAAGAAAATTCACAAAACCACACACACGTGTGTGTGTGTGTATGTGTATGCTCAGTCACTCAGTAGTGTCTGCCTCTGTGACCCCATGGTCTGTAGCCTGCCAGGCTCCTCTGTCCATGGGATTTCCCAGGCAAGAACAATGGAGTGGGTTGCTGTTTCCTCCTCCAAGGGGTCTTCCGGACCCAGGGATGGAGCCCACGTCTCCTGCATTGGCAGGCCAGTTTTTTACTACTGCACTACCTGAGAAGCCCACCACATGTAATGTGGTCAAATAATGCATGTGGAAATACATTTTAAAACAAATGCAAAAACAGGAAAAATGGGCTAATAGCCACAGGTAAGTATTGTAACTGATCACACTGCCAGATACACTTTGGGCTTTTATCATCAAGAATTACATTTTTATTAATTTTCTACAAGTCATACTTTGAAAGTGAAAGTCACTCTGTCATGTCTGACTCTCTGTGACCCCATGGACTATACAGTCCATGGAATTCTCCAGGCCAGAATACTGGAGTGGGTAGTTTTTCCCTTCTCCAGGGGATCTTGCCAACCCAGGGATCAAACCCAGTTCTCCCGCATAGCGGGCAGATTCTTTACCAGCTGAGCCACAAGGGAAGCCCAAGAATACTGGGGTGGGTAGCCTAGTCCTTCTCCAGGGGATCTTCCCACTCCAGGAATAAAACCAGGGTCTCCTGCATTGCAGGTGGATTCTTTACCAACTGAGCTATGAGGGAAGCCCAAGTCATAGTTTACAGTAGCTCAAAGACAACAAAAAGTGAGAGATTCCAGAGAATCAGATAACTGAGAAGGATATGTCAGATGCATATGACTTGTTTTCAATTAAAGACACCCAGTAATCATTTGGTCCATTAAAATTCTTTCATCATTTTACCTACAATTCACATTTTATAGATTAAGAAATTTAGAGTGGTAATAGCCTAACCTGGATCCCTCAGCAATAGAGCTTAAATGGCAATCAAGGTCTGCCTAATTCCAGGGACACTTCTCTTAAACTAAAGGGCAGTAGCTCTCAACTAGAGGTGAGGGTATGTCTCAAGGAATATTTGGCAATGCCTGGAGACAATTTTGGTAGCTGTAATTTGGCGGTCCTGGCTTCCAGTGAGTAGAAGCTATGAGTGTTACTAAATATCATGCAATACATTGCACAGCCCTCTACAACAAAGAAACCATCTCTAGGAAAGTATCTACTATTAAAAGGTAATATTTCCTCTGGATATATGTAGGTTATAAGTGATTAAGCACCTACATGCCAAGGCCACTATTAAAAAGTAAAAAGCACTCTTTTCAGAGGATCATGTACTTAAGAATCCTCCACTACTGTATAAATCATCAAAGAATTGAAAGGACTAAGAGCAACAGGTAAAATTCAGTGAGAACTTGTAGTAACTGGCACAGTACAAACACTGACTAATGTTCCTACAGGCACTGCTCAGTATAGAGGGTCATACCAGAGAAAGTATTCAACTGGCAATCCTTATTATGAAACTTACTTGCATTTGGAAAGAAAGGTAAATGACAAGTGTATATTTCAGTATTTAATGCAGCATAAGTTAGATTCTATCATATACTTAAATGTTCTTGTAATATGTACTGTATGCGAGGTGCAATGCTAGGTGCAAGAGATACATGAAGATAGACGTTTATGAACTAGTAGGGGAGATGAACACGCACAAAAAATTATAATGCAGCACGATCATTCCAGGTCCCTAAGAGAAAGCAAGCAAGATTACAGAGGAGTGAAGGAAGGCAACTCAGAGAATACAGGCTGATCCTAGGAGAACAGGAGTAGAGGAAGAGGGGATTCTGGGCAGATTGCTGTTGCTGTTTAGCTGCTAAGTCACAGCCAACTCTTTGTGACCCCATGGACTGCAGCACACCAGGCTTGCCTGTCCATTTTAGAGGGATGAACAGGGGAGGGAGTGTTGTGTTCTGAGAGCATAAGTGAAAGGGTGGGAGGGGAGGGGCAAGATGATTCATATAAGATGACAATAAACATGTAGGTAGGGGTCTGACAAGGAAGAGCCTCCTAACTGAGTTGTTTCCAGATTTTAGGCTATGATGAATAAAGCTGCTATGAATATGGCACAAGTCTTTTCTGAACACATTTTAAAATTTTTCTCTTGGATAAATGCTTATGAATAGGACTGCTGGATCATAGAGTAAATATGCATTTAACTTTATAAGAAGCAATGCAAATTTTCAGAGAGATTGTCCCATTCCATATACTATCGAAAGTGAAGTCGCTCAGTCGTGTCCGACTCTTTGTGACCCCATGGACTGCAGCCCACCAGGCTCCTCCATCCACGGGATTCTCCAGGCAAGAATACTGGAGTGGGTTGCCATTTCCTTCTCCAGGGGATCTTCCCGACCCAGGGATCGAACCCAGGTCTCCCACATTGCAGGCAGACGCTTTAACCGCTGAGCCACCAGGGAAGCTCTCCATATACTATACTATATTCACCAGTAATTATGAGAATTCTCGCTACTCCACACCCTTGCCAATATTGGATGTTATCAATCTTTTAGATTTTTAAGTCATTTTAGTGGATGCATGGTGGCATATCAGTGATTTAATTGGCATTTCCCTGATGATTAATGAATTAAACATATTTTAATGTACTTATTGGCTATTTATATATCATCCTTCATGGCATTTCCAAGTCTTTTGCCCATTTTTAAAGTATGCTTGTCTTTTAATCATTAAGTTATAGACGTACTTTATATATTTTGGATGTAAGTGTTTTGCCTAATCTATGTGTTATGAATATTTTCTCCCACTCTGCAGACTACTTACTTATTTTCTTAACAATGTCTTTTAATGAGCAGAGTGTTTTGACTTTGATAAAAGTCCAATTTATCAATATTCTCATTTATGATTAGGACTTTGGTCAAAAAAATCATTGCCTACTCTTCATCATAAAAAATTTCTCCTAGTTCCTCTTAAATGCTTTATAGTTCTAGCTTTTGTATTTAAGTCTATGGATACATCTTAAGCTAATGTTTTGTGTTTACACTTTTTTTGCACAGACAGTTATCCAGTTCTCACAGAACCGATTACTGAATAAAACCATCCTTCCGACTCTGCTGAATTTCTCTGTCACCTTTGTTGAAAGTCTTTTTACCCTACAAATGAGAGTCTATTTCCAGACTTCTCTATTTTGTTTCATTGATTTATCTGCCTGTCCTTTTGTCAATACTATTTCTTTTTTTTTATTTTATTTTTTAACTTTACAATATTGTATTGGTTTTGCCATATATCAAAATGAATCCGCCACAGGTATACATGTGATCCCCATCCTGAACCCTCCTCCCTCTTCCCTCCCCATACCATCCCTCTGGGTCATCCCAGTGCACCAGCCCCAAGCATCCAGTATCGTACATCGAACCTGGGCTGGCGACTCGTTTCATCTATGATATTATACATGTTTCAATGCCATTCTCCCAAATCTTCCCACCCTCTCCCTCTCCCACAGAGTCCAAAAGACTGTTCTATACATCAGTGTCTCTTTTGCTGTCTCGTATACAGGGTTATTGTTACCATCTTTCTAAATTCCATATATATGCATTAGTATACTGTATTGGTGTTTTTCTTTCTGGCTTACTTCACTCTGTATAATAGGCTCCAGTTTCATCCAACTCATTAGAACTGATTCAAATGTATTCTTTTTAATGGCTGAGTAATACTCCATTGTGTATATGTACCACAGCTTTCTTTATCCATTCATCTGCTGATGGACATCTAGGTTGCTTCCATGTCCTGGCTATTATAAACAGTGCTGCAATGAACATTGGGGTACACGTGTCTCTTTCAATTCTGGTTTCCTCAGTGTGTATGCCCAGCAGTGGGATTGCTGGATCATAAGACAGTTCTATTTCCAGTTTTTTAAGGAGTCTCCACATTGTTCTCCATAGTGGCTGTACTAGTTTGCATTCCCACCAGCAGTGTAAGAGGGTTTCCTTTTCTCCACACCCTCTCCAGCATTTATTTCTTGTAGACTTTTGGATAGCAGCCATTCTGACTGGCGTGAAATGGTACCTATCTCAATCGATGCAGAGAAAGCCTTTGACAAAATTCAACATCCATCTATGATAAAAACTCTCCAGAAAGCAGGAATAGAAGGAACATACCTCAACATAATAAAAGCTATATATGACAAACCCACAGCAAACATTATCCTCAATGGTGAAAAATTGAAAGCATTTCCTCTAAAGTCAGGAACAAGACAAGGGTGCCCACTTTCACCATTACTATTCAACATAGTTCTGGAAATTTTGGCCACAGCAATCAGAGCAGAAAAAGAAATAAAAGGAATCCAAATTGGAAAAGAAGAAGTAAAACTCTCACTGTTTGCAGATGACATGATCCTCTGCATAGAAAACCCTAAAGACTACACCAGAAAATTACTGGAACTAATCAATGAATATAGTAAAGTTGCAGGATATAAAATCAACACACAGAAATCCCTTGCATTCCTATACACTAATAATGAGAAAATAGAGAAATTAAGGAAACAACTCCATTCACCATTGCAATGAAAAGAATAAAATACTTAGGAATATATCTACCTAAAGAAACTAAAGACTATATATAGAATACTATTTCATTTTGATTATTGCTTTATATTTTGAAATCAGGTAGATTAGGATTAAGTCTTCCAACTTTGCTCTTTATTTTTCCCCCCAAAATTGCTTTTGCTATTCTAGCTGCTTTGTTTTTCCACATGTATTATTGGAATCAGTTTCTACCAAAACACCTCTCAAGATTTTGATTTAGCTAGTGATGACTTTATAGAACACTTTGGAGAGAATTGACTTTTTGACAATATTGAGTATATCAACCCATGGTCATGTTTATCTCTATTTAGGTGTTTTGTTTTTTTTCTTCAAACCTCTCAGCAATACTGTATATTTTTTCAGCACAGAAATCTTGTAATTCTTTTATTATGAAAATTATACCTAAATATTTGCAAAGTTTTTGAATCTTATATTAAATTTCATTTTTCAATCCTATTTGCTCTATTAAAAAATGAAAAATCCTCATAGTTTTCTCATTTTGGAAAATATGTAGAGAAGAAAGTATCAATTATAATATTACCATCTATAGATAATTATTATTAGCATCTTGGTGAATATTCAATATCTTGTTTATATGCATACCTACATATACATATTTTTAAAATATAATTGGGGACTCTGTCATTTAAAAATTAACTAACACCAGTGTAACTCAAGAACCATTAAAAGGGAACCTTCCATTGAACTGTCTTTCTAAAATCCCTATGCACGTTCATTGTTTGGAAATCAGAACACATTTCCCCCATAGAGCTAATATTCAAACAACAGGTTATCAATTCAGGCCCAAAGAGAAAAACCCTACTTACGCATAATGGTTTTTAGCCCTCTGACCTGTACCTTTTTCTAAACCTATTTCTTTAAGGGAGCATGCTCCTAAGTCACTTCAGTTGTGTCTGACTCTGTGTGACCCCGTAGACAGCAGCCCACCAGGCTCCCCCGTCCCTAGGATTCTCCAGGTAAGAACACTGGAGTGGGTTGCCATTTCCTTCTCCAATGCATGAAAGTGAAAGTGAAAGTGAAGTCGCTCAGTCGTGTCTGACTCTTAGCGACCCCATGGACTGCAGCCTACTAGGCTCCTCCATCCATGGGATTTTCCAGGCAAGAGTACTGGAGTGGGGTGCCATTGCCTTCTCCAGGTAAGGGAGCATAGTCTCCACATATTTATTCCCTACATAAGCTTTGGATCTCTTAAAAAATTAAAGGAGAGAGACGCAAGATGGAGCTGGTGCAATAGGATGGAGTAGCCTTATCACGAGGCTGGGGTCCTTCAGGGAGTCTATACCAGTGTTGACTCTGAAGTTCTTTTCTGTGAACTTCAGAAGTCAGGTGGGCTCTACTGCTTCTGGCTTGGATGGAAACTAGTTTTAGTCTTCAGTTCTATTCACCCGTTTGAGAGCTGAGGCTGTCTGACTGTTGACTTTATAAAAGGTCATCCAGTGAAAGTGAGAAATAGATTTAAGGGACTAAATTTGATAGAGTGCCTGAAGAACTATGGATGGAGGTTCATGACATTGTATAGGAGACAGGGATCAAGACCATCAAGACCAAGAACAGGGATCAAGATCAAGACCAAGAAGAAGAAATGCAAAAAAGCAAAATGGCTGTCTGAGGAGGCCTTACAAATAGTTGTGAAAAGAAGAGAAGCCAAAAGCAAAGGAGAAAAGGAAAGATAGACCCATTTGAAAGCAGAGTTTGAAAGAATAGCAAGGAGAGATAAGAAAGCCTTGCTCAGTGATCAGTGCAAAGAAATAGAGGAAAACAGTAGAATGGGAAAGACTAGGGATCTCTTCAAGAAAATTAGAGATACTAAGGGAACATTTCATGCAAAGATGGGCTCAATAAAGGACAGAAATGGTATGACCTAATAAAAGCAGAAGATATTAAGAAGAGGTGGCAAGAATACACAGAAGAACTGTACAAAAAGGATCTTCACAACTGAGATAATCATGATGGTGTGATCACTCACCTAAAGCCAGACATCCTGAAATGTGAAGTCAAGCGGGCCTTAGGAAGCATCAATACGGACAAAGCTAGTGGAGATGATGGAATTCCAGTTGAGCTATTTCATATCCTAAAAGATGATGCTGTGAAAGTGCTGCACTCAATATGCCAGCAAATTTGGAAAACTCAGCAGTGGCCACAGGACTGGAAGAGGTCAGTTTTCATTCCAATCCCAAAGACAGGCAATGCCAAAGAATGCTCAAACTACCACAGAATTGCACTCATCTCACACACTAGTAAAGTAATGCTCAAAATTCTCCAAGCCAGGCTTCAACAACATGTGGACTGTGAACTTCTAGATGTTCAAGATAGATTTAGAAAAGGCAGAGGAGCCAGAGATCAAAGTGCCAATGTCCACTGGATCATCAAAAAAAAGCAAGACAGTTCCAGGAAAACATCTACTTCTGCTTTATTGACTATGCCAAAGGCTTTGACTGTGTGGATCACAACAAACTGTGGAAAATCTTGAAAGAGATGGGACTACCAGACCACCTGACCTGCCTCTTGAGAAACCTGTATGCAGGTCAGGAAGCAACAGTTAGAACTGGACATGGAACAACAGACTGATTCCAAATAGGAAAAGGAGTACGTCAAGGCTGTATATTGTCACCCTGCTTATTTAACTTATATGCAGAGTACATCATGAAAAATGCTTGGTTAGAAGAAGCACAAGCTGGAATCAAGATTGCTGGGAGAAATATCAATAACTTCAGATATGCAGATGTTCAGTTCAGTTCAGTCGCTCAGTCGTGTCCAACTCTTTGCGACCCCATGAACCACAGCACGCCAGGCCTCCCTGTCCATCATCAGCTCCCAGAGTCCACCCAAACCCATGTCTACTAAGTTGGTGATGCCATCCAACCATCTCATCCTCTGTCATCCCCTTCTCCTCCTGCCCTCAATCTTTCCCAGCATCAGGGTCTTTTCAAACAAGGCAGCTCTTCGCATCAGGTGGCCAAAATATTGGAGTTTCAGCTTCAACATCAGTCCTACCAATGAACACCCAGGACTGATCTCCTTTAGGATGGACTGGTTGGATCTCCTTGCAGCCCAAGGGACTCTCAAGAGTCTTCTCCAACACCATAGTTCAAAAGCATCAATTCTTCCGCACTCAGCTTTCTTTATAGTCCAACTCTCACATCCATACATGACCACTGGAAAAACCATAGCCTTGACTAGACAGATGTTTGTTGACAAAGTAATGTCTCTGCTTTTTAATATTCTGTCAAGGTTGGTCATAACTTTCCTTCCAAGGAGTAAACATCTTTTAATTTCATGGCTGCAGTCACCATCTGCAGTGATTTTGGAGCCCCCAAAAATAAAGTCAGCCCCTGTTTCCCCTGTTTCCACTGTTTCCCCGTCTATTTGCCATGAAGTGATGGGACTGGATGCCATGATCTTCATTTTCTGAATGTTGAGCTTTAAGCCAACTTTTCACTCTCCTCTTTCACTTTCATCAAGAGGCTCTTTAGTTCTTCACTTTCTGCCACAGGGTGGTGTCATCTGCATATCTGAGGTTATTGATATTTCTCCTGGCAATCTTGATTCCAGCTTGTGTTTCTTCCAGTCCAGCGTTTCTCATGATGTACTGTGCATATAAATTAATGACACCACCCTTATGGCAGTAAGTGAAGAAGAACTAAAGATCCTCTTGATGAAAGTGAAAGAGGAGAGTGAAAAGTTGGCTTAAAGCTCAACATTCAGAAAATTAAGATCATGGCATCCAGTCCCATCTCTTCATGGCAAATAGATGGGGAAACAGTGGAAACAGTGGCAGCTTTATTTTGGGGGGCTCCAAAATCACTGCAAATGTTGACTGCAGCCTTGAAATTAAAAGAGGCTTACTCCTTGGAAGGAAAGTTATGACCATTCTGGACAGCATATTAAAAAGCAGAAACATTACTTTGCCAACAAAGGTCTGTCTAGTCAAGGCAATGGTTTTTCCAGTGGTCGTGTATGGATGTGAGAGTTGGACTAAAAAGAAAGCTGAGTGCAGAAGAATTGATGCTTTTGAACTATGGTGTTGGAGAAGACTCTTGAGAGTCCCTTGGACTGCAAGGAGATCCAACCAGTCCGTCCTAAAGGAGATCAGTCCAGAATAGTCATTGGAAGGACTGATGTTGAAGCTGAAACTCCAATATTTTGGCCACCTGATGCGAAGAGCTGCCTTGTTTGAAAAGATCTTGATGCTGGGAAAGATTGAAGGCTGGAGGAGAAGGGAACGACAGAGGATCAAATGATTGGGTGGCATCACCGACTCAATGGATGTGAGTTTGAGTAAACTCCAGGAGTTGGTGATGGACAGAGAGGCCTGGCGTCCTGCAGTCCACGGGGTCACAGAGTTGGACACGACTGAGTGACTGAACTGAATTGAGTAGTAGCATGAGTTTACCTGTATTAACATTCATTAAAGCTGCATTACATCCTCAAAGAAATTCTACGAGGCTGAAATTCAGGAAATTCAATCAGGGTCACCACGTTACCCAAGAAACATGGCCCACCAGCTAGAAGGTCATCTCAAAATAGTTTAAATATTTGGCTGTCTCAAACACTGTGCTGTCAATACATAATCCACAAAGTATTTGTTTTAAATCTCCTTTTGCTTTCCTGTTGGCTTCATCCCCTGGAGGAGGGCATGGCAACTCAATCCAGTGTTCTTGCCTGGAGAATTCCATGGACAGAGGAGCCTGGCAGGCTATAGTCTATGGGGTAGAAGAGAGTCGCATAACAGCTGAGCAACTAACACAGTGGCTTCATCCTATAGTTTTGTCAGAATTTCCTTCTCTAAACCCCTAGATCATTTTTCCTAGCCATATCCCATGCACATTTTTTTTCTTCTCCTCCCATCCCCTTTCTCCTAATTCTGCATTCCCTAAGCTCAAAGAAGCACCCTCACAATGGCAGAACCCTTTCTGAGTAGATGGGGGTTTGAGGGGTAGGAGGGGGTTAAGGGAAATGCTAGGAAGGCCCCACATATCGACTTTGATCACATCCCCATGAGCTAAGTTTTCTAAGTCAGGAAGAACCAGTGTGGCTGGAAGACGCTTGTGAGTTCCTAGAGGCTAGGGAAAGATAAGATTGGATTTTCATTCTTACACGTAAAGATAGGAGATACATGAGAAGGTGCTCTAGAAGCAAGTCATTTTCAGGAACTTTTCTTCCTGTTTCCTTTGACCCACCCTTATTAAACTGTCAGACAAATTGGCTCAGTCCTATGCTCGACGGGGACCCACATTTGGACATTCTGGGGAGCCGCAGGTCAGGAGGGAGCTGTTAGGTGGTGCGAAACAGGGACGCTGGACCGGTGGCCATCCATGCTGTGTTGATCTTTTGGTCTGATACTTGTTTTTAGTTTCACTTTCTTTTAATTACAGTCTCTCCATATCTGACCTGAACAGCACCATTCTTCTGGTTTGTTAGTTCATTTAATGATAGCAGCATATTATCATTAGAGTGCCTTCTCAGGTCACAGTGTATTACAGAGAGCAGATTGTTAATTAAATGGTAATGTTTTCTGAGTTTGGAAGTAATTCCTAAAGTTAATAGTTATTAGTTACCTTGAAATTGTAAAAAAAAAAATCATCTGTATGTAAAATGAGTGCATAATTAGCAAGCTGCCCTCCAGGAAGCAGATCACATCACTTTCTGTCCAAAAGGAGCAGCTCCACTGATGAGGCACTGACATAGTTAAGAGAAACCATGAATCACAAGGGGCCGGGAAAATGGTGCTGCCCGGCTCACACTCAGAAGCAGCATAATTTATGAAGCACTGAGGACAGTGGGAGGTAGGCTGTCAGAAATGCTAAGTTCTCTGTGGAATTATTACATTCCCGTTGAAAGATTGGATGTCATTGAAACGAGGTAATCTGGAGAAGCTTGGAGGTTCTGTGCAATTGGGAAAAGCGCAAAGACACTTGGAAAGGAAGCCAAATTTCTTCAGCCTTTTTCCCACTGGAAATCACACCCAAGGTCTTATGAAAACAGACTGTCTTTTCAAGCATCAGGAGGAAATACTTCAAGAAGGACACCCATGGTACATGAAAACTTCTGGATCCACCAGTCCCAGAGTGGTCAGAGCTATGCAGAGATTGCATTGATTCTGCTTTTAAGATCTATGTTTTCTTTATTCCTCAGCACACTTTTCAATTATTTAAGATCAGGTACTGTCCATGGGTTCAAGGGAAAGGCAGAATGTAAAAACCAACAGTATGTGTCGATGACTTCAGAAAACTTATTATCAGTTTATTACTTTTATTATTCCTTATGACAAACAGTCATTTCTAACATTTATTACTGGCTGCTCGCGAAAGTGCTGAAGACAGTGTTGAGTCCTTTGTGTGGATCATTTTAGTTAATTCTGCTATTAATAAAGCACCACCTTCAATTTAGAGATGGAGAAGGCTTAGAGTGGCCAAGCAACTTGCCCAAGATTACACAATTTATCACAATTTATTTGAGGTGGAGCCTTATATTCCAGTCATTTCCTTTAGCTATTATAAAGGTATCAAGTTTTAATCCAATAAAAAGATTAAAATGACTAAATCTACTTGACATTTTGGAAGGGAATATGATTCACCTTGAAGAAGAATGCTTTGAATTTGGCATAGCAGACTGACTATTTCTTTTTGTCAAGTCATTTTTATACAATGCCTGTCTGGTCTATAATGACTCCATGGCATGGACTCCCTGAATATAGAAGAAATCAGTCTACTGTTAACCCCTCATTGGAATGTCTCCTCAACAAGTGAGAAATTTATTCAGCTTTGGAAAGTGGTATCTGCAAACTATTCCAAACCCACCTCATAGTACTTTCAGATCTTTTTTTCCCTACTTGTTCATACGCTCAGCTTGTCCATTAGAACTTGGATCATAAAGAGATTTCTTTTAATGGGCTGTATTATTTTCTGTCAAGCAGTCATTTATTTCCTTGCAGGTCCATTGCATTTACTATCCATTTCTATAAGGGTAGGTAGTCCTAGTTCTGAGATATTTATAAGAAATTTTATAATGGTTTCTATGGCAACAGATGATTAGCTTATTGCTTCAAGCCATTTAAAACGTATCTGCCAAAACAAAGGTAAATAATTTTGTTTACTACCTGGTCATTGAAAGGTCTAGGGTAACTTGGTTGGCTGTTTGAAGTAACCTTTTACTCCTCACTTTTTGCATCAGGCAGCCACCTAGTCATAAAATTGATTTCCAGAAACAGGAATGGCCACAGAGCAATTTTAGCTGAATCTTTGGGGTAAACAGTGCCATTTCCTGAGTGCAAAGTGATTGGACTTCAAAATGAACCATCAAACCCACAGGCAAGCTTAGTACAGCAAGCAGGCCTGGTTTCCAGGCTAGGAGTTAAGCTTTTCTCCTCTGATTCAAATATCAGAAATAAGCCTTTCCCATTTATATGTGATACTAGAATAAATAGAGGTCCCTCACAAAGGAAGCCCTTTGATTCAGCACAGCTCGACAGATGGTGATGGGAACGTATTGTGGCATTCTGAAAAGAGAGCGGGCTTCAGGCCCACCAGAGCTGGATTCAAATCCTAGCCTTAGTTATACCGCCTGAGAGAATGGTTTATCTGCTTCAAGGCTCTTTCTTTGCCTGGAAACTAAAGATATTAATATCTCTATGGGCAGGGTGTTTTAAGGACTAGAAATAATACACATGTGATCTGACCCCCCATGTTCCTATCTTGGAGAAGAAATAGCAGCTAGGAGCAGTTAGAAGCAAATGACATCCTTCACTTGGGTTTCTCAGAGCACAATGAAGGAGGTCCTATTTGTCATCTACAATGGCATTCCCTAAAACAAATTCCCCACTCTCCTCCCCAAAGTCTAGCCTTCATAGGACTATCCTTTCTTTCTCTCCCTCTTCCTCCCACCTCATTAGTTCTGTTTCTCTGGCTCCCAGTCTGTTAATTCAGTATCACAAATGTCCTGGAATCAGGCAAAAGTCTTTGATTCCTCTCAGAGTGCAGAGACTACAAGCTGTGGGCAAAAGCCAGCATTCTCTTTAGAGAGCAGCAGGGTTGTAGCTAGGGTTGTGAACATACACTATGAAGAGGTTTGCTCTGTCTCACACGTGTAGTGTTCACTTCAGTGCCTGAAACCTAGTAGGTGCTCAATAAAAAGATTCTCCATTAAGGATTATCTACAATGTGCCAGATACTTATCTCATGAATATGAGGTTTGGAGTAAGACAAGATCCCTGCTTCAAGGAGTGCAGAGTATCAAAGTCATTATTGAATTTTGGTGACTGTTTCAGTGGCTACATCATCACTAAACCAATGAACATGCACTAGATTATTTCCATCAAATATCCTAAGCTAGTAAAACATCTCCATGGTATAAATGACTAATTAATATATTGGTTGTATTCCAGAGAACTAATTTCAAAATGACCAGATGACACTTCTTTAAAAAACAAAACCAAACAATAAAATGGAACCCACCAAAAACAAGTTATTTAAAGTATACATTTACTAATTTTATCCTTAACAACAAATGCTGAATATCTGTGGGCTGTATGATAACTGGAGTACTATCAATGGACAAAAATTTTATCATGGCTTTTTATCAATTATGTCATCAATTCTTGGATTAGAATAATAAACACAGATTATTTTATTCATTCCTTGCTTAATTCTTTCATCTTCTATAACTGTCACCCTATTCTAGCCTTAAATTAGCTGTGTAGTCTAAAGTCAGCTACTTATTAACTGCATTTTGCAGCATATTACTTAACCTCTCAGTTTCACTTTTAACATCTGTTAAATGGGGCTAAATTTGAGGATGTCTACCTCTTGAGATCTGTTGTAAGGATTCAATGAAATAATGTATTTTTAGTATCTAACACAGTCAGGCACGTTGTGGCCAATACTTAACAAATAGTTGTTATTATTGTTGCTGCTATGGTCATGGTTGTTCATTATTATTGTCATACCAGTGAATTATAGGATCTGGGCTATATGAGGTACAAACAGGAAATAGCTTTATTTTTAAATTTCATTGCCTTTAAACACGTTCTGTCTTATCTCCCTTTCCTGCCCCTGGGTTATACTTTGGACAGATTCTGTGTACTTCCCTGTTACTTTAGGATATTATACGACAGTCTCATTTTCAAAATGTAAAAAAACTAGTCCAATCTAAAGCAAAACTGCCTTTTGCAGGGAAGAAGTTTAAAGCTTCTTCCCTTCTCCCAGCTCAGGCCTGCCAGGGGGCCCAGATCCGTGGAGGGGGCAGCACAGAGTCTGTTCCTTGGCTCTCTTTGCTTCTGTCACCCATTTATGGCTCCTTCATACTGGTGGGGGTGGAAGGGCTGGAGGCAACCAGAAGGGATGGTAGCTGCTCCTCCTTGTACTTCTTCCTTGATTCTCTCATGACAGTTCTCTCAATGGCCTCGGTCACAGTAACTGTCCAAAGTTGGCCCTTTACTTTAAGGAAAGTTTCACGGGTGTTTCTGGGTTCTCATCCCTCCAGTCCTCTGCTGTCAAGAATGTCAAACACTTCTCTGGTCTCCCAAGAAAGTGATGCTTGGGCTCAGTATGCTGCCATGGACCCCAGCTACCTCCCATGCTATTTAGCTTATGGGAAATTTACCCCCCTTTCCCATCACATTTTAGAAGCGAGGCTATCCCATGGCTATTCTCTCTGCCCCTGTCCACCTCTAGGTAAGAAGCAGGCGTCAGCCTCTCTTTTCCCCAAACTCCAACAAATATGCAATTTGAGAAGAGAGATGCATCGTAGGCCTTTCCGCTTCTACCCCAGATTCTTCTCATAATGATTCACTAACTTCTCTTATGTAGGAGAGGAGCATAATTGAATGGACACTCAAAGAACCAGTTAGCAAGTCTAGGCTGGATGAGTTTAGCAACTGTCTTTACAATGTGTGGCCTCCCACTGCCCATTGTCCTTGGCCAGGGTGCTTTGGCGGAAACTCTGAGACAACAGGAAAGGTCCCATCCAGTATCCTGTTACATTTTTATTACGCCTGTACTTTTACAACTGTCTCCTAATTGGTTTTCCTGCCGCCTAGTGCCCACTGTTTAATTTCATCCCATACCTAACTGCTAGATTAATCTTTCTCAAAAGACATTGGTCTTGTCATATTTTTCTTTTTAGTCCATCCCTGTGGCTTCTGCAGGTTGGCTACCATCCCAACAGCCCTTTCAAAGAGAAAAGAAAAAGCCCAGGGTCCCCAAATTGAATGTAATCCCAGGAGAGTAAGCCAGCTAGGCCAGTAGCAGAGTTTCTGAGAGTCCCCAAAGTTCCTGTGACACTGGTTTGCTTCTAACTGCTTATTATGTCAAATAAACCTCCCAGGCTACAAACATAAACTCCACTAATTCAATGAGGTATTTACACTGTGATCAGCGACCCCTGAGGCACTAGAAAGAACGTTTTTAATATACAATTCCAGCTTCATCAGTTTATCAAAATCCTCTAAATTTTGAGGAGTGACCTACTGGCTGAACATTACCAGATCATTTAGAGTTGATTTCTCCAAGAGCCATATGCTCTGTCTACACCAAAAAAGTGCCAAGTATTTTGGAATTTTGGAACCCAGAGAAAATCTAATTCAATGTTTCTGTTTTACACGTGACAAAATGGTGACTCAGAGAGACGGTGGCTTTGCCCAAAGTCACCAGGCCATTTAAAGCACAACAAGAATCGGTAGCCAGGTCTTCTGAGCCCCAGAGTCAGGTCAGTTTCACCATCCCAGGGTGCCAGTTGGTTTCAGCTGTTTGTAAACCACTGTCCAATTAGTCCTTGCATTGTAGAAGGTCACCCACCTGTATTGGAAAGGGAATGTTCTTTCTAAAATTGGCATTAATGCCTTCTCTGAAAGCATGCAGGGAGAAGAAAATGACTACTATTAAAAAGAAATAAAATGAACATTGGACTCAGAATTTGCCTCTGAAGACGCTGATGGATCTTTTTGGTAATGAAAGGGAAGGCCCAGGACACATCCCAGATGGAGAAGACTGAGACAAAACAAGCTGATTTGCTTTAAATAATAAAGTAAGGGGAATTTTCCATTTCTAGTGAGAATTGGGAGGAAGAGGTTTTGAGAGGCCAAGCACTTGGAAAACAGAGAATAAGGGGAAAGAAAGATACCTGGAGATGGGGAGAATGAGCAGACCAGAGGGGGAAGTGGCTAAAAAGAAATTTCCTGTTAGCCAAAACTTTAGAAGCAAAGAAATTTTGTATTTGATTTTAAGTACTTTTCTATACTATACTGTACTATGATCACCCTTTATGATCCACAAATCTTCAGTAAAATTTCATTATACACAACAATGAGGGTCAGAGGTGCCTGGAACGAAGGGAAGTGGTGGGGGAATAAAATCATGGAAGAGCCTGACCGCTAGGATGCTGTGGTGAGCAGAATAATAGCCCCCAAAAGTGTTCTCACCCCACCTGTGAGTGTGTCAATCAACATGGCCAAAGAGAATTAAGGTTACTAATCAATAGATAAGGAGAGTCTCTAATGCTTGGGTCTACCCCCCTTTTTCTCAGCTCTATCCCTGCTTCCTACTCTTGGTTTGTTTGGCTACGGGAGTGTCGACAGTAGCAGAATTTGAGGAATAACAGAGAGGCAGGCAGGAAAAATCCCCAAGTTAGCTGCTGTCTTATTATATTCTCGTGGCCCCAGCCCCATCATCCTGGTCTCGTCTCAGTGTTCCCAGGGATCATTCCCATCCTTGGTTCTGTTCCTTATCCTTCAATGTCTGACTCTGCTCTGTGTCCCAACATCCATCGCTGATTTTAAGCCCAGACTGATTTCACAGGAATCATCACCAGTATCTGTCTTACTTTCAGGGTAACACCCAATCTCAGAGCAGTAGAGGTGCTCTTAACACTGCACATGGCAACTCAACATCTTTTCCTACAGCAGTAATTTTCAGAATGTGTTTTGGGGAGCTCTAGTTTTGGGTGTTAATATCTGTTACTCAATAAAAGGGTTTCAAAGTCAAAGAAGGTTGATGAATTCTCAATGGAACAATTTTAAGCAGTTTTCTTTCCTGCAGAACTTCTTAAAGCCTTTAATATGCAAATGTACATTATGAACTCTCTGAGTGGGATATGATATGATATGCAGGGTTTCCCAAACTTATTTGACCTTGGAATTTATTCTTGAAACTTTCTTGAGAGAATATTCTTCTGTGAAAAGTATTTTGTCTAAAAGTAATATATTTAGCTTTTGTGGCTCAGGCATAGGTTCTTGTGAGTTGACACAGAGATAAAGGCATTGTTTTTCTGCTAGGACAGTGCATTCTAGGTTCTACAACTACATTTTTGGAACCCAGTAGTTAATGAAGTCGGAGAAGGCAATGGCACCCAACTCCAGTACTGTTGCCCGGAAAATCCCATGGATGGAGGAGCCTGGTAGGCTGCAGTCCATGCGGTCGCTAGGAGTTGGACACGACTGAGCGACTTTACTTTATTTTTTCACTTTCATGCATTAGAGAAGGAAATGGCAACCCACTCTAGTGTTCTTGCCTGGAGAATCCCAGGGACGGGGGAGCCTGGTGGGCTGCCGTCTATGGGGTCGCACAGAGTCGGACACGACTGAAGTGACTTAGCAGCAGCAGCAGCAGCAGTTAATGAAGTGGAAAACTGTATGTAAGGTCCTTCCAGCTAAGAACTAGGTGATTACCCAGAAAACAGAGCTGATGACCACATAGAAAGCACCTTGGATTATAAGTCAGAAAAGCTGGTATCTAGTCTCAATTTTACCGCTGTTAGTGGGAGATTCCTGAGCAGCCCTCAACATTTCATCCTCAGTTTCTGCAAAATGGAGTGCTTCATTGGTTATATGTCTTCCCTGGTGCCTCAGATGATAAAGAATCCACCTGTAGTGCAGGAGACCAGGGTTCGATCCCTGGATTGGGAAGATCCCCTGGAAGAGGGCATGACAACCCACTCTGGTATCCTTGCCTGGAGAATCCCATGGACAGAGGAGCCTGGAAGGCTACAGAGTTAGACATAACAGAGCAACTAACACTTAATGGTAATATTAAAACAAAAATAGCACCTGCTTAAAATATTTCACAGGAATTTCAGGAGTTTCTAATGAGATGATGACATGAAATCACTTTAGAAACAATAAGGCTTTTCTTCATAACTGTATGTAAAAATACCATATTATTTCTTAATTAACTTGGTTTTATAATAGGAACAAGGATTCAAACCCATAGATAACCTTCAAACCTTATTTACTTATTTTTTTTGAAAAACATTTCAATCCAAATTATTTTACCCAACACTGGTAATAAAGAATAACTCACAAATTACAATTTTAGTTTTCTCTTTCTAGACCTTCTCTCTGGTGGGAGAACAGTGTAGTGGCCAAGACAAAGATGCAATCAAGAGAGCAGAGTGGAAGCTGGACATTTAGTAAACTGGATAAGATAGGTCATTATCACATCTGAGTTTCCATTGGGGTCTGTTTGATTTGGAAACAGTGCCAATGGGGGCAAATTCCATCCTCAGATTTTCAACCAAGTTTGGATCCAGTTATTAGCTGACAGTTAATATTTCCATTGTCAAAAGCTGAGATAATAACTCCGATTGAAAGGGAAAGGGAAAGTCACTCAGTTGTATCTGATGCTTTGCAACCCCCATGGAATTCTCCAGGCCAGAATATTGAAGAGGGTAGCCTTTCTCTTCTCCAGAGGATCTTCCCAACCCAGGGATCAAACTCAGGTCTCTCATACTGGAAGCAGATTCTTTATCAGCTGAGCCACAAGGGAAGCTCAAGAATATGGAGTTGGTAGCCTATCCTTCTCCAGGGCATCTTCCTGACCCAGGAATGGAACTGAGGTCTCCTGCATTGCAGGCAGATTCTTTACCAACTGAGCTATGAGGGAAGCCCATAACTCTGGTTCACAAAGCCTAAAATGTCATCTGTGACACCAGACACCAGATCAACAGAAAATATCAGTCACCATACTTCTCCATTGTCCGTCTCATGTGAGGGACATATGGGAACATGCCAGTGCACCATGGGCAACAGCACCGTGAATGTTTCTGAGCCCTTTCAGCTCCAGGATAGTAGTAATCTATCAAGCTATGACACAGCATTCTGAATATTTATCCTTGTACAATATTCAACTCTTTGGTTTAGGAACTGACTTAGAAGAGGGGGACTGTAGGTAACCTGCTAAAAAGTATCACTTATCTGGTAGATTCTGGTATGTTGAGCTTGGGTAAGCAGTTGAATTTAATTCCTTGGTTTATTTGTTTGAAAATGGAACATTTACCAGAAGTGGATGTGTCATACTGACAAGTGTATTTTTATTTATTTTTTTAAATTTATTTATTTTAATTACAGGCTAATTTCTTTACAATATTGTATTGGTTTTGCCATACATCAACATGAATCCGCCACAGGTATACACGTGTTCCCAATCCTGAACCCTCCACCCACCTCCCTCCCTGTACCATCCCTCTGGGTCATCCCAATGCACCAGCCCCAAGCATCCTGTATCCTGCATCAAACCTGGCCTGGTGATTCGTTTCTTATATGATATTATACATGTTTCAATGCCATTCTCCCAAATCATTCCCCCCTCCCTCTCCCACAGAGTCCAAAAGACTGTTCTATATACATCTGTGTCTTTTTTGCTGTCTCACATACAGGGTTACCGTTACCATCTTTCTAAATTCCATATATATGCGTATAAATTCCATATATATACTGTACTGGTGTTTTTCTTTCTGGCTTACTTCACTCTGTATAATCGGCTCCAGTTTCATCCACCTCATTAGAACTAATTCAAATGTATTCTTTTTAATGGCTGAGTAATACTCCATTGTGTATATGTACCACAGCTTTCTTATCCATTCATCTGCTGATGGACATCTAGGTTGCTTCCATGTCCTGGCTATTATAAACAGTGCTGCGATGAACATTGGGGTACACATGTCTCTTTCAATTCTGGTTTCGTCGGTGTATATGCCCAGTAGTGGGATTGCTGGGTCGTATGGCAGTTCTATTTCCAGTTTTTTAAGGAGTCTCCACACTGTTCTCCATAGTGGCTGTACTAGTTTGCATTCCCACCAACAGTGTAAGAGGGTTCCCTTTTCTCCACATCCTCTCCAGCATTTATTGCTTGTAGACTTTTGGATAGCAGCCATTCTGACTGGTGTGAAATGGTACCTCATAGTGGTTTTGATTTGCATTTCTCTGATAATGATAGATGTTGAGCATCTTTTCATGTGTTTGTTAGCCATCTGTATGTCTTCTTTGGAGAAGGATTAAAGATCTAAACATAAGACCAGAAACTATAAAACTCCTAGAGGAGAACATAGGCAAAACACTCTCCGACATACATCACAGCAGGATCCTCTATGACCCATCTCCCAGAATATTGGAAATAAAAGCAAAAATAAACAAATGGGATCTAATTAAAATTAAAAGCTTCTGCACAACAAAAGAAACTATAAGCAAGGTGAAAAGACAGCCTTTAGAATGGGAGAAAATAATAGCAATTGAAGCAACTGACAAACAACTAATCTCAAAAATATACAAGCAATTCCTGCAGCTCAATTCCAGAAAAATAAATGACCCAATCAAAAAATGGGCCAAAGAACTAAATAGACAAGTGTGTTTTTAAAGCAATCTCCATTGTTTATTATTTTAATGGTAGAAGTCATGGATGATTCCAGGACAGTGAATTATACAGATAAGTATGGGTAAGGAAGGGCACTGCCTTATAGTCATGTATGTATTTGAATTTAGTGGCTACGTAAAGAAGGGGGATTTCTCTGTGGTTATCACATATTAATATCTAATTTAGAGACATTTTCTTTAGATAATTTGGTTGCTTTCTCTCACCAGAAACTGTAGTTTGAATATTTCTTTCTTTTGTTACTTTTATCATATGATGTGAAGAGAGTAACATCTTATGAATAAGTATGGTTTACACAAGACTTTTTCCAAATTGTTTCATTTATATATTATTATCTTTATTTGTTACCTATCTTATTTAAACATGTCACACAAATTCAGTAATCTGAATACATGGTGAACCACTTTTTTGCCATTTCATAGGCACAATTACTCTTGATTTTACCCAAAGTAATTCAGTGTTAAAAAAAAGAACAGAACCTGGTACCCCTTATTTCTCTGCTGTAGGTTTCACTTTGACTCTTAGCACATGGCACCAATTTCAGGCATTAGATTGACTTTTTCAACAGTGGTTTAATTAGCACATGTTGTTTGTTGCCGTTGAGAAAGGGGGTGTTAATAAAACAGAAACAAGATACAGAAGAGTTGAGGGAAACAGGTGATTTCATCTTTCAAAGATAACATTCTGTAGAAGGAAGCTTCTGGGTGCTCATTAAGAACACAAGCTTCCATACATGCCTGGAAGAATGGGGAGCAAGAGGAATTTCAATGACTTTTTCATGAAATCTGACCCAGAGTCGAACAAAGAGAATTCTAAAACTTTTGCATATGCCATTTTTAGGAGGGGGTAGGGCAGACATCCATCTTTTCCCCTTTTCTCTGGTATTACTTGAAGAAAAAGAATTATTGAAATTGGACTTGTTCAGGTTTTTATAAATCAAGATGTCAGCAAACACAAGCACTAGTCTAGTTACAAGAGACTGTAGTTTACAGAATGAAATGAACCCTGTTTTTTTTTAAGCTCTACAAAGAACACATTGTTTATTCTTGTGTAAAAAAACGTCATGTAAAGAAGCTTTCTGTCAGGTACTCTTATTTGTATTTAGTTGTTTCATAACTCAATTATACTGTTCCCCTCTGTCTAATAATTAGCATATGCATAATAACAAGCCTTGAAAACCTGCTCTTTTCCCCACTGTGTGTCAGTTAAATTTCCAAATTGTTCTGGAGAACGGGCTGTGCCTGAGTAGGTGAGCCTCCCTGCTGGTCTGGCAGCTTGCCCCTGTGCAGGAGTTGAGGGTCAGCTCTTGGAGAAAGGCCCAGCCAGAGGCCTGAGCAGGGACTTCCTGCCATCTGGAACAGTCTGGAGCACCAGGAATGAAGTCAGCAAGAAGTGTCTCCTCTCCAGCTCCCCCTGGGAAGACCAGTATGTCACCCAGTTCCTCGACTGGGGAAACTTCCCAGGCACTCCCAGGCACTTGAGCTCTATATTTTTGTTGCCTTTCATGCTGAGGCTTTTGTGGCCACTTACCACCTTTTGAACACCCTTTCTATGTTTGAGGAATTCCCCGCAGTCTGAGTCCTACCTCCCCATTTGATAAGCCCCAGCTGCACTTTCCCAGCTTCTCTTGTAGCAAGAGCCCAAATCTGGGACTCAGGCTCAACCAGTCCCACTTGCTGGAGGAGAGGTGCTTTGGGAAGAGAACAGTGAGAGAGGGAGTAGGCGCCTCACAGAATCCATTTTCTGGAAAAAGTGGCAGTGGAGGCTCTGGCTTTGGAGGAGGCACGCAGAAGTTCCGGCGTGTGGTGTCCAGAGCTAAGCGTTCACTGAGATGAAGGACTTAGGGCTGCGTGGGTCTTCCTGTGGCAGCTGTGGTGGATGCAGTGCCTAAAACCACAGTCTTCTCTGCAATAATGATACAAATAAAGATACCTAATGTAATTGTTCATTAGATACATACACTCTGAAAATCAAAGCATCAAAGTGTTTAACTTGATTTGTTGACATTTTTAAAAGTTATTAAGATGATTACTTTAAAAAATTTTTTTATTGAAATATAGTTGACTTACAGTGTCGTTTTAATTTCTGTATAGCAAAGTGGTTTGGTTATACATATATGTGTTCATTTTTGTATTCTTTTCCACTGTGGTTTAATCACAGGATATTGAGTATAGTTTCCTGTGCTCTACAGTAGGAACTTGTAGTTATCCACTCTCTATGTAATAGTTTACATCTGCCGATCCCCAGTCCCAGTCCTTTCCTCCCCACACCCTCCTCCTTGGCAACCACGAGTCTGTTCTCCATGTCTGTCAGTCTGTTTCTGCTTCATAAATGTGTTCACTTGTGTCATATTTTAGATTCCACATATAAGTGGCTTCGTATAGTCTTTGTCTTTCTCTTTATGACTTACTTCCCTTAGTATGATCATATCTAGGTCTGTCTATGTTGTGGCAAATGGATGGGATGATTTCACACTTTTTATGGCTGAGTAATAGTCCATTGTATATATATGCTACATCTTCTTTATCCATTCATAAGATATATTTTAAAGTGCATTATTTTATGTAGGTAATAATATAGCTTGTGATAAATAAATTCAAAAACCAAAGCGTTTGTGGGAAACTGTGGTGACATGATTACTCTTCAGATATTTTAGGGGTACATGTAGGTTTATATTTACTTTGGATATTATCATTTACCCATTTTTGAGCTAACTTCTTCCTCTTTCTCCACTCTCTTCTCACATCTATATTATTGCACTAATCTGATTTTGAGGGGTAAAAAGAAGTTCTTTGGTACATGCAAGGCATCTAGGTAGGAATGTAGAACTCCATTAGTTGGATTGGGGAAAAGGGTTACCATAAGACTATACTAAACCTATGTGAAAAAAGGAGCAGACATCCAATCCAAATCAGTGAAAAATAATCTTTTTAAGTAAATGCTATTTTATTTTTTTAAATTATTATTTTATTTTTTACTTTAAAATATTGTATTGGTTCTGCCACACATCAACATGAATCCACCACGGGTGTACACGTGTTCCCCATCCTGAACCCCCCTCCCATGTCCCTCCCCATACCATCCCTCTGGGTCATCCCAGTGCACCAGCCCCAAGCTTCCTGTATCCTGCATCAAACCTGGACTGGTGATTCGTTTCTTATATGATATTATACATGTTTTAATGCCATTCTAATTTGCATAGTATGAGGGAAAAAATGGTATTAAGTGAATTTGTTTAAAAATTACAAGTCAGTATTGGTTTTTCTAATGGTCATGTATGGATGCGAGAGTTGGACTGTGAAGAAGGCTGAGCGCCAAAGAATTGATGCTTTTGAACTGCCATGTTAGAGAAGACTCTTGAGAGTCCCTTGGACTGCAAGGAGATCCAACCAGTCCATTCTGAAGGAGATCAGCCCTGGGTGTTCTTTGGAAGGAATGATGCTAAAGCTGAAACTCCGGTACTTTGGCCACCTCATGCGAAGAGTTGACTCATTGGAAAAGACTCTGATGCTTGGAGGGATTGGGGGCAAGAGGAGAAGGGGACGACAGAGGATGAGATGGTGGATGGCATCACTGACTCGATGGATGTGAGTCTGAGTGAACTCCGGGAGTTGGTGATGGACAGGGAGGCCTGGCGTGCTGCGATTCATGGGTCGCAAAGAGTCGGACACGACTGAGCGACTGAACTGAACTGATTGGTGTACGGTAGTGGATCATGACCACCCATGACCTTATGGAAATAATAGCTGGTCCCAAAATTTGAAGGTATGCCTGGAGAATATTATAGGCCCTTTCTTTTCAGAGAAAAAAAAAATCATCAAATGTTTTCTTAGCCATAATGACATACTGTATTACTGTAACATTACAAATTTATGGAATCTTAATCAATGAGTTTTAGCCATAGTGATAAATTCTGAGGGATGAGGATTTATGAACTCGGTATATAGTACTAAGTTACGGAAATGACAGTTAAAGATCTTCACTATTTTCTGTGCCTTGCTCTGCCATATTGAAAAAGACTGATATTTTGAGCTACGATGAGCCATTCTTTCTCTAGTCATTGTATTGAGTTTTGAATTTCTCTGATTCCATAGTGTACCTCATTGCATGATTTCCACATGATAGTATATCTGTTATGAGTACTATCCAATTATCAGTGATTCAAGCAAAGAGAATTTAAATGTTTTGGAAGAGGTCCCTCAGATGAGACTGTAGCTGACTGGATGGAGAAAGGAAAACACAGTTTTCTCCTATGTTCCAAAATGCTCTACATTACTTTCTACTATTCCTTCTAGTTCTGTGAAGCTGCTTAATTGTGTGTTGTATTATTTCTGTGATTTTCACCATACATGTGGAAAGGAAAAGAACAATCAATTTCTTTTCTTCCTGCTTGTCTTCTAATTCCCACTGCTATTTTATTATTTATAACTGATTTTAAACTCAGTTTTAAATTATTTTCTGAACAGCATTTTGGTATTTCTATATTTCTGAATATAGCACTTCTAAGGGTAAGAGATCTAAGCATGCGAATGGAGTGGTGTGGATTTGGTTCTGCTGAAGCCAGGCAGGCAGTCTGGACACTCTGATGGATAATATTTGCTCCGGAGAACTCCACCAGACTGGCTGAAGCATGATCAGGCCTACACTGGGCTTGACTTCTTCATAGGAGAGTGGCTTTGCTTGCCTAGACTGTGATCAGTTCGGTTCAGTCGACTGGAGTGGTGTGGATTTGGTTCTACTGAAGCCAGGAAGGTAGTCCGGACACTGATGGATAATATTCACTCCAGAGAACTCCACCAGACTGGTTGAAGGATGATCAGTCCTACACTGGGCTTGACTTCTTCATAGGAGAGTGGCTTTGATTGCCTAGACTGTGATAGCAGCTATGCAAATAAATATTTTGATTATTTATTTGGGAGAAGAGGATTATTTGATGACTCTCTTGAAGTATATGTAGGTTTATTATGAGGAGGAGGTAATTTTTTTCCCATTGTTATTGCTGATTCAATGAGGGAAAGTACATTGTATCAATAGTTAAAAATAAGAAAGACTTTCCTTAGTGGAATTAAGGTATACTGTGGGGATTCCCACTTTGCAGAGTTGACTTGATGACATCAAAATCCCTGTTTTCACCTTTGAATCTATGAAATTAGGGATGATGTCATTGGAGTGACCAACTGCCACCCATGAAGAGGCTGTTGAATTGGGCGTTACATTCTGCAGTCACTGCCTTCAGGTAAGAGTCAGAGGGTACCTGCTGTGAGTGCAGGACTGTCTTAGGCTCTGCTGAAGAATCACAGCATTATCCTGGTGCATGTATCTCACTGGGGAGATGATAGGAAAAGTCAAGTTCTAGTAAAAGGTAGCTTTTTCTTATACATGATACAGATTACAAGCGCAGAGAATGGCTTTCAAAGGAATTAGGAACCAGAGTAAGTAAGGCCATTCAAGACAAAGGGAACAGCATGTAAAGCGATGGAGTGCTGACAGAGGTGCCAGGTCGTTTTGTGTGTGGTTTCAGACAATGTAGGGCATAGACAAGCTCTACTGAGGAATAAAACATTCATAAACATTTCACTAAGCACCAAGCTCTATGCAGACCCCTGTGCGTTTGCTCATTCAGTCCTCATAATAACTCTAACATAGGGTTAGAAACATCATCTCGGTTTGCTGTTGATAAAATGAAGGCATAGAGTGGTTAAGTGAGTTGCCTAAGATGACACAGCAAGCAATTGATGGAGCAGGGAATTCAAACTCAGGTGGTCAGAATTCAGCTACTGGGACTAAAATTTAATTCCAGAAACATTAGTTATCACTTCCTAAAGGCAAAGCACAAACTGAGGTAGGAATTGTAGAGTTTGAGAGTAGCAAAATGTCTTCAAAAGTCAGTTCAGTTCAGTCGCTCAAGCTCAACATGTAGGTCTACTGTAAATGTCTGTGAATTCAAAGTCTATTTTCAAGGAGTATATACTCTGGTAGGGAAGACAGACATGTATATATAACTACAATGCACAGAAGGCTACAGGTATTGACTGATCAGATTGGATAAATCTGAGGGGGCAAGAAAGTTATCCTATAAAAAGAATTGAGTTTTTGAGCAGGAGAGTGACGTGATGAAAACTTATTACTGAAAACTTAATCTGCTGACTTGTGCTCCTTGTTTCCTTATTGTCAGCAACATTAAGCCACTTGGAACTCCAAGCAAGTTAGATACATGGTATAGAAAAGAGGAGGAAATATTTCTCTCTCTCATGTCCTGCTCACCAAAATTCTGCTAAATTGGCTTAGATGCTGGAATAATAAATTGGAATAAAAGCTGAAGCATAAAATCTAAAGACATGCTGATGCTTTTTGTTCAATCACTATTGTTCCTAAGAATATAAGGAGCCCCCCGCCTCCAGGCTGTAGGGGTTGGGTAGAGGCCTGGAAAGATTATTTGTTGCAAATGTCCAAGATATAATTTGTTGCAAATTAAGATATAAGGAACTAAAGAGCCTCTTGATGAAACTGAAAGAGAGTGAAAAAGCTGGCTTAAAACTCAACATTCAAAAAACAAAGATCATGGCATCCGGTCCCATCACTTCATCATGGCGAATAGATGAAGAAACAATGGAAACAGTGGCAGACTTTCTTTTCTTGGGCTCCAAAATCACTGCAGATGGTGACTGCAGCCATGAAATTAAAAGACGCTTGCTCCCTGGAAGAAAAGCTATAACCAACCTGTCATATTAAAAAGCAGAGACTTTTTTTTTTTTTACCAAAAAAGGTCTGTCTAGTCAAAGTTATGGTTTTTCCAGTAGTCATGTATGAATGTGAGAGTTGGACTATAAAGAAGGCTGAGCGCTGAAGAATTGATGCTTTTGAACTGTGGTGTTGGAGAAGACTCTTGAGAATCCCTTGGACCGCAGGGAGATCCAACCAGTCCATCCTAAAGGAAATCAATCCTGAATATTAATTGGAAGGACTGATGCTAAAGCAGAAGCTCCAATACTTTGGGCACCTGATGTGAAGAACTGACTCATTGGAAAAGACCCTGATGCTGGGAAAGATTGAGGGCAGGAGGAAAAGGCGACAACAGAAGGTGAGATGGTTGGATGGCATCACCAGATCGATGGACGTGAGTTTGATTAAGCTCTGGGAGTTGGTGATGGACAGGGAGGCCTGGCATGCTGCAGTCCATGGGGTCACACAGTCAAACACAACTGAGTGACTGAACTGAACTGAAGATATATGTTCATTCATGCTCGATCATTTTAGTTATCCATTTATGCAGTGGGTCTGTCATTCGATGACTACAGTTGACCCTTGAACAACATGGATATGAACTGTGTGGGTCTCCTCATACAGTACTACGTAATTCAAGGCTGGTTGAATTCATGGATATGGATCCACAGATATGGAGGAGCCAAGTGTATGGAGGAACCAAGTATATGGAGGTTATATGCAAATTTTTGACTGCCTGGAGGGCCAGTACCCCTAACCCACCTATTGTTCAGGTTCAGCTGTATTTGTTCATTGAGTGCCACTGGGGACCTGCTACTGTTGCAAGTCTTGGAACATAGCAGAGTCTAGTATAAGCACAGTAAGACAGCTGTCCTCATGGAGTATGCAAGCCAACAGGGTTATTCATACCACAAACCTTTCAGATAGTGACATGTGACACTGAAGAAACCCAAACAGAGCTACGGGATGAAGAGTGACAGGATGGAGGAGCAAGCTCTTTAAAAAGGAATCTCCGTAAACCTCTCTGACATTCCTGCAGACCTGAGTAATGAAGAGCCAGCCACACAAAGATCAGAGGGAAGAGCATTCCAGGCAGAGGAAACAGCCAGGACAGAGGCCCTGAGGTTGGAAGTTAGAGGAAGAGGCAGCAGGATCCTGGGCTTTTGCTATTAGCCTCATTCAGAACTTTGAAAAGCATATCTGAAATACTTCTTCATATACTATGTCAATGAAATATTTTAACAATTAGCAATTCAGTGATTCTCATTATTAACATTGTTCTTAATAACCATTTAAAATACTCCATCTGAAATAATGGATATTTTAAAAAATTAACTTGAGTACAAACTGACAAATAGCAAAAAAGAAATAAAAACCATAGATAATGGGGGAATCCAAAATATGGATGAAAGGTTTCAGAAGATCACCTTGAGCTTGAGAAGGAGGAGGGGTGGTAGTGAGGATTGGAAATTAAAGGCTGAAAATCATGTACTATTTATTAATTTAATAAATCTGTCTTGATGTCAATGTAATCGAATGCTGCCACAAAATAATGGTCTCCTGCTGCTACATAAATGTTGAGACCAAGCTCTGATGTTTATTTTCAAGACAGGAGACATTGATCCTTCACTAATAGAATATTACAAGTTTATTTCTATTATGCTAAGTAACCAAGGTTGATTTCATTGTTGGATTTGATGGATGTTGGTGCTGTCATAGTTGAGAATGGTCTGGGGCTAGGAGGCCAAGAGGATGAGTATTTTTTCTTACCTAATTAGGCATCCTTGGATTACATTTTAATATAAGATCAATAAAAGAAAACTTTGGGGATATTTAGCCTCTAGGATCTTTCTTGTGATGCCCCAGAGATTGAAACTATTTGGCACAAGATTATTCTGTCCTGAAACGAAGAGACTCTAGAGCCAGAGAGTGAGTGAGTTGGATGAGGGCCCCACCCAACTGGAAAGGCAACAGGAAAAGTGATGAGAGGAAAAGACAGCGACAACAATAGGAGGAGGAAGTGAAGCCAAAAAACAAGGGAAGAAGGAAAAGTAACAGTGAACTACAACAATTCACCAGGAAAGGAAAACCACACAGGGGGGAAAAAAAAAACCAAACCCAAAGGGAATTGCAATGGGCTGATTTAGATGCGGGGACAAGTTTTTGACCATTTCCAGAGGTAGGGCACTTACATACAGTGATCAGTGAATGGATGTCAGTGGAATCCAGTGATTCAGGTTTCCCTTTTCCTAAGCAGAATGTGAGTTAAAATGAAGACCTTGGTTTTGAATTTCATCTTTCATAGATCACACAGCCACCTAGTTCTGGGAAGTGTGGTTGATATTTCTCAGAGGAATGAACAAAGTGAAGATTGGAAATTAGACATGAACTGACCAATTTAGTCAGAGTAAGAATACTCATCTCTTTTAAACATAAAAAAATAGATTCATGCCACATCGTTTTTCCTTTTAATAACCTATAGTGAGCCAAAGGATTTACTTTGCAACAGTCAAAATGGGAGGAAATGATGTATTTGATAAAACACAAGGCTGTAATAAAGCAGGGTGTGGCTTGGTGTTTTTGATTTTACCTAATCAGGGGGTTAGCTGTAAGAACAGAATTCAGTGCTGCTTACCATGCTGAAGCAAGGTCCTGTAAGCCCTGCTCGAGTGGCCCCGCCTATATTTAATCCAACCTGAATTCATAGAGAGGCTTGCCCTTCTAGAATCATGGTGCATGAAAGAGTAAATGCTTTGAGGTAGAGCATTGCATGAGATATTCTATGTAAAGCACTTAGATAGTACCTGGCAAGAGCTTGATAAATATTAGTGTTGTTAATACATAAGAAGTCTATAGTGTGGTCCGCAAGAACTGAAATTCTTGCGTGGTGAACCATATGACATTGCCAAGTCAACCATGTCTGACTTGCAAATATAGCAGTTCCATGTGTTTCAATCTAATGTGTTCCCATGAAACTTGCCAATCTCTCTCACATTTTGTGCTTTTGTCAGGGGTTAAAGGGTGAAGAGAGGGAAGAGGGAAGAGAGGAAGAACGGGGAAAAGAAGGAATGGGAAGGTGGGAGTTTACATGGGAGAGCCTTTTGAAGAACCCGCACTGACAGGAAGCTGAAGTGATGAAATATAGCCCTGTTCCCCGCAACCCCTCTCACAGCCCTTTAGTGAACTCTCCAGGTTTTCAGAAAATTCCTGAGACATGGATGTGTCTCCTCATTCCACAAATGATAAATGCTCCTTTAAAATAAAACACCCAAACCATAGAGTAGAACTGACAGCTCCTAAAAGGACACAGTGCCAAGGCAAAAACAAATGAAGCAGCACAAGAACGTCTCAGTACACGGGTAACTCTTCCAGAGGAGTGGCAGGAAGTGCCCAGAGCTGGGTTCTTCCATGACCACCCTTCTCCATAGACTACCCAAATCCATCACCAGAGTGACCTCTTCGTCTGCCTTCCTCCTAGAAACGGGACCAGGCTGAAAAGCCAGGCAAACGGACACGGTGCTTGTGAAGCCTCTAATTTCTGGGCACCTCTGCACCAAATATTGTATTAAAGAAAAACATTCCAGAGGTTGGTCAAAACTCTCCTTAACAAAGCAATATAGCCCTAAGTAGTGTCCATAGGCTTGTGGACCCTTATAAAGTTTCTCCTCAAAGAACTAAAATCCCGTGAGTGTTACAGGGTAGGAGGCACACTCAGAGGAGCAGTAACAGACTGCAAGACAAAAATGTCTTCTTCCTTAAATTTCCTAACACTGGCCCTCCAGACCATAGACAGCGTGGGTCTGAGAAGTTGGGTGAGGCTAATGGGTGTTGCCTCGTAGTAGTCAATAGCTCAGCACCATGTGGTGGGGACCCTTCTCTCTTCTGCATCAGATATTTAGGTCCAAAGAAAAAGGCCTGAGGAGTTTTGAAAGATGCTAATGGGATTATAACATTATTTATCTGTTGAGGAATTTGGTTTGTACAGGTATAATGTAATGATGATGCTGGCAGATAGCAGTTACTATCACAGAGTACGTATAAATCTTCAGGAACTTACTGCAATATATAGGATGGAGTCCAACTGCTTTCAAACACTTTCTGAATACCCCCAAAATAAAATATTAAAGTGTCCTCTATATCTCTGGGAAGTATACATGACCCTGATAAGATTGTTTATTCCTTATGACTGACTTGGCAATGACAATACTCAGCATTTATCTTAACCAGATTTTTAACACTTATACCGTTTCAAGGTAAATAAAATACCATAGTGATATATTTGTCATCTTCCTTTTTTTTTTTTTTTGCCACACTTGGTCGAGGAGATCCAGTTATGTTGGAAAATTATGAAAAGCAAATGTAGTGCTATTTTTTTCCTCCTATGTTTCCACTCCCAACAGAAGGAAATGACACTGCCTGAAATGTTGTACAGCTTCCCTCTTGAGACTGGGGCTTTTGTCAACTCCAAGAGTGCAAAGACATCACATTGGCATAACCTTAGTAGGTGAAAAATCATTGTGAAGATTTAGGAATGCACTAAAAAAATATAGTAATACTTTTGAATAAGGAACACTCTTTGGCACACTTCCCATTATATAACTTTCAACATTTAATGACAAAAATCCAGCCAGTGAACACTGCAACACTTGGAATTTGTTTTGCAAAATGTGCTAAAGTGTAAGAAATTGCCGTACATGGTAGCCCTGGTTTTTTTTTTTTTTTTTAATTTTTATTCGTCTTTAGCTTATGCACAATCCTTTGAATCAGAATTATTCCAAGTTCCTAAACTGCAAATTCTTGACAGTGTTAGAAAAACTAGGCACTCTAGAGAAGGAACTATTTAGAAGTGGTAGCTTTGCACACTGTCTCTCCTAAGTCATTGGTAAGTGTTTATATCTAAATTGGGATTTTAAAAATCTAGGGCAATAGGTTAAGAAAACAGTCTTGCCTCAGATTAGCTAATGTTAAACCAACAGCAGTGTGTCAAATGATGTTAATATGAGTCCCCATTTTACTTATTATTCTGGTATGAGAGACCATATTGCATAGTATATTATAGTTGTAATGACTCCATTCATTCCATTACTTTGGTACATGGCATGTGAACAGTTTTTGAATATGAGCATGCTGGTCTCTTCTGCTTAGGAGTGAAGTTTCAAACAGTAGTCTGAGTGACAAACATCTCAGAGCTTGCTCACATTCCTCTGTGGAATAGTCACTTCTGAGAGAAAGAGGTGCGGCTTCGTGGTCTGGGAACGGGACTGTCAGCCAGGAACACAGAGTTCTCATCTTGGAACTAGTATTGTTTGCTCTATGGAGCAGATAATGCTAATGAATTTTTCTTTGGACTCAGTTTACCAGGTTTAGAAAGCTGGTTAGGAAAATCTAATTAACTGGCATATATTCTGCTAAGTGACTTCATATGAAAAGTGATATAAATGTAAGTAGGGAGATGTTATTTTCATAAACGAATGAGTTCTATAAAACAAACAATAGAACAGTTTTGTCCTTCAGAAAAATTATCCCCTCAACAAGAAAATCCATCTTTATGTATAAATAGTTTAAATTTTCTAAATAAATATTTTCTACACTAAATGTTTTTCTTTTTTAACACCCCAAGTATTTTATGTGATGGAAATAATTAAATTCATGATTAGCTTCCATTTAAACATAAAGTGATAGTCTCTTTGTTCTGTGTATTAATAGCAAAGGGAAATCTTTTCTAAAGTTCCATGCACTGTAAGAATACAGACATTATTAACCTCAATGTTTTAGAGAAAAATTAGAATCTAAGAAATGTATAGTCAATCTAGAGCTTCAATAGGGTGGTATAATAAACTGCCTGTTTTAAAATGATAAAGACTTCCAAGAATAAGATGCAGGTTCCAGAAAGAGAAAATTGTGCATATGTGCCCAAACAAAATGGGAGGGAAAAAAGACCTAATGATTGAATAACTCTGGTGTTCTATATCTGACAGAATAAAGTTTTTTTTTAAAAAAAATTAACCTCAAATGCAAATGCTCCATTCTGATGGCTCAGCTGATCAGCATTCCCCTACTCTAAATCTAGCCGCCCCCTCCCCCCACCCAAATTAATCAGCCTTATATACGAGGTAAAAAACCTTCAAACTTCTAAAAAAAAAAATTGAGATTCTTTACAGTAGGAATCTTTAAGTGTTCTAATTCTTCACCCTTGTAAAAAAATGAAAACAAACAAAACATGGGTCTTCGATTCTGTGTCTGGGATCTCAAATTTGGCTCTGAATATGTGTTTCAAATCTCATTAATTAGAATATTGGCCCCGTGAGATACAGTTGCTGATGCAAAGAACACTCTTTGTACTCAAAATAATTTGAACAAGGGCAAAGAAAAATTTTATTTACATGTGTAAACATTAAGGGAAAAATAAAACAGAGATGATGGTTCAGGTAGCTGCTTAGATATTTTAAAGATAATTGATTTGATTACTTAAGCTATTACTTAAGCTATAAACTATTATGAGATAGAGTAACAATCATGTTTTCACTTTGTGTATTTGTTGCATGATAACATTCTTGTAAAGGTAACTCTGACATTAACTTGGCAAGTTCTGAACTAAGACCTTTTGGCATTTTATTATTTCCAGATACTAAGACCAAATTGCTTTGAATCCCATACCTCACTGTGCAGATCTATAATTTATTTATTTTTTAAATATCAGAAAACATGCCATTATTCAAAAGACTCGTCCACGTAACAAATCTGGGTAAAGACCAATCAAATGAGTAACTTACAGCAATAAACAGCAAACAGCCCTTCTTGTTTTCTTTCTTCATTTTCTTTTCTCTTTAGGAAAAAGCAAATTAAACCATGGCTATTTGTGGTCTTGCACTATAAGAACACATGTAGTCATATATTTTCATCCTATTAACAAATCTATTAGCTCAATGGATAAAAAGTAAAGTCCACTGTAAAGATGTCTTAGTGTCTTACATGGGGAGGGTCATCTGCTTTGTAGAGCCACAGCCTAAAAATCTTTCTCTGAAAGATGGTGCCCATTGGCTGTCTGTAAATGGGTACTGAAAGCAGCATTCAACAGCCCTGGGGCTTACAAAAATATACAGATGCCTGGGTCCATCCCCAAAGTTTCTGATTTAGTTAGTCTGGGCTGGGGTTCCAGATCTGGTATTTAAAAACAAATGAACAACAACAAGAAAAAAGTTCTAAGGCAATTCTAATGTGTCGTGACTGAGAATTAGAGAGGATCCCAAGACTAGTGCAAAGATAATATAGAACTTAGGTAATAGTACAAAGCCCACTCTTGGTTTTAAATGGAAACCTTACCTTATTCCAGGTGTGGGCAGCAGCTGCCAGTTTCCTCCTTGACAGCATTCTCTAACCAGTATCTACTAGGGAATGTTCTATGGGTGATGGAGCCTGGGGATGCTAATAATTTTCTGAGTTAAAGCTAATGGAAGTAGATTAAATCGAACAGCAATTTACATAGCAGCAAACTTGAAGGTAGAGTTTGTAAACAGTGACAGCCTGATAGACATTTGGTCATTTCAAACAAAAGTTTGTTAAAAGAGGGAGGTTATTACTCCTTCTGTTAGGGGGAAGCACACTGATTGAAACCGCCCACCCTGGCCAGGCACCATAGTAACCATTTGCATGCGTGGTTTTAGGACAGGAGGTCCTGGTAAGGAACACGGAACTAATAAGCCACCACCAACTGGAAGAGTTCAGGAAAGGTCAAAAGGGGACACATGTCCGACCACCTCCCAGAATCCTTCTCTCTCTCTGGCATCCAATCTTGGCTGAACAAGGTGTGCACCACCAGGAAGGACTCCAAGTCAGAATGATTGGCTAAAGACAACCCGGAAACTAATCCCATCACCATAAAACCAGAGACTGTGAGCCACGTGGCAGAGGTGTTCTCCTGGGTTCTACTGCTCTCCACCCGGGTGCCCTTTCCCAATAAAATCTTTTTTGCTTTGTCAGCACATGTGTCTCCTCGGACAATTCATTTCCCAGTGTTAGACAAGAGCCCAGTTTTGGGCCCTGGAAGGGGTCCCCCTTCCTGCAACACTTCCAAGTACCTCAGAGCCCAAGAATGTCCTGTCCCCACCACTGCAGGTTATTGTAAACAGAGAGGAGAATTTTGAATAAGAAAAGGTAGATTAGCTCTCAAAAATCAACTTAAGCCAGTGTGACTTTTTTGACTTTATCTTCACTTCTATTGGCTGAATTTTTGTCCTTTTAATAAAAACATTTTATTTTTCTTGTATCCTTTTGTATTAGTCAATCCTCTACTGTAATTGTCATCTTTTGCTATATTCTAGGGCTACTTCATTTAATCTTGTTTGTTATTCTTATTTTTCTTTTTACACTTTACCTTTTCCATTTTTGTTTTCATTTTCCTTAACATAGCAGGTCCCTTCTCTTCATTTTTCCCAGTGTTTGATTTATGTTTGGTTGCCAGCACCTTTTCTGATTCTTTCATTTTTACTAACTGCCCTTCCTTAACCTTCTGTTGATGTTATATTCCTATCACTTGCTGTCAATGCCCACACAAGCCCATTTCTTTCCATTCCATCTATCTCAGAATCTCCATATACATTTTTATGATCCTACTACTAAAAGTTTAAAGCTGCATGTGAGGAAAAGAAAGGTCTCTTTCTCCATTTGAATGTTATTTCCTCTCCCCTCCCATAGCTGTTCCATGTCTTTTTATCCTTTCTTGATGTTTTCCCCTATCTGACCCCCAACTGCATCCCACTTCCCCTGTCACTCCCTATTTGATGCCCATCTCTTCTTTTTAACCGTATTTGCACTGTCTCATTTTACATCCAAGGATCTCCACAAGATAAAGGATGGAGTTCAGTTGGGAGCCAGGTTGTGTGTGTTTTCAGAAACTTTTTTGCCTTTACTGAAATGGGATTGGGGCCTGGGATCCATGAATATTCTCGGGCAGCCGTTCAGCTCTGGCAAAAGCTTTGTACACCTTGGAGCACAGCTGGGGCCTATTCTGATGGACAAAGACAGGGATGTTTTTAAAAGCCTTCTACGGTCTTTTCCCCTCCAAAGGTCAGGATGAGTTGGCATCAACGCCCAAAGCTAGAGAGGCAGGCCAGGTGGGGATACCCGGGGCCCTTTTCTGCAGTAGGTCTGGCATGTCGCGGGGCTCTGATCTTAGGAGGACAAGGTGGGGGCCATTGAGGCCCCAGGAGTCACTGGGCCACCTTTGGGAGGCAGGCTCACCTCTAAAGAGAGGAGCCAGGCCCGAGCCCGAGTGCTCCCCCGGGCTGCAGGGCGCGGCCCCAGGAGCCAGGCGACGCCACCCCAGCGGCGCCAAGGGCCGGAGGCATAGTCCCTCCCCGGAGGGAAGGCGAGTCGCTCCCGGTCGCTCAGCCAGAAGGTCGAGGGAACAGTGCGCGTGTCCCCCGCCAGCCGGCCCTCTGGGAGCTGGGCGGGGGCGACACCGCAGGGAGTAGGGCCGAGGACCGCAGAGATCAATCCTGGGTACCGGCGCGGGGTCACAGACAGGAGAGGAGCGGGAGAAAGGGGCTGGTGGGGGAGGCTCCCCAGGGCGGCTGGGGCCGTAGATCTGCCTGTGTACTCGGCGGGCGCCCTGAAGTCTGGGCCGCTCCGGCTCTGCCGGCTCCTGCCAGAGACTCCAGGCCACACTTTCCCCTCCTCCCGGCGCCTTCTCTCCAGTGAGGAGCCGAGCGCGGGCGGTGCGGGGGGAGGGGCGGCGGCGGAGGGAACAGCCAGTTGTTTAAAATCCTTCTAGAGCAGTTTCTAATTCCCCCCTTGCGCCGGGGTTCGGAGGGGGGAGGGGGGCAGAGGAGCGGGAGGAGGGAGGAGAGCGGAGAGGGAAGGAGGGAGGGAACCCGGGAGGGAGGGAAGGAGGGAGGAGACTGCCGCTTAGGCTGTAGCCGCCGCCGCGCGCTTCGGCAGGCCGGAGGGGGGGGGGGAAGGCCTGTCAGTCTCGTGCGTTGCCTGGGCGAAGGGGGCGGAGCTTTGGCGTGGGGCGGCCAATAGTGGGGGTGGCTGCGTGGGTCGCCATGGGGACGGGGCTGTTCCCGGGGAGGCTGTGATGGGTTGACAGGTGCGTGACAGTGGGAGCTGCTCTCGGCACAAGCATGTACGGCAAAGGCAAGAGTAACAGCAGCGCCGTCCCGTCCGACAGCCAGGCCCGGGAGAAGTAAGTGTCTCCGCTTCTCACCCACCTCCGCCTTCTCACGCGCGCACACACACACACGCACGCACTCGCACACTCTCTCGGAGACACCCAGAGACACAGACACTCTCTGCCGGGGGAGAGCCGGGGGGTGGGCTGGCAGGGGGAGGGGTGCGCGAGGTGGGGGGCGTGCGGTGCGGGGAGCGGCTGTCTCCCAGGAGGGGCTCGCGCGGGGCTGGCGGCCGTGGGGTCTGGCGGGCGGGAGGGAGCGAGTGTGTCGGGGGGCGGCGGCGGTGCTGGTGGCGGGGATGGAAACTTGTTTGGGTGATTGAGGGAAATAACCCGCGGGTTCACCTCCTCGCAAAGTAACTTTGGAGCTGGGGTCCGGGGCTGCGGGGAGCGGAGAGCCTCCGGGGGTAGAGGTTGGGCGAGAAGGGTCAGCTGCGTGGAGGAAGGCACGCGGAGGGAATGTGGGTGTTCGGTGGGGGCGGGCCGGGGTCGGGGCGGGCAGCTCGAGGGGCGCCGCGGCGGGGGGCTCGGGCGCCGGGGCCGGTTGCGCCTGGCGAGGCGAAGGCAGCGGGGCCGGGCGCGCGGCGGGCGGAAGCCGGGCGTGGAGCGGCCGAGCGGGGCCCCGCTGGGCGCGGAGACGCGCGCTGGGCGCGGAGGGCGTGTGCGGGGCGTGGGCTGGGTGGGCGTCGGGGCTTTCCTGGTCCGGAGGAGGGACGCCGCGTTCGCAGCCCCGTGCGCCCCGCGGAGCTCGGGGCAGGGGGCGCCAGGGGCGCCGCTGAAGTTTGGGAGTCAAAGGACCGAGTTCCCGGGGAGGAAAAGTGTGCTGGCGAGAAGCGGGAGCTGCTGGGGTAGGCTGGCGTTTCTGCCGCTCGCAGTCTCCCCAACTCGGCGGCGGCGACGGCTGGAGAACTTTTTTTTTTTTTTTGGAGACTTCCAGCCTCCCAAACGTGGAGGGCCGTGGCGGTCCGGGCGGCGAGCGGGGGTCGCGGGGCGCAGAGGAGTAGCGGTGGGGGCCGCGGCCGCTGGCGCCAGGAGGACTGTCTGCGGTGGGGAGGGGGCAGTGGTCCGAACCCGGACTTGCAGGAAGGATCGAAGCGGGGAGACGGGGAGGAGTTAGTTGTTCGGTCGGTGTGGCGAAGAGATACAGGTGTTAACTCCGGTGGGAGCCCAGGGGAGGCTGGTGAGAAAAGAGCCCCTCCCGGCCTGGGATGCCACCGTCACGGCACGCTGCGAAGCAGGGTTGTTTGCTTCTATTCTTATGTGCTTGTAACGGTGATTTGGTTGTTACTAAAAATGAGAGCGCATAGTGACTGTGACCAGTGAGGAAGAACCCCTCTTTTCTGTGCAGCAGCTCTTATGGTGATTCCCATTAACCACCTCCATTCTGAGGATGAGGCGTATCCCTGTCATTGGACGCGCTGTGCCCTTCCGAGGACTTCAGACTGGGGAAAAGTCTGAGAGCATCTCTCAAAAGCTACTTTAGTCACCTTGCACAAGGAAATAGCTGCGTAAATAAAAACCGAATGTGCAGAAACTACCGGGTTTCCCTCCTAGTTTTAGGCAGTTAATAGTCTTCTGAAAGTTTCTTGTGCCCTACGGTTGGGAACATTTCCTAATCTTCGTGTTGGTAGCAATAAACGCAATTCCTATAGGATTTAGGGGCGGCAGGCCTTGGCATATCAAAACAAACCAAAAAAAGATACTCCCCGCCCCCCTCACCCCCAAGGTATTTTCTGAGCTGTATTCAGGATCTTGTTGCTGTGACTAGGAGTATGTAAAAGATTTAGCATTATAGGTTGGTTAAGAAATAGCAAGTTACTGAAATTGAAGTTTTGAGATAGCGTAATTTGTGTGCATTTATCATTTAGTGGCAATATATCTGAGAAAATAGAAAAATTTAGGGAAGATGTTTTAATGATTACAGAGTATTTGGATTTCATAGTTTTGGGAGTGAAGGAATTGAAATGTGTATTGAGGTATATTTTACTTATTTTCAGGGTGGTTGAATTTGAGAATCCAAATTTTGGGTTTTATTTGAACTTCCAGGAATGGATGAATTTAATCTATATTATGATAACTTTGTAAAAAAATTTTAAAAGCATCTAGCATAATAATGAGGAAGTTGAACCTGGTGTGTCTTAAGTCCTTTCTAGCTCTAATTCTGTGGTTATGTCAGGAAAATAAATAATTGCCATTTTGCTGTCAAGTCTACCAAACTGAACACCAAGTAACATCTACACTTGTAAGCCAGGTGGTGAGAGTTCTGCTAGATGGTGCTATTTGATTTAAATAAATTTCTTCCATTCATTATAATTGGCAGCAGGAATCCTGGATTGCTTTGCCTTATGGACTACATATAGGTAAAGAGGCCACTTTTGGAGAATTGACAATGACCATTCTGAGTTAACTGTTGTTGCGTTAATTTCTAGGCGAATGTTGTTTGAATCTAAGACAAACATTGAGGTAGATTCTGTTTGATGCAATAAGTTTCATTTTGCTAGAAGAGTTGATCTGATTACTCATTTTTTGCCCTTTATGTGTACTTGGGACTTTAAGGGCACTGTTCCACAATAACCTACTGACTTTTGAAGATAGGTATCTTGAAGTTGTCTTTAAAATGGATATCACCTAAAAAAAAATTTTTTTTAAGGAGGTAGACCTCAAAAAGTGCTTGTGTGAAGAATGTTCTTTTATATAGCAAATTTATATAGCAAATTAGAACTGTACTGACCTTAAAAATCACAGAAATAATGTTTTTCAGTAATGAATATGTAAACATTTTACAATAAAAACATTCTGAAAAATGAGTCATCATTAAAAATAATGGCATGTACATAAAATAAAAATACTTGTTTTATAATCCATCAAGAAATACATTTTCTTATGAGTTCATAGAGGAGAGCAGACAGGCCCTTATCTATATTATATCTTTGCTTTCTCTTTCATTAAGTCACTGTATGGGATACTTGAAATTAATTTGTAGATTTTATGCAGGTTCTATATTTTCACTGTACATTTCTGAACATAAAAATGACTGAAGTCAGGTTAATTACTGATTTCATTGTTTTAAAAGCCAGACGGGTCAAGTCTATACAGAAGTTTGGATTAGGTTTAATTATAGACAGGGTGATTGAAAACCCTTGGAGGGAGGAGGGATGTTTGTGTAGAAATATAAATTCTGATCCTGTTAGGTCATTTCCCCCTTTAGCAGGCTTTCTTTGTAACATTGTACTGTAGTCTCAATTGCAATTAAGTAACTATGCAATTGGTTGTTTAATATCTGCCTTCCTCTAAAATGTAAGTTTCTTGAGGGCAAGGGATAATACTTGGGATTTCTTCTCTGAGGTGTCCTTGACATTGAATAGTGTCTTCAAATGTCAAAAGCACCAACTAAATACTGTTGAATAATGAAGATGTTAGACTCAAGGGCGTTTTTTCAATGTGAAAAAAATTTTTTTCAGTGACCTCCAGAATAAGGACTTTGGAAGTTTGAATTCCATATTCTCTAGCTTAGGGATATTTAAAAAATAACTGATAACAAAAGAGTAATCATTATTTAAATTGTTATTCTGTGTGTAAGTCACTGTGTTCTGCACTTTTTTTTTTCTAATTCTCCCAACAATTCTGCAAGATACTTTTTAAATTTTTTCCTCCATTAAAGAAATAAGAAAACTCTTGACTAGTTGAGTAACTTTGCCCAGAGATACACTACCAGCTGGGTTTCTAACAAAGATATCTCTGCTTAAAATCTGTAGTTGAAGATGAAAGATACATTTTTTTCACCATCCTAGTTTGCCTTCTTGATTAAGGGTAGATTGCTACAGATTTAGGGAACAGCTTTACATAATCAGATATAACAGACTTTAAATATTTGATCAGATATGTAGTCTTGACCATTGGTGCACCTTATGCTGATACCCTTCATTTTCACAGATTGCAGACATGTATATGGTGTGAGGAAGACAAACTTTAGGAGGGAAAGTTGAAAGCCTAAAATAATGAAAAATTCTTGCTTCTTGAGACTTTTTCCTTCTGGAACTTTTGTGTGATCATTTAAGTTTTAAAATTAGACACTGTAGTGAACAAGTTCTATATGAAATGTTGCTGAATTTTAGACCACTCTGTATGCCACCACTGCCACAGAAAGAGTACCTAGCACCTGCAAATAGATGAGTGTGATACTACTTTTTGTTAAACTAATTTCATCTTTAAAATTACATAATAGCACAGAAAGATGAATGTGTTACAAAACAACATTGAACAAAGATACTGAATAGTGACATTAAGTTAAACTTGTCAGAAACTATAGAAGTCTGTACATTTGACCCTGGGCTCTGAGAAGTAACTTTGGTTTTTAAACTATGAAAACAACATAGACTTATTTTTAAGTGATTAAAATCTAATGATCATTTAAATATGATTTCACATAGACTGCCATGATTATGCATGAAATAGAATTTAGTCAAATGAATTTTGGAAATTTGGAAAAAACAATAAATACTCCGTATAAGAGAGTTTGTAGATACTAGCATGACCTCTTTTTAATTAAATTTCCCCCCCTAAAAATGGTAAACCTTTCTTCTTCATTCCTTCCTTTTTTTCCTAAAGGAAATAAGGCAAGTGAAGTAATACAGATCTTGTCAGAAACTTAATTGAGAAGCAGTTAATTCATTTAACACAATTAAAGATTTCTAAAACCAATGAAGGAATACCTTTATGGGGATTAAATTTTCTATATGATATTCAGTTGACTCTTCCCTTCTCTATCCCCAGGATGTTTCCTCCAAAATAACTTGTATCTAATATGTCAGCTCTGGGAGCCTTACTTTTTGATTGATCTCCTTTCCATTATTTTAGAAGTATCCAAAAAATGATTTTTTTTTGAAGGAACAGATCTAAAGAAAAAAGTGTAAGATGTTGAGAGTTAACTTTTAGTATTGTTTATTTAGAGGTTTATTACTCTTAGAAATAGTAATAATGTTGAGATGTATTTTTTCAGAGCTGTGAAAGAAAAAAAAAATAGAAAGGTTTATTCCACACCCTATGGCCAATTTGCCATATAAAACCAATTTAGAGTGAAAAAAATTAAGTTTTACTTTGCAGTAGTGAACTAAATGCATCTTAAATTTTCAGTTACTACTAGAAAATAGAATTATTTTGTTTTAAAATTGAAACATACACTGTAAACAAGGGCTGGAATACCGAGGTTGCTGTTTATTAACACTCCACCCTAACAGTTTAGAATTAGAAGTAAAATCTGGGAAATTTAGAATGTTTTCTCTTCCATAGAGATCACAACTGTTACATTAATGTTGGGACATAGGATTGAGGCTTAATGTACTAGACTTAAAAGACAGGAAACTACTTAGAATGTTTAATTTAAAATATGTATTGAAGATAATTTTATTCTGTAATATGTGGGACTATTCCCTACTATTGTGTGTACTTTATTGCTTTGACATTGGTATGGGAAGGATAGAAAATATTTGTGTACTAGTGATGTATTGTTGGTTAGTAAGCCTCTGTAAACATGCTAAAATATTACTTTATTAATAACTTACTGCTTATCAAAGGAGGGCTTTAAAATAGCACTGGAGCAATAGAATAAGATATATTTTGAAATCTGAAAAGAGTTTGGAATTAAAAGTAAGTGGTTATATTTGGATTTTAAAATTTGCTTGTCAGATTTTATATATGTTTTACATATGTAACATCTATTAATGTAACACATATATACAACTTAACATGACTTGAACTGTGAGTTATTTGACTATACTACCAAAACCCCGTGTATACGCTAAAGAGTGATCCAAAAGGTGGTCTGCCAAGATTTATATCCTACCTGTTTTCAGTAGTACAGAAATAGTGGAGGCTATTCTTCCCCTGAACTATGTATCTGAGTCACTGTGTGAGATGTTGAAAAACAGGTAGAAAAATGTTCCAACCAGGGAAGAATAGTGTTTTTCCAGATAACTTCTAATAGCTGTACAAGTTGCTCAAATTTTTATTGGTCATAATGGGTAACTGGTAATTTTTGTCAGAGTGGGTTAGTAAAGATTTTTGAGAAGTGGTGCTAATAATGTTTTTGTAATATTGATAGAACCAGAAATTTATCTGAGCTCACAAGAGCCTGGGCATTTCCAGGCAGTGAAGGAATTAGTATTTGTTCTTTGTTCCTCTTTAAAAGAGACACATCAGTTGGTGCCACTTCTTTAGTAGTGACAAAACCACCTTCATATTATACTTTAAGAATTTTGATTATTCTGTTTCATGTAAGACCCATACCGCTTTCCAATAGTAATGAGCCATCATAACATTTTAGATTACAATTCAATGGGAGTGAGCTTAAACCAATGACCTGGAAATCTCTTATTTTTGATCTGTGTTAATTTTGCTTCATGGCATATCAAACAAGTAGTTGAGCACAGAAAAAAATTGTAGACACTGATGTATAACACTTCTTTTAAAAAAGAATTTTTTGTAATTGTATATTTAATACAGATTTAGTTACTAACATATTATAAATTTGTAGTTAGTGTAATCTACTTCCCTGGTGGCTCACATGGTAAAGAATCTGCCTACGATGCAGGAGACCTGGGTTCGATTCCTGGGTCAGGAAGATCCCCTGTAGGCTACCCACTCCTATATTCTTACCTGGAGAATTTCATGGACAGAGGGGCCTGGCAAGCTATAGTCAGTGGGGTTGCATAGAGTTGGACACAACTGAGCAACTAACACCACACAAGCCATCTTAAAATACTAACGAAATATTTGTGAAGATAAGGATAGTAGATGAAAATTTTTATTTAGCTCTGTGTAAGTTAAGGGAGGAGTTGATGCCAAAAACAGAGTCTCACCTGAAATTAATATGATTATTTTTCTTTAGTGATCTGATATTTGCCTTGATTCTTCCTTTTATCTACTTCAAACTTGAGAAAAAAAACAAATCTTCTTTACTAATATAAAAAAGTAAAGAAAGTGAATGAGTAATCCTGTTAAAAATGATTTTATTTAAACAGGATTAAAATGATTTTTTTTTTCTGTAAAATAACAAAATCCCAAATACTACATAAAGAGTTTGTGGAGTTTTGTCGTAGAAAGTTAAATGTTTAATAGCAACAGTAACAGCAGATGCTATCATTTGAGTATTTGTTTATATTTGCCACTTTACTTGGGACTTTCCAGGTGGTACAGCGGTAGAGAATCTTTGACCCCTGGATGGGGAAGATCCCCTGGAGAAGGAAATTGCCTGGAGAATTTCATGGACAGAAGAGCCTGGCAAGCTTCAGTCCAAGGGATCACAAAGAGTTGGACATGACTTAGTGGCTGTGCACTTTAATTGCATTGTCTCATTTAATCTCAAGAATCTGCTAGACTGTAGGTACTGCTTTCTGTTAATATTACAGGAGAAACAAGAGACTTAAGAGATTATTGTGCTTTTCGTAAGGAAAGAAAGTGAAAGTGAAGTCGCTCAGTCGTGTCTGACTCTTTGCGACCCTGTGGACTGTAGCCCACCATGCTCCTCCGTCCATGGGATTCTCCAGGCAAGAATACTGGAGTGGGGTGCCATTTCCTTCTCCAGGGGATCTTCCCGACCCAGGGATTGAACCCAGGTCTCCCGCATTGGAGGCAGACACTTTAACCTCTGAGCCACCAGGGAAGCTTTTGGTGGCGGGTATCAAAACAAGAGATAGAAAATGGCTTAATTGGTCAGGGCTTAAGAATAGTTCTTATATAACAGGATGTCTAGAAGAGGTAGTTTCTGCGTTGATTTAGAGACTCAAGAACACCAAGAGATCAGCTTCTCTTCCGTCTTCATTTTTTCCCTCCCATGAATGCATCGTCCCTGCATCAGGTTCCCGGAGTCACTTCCTCATACAACCAAGTATAAAGGCAGGAGAAGGGGCAAGGTTTTTCCTTTATGTCTCATTAATCAGAGAGAAAAGCTTCTTCTTGAGGTACTTAGCAGATGTCTTCTTATGCCTTATTGAAGGAAACTGTTAAGTTCCCTCCGCTAAACCAGTTACTGGGAACGGTAATGGGATAACCATAACTGACTTAAATCGGTCATCCTCCAGGCTGGGAACATTCCTCACTTGTATCTGAACTACCTAAGCACAACTGGAGGTCTTTGGCAAGGAAGATGTATCTTGAAGATATGGGGAGAATGAAATGGGTCCTTGCCTTATGGAACTTACTTTCAAGTTTGAAAGAGAAGCATATAATAATAAACAAGTAAATATTGGGACATCTTATGGAATAATCTTAATGAATCTTTTGGCTAACCCAATATATACAGTAGGCAATTTCAGATAGAAGTGCTAAAAAGGTAATAAAGTAGTGTAATTGTAATATAGAGAATGACTGGAAGGCTGCGTTAGATTGGGTGGTTCAGGGGAGACCTGAATAAGCAGAGACCTGAGTAATATTGAAAGAGTCAGTCATGAGGAGATTTGGGGTTAGAGCATTTTAAACAGTCTAAACTACCATTGAGGTAACCTCTCAGCATCAGCATAATTGATACATAAAATATGAGTCAAAATTGGGATGAGAAGCTGTGCTTCCTAGAGTGGTTTTAGCTGTTATTGAGCAATTGGGTGGTGAGTTTAGTTTGTATGTCTTCCTAAATAAAAAGGTTGCCTATCTCCTATCTTCTAAACCCCAGGGATATAGTTGTTCCTAATGAAGGGAGTGGAACACCTGGCTTTTATAATATTATTGATGTAAGAAATAGTTAAGATTTATTGAACACTTAAGCCCTCTTGGTTTGAGAAAGGATGGTACAACTGGATAATTATATCTCATAAATTTCCTATATTGGATAAGACCCCCTTACTGTGCATCGTAGCAACCTCTACTTTTCATTTTTCATGTTGTCACAAATTTATGGATCATTTGTGTGATGTTTTGTTTAATGTCTCATCTGGTTAGGTTGGAAGGTCCCTGATGAGAAAGAACCATGGGTATTGTCTTCACCACTGTAGTCTTACTGCTTAACACAGTGGTTGGAGTGGAATATTTGTAGGATATTCCAGAATATTCCAAATAGATATTTGTAGAATTAATGGATCAAGGATGTAACTGGTTATAAATATATCACAACAGGATATCACTATATTTAGCTCATTTTCTCCCCAATATTTCTAATATTTAGAATGAGGATTAGTACGTAGTTCCTAAAGAAGAGTTTTCTCTAATATAGGCATTTAGTGTCTTCTGTGGCTTTCAGGACTACAGGGGATTACCTAGTTGTATCAGTGTGAAATACATGTACATTTTTAATATGAATTTTTGATAGAATAGTCTTTTTGTGTTTCAACAAATTAATAGTATAAATGGAATTATGCTTTAGAGTTTCAAGGCATTTTAATGTGCTTTATTTAAATCTCTCAATAATTCTATGAGGTAGGTGATAATTCCCATTGACTGTAGAGCTTTGTACATGGAAATTGACTTACCCAACTGCAGTAATATAGGTAATACATGGCAGAGTTTAGTCATATTTAGATTTTTTTGGTTCCTAGGTCAGTGTTTGTTTCATTATACTACAGCTGCCTCTTTTAAAATAAAGAGATTCATATATATTTTAAGAAAGCTTAAGTATAGATTTGATTTAACAGAGAATTGTGGACTAGAAGACAGTTAAAAGTTTATGTCAATACTTTAAGTGAATATATCAATACTTTAAGTGAAAAATATTGTTACAACATGGGTTATACAGAATCCTATATAATGACTTAACTCCAAAAGTGCTACACCATAAGTAAAATCTGTTATTTATTTGAACTTTATATGCTTTTGTTATATAAATTGATTGGTTTGGGATTTGGAGGTAGTTTGGATTTCTAGTCTGTGAAGATTTATGCTAATTTAGGTTGATGAACTCTATTCTTTTGCCAGTTAGGTTCTATTTGGAGAGCTGAGGTAGTGTTTTTTTTCCTTCTGTGCCTCTCTCCAATAAGGGAGAGAGCTTTTTTTGATATGGATTATTGATAGAATATTCTTTTCTTGTTTTTGTGTTTATGATTGTAAATATATATATAAAATATATATATATAACATTTACCACTTTAACCATTTTTAGGTGTACATTTCATTTTTTTTCACAATGTTATGTGCTATTTGTCATTTATAATTGAATTAAAGTTATGTGATGATTATACTCTTATCAGTGCATTTAAGCAATAGCTATGTATTAGAAAGCTATTAAAGGTTTTTTTAATAAGCATTTTTTCCCCTGGAATTAAAGTGAGGAACTGATAATATTATTCTTTCTTTTAGGCATGTTGTAATGAATAAAAAAACACCAGGCTTCCCTGGTGGCTCAGATGGTAAAGAATCCGACTGCAGTGTGGGAGACCTGGGTTCCATCCCTGGGTTGGGAAGGTCCTCTGGAGAAGGACGGCAACCCACTCCAGTACTCTGGCCTGGAGAATTCCATGGACAGAGGAGCCTGGGAGGGCCACAGTCCATGGGGTTGCAAAGAGTCAGACACAACTGAGCGACTTTCACACAATTAAAAAATTTCAGTGAGGTTTTTTTTGCCATAAAATACATTTACACAATATACGTATGTGTATGTATATACTGGTTATTAAGCCCATTCACATTGTTGTGCAGGATCATCACCAACCCTCTCTAGAACTTTTTCATCTTCCCAAACTGAAACATTGTATTCTTTAAATAATAACTCCCCATTTCTCTTTTCCCCCAGCCCCTGGCAGTCACCCTTCTGTCACAGTGAATTTGACTCTTCTAGATACTTTGGTGGTGCTTTAGTCACTAAGTTGTGTTCGACTCTGGCGGTTTAGTCCCCAGGTCGTGTCAGACTCTTGCAACCCCATGGACTATAGTAGCTCGCCAGGCTCCTCTGTCCGTGGGACTTCCCAGGCAAGAATACTTGTGTATGTATGTGTGAAAGTCACTCAGTCGTGGGATTTCCCAGGCAAGAATACTTTGTGTGTGTGTAAGTCACTCAGTCGTGTCCAACTCTGTGAGCCCATGGACTGTAGCGCCCCAGGCTCCTCTGTCCATGGGGTTCTCCAGGCAAGGATACTGGATTGGGTTGCCATGCCTTCCTCCAAGGGATCTTCCCAATCCAGGGATCGAACCCAGGTCTCCCAAATTGCAGGCAGATTCCTTACCAACTGAGCCAAAGTATAATTATGCAGTGTTTGTCATTTTGTATCTGGCTTTTTCATTTACTCACTTAATCCATTCATTAGCTTCATAAAGTTGATATAAAGCCCCATTTTACATAGGGGGGAACTGAGTCTCACTGAGGTTATATGCTTTGTCCAAGGCCAGGTAGTAAATTGTATAGTATGAATTCAGACCCAGGTTTCTGAGTCCACTGCCGATTTTAAACATCTTGCTTCAGTGTGTTTTATTGCCTCATATGGGAAAAAAAATAATGGAAATCACGAGGGTAGTGAGGGGGAGGGGATTGCTTGGATAGTTCTCTTTACACATATCCGTTTTTACTTGGGGTTGGATGCATTGAAGAAGGAAGAGGTTAAGGAAGAAGGTTAAAGAAAACATTTTACAGGTGCTAAAAAGGTGGGCAGAATCATAGCTACCCAAAGTGGTCCCTCCACACGTAGCTCCAAATTTGTTAGCTGGTATCTGAGATTTAACAACTTGGATACAATGCTTCTCAGAGAGGACAATGCCAATTAAGAGTTCAGATCATAATTTCAGGTAGAGCTGTTTCTCCGTTCTTTCTGTATCTAGAGGCAAAGTAATCTGGAATGAATTACTTTACATGGTAAATTTTAGAGACAGAAATAAATAGAAGAATATGCAATGTGTAGAAAAAATGCTTTCTCCTCTAATTATGAGTTTCCTTTTATTCTCTCTTCTACCCAGCATATGGCCTGTTGGGTTTTTTTTTGTTTGTTTTTGGACTAGGGCATCTGGAAGGTTCCATGTGGTCTAGGAGCAATAGTACAAAAATATTGAGTCTATTACATAGTCATTTCTATAGTACTGACTATTGGAGAAAATAGAAACAATTCCGTTGTTTCACTTTTTCACAGTGTCATTAAAATGGGATTAAAATTATGTGATTATTACACTCTATCAGTACATTTAAGCAATAGCTGTTATTAGGAAGCTATTAAAGGTATTTCAAATTCCCCTCAAATTAAACTGAGGGACTGATACTATTATTCTTTCATTTAGAAATATTGTAATGACAAAAACTTCAGTGAGGATTTTTTGTTTTACCATAAAATGCATACATTTACACAACATACGTGTGTGTGTGTATACTGGGAATAGTTTTCAGGTAGAAGTTCATCTTGGGAAATGACTTACTAATTTATTTTTAATTCAGATTGTTACTCAGTCAGTAAATTGGATTCAGAGCCAAAAAGATTACAGTATAGGCAAGTTTTTAACTAAAACTTTAAATGATGTTTCCATTTCTTGTCTTTGTGTTTTTTTCCCAACCAGCACCTTGGATTTTTACTATGATAGGCTAAATAATGGCAACTCAAAGATGGCCACATCCTAACCCTTAGAACATGTGACTGTGTTACCTAGGAAATGAACTTTGCAGATATGACTAAGTTGAAAATCTTGGATGAAGGATCTTGAGATGGGTTACTTCCTCCCTAGATGATCTGCATGAGCTCAGTGTAATCACGTGAGTCCTTGTAAGAGAGAGACTAGAGGTTCAGAGTCAGGCAAGGCCATGTGGTGACAGAAGAGAAGGGGATTGGGAACGCTGCAGGTTTTGAAGGGAAAGGGTAAGACCAGCGGGCCAAGGAAAGCAGTCATCCTTAACAAGCTAGACAAGGCAGAAAGTGGATTCTAGACCCTTGAAAAGAAACAGAGCCCTGCCAGCACCTTAATTTTAGTACTTCTGATCTCCAGTATAGAAGATAATAAATTTGTGTTGTTTCAAGCCATTAAATTTATAGGAATCTGTTACACATTCTCTCTCTCTTAGTCACTAAGTCATGTCCGACTCTTGTGACTCCATGGACTGTAGCCTGCCAGACTCCTCTGTCCATGGGATTCTCCAGGCAGGAATACTGGAGTGGATTGCCTTTTTCTTCTCCAGGGGATCTTCCCGACCCAGGAATCGAATCCAGGTCTCCTGCATTGCAGGTAGATTCTTTACGGACTGAGCTATGAGGGAAGTTAGCCATAGGAAACTAATACACTGTTTTTGCACCCACAGAAGAATCTACTGTGACCATATTAAGCTGACAGTACCAAGCTATATCCAGGGTGAGGCACAGGCAGTTTTTTTCTTTTGGTTTTGGATTGAGAAATAGTTAATATAAAATTTGAGTTTTTTGTTTTGTTTTCCAGTTTTTGAGATGTTATTGACATACAGTATGGATAAGTTTAAGATGTATATTGTGATTATTGGATATATGTATATGTATATATTGCAAAATGATTTTCATAATGAAGTTAGTTAATGCCAAAAAATGATGTTGATGCTTTTCTGTAAGATGGGGAATCATTAACAAGTGAGTCCATGATACAGCAATCACTGGCTAACATGCTGCTAGTTAGTAATATTTCTGTATTTGTATTAGATCCCCAGTAGGATAGCTCCCTTAAAAGAACATGTGAAGACAGTTTATTGAAGGTATGTGCACGATTAAAACTCACTAGGGATGGATTAACACCCAGGGGTTAGGAACAAGAGAAGCTTTTCCCCTCTTCGGTCTGAGGGGAAAAGAGAGAGCGCGGTTACCAGAATCTGGTGAACATTGTGGTCATTGTCGAAGGGCTCCCCTCCTGGATCTGAGGTTTTATGATGGGGACCACAGCCAGGGTCAAACCCACTGTCAACAGAGGCTGAGGGCTTGTTGGGGAGGGGTGCTTCTTTCTTCTCCTGCCCTCTGATTGGTCAGTGCCTCCTCTCTGTAGAGCTCAACTTGGAACCATCGGGTAAGGGAGCTGAGGCGATGAACTCAGTAGAGATCAGCCTTCCTGGTCACAGCAGGGCCCTGTGTTCAAGTTCTAAATTTTTATAGATTTGAAGTAAGTCTTTCAGTTCTTCGTATACAATGCCCTGACAAAATAGAGCTCTTTAAAAAATTGGGTTTGGTCAAAATAGCACTTAAAATTAGTTTTTAGAACCTGTTTAAGTACTTTATGATACTATAAATTTATATACATTTTATGAGATAGGGATAATATTCCTTCTGCTTTCTGCTATCTCTAATTCCTTTATTTACTTAAATGCTCACTGTCTCCCATAGGTCAGTCTCTGTTGAGCCCTCTTCTGTCAGATCTGAATAACAGCAGTCTCTGCCCACTAGGACTCACTGTCAGGGGAGGCTTGCTACCAGTGGTCACCACTCTGGGTAACACACACTGTCATGGGTATGCAGAATGTCTGTGGAAGTTCTGCAAAAGTACATTGCATCCAGCCAGAAGTTGTGGCACACCCAGGAGATATTTCCAAGAGGATATTTATTAAATGAGAAATAAGCATTAGCCAAATTGGGAGACGGGACAAATAAAAGAGTACTTTAGGGAGAGAGAGAGAAATACATACAGAAACATGGAGGCATTACAGAATATGGTGAACTGCAAGCAAATTGCAGTTGTGGAATATAGGCTTAGTTGCTTCACAGCACGTGGGATCTTCCCAGATCAGGGACCCATGTTTCCTGCATTGGCAGGCAGATTCTTTACCACGGAGCCACCTGGATGTGCTGTTGAGGAATACTCTAAACAGAAACCGTTTCATTTGCTTAATTTTATTTTTTATGTAATTTGAAAGGTTACTTTTCATTTTAAGTTATTACGAAGCATTGGCTATATTCCCTGTGTTGTACAATACATCCTTGTAGCCTTACACCCAGGAGTCTGTACCTCCCACTCCCCAGCCCCTATATGCCCTTCCCACGCCCTCCCCACTGGCAGCCACTAGTGTGTTCTCTGTATCCAACAGGAAGTACTTCAAGAACAAAATTGAATGACAACTTGATCAGGGAAATGAACAATTATATATATATATATATATATATATATATATATATATATATACATTTTTTTTTTTTTTTTTTTTACTTATTTGCTGTTGGCTGTGCCGGGTCTTCATTGCTACGTGGACTTTGTCTAGATGCAGCGAGCAGGGGCTCCTCTCCCATTGTGGTTCGCAGGCTCCTCATTACGGTGGCTTCTCTCGTTGCGGAGCGTGGGCACTAGGTGCTTCGGGAGTTGTGGCGGACACACTCAGTTGTTCCGCAGCAAGTGGGATCTTCCCAGACCAAGGATCAAACCTGTGTTTCCTGCCTCGGCAGGCAGATTCTTTAACCCTGAGCCACTAGAGAAGCCCTGAGATAAGTGATTTTAAAGCAGAAAAGTTACATCATCTGAGGTGCATTTTAGAATAATTATTCTGGAAGTGGTATGGAGGCTGGGATAAAGGGGGAGACGATATTGGGAAGCTATTGTAATAAATTAGCTGCTGTAATAATACACCATTTTCTACACTACTGGCAGTCCAATGGATGTCTTAAAATGTAGAATACATAGGACTTGGTAGCTTAAATGTGAAAAATTAGGGTTTTTAAGAAGGTTGTAATTGTGTGTAGAAATTTCAGTCAGACTTCAGGGGACTACAGGAGGAAGAGGAGATAGATTTATTAAGAAGGAAGATGATATGTTCAATTTGAGATGCTTTTCAGACCTAGAAATGGAGCGCTTTAGGGGGAATTTGGATATGTAGTTCTTGAGCTGGTTGGGTGTCGAGGGGACAGATGTCTAGGCTAGAGATATGGAATTGAGAAAGTATGGGGAAAGAGCAGGAACATTTGTAAGCATAAGCTACCTGTGTTTCAAGCGGTGGGCCAGGCAGCTTATTTATATTTTATTTCATTCTCTACAGTGCTGTGAAGTAGGTGTTCTCATCTCGTCATCTCCGTTTTAATGATGCAGAAACTAAGGCTTTAATATGATACGTGAATTAGCTAAGTCACACAGGGCAGACCTGGAATCTAAACTTTCTGTCTTTATCAAAGTAAGACAGTCATACAGAAAAGCGAGTGTATCGTAAGTGTATATAGCATGATGAATTTTTACTAAACACAGCAGTGTTAACCAAGCGCCCATATCAAGATAAAGAACATTACCAGCACTCTGGAAGTTTGACGTGTTATACCCTCCTGCCCCAACCTACCCCCTCCCCGACTTTTAACAGCATAGATTCATTCTGCCTCTTTCACCCCTTACATATGGCCCATTTTTGTGTGTGGAAGCCGTAAGTTGGGTGGGAATGAAGTAATTTTTCATGGAAATGTCCAAGGAGAAAGTGTGACGAGATCAAAGCTGGAACTTTAGGGACAATTTAAAGGACAGGTTGAAGAACAAGTTTTGAGATTGAAACTGAAAGAGCAGTAGAGGGTTATGAGGGGAAACTCCTAAGGAACTGGCATCACAGAAGTCAAGGAAGAGAACTTTTGAGAACAGAAACGTAGGGTACTGTGATAGAGGATAGAGAAGAATGAGGAGGTTAGACAGTTTGACTATTTAGAATAAAAGATCTGCTGTGACCTTGGGGGGTGCAGCTTCATTGGAGTGGAGGTCGCTCATTTCCATCCGACTCTGCGACCCCATAGGCGGCAGCCCACCAGGCTCCCCGTCCCTCGGATTCTCCAGGCAAGAACACTTGAGTGGGTTGCCATTTCCTTCTCCAGTGCATGAAAGTGAAAAGTGAAAGTGAAATCGCTCAGTCGTGTCCGACTCTTAGCGACCCCGTGGACTGGCTCCTCCATCCATGGGATTTTCCAGGCAAGAGTACTGGAGTGGGGTGCCATTGCCTTCTCCGACATTGCTAGCTTTTGTCAACTGATTTTTAACAGACTTTTTAAATCTTAGGAGATTGGAATGAAAGGGACATTTTCAAGTGATGCTTGGGAAATGACTGTGGAATAGTTTAAGAATTTAATAGCTGCCTGTAAGGCTACCAGTCAGTTCACTGTTAGCCTTAAAGCAAAAGTTTGATGAGAAAGTATTTTTTAAAATCTCTGGTTAGCATATTTTAACTCCTCCCTGTAGAGTATCTCTGCATTTCCTTTCTGGATTCCCAAGTGGCTCAGTGGTAAAGAATCTGTCTGCCCAGCAAGAGGTGCGGGTTCTATCCATGAGTGGGGAAGATCCCCTAGAGAAGGAAATGACAGCCCACTCCATTATTTTGGCCTGGGAAATCCCATGGACAGAGGAGCCTGGCAGGCTGTAGTCCACAGGGGTCGCAAAGAGCTGGACATGACTTAGTGACATTTCCTTTCTACTTTTAAAATTGGTAAAAGGGACAAACGAGAATACTTGAGTAAAAACCCCTGTAGTGCCCAATAGTACTCTTTAAAATACTTTTTAGTATTTAAGTAATATTCAAAGTTAAAAATGCAGATAAGCAAAATGAAAATAAAAATAATCATATAACATTCCTGATTTTTCTCTACATACATACATATAAATTTTTAATATTATTTAATAAGAAAAGCATCAAAGTTACTTGACTAAAACGTACCCTTTTAAATAAGAGGGTGCATGTGTGCGTGTACGAAGTTGCTTTAGTCGTGTCCGACTCTTTGTGACCCTAGGGACCTAGCCCGCCAGGCTCCTCTGTCAATGGGATTCTCCAGGCAAGAATACTGGAGTGGGTTGCTGTTTCCTTCTCCAGGGGCTCTTCTCCACTCAGGGATCGAACCTGTGTTGCTGGCATCTAACTGCATGGACAAGTGGGTTCTTTACCACTGGCGCCACCTGGGAAGCCTCGTTTCTGGGCATTTATCATTTTCCAGTCCTCAGTAAATTCCTTCTTCTAAAACAGAAGGTTAAAATAAAGCTTTTACAATTATTTACTGTGTTCACTTATGGAATTCACTTATTCGAAGTTCTGCTTTGTGCCAGGTGTGTGCTAGACGATGGGGATACACCAGGGGGTAAGATACGCCCTGCCGGAGAAGTTAGCAGGGCTTTTGGCATGGGGAGCAGGTTGTGCTTTGGAGAAGTGTAGAAGTGAGAGGGGCTCTCATCCTTTCTAGAAACAGAAAGTTCAGTAGCACTTTAGTTGTGTGTTTGGGGGGAGGGGTGATTTTTGAAAAGGTTGTGGAGGTGGCTGCTGCTGCTGCTGCTGCTGCTGCTGCTAAGTCGCTTAAGTCGTGTTGTGGAGGCTACAGAGATGAAAAAAAAGCCTAGTTTTTTTCTTTCTTTTTACTAATTTTATTTCCTAAAAATCTTTTAATCTTGAATCTGGAACATTATCTTCCTCCTATATTCCCCATAAAATTGAAATGTTGAAAAGTCCAGTCTCTTGTCCTATAGAATGACTCAAATTCACTTTGTTTGGTTGTTTGTTTTGGGTATTTTCCTGTTCTCCATATCGCCTGTAAACTGAATGTTGAATTTAGAGAGTTGTATAGATTCTGAAAGCCGTGCTAAGTTCTGAATTCATCCTGAGGCTACTTGGGGTTCAAGCCGGAAACTGCCTTGGTTAGAATTTACTTTCTACCATCTTGAAAATAGGAAACAGGTCATCTGAGATTTTTTTTTTTTTTAAAAAAAGTCCATTCAGTTTTACCCAGATGTAATACAAAAGCACAAATGGATTGGTAAATGTGTTTTATTATTTGTAGCAGGATAAGCTTAAATGCAGAGGAAAACAAATGGATATATAAAAATGATATAAAGTACAGTTTGTTACTGGTGTTCTGTTTATGTATATTACTATTTCATGATAAAATTTGTAACATCTTTGCCTTGTCAGTAGAGAAGTTTACAAAATAGGTTGTTAATTACCATTTGTAGAATAGTAACTTCTTATCAATTATTTAGTTATTTAAGAGTATATTTGAATTTTTAAAATTTAGAATGTAAGAATTAGTTCTCTGTAACATCATTAATAGCATATTTGCCTTTTACATAAATCTTGTGACTGTTTCATTTGTGCTTTGAAATGTATTTAACATGTTTGTTATTTTTTGTTATATAGTTATATACAACAAATTAAGGTTTGTCAGTATATATATAATATAATTGCAGATCCACATGAAATGAATTAAAGTTTACAAATTGCTGTTGTAAGCAAAATTCTTAAATACTTTCATTTGATCGTTAATTTAGTATGCTTATATTCATTTAAGGTCAACAGTGAAGAGCATGTATAAGTCAGTTTGATTTTTCTCTTGGGAACTTGAAGGAAGTGGCATTTATTTGAAAAATCTTCCAGTGAGGGCAATGGTCTTTGATACCAGTTGTAAGATAACCAGTTACTGATTGGAGAGGCAGTGATGGTACTGGCTTAAGAGTATAGCATACCACCTTTAAATGTTTTCCTTATAAATACTTCTTAAATATAGATAAATCTTTCTGTTTAATAGATTCATGCGAACCTTTCTAAGTCCATTTCCTCTGCTGGCTGGTTGTTTGTATGGTGTGTACTGGAAATTTGTTGAGGTTGTGGTTGTACTTCTCATCTGTTCGGCTTGTTCTCCTGGCAAGGCTAGGAACTTTAGGAATTGTATCTGTGTTGTATTGATAGTAGCCTGCTGTCATTTAAAGTAGCGGGAAGGAGATATTTTTGTCAGACTGCAACCGGAAACCAAGATGAAAAATACCTTATAATTGGTTTACCAGCCCTTTAAAATATAAAGTCTTACTTAGAGATATCTTGCTATGTTTTCTGTTTTACCACATTTTTTCTTACTGTTAATATGTAAGTAATACAACAAATTAAACAATGACCTTTTTATCCATATATTTAAAAAATTGTAAAAGGCGGAGAATCAGATACAGGTTGGTGTTACTTTTCCACATCACCTACCAATTCATTTAAGTAGCTTTAATTAAAATGAATTTAATTCTCTATTCTAATCAGAAAATGTCATCCTTTTGTCCATTTACTTTGAATGAATAGGTATTTATGATACAACATGCACGTTTCCCATAGTCTCGTTAGCTAATACATTTGCTTTTTTTTTTTCTTCCAGATAATTGCAAGACTGATGATGTTTATAATTTTTTGGACTTCCTTTACAGGGCAGAGAACAAGTTTTAAATGCGTAGAAATTCAGCTAGCTGAAACAAGTACTATTTAGTATTCAGGACTCTATGTAGACAAAAATAGCCAGGCTTACGGGAGATCTTTCAGTTTCCTAAATTATATTGCTATAGGCAAATGCTGTCTAGTGTGTGATGTTTAGTCAGATCAAGGTGAGTTATATAGAAAGAAAAAAGGAATCAGTAAAATCTAGGTTAATAATTTCTTACATTGCCTAATAGATATGATCTGTCAGCAAAGTTGGGGTACTGAAGGACAGTTCTTGAGCCTGTTTACTTTTGAGTAATCCAATTTAGGTACATTATAATAAATGCACATTATGTGTTACATATCACTTATCAGTGCAGATACTTCAGTTTGAAGTCTAATGAGCTTCCACCCGTGTGGCTGTAATGGCTGTCTCTGATCCTTCTCTTCCAGCTGTTGATGTGTGATGAGAATTCCTACAATCGTAATTTAATGTGACTAAGGGAGACTCATTTTTCTGATGCTTGAAAGTCATGGGCACTCTCTCTATTTCTTCTGTTTATTACCACATGACTAGTTCTCTTCTCTGGCTGACTTCCAAGTTATATTTTTCATTCAGTGGAACCCTGAGATTATTGGGGCCTTCATATTTTTTTCTATTGATGACTGATAGTATTTGATCTTGCCGATTGACGTTAAAAGAAGTTTAATAAGACCTTGATTATTGGGGGATTCTGGGCATATTTATTTTGTCTGATGACGTCTACAGTTTTGACAATCAATTAAAATATTTCAGATATTTAAATCTTTTGAAATTATCCTAGTTGGAGAATTTTAAATTTAGAATTGCTTTCTCAGATCTCTTTCCTTCCAATGATGAGAGAATTATTCATTTAAATGTATAAAGGTAGAAGTTGAATGTTTCTTGAGTGTGCTGTTTTTCTAATTGTTTAAAATGTTAAGGTACCACTTAGCCAGCAATGGATCAGGCTACTGAAATAGTGAAGTGGGGAGGAGGAATGATGGTGGATGTCTGGCTGTTTTTTTTTTTAAATGTTTGTTAGAGCATAAGATACTTTATTGTAGTGATAGGTGAATCTATACAAAACTCAGTTTCACCTGTAGTCAAGATTTCTTTCCTCTATGTGAACCACTCAAAGTAACCAAGCTACAAAAAGTTATATATCACAGATAAAAGCCGCATTCAGACTGCTTGTTGTACTTATTTATTTGCATATGTAATTTACTGTATCTGTAAAAAGGGAAGTTCTTATAAAAAGCAACAAAACAGGAAAAACAAGCAAATAGTCATTTCTTCTGGTAGATTATCATTCAGAACTTAGTTTAAAAAATTAAGTAAGAGGTTCTATTTAGTCTTGGTAGAATTTTGATAGAAAGTTGAACATGTGAAAGCAAAACTACTTTATTTAAAACATTTAAAATGTTATTTGCAAGATGTTTAGAGTAAATTTGCAGAGTGCATTGGCATTACTCTTATTGCATGTGTTGCCGTCTAGGCTGTAAATTATTATTATTTTCTTCCATAAAGACCAGTGGTTTTTAATATATGTTTAAAGAAAAATACCAATACAGTATACTAACACATATATATGGAATTTAGAAAGATGGTAACGATGACCCTATATGCGAGACAAAGAGACACAGATTTGTAGAACAGTCTTTTGGACTCTGGGAGAAGGTGAGGGTGGGATGATTTGAGAGGATAGCATTGAAACATGTATATTATCATATGTTAAACAGATCACCAGTCCAGGTTCGATGCATGAGACAGGGTGCTCAGGGCTGGTGCACTGGGATGACCCTGAGGGATGGGATGGGGAGGGAGGTGGGAGGGAGAGTCAGGATGGGGAACACATGTACACCCATGGCTGATTCATGTAAATGTATGGCAAAACCACCACAATATTGTAAAGTAATTAGCCTCCAATTAAAATAAATAAAATAAGTAAAAAAAAAAAAAAAAGGTAACTCCAACCCTGCTAATGGACTTTTGTTATAGCATTAATCAATGCTAAACTGGGGCAGGGGTATAAAACAATAAAGGTATTCCTTGAAGATGAAAAAAATAAAAAAGCTCCCCAGCCTTGATATAGATTACCAAGAGCCATATTTTTATCTTTTTCCCTTATGATTTTTATTTATAAAAAGTATGTTTTAAATTTTAATTATCTATTATTTTATATCTTTCTTCAAATAAATGTTAATATTTACTTAAACAAATAAACTTCAGGTTTTAATGTTTATACTTTTAAAGTGACCTGACATTTTATTTAATCTTCTTTTTTTCAGGAATAATAAATTCCTGATTTTTATATATCACATTGTATTTAAAAAAAAATAAAGCATTTATCCATACTATGGATCATGGATTACCACATTATTTTGGAAAAAAGAGAATGATAGTTTTGGTATTTAGAAACTAAGAAAAAAGATTTAAGGAAACAGTTGAAGAACCTGATGGTTTAACATCATACACCACTAATTTTTGCATATTTAATTTCTGAAATCCATTTATGTTATGTTTCTGATTGAGTAGGTTCTTCTGCTTTTGATATAACATTTTAAGTATTACTATAAAGATTTTCTAATTTACAGAAGTGAATGATATCACAGACAACCTTGATTTGAGGTAAGACATTAAATATCATCTTTTGAATCCAGTTTTAAGGCCTTAAAATCTGATGCTCCAACACACAGCAGTGTTAAAAAGGCAAAAGCTTTTGTTTTCCTGACATAATTGAAATGAAGATAGAACTTTTCATTTCTCCATGTAAATTAATTTTATAATAAAAGAAAGTTCCAGTTTGGGTTTTATCTTAGCACTTTCTCAAGTTATACAGAGCCAACAGGGAGAAGAGAAGCAAAGTTTTGGGAATTAGCTCTCCCAAATAATCTACAAATAAATGGTTCATTGTTCTTACGGAAAAGGAAAGGGATTCCTTTTAACTTGGGTGACTTGTCTCCTGTAGATGTGTTGAAATCTGAAGTTGAAAAAAAATCCTATTAATTGAACTCTGTTTGGATAAAGTAATTGACTTTCTATTTTTTAAGGTTCCTTACTGGAATGGTTACTGGAACACTTGAAATGGATAAGCACTTTTGCCTGAAGCTTATTTAGGCAGCCAGGAAATCTTTCTCCCTTAGTTGGCATAAGCTAAGATACTTTTCCATAGGATATTGCCAAAGATACATTTGGCTTGGCAGTCACATGGATTTGTGATTACTTCTTGAGAGCAATAATTTTGCTCCATGAAAATATTAGTTGTTAGTCTTTAAATCCCTGGTCATCTAAAAAAGGTAAAGGTTTTATATATTGTTTCTTAATCAACTATTAACATATTTGAACTAGCTAAGGAACAACCTCAGCAACACAGGATATTAAATTACTGGTTTCATTCATTATCTTGCAATACCAACACGGTGGACATTATCTTCTTTTGTAGACAAAGAATCTGAGACAAAAGTAGTTAGAAACCTAACGTCATACATTTTAGTGTTTATAGAATCTATATTTGAACCTTTTGTTTTCCATTGAACATTTATTTCCACATGAGTGTAGAGTTTCAGTTTTGCCAGGTGAAAATTTCTGGAGATCCGTTGCACGGCAGTGTGAACACCCTTGGCCCTGTTGACCTTCACAGTTAAAACAGGTTAAGATAGCAAATTTTATGTTATGTGGTTTTTACAAAATAACAATACTATTAGAAGTGATTTTGGGGGGAATTTGCTTATTAAATAGATTTTTTAGTGATGATGACAGGTAAGATGTTCATCATTTTGGTTCATTTCTTATCTAAAATGAATCTGCTGAAATGTTACCACTTAGGAGGAACCTCAGTTTCTACTTAGATTTGGATCGAGCTATATAAAAAGTCTAGTTTTTTTTTAATTAGCAGAAGGTTATATTTCTTTAAAAAATCTAGTCAATGATGTAAAGTTAAGTAATAAGATATAAATCAGAATTAGTACCATAGGATAAGTGTATTTCAGTGCATCACTCTATATGAGCAGTCTGCTTTTCAATAGAGAGAAAACTCAAGCCTGCAGATTTTTAGTTACAGATGTTTTTGACTATGTAAAATTTCTTTTGAAAATACAATGTCAAATAATTTATTTAAAAATTCTTTCAAAAATAATGTTTATTTTTAAAAACACAACGTCTCTGGAAATTCCCTCATGGTCCAGTGGTTAGGACTCTGGACTTTACTGCTGAGGGCCCACAATTAATCCCTGATCAGGAGCTAAGATCCTGCAAGCTACACAGCATGGACAGAAAAAAAAGAAAACCAACAACATCTCAATTAAAAAAACGACCAACTACTGGAAAAAGATGGTGTTTTTCCTGTGTCTCTCAAATGTCTGTGGAAATATATTTTGTTAAATTGTTACTTTTTAGTTTGTCTTTTAGATTAAAAAGATTAATAATATGAGCCAATTGTTTAGAATTAAGTATTTTAAATTATGAGATTTAGTTTTTTCCTCCATCAATATATGTAACTATTTGTTTTGACAGTAAATATAGAGGATTTGACAGTGAATATGGAGAAGGAAATGGCAACCCACTCCAGTACTCTTGCCTGGAGAATCCCATGGATGGAGGAGCCTGGTGGGCTACAGTCCATGGGATCACAAAGAGTCAGACATGACTGAGCGACTTCCCTTTATAGAGGATTGAGTAAATAATACTCCCCAGTTCATGGCATAGTATCATCTTTGGTTCATGTCAGGCCTCTCTATTGTTTAATTCACAATCATTTATTCTTTCACTCATTCATGGGTGCCTGTCTACTTGCATTCCCCATTTCTGCAACTTCCAGCCCAAAGGAAACCATCTATCTTAGATAAATTCAGGTCTATCTATCTTACTGTATGTATAAATATGTCTCTCTAGAAGACTCTGATGCTGGGAGGAATTGGGAGCAGGAGGAGAAGGGGACGACAGAGGATGAGATGGCTGGATGGAATCACTGACTCGATGGACGTGAGTCTCAGTGAATTCCGGGAGTTGGTGATGGACAGGGAGGCCTGGTGTGCTACCATTCATGGGATCGCAAAGAGTCAGACACAACTGAGCGACTGAACTGAACTGAACTGATAGATGTATATGTAGATATACACACACAAGAACAAATATAACCTAATTCAGTGATTTGTAAAAAGTAAATAAGTTTAACGTGTTGAAACCATTTAGAAATCTCCGAGTATGTTATTTACTTTTAACTCATTGACTTTTTAAACCCAATAAGTAATTAAAAGATAAACTTCATTTTCCATTAAGCACCTAATTTAGTTATTGTTTGCAATTGGTTGTTGCATTGTGTAAGGCCTCAAATGTAGTAGGGATTCAATAAATGTGTTTATTCTATTTGATGCCACAGTTACCAGTTGTAAATTGGCTTGGTCATTTGCAAAAGTTAATCCATTCTTTCTGCTGCTGCTGCTAAGTCGCTTCAGTCGTGTCCGACTCTGTGTGACCCCATAGACGGCAGCCCACCAGGTTCCCCCGTCCCTGGGATTCTCCAGGCAAGAACACTGGAGTGGGTTGCCATTTCCTTCTCCAGTGCATGAAAGTGAAAAGTGAAAGTGAAGTCGCTCAGTCATGCCCGACTCTTAGCGACCCCATGGACTGCAGCCTACCAGGCTCCTCCATCCATGGGATTTTTCCAGGCAAGAGTACTGGAGTGGGGTGCCATTGTGGGGCCCTTAATATTTCAATATGACTTGGACATCAGACAAGCAATCTGAATTTATTACAAAAGCAGTAAAAGATGTAGTGTTAGTTTACAATCTAGTAAGTGACAATATTCCCCTCAATATTAGTGCTTTTGATTCACACTGTTGTGTGTGGTAAGTACATCAGGTTTATCTTTGTTTTAATAAAGGAGAGGTTGAAGACATTAAGTAACTTGTATAGGTGACTTTGTTACAAAGTCACCCTCAGAACAAGGACTGGAATCCTTTGACTTCTAGGCCAATGTTCTTAATAGTGGTGGTGGTGTTCAGTCGCTAAGTCATGTCTGACTCTTTGTGACCCCGTGGACTGCAGCATGCCACACTCCTCTGTCCTTTACTGTCTCCTAGAGTTTGCTCAAATTTGTGTCCACTGAGTTGATTCCATCCAACCGTCTCATCTTCTGTTGCCCCCTTCTCCTCTTGCCCTCAGTCTTTCCCCGATCAGGGTCTTTTCCAATGAGTCAGCTCTTCACACCAGGTGGCCAAAATATTGGAGCTTCAGCATCAGTCCTTCCAATGAATATTTAGGATTGATTGACTGGTTTGATCTCCTTGCAGTCCAGTGGACTCTCAAGGGTCTTCCCCAGCACCACAGTTAGAAAGCACCAATTCTTTGGTGCTCAACTTTCTTTGTGTGTATCTTCTTAATTGTAATCCATGTTTTCTAACACTTTCAGAAAGAACTGAAGGAGGTAACATCATATTAAATGAGGCCCCATTAGAGTAGTTCCAGTATTTATGGTTCTAGGTAGTGGAGTAACAAGAAATGTTTTATTTTTTTTAAATTGCTACTCCTTTTGGCAAAATTTAGAAAATCATTGCTCTGTATCATTGCTGCTGCTTTTCTTTTGGGATGCAGACTCTAGGCCAAACTAGTCCATGTTTACTCCACAAAAGAATGAGCAAAAAGTGGGTATCATCGCGTGGACATTTTAACAGTCTTAGTGTTTCTGATCCATGAGCATGGAATGTCTTTCCATTTATTCTGTTTTCAATTTTTTTTTTCATCACTATCTTTCAGTTTATAGATCTTTTACTTCGTTAAATTTATTCCTAAATATTTTATTCTTTTGATGCTATTAGAAATGAGATGTAAAAATGTTGCTGTTCATTATTAGTAGACAGAAGTGATTTTTGTATATTGATTTGGTATCCCGCAGCTTTATTGAATTGAATGAGTAAATGTTGAATACATAATGAGTTATCAAGATTCAATTAATTTGCATTCACTGTTCTCTGAGAAGAGTCTCAAAATATATACATTTGGCGAATATTTCCATTAAGAATGATTTTGTCTTGGTGTATACTATTAGTTGGAGTTACACAGCCATGATTTAAGGGATGTTGTACCAGATTTTATGGAGAAGGCGATGGCACCCCACTCCAGTACTCTTGCCTGGAAAATCCCATGGACGGAGGAGCCTGGTAGGCTGCAGTCCATGGTGTCGCTAAGAGTAAGACACGACTGAGCGACTTCACTTTCACTTTTCACTTTCATGCATTGGAGAAGGAAATGGCAACCCACTCCAGTGTTCTTGCCTGGAGAATCCCAGGGACGGGGGCGCCTGGTGGGCTGCCATCCATGGGGTCGCACAGAGTCGGACACGACTGAAGTGACTTGGCAGCAGTAGCAGTACCAGATTTTGCATGTGATTTCTTTAATACCCACAGCAGTGTTGTGAAGATAGTAGTATGTCCCCCCTTTATAGATGATGAAACAGACAGTTGTCACCTGCTCATAGCTAGTTAGTAGTGAGATTTGAGCCTAAGTCTTTCTGTGGCTAAAGTCAGCAAGACTCTGCTGATTCCCCAGTTAATTTCACTCTGTTTTGCTGCTTGCTAAATGAATGCTTAAGTTGTCTGGAAAATGCGCTTCTGATGAACACATACCCTTCCCAATGATGCTGGATAAATGAGGTGTTACTATAATAGGGGCTAATTGAGTGGCTCAGAGAGTAAGTGCAAAAGACATTAAAGAGGAAAAGGTGTGTGCTGACGTCATGAGGGAGACTTCTTGGAATATCTGTGGAACTTCATTCAGTTAGTGCTGTGCAAGTGTTCAGAATACTGGACCCTGTAGGACATACGGGAAATGAGTAAGTACTGTCAAGGAAAGGAGAGGTATTTTAGTTTGGACAAAGTGCTTAGAGGTGTTCTCTGTATCTTGAAAGAAATACGGACTAGTGTGACTGGAAGAGAGGATTTAGAGTTCCAAAAAAAAAAAAAGGATATTATTGAAAGAGTGGATGAAGGTAATTGGGGGCAGTATATAGTCTATAAAGAAGTTAATTCTTTTCTGTGGTGGCCAAGAACAGTGGCACTGTGGCATGAAGTAGGACTTTGGGAAGTTGAATTTGGTAGCAGTGTGCAGTTTTTATGTAAGAATAGTGCAGCATTGGTAGCACAGTGAGTAGGTGTGGCATTTCTGGCCCTGGGCTTGAATTCCACCTCTTCTGCTTGCTGGGTTATGAGCTTGGAATGTTATTTCACTTCTTTCCTTCAGTTTCTCGTCTGTGAAATGGAAATTGAACAGTAGTACCTTTTGTTGAATTCTGGAGTCTGACTCAGTGGGTCCAAGGTGTGGACGGGAATACCCCTTCCCCAAGTCAGGTCCTCTGATTCTAGAGAACTTTGTGTTTGCTTCACGTTTCCTTTCTTGACCTCAGGTGAAAAAAATTGAATTGAACTCTTCAGATAATGGCACACTGTCAGCTTTGGCAAGAATGCCCCTCCTCTCTTGTTTTATTTTATTTGGAACAACTCTCATATAGTCCCAATTTTGATTCTCATTGTGTCCCTCCAAAGACATCCATGCTAATGTTTTTGACTATGTTCAGTCAGTTCAGTCCAGTCACTCAGTCGTGTCCAACTCTGCAGCACCGTGGACTGCAGCACGCCAGGCTTCCCTGTCCATCACCAACTCCCAGAGCTTGCTCAAGCTCATGTCCATCAAGTCGGTGATGCCATCCAGCCATCTCATCCTCTGTTGGCCCCTCTTCTCCTGCTTTCAATCTTTCCCAGCATCAGGGTCTTTTCCATTGAGTATTGGAGCTACAGCTTCAGCATCAGTCCTTCCAACGAATATTCAGGACTGATTTCCCTCAGGATTGACTAGTTTGATTTCCTTGCAGTCCAAGTGACGCTCAAGAGTCTTTTCCAACATCACAGTTCAAAAGCATCAGTTCTTTAGCACTTGGCTTATGGTCCAACTCTCACATCCATACATGACTACTGGGAAAACCATAGCTTAGACTGGATAGACTTTTGTCGGCAAAGTAATCTGTCTGCTTTTTAATATGCTGTCTAGGGTGGTCATAGCTTTTCTTCCAAAGAGCAAGCGTCTTTTAATTTCATGGCTGTAGTCACCATCTGCAGTGATTTTCAATTCAGTTCAGTCGCTCAGTCGTGTCTGACTCTTTGCGACCCCATGAACCGCAGCACGCTAGGCCTCCCTGTCCATCACCAATTCCCGGAGTTTACCCAAACTCATGTCCATTGAGTTGGTGATGCCATCCAACCATCTCATCCTCTATCGTCCCCATCTCCTCCTGCCCTCAATCTTTCCCAACATCAGGGTCTTTCAAATGAGTCAGCTCTTCGCATCAGGTGGCCAAAATATTGGAGTTTCAGCTTCAACATCAGTCCTTCCAATGAACACCCAGGACTGGTCTCCTTTAGGATGGACTCCTTGGATCTCCTTGCAGTCCAAAGGACTCTCAAGAGTCTTCCCCAATACCACAGTTCAAAAGCATCAATTATTCAGTGCTCAGCTTTCTTTATAGTCCAACTCTCACATCTATACATGACTACTGGAAAAACCATAGCCTTGACTAGACGGACCTTTGTTGGCAAAGTAATGTCTCTGCTTTTGAATATGCTATCTAGGTTGGTCATAACTTTCCTTCCAAGGAGTAAGCGTCTTTTAATTTCATGGCTGCAGTCACCATCTGCAGTGATTTTGGAGCCCCGAAAAATAAAGTCAGCCACTGTTTCCCCATCTCTTTGCCATGAAGTGATGGGACCAGATGCCATGATCTTAGTTTTCTGAATGTTGAGTTTTAAGCCAACTTTTTCACTCCTCTTTCACTTCATCGAGAGGTTCTTTAGTTCTTCAACACTTTATGCCATAAGGGTGGTGTCATCTGCATATCTGAGGTTATTGATATTTCTCCCAGCAATCTTGATTCCAGCTTGTGCTTCTTCCAGCCCAGCGTTTCTCATGATGTACTCTGCATAGAAGTTAAATAAGCAAGGTAACAATATACAGCCTTGACGTATACATTTTCCTATTTGGAACCGGTCTGTTGTTTCATGTCCAGTTCTAACTGTTACTTCTTGACCTGCATACATATTTCTCAGGAGACAGGTAAGGTGGTTTGGTATTCCCATCTCTTTAAGAATTTTCCACAGTTTGTTGTGATCCACACAGTCAAAGGCTTTGGTGTAGTCAATAAAGCAGAATTAGATGTTTTTCTGGAATTTTCTTGCTTTTTCTGTGATCCAACGGATGTTGGCAATTTGATCTCTGGTTCCTCTGCCTTTTCTAAATCCAACGTGAACATCTGGAGGTTCTTGGTTGATATCCTGGTGAAGCCTTACTTGGAGCATTTTGATCATTACTTTGCTAGCGTGTGAGTTGAGTGCAGTTGTGCAGTAGTTTGAGCATTCTTTGGCATTGCCTTTCTTTGGGAAAGGAATTAAAACTGACCTTTTCTAGTCCTGTGGCCACTGCTGAGTTTTCCAAATTTGCTGGCATATTGAATGCAGCACTTTACAGCATCATCTTTTAGGATTTGAAATAGCTCAACTGGAATTCCATCACCTCCACTAGCTTTGTTCGTAGTGATGCTTCCTAAGGCCCACTTGACTTCACATTCCAGGATGTCTGGCTCTAGGTGAGTGATCACACCATTGTAGTTATCTGGATCATGAAGATGTTTTTTGTACAGTTCTTCTGTGTATTCTTGCCACCTCTTCTTAATATCTTCTGTTCTGTTAGGTCCATACCATTTCTGTCCTTTATTGTGCCCATCTTTGCATGAAATGTTCCCTTGGTATCTCTAATTTTCTTGAAGAGATCTCTAGTTTTTCCCCATCTATTGTTTTCCTCTATTTCTTTGCATTGATCACTAAGGAAGGCTTTCTTATCTCTCCTTGCTATTCTTTGGAACGCTACATTCAGACGGGTATCTTTCCTTTTCTCCTTTGCCTTTCACTTCTCTTCTTTCCTCAGCTATTTGTAAGGCCTCCTCAGAAAACCATTTTGCCTGTTTGTATTTCTTTTTCTTGGGGATAGTCTCGATCACTGCCTCCTGTACATGTCATGAACCTCCATCCATAGTTCTTCAGGCACTCTGTCTATCACATCTAATCCTTTGAATCTATTTGTCACTTCCACTGTATAATTTTAAGGGCTCTGATTTAGGTCATGCCTGAATGGTCTAGTGGTTCTCTCTTCTTTCTTCAAGTCTGAATTTGGCAATAAGGAGTTCATGATCTGAGCCACAGTCAGCTCCCAGTCTTGTTTTTGCTGACTATATAGAGCTTCTCCATCTTCGGCTGCAAAGTATACAATGAATCTGACTTTGGTATTGACCATCTGGTGATGTTCACTTGTAGAATCATCTGTTGTGTTGTTGGAAAAGGGTGTTTGTTATGACTATCGCATTCTCTTGGCAAAACTCTTGTTAGCCTTTGCCCTGCTTCATTTTGTACTCCAAGGCCAAACTTACCTGTTACTCTAGGTATCTCTTGACTTCCTACTTTTACTTTCCAGTCCCCTATGATGAAAAGGACGGCTTTTTTTTTTTTGGTGTTAGTTCTAAATGGTCTTGTAGGTCATCATAGAACCGTTCAACTTCAGCTTCTTTGGCATTAGTGATTAGGGCATAGACTTGGATTACTGTGATATTGAATGGGTGCCTTGGACATGAACAGAGATCATTCTGTCATTTTTGAGATTGAACCCAAGTACTGATTTCAGACTCATCATTTCAGAGAAAAGATGACTTTTCTCTCATCCTCTCCTGCATGAACTCCAAAATTGCAGCTTGCTGCTGAACAACCATTGACTGGAGAGTATTTGATCCCACCAAGAAAAGTTACCCCATGGGCAAAGGAGAAGCCCCAACAAGATGGTTGGAGGGGTGAAATCGTATTTAGAATCAAACCCCATACCAGCCAGAGACACTCGGATGGCTGAAAAAAACCCTTATGTGCACGAGGACCTAGAGATCTCACAGAGACTGAGCCAGACCTGCTTTTGAGTGTTTTGAATATGTGTGTATCTTTAAAAAATATATTGGTGTTTTATGCACATGTACGTTTTCATTTATATAAATGGTACTCTGCTACAGTGGTGGTAGTTTTAGATCTTTTCACTCAACACTCTAATCATAGCTTTTATGCAACTCTGATTTCCATTTTCATACATGTCTTTTTTTAAAATTTGATTTTTAATGTATTTAAACACATTTTGAGCATACCTTCTTTGCACAATTTTTAAAAGAATTAAAGTGGAATACTTTTTTTTTTTTTTTACTTTTTATGCTATATTGGAGTATAGTTGATTAACACTGTTGTGTTAGTTTCGGGTATACAGCAGAGTGACTCAGTTATACATTTATCTATTCCTTTTCAAATTCTTTTCACATTTTGGTTGTTGCATAATATTGAGCAGAGGTCCTTGTCAGTTGCCCATTTTAGATATAGCAGTGTGTAATGTACATGTCAGTCCCAAACTCCCTAACTGTCTTCCCCTCTCTCCTTCCCCCAACCATAAGTTCAGATTTTCAGTCTGTGAATCTGTTTCTGTCTTGTAAATAAGTTCATTTAATCATTTTTTTTAAACTCTACATTAAGCTATATCATACCATATTTCTCTTTCTGTGTCTGACTTCACCCAGTTTGATGACCTCTAGGTTCATCCATGTCTTCCTAAGGGCTTCTGGGAGAGCTGTGATGTTCCAGGGCAAGGTCTCTGGATCTTGGAGTGTACACACTCTTCATCTCACTAGGTACTGCCCGCTAGCTTTCCAGAACGGCTTCCCTCTGCAGTCTAGCCCACAGTGCACGAGGGCTCCCTCTCCCTCCACTCCCGCTGACACTTGGTGTTCTCTCACATTATATTTTTGTGGGTCTGATATTTGTAAAGTGGTATGCTGCTGCTGCTGCTAAGTCACTTCAGTTGTGTCCGACTCTGTGCGACCCCGTAGACGGCAGCCCACCAGGCTCCCCTGTCCCTGGGATTCTCCAGGCAAGAACACTGGAGTGGGTTGCCAGTTCCTTCTCCAGTAAAGTGGTATAGCATTACTTAAATTTTCCTTTCTCTGATATTAGTGAGGTTGGTTATCTTTTCATGTACTGTTCTTGCTGTTTCTTCTGCCTAGAAAACTCTTGCTTGCTTGCTTGGCTCACCTACTTCATTCAGATCTCTGCTTAAATATCAAACCCTTGACCATCTTATCAAAAAGAGTACACTCCATCACCCTGTGTCTTTGTTATGTTTTATCTTTCTTCCTAGTGTTTATCACAAGACATAGTATGTTAACTTTATTATTCATTTATTTGTTTATTTCTCCTGCTCAAGTGCCTTGAAGGCAGGTATGTTTATCTGTGCTGTACACACCTATAACCCTAGCACTTAAAAAAGTAGGTACTCATAAATATGTGCTGAATGAATAAATGTCAATTTGCTATTTATATGATTTGCCCATTTCCTCTACTCAGCAAGGATTCCTTGAATATTCTAGACATTAGTACTTGCTGACTTTAGACACTGTAATATAATCCATCCCACTGTTTGCTTGTTGTCTGGGTTGGGAGAATTCTCCAGAAGTTAAGAAAAATATTTGGAAATATTTTTAGATCTTATGATTCTTAAGTCTGATCTAGAAGGATTAAATAGCTGACTTATTTTGTTTCTATGACCAACCATCCCATCAAGTAGTAGTCTTAATATTTTTTGTGGTGTCCATCCAGACTAGTAGCTCACAGATTTTAGGTCTTCTACAATTGTGACTGTTTTCTAAAAATGGTATTAAGCTGAGTGGTTGATAAATATACTAGAGAATGTGGAACTGAACCTGTCTGTGTATCTGGGCTACTTTTTCCCACTTAGTTTTGTTTTAAAACCACTGTTCTACCCAATATTTTGTTTTGCGATGATTAGGTTAATTAGCAGGCATGCCTGTGACTGTGAAAACAATATAGCAAAAAGAAAACCCCTGGTTACAGATGTTATTTGTGTGTGTTTTACACAGATCTAGTTTTACTTTTGCATGAAATAATCAAGCAGCATGTATAACAAATAGTTCAACAGTGAAATGCATTTAAAAAAAAAACGAGTGTAGAGATTGAAGTTTTTCCTGTGGTTAAACATCTACTAGAGTGAACTATGGTTATAGCCAAATTGTGAATTCGAAGAGTGCATTACTGATGGCATTGTAAAGTAGAGCAAAAATTTTGTTCAGAAGCTTAGCAACAGAGGAGAGGGGGAGATGCCTTGATATTTATCTAGTTAGCTTTCTTGCCTTTTTTCTAGACGATGATAAACACTAGTGATGTCTTTGAAATCCTAAGGCATATTTTTGTGTTCTTTTTGTTGAAATTTTATGCAAACATCTGAACAGTAGCTAACAGTTGAGCTTGTAAAGCTTAGCGTGTATGCTTTTATAGCACCTGAAGCTTACTGTTCTGAATGATTCTGACAGCAGTAGTGTGCCTTCTTCAGAAGTTGTAACAAAGGCCATGCCATCATTTGGATGGGTTGTGATACTGCTGCTGCTGCTAAGTCACTTCAGTTGTGTCTGACTCTGTGCAACCCCAGAAATAGCAGCCCACCAGGCTCCCCCGTCCCTGGGATTCTCCAGGCAAGCACACTGGAGTGGGTTGCCATTTCCTTCTCCAATGCATGAAAGTGAAAAGTGAAAGTGAAGTCACTAAGTAGTGTCCGACTCTTTGTGACCCCGTGGACTGCAGCCCACCAGGCTCCTCGGTCCATGGCGTTTTCTAGGCAAGAGTACTGGAGTGGGGTGCCATTGCCTTCTCCGGGTTGTAATACAGGTTTCAAATAATCAACATGAGACTAAGGGAAGACCATTTGAAGTGATTGCTCTGATATATTTTCCACCAACACATGGTTGTGGTGATAAAAGGTGGAGATGGGCTTGATAGTGCTTCAAGGAGGGCTCTTAGTTTAGGAAAACTCTTTAGCTAAGAACATGCCATGCGACCAGAGATTATGCAACAGGTGCAGCCTAGATGAACTCTGAGCCTAGAAATACAATCTGGCTGTATTAATCATATTTTTTATTTTCTGTGTTTTATGATTCCTTGATATCTTGGAACCTTGCTGACTGGGGTCAGATTGCCCCTCCCAGCACTAGCTGATTCCTAGAGATAGCTAGAATTCCTCAAGATAGCAGTCCTCTGGGAGTGTGCCTTGCATTTACAAACCCACCAACCGAGAGCCCTTACTCACCACCTTTATTGAGCTCTTTCAGGCTAACCTGCCATGCCTTGGCCCTAATAGCACCCAAGGGCCAGGTTGCAGCCAAGCAGTAGTAGCCCCTGTGGCTTAGAAGCTGCTGAAATGATTCAGACTTGCCAATCCTGAGAGATTTACCCTGCCCTACCTCGACTTTCCTGGGAAAACCACAGTAAAGGCTTGTGGCCATGTCTTCCCCTTGTTCCTTCTGCCTCCTGCCCCATCTGGTGTTTCCCCTGTGTGGTGCAGTCTGCCCGCCTGCCCACTTGCCCTCTTGAGGAACTGAGAGTAATAAACTCTTCTTTGAAAGGCAGTTGTATCCATTCCCATCATCTTATGAAACCTGATGAAAACCAGTCCTGCGTACCTTTTAGAACACGGGCCCAGCTCTCTTCTGGAGTCCCCTTAGAAGCTCTGGTCGAGCCTCAGTTCAATTTCGTGATCAGGATGAGTAGAAAGATCCTGGGTGCCCGTGGTGTCCCCTCTGTTAGTGCGAGGAGTCTGTTCTTCACCTTTCCTCTCCGTCTCCCTTCATCGTGGACATGGAGAAGACCACGGAGGGCATGTCTTTTGAGAAGTAATGAGCTCGGTTGGATGAGGGTGGTAATCTGTCCTTTGGGATGGGCCTTAACTTTTCTTGGGGGAGTTGGGGGATGTAATGGGCGAGAGAGGAGGAGCATGGTGGCTGTAAGTCCTGGAGAAGGGAGCTGGGTAACCCCAGAGGGCAGCCACCAGCAGCTCTCACCGCTGCAGAAGGCATAGGGCCAGATCTTCCAGACTGCTGCTGCTCCAGACCTGAAGGCAGTCTGTGGGCTTCTGTAGCAGGAAGTTATCATCATACTCTGTTTGGAAACCTGTGGTGACCTCATCTGGGTCCTAATTGATAAACATGGATGCTTCAGTGGAAACTCTGTAGGAGTAAACATAACAAATGTTTACTGAAGAAAAGATGAATTACGTGATTCTGGCAAAACTACCTTTCATGTTTTTTATTAGAAATGTAAGTGGAGGAAAAATAGAGAAAAATCACAGATTTAGTGTTCACTAAATATCAATTGTATTTTAACTGAGAGATTTATTTAAGGGGTAATAGCAATTTCTAGATTAGAAATGGCCTTAGAAGTTTACGTTAAGAGTTTCTGTGGCCCAAAGTGCTTTTGTATGTTAATGAAGCTACAGTCTTATTTGCGATGCAATTACTTGTGACTGTGTATTAGGGAAGACCCTAATCAGTGCATTTTTAAGGTAGGTTCCCCTAAGGATTCAGTCTCATTGAATATTGACAGATTCTCTTTTCATGTGCAGCACTCCTGGGAATACATGAAGTGCAAAATTTATATTCTTTCTTTCCACAGTTGTGTTAATAAATTTAACTAATGTAGAGCCTCAGTTCGATGAAGCTGTGCAACCTTCAGCTTCCACTGACTTCCTGATTTCTGAAGTCTCAGTTGCTTTCCTCTGAATGTAGAGACTATTTCCACTTGGGTTTCCTAGCAGAGCCTGAGCTCTGCTGATGGCGTGAGGCTGAGTGGTAGTTACTGGATGACCTGGTGAGAGCTAGCCTACTTTACCTGCTTTCAAAGCTAATCCATGTCTGTTTTCTTTTCTTTCTTTTTTTTTTAAAAATCACTGCTGTCTTTTATTTTTCTCCGTTTTTGTGTAGGATTTTCTTTGCTAGTCTGCCACTTTAGATCTACTCTGTCCAGTTAGTCCTCTGACCTCTGTCTCTGTACATTACTTAAATTATTGCCACAATGAAAAACCCTGGTAGTTTCTTCCCCCATCTACTATTTTTACGTAAATTCCTAAAAAATATTTCCCTGTTGATAATATGTCATTATGAGCTTTCCTTGTCTCCTTTCCCTGCCTTTTTCAGAAGTATAATTTCTTTGTTATTTGATTAATGCCTGGGAAGGTGTGAAAAGTGTTATCAAAAAGAAAAACTTTAAAATAATGGAAAAGCCTACTTAACTTGCATAGGGTGGTACAAAAGAGTTCTCAGGGGCCTGTAAGATTGGAATTCAACATAGAGTTCTCTGTGACTCATTTACGACTCAGAAGAGGCACCAGGATGCTTTAGCTGTGTGTTGATGACTTTTTTAATGTGGAGAGACCACAACAACATATGCTCCAGTGATTGGATAGGTTTTGTGAATATTTGAGTGTGGGTTTTAGATTTTATTATTGGAGAGCTAATATACTGGAAAATACTTCCATTTAAGGATAAGAATAAAAAAGAGAAATGAAAAGTTAAATAGAATCATGAAGTTTTGTTGGGGACAAAATAGTTGAACCAGTAGAATAATATAAATAAGCAGGCAGAAAATATTGACATGTATAATAAGTTGAGTTCTGTGGGGAATGTAGATTTTCATGTATTATACTTGTTTTAAATAAGTTGGTGTTCAGCCACTAAGTCATGTTCGACTCTTTGTGACCCCATGGACTGCAGCATGCCAGGCTTCCCTGTCCTTCACTATCTCCCGGAGTTTGCTCAAAGTCCATTGAGTCAGTGATGCCATGGGTGGTAAAGAAGAAATGGCAGTGTCATTCCATGGTTTAAATGTCATGTCTAAACCATTTGGTCCCAGAGGTTGGTGAACTGCTGTGACGTGGGTTGGTAGGTCTGGGATTTGATTTCACTCTGCTTATAAGTGGCTTATTACTGTTTCATGACTGCTGATAGAAAAGACTCCTTGCCCCCAGGTCCCTGGAGGTGATACAGTGTGGTACACTTGGGTGCTGTATATGTGGTAAGCTGCTGCTGAGGAACATGGATGGGGACTCTGCTGCTTTCATAGTAGCCAAGATTGCTGTTTATCCTGGAGGGTGATATTACCTCATCCCTCAAGGTTGCTCACTGCAGACATACTCCTGAGAAATGACTATGGTGCAGAGTGGTCAGGATCTTGCATTTCTGGTATTCCCAGCAAGACATATAGGACTGTGAGAGATCCATTGAGAAATGTCTCCAATAGGTTGTATTGAGTCAATAAGTACAAGAGCCATGAATATAGTATTTAAAGGATAATTAACTGAAGATATTTTAAAATGGAAAATTATTCTACCGAGAGTCAAACCATATATTTATTTAATTATGCAAAAGTTAGAAAAATTTATACCAAACTTTGTATTACCAATCATGTTAGACAGTCATGCTGCAAATTTTTTGGGGGGAGGGGCTTACTGTTTAATAGACTCAGGAAGTTCAAAGATTAAACAGCTTTAATCTTTTGTGCACTGAGGATAGAATGGAGGGGCACACAGGTAAATTCTGTTATAGGGCAGTAAATGCTGTGATGCCCAGGACGCTGTGGAAACAAGAAGAAGGGTACCCAGCTCTGCCTTGGATGAGGTGGTCAGGAAAAGCATATCTTTAAGTCAAGTCTTAAAAAAAATAGCAAAATGGGTAAGAAAGGATGATCATACAGGCAGAGGGATTAGAAAAGTCAAAAGCACAAGATTAAGAGAGATTACTACATTCAGGGACTTGCCAGTAATATAGTAATATTGCACATGTGGGGAAAAGAGCATTGAAAAAGCTTAAGCACGGGAGCGATAATATCAAGTTTTTTTTTTTAGTTAAAAAAAATCATTATGTTGACAATGAGGTTGGAAGACAGGTGAGATTGATGTGAAGGTATGGAGATTCCTTATTAAGCTAGTGTGGTAATTGAGGTAAGATTTGGTAAGGTTCTGAGCTTGAAAGCCTTTGATAAAATAGGTAGAGAAGAGGGCCCTGATTCAAGAAAGACTTGAGCAGAATTAACAGGGCACCGCTGATGGGAAAATAAGCATGAGGAAAAGGTTGTTGGGGAGATCCTATCTGACGGACGAGTTCAGGCCTGAGTGTGTTGAGTTTGAGGCGCCTATAGGGCATCTAGGTGGAGATTTTGGTTGATTATATGGATTTAGAATTTAGAACAACAGAATATACCTTTGGGCATCACTTATTCATTCAACAAATGGCTTATTGTACACTCACTGTCGTATCTGACTCTGAGATCCCATGGACTGCAGCATGCCAGGCTTCCCTGTCCCTTCACCATCTCCCAGAGTTTGCTCAAACTCAGTTCCGTTGAGTCAGTGATGCCATCCAACAGTCTCATCTGCTGTCATCCCCTTCTCCTCCTGCCTTCAGTCTTTCCCGGCATCAGGGTCTTTTCAGTGTGTCTGCTCTTCACATCAGGTGGCCAAAGTATTGGAGCTTCAGCTTCAGCTTCAGCATCAGGCCTTCCAATGAATAGTCAGGGTTGATTTCCTTTAGGATTGACTGGTTTGGTCTCCTTGCTGTCCAAGGGATTCTCAAGACTTTTCTCTAGCCCCACAGTTGGAAAGCATCAGTTCTTGGGTGCTCACCCTTCTTTATGGTTCAACTCTCACATCTGTACATGACTACTGGAAAAATAGCTTTGACTGTATGTACCTTTGTCAGCAAGGTGATGCTATCTATGTTTGTTATAGCTTTTCTTCCAAGGACGAAGCATCTTTTAATTTCATGGCTGCAGTCACCATCTGCAGTAATTTTGGAGCCCGAGAAAATAAAGTCTGTTATTGTTTCCATTTTTACCCCATCTGTTTGCCATGAAGTGATGGGACCAGATGTCATGATCTTAGTTTTTTGAATGTTGACTTTTAAGCCAGCTTTTACACTGTCTTCTTTCACCTTCATCAAAAGGCTCTTTAGTTTCTCTTCACTTTCTGTCGTTAGAGTGGTATCATTTGCATATCTGAGGTTATTTACATTTCTCCTGGCAATCTTGATTCCAGCTTGTGATTCATCCAGCCCAGCATGTCGCATGGTATACTCTGCATATAAGTTAAATAAGTGGGGTGACAATATACAGCCTTGACATACTTCTTTCCCAGTTTTGAACCAGTTTGTTGCTCCATGGTCTAGTTCTAACTGTTGCTTCTTGACCTGCCTACAGGTTTCTCAGTGGCTGTCTACTGTTTATAAAGCACAATGGTAGGCCCTGAAGAACCAGCATTGCACAGAAGTTGCTCTATGTAGTTTACATTTTCATGGGACACAGACTTTTAACAGAAAAAATACAAATTATTTTATTAAAGTGCTGCCTTAGATTTCAGAGCTCCTGCGTTGCCCAGCTGGAGGAGACATTGTTTACATAGAATAAAATGAGCAGCTTTAAGGTCTTGTTCAGAATCAGTGGGGGTCAGCCAAGGTAGGAGCTGTGGAGATGTGGAGAGAATTGTTTCAGGCAGAGGAAACAGCATGTGCCAAGCCCTCCAGGCAAGAGACTTATTGGTAAATTCAAAGAACAGAAAGACTAGTGTGGTCAGACCATAGTGAAGCAGAGGGAGAGTAGTATGAAATGAAGCTGAAGAAATTGGCAGGGGCCTGATTATTCAGGACCTCGTAGGCAGGAAAGCACTTTGGAGTTTATTCTGCAACAGTAAGCTATTGAAAACTTTCAAGGAGGGTGCTGTGAGATTAGATTTGTGTTTTTAAGATTCTGATTGTTATGTTAGAGAATGCTGTGAAAGGGAGGAGAAATAGAGTCTGGGAGATCAACTAGGACTCTAGGCTGGTGGGTAATGATGGTTTAGACTGGGTTGTAGTAGTGGAGATCGATGGAAATGGATACATTCAAGTTATTTTAAAGGTTGAATTAAGGAAACTGTGATTGTCATTTATCTTGGTATTGTGTTGTTAGGGAGTTATCCAGAGTGAGGAGAGGAAATGGAGGATGAAATCCTGCAGGACACTAATGTTTACGGGGGAGACTGGGAAGAGGAGAGACCCAAGGGTCTAGAGAGAGGAAGGAAGTCAGGAAAGATACCACAGTTCAAGTGATGGAAGTTTGAGAAAGGAGACCTTTGTTAACCATTTGTTTGCTGAAGAGTAAATAGGAAAATGGTTAAATATGTGATGCTGGAGGATAAAGTGGAATAGTATAGTGTTTTAAAGGAGTATTTAAGGACATAAAAATGTTAATGATATAATTTTAAAAATTATGTACATTTGCACATCTGGCATGAACCCACAATTTTAAAACAGTCTACTTACATAAGTGTGGAGAAGGAAATGGTAAACCACGCCAGTATTCTTTCTTGTAGAATCCCATAAACAGAGAGCCTGGCAGGCTACAGTTCATGAGGTCACAGAGTCAGACACGACTGAGCACACACACACACTTCACGTAAGTGTGAAGTGTATGAATATTTATGTAGCACAATATTCAGAGGCAGTTGTCGTTCAGTCGTGAAGTCACGTCTGACTGTGCCACTCCATGGACTACTGCACGTCAGGCTTCCCTGTCCTTCACTGTTTGCTGAAGTTCGCTCAGATTCATGCCCATTGAGTTGGTGATGCTATCTAACATCTCATCCCCTTTGTCCTCTTTTCTTTCTGCTTCAATCTTTCCCAGCATCAGGGTCTTTTCTAATGAGTCAGCTCTTCGCATCAGGTGGCCAAAGTATTGGAGCTTCAGCTTCAGCATCAGTCCTTCTGATGAATATTCAGGGTTGGTTTCTTTTAGGATTGACTGGTTTGATCTCCTTGCAGTCCAGGGGACTCTCAAGAGTCTTCTCCAGCACCACAATTTAAAAGTATCAGTTCTTTAGCACTCAGCCTTATTTATGGTCCAACTCTCACATCCATAGATGACTACTGGAAAGATGATAGCTTTGACTCTATGGACCTTTGTCAGAAAGGTGATGTCTCTGCTTTTTAACATGCTGTCTAGGTGTGTCATAGCTTTCCTTCCGAGGAACAAGTGTCTTAATTTCATGGCTGTTACCGCTGTCTGCAGTGATTTGGGAACCCAAAGGCAGTGCAGCAGTATGTTAATAATAGTTTTATTTGGATGGCAAGATTACTTTCTTCTTAGTCTCTGCAGTTTTCATATTGTATGAACATGTATTAAAATTATGATTAGGAAAATTATTTTTTATTTTGATCTAATTTTATCAGTGTTTTATAAACACAGTGTTTAATGAGTGCCAAATAGTTCTATGAGGCTTGTAATGGCAGACTACATTGTCTACCATCACGCTTTTCGCATATTCTCTTAGGGATAACTACCTTCAACAATTTTTAACTGATTCTTTTGCTACATATTGTTCTGTCTCTAAATAATAAACTTACATTGCTATTACTTGATTTTTTTAGATGCTGTTTGACTTCCCACAGTTGAAGGTGAAAATTTTGTTCTCTTGCTTGTCTTCTTGCCACATCTATATATACATTTCTTTCCTTCTCATCCTCCCAGGACAGTTATTCTAATTTTGGTTAGAAGAATATTTTATGTTTACATTATTATAATGATATAGATGCTCTTCATAGCTCTGCCATGTAGTAGTATCCTATGATTATTTTTTCTTTCTTACACATAGTTTTATTCCTGGGATACACTTATTTGTTTAAAGGTAGCATAATTGTCTGTATACTTACCCTTAATGTATCCTCAAATTCTACCCTATTGTATAAATATCCTCTTATTTTATTAATTTTATTTTCTTAAAGATGCATCTCTCAGTCTCTTTTGACTTGTTCTCATGTATACTGGGTATTCTTCTGGTCTTTTTCATAGTTTGTTATCCTAGACTCTTCCTTTCCCATCATGTCCATCACCCTAGAGATTTCCTTGTGCTTCTTTATTGTATTGGATCCCCTGTTACCCGATATTGTACTTTGTGGGGTCCTCCTTTGGCGGAGCACATTCTCCAGCAGCATCCTAAGTATTTGGTGGCTTCTTTTGATATAGAAAATCAGACCCAGTTCTCAGGAAGTTTTATTGAGTTAGTTCTTAATTTCTTTCCCTTAATTCTCTCGTTAGAATACCTATTTTGTTCAGATGTTGTAGGAACTTGGATTGGTCTCCAGTTATTTTAGCTTCGTTTTTCACATCTTTCTCTTTGGTTTTATTTTATTGGGAGATTTCCTCAGTTTTATCTTCCATAAAGTTTTATCTTGAATCATCTATAGATTAAAAATTTTTTTCATCTTACAGGACCTCTTTCTCTTTTTTAGTATCATCTTGTCCTTGTTTCATGGATGCTTGTTTTCTTTTGTTTCTTTGAAGATTATTAATGACAGTTTTAGGAAATTTTCTTCTCTTTGTTATCTGTTCCTTCCAAGTTATGATTTTTTATTTGCTTGCTTTGATCTCTGCGTTTCTTGCCTCAGGAGTCCTTAAATGTGTGGTGGCCTTTGGCTCATCTGTTCAGTTAAAGAAAGAAGTCAGTCATTCATGTCCAACTCTTTGTGACCCCATGGACGGTAGCGTACCAGGCTCCTGTGTCCATGGGATTTTCCAGGCAAGAATACTCGAGTGGGTTGCCATTTCCTTCTCCAGGAGATCTTCCTGACCCAGGGATAAGAGTTCTAAGAAGTTGACCAGTAGTTCTGTGTCTCTGGGTGAGGCTTGTAAATTTACAAATATCAGTTTTGTAATCTACTTTTCAGGGAAAATTGGCTGCGCTGTTCAGCTGGGGAATCTCTGATGTCCATATTTTTAAATGGTTTATTTTAGGCTGCCTAGATTGCCCTGAAAAGACTCTTTATTACCTGGCTGGAAGGTATAAACCTGTCTAGTGTTTTGGAAGCTGGTTTTAGGAAACAGCACATAATCTTTGTTTAGTCCTCTCTTTCTTTTAGTGTTACGTGTCTGTTCTAAACTTGCCTTATGTCATTCAGTAATGATAAGGCCATTTTTAAAAAGATCTCCTCTGGAGAACAAACCTTTAGTGTTCTTCAATGGTGGGGTAGGAGCATTAAGCTATCTGAAGTTTTGGAGAGATGGAGTGAGGAATTAGGAATATAACAGCTCTTCAGGCAGATATTTAACCAGTCCTCCTGTTTATAATCGTTCTTTGTCTTTTAGGGGTTCTGTCATGCTTATTGAGTTGTTTTTACTTTCCATTTTTGTCTGTTAAGTATTCACATTTCTAGGTTCTGAAAAGACATTTACTATAATTTTGTTATTGTTACCTCATCTCCTAAATGCTTTGTCCATGTACATTTAAGCCTTAAAACAAAAAAGCAAACCCCCCAAACCCTTTACTCTCATTTTGGTGGGAGAGTGTGCTTGTCAATATAAGTTCAGTCTACCACCTTAAACCATAAATCTTAATTTTTTAATTGACAGTACTGTCTCCTCCCACCCCCTGCTTTTTAGAAAATCTGGTGAATATCCCTCTGTCTATTCACAAGTTCTGTTTCAGCTAAACTCTCATATGACTTATTGAGGCCATAATTTGGTATTTTGCATGAAGAGCTAGTGATTAGTGATAGCTACAATATGTCATGTCTGTGATATCAACAGTGATGATAAAAATAGCTTAAATAGCTTACAGTTGCATACTAAGTGCCAAGGACTGTCTAAGTTCTCCACTGAACACATTTACACCTCACACCAACTTTTTGGAAAAGGTACTCTTATACCTCCCTTTTATAGATGAAGAAATTGAGGTATAGAAAGGTTATATAATTTTGCCATAGTCCATCACAACTAACCTAAGAAGTGGAGGAGTAAGAATATGAATTTAGATAATCTGACTTCAGAACCCACACACTTAACTATTATGCTGTTGTGATTGTTATCTCTTTTGTTTGAGATAAAGATTTAAATTTTCTATCAGGCAGAATGATCAATTTATTTGTTTGCTATAATTCATGTATCTGTTTAGGCATCATCACAAATATCTATATATCTATATATCTATAGCCTATCACAAAGAGGCTATAGATATAAAAATATTTTCCTTTTAATGATTTATCTGAAGATAAGTTGTTACTTAGATTTTTCTGGTATATCCTCAAAAGCTTTGGCTTCCCTGGTGGCTCAGATGGTAAAGAATCCGCCTGCGGTGTGGGAGACCTGGATTCTGTCCCCAGGTTGGGAAGATCCCTTGGAGAAGGAAACAGCTACCCACTCAAGTATTCTTGCCTGGAGAATTCCATAGACAGAGGAGCTTGGCAGGCTACAGTCCACGGGGTTGCCAAAGAGTCAGACATGACTGAGCGACTTTCATTTCACTTCACTTCAAAGGCTTTACTTTTTCCCTCATTATACAAATGGATATATTTCTGATGATCCTTCTTTATTGAACTTTCATTGATTCATACTTTCCAAAGACTACCTCCTGCTTCATTATACTTTTATTTAAACATATGGTGAATTTCTGGTAAAGCGCTGAGCTATAGGAAACTGTCTCCTTTTCGGATTTCACAGAGTAATTATCTCAAAGGGGAATTATCCATATTTTAGAGTATTTGGAACAGATATTTCATTGAGAATTTATTAGGCAGAATCAGTCAGTTGGCTGAGTTTAGTTGTTTAAAAACAGACTGGCTTTTTATTTCCTTTGTTTAAGTAGGAGCTGGAAGAAAGATGTTCTTAAAGATAAGCACCTAATTATTTAATTCCCTTCCTGCATCAAGTTGTGAATAAACAATTAACTTTGTAGAATTAAACTTTCTCTGTCTAGGCTTTTGCACCCTCTTAACTATTTCAGTTTATGTCTGAAAGAAAGAATAAAAAGGTTTTATTTTTATTTTTATAAGAGCATTAGATGTAGTCATATTCAAGTGTACATTCAAAAATATATCTCCTTGCCTTTTTTCTTTAGGATTTATTGAAATTTGTTAAAGATATTAAAAATTATTATTTATTTATATAAACAAATCCTAATCAGATTTAATTTTTTTACCTGATTAACAGATTTCTATTCTTGTTTTCATGACTGTAATGTTCTTTCTTCCCTGAATATATTTCCTTCTTTCTTCTATTCAAACATGGCTCACTTATTTGTTTTTAGAATTCATGTATCACTATTCCAACTCACTCTGTGAGAGTGATGCCTGGAATTTCCTTAGCACTTATGTATTCATATTATATTTGAAACACTTTTGTTTCTATGGAAATGTGCTTTTTAGTTTCCTTTTGGTCTTATTAAGCATGAGAGGTTATTTTCTAATTCAAGTCTTCAGTTCTGTTTCCATCTGTTAACCTCTCATAATATACTTTGGCTTCTAGAAAATGACCAATTTCTAGAAATTCACAGAATTTCACAGAAATTTCACAGGAATTTCACAGAAAAATTTGACTAAATTTCATAATTAGGTAGGTATTTATCATGTCATTTAAAAGCTTATCGTCGTCTTTTCAGTTCTATTTGAGTGTAACACTAGCCAGTGCTAGTCTTGATCACAAAGTTTCTTGTTTGGGATTCATTTAGGAAGGAAAAGTGATGTGTGATGTGAAACACTGAAATTAGAGTCAAACATCAGGAAGCACTGTGTTTGTGAAGAAGCTACATTTTTCTCCCAGGGTATCTACTAGACAATCTTCATTCATTCGTCTCCATTATTTACTTTACCTTTTACATCCCATTATAGTTGGGCTGCTAGTTACCATTGTATCATACAACTTTTTCTACTCGTGGCAGTTAGGATCAAAAGGGAGGCTTTTTTTTTTTTTTTTTTTCCAACAAATCATTACTGAATTATTGTAGTAGAGTTGGAATTATTGTGCCAGAGTTCATTCTCATGATTTTTTTTTTCCTCTTCTAATTTAATAAAGAGTAAATTAGCTAAATTTGAGAGTACTGTGTAAGAGCTGCCTGTTCAGTTGAGTATTTGACAGTGTAAAATTAAAAGCACAAACAAAAAGTATTGGTAAGAATTTGTGTCTGCTTTTCTTCTGATGAATTTTTAATTTTTTAAATTAAAATACTGAATTAAAGAGAACCTCTGCCTCCCAGACAGACTTACTCCTAACATATACAAAAGAATAATTCTCTAAGTGTTACACATCTGGCTATGGTGAGTTTTTAATGTTTATTTTCATCTTACTGTTTTTTTAAGTTTTTTTTTCTTTCTAAAAGAATAATGGTATATAAAGAAACTAAAATGGACATATTTTTAAATTTTCAGAAAGGTGAAAAATCTATCTTAAATTCTTAGAAACCACATATCATTTAGAAGTCTCTATTTTTCCTTTTTCTGTTTATGATTTAATTCCTTAAGTTCTTGGGGATCAAATTGGACATAAATATGTCAAGTTTCTAGGGTTTCTCTTTTCCTTTTTCACATTTTCATATGTCTGTATTTTGTATATCATGAGCTAGGTTAAGGTCTGTTAATAATTGTGAGTTGTAATTCAGGTATTATTAAGGGATTACTGGGAACTGTGCACACAGTGGTGGAAAAAATGAAGGAAACTGTTTTGGAGAGGTTATTTGCTTAACTGCACTGTAGAAGAGAAAGCAGGAAAGAGGAAGGGGGTAAAACTTAGAAAAGAAAGTTGTAAAAGAGATCAGGAGAAAAAATTCAGAGACGTATTTGTATAGTTGATTATGTATTTGCTTCTGTTTCCATTTATTTAATTTACTTGTTCTTTGCTCATTGAATTTTAAACTTCCAGAAAATGCGGGCCATTGCTTGTGCTGCCTTTGCAACTCCCAGATCCTAGTCGTGTCAACTCAGTTATCCATCGAGAGATTATCTGCTTTGTGTTTTAGCCTTTGCAAATATAGCTTTCAAGTTCTTATTGACATAAGTAAACAAAGAGGGTGATAAAGACTTTTTGAGCCATTTCACGATTTCATGCTTACTTTTACACTCTTGTGTAGTTTGGCTCTTAGATCAGACTATTCATAGTCAACCTTTAACTTTGATTCAGAATGAATTCGTTGTCTTACTTTTTTTCCCCCTTAAAAAAACAAAAGCAATTTACAGTAAAAGTGTTTTTCTAGTAGATTTAATTGTCTTTAAATTGACTTTTAGTCCCTGCCTCTCCCAGTTATTCTCCACCTAGGGGTAAAGATCAACCCAGAATACTGTTCTTTTGTACTTAGTTAAAAGACCATGCTTGGATCACTGGTACTCAGCTGACTCCTAAGGACCTGGGAAATCTTTAGCCATCGAAGACAGCTTTAATTGGGAAACACAGGCCACATATACAAAGTTGATAGAAAGGTATTTTAGTAGAATTTTCAGTATGGACTAGAACATTAATTTTCTGGTGTTCTCTTCTGAAAATAAATATCCAGTTACCTAGCTTCAAATATAATTCTCTTCCCCAGCAAAAGAGAATGATAAAATACAAGTAAGAAAAAAACAGCAAACAACCGGTTTTTAAGGCTGCTCTAAAAAATGTGAGGGATGAAGTTCTCTAACATTAAGCAATGATTCACAGTTAAGAAAAAACATTGAATAACTTTTCAATTAACTCATTAAAGTGTTGCTATATGTGTTATGTAAAGCATTGTTAATTCCAGAAAATTAAACCCTATTGTATTCAATATACATACAAATAATTGTATCTGCTCTATTGTGCTATGTGCATAATTGTCATAGTTTATATGAATCTTTGTTTAATCACTTCTATTTCCTTTGCTGTAGAGGGAGCGCCTCAAAATTAGTACTCATGTCTCTGAGCTCTGGTATCCAGTTCCTGGAATATAGCAGACATGGAACAAGATCAGAAAAATTAATCATTATATAGTTATGAATGTTTCTGGGTGGTTTTTGTTTATTTGTTTTTTAGTGGGGATTGCTATTGTAGAAATTAACAGATAAGGAAATATTGACCATGATATGCTTTAATTTGCACTGTGTATTTGATTTCATTTTTGATTAACATCTGAAGTCATTAGTCTCTCTTCTGTGCTTCCCTGCTGGCTCAGACTGTAAAGATTCTACTTGCAATGCTGAAGGCCCAGGTTTGATCCCTGGGTCCAGAAAATCCCCTGGAGGTGGGAAGGCTACCCACTCCAGTACTCTTGCCCTGGAAATCCTGTGGACAGAGGAGCCTAGAGGGCTAAAGTCCATGGGATTGCCATGAGTCAGACATGACTGAGTGACTAATACTTTAATTTTGTTTCTGAGGAAAAAATGTAGGGATCGTATATACCTTTTTTGTACCTTTGCTTTTTTCCTTAAGTGAATTTTAAATGTTGGGTCATAACATTTTCTATTTAATACTTTGTACTTTTTAAGAACTATCATACATGTTATTAAGCCTTATCTTCACAACAGCCTAAAAGAGGTTTAGGTAAGGAAACTGAAGCAGAGATTTATGCCAGAAGTTACCATTTTGAAACCTAGGATTTAGGACTTTTAAATTTCTAGCTTATTGCTATTTTACATTTACCTTACACACACCTTTGTATTGGTTTGATAAGGCTGCTGAAACAAACAGTCATACAATGAATGGCTTAAACAACAGAAATTTCTGGTCTCACAGTTCAAGAGGCTAAAAGTCCAAAATCGTAGTGTTGGCGGGATTAGTTTCTTCTGGGGGCTATGAGGGAGTAGCCTGGCCAGACCTCTTTCCATCCTCTCCCTGTGGTTCTTTACATCATCTTCCCTCTAAGCAGGTCTTTCTCCAAATTTCTTCTTTTTATGAGGACACCAGTCATATTGGATTGGAGGCCCACCCTATTCCAATATGACCTCATCCTAACAAATTTCGTCTATAACACCCATGTTTCCAAATAAGGTCACACTGAGGTACTGGGGGCTAGTATTCTAACAAATCTTTTTTGGGTGGGGCCTGTTTAACCAGTAACACTTAAACCTTTTAGTAAAAGAAGCCTGACTGGAGGTCAGGACTCTTTTTTTTTTTTTTTTTTTTTTTATTCCAGTAGCTTAAGCTTAATAGCAACTCATTTGATCTTCACTGCGCTGTTAACTCTCAGATGAAATTAATTTAATGCCAGTGGAAGGCACTTTTGACAGAACTCTCCCTATTCTGGTTCTTAGAGCTATAAAGTTATCTAATGAGTAGTTTGCGGAAATACCCCTATATATAATTTTATTTCCCTGGAATTTTCTTATGTTAGAATACACAAAGTTAACTGAGAACCAAGCACTTCTCTTGGGGCAAATCTCTAAAGTAAATCTATCTGTCACTTCATGCTCCAGCTGTTCTCTTGTGCATCTATATGGCCCTCCTTCCCTGGAGGACTTAGGCAGGTGATAGAAGAGTCTCTGAAGGAAATCAGGTTAATCAGACTATCAAGCAGCTAGTTGGTTTTTTTTTTTTTTTTTTAAGATTATTCCATAAATAAATGGTGAGAAGACTTCTTGAACAGTAAGATTTAGAGGGAGACAAGTAGCTCGTTAGTGTTATTTAGATAAAATCCCAATTAACTAAACCTGGTAACTGACCTGTTTAGCTTGATAACACCCTCACCCCCACCACCACTGTATCATGCTTTAAAGGGAAGAAGTAATACTGTTCTGGGCCACTAGACATTTTACTGGATTGCCTTCATCTTGCAGGTATCATCATCATCACTCTTAGGATTGCCAGTGATTAATAGTGAAGACAATTTTAATTTTGAGGCATTGCAAAGTTTTTGGTTACATACAGGTTGGCTTTTTGTGCTTATTAAAGCTGGAAAGTAAACAAGTGTCTGTTAGCACAATTTCTTTCTTTTAACTTAGGCTAAACCCAAAAATGCTAGATTAGATCCACACACTTGAGTTCTTGCCCTGATTCAGTTCCCAGCTGACTGAATAACCTTGGGCAAGTTACTTCACCTTTCTCAACTTCCTTTCATATTTGCAAAATGAGAGATCTGCACATTCAGATGAGAAACTTTATTATTCTGTGAAGTAATTTGTATACTTACTATATTTAAGGTTTACTACACGATGTAAAGAAGGGTAAGAAATGTTCCTTGTCTTTCAGAGAGGTTACAGTATAGCTAGAAAACTATGATACATGAAAGGCTAAATGGCAGCATAAAGTAATAATATAAGCCAAAAATGTAATAGATGTTATGAGTGATAATGGATCATAAGTACTATGAGTTCTGAGATGGGTAAGATAGATAACTGTAGGGTGGAAACATCGAAAATAACTGCACAGGATTAGGGGTTGAACTAATTTCAGGAAGCTGTGTTGACTTTGCATGCTGCTGCTGCTAAGTCGCTTCAGTTGTGACTCTGTGCAACCCCATAGACGGCAGCCCACCAGGCTCCCCCGTCCCTGGGATTCTCCAGGCAAGAACACTGGAGTAGGTTGCCATTTCCTTCTCCAATGCATGAAAGTGAAAAGTGAAAGTGTATAGATGAAAGGAAAAGCACAGAGGTTATTGCTGTTGTTTAGTTGCCCAGTCAGGTCCGACTCTTCTTGTCTCCATGGACACAGCACGCCAGGCCTTCCTGTCCCTCACCATCGTCCAGAGTTCGCCCAGGTTCATGTCCATTGCATCAGTGATGCCATCCAGCCATCTTATCTTCTGACGCCCTTTTCTCCTTCTGCCTTCAATCTTTCCCAGCATCAGGATCTTTTCCAATGAATTGAGTGTTGACATGAGGTGACCAAAATATTGGAGCTTCAGCATCAGTCCTTCCAATGAATTTTCAGGGTAGATTTACTGGTTTGATCTCCTTGTTGTTCAAGGGACTCTCAAGAGTCTTCTCCAGAACCACAGTTCGAAGACATCAGTTCTTCGGTGCTCTGCCTTCTTAACGGTCCAGCTCTCACAACCGTACGTGACTATGATGTTTAGGTTAGTCATAGCTTTCCTGCCGAGAAGCAGTCATCTTCTAATTTCATGGCTGCGTCCACCGTCTGCAGTGATTTTAGAGCCTAAAAAGAGGAAATCTGTCACTACTTCCACCTTTTCCCCTTCTATTACAAATCCAAAAAGACGATGCTGTGAAAGTGCTGCACTCAGTATACCAGCAAATTTGGAAAACTCAGCATTGGCCACAGGCCTGGAAAAGGTCAGTTTTCATTCCAATCCCAAAGAAAGGCAATGCCAAAGAATGCTCAAACTACAGTTGCACTCATCTCACACGCTAGTGAAGTAATGCTCAAAATTCTCGAAGCCAGGCTTCAACAGTACATGAACTGTGAACTTTCACACGTTCAAGCTGGATTTAGAAAAAGGCAGAGGAACCAGAGATCAAATTGCCAACATCCCATTGGATCATCGAAAAAGCAAGAGAGTTCCAGAAAAGCATCTACTTCTGCTTTATTGACTATGCCAAAGCCTTTGACTGTGTGTATCACAATAAACTGTGGAAAATTCTGAAAGAGATAGAAATACCAGACCACCTTACCTGTCTCCTGAGAAATCTGTATGCAGGTCAAGATCAACAGTTAGAACTGGACATGGAACAACAGACCAGTTCCAAATAGAGAAAGGAGTACGTCAAGGCTGTATATTGTCACCCTGCTTATTTAACTTATATGCAGAATACACCATGTGAGATGCTGGGCTGGATGAAGCACAAGCTGGAATCAAGATTGCCAGAAGAAATGTAATAACCTCAGATATGCAGATGATACCACCCTTATGGCAGAAAGTGAAGAAGAACTAAAGAGCCTCTTGATGAAAGTGAAAGAGGACAGTGAAAAAGTTGGCTTAAACTCAACATTCAGAAAACGAAGATCATGGCATCTGGTCACGTCACTCCATGGTAAATAGACAGCGAAACAATGGAAACAGTGAGAGACTATTTTTTTGGGCTCCAAAATTACTGCAGATGATAACTGCAGCAATGGAATTAAAAGACTCCTTGGAAGAAAAGCTATGACCAACCTAGACAGCATATTAAAAAGCAGAGACATTACTTTGATGGCAAAGGTCCATCTAGTCAAAGCTATGGTTTTTCCAGTAGTCATGTATGGATGTGAGAGTTGGACTATAAAGAAAGCCGAGCGCCGAAGAATTGATGCTTTTGAACTGTGGTGCTGGAGAAGACTCTTGAGAGTCCCTTGGACTGCAAGGAGACGCAATTAGTCAATCCTAAAATAAATCAGTCCTGAATATTCATTGGAAGGACTGATGCTGAAGCTGAAACTCCAATACTTTGGCCACCTGATGCAAAGAACTGACCTATTGGAAAAGACCCTGATGCTGGGAAAGATTGAAGGCAGCGGGGAGAAGGTGAACGATAGAGGATGAGATGGTTGGATGGCATCACCGACTCAATGGACATGAGTTTGAGTAAGCTCCAGGAGTTGGTGATTGACAAGGAGACCTGGTGTGCTACAGTTCATGGGGTTGCAAAGAGTTGGACACAACTGAGTGCCTGAACTGAACTGGTAGGGCTGGATGCCATGATCTTTTACTTTTTTTAAATATTTAATTTAAGCTGGCTTTTTCACTCTCCATCTTCAACCTCATCAATAGGTTCTTTAGTTTCTCTTTGCTTTCTGGCATTAGAGTGGTATCATCTGCATATCTCAGGTTGTTGATGTTCCTCCCACCAATCTTGATTCTAGCTTGTAACGTATCCAGCCTGGAATTTCTTGTGATGTGCTCAGAGTATAAGTTAATTAAACATCGAAACATTAAATACCCAGTCCTTTCTCAATCCTGAACCATTCAGTTGTTCCATACAGGGTTCTAACTGTTGCTTCTTGACCCACATACAGGTTTCTCAGGAGACAGGTAAGATGGTCTGGTATTCCCATCTCTTTAAGAGTTTTCCACACTTGTTATGATCCACACAGTCAAAAGGCTTTAGCATAGTTGATGAAACAGAGGTTGATGTTTTTCTGGAATTCCGTTGCTTTCTCTATGATGCAGTGAATGTTGGCAATTTGATCTCTGGTTCCTCTGCCATTTCTAAACCCAACTTGGATGTCTAGAGTTTCTTGGTTCACGTAATGGGGAAGCCTAGCATGCAAGATTTTAAAGCATGATCTTACTAGTATCATAGATGAATGCAATTGTCCAGTGGTTTGAACATTCTTTAGTACTGCCCTTCTTGGGAATTGGGATAAGGATTGACCTTTTCCAGTCCTGTGTCCACTGCTGGGTCTTCTAGATTTGTTGACATGTTGACTGAAGCACTTTGATAGCATCATCTTTTAAAGTTTTAAATAACTTTACTGGAATTCCATTGCATCCACTAGCTTTATTGACAGCAGTGCTTCCTAAGGCCCACTTGACTTCACCCTCCAGAATGTCTGGCTTTGGGCAACTGACCACACCATCTTGGTTATCTGGTTCATTAAGGTCTTTTTTGTACAGTTCTGTGTATTCTTTCCATCTCTTCTTGACATCTGCCCCTTCGCCATGACAAGGCAGTGATCTGTGAAAGGGAAAGGGCAGAGGAGTACCCAGCAAAGCTGTAGAGACCAGAGCCATAAGTAATCTTTGTTTAAATTAAGGAAGGTTGCTTATAAAGTACAGCACATACTAATCATGGGTGTATTTGGTCACCTACATGTCCAGATTGGAATGTCCTACCACTTTTTAAAAAAATTATTTTTAATTGGAGAATAATTGCTTTAAAATATTGTGATTGTTTCTGCATACAACAGTGTGACTCAGCCATAAGCATATGTGTCCCCTCCCTCTTGCACCTCCCACCCACCCCAAGTCTATCCCACCCGGCTAGGTCATCACAGAACACCTGGCTGCTGGTGTCATACAGCAGCTTCTCACTAGCTATCTGGTTTACACATGGTAATATATATGTCTCAGTGCTATATTCTCAATTCGTCACACCCTCTCCTTCCCCTGCTGTGTCCAGAAATCTGTCCTCTACATCTGCATCTTTGTTCCTTAAGTTTTACTTGATAAAAAGTATTTATGGTCAAATAATTTAAAGATTTTCCTGGTAGTTTTTCAGTATAAAAGTCAGGAATAAAATGAGAGAACTGAAAGAAGGCTTGGTTTAGAAGAATTCTAAAGTTCAGGGCAAAAATTCTAAGTAATTGGTATTGCACAGTGGTTGATTCAGTTCAGTTCAGTGGCTCAGTCGTGTCCGACTCTTTGCGACCCCATGGACTGCAGCATGCCAGGCCTCCCTGTCCATCACCAACTCCTGGAGTTTACTCAAACCCATGTCCATTGAGTCGGTGATGCCATCCAACCATCTCATCCTCTGTCATCCCCTTCTCCTCCCACCTTCAGTCTTTCCCAGCATCAAGGTCTTTTCCAATGAGTCAGTCCTTCACATCAGGTGGCCAAAGTATTGGAGCTTCAGCTTCAGCATCAGTCCTTCCAATGAAAATTCAGGACTGATTTATTTTAGGATTGACTGGTTTGATTTCCTTGAAGCCCAGGGGACTCTCAAGAGTCTTCTCCAACACCACAGTTCAAGAGCATCAGTTCTTCTGCGTTCAGCTTTCTTTATGGTCTTCTCACATCCATACATGACTACTGGAAAAACCATAGCTTTGACTCGATGGACCTTTGCCAGTTGATTAGTTGAATCTAATTAAGATACATTTAATTGTCTTAGTGTGTTTATGGCTTTTAAAATCTAAAGTAGATATGTAAGCACATTAAAAATTTTTGCTTAGAAAATCAGTTGATTATTTTAACTTTAGTTGTTTCTGGAAAATTGTGTAACATAAATTAATTTAAATTATACTTGTGACATTTAGTATTTTAAAGCACTTTTGTGAAGTAAATTTTTTTTAGTTTGCCACTTATAATTTCTTAAGGCACATCAGTTATTGTTATGTTTTCTGTTAATAGATTCTTCAAGAATTTTAACATATTAACTCTGTTTTAAAAGTACCATTGTTTTATGTGGAGATTAATAAGAAAATAATAGAAAGTGTGTTAAACATATTTCCAAATTTCTTTATCTCCCAGAGCACCAAGCACAAGAATGTTTACATTTTTATATACTCTGTGTTATCTGTTGGATGACTGTTAGAATGCATGTGTAAATGGATGAGTGGATAAATTGATATATTTAAATTTGTTTTATATACATATTTGTATGAATATACATATTTTCATTATAGATATATACATATTTGTTGCTACATATACATATTTGCTTTATATATAATAGATAATTTATATCTACATATAAAATATTTTGTTTTGAGTAATTTGGATGAGAGTTTTTCAAGGTATGTATCATTGAAAATGTTCTCTAAGAAAAGGTCTCTATAGCCAAATAGATTTGGAAATGTGGCATATTAGGTTTGTCTCAAGAAATTGAGATTAGCACATTAAAGGTTCTAAGTGGTCCAGCAATAAAGAAACTTACTCAAGTTTAGCCCAACATTGCCAAAATTGTGTGTGTTTGTTTATGTGTTTATGCAAAATTTGGAAAACAGTAGGTTTATAATATAATGTAAGTGACAGAACTAAACAGATGGTAATATGGCAGGGAAATGGGAGCTGGTGATGGTATTTCTTAAGACTGGTAAGTAACTGAGAAAGTATATGTAAGCTTACAGTTTTTATAGAAGTTCGTGAGTAGGATAGTGAAAACCTGCCACACCCTTCACAAATTGTAATCATGCCATCATTAATTATGTACCACAGTGCGAGGACCGAGAAAGGAGAACAGAAGAGCACCAGGTGACTAAGGAGAGTCACCAGCCCCGCAACGCAGTGCTTAGGTAGCCCGAGTCCCAGTGCTGCTCTGTGACCACTGGTCATGGGACCGTTTAACAGGGCTCAGATTGCCTGGCTTTTTGCCTGGCTTAGGTATTCACTCAGCGTCTCAGCTTCCAGGTTTCTGCTCACATGTCAAAGAAACTAAAGCAACAGGAAAGCTCCATTGGCATTTATTCTGATATTTTAGGTAGTAGATATTTTCAGCTCTATCTCAGTACATTTATTATACATGAAAATAGAATAAATAAGGAAACAAAATGTAGAATTTGCCTGTGGGTACAAGGGAAACCTTAGCACTCAATTCCGGATCTGTAAATTTTAAAAAAAGTGTTTAAAATAAGCTGAAAGGTAATCTGAAGTAAGCTGACTTTATTAAACTCCTTTCTGAAGAGAAAGCATTAATAAGCATTAATAAATCCAGTGTTTTCTATTACTAGGAAAATAAACATGAAGACTTAGACTCAATGCTTAATAATTAAGTGAGAGAAGAATTGAATTTAAATAACAGAGTTTTAAAGTAATTTATTTTGACTTTTTCCCTGGGAAATATGTGTTGCATTTCCCTCTGGGCCTCTTCAGATAACCTAATCTGCTTCTCTAGTCCCACAGAATCACTAAATGAATGCTGAATTTTGTGTGTCCATCTGACAGACAATGCAGATAGTGGTGGGGGATGCTAGTGCTTGGGGAGTCCTCCTGGGCTGAAAGCACTGCATGTCTTCTGAAGTCATGACTGAGCACGTGTTTTGTCATGGCTTAATATCTTCAAAATAATTTGTGTTCTCAAAGCTCACTTTTAAATCTAATTTTGAAACTTCTATTAAGTTATTTAATTAATTTTTAAAAAGCTGTGTAAACACCGAAGGTTCTTATAATTTAATGGGCAAACTGCTTTACCATTTAATCCTTAATTAAATATTGAACCATTTTAATAAAGTAGCCACCACACGAAGAATACGGAATAAGATACGTGGGGGGATAAAGGAGGGTGAAAGACAAAGATCCCTCATTAAAATGACCAGTTTGTCTTTTGTAGTAAACAGTGGAGACTGTGTGTAAATATCTGTTCTTATTCCTAGTTACTGGAGCTGGAGAATGTTAAGGTTTAGACATAGCATGAGAAGTCACATTTCTTACACTGTCCAGTAGTTCAGTTGAGATTTTAATGGCAGCTTGGAGTGGGTCACAGATCTCTTAGCAGGCTAAAGGCTGTGAAGATATTATGTAGCTGTTTAAGGGGACATAATGGAAAGAAGAGATCCAACCAGTCCATTCTGAAGGAGATCAGCCCTGGGATTTCTTTGGAAGGAATGATGCTAAAGCTGAAACTCCAGGACTTTGGCCACCTCATGCAAAGAGTTGACTCATTGGAAAAGACTCTGATGCTGGGAGGGATTGGGGGCAGGAGGAGAAGGGGACGACAGAGGAACTCCGGGAGTTGGTGATGGACAGGGAGGCCTGGCGTGCTGCGATGGGGTTGCAAAGAGTCCGACACGACTGAGCGACTGAACTAAACTGAATGGAAAGAGGCAAAAACTGGTTCTGATCTACCTTCCTATGTTGTTGCTGTTCAGTTGCTACATCATATTGGACTCTTTGCAACCCTATAGACTGCAGCACATGAGGCTTCCTTGTCTTTCACCCTCTCCCAGAGTTTGCTTAAACTCATGTCCATTGAGTCAGTGATGCCATCCAACCATCTCATCCTCTACCACTCACTCCTCTTCCTGCCCTCAATCGTTCCCAGCATCAGGGTCTTTGCTAATGAGTCAGCTCTTTGTATCAGGTGGCCAAAGTGTTGGAACATCAGCTTCAACATCAGTCCTTCCAATGAATATTCAGAATTGATTTCCTTTAGGGTTGACTGGTTTGATGTCCTTGCAGTCTAAGGGACTCTCCAGAATCTTCTCCAGCACCACAATTCATAAACATCCATTCTTCAGTGCTCAGCCTTCTTTATAGCCACCTTGTACATCTGTATATGACTACTGGAAAAACCATAGCTTTGACTATAAGGAACTTTGGTGGCTAAATGATGTCTCTGATTTTTAATACACTGTCTAGGTTTGTCATAGCTTTTCTTCCAAGGAGCAAGCATCTTTTAATTTCACGGCTAAAGTCACTATCCACAGTGATTTTGAAATCCAAGAAAATAAAACCTGTTACAGTTTCCATTTTTCCCCATCTCTTTGCCGTGAAGTCATGGGACCGAATGCCGTGATCTTTTTGAATGTTTTTTGAATGTTGAGTTTTCAGCCACCTTTTTCACTGTCCTCTTTCACTTTCATCACAGGGCTTTTTAGTTCCTCTTCACTTTCTACTATAAGGGTGGTGTCATCTGCATATCTGAGGTTATTGATATTTCTCCCAGCAATCTTGATTCCAGCTTGTGCTTCATCCAGTCCTGCATTTCACATCATGTACTCTGCATTTAAAGGCTTCCCTGGTGGCTCAGATGGTAAAGCCTCTGCCTGCAGTGCGGGAGATCTGGGTTCGATCCCTGGGTTGGAAAGATCCCCTGGAGAAGGAAATGGCAACCCACTCCAGTACTCTTGCCTGGAAAATTCCATGGACTGAGAGGCTCCTCAGAGCCTGGTAGGCTACAGTCCATGGGGTCACAAAGAGTCGGACATGACTGAGCAACTTCACTTTCACTTTTCACTTTTATGCATTGGAGAAGGAAATGGCAACCCACTCCAGTGTTCTTGCCTGGAGAATCCCAGGGATGGAGGAGCCTGGTGGGCTGCCGTCTATGGGGTCGCACAGAGTCGGACACGACTGAAGCAACTTAGCAGCAGCAGCAGCAGGTAGTATTCAGTATTTCTGTAGAGTCCTCCTTCTTTGATTTCTCTGTGAAATATTGTCCTCCGTGGCTCAGATGGTAAAAAATCTGCCTGCAGTGTGGAAGACCTGAGTTCAGTCCCTGGGTTGAGAAGATCCCCTGGAGGAGAGCATGGCAACCCACTCCAGTATTCTTGCCTGGAGAATCCCCATGGACAGAGGAGCCTGGCGGGCTACAGTCCATGGGATCACAAAGAGTCAGACACGACTGAGCGACCAAGCACATTATCCCTCTGGCTTTTTCTGGCTTCACAGTTGGAGTTAGGAGGTGGAGGATGGGTAGACTCAGGAGCTGGGAGACCCAGGATATGAGCATTAGGAATCCTGGAATCCTGAACCTAGCTACCCCAGGTACTGTAACAGGGTTTCATTTAGGACTGCTTTTTCCTTTCTTTTATACTCATGATAGTCTGTGCCTTTACAGGGCCTCAGCTGAAGTTGCTGCTGGATTGGAGATAATCAGGCCAATTGAATTTATGACCATATTATTCTTCTGTTTTGCTTTAGAAATCTTGAAGTCTTGCACAACTTGGAGGATTACATTTCTGGCTGTTAAAGTCCTGCTTGAAGGGAAAGGAATTATAGCACTTTCATAATGTGGTCAAGTTCATCTATTTATCAATATATTCTGAGTGTTTACCATAATAATAATAGCTACTGTTTTAACCATAATGTGCTAGACACTTTACATAGCTGATCTCTAACTGTCACAACCACCCCAAATGGTAATTTATTGGGCAGTTCAATTTTGCAGGCAAGATAGGATCTCTGAGAGATTTACGTTTGTTTTGTTGTAGTTCTCCTCATATGATAGTCTGTAATTCATTTTTTAAAACTTGTTTTTAAATCCTTTAGTTAGGATCCGGTATAATATTGGAGAGTAACAATAGGGGAAAAGTCCACTTATTTCTCGTCTTTTAAAACTCATCCTTATTTTTACTCATTTACATATTTTCATTTTTTTATGCATCCGTTGTATTAATAATTTTTGGCCTCCTTTTTTGTATCTTGCTTAGAAGTAACCCAGTGAAATAGGAAGATGCTTGCTAAGACCAAGGACTTAATCTGTTTCCTTCATCTCCACTTTTCCCCCACTGCTTTTCATTCCTGTGAGTTAGGCATAGGCAGGGCGATGGCAGTTATTGCAGAGATCAGGATTATTGAGGGAGGGTAAAGGCTGTGATCGGAGAAGGCAATGGCACCCCACTCCAGTACCCCTGCCTGGAAAATCCCAGGGACGGGGGAGCCTGGTGGGCTGCCGTCTATGGGGTCGCACAGAGTCGGACACGACTGAAGTGACTTAGCAGCAGCAAAGGCTGTGATGCTAAGATAATAATTTTAACTCCCTGTCCTGCTGCCATCTTAGGCAAAACTAGTGGCACCAGAGAGCTGCCTGGAAGTTCTTAATGATTTTTTCAGTGGATTTTTTTTTTCTTCATAATGTGGGAATTGAAGAATGGCCACCCAGAGTAGATGCACTGAGCATTCAGTAATTATGACCAGCACTCTACCTTACATTACACCTAACAGTTATTGATTTAGACTGTTGCGTATTTTTCCTGTTTTGATCTTGAATCTTTCTCAGTCTCAAACTAATACTTTACAATGTGTGATGAATAAGGACTTTGTAACTAACAAAAAGTTATGTTAGTTTAGTTAAACTAGTGAATACCAGTGTCGTTCAGTTCAGTCGCTCAGTCGTGTCCGACTCTTTGTGACCCCATGAATCGCAGCACGCCAGGCCTCCCTGTCCATCACCAACTCCCGGTGTTCACTCAGATTCAACGTCCATTGAGTCAGTGATGCCATCCAGCCATCTCATCCTCTGTCGTCCCCTTCTCCTCCTGCCCCCAATCCCTCCCAGCATCAGAGTCTTTTCCAATGAGTCAACTCTTTGCATGAGGTGGCCAAAGTACTGGAGTTTCAGCTTTAGCATAAGTTCTTCCAAAGAACACACAGGACTGATCTCCTTTAGAATGGACTGGTTGCATCTCCTTGCAGTCCAAGGGACTCTCAAGAGTCTTCTCCAACACCACAGTTCAAAAGCATCAATTCTTCAGTGCTCAGCTTTCTTCACAGTCCAACTGTCACATCCATACATGACCACTGGAAAAACCATAGCCTTGACTAGATGGACCTTTGTTGGCAAAGTAATGTCTCTGCTTTTGAATATGCTATCTAGGTTGGTCATAACTTTTCCTTCCAAGGAATAAGCATCTTTTAATTTCATGGCTGCAGTCACCATCTGCAGTGATTTTGGAGCCCAAAAAAATAAAGTCTGACACTGTTTCCACTGTTTCCCCATCTATTTCCCATGAAGTGATGGGACCAGATGCCGTGATCTTCGTTTTCTGAATGTTGAGCTTTAAGCCAACTTTTTCACTCTCCTCTTTCACTTTCATCAAGAGGCATTTTAGTTCCTCTTCACTTTCTGCCATAAGGGTGGTGTCATCTGCATATCTGAGGTTATTGATATTTCTCCTGGCAATCTTGATTCCAGCTTGTGCGTCTTCCAGCCCAGCGTTTCTCATGATGTACTCGGCATATCATTCAGAGTACTTGTTAAATCAGAATTCTTTTGCTCAGTTAGCTTAAATTATGCAGTTCTTTTGCTTTATTAGGGGCTTCCCTCATAGCTCAATTGGTAAATAATCTGCCTGCAGTGCAGAAGACCCCGGTTCGATTCTTGGGTCAGGAAGATCTGCTGGAGAAGGGATAGGCTACCCACTCAAGTATTCTTGGGCTTCCCTTGTGGCTCAGCCTGCAATGCGGGAGACGTTGGGAAGATCCCCTGGAGAAGGGAAAGGCTACCCATTCCAGTATTCTGGCCTGGAGAATTCCATGGACTGTATATGTATGGTCCATGGGGTTGCAAACAGTCAGACACACTGAGGGGCTTTCACTTTTGCTTTGTTCCTTAAACTTCTTCCTGACAGACTAAAATTGTCAAATTTGTTGGACTCTACTGTCAACCGTTGACTAATTCCTTTTTTTTTTTTTTCCAAGTTGCACAGTGGAGATTGGTGTTTGTTATTTTATCTGAACTTGGCGAAAGCATGCACAGATGAAATAAATGCCTTTTCTCTTTCCACTCCTCTTGCTATCCATCAATCCTTCCTTACTGCTGAAAATGAGTTATTTGTTTATAGGGTAATTTTTGTTGTGCACTGTCTTACCTTTTTATTTTGAGCTATTTTGTGCCATTTATAAAAAATAAACTAGTATAAATTAAGAATTGTGGAAATAGGTGAAACATCTAGACAAAGGTGTTTATTAAATACCTGTAGTGTAGATGGCATCATATAGTATATTAGGCCACCTGTTTTACCATTTACATATGAAGTGGAATAATTAAGTTTAATATACTAAAAACTTTTAAATTAATTCTGATGATCTGCTTTTTAGGTTGGTATTTTATATTTAAAATATTTTACTTCCTGTATATTTTCTTTGTAGTTCATTCATATTCTGTGTTAGTCATGGTTGACTATTTTATTTTTAAAAATATTTTATTGGTGTATAATTGATTTGCAGTGTTGGGTTAGTTTCAGATATACATCAAAGTGAACCTGTTATACAAGTACATGTATCCACTCTTTTTAAGATTCTTTTCCCATATAGACCATTACAGAGTACTGAGTAGAATTCCCTGTGCTACACACTAGGTCATTATTAGTTATCTGTTTTATATATAGTACTATGTGTATGTTAAACCCTGTCTTACAATTTATACACCCTGGTTTCCCCCTGGTAGCCACAAGTTTATTTCCTACATCTGCAACTTTTCAGTTTTGTAGATAAGTTCATTTGTAGCCTTTGTTAGATGCTGCATATAAGTGATATCATATGGTATTTGTCATTGTATGACTTACTTTAGTCTATTTTAAATAGTCACATAAATCTCCCAATATCATTTTTAGCCTTTCAGGAGATAGTGTCTTGAGAAAGAAATTGAATATAAAAATTAATTAGGATATAAAACACCTGTAAAGAACTTATATTTCAAAAGGATGTATAGATGAGATCTTAGATAAATTTTTTTAGAAAATTTTACTTGAGGGGCAGATAATTTTGGCTTTATTTTTATAATGTCAGTGTTTGTTCATTTGACACATTTATCATCTTACTGTATCTTTTGGGTATGTGAGTAATTATTAGTGGATTTAAGGGATTTATACTTAATGGAATGTAATATTTTAATTCAGTGTTTTGCCTTGCCTATTTTAAGAACTGACTTTCTTCCTTAAGCTATTTTAGTCATCTCCAGAACATTAGACACTAGAACTGGAACCTCAGGTCTTGCTTCACTTTATTCTTCAAAAATTTCTACTAAATAGTTAAAGAAACAGTAATAATTAAAAATGTTAAAGCTAGTGATCATAGTTATTATTATTAAATTTATCTTTTTGTGCTTTAGTTCCTGAAGCAATTGTTTCATTTCAAATCATATTAATCTAATTAAAACAGAAGATCAGGCAAGTGATATTAATGAAGCATTCTATGTAAATAAATGCCAGGTTGTAAATTCCAATAAAAGCTGTCACAGACTGTTGTAATAAAAACATACCTAAGAGTATAACTATTTGAATGAATGAAAGAAGAAGTGGAACCAAACCCAGCCAATCTGGATAATACAGTCTGAGAGAGTTTTCTACTGTGACTAGTCTTTTTCTTCTGCTTCTTAGCTTTATGTAGAAAAATGTTCTCAGTCCTCCATTTAATTTTTCTGGCCAGTCAAAATCAAATGTTAACTTGCAGTGTTACCAGTGAAAGATGACTTAATGTCTCATTTTTCAACTGTACAGACCTAATTTTTGATAGCCTGTTCTGGATAGATAAGGTTTTGGGTATGAATAAAAGATTACTCAAAAATGGAATCCCCACTCATCTCAGGTAACCTGAAAGATTAAAGAAGACTCCTTTCTTCTCCATCTCTGAAATGCGCTGTACTCTTCCTTAACTAATCATGGACACAAATTCATCTTGGAACAGCACTCTTGTGGACGTTGGGTTTCTTCCTGTCCTCAGTCTCTTCCCACCATTTTTCCCCCCAGATAGTTGTTGAGAGATTAAAGTGTACCAGATGCTGGGTACAAGATAAAATGCTGAACAAGACAGTCAAGGCTCCTGCTCTTCAGCAGCTTAGTTTTATCTCCCCATACTTTTAATTTCTTACTCTAGGATAATATGAAAGAATCACTTACGTGCTGTCACCAGTGTTTAGGTAGGTTGTCTTTCAAAAGGTGGTTTGTATATTGGCTTGTTTGATAAAAGGGAACATATCCCCAAAGAGGAAATATTATAAATTGTAATTATATTCCCAAATGGTACCCATAATATAACTGAATTCCAGAACTAACAATATTATGGTCTCATCTTTGGGGATATAGATTCCAGCTGTAACTTTAAAATTCGGAGACTATATTTTGCTTTCCAGCAATTTTAATAACTGAAGAATGTTCTTTCCTCCCCCACCCCAATTTCCATATGCCTTAAACAGCAGGGGTATTTCTTTTTTTTTCCCCACCCACTGGCAGTCAGAGATTTCTTCACCAACTGTGGTAGTGATGATGGCAATAGGAGAATGAGTGTGCCCTCCAGCTGTGACAGAAAGGAGGTATGGGCTTTGGACAGTTAGGGGGATGGGTGAAGTAGTTATGCAGGGGGACAGATGTATGAAAGACCATTCAGGAGGTAGAGAAGCTTTTGCACCTAGAAGAGGAAGTACGGGAGTTCAGGGTAGATGGAGTAATAATGGGATGGATTCAAGATGGTGTTAAAGGGGAGTGGGGTAATTCAAGTTGGATGAGTAGAACAGGATACTGGAGGAGAATATTTAACAATAGCTGCTCAAAAGGGAACTGGAATCTTGGCGGGCAGCCTGCCCAAGGACTTGAATTTCTCAGATGTGGCAGATTTACAGAATTAATATTTGCAAGTCAGGTTCTGCCTGTGTGCTGTTTCTTTTTATTGACACTTCCTTTTTTCTATAATATCATTAAGAAATATTTACTTTTAAGCCAGTTTTTAAAAAATATTTTTATTTATTTATTTATTTTGGCTTTGCTAAATGGTGTGAGGAATCTTAGCTCCCCACCCAGATATCGGAACCTGTACCCCATGCAGTGGAAGCGTGGGTTCTTTTTTTGTTTTTTTCTTTTTGCAATCATCTTCCCTCTGTTTATTAGTTAAAACTTTTAGTAGTTTAAAAAATTTTTTATTTTATTTTTAATCATCCATAGGTATACATATGTCCCTTCCCTCTTAAACCTCCCTCCACCTCCCTCCCCATCCCACCCCTCTAGGCTGTCACAGAACACTGGCTTTGGTTTCCCTGCATCATACAGCAAAGTCCCACTGGCTGTCTGTTTTACATATGGTAATGTATATGTTTCAATACTACTCTCTTAAGTCATCCCATCCTCTCCCTCCCTCACTGTGACCCTAAGTTTGTTCCTTATGTCTGCATCTCCTTTGCTACCCTGCAAATAGCATCATCAGTACTATCTTTCTAGATTGCATGTATATGCATTAATATATGATACTGTCTTTCTCTTTCTGACTTACTTCACTCTTGATAATAGGCTCTAGGATCATCCACCTTATTAGAACTGGTGCATTTTTATAGCTGAGTAATACTTCATTGTGTATATGTACCACAGTTTCTTTATCCATTCATCTGTCTATGGAAATCTAGGTTGGGAAGTGTGGACTCTTAACCACTGGACCACCAGGGACGTCCTTCATTATGAAATATTTAGATGGCCATAGATCACATGGATCAGTTTAAAACCATTAAAAAAATTATTCATTTATTTTAATTGGAGGCTAATTAAAATATTGTGGTGGTTTTTGCCATACATTTACATGAATCAGTCATGGGTGTACATGTGTTCCCCATCCTGAACCTCCCTCCCACCTCCCTCCGCATTCCATTTCTCAGGGTCCTCCCAGTGCAGCAGCCCTGAGCACCCTGCCTCATGCATCAAACCTGGACTGACGATCTGTTTCACATATGATAATATACATGTTTCAATGCTGTTATCTCAAATCATCCTGCCCTCGCCTTCTCCCACAGAGTCCAAAAGTCTGTTCTTTACATCTGTGTCTCTCTTGCTGTCTTGCATATAGGGTCATCGTTACCATCTTTCTAAATTCCATATATATGCATTAATATACTGTATTGGTGTTTTTCTTTCTGACTTACTTCGCTCTGTATAATAGGCTCCAGTTTCATCCACCTCATTAGAACTGATTCAAATGCATTCTTTTTAATAGCTGAGTAATATTCCATTGTGTGTATGTACCACAGCCTTCTTATCCATTTGTCTGCCGATAGACATCTAGGTTGCTTCCATGTCCTGGCTATTGTAAACAGTGCTACGATGAACATTGGGGTACATGTGTCTCTTTCAATTCTGGTTTCCTCAGGGTGTATGCCCAGTAGTGGGATTGCTGGGTCATAAGGCAGTTCTATTTCTAGTTTTTTAAGGAATCTCCACACTGTTCTCCATAGTGGCTGTACTGGTTTACATTCCCTCCAACAGTGTAAGAGGGTTCCCTTTTCTCCACACCCTCTCCAGCATTTATTGTTTGTAGACTTTTGGATAGCAGCCATTCTGACTGGCGTGAGATGGTACCTCATTGTGGTTTTGATTTGCATTTCTCTTATAATGAGTGAGGTTGAGCATTTTTTCATGTGTTTGTTAGCCATCTGTATGTCTTCTTTGGAGAAATGTCTGTTTAGTTCTTTGACCCATTTTTTTATTAGGTCGCTTATTTTTCTGGAATTGAGCTGCAGGAGTTGCTTGTATATTTTTGAGATTAATTCTTTGTCAGTTGCTTCATTTGTTATTATTTTCTCTCATCCTGAAGGCTGTCTTTTCACCTTGCTTATAGTTTCCTTCGTTGTACAAAAGCTCTTAAGTTTAATTAGGTCCCATTTGTTTATTTTTGCTTTTATTTCCATTACTCTGGGAGGTGGGTCATGGAGGATCCTGCTGTGATTTACATCAGAGAGTGTTTTGCCTATGTTTTCCTCTAGGAGTTGTATAGTTTCTGGTCTTATATTTAGATCTTTAATCCATTTTGAGTTTAATTTTGTGTATGGTGTTAGAAAGTGTTCTAGTTTCATTCTTTTACAAGTGGTTGACCAGTTTTCCCAGCACCACTTGTTAAAGAGATTATCTTTTCTCCATTGTATATTCTTGCCTCCTTTGTCGAATATAAGGTGTCCATAGGTGCGTGGATTTATCTCTGGGCTATCTATTTTGTTCGATTGATCTATGTTTCTGTTTTTGCGCCAGTACCATACTGTGTTGATGACTGTAGCTTTGTAGTATAGCCTGAAGTCAGGCAGGTCGATTCTTCCAGTTCCATTCTTCTTTCTCAAGATTGCTTTGGCTATTCGAGGTTTTTTGTATTTCCATACAAATTGTGAAATTATTTGTTCTAGTTCTCTGAAAAATACCATTGGTAGCTTGATAGGGATTGCATTGAATCTATAGATTGCTTTGGGTAGTATACTCATTTTCACTATATTGATTCTTCCAATCCATGAACATGGTATATTTCTCCATCTATTTGTCTCATCTTTGATTTCTTTCATCAGTGTTTTATAGTTTTCTATATATAGGTCTTTTGTTTCTTTAAGGCTTCCCTGATGGCTCAGAGGTTAAAGCATCTGCCTGCAATACAGGAGACCTGGGTTCTATCCCTGGGTCAGGAAGATCCCCTGGAGAAGGAAATGGCAACCCACTCCAGTATTCTTGCCTGGAGAATCCAATGGACGGAGGAGCCTGGTGGGCTACAGTCCATGGGGTTGCAAAGAGTCGGACACGACTGAGTGACTTTGCTTTGTTTTTTTAGGTAGATTTATTCCAAAGTATTTTATTCTTTTTGTTGCAATGGTGAATTGAATTGTTTCCTTTATTTCTCTGTTTTCTCATTGTTAGTGTATAGGAATGCAAGGGATTTCTGTGTATTAATTTTATATCTTTCAACTTTACTATATTCATTGATTAGCGCTAGTAATTTTTTGGTGGAGTCTTTAGGGTTTTCTGTGTAGAGGATCATGTCATCTGCAAATCGTGAGAGTTTTACTTCTTTTCCAATCTGGATTCCTTTTATTTCTTTTTCTTCTCTGATTGCTGTGGCTAAAACTTCCAAAACTATGTTGAATAGTGGTGGTAAGAGTGGGCATCCTTGTCTTGTTCCCGTCTTTAGGGGAAATGCTTTCACTTTTTCACCGTTGAGGATAATGTTAAAACCGCTATTCTTATGCATTTGAGAGTCTTTATTAAAATCGTCTTTAAGTTACCTAATTTTTGTGATCTTTTAAAAAATAAATATTATATCATTTAGCATAAATAAGAACTTAAATCCATTAAAAGAAGAAAGCACTGTTACAGTCATGTTAAGGGAGAAGTTTCTAGTAGTAATAATCTAGCTAGCTTACATTAACCATATGTTTTTCACGTTGCCTAATTTTTACATTAAAGTCCTCAGCATATTCATCATCATTTAAAAGGTTCCTGGTCTGATAATTCCCAAACTCTTGCCATATCAAACTCTGGTTCCAGTGTTTGTTCAATCCTTTTGCACTATGTTTTTGTCCTTTTGTGTACCTTGTACCTTTTTGTTGAAAGGTGGACATGATGTGCTGGGTAAAAGGAACTGTAGTAACGAAGGCCTTTAGTAATACAGTGGAGAGGTGTGGTGTGTATTCCACAATCCTAGGATTGGGTCTCAGTCTTTGGTGACCCTGTGTTCCTGGGCTGTGAATTTCACCAGTGCTTCTCAGTTTTTTGTTTTGTTTCTTTCTTATTTTTTACCTTCTTAGGTGGGACAGGATGCCTAGAGGATGCTGGAGTTGTGTATGTTACTTACTCCAAGTAGGTTAGGCTTTGATGGAACCCCAACAGTTTGGGCTGTAAACTGGTTTCTCTTGAGGGCAGTCCTTTTTAAGAGTAGAATGCTCTAGTGCATTTCATGTGGATGTGAGAGCTGAACCATGAGGAAAGCTGAGCACCAAAGAATCGATGCTTTTGTACTGCGGTGTTGGAGTAGACTCTTGAGAGTTCCTTGGACTGCAGGGAGATCAAATCAGTCAATCCTAAAGGAAATCAGTCCTGAATATTCATTGGAAGGATTGCTGTTGAAGCTGAAGCTCCAATACTTTGGCCACCTGATGCAAAGAACTGACTCACTGGGAAAGACTATGATGCTGGGGAAGATTGAAGTCAGGAGGAGAAGGTGACGATTGAGCATAAGATGGTTGGATGGCATTACCAACTCGATTGGCTTGAGTTTGAGCAAGCTCTGGGAGTTGGTGATGGACAGGGAAGCCTGGCGTGCTGCAGTCCGTGGAGTCTCAAAGAGTTGGATGTGACTGAATGACTGAACTGAACTGAAGTGCATTTCAGAATGGTTGTTTCCCTCAACCCCTAGCTAACAGCATGAGGAGATTTTTCTCTGGCATTCACTGTAAGAACCAAGTGGGCTCCTGGAGATAAAATTCATGATTGTATGGAGGCCCTCCATGACTGGTTTCCCCTGAAGTTTTTATCTCTCAAACTTGTATATACAGAGTCTCTAGCACTTTGCCAATTACAGTTCAGGTTTTCCTACTCAGGCACTGGTTTCTGGGGAGATTGCTTTTGCAGGGGTTTCCTCTGTGGTTGGTTATATTTCTCTGTATCTGCCTATCTGCCTCTCCAGTGTTGAGGGCAGTGGTTTGCTCAGTGACCTCACCTCTCTTACAGATGTAAGGTTAGTTGATTTTGCATTTGTTCAGCTTTTTACTGTATGATGAAGCCATTGCCAAATCTGTGCAGGGTGCGTTTGCCACGTTTAGGTATCTGGTCCTTATCCTATTGGTATGAGGGTCTACTGATGACCAGGAAGCAACTTTAAGAGATTGATTTTTTTTTTTAATGATCTTTTGATTTCACAATGGAAAGAAGCGAGGATAAGAGAAAGGAAGACTAGTTCAAATACTATTACAGTAATCTGGGAAAGTGACAGTGAGGACATTGCCGGAGAAAATAGATATGAGCCACAGACTCTAGGCTCTAGAATACTTAGTGGCTGAATTCGTATCAGGCAAGAGTAAGGAATTGAGGATGACTACCAGGTTTTTGGTTTGGACAACTAAATGGACATGTGTTATTAACTAGAGGAGGAACAGAGAGGAATGTGGCATTTAAGTTGCCTGAAGGATATTCAGGTGGTTGTGCCCAGAATACATTTGAATTAATTGACCTGGAACTTTTAGCAACTCTGAATTAGAGATAGAGGTTTGGTGGTGTCAACATGGACTGTTTTCTGTTGACTGGCATAGTAGGTCTCAGGAAAATGTGTAGAATTGAGAATAGGACATGAAGTAACCTTGGGGAGTGCCAGCATTTTAGGGATAGGAGGGAGAAGATAAGATATGGAAGAGAATGAATAGTGATTTGATGTTTTAAGTCTGAGGGAGTTATCACGAGAGTTATCAAATATACTAACAGAATAAACTAAGACAAGGATTAACCGGTGACCACATTTGATAGCATAGCAAGAGCAGTTCAGGTAGAGTTGTGTGGAAATCATACAGTGGGAAGGGTGGAGAAATCAGCACGTGTACTTAGGAATGGTTAGGCTGCATATAATTGGAAACCCTAAAGAAGATTAAGATTTATTTGCTCTTAAGTAAAAGAAGTCTGAAGGTTGAGAATCCATGACTGAAATGGCAGTTCCACGAAGCTATCATGGGTCTATACCTCTTCTGTCTTTTTATTCTAGTGTTTTAGTAAGCTTGGGCTGCTATAATAAAGTACCATAGGCAGAGTGTCTTATGAAGAACAGAAATTTCTCAGTTCTAGAGGCTGGAAGTCCCAGGATCAAAGTGCCATCATGGTGTGTTTGGAGGGAGGTGGTTTTCCTTGTTGTAGACTTCTTGTGTGTCCTTCCATGGTAGAAAGTTAGCTAGCTCCCTAGTCTCTGCTTGTCAGGTACTAATCCCATTTTGAAGACTACTCTCATGACCTAATTACTTCTCACAGTCTCCACCTCTCAATACCATCACACTGGAATTAGAGTTTTAACAAATCAAATTAGAGTTTTAACCAAAATCAATTTTGGGAGGACACAAACATTCAGTTCATTGTATCTGACATTCTTACAGTGGTCTCATGGTCCAAGAGGGAGGCTGGAACTCCAGCAGTCATACCAGCCTTATAGGCTGAATGTAGGATACGGGAATATAGAACAATACTGCTTTGTGTAAGTCTTCCAACTTAAATCTCCATCTCCTTGGCCAAACTTGAGGCAGGTGAATACACCCAAATTCAAGGGAAATAGGAAAATATTACCTTTTATCTGGGGCTTCCCTGGTGGCTCAGATGGCAAAGAATCTGCCTGCAATGCAGGAGACCTGGGTTTGATCCCTGGGTCAGGAAGATCCCCTGGAGAAGGGAATGGCAACCCACTCCAGTATTCTGGCCTGGAGAATTCCATAGACAGAGGAACCTGGTGGGCTACAGTCCATGAGGTCTCCAAGAGTTGGATACGGCTGAGCGACTAATATACACTTTTTAGCTGAGGCATAATATTGAGACAGACTGGGGCCTGCAACCCTTTGCTGCGAGTGCTCCAACACTTGCACCTGGACAAACCTCTCCTAAAACAACAAAATACAAAGAACTATTTAACTAAAAACAACCACATGCATAAACAGTTGGGTCGAATTTTGGACCAAAAGATACAAAAGACCAAAAAACTCATCTGTCACCTCTGAAGAACCAGGAGCAAAAACATGATGCTGAGCGTGCCCCCTGCCCTCACCATCACCAGAGGGGTGGGCAAAACACCCGAGTCACCCCTCAACCCAATGCCTGGACACACCCCTACCCTCACCCCATAAAAAGGACAAGCTCATCCCCACTCAGGGAGCACGTGTGCAAGGGAACCAGTTACTTGTTCACGCTCCCTCCTGCTGCAGCAGGGGCCCCAGTAAAGCCTTGCCTGAATTTATCTGGCTTCTAGTCAATTTCTGTTGATTGGGGAAGGCCAAGAACCCTGGTTAGTATCAATATGTCAAGCTAAAAATTGGGTTTCTCACTGCTCAGAGGAGAGACCCCCAAGCAACTTAAGAGTCTCTGCTCTAAGAACAGTCTTTTCGACTCTCTGGGAGAGGGAGAGGGTGGGATGATTTGGGAGAATGGCATTGAAACATGTATAATATCATATAAGAAACGAATCGCCAGTCCAGGTTTGATACAGGACAGAGGATGCTTGGGGCTGGTGCACTGGGATGACCCAGAGGGATGGTATGGGGAGGGAGGTGGGATGGGGGTTCAGGGTGGGGAACACATGTACACCTGTGGCGGATTCATGTTGATGTATGGCAAAACCAATACAATATTGTAAAGTAATTAGCCTCCAGTTAAAATAAATTAAAAAAAAAAAAAGTCTCTGCTCTAGAAGAGGTTAAATGTGTGTGTGCGCACACGTGTGTGCATGTTTGAGGGAGGTGAATAAAAGCTTACTTAAAGCTCTGTAAATTTGGTTTCTCTGTTCTTTTGGAGCTTCTGTGGTGTTTCTCCTGGGCATTACTGTGGTTAATTCTAAGGGAACTATTAAAAATAGATAAATAGACTGTGCACCTGACACTGTTTAGATCTATAAACGTTTCTGCTTTTAAACATTTAATTTTGCAGATATTTAGGGCTGTCACGTACGGAAGGCAGACCTTTGCTAAAATATTTTGCTTCCATTCTATAAATTATATTTTGGTATGTTAAGGAAATACTGAAATGACATAGTAATCTGGTTTAGTACCATGAACCTATTATAAAATATTTTCTATTTAACTTGCTTTGTAATTGTCAACATTAGTGTAATTTATCTTCTTCGACTGTTTTGGAATAAAATATATGGTTTCTAATTATAGGGTAGATTAGGTTAAAAGGATTAAACTAATGTAGAATGTAGCAATTCTCTGCTGACATCTGGGAGAATTTGGAAAGAGTGAATATGTTTGGAAATCACATGTTCTTTTAGATAAGAATTTTATTGTGATATGCCTCTTTCCACTTATTGATTAGAACTCTGCATGCTCTGATTTTACCCGTCAAACCAACTTACATGGAGTCAGTTGACTAATCTTTAACTCGTATGGCTAGGTTTTCCCCATAAGTATAGATAGATAGCATGCTTTTATCTTCCATTTTTGGTTTGGAAACCTTGGGACATAGAGCCATATGGTCTGTAGGAACCAAGCAGACCCAGGCTATGGAGAAACAGTTAATCTGCTTCATGTTTGAGCAGAGGAGCAGCATGTGGGAGAGGTGGTTGTACGAGCAGTTGCTTAGGTCAACTTGGACAGGTAAACTTGCTTCTTTTCCATCTTTTACTTGGTCACAGAGTGATATTTCCTGTGGAGTATAATTGCTTCATGAAAGGTATTGACTTAGGTGGTTTTGCAGTATTTTTCTAAATATAGCAGACTAAGCTTTGAGTCATATATCCTAATTTCAACCCTTTTACCATATAGTTCGGTTGATATGGAAGCCCCTCAGTTGCTCTGGGCCGTATTTTAGTGATACTAGGATTAGATAATCTTGTATTGAGTGATATTTTAAAGTTCCTCTGATCCAAGCTTCTGTTTAGTGAATAAAGCCCGTGCAGTATCCCCAGCTTCAACCCATACTGTGCCTTTACTTTTTCGGAGATTGGACTCTCATGTTTTCCAACCCCAAAATGATTCTTTTCCCAGCCTATAAGATTTTTGGATAGCTCTAATGCTTACAGAAAAGGTCTTTGGGATATCGAGTTGCAGTTTGCCTTCTTATCACTTTAACCCATTGGTTTTAGTTCCACTCTCTTTAGCCATGTGAAATAAGACCAATCCCTCTGATAGCTGACAGCCTATTAAGGGTTTGCGCTTTCCCTTTCTTCAGATTATGCATCACTGATACTTCCAGTCATGGCTCACAACTTGTCTTTTTTTTTTTTCCCCCTTGTCTTTCTAGGACTTATTATCTTTCCTTTTCTAGTTCTATACTCCATTAATGCATTTAAGATAAAATTAGCTCTTTTGGCAGGGCAGTCAAGTGCACTATTAATTCATATTAAACTTGCAGTCAGCTAAAACCTGTCTTTTAATTTGGGCTATTGTTATATTTGTCAGTCCTACAAGATTTTTGTCAATACAAGATTTTTGATTCAAGTGCAGAGTTGTACATTTATTTTTGTTAACTTAATCTTATCAGATTTAGTGCAGTGTTTCAGATTACCTGTTCTTTTCAGATACTAATGTGGAATCTAAATATGTTAGTTATCTCAGTTTTATTTTCAAATTTGATGATTATGCAGCGATTGTTTATCTAAGATCAGGGAGTTAGTTTGATTATTTGTATATTTACTTAAGGAAGTCACAGTCTCTTAGCTTACTCTTTTCATTGATTTAGGCATCCATGGATACTAAATGCTTCTTTGTGCAATTGACTGGAAATTGAATATCTGGAGATTAATTTAGTAGAGGTTCCTGTATTTAATCCTATTATCTCCCCCTGTCTTTCTCTTTTATCTATTGATTATTTTAGCTTCTTATGTAGAGATACATTTTAAACATTTATTTTAGATACAAATGTAACTGGAGAATCAGAATATGTTTATTTAAATGTATAGATATGTAGGAAAAAATATATATCTTTGATATATATCCCTTTCTGATACTTAAAAATGTGGGCTTCTGCTTACATTTTGGGGTAAAAAATAAGCTTTTATATTCTGAAATTGAAACCTAAATTTTAATTAGGAAATGCCATCAGTTCAGTCACTCGCTCAGTCGTGTTCAATTCTTTGTGACCCCATGGACTGCAGCACATCCATCCACAGGAAATACCATAAGGAATCCCTTTTAGATGAATATTTTTCTGAATTACAAATGTACATAGAAAAGCTTATTTTTTAAAAAGTCGAAAAAAAATAAAAGATAACTCTGCGGAGGAATTCTTAATAAAATAACTACTATAAACTGCTAGTAAGTAATTAAATATTTACTTTCATAGGTGAACACATTTTATAAGCTGTAAAATACTATAAATATAAGTTCCTATTATTACTCCATCATGTTTTATATAATAGAGTAAAATCTTTATATTGCATAGTGACAGTAGAAATCTCAATAATATTTTGTGAAACCATTTTTATTGCTTTAAGGTACATAGAGAATTTTATTTTGGCCACAGTGATGTATATAATTTAGGTAATTCTTTCAGGCTATTATCCTCTGGTTAAACATCCTCTTTTCTTCCTGCTTATCCCATTTCCCTTAATACCTAGCTTAAGTGCTGTTTCCTGTGTCAGCTCAAGCCCTTTTGTCAAGAGTCTCTTACAGTGGTCCCTTCCTCGTCTGGATTCTTGATGTCTTGCTGCCTGTGTGCCAGCCACATGCCACTCTGTATTTACTGACCTGGTTTTAATTATATGTTTCTTCCCATTAACAAGCCTGAAAATTCCTTGAAGACAAAATTTATATCTTCTTCTATTTTTTTTCCCTTTGGTTTAAGGGCTAGACTAATGGTAGGAGCTTACTAACTGTTGATGGTGATGAGTATTAAGTGTTTATTAAATTTCTCATGTTTCAAAATAATTTTTGTTTCTAATTTTAGATATTTAGAATTATCTTTATGCTGCTGCTAAGTCGCTTCAGTCGTGTCCGACTCTGTGTGACCCCATAGACGGCAGCCCACCAGGCTCCCCGTCCCTGGGATTCTCCAGGCAAGAACACTGGAGTGGGTTGCCATTTCCTACTCCAATGCATGAAAGGGAAAATGAAAGTGAAGTCGCTCAGTCGTGTCCTACCCTCAGCGACCCCATGGACTGCAGCCTACCAGGCTCCTCCGTCCATGGGATTTTCCAGGCAAGAGTACTGGAGTGGGGTGCCATTGCCTTCTCCGTATCTTTATGCCACTAACTTGTAAAAAATTTTTCTTAGTGTAAAGATTCATTCTTTGACCATATTGCTACACATTCTGCTGTGGTGGGTCCTAAAAATTATTATTTCCTTGGTTCTCAGTACTTTGCACAAGATAGATGTTTGCTTAAGAGTTGTCTAATAAAGAGATAAATAACTAGCATGAAAGATTAAATGCTGTAAATGTCTAAGTACTTCAGACTAATGCTAGGAAATGAGTTAAGTCGTAGGGAAAAACCCTGTGGTCTTAATTATTTTATATGGAACTTTAAAAAAATAGCTCCAACTAATGATTAAAAATCAATTATCATACATATATACCTTCTGAAAATCAGAGAGAAAAAATTATCCCGTATCTTTCCTGAGTTGGGTTTTCCTTTGAATACCTGCCCATTTCCTTCTATGGTGTTCTGGGTCCTGTGTCTATGGGTGTGTTCTTCTGAAGCATTTCTTTCCAGTTCTGCATGTGCCCTAAGAAGTACAGATCAGAGACATTGCTGGAATTTGTTAAGAGAAAAAATTTTCCAGAATTCCTCTAGGGAAAGTGGAAAATGAATTATAAACACTAGCCTCAATGAATGGTGCATATTAATGCAGATACTTGAAATATGGCAATAACAAGGTAGGTCCAACTAAAGACATCACCAAATATATTATGGCTTCGACTGTGAAGAAAGCTGAGCGCCGGAATTGATGCTTTTGAACTGTGATGTTGGAGAAGACTCTTGAGAGTCCCTTGGACTGCAAGGAGATCCAGCCAGTCCATTCTAAAGGAGATCAGTCCTGGGTGTTCATTGGAAGGCCTGATGTTAAAGCTGAAACTCCAGTACTTTGGCCACCTCATGCGAGGAGTTGACTCATTGGAAAAGACCCTGATGCTGGGAGGGATTGGGGGCAGGAGGAGAAGAGGACGACAGAGGATGAGATGGCTGGATGGCATCACTGACTCGATGGACGTGAGTCTGAGTAGACTCCGGGAGTTGGTGATGGACAGGGAGGCCTGGCGTACTGCGATTCACGGGGTTGCAAAGAGTCGGACATGACTGAGCAACTGGACTGAACTGAACTGAACTGAACTGATGACTGTATGGATTTGACTGGGGTTAAGGAAATTAGAACAAGGTGAAACATAAAATGCTGCAAGAAATAATAGGGAATGTAAAGTGAGTGCTAAAGAAAAGCAGATACAAAGCAGAATAGATCTAAATGCCAAAACAGTATGTGCGAAGGTTGCAAAAGGAAATTAACAGGAAGACTTTTAACAAATAAGAATGTCACATTAAGTTCTCCTCATTTCTATTCATGGACTCCCTAAAGTGAAAGGGAAAGTCCCCTTAGAAGTCCTCATCACATGGAAACGTGAGAAGAAGTAAGCTGTAGTGACTTCAGTCCACATCAGGGAGCCTCAGTCTTTTCGTGAGGAGACTATTTGCATGAAGCAGGGAATAGAAGGATATTGAAGGATTTACAATTCCCCAAACCTGTGGTGGATCCAAGTTACTAATACCCGATCAGAATGTTATGTTCATATCTGTGATCCCAAGTTTGAACAGCTTCAGAAAAGAAGGTAGATACTGAACTACAGATCTTAGACCTGGTTCTGTGATGTGGGTTGCAACCATCTGGCATGTGACCTGTGGGACACCAGGGAAATGATCTTTAATGATAAGAAAGTGCTACCTATACATATAGCTTCTGCTATGTGCACTGCTTAAAAAACAGAAATAAGGAGAGATATTTTAAATTTAGTTTTTATTTTATATTGGAGTGCAGTTGATTTACAATGTTGTGTGAGTTTCAAGTGAATGGTAAAGTGATTCAGTTATATGATACATATTCACATATCCATTCTTTTTCAGATGTTTTTCCCATATAAATTATTATATAATATCAAGTAGAGTTTCCTGTGTTATACAGTAGGTCCTTGTTGATTATTTTTATATATAGTAGTGTGTATATTTCAGAGAAGGCAATGGCACCCCACTCCAGTACTCACGCCTGGAAAATCCCATGGATGGAGGAGCCTGGTAGGCTGCAGTCCATGGGGTCGCTAAGAGTCGGACACGACTGAGCGACTTCCCTTTCACTTTTCACTTTCATGCATTGGAGAAGGAAATGGCAACCCACTCCAGTGTTCTTGCCTGGAGATTCCCAGGGACGGAGGAGCCTGGTGGGCTGCCGTCTATGGGGTCACACAGAGTCGGACACAACTGAAGCAACTTAGCAGCAGTAGCAGCAGCAGTGTGTATATTTTAGTACCAAGCTTCTAATTCATCCCCACCTGCCATGTTTCCCTTTTGGTAACCACAAGTTTGTTTTTAAAGTCTGTGAGTCTATTTTTGTTTTGTAAATAAGTAGGAGAGAGAGATTTAAATGATGCAACTTATTTTCCAATAAGCTCCAATACTTTGGCCACCTGATTTGAAGAGCCGGCTCATTGGAAAAGACCCTGATGCTGGGAAAGATTGAGGGCAGGAAGAGAAGGAGGCCACAGAGGAAGAGATGGTTGGATGGCATCACCAACTCAATGGACATGAGTTTGAGCAAACTCCAGGAGATAGTGAAGGACAGGGAAGCCTGGCGTGCCACAGTCCATGGGGTCACAAAGAGTCGGACACAACTTAGGGACTGAACAACAACGACGACTTATTTTTAGTTTTACGGTAAGCTTTTGCATGAGATAAAAAAGAAAAAAAATGGTAAAGCCAGGAAGAAATTCTGAGTAGGTTATTTTCAGTGCTTAGTAGTAAGAGGAATAACATTAGACGGCTTTTAAATGTTTTCCACTCATCTTAATTTCTTGGGATATGTAATTTATTTAGAAAGAAGGTATTTTCTTGGCTATTAACATGATTAGAATAAACTATTATTGTTCATTTGTACTTGAGGAAAATGTTACACATAGATAATAATTTAAAATAAGCTTGAAGAAGGAATCATGAGCTTGTGACTGAGTTTTAAAATCATTTTTTCTTGATTATAGAAAATTTGGGAAGTACAGATCAATAGAGAGAAGGTTTAGTATCTTCAGTATCTTTATGTATATGAGGTATCTGTTTCCCTCAAACTGATATTGAGAATATAAAAAAATAGACTTTTTAAGTGTATTTAAAACAAAGGCTGGATATTAATATTTTGTGTGGTTGCATAGACACTGTTTTTGACACGGTAAACCTGTTTTTTCACTTCACTGTTAACGATGAAGAACTTTACAAAGACAACGTTAGAAACAGATTTCTAATTTTTCACACCTCCTTAGCACCAGGTTGTAAGCTCTGTTGAAAATTTGATCAGGCTGATCTAGTTTCATTGCTAAACTACTTAAAATCCCATGAGCAGTCTCTCAGAGGCTGCCAAATGCTCCTTGCTACTTGTTAGCTAGCTGTGATCCAGCTAACTCTTGGCATTTTATCACTTAGGAGACACATTTGGATCCTGATATGTGTCATTAGTCAACACTGGAATTATACAGTGCATCAGGAATAAGAGAATTCTGTTTTCTAGATCCAAAATGACTTTTTTAAAAAAAGAAACTTATATTGGAGTGCAGTTGAAACTAACAAACATTTCAGATCAGGTATATAAAAAGTGATTCAGTTACATGTATACATTGTCTACTATTTTTCAAATTCTTTTCCCAATTAGTTGTTACATAATATTGAGCAAAGTCCACTGCGCTATACAGTGAGTCCTTGTTGGTTATTCATTTTAAATACAGCAGTGGGTAGGAATCTAGCAGAGAAGGCGATGGCACCCCACTCCAGTACTCTTGCCTGGAAAATCCCATGGTTGGAGGAGCCTGGTGGGCTGCAGTTCATGGGGTCACGAAGAGTCAGACACAACTGAGCGACTTCACTTTTACTTTTCACTTTCATGAATTGGAGAAGGCAATGGCAACCCACTCCAGTGTTCTTGCTTGGAGAATCCCAGGGATTGGGGGGAGCCTGATGGGCTGCCGTCTATGGGGTCTCACAGAGTTGGACATGACTGAAGCGACTTAGCAGCAGCAGCAGGAATCTAGATCCACCAAGACTTTTTATAGTCCATTAGGAGAACTTGGGCTTCCCAGGTGGTGCTAGTGGTAAAGAACCCACTAAGAGACATAAGAGATGTGGGTTTGATCCTCAGGTCGGGAAGATTCACTGGAGGAGGGCATGGCCATCTACTCCAGTATTCTTGCCTGGAGAATCTCATGGACAGAGAAGCCTGGTGAGCTACAGTCAGTGGGGTCACAAAGAGTCGGACATGACTAAAGTGACCTAGCATACGTGCACAGGAGAACTTAATTGTGTTCTAAATTCTCTGTCTGAGGCTTCTCTGGTTAATGACATGCAGATTTGACATGGTTAATGACAAAAGATGGGGAGTGGGTTTTGGATGTCCAGTTTGCAACACATACTGCTCACCAGTGCTAAATATAACAGCTAGACCGTTCTGTATAAAATAGCCCTCTTCTAACCCTCTACAGTCATTTTATTGTTTATTTTCTGACCTTGATTTATTTCCTTTAAGGAAATAGGGAGGTTGTTGTCTTTTGAGGATTTGTTTCATTAAAAATAACAAAACAAGAAACATGTGTAATATCATGTATGAGACGAGTCGCCAGTCCAGGTTCGATGCACGATGCTGGATGCTTGGGGCTGGTGTACTGGGATGGCCCAGAGGGAGGGTATGGGGAGGGAGGAGGGAGGAGGGTTCAGGATGGGGAACACAGGTATACCTGTGGTGGATTCATTTTGATGTTGGGCAAAACTAATACAATATTGTAAAGTTTAAAAATAAAATAAAATTAAAAAAAAAACCAAATATCTACCCCTCACAACTTGATGGACTAATTTGTTTCTTTAAAAAAAAAAGTATCCTTTGAATATAGGGATTAGGAATCAGTGTGAAGAAATTGTTTGGATAACATTCATGTTGTTAAACTATAGTATTAATTGAAGCTGAAATAGCTAAGGAGATTCCTTATGCTTCCCCTTGTATTGCTTGATTAGAGGAAACCAGAGGATTGGAGGAAGCCAGAAGATTCTGTTAATGCCTTATGCCTGGTCTAAGAGAGTCATTCCTTCATTAAAAATTATTTATTGGCACTTCTTTATGTGCTGGAGATACAGAGATAAATGAAACAAAATGTGTTATAGTAGTTTAATTTCAGTAGAAATTAGGAACAGCTGTTTTTTGAAGTTATTCTCTTTCCATGTCTTCCCTCTACCTTTGGGCATACAGGTGAATTAACCAAAAGAATTTTAAGAGTACAAATGGGGATTCGTTACTCTGAAGGCTTTATGTTTACTTGTATCTTTTTTCTCCTTGCTAAACATAAGATGGTGAAATACTAACAAAGTCAGTTTCCATCACTGAAGTTTGGGATGGATATCTGTTTTCTCATATTAAATGGCTGCTTTCTCTGGAGGGCTTCCCAGGTGGCACAAGTGATAGAGACTCTGCCTGCCAGTGCGGGAGATACAGGAGACACAGTTTCACCCCTGGATTGGAAAGATCACCTGGGAAGGAAATGACAACTCACCCCAGTATTTCTTGCCTGGAAAACTCCATGGACCGAAGAGCCTGGTGGACTGCAGTCCATGAGGTTGCAAAGAGTTGGACATGACTGAGTGCACACACACACACACACACACACACACACACTTTCTCTTGCTTTCACCTTCAGTGTTACATCTTTTTGGAATATTAAAAGAATCACATGCAAAAGACAGGTAGCAGATAGTAGATCTGCCTGTGAAAAGTAAATATAGGATATTGTGGCCGGGCTGACAGACATATGTGTTTATTGGCCGTTGGACTTTTCATTGTATGAGCTCTTACCTAATGATGTTTATACATAGTTCATGACTCTGCCTCACAGGAATATTGTGGGGGCATGATTAAATATTATCCAAGAGTGGCGCACATTCCCCAAACATTTTATAAACATTAAATCATTATTATAACTAGCATGTATAATGTAAAGAAAACTTGTGATGAATCCTGCTCACCAGATTTTTAAAAATCTATGAATAAAACAGTCATATCCGTCTTAACTATTCTGTAAATTCAGCTCAAACACATTAGGCCATTTTTATTTACTGACTTTTGTGAAATAATGATTTTTTCTCTAGAGATCTATCATACATAGACATTGACATACATACACATATGTGCATGTAGTGAGTGAGGCATTAGCTCTGTACTACAGGGACTATTCACCTTTCATTTATATGTAGCTTGGAAAACCTTTTTGTAGATTAACAGTAGTCTTAAAAACCCTTTTTATACGTTAGTCAAAGTTCCTTATTTTCTACTGTTTCCTTCAGAGCAAGAGATTTAATCTCAAATTAGGTAGCTGGATTATAGAGTGAATTCTTTACCCCTTTTCCAGACTGTAAAGTCCTTATTATAAGTGTGGTTGAGAATTTGCTGTAATTAAACTCTTAAATGACAGTATCTGTTGTAGATGTGCTATTAGTTAAATGCTTCATTGTCTTAGATCTTTTACATGATACATGGTGGCAACCATGTAATAGAGTTTATTCACATGAATAGTAAACCTTTGTTTCTTTGTTAGATTTGGCAATTTTCCTAAGGTAAATTTGAAATAATTTTATTTGAGGGTATGGTTATGACATTTTTTTCACATTTTAAAGTTCAAGAATTAAGCAGAAGTCTCTTTGGTGCTTTTTCAATGAATATATATAAATTCTGAATTATATTTTCAAACATGAAATTAACTAATGCAAAATATTTTACTACAGATGCAGCCACTTTCCTATTTATTTTTTTATTTTTTATTGTTCTACATGTTCTTTGGTTAAAAAGTTCTGTGTATTAAGTTTTTCTACATTTGGGAAAATTTCTTTAGGCTAGACTCTCAAGTAATGGTATTATATTGTTGGATCAAAGTGTGTGAACTTTTTTAGCAAGTTGTTGATTTATACTTACTGCCAAATTGGTTTTGAAAACTGTACCAGTTTATTGCCATCAGTAGTATTTGAATATCCATTTTTTTTACATATTATTTAATTAAGAATTTAAATCCCATTGTTGCTTTAATATGTATTTGTTTGATTCCCAGTAAGGTTTAATGTTTTCCATGTTTCAAAATTAGTTGTGATGTTTCTTATTGCTTCTGCCCATTTTCTATGAAGTTTAGAATTTTTATTTTCATATTATTAATAGTTATTTCTACATATAAAGTTTAATCAAAAGTATCTAAATGTGTCACCCCTCTCTGCTCTCCACCCCATTCCCTCCCCCGCCCCACAAAGTGAAAGTCGCTCAGTTGTATACATTTTGCGATTCTTTTCGACCACATGGACTGTATGAATTCTCTAGGCCAGAATACTGGATCTTCCCAACCCAGCGATCGAACTAGGTCTCCCTCATTGCAGGTGCAGTCTCTCCCAGCTGAGCCACAAGGGAAGCCCAAGAATACTGGAGTGGGTAGCCTATCCCTTCTCCAGCGGATCTTCCCCACCCAGGAACGGAGCCGGGGTCGCCTGCATTGCAGGTGGATTCTTTTTACCAACTGAATTATCAGGGAAGCCCCAGAAAACCTGACCAAAATTAAATCAGACAACAAACTGGGGAAAAAATGTTTGCAGAAAACATCAGCGGTTTAATATTTTTATCTGGCCACATATCTTGGGTCTTTATGCAGCATGAATGGCACAAAGTATGATCTTTTACTGGAGACCCAAAGCTAATATTATGATTATTAATTATGATTAATAATGATATGTATGTAATAAAGACAGTGCTATTACGAGAGTTGTCCTCAGGCCTTATGAAGGAGGCATGGGGGTGTTTGCTCCTAGTCTAATTAGACCATACTGGTTTTATGTTTTATTTATTGTTTCCACCACATCCATATTAGTTGCTCATCATCTGTTTCTTCTTACAGCTATTAATGTTTTTACCAGTAGCTATAACTCAAATTTCCGTCTCTTTTTCTACATGTAGTATGGTATATTTGTGTATATACGTTCTCGCACTTTTAACAATGAATTATGAACATTTTTTCATTTCATTAAACATCTTCAAAAATGTATTTTCCCATTACCTGCATATGTTACAATCTAATTATTTCTCTCATCAGATATTTAGGTTACCAGTGTTTCACTGCTACACTTTTGCCATAAACTTCATTATAAATTGTTTGGATTTCTGATTAATTCTTTAAAACAGTTTTTTAGAATAAAAATTACTAGGTCAGAGGTTACAAAAGGTTTATTATTTTAATTTTTTCCCATTTACTCCTTTTTTTTCTTTTAAAACAGGTAATAGAAGTACTGGGTAAATAAGCAAACAGAAGAATGTTTATGCAGTTAAAAAAAGTCTGCCTCTTATCCTAGGCTCCCACTCCCTAGTGATAAAAAAATCCTACAATAAAAGATATTGTTTGGTTACGTATGTTTTCACCAGAGGGGGAAGCTTGGAGGGTGACACTTGTTGCTCCTGTGCCTGTATGTATATGAACTGTCTCTGGCAGAATATACATGTGTATGTGTAGTATACTTCAGTTCACTTCAGTTCAGTCACTCAGTCATGTCCAACTCTTTGCGACCCCATGAATCGCAGCATGCCAGGCCTCCCTGTCCATCACCAACTCCCGGAGTTCACTCAGACTCACGTCCATCGAGTCAGAGATGCCATCCAGCCATCTCATCCTCTGTCATCCCCTTCTCTTCCTGCCCCCAATCCCTCCCAGCATCAGAGTCTTTTCCAATGAGTCAACTCTTTGCATGAGGTGGCCAAAGTCCTGGAGTTTCAGCTTTAGCATCATTCCTTCCAAAGAAATCCCAGGGCTGATCTCCTTCAGAATGGACTGGTTGGATCTTCTTGCAGTCCAAGGGACTCTCAAGAGTCTTCTCCAACATCACAGTTCAAAAGCATCAATTCTTTGGCGCTCAGCTTTCTTCACAGTCCAACTCTCACATCCATACATGACCACTGGAAAAACTATAGCTTTGACTAGATGGACCTTTGCTGGCAAAGTAATGTCTCTGCTTTTGAATATGCTATCTAGGTTGGTCATAACTTTCCTTCCAACGAGTAAGCGTCTTTTAATTTCATGGCTGCAGTCACCATCTGCAGTGATTTTGGAGCCCCCAAAAATAAAGTCTGACACTGTTTCCACTGTTTTTCCATCCATTTCCCATGAAGTGATGGGACCAGATGCCGTGATCTTCGTTTTCTGAATGTTGAGCTTTAAGCCAACTTTTTCACTCTCCACTTTCACTTTCATCAAGAGGCTTTTGAGTTCCTCTTCATTTTCTGCCATAAGGGTGGTGTCATCTGCATATCTGAGGTTATTAATATTTCTCCTGGCAATCTTGATTCCAGCTTGTGCTTCTTCCAGCCCAGCGTTTCTCAGGATGTACTCTGCATAGAAGTTGAATAATGGGAGTGTACCATGTAAGCTATTCTGCATCCTCTGTTTTTCACTTGTAGACTTACACTTCCATATTTTACCGTTTAGGCACTGAATGCTTTAATGTTTGTAGAGTCTTTTCTACATTGGTGAAATTTTAAAATATTATTTATGGCTGGGAGGTTGAATATTTTTCCTTAGGATTATTTGCTGGCCATCGGTAGCCATTCTTCTTACTTGGCCTTTAACGTCCATCCTTGCTCATTATTTAAAAACTAAGATTTTCGTGTTCTGGCAGGTCATAGTATATGAGCAGAATGTATTAAGCATGTTAGCTTTTTGTTGTCCTGTGGGTCATACATCCATTTTTCTCAGTCCATTATTGCTTTTTAGTTTTATTTGGTTCTTTTGGAGGGATCGTCAAAGTTTTAACATCTTTTTGTATTTTTTCATTTTTATATATCTTTAATTTGCTTCTAATTATATATTTTGTGACTCATAAAAAAATCTACGTTTGTTAGAATTATGTACCAAATAAAATGTGATTGGAATTACCCCCTTTCCTTTTGTAAACAGTTTAAAAAATTAAACTGTAAACTTGGTCCACCCCAACTTACTAGAGATTTTGAATCCATGAAGCCTAGTTGAAATAGATTTCACTCCATCAGAATTGGAGATTGATAGAATTTGAATTGTGAAGTTTTGTCAGTGCCTTTTCTGTCCTGCTCCTATGGCCCCGTGAGTATATATGTGTGTAACTTGCAGACGGTGAACTGAATGTGCATCACATTTGTAGCTGATATGTAATTGGTGCTTTGAGGGCAGTGCCAAGTGGGCTCAGGCTTTAGCTGTTTTCAGTGTTCCTCCGTTTGTAACCTCTGTCTTTGCTCTTAATTTAAAAGTGTAGTGCCTGCAGTAACCAGGGAGTAAAGCAGGTCTTGAGTTATTTCAGATTTGGGTCTCTCTCTAGAGTTGCTGGTCACATGATTTTGTTAACTCAGTCATTGATATCTATTTGAAATTTAGAATGAAATGAAAAAGATACATGATCCATGAACCTTTGATATACTTTTTTGTTAATCAGTGTTTAAAAAAAAAAGCGTGTCTGCTTTCTGGAAGCAGATTAGGTGCATGATTTTTTTTTTTTTTTCCTATGTAATTGAATTACGTTATAAGACACTGGGGTTTCCCTGGTGGCTCAAGCAGTAAAGAGTCTGGCTGCAAAGTGGGAGACTTGGGTTCGATCCCTGGGTTGGGAAGATCCCCTGGAATAGAGAATGACAACCCATTCCAGTATTCTTGCCTAGAGAATTCCATGGACAGAGGAGCCTGAAGGGCTACAGCCCATGGGATCACAGAGGGTCAGACATGACTGAGTGACTAACAACTTTCACTTCCATTTCATGAGCCACTAGATTAAGTAGCCACTCTGTGCTTTTTCAAAAGTAGATAAATTTCTTAAAGATCCTAAAAAGGAAAAGGAACATGTTAATATGACAGTGTACGCATTTAAAATATTTGTACATTCAGTATTTACCTTTAGATTTTCACTGTTCAATAGAAATTGAATCTGAATAAAGTGTTTGGTGATCTCATGTCACTGGGTAAGGGACCAAGCTGTGATTCACATGCACGGATGGACAGGTATCACTCCCCACTCCCCTGGAAACATTTGTCTTCATATAAAATTAATTTATTCCAGGGCTTTTCCCTCAGAACCATCTGAAGGCTCTTATTTCTGGTGACCTTAATGCCTCTGTAGGAAGCTAATGGAGATCAACAGTATCCGTTCTGTCACTGTGGTGCTTCGTGGTCCTTCAGGAGCAGGGGAGGAGTGAAAGGAATGGCAACTGTGGGCGCGACTGTGGCATTGGTGACTTGGTTATACGTGACAGAATTAGCTGCGACATAATTAGCTTGGCAATGTAATATGTGACATAGTTAGCTTAAACTGTTGCAGTCATTGTTACTATTTGCTGTGCTCTCCAATCCTTTCAACAGCACTGCAAGGAAAGTATCCTTCCCATTTTGCAAATGAGGAAACTGAGACTCAGAAATTATGTTTCCTTGAAAATGAGCATGGGTACTGTAAACAGGCGGAGAAGGTGAATTTAACACTGGACGTGGTCAAGTTAAGAGAGAACTGCCTTGCTAGAAATTTCAAACTGATTTGGAGAAGCTGGTTTGTAGCTTGGTAGAGAGGATTGGACTAAAGAGATGGGTTTGGAAAATCCTGTGCACAGAAGCGGGCTTCCCTGGTGGCGCTAGGGGTACATATACACAATGGAGTATTACTCAGCCATTAAAAAGAATACATTTGACTCAGTTCTTATGAGATGGATGAAACTGGAACCTATTATACAAAGTGAAGTAAGCCAGAAAGAAAAACACCAATACAGGATACTAACGCATATATATAGAATTTAGAAAGATGGTAACAATAACCCTGTGTACGAGACTGCAAAAGAGACACCGATGTATAGATCAGTCTTATGGACTCTGTGGGAGAGGGAGAGGGTGGGGAGATTTGGGAGAATAGCATTGAAACATGTATAATATCATGTATGAAACGAGTCGCCAGTCCAGGTTCGATGCACGGTACTGGATGCTTGGGGTGGTGCACTGGGACGACCCAGAGGGAGGGTAGGGGAGGGAGGAGGGAGGAGGGTTCAGGATGGGGAACGCGGGTATACCTGTGGCGGATTCATTTCGATATTTGGCAAAACTAATACAATATTGTAAAGTTTAAAAATAAAATTAAAAAAAAAAAAAAGAACCACCTGCCAGGGCAGGAGGTACGAGACACGCAGGTTTGATCCCTGGGTTGGGAAGATCCCCTGGAGGAGGGCATGGCAGCCCACTCCAGGATTCCTGCCTGGAGAATCCCCATGGACAGAGGAGCCTGGCAGGCTATAGTCCATGGGGTTGCAGACTTGGACACCATGACGGAAGCGACTTAGCAAGCATATACAGAGATGGTAGTTAAAATTCGGAAATTTGCTAGTGATGTATTCCACAGTCACCATGGCAGTGGAGTTGATTAATTGTTCACCTGTGTGATGGTCCCTGCCACTCTTTCCAGAGCACAGGTCCTGACTGCCTGGGAAGCATTCATTTTGTTCCAGGGAGGTGATAGAACGTTAGGATACTTTAGGCGGCGTTGTAGGTAGATTTTCTCAGCCCTGTCCTGTTTTATCACTCTGTTGGTAAAAATATGATGTGCTGCTACAGCTGAGATTTGAAGGATAGGAGGACAGGCACACACCTAGGAAGATGCTTCAGAATCTTTAGCTTTATAGTTTGAAACCCCTTCCTCTCATTGATTCTCTGCCCCCACCAATACATCTTTTAGAATCACTGTCCTGGAGTCATTCAAAGAGGGGAGATGTTGCTTTAAATTCTACTCATAAAGAGATACACTTTTTGTTACCTAATTAACTGGGAGAAACATATAAGAAATATATTATCTTCTTTAATATTACAAAGAAGAGATTCCAAGGAAGTGGCTTGCTCAACTTTAAGGAATGGTTTGTATTGCAAGGACACAGCTAAGCCGAGCCCTGGCCTTGGCTGTTCTGCGGTCAGTTCTCTTGCCCCATCGCCACCCCTGGATCCACCACCATGCCCCCGCTTCACTCAGAGCCTCTCAACTTTCAGCTTCTCCACCTTGGTGGAACATCCTTACCACTGGGCCCTTGACTTGGACCTGGCTTTCTTTTCTAGCCTTCACCACTGGTTTGGCTCTAGGCCCAAGATTTTACAACCCGAAGGAATAACATGAGGCTCTAGGGCAATAGCAGGAAGGCCATGATGCCACTGGCAGGCAATTTTGAGGCTTTGGTCTCTCCAGGCGAAATTCACCGATATTTTCTCTTTCAAGATGAAACCTGCCATCATGGTCAGGGCATCATGTGATAGGGTTGAACGCAGTTACTAGAGGGACAGGGTGTGTGGAATATGTGTGTGTGAAGAACGTGTGATAAGAATCACCACTGGGGTTTGTTTGTTTGAAACTCCAGGAACATTTCAGTTCCCGTATCCCATATAATGTATGTTGGGAATGAACCTTCCCCATGGAGCATCACACAGGGATGTGACATGTGCCTCAGCTGTGTTAGGGCAGAAGATGAGTTGAGAAGCACCGACCTAGAAGATGGCATTCAACTTGAAGAGAATAGATATTTCTAAATTATATTCCTAAACTCACTGTCAACAACATGCTTTTCATCTATGAGTAACTTTAACATGTATCTATTCGTGGTGCTTAGTAACTACAGAATGATTCTCATCTTAAGGGTCTGACAGTTTGGGAATGGAGAAATAATTAAATGGACAGAGCAATGATTATATACAGGCTTTCCCTTTTCATTACAAGTACATGTTATGTTTTCATAACCATGAAGAAAATACTCATTTTTGCAAATGCCATCAGTCTTTAACAATCATAAATTCATTTGGCAAGATAAATGGTGTGGCTGCACAGAATTGTGGTTATTGTTACATTGTTTTGTTTACTGTAAACCTGGCTCAATATTGGTAAATACAGTGTGGCAGAAACTGAAGTGTTGTGAGCTATCTGGGCATTGGTCCAAGAGATCATTAAAAATACTGCCGCAGACTAATTTGGGTTTATGAATAATATTTTGTTAACAGCTTAACTAAAATTGAGCCACATGGTCTAGCTTAAAATTCTGAATCCACTAGTTAATGAGAGTACTATAAGTGGATAGTGCATACTTAATATTCTGTATTTGAGTGATGAATTTATATGTACTTTTGTGTTAACCTTTGAATTGTAAGTCCCCAAATGCCTAATATAATCTAGTATCTTTAAAGTTTACTTAATGCTGTGATTTGCAGGTAATTTGAGTTTGTTATAAACTAAAATATTGTTGGTTTAACAATAACATCTAAGGAGGAGAAAGTGCTGAACAAATATTACAGTGGATGTTCAACATCCATTTTGGCATATGGATGTGTAAACAGCTGAAGTTTATAATAACATTCACTAGAAAGATGGAAGGATATAGTGTTGTTTTAAAAGTCCAATTATTTATTATACTAATAATTATACCTTAATATAGCTTATGGGAATTATTAATGTTTGGTTTTAAATTTATAATTCATATTAAGTACAAAAGAGAACTTAGGGTATGAAAAATTAGATGATACAAGACAAAAATAATCCTTATTTAGGTGTTTCTTGCCAAAAGATACAATGTGCCTTATTTTTTTGTGTCCTATTTTAATTAAAGTTCTTTCTGAACATACATGTATAAACTCCCATTGAAAAGATGTTGGAAGAGTTGATTTTCTGTCACTGTTAGTGTGAAAAATACTTTTGTAATGAAAAGGTGTATGCATTGTTTAAAGAGTGAATTTTAAATATACCTCTTCTCAATAAATATTTTTTTCTTTTCCCAGGTTAGCACTCTACGTATATGAGTATCTGCTCCATGTAGGAGCTCAGAAATCGGCCCAAACATTTTTATCAGAGGTATGTTATGTATATTTTCTGTATTGTATTTTGATATCCTATATAAGTGAATGAAAAATAAAATGTAACAGTTATCTGAAAATTGTGAATGTTCAGTTATCCAAATGCATAATGTAGTCTTTGTAGATTATTGGAAGCATTTGCAGTATCTCAAAATGCCATTTCCATGCAAATAACTTTCTACTCAACTTTCTAGCCATTTCTCCCCCCTGAGAAATAGAAACTAATAGTAATCTCAGCAACAATAATCAAGAAAGCATATTTGCTTTAAAAGGCAAACACCATCATATCTCTAGTTTTAGAAATATTTTATTTTGGCATTATTCACAGTTTTGGAAAATATGGTTTTTGTTTTTATTTTGTATAGATAATAGTGGGTTGATGACGGAACTTAAGTTAGAAAAGATTTTGATAATCTTGCTTCAAGTTTTTGTTTCTATTTTTCTCCTTCACAATTTTTAAACCTTAAATTTTAGCTTTCATACAGTGTTACCTTTTCTTCTTCAATTTATATAATAATGAGGAAGAGGAGGACTTTACTGAGTTATATTATGTGTGAGCATATTATCTATAGTTCTAAGAAATTTGCAAGGCATCTGGCATTATTTCTGATTTACTGATAAGAACTACAGGACTCAGGGAGTTCATATAACTAGTTTGTGCTCACACAGCTTAGTAAGTTATTGAACTAGGATTCAAACCTTCACTTCAGTTCAGTTCAGTCGCTCAGTTGTGTCCGACTCTCTGTGACCCCATGAATCGCAGCACGCCAGGCCTCCCTGTCCATCACCATCTCCCGGAGTTCACTCAAACTCACGTCCATCGAGTCAGTGATGCCATCCAGCCATCTCATCCTCTGTCGTCCCCTTCTCTTCCTGCCCCCAATCCTTCCCAGCATCAGAGTCTTTTCCAGTGAGTCAGTTCTTCACATGAGGTGGCCAAAGTGCTGGAGTTTCAGCTTTAGCATCATTCCTTCCAAAGAAATCCCAGGGCTGATGTCCTTCAGAATGGACTGGTTGGATCTCCTTGCAATCCAAGGGACTCTCAAGAGTCTTCTCCAACACCACAGTTCAAAAGCATCAATTCTTCAGTGCTCAGCTTTCTTCACAGTCCAACTCTCACATCCATACATGACCACAGGAAAAACCATAGCCTTGACTAGACAGACCTTTGTTGGCAAAGTAATGTCTCTGCTTTTGAATATGCTATCTAGGTTGGTCATAACTTTTCTTCCAACGAGTAAGCGTCTTTTAATTTCATGGCTGCAGTCACCATCTGCAGTGATTTTGGAGCCCAGAAAAATAAAGTCTGACACTGTTTCCACTGTTTCCCCATCTATTTCCCATGAAGTGATGGGACTAGATGCCATGGTCTTCATTTTCTAAATGTTGAGCTTTAAGCCACCTTTTTCACTCTCCTCTTTCACTCTCATCAAGAGGCTTTTTAGTTCCTCTTCACTTTCTGCCGTGAGGGTGGTGTCATCTGCATGTCTGAGGTTATTGATATTTCTCCCCGGCAATCTTGATTCCAGCTTGTGCCTCTTCCAGCCCAGTGTTTATCATGATGTACTCTGCATATAAGTTAAATAAATAAGGTGACAATATACAGCCTTGACGTATACATTTTCCTGTTTGGAACCAGTCTGTTGTTCCATGTCCAGTTCTAACTGTTGCTTCCTGACCTGCATACAGATTTCTCAAGAGGCAGGTCAGGTGGTCTGGTATGCCCATCTCTTGAAGAATTTTCCACAGTTTATTGTGATCCACACAGTCAAAGGCCTTGGCATAGTCAATAAAGCAGAAATAGATGTTTTTCTGGAACTTTCTTTTTCCATGATCCAAGACCGGGAGCTGACTGTGGCTTAGATCATGAACTCCTTATTGCCAAATTCAGACTTAAATTGAAGAAAGTAGGGAAAACCACTAGATCATTCAGGTATGACCTAAATCAGATCCCTTATGATTCAAATCTTAGGTCCATGTTAATTCCAAAGCCCCCGTTTTTCCCTCTGTTTCTGTGCTGTCCAGTATGGTAGCCACTGCCTAACTATGGCTTTGTGAGCACTTGAAATATGACTGATCGAATTGAGAAGTGCTATAAATATGAAGTTACACACTGAATTTTGAAGACTTGATGTGAAAAAAAGAATACAAAATATGAATAATTTTAAAAATTTGATCACATTGACAGGATAATATTTTGGATATATTAGGTAAAATAAAATTACTAGTGTTATTTTTCTTTTTAAAAGTAGTTACTAGAAAATTTTAAATTATATCCGTGGCTCTCATTTGTGGCCTGTGATTATATTTCTGTGGGACAGTGCTGATCAAAATTATGTTGTCTCTAGTGATCTCATGAGTTTGCCTCTACAAGATCAGGGACATGACAGGCAACCCTTTGACCAAAGTCCCTGCCTGAGGTACAGCCTTCTTGAGATTCACTATCCCCCAACAAGCACACAAGTAAATAAACACACGTATCCCCCCAATCTAATTAAATTAATTAATTAGTATATGTGAACCATTGGGGCCTATTTGCAAGTAAGAAAATTGAGAGGTATGCTCAGAACTTAAGTCAATTGTTTTACCATAGAAGGAATTTATGCAGTGTAATAAAAATGTGATTTCAAAGTATATTTAAATCAAAACAAGTTTAACATATCTATTCCTGATTAAATTGTAAATTAGAAGACTTTGGTCTATAACCTTTCTGAGTCACAATCACTTTGATGTTCCAAAGGAAGCAACAGAGATTGCAAACAGGATACTTTTAATAATTATATTCTTAATCACTGCCAACTTATATTTAAAAGAAACTAAAATCAGTTATGGAGATTTTAAACTTTTGTTTTAATGCAGTTGAAAACTTGATGAAAGGAGTTACTGATCACTTTTCCTAGATAAAGAATTGTTTTGAATTGGCTCAACTTTCTGAATCTGTTTTTTCTTGCCAACATTCATAATCATTTCATCAAACAAAAAAAGTGTTGCTAACTTATTTAAGGACATTCAGATATTTGGATTCAAATAAGTTATGTAGATTAAGCATGTAACTAGATACTGTACTTACAGATATGCTTCTGAACTCAATGGAAAATGGAAATACGACGTTTTCTAGTGCTATTTGGTAAAAATAAAAGTATAATTTCAGAAGAGATTTGCACATTTTTAAACAAGTATTTACCATGATTTTATTGTCTCCGCTTGCATTTGGAATACAAAACTGAGGATTTCTCCATTATCAGTCTGGTTTGATTTCACAAGAGGAATCAGTTAAGCTGAAAAGAAACTCCTGTCACCAGGAAGATATACAGTATTACTGGACTTTGGAGATGGGTGTATGTGATCCCCAGGAGAGTTACATGAAAACCATTGAACATAAGGCAATAGTATATATTTTTGTGGGTACATATTTATGAACGTGAAGTAAAGTAAAAGGTCTGAAAGAATATACATTCCAAAGTAGTTGTTTGTGGGAGTGTGAATGTTAAAGTATTCAAAAAGGAATTTTTATCCTGCAATAAAAAATATTTGTAGGGTTTTTTAAAACAAATATACACAAGCACACACACACACACATATATATTTGTATAGTTAAAATTATCTTGATTTTAAAATGAAAGTTTGGAGGTAGATTTGTAATAGGCCACTGCTGAGTACACCCTAGAGTTCTAGATACAGTCATCCCTCCATATCCACTGGGGATCGATTCCAGGACCCAGCTCCCCTCCCCCGGGGATGCCAAAATCCACAGTTGATCAAGTCCCTTATGTAAAACAGCACAAGTCCCTTATGTAAAACAGTGTTTGCCTATAACCTACACTCATTTTTGCGTGTATTTTCAATCATCTGTAGGTTATTTATAATACCTAATACAGTGCAAATGCTGTGTAATAGTTGTAAATACAATGTAAATGATATGTAAATAGTTGCCCATTGGGAGCAACTTCAACTTTTTGAAACTTTCTGGAACATTTTTTTCCAAGTATTATTTTCTACCCATGGTTGTTTGAATCTGTGGATGTGGAACCTGCAGATAGGGACCGTTGACTGTAATTTCAGTTGGTAAAATTTTAATAGCTTGCTATATTGTCCTCCTTCATGCTTTAAGTTTCCATCATACCAGCTGCTTGTGTCTGTCTGTACATACCAGAAGGCGTCTCTCATCTGAGCTTTAGTCAGTGTATTCACTGCCTAAAATCTCCTCCCCTTCTCTCCTTGATTAGCTCAGAGGTAGCTTTTTCTAGGAAAGCTTTCTCAGGGCTCCACCTCTCCGTGCTGATTGTGCATTCTTAACATGAAAGCCTTTACATATTCTGCCAGGAAGCTTGGACTTATCATCTCGGCAAAAGGGAACTTTTATTCTTTTAAGTAAAAGAGGTTTGTACTGTAGTGTCTGTGTGAATGGTTGTACCCATCCTCTTAAACTATGGACAGTGTAATCTTTTACAGCTTTATATCCTATTTAGCATGGCTTTCTCTCTACTTTCACTTGGATCGTCTGGAAGATTTAGGACTGCTTGTTGTAGAATGGGACTTCCCACGTGGCGCTAGTGGTAAAGAACCCAGCTGCCAATGCAAGAGATGTAGGAGATTCGGGTTCGATTCCTGGCTGGGAAGATCCTCTGGAGGAGGGCATGGCAACCACTCCAGTGTTCTTGCCTGGAGAATCTCATGGACAGAGGAGCCTGGCAGGCTCCTTGGGGTTGCAGAGTCAGACACGACTGAAGCAACTTAGCACTATCAGCATGTTGTAGAATGACTTCTTGAGTCAATTGTGTAGTAAAGGACCATCTTACCTAATTCTTACGCTATACTAGATTTTTACCTAATTCAGTACTGTTAAACAGGGAACTTAAAAAATGAGACTTATTTGAATTGGATATTTGTGATAAAAAGGAAATGACTGAAGTGGCACCAGTTACTCAATGTGGCACCAATTATTCAATGTTCTTACTCTGGTTCTAGGTGAAGTAGAATGCTTCTTCCAGTTTCGGCTTTCTTCCTCAGGATGAGTGAGGATATGGATGACTGTGACATTAGTGAGCCCTTGTCAGCAGGGTTTTTTGTGCTGGGCCACCTCTTTCATTTTGTGTGGGTTTGCCGTCTGGACTAAGTTGTGAGAAAGTCAGGTTGGAACTCCAGGCATCATCTGAGCAAGTAAGATGTGAATCTCAGCATCTAAGTTCTCACTTGGGCTTGCCTTTCTGATAGTGCCCTTAGCTTAGCCTGTCAGAAATTGGATTGCTTTTGGTAGCTTTGGTTATCAGTCAAAATAGTAGGACACTCATTAGTCCAGCAATTTTTTTTCCTAGTTAAAAGTGATATCATTGGACTAACAATAAAAATTAAAACATTTGTCTAGCCAGGTTGTATTGACAAGCTCAGTGTTATCTCTGATTCATCATAGATTCCAAACCATGGCTAAATCCTAAATGTTACTTTGGACTCATTAGAAACTATCTTTTTGCTGGATTATATTGTTCCATTTTAGATAAGATAATTCCTGTTTATTCCTGAAATTTTACATGGCATTTGTGCCTCAGAATGAGGCAAATAAAAAAGAGTTGCAGAGATCCAGATTTTCTCTTCTTAATAATTTTACCTTGTTTATACTTTATTATTAACCCTTATTTGCCATAAATTAGCCAGTAAGGTGGGAGAAGGCAATGGCACCCCACTCCAGTACTGTTGCCCGGAAAATCCCATGGATGGAGGAGCCTGGTAGGCTGCAGTCCATGGGGTCGCTAAGAGTCAGACATGACTGAGCGACTTCACTTTCACTTTCCACTTTCATGCATTGGAGAAGGAAATGGCAGCCCACTCCAGTGTTCTTGCATGGAGAATCCCATGGACTGAGAAGCCTGGTCGGCTGCAGTCCATGGGGTCGCACAGAGTCGGACATGACTGAAGCGACTTAGCAGCAGCCAGTAAGGTAGCCAGAAATAGAAGCTTAAAGACATCTAATGGGTGGCTTCTTCAGATTTTGTTAGGAATGCTAAATTATTGAACTCCATAGACTCAAAATTCTGTTCTGTTTATTTTTTCATCTATGTGAAGAGAGGAAATAATAGTAGTGATTTCCTTGCATGTTTCTTGAACTTTGACTTGGAAACAACATAGTATAATGGGTCAGAGCAATGACTGTGGGGCCACACTGCTGGATATGAATTGTGTTCTAAATCGTATTTACTTATTCCATTTTCTCAATTATGAAAAAAAAGATAATCATAGTAATACTTTAAAGTTGTGCTGAGGTTTAAATGAGTTAGTACATATGAAATAACTTGAAAGACCTGGCATGTGGTAAGTACTCAAAAGTGCTATTTTGAAAATTCTTTTCTATCTTGTGTAGTTTATTTCTTTAAAAATAAAACTGTAAAAGAGGATGAGATGGTTAGATAGCGTCACCAACTCGGTGGGCATGAATCTGAGCAAACTCCAGGAGATACTGAAGGACAGGGGAGCCTGGTGTGTTGCAGTCTGTGGGGTTGCAAAGAATCAGAGACAATTTAGCGACTGAACAACAATAATATAAATATATCGCCTGTGTGCCATATAGCTCCAAGTGTCTGTCACCTGGATAGCCCACAACCCTCCTACTTCCTAGGGTTACCTTTTCTGCCAAAATGACTCCAACTCAAACCCTAATGTGACAGATTGTCTCAGGTCCTCTTTCATATCTCTGGGGCTTACAAGAAGCCGGGGAGGTTGTTACGTTTCCCTTGCTGTAATTTCCTGCTGTCACTCAGCATTGCAGCGCTGCTCTCTTCCTTACGGCTGATGCCTTTTCTTTGCCTCAGCTTTCCTGTTGCCCTCATAGCCTAAAGCCCCACGAACGCATTGGTCATGGATATGAAGGATTCTTACTGAAAGTTAGGGAAAAACTGAAGACTATTAAGTGTTGATTAAGTACAGTACAAGCAACAAAATTGGCTCGGAGATTAGACACAACTATCCTTAAGTTCTTTGGTCTTCTTGCCATAGAGAATTTCTCACCAGCTGTTGTCCTGAAGACTCCTTCTGCCTTTTGTCTTGTTGAGTCCTCACAACTTTCCCAATTGCTCCTTTTCTGAGTACTCCCAGACCCCCAGACTACTCCTTCCTGGAGACTATTAGCAACCTCCTAAATCCTTGTTGTTTTATTATGTAGAATATTAGCTATCTGTTCTTTACTTTCAAACCATTTCTAAGAGCCTCTGCCTTTCTGGGCCAGAAATATGAAGGATCCATCAAGGAGTTTTCCCAATTTCCCAAGAAAAAAATTTCCTTTATAAAGACTTCTGCATTGCTTCTAAAGCAGAACAGCACTATTCACTAAAATTTTCCGTGATTATGGAAATGATCTCTAATCTCTGCTGTTTAGTAAGTTCTCCACTAGTCACATGTGACAACGGAGCCCTTAAAAAGTGGCTAGAGAAATCGAAGAACATTCAATTAATTCTATGTAAAGAGCCACATGTGATTAATGAGTACCACATTGAATAGCACAGTTTTGAATTACATCTCCTTCAGAGTGCAGTCAGATTTTTCTTCCTGTTGTACATCTGTTTGCTTTAATTTTTAAAATTAGAATGTAAAAGTTTTAACTTTTATTACATTTAGTGTATAGCTGCACCTATACTTCTATACATGGACGGTGTTAGAAAATTAGTATAAACAGTAGATTATATTTAACTTAGAAGTCTCAGGAATTTTTCTAGGAACAAACATCTCCCCAACCCAGGGATTGACCCCAGGTCTCCTGCATTACAGGCAGATTCTTTACCATGTGAGCCACCAGGGAAGCCTATACATAGGTATTTAGATTCTTTTCTTAATATAGGAACTAGCTTTATTATTTTATGATATTAATTTTTATAATATTGGTTTTCAAAAAGTATGAAAGGACTTAGGAATACTCTGTAAAGTTTGGATTTCATGAGCTTCGGATGTATTGCTGTGCTGTTGGCGATGCTGTTGAAGTAGATCTAGATCCTCTGAAGTGGTCCCACACTGACAAAGCTGCTGTTGCTGCTGCTAAGTCGCTTCAGTCGTGTCCGACTCTGTGCGACCCCATGGACCGCAGCCCACCAGGCTCCTCCATCCATGGGATTTTCCAGGCAAGAGTACTGGAGTGGGGTGCCATTGCCTTCTCCGACTGACAAAGCTAGAACCCCCCCAAAAAGGTGCTACCAGCATCCAGAATTGCCCCACCTCTACTTTGTTGCCGATTCTGCAACAAGCAGCCACTTTTCTGTTGGAGCCAGGGGCAGGCAGCTTCTCTTCTTCCTCCTGCCCTTTGATCTCCTACTAGTATCTCCTGATAGAACTTCAGGGAAACTAGCTGGCTAGGAGCCTAGGAAATGTAATTTTCAGAATCCAAGTACTGAGTGTAGAATGGAGGATATAGGAGGGTGGGTGTGGGGCTGAGAGGTATGTAAATGACTACATACCTTGCCAGAGCAAATAATGCTGAAATAATAAGTGTGTGTGTGTGTGTGTGTGTGTATCACAGATTCTTTATTATACACACTGTGCTTTGATTTTTGTTTTACTTGACTTTAATTGTTTTCTGTCAGTTTGCTAAACTTTATAAATATTCTCTTTTTGTGCTTGTAGCATTTTTCATTCTATGACCTGTGCCATAGTATAGTTTACTAGTCCCCTTACTAATGGACATTTATATTGTGTCCAGTCTTTTTCAATTACAAATGATGTTTCATTGAAAATTGTTTTATATGTAACTTTGCACATGTGACCATATTAATAAATTCCTATAAGAATTGCTGTATCAGAGAGTAGGTTCATTGAAATTTATAATTTTCATTTATAAATCATATGGCATATCTTATTCTTGCCAGTATACCGTTCATTCATGATTCAGTGTTTGGCTCTGCATTTATATAGAAATGCTGAAAACAGTAGATCATATTACAGCGACACTGCCTAATCACAGACCAGGCCCTTAGATGTAAAGTATGGTGGTAGGCATTGGCCTTCCAATTTACAAGGTTACAGGAGAATACAGCTTTTAGCTGGACTGATGATGGAAGGAAGGGAGGTGAGTGATTTAAAGAGCAAAAGCCTAAGGACTAGGGAAAACATACAGAGGCTGCAATAATACAAGAAGAAAAAATAGAGAGAAATTATTTGCATAGATACCATTTAAGCACCTAAACAAGCCTGAAGCCCATGAAACTCAGTACAACAGAAAATGCCTCTTCATAGACAGCAGAAGAATTGTTTGTAAAGCGACTTTTGACATTTAGAGGTGTTTTCTGGCTATCCCTCAACCTCATCCATCATTATGTTTGCTAAAAAAATTAAACATATGAATATGACTTCAAAATGGAAGTCCTTTACCTTTTTCCAGAGATAATAGTTGTAAGTTTGGTGTCATTTTTTTAATATACATACAACCAAGTTCATACATACATATTCACACATATGTTTAAACAGAAAAGGTTTTATACTGTATGTATTATTCTGTAGCCTTTCTTAATCTCATTTGAAAAACCAGTCTATGATAGCCCTTTTTCCATATAGATTTATCTTATTCTCTTTAATGATTACACACTGTTCTGGGTGTTTAAGTAGTAAATTTTATTTTGCATTCACTGTTTGTGAATATTTTTCACGTCGTTTCTAATTTTCATTGTTTGTAACAATGCCGCAGTAAATGTGACAAAGTTTTCTCTAGATCAGTTTCTGTTTTCCTGAATACCATCTCATGCTTTCTCTAAATGAGTATTATCTGGAGTAGTATTTGGGGCTTCCCAGGTGGCTCAGCAGTAAAGGATACACCTGCCAATGCAGGAGACATGGGTTCGATCCCTGGGTTGGGAAGATCCCCTGGAGGAGAAAATGGCAACCCAACCACTATTCTTGCCTGGAAAATCCCATAGACAGAGGAGCCTGGCGGGTTACAGCCCATGGGGTCACAAAGAGTTGGACACGACTAAGCACGCATGTAACAAGAATAGTAATTAGTTTGGAGGCAAAAGACTACCATTCACTATGGAAACATATTCCTGTGTAGAACCATCTCCTCTTCGTAAATAGCTTGCACATTGGTTGTTGTTCCCTGAATAACTGTGAAAGGATGACTTTTGTGTTAACTTAAATATGTTTGACCAAAGTTTTAGCTGTTTCTTCCACAGACTTGCAATTTAAAGTGAGAAAGGTGAACTTCACTCATGATATAGAAGGTAATCAAAGCTAAGACTTGCAGTAGTAGACAAAGTATTGGGAAGGCCAAGTTAAAAAGCAGAGGCAAAGACTGTTAAAACATTTATAGTAAACCTTTACCTCTAATATTGTTTCAGAGTTGATTAATGAATGACAGTGAAAAGAGATTAGATGCAAGTTAAATTACATTAATTTTTTTTCTTTAAATCAAGCATATAATATTTAGTCAGAACATAACTTTAAGGAAGCTCCCAGGTCTTTCAGGGTCAGAATTCTCCACATAAAAGGATAATTTCAAATGTTATGTCCCCTTTCAAGTTCAGTATTTCACCAAATAACTCATTATGGTCAGAGTAGCCTACTTCTTGTAATTTTTTCATTGGTAGTGGCACTAGTTGGAGTACTATAGTTTTGACTTTTTAGTGCTTTTGCATTTCTCCATATTAAAACAACTAAGGCTTCTGGCTTTGATGTGTTTGAATAGTTTAGAAAGAAATGTCACATATCTTTCTAGGTTTTGGTCATTGTCTCAGTGTTTTGTTATTGCAACATGATGGAAGTAAGAAAGGAGGCCCTTTAGATTATACTTCTGGTATCTTAAATATCAATAAAAAATAACAGTAACCAAGGTTACTTTGGAGTTTTGCAAGCTCCTGAGATTTGTTATTTCTGCTGGGTATAATTTTCCTAGCTTAGAAGCTGAGGTTTCAGATTTTAAACATGGAATTTGGAACTAGGGATTGGGGCTCTTTAGCACCATAAATGGAACTGAGTACCCTTTCTAAACTACGTGGAGCACAATGGTTTTTCTTTTTTCCCTCCCATTTTTTTACATGACATTTTACTTCTTTCACATTCATGTGCTGACATGGCTTGTTTACATTCTAAATTCTGTCCAAGTTTCTGTAACCTCAGCAACACCTGTAACAGAGCATCACTCTAACGTGGACAGGGAAGAAAATATTTTCCTGGAGAAACACCCTGGAATTCTCTGATTGAGTAATTTGCAAAAGATTGTTAGCCATAAGCTTCCTCTTAAATGGAAATGCTTTACAGTTTTAATGGGCTTGCTTCAAGGGGAAAAGGCATCATTTAATAAAGGAGATAGGAAATATAAAAAAAATAATAATAAAGTGAGAAAGGTGAACTTCACTCATGATATAGAAAATAATATTTTGAGGATGAAAGAGATGATGTTTATGAAACATTTTGTTTCTCTTAGGAGTAATAAGATGTCATACTGTTTAAAATACAAATACATTATCTTCAGACTTCCTCTTACAGAAGACCATATCAAATATAATCATATAGGTGTTTTCCTAGAGTACCTTATCTCCTGAAACATCTGATGACTGGCTGTGGAAGTTGTGAAAGTGCAAGAAAATGACTGCTTAGTTGGTGATGTGGTGGAGCAGGACTCTTGTTAGACCGTGAGTCTAATAACCTCTAGCACAGTCTGTCATTCAGACCTAGTCATGCCGCTTTGACTCTTCATAAAGTCATCTCACATTCTCCTTTTAAGTATTTCACAGTTGTGTTCAGTAAAGTCAAGATGAGCTGAGATGAAACGTAAAGACTGTACTTTGAAAAACTTCCTGTTTATATGCTTAGGATGATTCCAGGGATTAGGAATATTAGTATGTCTGGGGCACATCTGTGAGGTGCATCATTACGCCCTTTCAAGAAGACATGGACTTGGGAAAAGATGGTAAGAGAAGAGATTGAGAGAAAAGATGAGACACAGGTTTTTGACTAAATTATAACTTCAGCAGGATGTCAGAGCTTTATTTCTCATAAGACACATTAAGTACCATTTCTTATTTTTCATGAACCAAAAAAGATAAAATACTAATCACCTGAAATTTTCAGATAAAAGGTAGCATAGATTTTTAAAAAATTTTGAATGTTACTACTTTGGAGAATTCAAGTTAGGGTCTGGCTTCCATTTATATAACATGTTCTGGTTCATTGTTTATGTTTATACTTTATAAATTTAAGTTGATTAACTCTTAGAGTTTCACTTTATCTCTTAAAATGGCTATCACATGCATAATTTTCTAATCTTCAGAGAATTTCTCTGGTTTTTGAGAGCAAATAACTTTTTTACATCAGAGTTTTCATTGATTTATACTTTGTGTGCATAAGCACTGTAAAAATGCTGTCAGTTTCAGCGATTTTAATTATGCTTAAGTTTTAACATCTCTTCCTTAAAGAGGGTTTTTTTTGTGTGTGTGTTTTAACATTTAGAATCACGTTATGAGTTTTTATTTTAAAATATTTTTGTTTTTTTATCCTGTTGGGATAACTTTTTCCGTAGTAGGTGATGGAAAGAATTCTTTGAATCAGTCAGTATTCATAGTTGTTTGCTTCCTAGTAGTGGTAAGGGCCAATGGGCACATTTTACTGATTGGAGTTTTGTTAAATTATTTTTTAGTTATTTAAAAAACAACCCTTACATATAAGGGTAGTTTGTTCTTGAAGCTGGATCACCTTAGCTAACATTATAACTTCTTACAGTTTGTCTGTTCTCTTTATCCTCCTTCACTGCTTTATTTTCCTCCATAGCATTTGTCACCTTCTAGTATAAATGCAGTCTTTTCGGGGGCGGAGTGTGGGGCAGGGGCGTTTGTTTGTTATGGTCCATTTTCCCTACTGAGCTTCTCTTTAATGGTGAAGAATCCACCTGCAATGCAGGAGATGTGGGTTCAGTCCTTGGGTCAGAAAGATCCTGTGGAGAAGGAAGTAACCACCCACTCCAATATTCTTGCCTGGGAAATCCCATGGGCAGAGGTGCTTGGCAGGCTAGTCCATGGGGTCGCAGAGAGTCAGACACGACTTAGCAACTAAACAACAGCAATCCTTCCTACTAAAATGTAATCTCCTCGAATGCAAAGATTTTCATCTTTTCTTCTTAATGCTATCCAGTGCTTAGAAAAGGCACTGTATAAATACACACTCAGGTTTGCGATTTTTAAATTTAATTTGTAAAAAGCATTTAATCAGAACTTTTAATTTTGAGAATATTGACCTTGTTTTAAATTTTTATTATAGTGAACTTCAACTCATCTGAAATATAAATAGTTGGAAAGTCAATATCACCATCTTTTAAAATTCTTACATATGCCTTCTTAGTTCCATCCTCTCAAATCAGAAACTTATTCACAAATTCAGTCCTTCAAGTTTAATTTGGAGTCTGTACATATTAAGCCCAAGTTCTTGCAAGTGTCTGGGTTAGTGGTGATAGCTGATTTCCGTATTGGTGTTAATAATTGTGATTTTCATGTGCCTTAAGATCCTGAAATACTTTCTGAAATTCTGGCACAGTGGGAAGCAAATTCAGGAAAATAATGGTGGCATCTTCTCTCAGATTATTCAGTCAGCAAATTATAATATAAAATGAGTATTTGTAAAGCTTGGATAAAGAATAACATGAAAATGATTAAAATCCTATATATTATCTTAATATTTTAAAAGGGAAAATATTGCTTTGTCATATGTGTAGGGAAAGTATTATTAGGAGTGTTTAATATCTATTTTATTCATTTTAGATAAGATGGGAAAAGAACATCACGTTGGGGGAGCCACCAGGATTCTTACATTCTTGGTGGTGGTAAGTATCTTTTATTCCATTTTCATTAGATTGATGATGCATTTCACTAGGCTTGCACATACCTGTTTATGGTTTTATGATTCTCATTTATACTTTTTCATTTTCTGCAATTATTTTCTGAAAGGTAGCACTTATAAAACAACAACAACAACAACAACAAAAAACAAGCTCAAAACCAGCATTAAGTAGTTAACTTAAAGATACTGCTATTAAGTCAAGATGTAATTGTGACCAATGTGGACTCTCCAGCTCTAAGTATGAGTTTGTATTGGTCAACTCTGGTTACCATAAGAAAATACCATAGACTGGGTGGCTTAAACAGTAGAAATTACTTTTCTCACAGTTCTGGAGGCCAGAAGTCCCGAGTTCAACCTGCCAAGCATGGTGTGTTTCTAATGAGAACTCTCTTCCTGGCTTGTAGATAGCTGCCTTCTTACTGTGTCCTCACATGGATAGAGAGAGAGAGAGCACGCACATATCAGAATGAGAGAGACAGAGCAAGCACATGCTGACTGACTGGCTAGCTCTCTGATGGCTGTGTTTGTAGGGGCACTAATTGCATCATGAGGGCCCCACCCTTGTGACTTCATCTAAGCCTGAAGATACTGAAGGTGGTGGTGGTGGTGGTGGTGAATTTTCAGAATAGTCGAAAAAAGTTTGAAATAGTTCTAGATAGATTCAGAGATAGAACTGCCTAGGAATGTACACACAAATGATCAGTCAGTATTAAAGGCTAGTTGATATCAGAACTTGCAAATTTTATTGCAGCACCAATACACCCAGGTTTGTGACTTTTCTGCAGCAGCATTAGTCTAGGTACTCAAATGGACAAGCTAAGGTTTTTCTTTTTTTTTTTTTAAAGTTTCTTCATTTAGGAGCATTTCCTGTTCAGTATGTTAATACACTCATCTCTCAGCATCATACTTAAAAGGAAAAAACAAAAATAAAAGTTCTCTTCCAGTGCCGTGGATGTGGTTTCCTGGTCTGTTACTTAATGCCATCATCTTTGTAATCTCTCTCCTGAAAACGTGCTTTACTAGAAGTCCCGTGGTGAATGGAACCGCACTTGGTCAGTTATGATTGTGGGTTTCCCTTGTTAGTCTCCAATACGGATGGCAGGAACAGGTGCGGGCCTTTGGTTCAGAGTTTTTCCTGTATTTGGAATAACGGTTCATTGCAGTTAAGCTCTATTGTTGTGCTTTTTCCTGGGGCTTAAGACTGATGTCTTGTAACATAATGTTTTAAAAGTCAATTTTTCATTTTACATAAGCTTTTTTTATGGTATCTAGATCTAGACTATAAATGCTTAACTGCTGAATGTAATTGAGGTTCCCCACTTATCGACACCCTTATATTTTATATGTTTCCTATTATGTCTATAAAGTGACACAAGAAACCACGTTAGAGGTCTGTCCATATTGGTTAGTGGGCTAACAAAATGAAGATTTTAAGTTTTTCATTATAGAATTAATTCCGTTTCTTGCACCCATCTCTCTTTTACTCCCTTCCTCATGAATCTAACCTATCCTTGTACTGTAGATGGTTGATAACAATTCACTGAATACTTTGGCTTTTTGCTTCTGTCAGACTTCAGTTTTTTTGGTCGTTTTTATCAGTAGGTGCAGCTCTTAGATCTGCTATTGCTCTTCCTTTTTCTGTGGCTCTTAGATTCAGGGGAGCTCTTTCTCTGTGGTTTTGGTATTTTAAGTCATTTTTACTTAGTTGTAGATATCAAAGAAATTGTAAATAAAGGGCACATAAATATTTTAGGCCATATTTATTTTCATTTAAGTCTAGCACATGCAAAAGGTACATTGTTTTCAGTGTTTTTAATGTTCTTCCCTAAAACTACTACATGTACCTTTTGAGGTGCCTGCTTTATATAAATGAGTGATTCTTAATGATTTTTAAGTCATGGGGTCCTCTGAGAACTGATGGAAAGCTAGGGATCCCCTCTTTCAGGACATTGCCCAGATCCTAAGCTTTTCTGATCATTGTGTGTAGCTAACCATGACTATGGGCCTTAAGTCCAGCAGGGTCCTGACTTTTTTTTCCTGTTGTTTCAAAGATCTCTTTGTTTTTGTTTTTTTTTTTTAATTGATACTTCATTTTTTAGAGTAGTTTTCAGTCAGTTCATAACAAAATTGAGGAGAAGGTAGAGATTTTCCATGTAACTCCTGCTTCCACAATGTATAGCCTTCCCATAATCAACATTCCCCACCAGAGTGGTACCCTTGTTGTAACTGATGAACCTACATTAACACACTATAATCACTCCAAGTCCATAATTTACATTACAGTTCATTTCTGGTGTTGTACATTCTGTGGCCTTAAGCAAATGTATAATGACGTGTATCCACAATTATAGTAATATACAGTGTAACAAGTAAGAACAGGGCCTGGGGTTGGGACTCTGAGGAAGGTCAACGTTTAAGTGTAAACAGATAAAGAGGAGCCTCAAAAGAAAATACCTAGAGAGGAAGGAGGGTAATCAGGAAAGAATAATATATGGAAACTAGAAAAGGTGTTCAAAGGAGAGAGTAAATTCTGCAGCAGGTATAAGTTAAAAAAAAAAAAAGTTTTCCTGAATTGGGAACTAAGGTTTTCTTAGATCTTCTTGGGGAGAACAGTTTCAGTGGAATAGTGAACATGAAATTTAGGGGACTGTTATGTTCCATTTTTCCAGCTCCAGGGTTATGAAGAATAGTTGAGGTATGTGGTGATGTGTATAGTAGTTTCAGGATTAACAACACAGAACAGGACCTAGCATTTTTGTATTTTTATTTTTAGCATAGATTTCAGCCTGTATGTAGATGGAGGTAAAAAGAGTAGGGGAGATTGAAGATGCTGAAAGAGAATAAATATGAACAAAAATGCAGAATAAATTACGGGAGGAATGAGGGGCAGAGGCCTTAGAGAGGAGAGAAATTTCTCCCTTTAGTATGGCTTAGGGGAAAGTGTGTGATTTTACTTTCTGGAAATGTTTTTCTTGTTCCTAATATGATGTCCCTTGTGATTTCTTTTCTTCTTTCAGTTTGTATCATGCCCAGTACTGTTGTAATTTTTATGCCTCTCTCCCGTGCTCATTACATTCACTGTGATCAAATCCATCTTGAAAACATGTTTCCTGTTAATATGCTTTAATAAAAGTTCCCAGCTCTCTTCCATGGATTTCAGGGATACAAATGCTGAGGAACTTCTTTCCCCTGAAATTAATGTCCCTTTTTATTTGTATAATTTAAAAATACACACTTTTTAAAACTTCCTATTTCAACTTTTAATGGAAGAAACTTTTAAATTTAATTTTATATATAAAAACCTTTTAGAATAACTTTGGGCTCATGTATTTATATCCTGTAATTAAATATGTATAACATTGCAGGAAAAAATGAACCAATAACTAAGGTTATCATAAGAATCCAGTTTCTGTCTCCTGGCAGTGGAAAAGTCAAATTTTGCAGCATGCTAGCACTCTGACGATCTTAGAATCTAATAATGACATCGGGTGTAGCTAAGAATAACCAAATATACGTGTGAAAATAATTGTGTGTGTTGGAATTAGCCTGCTTACTAGAATGATATATAATATTTGTAAGTGGCAGACTACTTCTTACTCATCTTGTATGTCTTGCCTATAATAGGCATTGCATAACTAATTATTTATTTGAATTTGTTAAACTAAACATCAATATAAGACAATGTAGGCAACAACTAGGATAGAAAGAGGAGTATAATCACAATAAGAAGGGAAGAAAGTAAACAACAGAAGTGGTCAGACTGTATGGAAAAAGTGAAATGTGTTGGAGAGTAGGGAAGGAATGTGGAATACAAGGAAGATTTGGTGGGAAGACACTGTAAAAACAACAACTTGGAATTTTCCACTAAATACAAAGGATTGGAAAGGAAATTGACACAAATTTTACTTCCTTAATAAGAAAACTTTTTTTGACCATATTAACTCTATGAGTCTTTTCTAGAATATTTTTAATAACTGTATGCTGTTTTAAAAATAATTTAGGAACTTCCCTAGCAGGCCAGTGGTTAAGACTTCACCTTGTCTCTATTATTGTAGAACTGTGTATTTCTTCTTTGGGTAAATGTCTTTAAAAGGATATATTTCTTTACCTTTATTCAAGAAAATAATGTATATTTTTAATACATTTTTTATATATCTAATAATGTAGGATTATTAGAAACACTATATATAAAGTTATGCTACTTTAGTAATTTGTTTTATTATCCTTATTATGGCACTTATAAATTTTTGACCACTTACTAAATCCATAAAGAGAAACATTGTCATAATATTGCATATAATATTCTGTGATTAAATACAATTTAAAGACAGCCATTATAAAATTTTAGTTTTAAGAACTTTGACATTCCTTAAGAACATGAAAATAAGTATAATTGCAATACATGATAATTCATAACACACCTGTTCCAGGTGGAAAACTTTAAGCTGTATCCTTGTCTGTGTATAATTATTATACTTTTTATCCCAAAAGGAATATAGGAAAGCCAAGCACAATTTTAAACTGCTTGCACTCTAGTTTAGGAATTGAAATTATTTGAATTAATTTGGTCTTTATTGTTTGCTTTGTATTTCTTGCTTATTGTAGAAATTTAAAAGGAAATAAATGTCAGTACTTAATCTTTCATATATTTTGCCTCTAAGAGTAATCTTATTTTACGGAATTAATTGTTATAATGCCTAGAGAATGTTTTATCCTAGCTCAGGAGAGAGATCCAGATAAAATGCGACTTCAAAGGTCAAAACAAAGAGACCAGTTTGATTTACCAAGCTTTATTGTGCCATTGTTAACTGTGCCCTCAGCCCAATGACTTGCCTTAACAATATGTATGCATTTTAAATTTTTGTGCAAGCTAATTATAGTGTTATATTATTAATAATATATTGACTGTAAGACCCTGTGCTTATTTTATACAATTTAATTTTCTCAACAGCCCCATTTTATAGAGGAGAAAATTGTTTCTTGTTTAAACAAATTGAGCTAGTAGGCGGCAGGGCCAGCTTCTATCTCAGATATGTCCTGTTCCTAAAGTTAGGCCGTTAACCATTTGGCTGAGCATACTTTGCAGTTCTCTAGAGAGGGAAATGTACAGTAAAAAAATATTTGTTGATCAGTAAAACTGCTTTTGTTTATCATTAGGACTTTCAGACATTTGCTTTCTTGATTTTAATCCCTTGTTCATGTTCATTGTTAATTTTATGAAACATGGGCCTGTGTGTTTTGTAAGCAGTATAATTATTTTTCCCAACCAGTTCTGTTTTGCTTTTATTGCTCTTGAATAGGAAGAAAAAAAGAAATTGTGATTTTTTAAATTTTCAAAATGACCAACCTGTCTTGGTAATTACAAAGGAAAACCAGAGGATATTTTAAGAAAATATATTTATTTGGCAGGTGTGACCTAATGGTTAGGGTATTGGCCTGGGGTTGGATAATAAAATTATCTTGAAAAAGTGAATTTCACTTATAAAAATAGTTATTTTATTCCTTAATGATTAAATTGGTATTAAAAAAATCTTTTATTTTTCATGGGAAAGTTGTGAAAAGTGTTATGATTATTTCAATCAAATGTTTAAGTCATTCTTAAGACAAGAATGACAGTTTTAATTTTTTTATTGTCATTTCAGAAAAATCTTAGCATTTCTGAGTGATGGCTAGGTTATACCTATTACTACAAGAAGAGACTTCTCTGAATTTAAATCTTTCAAATAAATGTTTGTCCTAAAGAAGAAAACACATATTGTGTAAGGAATATTTGCCTTCTGTTTCTGGAATTGTGCTCTCTCATTTGACATTATATGATTTTCTTAATGTTTCTATAATTACTTTTTTAGTGTATTTTGGGATCTCTACTGTGCAGCTCCAGAAAGACGGGAAACATGTGAACATTCAAGTGAAGCAAAAGCCTTCCATGATTACGTAAGTTTCTATACAGTTTTACCAAGCTATATTGTCAGTTTTGTTTTTAACCACTGTTCTTGAAAAATATATTGGACCGTCCATTTTTTTCCTTTGGTACTTAAGGAATTACTGTTTTTTTCTTGGGAAATAGGCTTATCACTTTAAAAGTGAAACACAAATGGATGTGTGAGTCTTGTTGAAGAAGCGTAGGGCAAGAGAGTAGTCCTAACTTCAAGCTATTAGAGGTGTTTCTTACCTTTAAGTGTGCTTGATTTGTGTAATTGCCTATATATAAAAATTAAGTAGTAATTATTCCACAAAAAAGTCATCATAAGAATGTTATAAAAGTTCTTCTTCTGCATTTCCATTAAAAAATATATAGAAGTATTACATTATTCTTTTTACAACTTTGAGTTACATTATTATAAGGCTAAATATCCACTCACTGAATTCAGTTCCGTAAGTAAATTTAATGTGAATTAAAGGAAATACAAGATAAGAGAGCAAAAATGTCTGGACAAAAAATGAAAATATGAACTTTTTGTTAAGTTCTTCAGGGCCGTGGACTATCTGTGACAAGGTGATGGATGTATATTGAGTGTTTTTTAAGAAGAATTATAAATGTGATTTTAGAGAATTGATGGCACAAGGAAGCAGAATTGTAAAAGAAAGGTGGAAGGCAGGGGGAGTAGGTCTTCTTCAGGGAAAAGTGGCATTTAATAATGGCAAGACTGTTTTGTTTTTAAAATTTATTTGTTTGGCTGCACTGCACTGGGTCTCAGTTTCAGAACTACAGGACCCTCAGTCTTCACTGTGGTATGTGGGATCCCTTAGTTACATCATGCTAAATCTTAGTTTAGAGGAAGTGGAATTAGGCCTGGAGCCTGAGGAAATATCGATTTTAAGTACCTAAAAATTTATCAGAGGGATGCATGTTTAGTTGGTGAAAGGGTGGCATCATTCTGTGTAAATACCCTTTAAAACCAGAACCAGGCCTCAAAAAGGAAAAGGAACTTCTTCTTCCAAAGGAAGTACTTCAGTCCTACACTGGAGAGTGGAAATAGCCAGAATTATAACCCCAAACATAGCACAAGGAAGAGTATGCAAACTTGAGTGAGAATCTTGGGCATCTGACAGGGACTGTGTAATACTTTAAACGTGTACTAAACTGATTAAAGTGAGACTGCCTGTGATTACTTCATCGGATATTGATTGTACTCATAAAGCTTGCTGTGTGCTAAACACTAGCTCTTGGGGACAAGGTGAGTAAAAGGGATGGTGCTGCATATAAAGAAAAAGCGCAGAAAAGGCAGGTAAGACAGGGCCCAGGACGTGGCATTTATTTGAACAATCTGATTCTCCTTTTTCACCCTTGGGGTAATGGCTGTAAAGGAAAACAGAGACTCAACCATGAAGAGTGTGAAGATTCTGGCTAGAGTAAGATACTCACCTCATCTGTCTCTTACATCAAGAAAGACATGCCTAGATTTGGCCTGCCCTTAATGGCATAATTTTGACAACTAGATGGTGTTAGAGAGTACCAGTGTTCTGCTGTAAATGACATACAGTATTTATGGATCTACATCTTAAGAAATCAATTATATAAGCATTTTTTCAAAATCCCATCGTACAGAAAGATGCAACCGTCTATTCACCGTGGAGACCTTAAAAGGAGCACTGAACTAATTAGTATCTCCTTCTTGGAAGCATTAGATGAATCACCATTGTCATTGCCTTAGCCATTATCATCATAATCATTTTGCATTCATAAGGCATTTTTTCAGTATTTCAGAGAGTACTCACACTTGTTAACTTTAGAAGCCCACTTAAATATTTCAAGGTTTTTGAAAACAAGCAATGACCAGAGGTAGGAGTGAAATTAGAGTAGATTTTATAGGAAGAATAACTCTTCCTCATTTAATTTGGTCCCAAGAAAATGTAGTTTAGAAAAAATTCAGCATTTGAATTTTGCAATTTGTTATCGGTTAGCACATGTTTTATCAGGCGTTTCATAATTTTATCTTAAATATTAGTTTTAAGAGACTTGATTTCTTAGATGGAATTTTTATTATACCTTTGGTGGCTCAGAGGTTAAAGCGTCTGCCTGGAATGTGGGAGACCTGGGTTCGATCCCTGGGTCAGGAAGATCCCCTGGAGAAAGAAATGGCAACCCATTCCAGTACTCTTGCCTGGAGAATCCCATGGAGGGAGGATCCTGGTAGGCTACAGTCCATGGAGTTGCAGAGTCGGACACGACTTCACTTTCACTTTCACTTTCAAGTCAATTTACGTTAATGGTAATACATCTCTAATTAATGGTAATGCATCTCAATTTTTTTAAATGGAGGTTGCTGTAAAGGTAGAGTTTGGCTTGTGTAATTTTATATTGCAATTGGATTTTTAGAAATGTTTGTTTCCTGTAGCACACTTTTATGGTAATTTTTGTGGGTGCGATTTCCTAAATTCTTAATAGTAGACAATTTCTGAATTATCAACATGATTCACGTTTAAGGTGTAGATGAAGTTTGAAAGACTCAGGGAAAAAACAGAAACAGGAACAAACAGATTTTGGTAAAATTCTGTCATGTTATATTGTTATATTAGAGTCCATTGGGAACCATTTTAGAATAGTGATTAATATATATACCCACTGAACTCAAGGTAGTTCTCAAAGAAACATTCTTAAAAATATTTTATTTATTAGCTGCGTTTTTAGAATAAAAAAATACTTGTATGTGTAAATTCTTTTTCTTTTTAACAGATTTTCAGATTTATTTTTTTTTCATACATGATATTATACATGTTTCAATGCTATTCTCCCAAATCTCCCCACCCTCTCCCTCTCCCACAGAGTCAATAAGACTGATCTATACATCGGTGTCTCTTTTGCTGTCTCGTACACAGGGTTATTGTTACCATCTTTCTAAATTCCATATATATGTGTTAGTATACTGTATTGGTGTTTTTCTTTCTGGCTTACTTCACTCTGTATAATAGGTTCCAGTTTTATCCATCTCATTCGAACTGATTCAAATGTATTCTTTTTAATGGCTGAGTAATACTCCATTGTGTATATGTATCACAGCTTTCTTATCCATTCAATAGCCAGGACATGGAAGCAACCTAGATGCCCATCAGAAGATGAATGGATATGTGTAAATTCTGATATGTTTTAAAAGTCCTGTTATTTTATAGTCTTCATTTATCTATGAGATTGAATGGATAATGAAAGAATAAATTACTTTTTAAAAAGATATAGTGGAGGCATAATGTAAATTATGAATAATCCTTTTAATTAAAAAATAAGTTAAAATGTTAAAAGTGGTTATCTTTTGACATTGGGATTATGCGTGGTTTTAATTTTTATCTATATATTTCTGTATTTTCCAAGTATCTATAGTTAATTTTATATTCAAGAAAGTTACTGTAAAGTAGATCAAATTTCACCTTACAGTGAGTTCTAATCTTCTAAAATTAGAAAAAAAAACCCAGTAAATTTGAAGTGGTCATATGTTTTCATGTCACCATGTTATAGTCATAAGCATATGTAGTACTTCCCATTAAGAACTTTTTTTTTGGGTAAATACACATACTAAAAGAGAGATAGGTAAAGTGAATAGATGTTATTTTGAGCCATTCTATAATTCTAATAACTTTTTTGATAATAATTATCCCAGAAAATTTTTTTGACTTTTGGTTTTTAACTTTTTTTGATTTGTCTTCTAACCATTGCCTGTTTAAGAATACGGATTTTTGTTGTTGTATCATTTTATTTGCAAAATAATTATAGATGCAGTGTTAATTAATATCTCTTTATTTTAAAAAATTCACCCTGTTCATACTTACTGTGAGAAAAATAAAAAAAAGAGAGGAAGCATTTAAATGAGTAAAATTTTTATCTTCTTGCATTTATATTTTAAGATAACATTATTTACAATCTGTATGTATGGAGTACCAACTGTAAAATAAGTATACCTTTAGAAATCAGCAGTTAATAGTGTGTAGGAATGTACTTTTGGATGACAAAGCTGTAAAAAACACAAGAAAATGATTACTGTATTTGTCAGGACAATGAGAGGTAGACAGGGGTTCTGATAGAAATGGGGCTTGTGGCCTGGGCTTCTGAGATGGCGGTGGTTACTTTATAATAACCATATGTTTGCTTTATAAAATTACATAGTGCCACAAATTTATTTTGTATGGCTTCTTATACTTTTTATTTTAAAGTAACAAGATTTTAGATCAGTTATAATAATTAACTTTAGAAAAAGAATGAGCACCGTCATTTCTAATGTGTTTCCAGGCATTGCTATAGTTCATCCTTGAGAACTGATGGAGAAAATGTAGGGATGGTTTCCACATAAACCTGTGTTTGTTTTTTCTCTTCTGTGACAGATTCTATGAAGTGTGTCACCTGTTGATTTTTCTAGAGGGGAGTACAGAATAAGATCAGAAATGTTGGAGGAAAATTTAGTAATTAAGAACTTATTTTGTAAGAAAAGAGAGATTTTAGGATGATTATTTTGGAGATATCTTGCTTGGCCTGTTAGCCTGTTATTTTTAACCTAAGTGAAAACCAGGTTTATCTAAATATAAAATTATTATTATGCACATACAATATTATCATTGAAAAGGAAACCATCATTTCAATGATTATAAGTAGTACCTCCTCTCTTATAAAGTTTATTGGACTAGATTTCCTTTTCTCCCCATTAGTATGTTTTTATTTCACTCTGAAATTTCAGGCAATGCTTTCATGTGGAGCTAATTAATGTTTACTGAATTTTTATTCCTGATACAGCTTAACATAGAATTATTTAATAATTTATTTCTGCTTTCATTTATTTCCAAAATATTTAGCAAAAATGTCAATGTATGCCACTAAACTTTTAACTAAAAACATACACAGTGATTATAATTTTAGTTCTTTGGTATGGATAGAAAATTCCTTAATTGTCCTAAAGCAAAGATAGAGCCAAAATATATTATTGCCTTAGTAATGTGATGGTAATGACATTGCATTATTACAATGAACTCTGAGAGCACAGAAAATTAGACCCATTCTTTCCCTGGGTCTGTCAAATAATAGATGTTCAATAAATATCCACAGATTGAAGTAGTCTGTTAATTGGTAAACTGGAAATATTTCAAATCATTCAACTGTTTAGGTAAAGTGATAGGCTTGAGTTATAATTGTTGATAAAATGTGGCTGGTTTTTGTATTCTTACCTAAGAGAGTGTTTGTAACATCTGAAAAAAATTATGTTACAGGTTTGTAGAGATGGGGTAGTTTTTTTTAATGGTATAAAAACACCTACTATGTACATAAAATAGTAGGAGAAGAATATTTTGTATGTTAGAAAGTTTTTTTTTTTAACAGATAATTACATATTATTTAGGAAAATACTTGTGTAGAAACTACTGTAGAGAGTTAGATGCATTCTTTGCCATGATCCTATAATATCCTCTGTGCATCTCCTGAATGTCCCTATATATTAGATTTTCATAATAGGATGTTTACTCTAATAATTTGTAAACTTCCTCAGGGAATAGACTTTGTCTTATTTATCTTTTTCATTCTTTCTGTCCAGCAGGGTGCCTGACAGGAGATGTTCAAATCATGTTTTATGTTTATATAAATGAATGACTAAAATATTATCTAATAAGTATTTATCACTTCTTATTTTAATATAACTGAATACGTAGTTGCAAGGAGGTCATTTAGTGCTACTTTTACTCACTTTATATTTTGAAACAAATTGAGATAAAATGGCAGCTTGTAAAGAAATAAGTGAATCAGAGCAGGTAGCAGAGGCTTTATAATCTTGGGAGGCATGGCTCTAGGAAATGTAGTGGTGAACAAAACACATATAGTTCCCACACTCATGGCAAAAGAGACCTTCTCTCAAGAAGTTTGAAGTATCAAATTTTAAAATGTATGTAGAGATAGCATTATATTGCTAGACTCATCAAAATTTATAGATATGTAAGAATATGGAGAGAAATAGATTAGAATATGGGGAATAAATACACATACCTTTTGATATATATTCAGTTTTGGCATATAGTAGAAATAATTAGTAAATGCTCAGATGGATGAATAGTCTCACTTTGGACCATAATTCTCCTAAACAGTACATGTAAACTAGAGTTCTTGATAGACTAGGAACAAATAAAGTTATATTTTAAATCCATTAAGATGATAAAAACTGTCAAAACAGGGATTATATTTGTAGTTCTCTAGTATGAATAGATGATTCCTTAATTGTCCTAAAACAAAGATCGAGCCAAAATATACTTGTCGGTCAGTACTGGTAGCTGTTCAGCTCAACGGGTAGGGACACACAGGTTCCACATCTGCAGAGACGGAAGGCTAACTGTACTGTGCCTTTTTTTTTTTTTTTTTAATTTATTTGTTTTATGTCAGGGACTTGATCATGGGCTGATTTGGTATCTGTCGGGATCTTGGAACCACTTCCCCACAGATACCAAAGGACCACTGTAATGAGATTCATTATTTGCTGTATTCTTTTTAAACATTTTTTAAAACTGTTTATATTGTGTTAGAGTATAGCTGATTAACAAATAATGTTGTAATGGTTTCCGGTGAACAGTGAAGGGACACATCCATACATATAGATGTATCCATTTTCTCCAAACTCCCCTCCCATCCAGGCTGCCACATAACATTGAGCAGAGTTCTACGTGCTATATAGTAGGTCATTGTTGGCTATCCATTTTAAATATAGCCGTGTGTGCATATCCATCCCAAACTCCATAACTGTTCCTACACCCCCCGCATCCTCCCCCTGGCAACCATAAGTCCGTTCTCTTAAGTCTGTGAGCCTCTTTCTGTTTTGTAAGTTCATTTGTATCATTTCTTTTTAGATCCCATATGTAAAGGGTGTCATATGATATTTTTCCTTCTCTGTCTGACTTAATTCACTCAGTATCACACTCTCTAGGTCCATCCATGTTGCTGCAAATTTTTGCCTTATTCTTATCTGCCATACTGTTTCTGCTCTTGTTTTCATTTCCTGTAGGATTAAGTTTAATATCTCTTGCCAAATACAAGTGGTATAAACCAGCTTATATTCTTTATAGCACAACATAAGTTGATTATTTTGTTCTGTTTTTGTGCAAGCTGTGTTGATTTGAAGAATCATATTCACCACTTTACCTGTGAGGTGTGTATGTGTTCTCAACTCGTCCTTGGGCATAGGATGGCTTCTGGGGGGTATCTAAGTACTGTTAAGAGCTATCAGATATTCTCCCTGTTACTTTTGATCCTGAGATTTCCTGTAGGGCAATATGTTACTTCAGTCATTCAGTGGTAAATATGCATAACAGAAGACAATCAGGGAAACTATAAACGCATTGGCGAAGAATTCTACTTTACCTAATCTCTTAGAATAATTTACTGCATTATATAGAGATACAGGGTGCTGGTGGCTCAGTTGGTAAAGAATCTGCCTGCAATGCAAGAGACCCAGGTTTGATTCCTGGGTCGGGGAGATCCTATAGAGAAGGAAATGGCAGCTCACTCCAGTATTCTTGCCTGGGACATCCTATGGACAGAGGAGCCTGGCAGGCTATAGTTCATAGGGTCACAAGAGTCAGAGATGACTTAGCGACTAAACCACCATATAGACATAAATTTCAAAAAAAGATAAGTGAAGAAGTTAATATGGAAAAGAGGTAAAACGGCAGAGCAGATCTGACTTCATAGTTTGTTTCACTGTGAAAAATAATGTATTGTTTCATCAAAGTATGTTGTTTCATGGATTCATCTTAGGCCCTTTTCCTCCCACTGATTTTATTAAAGTCTAATTTCTGGTGAATATGGAAAAATGAAGATGGAAAGGCCTTAATTAACTATTTTTGAGGCAGATGTTGCACTGCCTGTGATTATGTTGCCAATAGCATCATAACATAAATGACAGAAATATGATACTCTTTCAAAAGTAGCATGCATATCAAACTTTCTATTAGAGATTTGAAACTCATAAATTTATTTTGGAGATTTTTGAAAAACTGGCTGATGTTGAAATAATGCTAGGGATGTTTAAGGAATGGTAAGAAGACCTGTTTGACCAGAGTAGAAAAATCAAACTCAAGATCAATGCTTCGCTAACAGATGGTAGCATTTTAAAACTCTCAGTCATCTTTTGCAGTGGTTTCATGCTGAGTTCCCTGGACTTCGGGGTGCAGTGGAAGGACCATTGCAGGTGCCTAGGAGCAAGAGTGAGAGAATCCTGCCAGAAGGTCCTTGGCTTCCTCTGTGTTAACCAGAGGAGCTCAGTTTTCACCTATTCCTAGTTTCTTATATTTTCTCTTTCTTACTAAACGGAACTCCAATTTAACTAGTTACTTATGCTATAAATGAATCTTCTTTTATTTTTATTGGTATATAGTTGATTTACAATGTTGTGTTCCTGCTGTATAGCAAAGTGAATCAGCTCTGTGTATACATGTATCACTTTTTTTTTAAATATCCTTCCCATTCAGGTCACTACAGAGCACTGAGTAGAGTTTCCTGTTCTGTTCGGTGTTTTCTCATCACTTTTCTATTTTTTGCGTGGTATCAATAGTGTATATGTGTCAGTCCCAGTCTCCTGATTCTTCCTACTCCATCTATCTCCTTTCCCCTCTTCGTGTACATGTTTGTTCTCTATGTTTTTGTCTCTATTTCTACTTTGCAAATAAGATCTATACCATTTTTCTAGATTCTAAATATATGTTAATGTGCAATATTTGTTTTTCTCTTTCTGACTTACTCTGTATGACAGTCTCTAGGTCCATCCACATCTCTGCAAATGTTTTGCTCCTTTTTTTATGGCCAAGTAATGTTCCATTGAATATATGTACCGTTTGTTCTTTATCCATTCCTCTGTTGATGGGCATTTAGGTTGCTTCCATGTCTTAGGCTTCCCCAGTGGCTCAGTGGTAAAGAAACCGCCTGCAATGCAGGAGACACGGTTTTGATCCCTGGGTTGGGAAGATTCCCTGGAGGAGAACATGGCAACCCACTCCAGTATTCTTGCCTGGAGAATCCCATGGATGGAGGAGCCTAGCAGGCTACAGTCAGTAGGGTTGCAGAGTTGAACCTGACTGAGCATGTATGTCTTCCTGGCTATCGTCAGTAGTACCACAGTGAACGTTGAGGTACATATGTCCTTTTGAATTATGGTTTCTTCTTGGTATGTGCCCAGTAGTGGGATTGCTGGGTCATACGGTAGATCTTTTTCAGGTTTTTAAGGAACCTGCATACTGTTCTCCACAGTGGCTATATCAATTTACTTTCCCACCAGCATATAAGAGGATTCCCTTTTCTCCACACCCTCTCTAGAATTTATGGTTTGTAGAGATTTTTGGTGATGGCCATTCTGACTAGTATGAGGTGATACTTCATTGTAGTTTTGATTTGCATTTCTATAATAATTTGGAGAAGGAAATGGAAACCCACTCCAGTATTCTTGCCTGGAAAATCCTATGGACAGAGGAGGCTGGTGGGCTACAGTCCATGGGGATCTCAAGAGTCGGACATGATTTAGCGACTAACCCCATGATAATTTGCAGTGTTGAACATCTTTTTGTGTGTTTGTTGGCCATCTGTATGTCTTCTTTGTATAAATGTCTGTTTAGGTATTCTGCCTACTTTTTGATTGGGTTGTTTGCTGTTTTAATATTGAGCTTTATGGGCTGTTTGTATATTTTGGAGATTAATCTGTTGTCAGTTGCTTTGTTTGCAAATGTTTTCTCCCATTCTGAAGCTTATCTTTTCACCTTTAAATGAATCTTCTTTTAATCACCTTTTTAAATAAAAAACTTTAAAAAAGGTTGAAAACTGCTTATTTGGCCTGACCTAGTTATTTTACAGTTTATCTGTTTACGATACATAAAAAACTTGGTACGTACCCAGAGACGACATCTTTCAGTTACGTCTGAATCTTTGTGACCCCATGGACTGCAGCACATCAGGCTTCCCTGTCAATCACCATCTCCTGGAGCTTGCTCAAACTCATGTCCATCAAGTTAGTGATGCCATCCAACCATCTCATACTCTGTCATCCCCTTCTTCTGCCTTCAATCTTTTCCAGCATCAGGGTCTTTAGAGACATAAAGGATATGGTATACCATTGTTTAAAAATGGAGTGAGGTTTCGCTGGGAAAACTCAGGTTTTCCAAATTTTAATTGAGTACTCTTTCAACCTTTCTGGATGAAAGTTTTGTTCTGTCTACTCAAGAGTCATTTTTTTAAAAGCATATTCAGAAAACAGTAAATTCTATTTTAGGACAGTTAATCTGAGGGCATGTGTAAGAGGAGCAGAAAAGGGGAAAGGGCTAATGGCAAAGACTGTGAGGAGGCTATCCTAATAGTCTTGATGTCAGCTGAAAAGCCCTTGAATGAGGGTGGTAGCAAATGAAATGGAAAATTGAGAATGAAAATGAAGAATTAAAAAGTTGAGATTGTCTAGTTGTAAGCGTTGAGGAAGAAAGAAATTTTAAAAATAATTTGTAAAATTATTTAAAAATAACATGACCAATTTACTGAGACTTGTGATACTGTTATCAGAAATCTGAAATTTGGAAGGAAGAAAGAAGGTTCAGTTATAAATGTGAGTTAAATTGACGAGGGAATAAGGGTAAAATAAGAATAGAGTCCTGGTGATAGAACTTTGGAAAGAAATACTTTTAGGGGGTGACAGAAAGGAAGAGGCTAGCATTAAGACAGAGGAAAAATACGATATGATGAGAGGTGAACACTTATCACACTAGCCAGTCAGGCTTAGATGGCTTGAGTGGTGTGTACTTTAAACCCAGTAAATTCACCAGATCTGTTTCCTGTTGCTGGATGTGTCCAATGTGAACTCTATCCTAGAGCAGCTAATACAATGTATTGGTATTAAGGTACTATCTTGAGTTCCCAAGATATTCAAAAGTTGTTTATGGTTTTTGAAGCAAGACTCGAGACTCCTACTATGTCAAATGCCTAGATGATTTTTATAGGCTACAGTTTCATTTTAGAAAGCAGTCATGTATTGTGAAGGGGAGAAAGTAGATTCAAGTTTGGAGAAGAACTAGGTGGACTTAAATGCTCTATGGCTTCTTCCAGAAGGTTTTTAAACTTAGATTATCTAATAGGTAGGGAAACCCCAGTATATTAGCCTGCCTTCTTTGTTTGCAGCTTTGCTTTAGTAAACCTGTGTTGACTTGCCTGTTAAATAAAGATCAGTAAAAATTCTCATACCTTAGGGAGGTAGGCATACATGAAGACTGTAGAAGTCCATTACATTCAATTTGGTGGTCTAGTGGCTTGTACTTAATTAGCACTCAGTTTCTGATGAAAGAATATGCTTTCTCCAGGCATGCTATTTCTTTTTTAGTACTTCTCTTTTTTTTGGCTGTGCTGGGTCTTCGTTGCTTTGCACAGGCTTTCTCTAGTTGTGCCAAGTGGAGGCTACTCTTGTTGCCGCGTGTGGACTTCTCACTGCAGTGGCTTCTCTTGTTGGGGAGCAGGTTCTCTAGCTGTGTGGGCTTCAGTAGTTGCGGCACACGGGCTCTCGAGCACAGGCTCAGCGGTTGTAGCCCGTGGGCTTAGTTGCTCTGCAGCATGTGGAATCCTGGATCAGGGATCCAGGATCAGGGATCAAACCCATGGCTCTTGCATTAGCAGGAGGACTCCTTATGCACTGCACCACTAGGGAACTCCTAGCATCTGTTTCTAAACTACGTGTCCCAACTTCCATGGAAACTTTGTATCGCTACTCATACCTGATCCGTTTGATATTTCTTCTTTCTTTCCTCTGATAATTACCCTGTTTGTCACCTTATCCCTCTTCCTGATTATCATCGTTTCTTTGTCAGCCGTAAGAGAGAGATGAAAAGAGAAAATGAAGAAAAATATTTCAGAGCTGAAATTATAATTTTTTATTATGGACAAAAGCTCAAATATATAAAGGGAATGGGGAAATGTCTTTAGATATCAAGAAAGAACTCCTTTATTGCTTACAATAGTATATCTTAATTTAATGTGTATTAGAAATTATGGGCATAACTTCCATATGAATTTTTCATCAACGTGTAACCACATAACCCGACTAACTTCCTCTTTGCTCTAACCTGCAATATCCCCATGAAGAAACATTGGAAACTTGTTGTAAGTTAAATCTGGAGACCTGTTCCATCACAGGCCACCTGCCTGCATACTCTTCTGTCTTTTCCAGACCTTGAGTATAACATTTGACTTTTTCTTCCCATTTTCCTTTGTCAATTTTTTTCTCCCACAGTGCCTGCTCTCTTTTTTTATGTCTAGAATTTTGATTTTATTCACTACAGAGACATACAGGAAGTAACAAAACAGACACCGGGGAGTTTGCAGAGACTTTGGAATCTTAGCAAGATTTTGTTTGAAATATAAATGGAACTTACCTGGTTTTACCTCCAAGACCACATTCCTGATTATTTATTTATTTATTTAAGGAGTTGTTGGAAAAGTGGAGTGGGTAGGGGTATTTTAAATCTCTTATTTGGGAATTATTCTCCTCTCTTGCCTGAATGAGAGCTCATTCTTCAAGTTCAGAGCAAGGATTGAGCTGGCACCATTGCCTGGTTCTTTAGAACTTGTGGTATCCTTGTAACCTCTTGCTTTCCAAGAGGTCTCTCTGAAAGGGCAGAATAAATAAGGATGCTACTTTCCTAGCTGACCCTCAAAGCTTCTCCTCCTGGGTCTTCTGCTGCCTTTTAATGCTAAATTTTCCATCATCTTGTCTACTTGCTGGGATTTTCAGGCTAATACTACCTTTGAGAGTAACTAAGCTTTTGTGTTCTTAATGCACGTTTAGGCTTGCCAATGAGATTTAACATCAGGCATTACTGTGAGGGAAGCTTTCTGCTTTTTGTTACTGTAGCTCCTTTCAGTTACTTGTATCCCATTTCTGTGTTTTCCTATGTCAAAGTTGTGCATCCAGTTGGATCATCTACAGAGTTCTTCTGTCTTATCTGAGAAATGTTCATTTCTTGAACAAAAATGATTGGTTCCCTTGCTCAGGGACCCACTTGCTCAGATCATCAGTTTTTCAGATACTATCTGAATAAACTCTCAGCCTCCTTTCTCAAATTTAAATTCTGTTGAACAGTGGTCAACTTTAACAGTTTCCATCAGAGGGAAAAGGTAGGCTTTCGTCTTATAATATCCTTGCTTCTGCCTTTGCAAGTGCTCCTGTCATTCAGGATAAAAGTCACATTCTGCCTCTTTAGTGAGGACTTTTCCTAATTACTGTGACCTTAGTAAATTGTCCACTTTATCAATTTAAAATATGAGGTTGTCTTATTTTTTAAATTCCACATATAAGTGATATCATATAGTATTTGTCTTTCTCTGACTTATTTCACTTAACGTAATACCCTCCAGGTCCATCTGTGTTGTTGCAAATGACACAATCTCATTCTTTTTTATGGCTGAGTTGTATACCGTAACTTTCATAATATTGTATATCAACTACATTAAAAGATAAAATATAAGATTGTATATCAGTGCTCTAACCAATTTGTTTTTCACTTAGACAATGTGACTAAAATATTTTGCCTTTTTTCTTTTTTAAAACAATTTTCATGGAGTTAAAGTAATAGCAAGATTGAATGGAAACAAAAAAATTATCTCAGTAGTTTTTTTTTAAATAATACAAAAACCAGAAGGATTGTTTCCCCTTAGTTTAGCAAGTTTAAGAAATGATAATTATATACAGTTTTCTGTAATTTAAATGTATATGTAATTTTCATTGGGTATTAGTATCTGTCAGGAACAAACAGCACCCCATGTTTTCCTTATTCATATCAGAAAACTCAATTCAGTTCAGTTCAGTCGCTTGCTTAGTCATGTCCGGCTCTTTGCGACCCCTTGGACTGCAGCACACCAGGCTTCCCTGTCCCATCACCAACTCCTGGAACTTGCTCAAACTCATGTCCATCGAGTTGGTGATGCCATCCATCTATCTCATCCTCTGTTGCCCCTTCTCCTCCTGTCCTCAGTCTTTCCCAGCAGCAGGGTCTTTTTCAGTGAGTCAGTTCTTCATGTGAGGTGGCCAAAGTATTGGAGCTTCAGCTTCAGCATCAGTTCTTCCAGTGAATATTCAGGACCAATTTCCTTTAGGATTGACTAGTTTTGTCTCCTTGCAGTCCAAGGGACTCTCAAGAGTCTTCTCCAACACCACAGTTCAGAAACATCAATTCTTCAATGCTCAGCTTTCTTTATGGTCCAACTCTCATATCCATAGCTTTCCATATAGGAAAAACCATGGCTTTGACTAGATGGACCTTTGTCAGCAAAGTAATGTCTCTGCTTTTTAATATGCTGTCTAGGTTGGTCGTAGCTTTTCTTCCAAGGCGCAAGGGTATTTTCATTTCATGGGTGCAATTACCATCTGCAGAGATTTTTGGAGCCCCCCAAAATAAAGTCTGTCACTGTTTCCATTGTTTTCCTGTCTATTTGCCATAAAGTGATGGAACCAGATGCCATTATCTTAATTTTCTGAATGTTGAGTTTTAAGCCACCTTTTTCACTCTCCTCTTTCACTTTCATCAAAAGGCTCTTTAGTTCTTCCCTTTCTGCCATAAGGGTGGTGTCATCTGTGTATCTGAGGTTATTGATATTTCTCCCGGCAGTCTAGCTTGTGCTTCATCCCAGCCCAACATTTTGCATGATGTATTTGGCATATAAGTTAAATATGCAGCCTTGATGTACTCCTTTCCTGATTTGGAACCAGTCTGTTGTTCCATGTCCAGTTCTAACTGTTGCTTCCTGACCTGCATACAGATTTCTCAGGAGGCAGGTCAGGTGGTCTGGTATTCCCATCTCTTGAAGAATTTTCCACAGTTGGTTGTGATCCACACAGTTCAAGGCTTTGGCATAGTCTAGACAAGCAATAAAGGGAGATGCTTAGAGAACTAGGGTTGATTAATTTAGATTAAACAAAACTCTAGGGATTTTTTTGGTTCAACTGTGATTTCTATAAAACTTATTTTTACTAATAATGGGAATTAATTAGAAATAAAAAAAGTGAATAATAGATCTTGTCCGTAAATATTTGTAGAGAAAAAAGTGTGCGTGTTTTTTTCCCTTGAGTAAATATAAGTAGGTAGTTACTTAATTTGCTGTGTGGTGCTGCTCTCCCCATCTCTCTTTTGGAGAGAGTCAATGAATTGAATCAGAGTTAAATTCAGGATGGTAAACAGTAATTCAGTTTAGACTGTTTATTTCTGTAAATTTTATTTAAAAAGAAAGTTTTTTTTTTTTCAATGAATCATGCTGAGGATCGACTTTTAAAATAAAGTGTAAGAAATATAAAATTCTACTGAATAAAATTTTCCATGATTCAGCTCTATATAATGAACCAGAAAGGAAGAATGAGAAATAAGACCTTAATATTTAGGAAAGTTCTGAAAATCAGAGATTAATTTATATATTGGACAAGTGATCTAATGCCAACAAAAACTCTTCCATTTAAATATGTAGTTAAACATTGTTCAGATATATTAAAAAATAATTTAAATTATTGTCTCATGAGTTCTTGATATCTCCTTACTTCATTTTAAGTGGAGGAAAAAATTCTCTTTAATCAAACTGGTCCAAAATATTAAAAGTAAATTTATATCATATTGAAATCTTGAAGGAATTGCCATGAGATTTCTCAAATAATATTTTCATTTTCCATGGAAAATAACATGTATCTTATAACACTTACATGGTCAATGATGTCATTAAAAAATCTGATCATCAGTGCCTATCTGTATGAAATATTTAAATTTTAAATCAGTTAAGGTTTATTTAGTTTTGTCTTATAATCAAAGCATTTAATTTTTAAGGCCTTTGTTGCCATTTTAGCTGGGGTTGAAAGCATGTTTTGACCTCATTGAGCTTAGCCTGCTTACTAAAGATATAAGCAAGATTTCGCAAGCTGATTTACCATGTTTTTTTTCTGGTAGACTTTAGAGTTTAATTTTAGTTGTTTGGATCTTTACAGCTGAGGCCCAGGTATCTTAGAGTCTGAACACACAGCCGTTTCTGCTACTCACAGCCCAAGGTCCTGAATTGCAGAACACACAAGCATTAATAATAAATAAAAAGTGTTATTTATTTATTTATTTATTGGCTACTGAGTTTGGTTTGTTATACAGCAGTAGATAAATGAAGTGAAAGTGTTAGTCGCTCAGTCATGTCCATCTCTTTGTGACCCCGTGGACTGTAGCTTGACAGGCTCCTCTGTCCATGGGATTTCCCAGGCAAGAATACTGGAGTAGGTTGCCATTCCCTTCTCCAGGGGATCTTCTCAACCCAGGGATGGAAAAGCAGTAGATAATCAGAATGTAATTTGATATGTTCTGATACAGAATGCTGCTGTAACAAAGCTGAAAAGTACATGGGAGCAGCCAGTGGGTGAAACCTGGAAGGGATTCATGGTGATGGCTGGTGAGGACTTGAAAGACAGTGATGACAATGGTGTTTGAAGCTGGAAATAAGACCTTTATTATCTAGTGGCAGAAAGTTAAGCAAAACTGTCACCCAGGGTATCATGGAAAATAGGAAATGTACTTAGTGAACTGATAGATCTGGCAAAGGAGATTTCCAGGCAGAATGTCTCAAGTATTGTCAACTGTTTCTTTTAGCTATATCTCATGAGATATGGGTGGAGGAAAATGAGCTTAAAAAAGGAATTCTTGTTTTCAACAATTTGGAGGAAATATAAAGGATTCAGGACAGTTTTCCAGCCTGCAAAGGGTTCTCAAAGTAAGAAGGGGCCTCAAAACAAAGATCACATCCAGAATAAAGTTAGGAAAATGTAGTCTCAAGGCAAAAATGAAACTAAGGTGCAACTATAATATCTTTACAATTTCAGAAAGATTTGAGGTAGTCCTCATGGGCTCTTTCAGACACACAAAAAGCCCCCCCTCCAAGTATCTTTGAGGGCTTGCCTCCTAATTCCTGTCTGTTAAACAAAAGGGCTTCTAAGAATCCATGGGCTTTGTCCTACAGCAGCCTCACAGAGAGCCCAAGGTTGAGAAAGACTTACTTCAAAGCGATCTATGTCACAGCTTTTGCCTGAATGAATGGATTCATAAATTGATTTAAAAGAAGCCTATAAAATTTTTAAAAATTTATATGAGCCTGGACTTGGAATGGTGACTCAGACTGTAAAGTGTCTGTCTACAATGTGGGAGACCTGGGTTCGATCCCTGGGTCAGGAAGATCCCCTGAAGAAGGAAATGGCAATCCACTCCAGTACTATTGCCTGGAAAATCCCATGGACGGAGGAGCCTGGTAGGCTACAGTCCATGGGGTCACAAAGAGTTGGACTCGACTGAGCGACTTCACTTTCACTTTCAGACTTGGAATGAAGCAACACAAAATGAAGAGACTTTTAGGTCCCTGTAGGCAGGAAGAAAGCTGAGAGAAGTTTTACAAACACAGGCTTCTTTTTTATGAAAGAGGAAATGTGACTCAGATAGTGGGATCAAGAGAGCAGAACCCAGAAGACAGAGAAATACTCCCACTGAATGGGACCCGGGTCTCATGAAGGTACTGGTTACATGGACCCTGCTGGATATTCGAATTATTATAGACCAGTGACATTTACACGCCTACTAGACTCTACTTCCTCTCCTACCTTTTTGAATGGAAATCTGTTGTGATTATCCTGGCCTGGAAAACTGGGTATTTGGGATGTGTGGGAGGTAAAGAACTAGTCTCTTCAGTCCACTGGTCTTTGTATTGAGAAGAATTGTACTCAAGATGCAGTACCCAAGAACACCATTTGAATCTTGACCTGATTTAGATGATTAGCTCCTGAATTTTGAACTATTACTATAATTATGAAGAGATATCTGAGGATTGTGGGGAAGGGAGTGAGTGTGTCTTGTGTTGGAATGTGAATTGTGAAAATTGGGTGGGTTGTGCCAGATTGAGCTTTTAAAACTTTTAAGATAATTATAGATTCACATGCACTTGTAAGAAACACAAATACATTTGTATTATTGTACATTCCATGTACCCTTAGTTTCTCCAGATGATAACATCTTGCAAAATGCTAGTACAATAATTAGGTTTGATATTCAGCAGAATACCTGTAACCAGAATCCACCAATCTAATTCAGATTTCCCAAGTTTTACTTGTACTTGTATTTGTTGTGTGTGTGTGTGTGTGTATGGGGTCTTGAAGAGTCGGACATGACTTAGCAGCAGCAGCAGCTGCCTCAGCGTGTGTGTATCTAGTTTTGTGTGAGTTTTATCATTTGTAGGTTCCTGTATCCACCACCATAGTCAAGGAACCCAACCGGAAGAATTCCTCCTGTTGCTCTTGTCTAGCCACACCTCCCTCCCCAGTCTGTTTCTGATCCTGCCAGATGGATTTGTTACAGCATTAGCTCATGTTATAAATGCAGATAGCCTTTGAAAAATGAATATGTATTACATATAGGATCATCTTATTAAATTGGATCTATGAAAATTATCAACAGAGGCCTCAGTTTAGAAATATATAAGGTTGATTTTTCCAAGTTCAGAATTTATCTGTTAATGAAATAACTATTATATCAGTAAAGACTACCTTAATTGCACTTACTATTTTTCACTACTATCCAGAGATGGCTTAAAACAGTGATATAAGTGCTTCATTTGCATGTGGTCGGTTGTATTGGACAACAGTGTAAGGACTTTGCTTTTTTATTTAAAAAAAAATGTATACCCTACATAGTGATATTTTTATTCTCTATTGTTCAGTGTATTCAGTCAAAGGTAACCGAGTATGAAGAGTTATAAAGAAAGCATTCCTAAAGGAAAGAATTGCCTTTCTGTGCTACATTAATATCTATTCTACTGTACCGTTTTGTTGCTATGGTAAGAAATACAGGCAAAGTAAGTTGTAAGCAATTTAGTGTTGTCCTTTAAATTTTTTTGATTATCAAATTATTTGTTTTTTCCCTCCTTTTTTTCCTGTCTCATGTACTCACCTCTTCCTTACAGTTTTTTCTATGATTATTTATAACAATGCCACAAGTATTATGAAACATTGGTGTGAATTTTATTTTTTAATTAAGATATCTGCAGGATCTTTAACTTTGTAGAGCTTTAGTGTATGATATGCATTATTTGTGACCCACAGATAGAAATTTCTAAAATTACTATTATTTATAATTTGAAGAGGAACTAAAAAGCCTCTTGATGAAGGTGAAAGAGGAGAGTGAAAAAGTTGGCTTAAAACACAACATTCAGAAAACGAAGATCATGGCATCTAGTCCCACCACTTCATGGGAAATAGATGGAAAAACAGTGGAAACAGTGTCAGACTTTATTTTTGGGGCTCCAAAATCACTGCAGATGGTGACTGCAGCCATGAAATTAAAAGACGCTTACTCCTTGGAAGGAAAGTTATGACCAACCTAGATAGCATATTCAAAAGCAGAGACATTACTTTGCCAACAAAGGTCCATCTAGTCAAGGCTATGGTTTTTCCAGTCGTTATGTATGGATGTGAGAGTTGGACTGTGAAGAAAGCTGAGCACTGAAGAATTGATGCTTTTGAACTGTGGTGTTGGAGAAGACTCTTGAGAGTCCCTTGGACTGCAAGGAGATCCAACCAGTCCATTCTAAAGGAGATCAGCCCTGGGATTCTTTGGAAGGAATGATGCTAAAGCTGAAACTCCAGTACTTTGGCCACTTCATGCGAAGAGATGACTCATTGGAAAAGACTCTGATGCTGGGAGGGATTGGGGGCAGGAGGAGAGGGGGATGACAGAGGATGAGATGGCTGGATGGCATCACTGACTCGATGGACGTGAGTCTGAGTGAACTCCAGGAGTTGGTGATGGACAGGGAGGCCTGGCGTGCTGCAATTCACGGGGTCGAAAAGAGTCGGACACGACAACGACTGAACTGAACCGATGATTTATCTTATTTTTAGCATCTAATCTACATCTTTTAGTTTTAAAAAGGCAGTTAGACCATCTCAAACCACTCTTTTATTTTACTCCTTCTTTAATTAAAATTTTATTTATTGACCCTGCCAGACAAAAGTCTAGGTCTTCAAAGGATAGAAATGAAACAAGAGTCCCAGCCCTTAAGGAGTTTCTAATAGAAGAGACTGGTTGACAGAGGATTATAATAAAATGAGCTCTGACAGAAAAATAAACCCAGAATTCTTACCTTGAGAATCCCATGAACAGAGAAGTCTGGTGGGCTATGGTCCATGGGGTCACAAAGAGTCAGACACGACTGAAGTGGCTTAGCAGCCATGCACGCACTGTGGAAACATTCAGGTTGTGGGCTTTAAACTTAGCCTTCACAAGTGAGAGAAGGCTTCCAGGAGGAGGAGAAGGTTGGAATTCGTTAGGCTTCTCTGTGAGTGCAGGAAAATTGAGGTCCTAACCCTGTCTGTATCCCCATGACCTCTCTTCTGATTGCCAGAGTAGAATGGGCCCTCAGTAGGTGTTTGATGACTGTTGAAAAGCAGAGCTTTCGAACTGCATTTTGACAGGCAGCTTTGGAATGAGTTGAGGGAAGAGTTGTTCCCTCTTCAGTTGTTCAACTGAAGGAAGGTTGTTCTAGACAGAGGGAGCAGCATGTGCACAGACTTTTGTCCTTGGTAAAACTCCTCTCCTGAGGCAGGCGTTCTCGGACTTCATTTCCCCCATGTCCCTGCCCGCTTCTCCTCTGCCCCTCTCCCTCTCCCTCCTTCCTACCTCGCTGCCCGCCCCCATCCGCCCCTCCTTTCTCTTCCTCTCTCCCCCTATGGAATCAGTAGACTGTGACCACTGCCTGTTGTTTCTAAGCACACAGCTGTGAGGGTCTCTCTGGCTTCTCCCAGAAGTTAGATAACGAAATATGTAATAGCTTCAAAGTCCCTGTGCAGGCCTTTTGGTTTAGAAAAATGTGCTTGATTTTGTTAGAGTTTTTTTGTTTTTTTTTTAAGGTAAAAAATAGAAGCTTGTCCTTTTCAGTCCTAAAGAAAGTAAAAATGATGTGATTGGACTCACCACTGAACTTTTACCTAATGATGTAGGGGACCTGTGATTGCCTAGCATCATTAGCCTACAACTTCAGGCCTGGGAAAGAAAGAGATGTGGCGTTCTTCATTTTTCCCCTCCCTCCAGAGAATTGTCCTACTGGCAGAGGCTAAATTTCAGGTATCAGGTTTCAGGTAGTCTCTTTATTATACATTCCCAAATGCCAACCCTGCTGTAAGATTCTGAACTTTTTTTAAGACTGTTACTTTCCTCAGAAGAGCATGTTACTGCTTAGTATCACATATGTCTGAAGAATAAAGGCAGAGCCCGATTTCTTTACATTTTTGGTGGGACAGGGGTAATGATTTTAGTTATTAAGAATCGAGGTAGGGTTTGGCCTAGAAAGGAGCCTCTCAAATTTTGATAAATCATAAACCAATACAGAAGTAAAACTAAGTATGCAATCTTAAGAGATTTCTTGTAGCTTGATATGGCTAGAACAAAAGGTATGAGGGGGAATGCTGAGAAATGAGACTGGATTGGTAGAAAGGGACCAGATCAGAGAGAATTTTGAAGACTAACTTAAGTTATGATTTTCTCTGAGGGCACATTGCAGCTGATGGGAATTTTTACTTTACAGAGGGAAGAAAATTGATCAGATTTGTGTTTTTTAAAAAAGTCCACTCAGGTCTCAATATGGAGGAAACAAAGGTCAAGGTAGGGAAATGTATGTAGCTCTCTATTCTACTTCCTGTGTCTGTGTAACTAAATCATCCCCCCAAATAATGGTGTAAAGCAAAGTTACGGGTCCTTGGTTGAAGAATTTAGAAAGGGCGGATAGTAGGCATAACTTGTCTGTGCTCCATAACATTTGATGCTTCTGTCAAAATTACTGCCCCATTGTCTTGTATATGCTAAGTTATGATGAGATGTTTATTGTAATTCCAATCGTTGTTCCTCTGTATGTAATATGTCTTTTTCTTTCTGGATGCCTTCAAGATTTTCTCGTTATCTTGGGATTTAAATGTGATGTGTCTATGTAGGATTTTTATCCTCTTGATATTTTCTAGGCAGGTTGGATCTATGTTTTGTTGTCTTTTATCAGTTTTGAAAAATTCTCATTTATTGTATTTTCAAGTATTTTTTTCCGTCCTTGCCTTTTCTCTTCTTGTAGATAAGTTAAATGGATATTGTCCTATAGCTCCTAAATCATCTGTTCCCTTTTTTATTTCTTTTTTCTTTGTGTTTCAGTTTGAGTACTTTTTATTGACTTACCTTCATATTCACTGCTGCTTTCTTCACTGTGTTGAGTTTACTGATGAATTTGTCAAAGGCAATCCTCATCTCTGTTACTAGGGTTTTTATTTCTAGCATTTTAATTTGATTGTCTTACCTAATTTCCGTCTTTTTTCCATTGAAATTTTCCATTCATTCATGCTTGGGGCCCATCTTTGCCACTAGAACCTCTGACACATTAATTTTAAATGTTTAAAATTTGCTGCCTGATAATAACATTACATCAATATTTATTTCTAGCTCTTTGTTGATGGAAGGTGTATCTTTTTTATTCTTTTTTTTTGTATATCTTTTTTTTTTTGGTTGAAAGCTAAACATCTTGCATAGGATAGTAGAGGCTAAGGTAAATTTTATTCATGTTGCAAAATGAGAGGTCTCTTCTTTTTGTAGTCCTTTCAAGTATGGGGAGAGCAGTTAGGTTAATCTAGTCAGGGACTGAGCTGGATTTGGATTTGGATTTTGGTTTGGTGTCAGTGTACCACAGACTTCACATTTCTCTAGCATTACTTTGTGTTCAGGATGGAGGCTGGTTTGCTCAGGAGTTTTATTCAGTATCTAGTCTGCCTTTAGCTCTTAAGTCCCCTGTTTATTTCTGAGCTTTGAAGAGGGTTTTACTATCTGGCACCTCCTCTAGAAGTTGGCCGCGTTGCTTGTTACTAGATGCTTATCAGCCTGGTAGTGTTGGACAGAGGATGGCAGTCTCTGTTGCTCAATTCAGCCTGTTAGGCAGGGGTTGTTTCCCTGGGTCTCAAGAGTGTCACATTGTGAGCAGTCCTGTCCTGTCCCAGTGGTAGAGGATCGCTAGTAGTCTTGGTTCAGAATTTTTTTCTACCCCTTCTCCACAGTGAAGAGTTTTTTCCCCTGTTCTTTTCCTTCATCTTTAATGGGTTTTTGCCTGTGCCCTGAGGGGCATAGGTTTTTGTTGTTTCTTAGGGGAAAAGTGAAAGTGAAGTCGCTCAGTCCTGTCCAACTCTGTGGGACCCCATGGACTGTAGCCTACTAGGCTCCTCCGTCCGCGGGATTTTCAAGGCAAGAATGCTGGAGTGGGTTGTCATCTCCTCCTCCAGGGGATATTCCCAACCCAGGGATGGAACCCAGGTCTCCTTGCATTGTAGGCAGATGCCTTACCGTCTGAGCCATCAGGGAAGTTACCTTTCTTAGGGGAGAGGGGACTAAATGGAGCTTTGCGCTTCACCCCCTTCCCCCAGCCCCACAATAGCTGCTTTTCCTCTCCTCCAGGTCTGCTACAGGAGGGAGTCTCTCTAGTCTCCTGCTTTCTCTTAGTTTTTCTTGTGAGCACCTTGTGAGGTATGTGGAGAAGAGTCTGTGACTGGATGAGCTTTCCTGTGACGTTCTGGATCTCAGGGACTCTGCATTCTCATGCTAGTTCACACCCAGCCTTTAGCAATTTAGAGATTCTAGCCAGGTCCTTTCCAATTTGCATTCCCTCTGGTCTCTGCCGCAGGTTATCTGGTGTCCATATTGTGTTTCTCCTCAGAGGTATCTGTCTGTGTTTAGATGAGCTCTCTGATTGGTTCAAGGAGATCCATAGTTTTGTAGATTAACTGCCTTTTTTATTGTAAGGTTGGAAATGATGCTGTTTCCAGCTTTCTACATCTTATGTGGAAAACATGAGCAGGTCCCTCAATATATAATCACATTGTTCATCTATGTTGCTTATGCTCCTGGGTTACACATTTGGGCTGAAAGGGATGCAGTTCCTACTTTGATTTTCTCTCTGATAAATTCTTTTAAAATTTCTGGCTAGAGCCTGATAGTTCTTTTCAACTGTTTCAATACACCTCTAAGGCAACTTCTGAGAGACACATTTTGAAATACATTGGTACAGGAAGGAAATCTCAGTTTTAAGCATTAGAAAAATATGGGTCCCATGTCAGGTCTTCTTTTAGAGTCAATTCATCTAGAATCAATCAGTCATTTAGCTGAATATCCTTTTTTCATTTTTAAAAGAGGATTTTAACACCTTTGTTCCTCTTACAGAGTTGTTGTAAGACTCAACTGAAATGTTGTGTATAAATGATCTCTGAAAAATGTAAAACTCTATACAAATTGTGATTTTATTATTACCTTTCCCTATATACTCTTCACCCATGAGTGCATTTATTTTTACGAAGATTAAGTGGACCAGCTATAATCTATCTGACTTCCTGTTTTTGATTTATTTAAAGAACTTTTTATTATTGGTTTAAAGATTCTTGGTAAGGGCTTGAATTGTTTTTTGATTTATCTCACTTCTCATACTCTGCTTCATGGACTTCCCTGTTTTTCTTTTGTGGTCAGAATTTTCTTATCTCAAAATATGCCCCTTTACCTTTAAAGATCTTTTTGTTTTGTTTTGTTTTGCTTTATTAGTTGCTCATGTAACAGTTTGTTTGCTCCCATTTGATATTTTTAAAGTTCTGGTTTTTTGATATGTGACCTTCCATTTCGTATTTGTTCCTAACATGTTGTTGTAAAGTTTTTAGGCATCTTGTCAATAAGTATTTAAAAAAAAAAAAAGAAAGAAAAGATTTTCTCTGAAAAGGCTATCTCATGTATCCATTGTTTTTTGAAAATTTGGTGACTCCATACTGTTTTATGAGAAAGTTGATCTTGATAAACAAGTTTTTACTAAGTACTCGTCCACATGTGCTTCAGATGTCAGTTGTTGGTCTTCACTGCATTTAGCAATGGAGACATTCTGCACCAACATGGCAGCAACGACATAATGACTGGACTCATCATCTCCATCTGCCACCTCTTCCTTCTTTATAGAAATGTTATATTCCAGGTTTCCTCCCTTTCCCCACTTTACTCTGGACCCGTTTCCCAAGTCACATCTCAGTTTATTCTGTTTAATGCAGTATTTTTTCCCCTCTTATGTGTATATTGACATCTTATTGAACTTTTCTCCTCTTCTAAACATGATTTCATTATTATTAATCTTCCTCTTTTGCTCATTCCTATATATATAGAGAACCTCAAACAACCCTAATCAGAAATGAGAAGACTCAGAATACTGTTACTAGTTTATTTGTATTAAGGATGAAATATTCATACCTTTAGTGGAAATGAGATGAAAACATAGTAACAGCCTGTACTGGGTTACTGTACTAAGACCACTTAAAAATTCAGTGATTTTCTAGAAGGATTCACAGAGCCCAGTGTGTAGGCATATTCACTGCTGTGAGCAATTCCAAAGGATATAGAGGCTTCCCTGGTGGTTCAGTGGTGAAGAAGCCACCTGCCAGTGCAGGAGATGTGGGTTTGATCCCTGTTGCAGGAAGATCTCGCCTGGCATGGAGCAACGAAGCCTTTGCCCCACAGTTGTTGAGCCTGTGCTCTGGAACCCGCAAGCCGCAGCTACTGAGCCCTTACACCACAACTACTGAAGCTTGTGTGCCCTAGAACCTCTTCTCTGCAACAGAGAAGCCACCACAAGGAGAACCTGGTGCAGCACAACTAGAGAAAAGCCCACAGGTAGCAACAGACACCAGCACATGTGCAAAGGCACTTCAGTGTGGCCAGCTCTTTGCAACCCAGTGGCCCATAGCCCGCCAGCCTCCTCTGTCTATGGGATTCTCCAGGCAAGAATACTGGAGTGGGTTGTCGTGCCCTCCTCCAGGGGATCTTCCCAACCTAGGGATTGAACCCACATCTCTTATGTCTCCTGCGTTGGCAGGCAGGTTCTTTATCACTAGCACCACCTCCCCTTCCTTATTCATTGCAGCATTATTTACAATAGCCAAGATACGGAAGCAATCTAAGTGTCCCTCCACAGGTGAATGGATAAAGATGTGGTATATGTATACAGTGTACTAGTACTCAGCCACAAAAAAGAATTAAGTCTTGCCATTTGAGACATCAGTGGAACTAGAGGGTATCGTGCTAAGTGAAATAAGTAAGACAGAGAAAGACAAATACTGTATGATTTCACTTATATGTAGAGTCTAAAAACCAAAACAAATGAACAAACAAAATAGAATTACAGATACAGAGAATAAACAGGTGGTTACTAGAGGGGGAAAAGGGTGGGGAAGTAAGAAAGAGATGAGACAGATGATCATTTTGAAATGTATAGAAATATGAAATCACTATGTTGTGTAAGAGAAACTAATATATTGTTGTAGTTAAAAACTTCATAGAAAAAGAGATCAGATTTGTGGTTACTAGAGGTAAGGGGTAGGGAAGGAGGAATTGGATGTAAGTGGTCAAAAGGTACAAACTTCCAGTTAAAAAGATAAATAAGTACTGGGGATGTAATGTACACCATGATAAATATAATTACTACAGCTCTATGTTATAAATGAAGTCCTAAGAGTACTCATTCCAGGAAAAACTGTTCTATTTCTTTAATTGTGTTTCTGTATGAGATGCTGGATATTTACTATGTGATGATTTCATGATGTATATAAGTTAAATCATTATGCTGTACACCTTAAACTTATACAGTGTTCTATGTCAATTATGTCTCTATAAAACTGGAAGAAAAAAAATGTAAAACCTCCACCAGGAAAGCTTGTGTGAGACTCAGTGCCTGAGGTTTTTACTGGGGGCTGGTCATGCAGGCACACTCTCTTAGAAGGAAAACAAGTGTTCAGTATAGACCATGTTGCTTGTACAAAGAGTTTAGGCATAGTGAGCTTCCATTTTGTGAGTGGTAAGAAGCCGCCCCAATCAAAGTTTCCAGAAGACATCTAGAGACCAGCCTTGCATGCAGACCTCTCTGAGGGTAGCAACTCAAGCCTGCAATGTTGTCTTTTTTTTTTTTTTTGGCATACTGCTTTTAGACTTTGAAGGTCCTTCCAAAAAGCATCCAGAAAGCTCCATCAAGGTCAATACAGACCCTAATTTTGCTAATTGAGCAAATGCTAGCTTTTGTTATAGGCTGTTTAATGTCATGAAAACAATTTTCCGTTGGCTTTTCTCCACAAATAGCATTTGTGCTGTGAATTTAAAAGGCTTTTATGAAACACCCAGAAATTTTATAGCAAGTTTTCTTACATAAAACTTCGTTGCAACTTTCAAACAACTGGTTTGCAAATGAAATTTAGAAGATCTAGATTTAGGATTTTCTTTCATGTGGTATGCAGAGAAGAGAGAAATAGAGAATGGATTCCTTGGGGAAGCCTTTTAAGAGGAAACTGGTATTGAACTGAAGATAAGGAGTGTAAATAGAGGAGGAAAAAAAAGACAAAACATATGCTAGGGAAATAGAGTAGCATGACTAAGGGAAAGCTGAAGATAGGGTAGGCGAGAAGGGGAAAGAAAGTTGTGTATTTTTGCTCTGAAGCAAATGTAAACTCAGACACTTTTTGTATCAGTGCTGTTGACCGTATATTTTCTGCTTTTGAGGACTCGAAAACTTTCTAGGAAGACTTACTTTTATTTAGTAGTTTATATGAGATACAAGTATTATATATTTGTCTCTTGTTGTTTCCTAATTGGAAACTACTTAACTCATAGGGTTGTTTTGAAGATTAAATATGATGATATATGTGAAAAAGTTGTGTGAAAATATTTATAGCAATCATTTAAAAATTATAACTGTCTCATTAGGTATGCTATGTTAAGTCACTTCAGTCGTTTCCGACTCTGTGCGACCCCATAGACGGCAGCCCACCAGGCTCCCCCATCCCTGGGATTCTCCAGGCAAGAACACTAATTTTTATTTCCTGGAATTCCTGCACAGCAAAGTTACGTGTCTTCCTCAGTTTGCTCTTACCTGGTCTCCTGCTGCCTCACTGAATATTTATACCAGAAGGTTCTCTTGCTGCCAAATGTTATAGTTCTCCTGCTTTATAGTGTAGGCTCTTAGCATTCATATATGTACTGGTTTGGGTTTTTCTCACTCTTCTTATCATAGTAGGTTCCCTACTTGGCCTTCGTTTCCTGTGTTTTTCCTCTGGCATAGTACTCAATTATTTGGAAGGCAGCTTTTATAAGAATGAATCTTCTGTGCTTTGTTCCCTTGCAGTATTTTTTAAGGTTAAAATAGAATTTTAAAGGGTTGTCTAGTCCAGGATAGTACAGCTATATCATAAAAAGTTCTTTCTTTGTACTAATAAGAAGTAGAAAATGTTTCATGAGAGCCTATTGCCTAACCTGAAGCTGCCTTGCGTGTTATAATTATGTATGAATATTTGTCTTAATGTGAAAAGTTAATTCTTTCAAATATAAGATACACTGTAAGAACTATTAGAAATTCAGCTAACTAATCATTGTCTACTAATACAACAAAACTCTTGGCAAACCTCTAGATGGGACGTTAAAAATTTTAAACCAAATATTTGAATATGTCATGTATCACTAAAAGTACCACCTAGCTATTAATGAATAGCTCAGTAATTGGCTGATTTAGTCTCTTTTCTCCAGATTTATGATGTGTATAGTAACATTTGTACTGTTTATTAAATAGCACATACCAGTGTTATATTGACTATAATTCTCCTGTTTCAAACTAGTTTTTGAGCATGGAGACTACCATGATATAGTTATTATATTAAAAAATTGAAGAATAGCAAATATGTTTAGCATCTGGTGTGTTAACACTAATTCAGTGGAGAACTGCATTTGGTGAAGCTTGGATTTGCAATAAGAGCTAGAAAACAACTTTTGGTGGAAATTTTAGAATGACTTAGGAATTTATGTTAGGCAAATATGGGAAAAAATTCCATGTTCTTTTTGAAAGCCAAGAAGCTGTACTTTATTAGTAGTTTTTGTATCTGTCATCAGTAATCTAATATATTCTAAAAGTAGTTGGACAGTGATGGTGGCTTAGTTGCTAAGTCATGTGTGACTCTTGCGACCCCATGGACTGTAGCCCACCAGGCTCCTCTGACCATGGGATTTTCCAGGTAAGAATACTGGAGTGGGTTGCATTTCCTTCTCCAGGGGAATCTTCCGGACCCATGAATTGAACCTGGGTCTCCTGCATTGCAGGTGGATTCTTTACCGACTGAGCTAGAAGAAGCCCCACAGGAAACCACATTTCTGATTGGAAATGTATAAAAATATCTCCTTTATAAAATGCAAGAGAAACATACGTGTGATAGTACCAGTTATTTGTTTGATGTACTTTTCTGAATAGTTTCTCTGTTGCTTACTTATATTTCAGAATATATGTTTGAAGAGGATAGTAGTCTATCTGATCATATGTGTTTACTATCAAATTTCAATAATCATTATAAAATTTTTTTCATGTAGATTCTTCACATGTCTTCTGTAAATGAGAAATGCATATTATAAAGGAACTCATATGGTATAATAAAAGTTTAATACAAAAATTGAGTACATTATATACTAGGTTAAATATGTTTCAGAAGAATGTTTTCTTTTTGTGAATTTATGAAATTACATATTGAACTAGATAGGTTTTTGATAATTAAAATGGATTAAAAAGTCTCATCTGTGGTATCATAAATTTTTCAATTTCATTAAAATAAAACTTAATTTTGTTACCTGTTTGATTTTCAGTATTTTTAAAAAAAGTTTATAAAGGGAAAAATAATAGCAGCTCTAGACCTCAACCCCCAACAAAGAAAGCTACTTTTGTCTCAAGAAGATGGATTTTCTTAGACAAAACAATCAGAGCTTTATCCTAATACTTAAACAAACTGAACTTAAATTCCAAGGGATAAGCTATTTACTTTGAGACTCAGTTTAAGAAGCCTTTTGAAAAACTGAGGAAAATCAAAGGCCTTAGCTGAGAAAGAACTTGATTGCTGCTGATAAAGACATTTCTATATTTTTAACCTAGTAAGCTCTAAATTTCTGAATTAAGTTTTCTTTAGAATTTATAGCTAGTACAAAGTTGAATGAAGTTATTTTGTTTCTGGAACAATTATATGACCTATTACTATTTTGTACTGGGCTTCCCAGATGGTTCAGTGGTAAAAAATCTGCCTGTCAGCGTAGGAGATGCAAGACACTCCAAGCTGATCCCTGGATCAGGAAGATCCCCTGGAGCAGGAAATGGTAACCCACTCCAGTATTCTTGCCTGGAAATCCCATGGACAGAGGAGCCTGGAAGGCTACAGTCCATGGGATCTCAAAGAGTGAAACACGACTCAGCACAGCACAGCACTCCTGATTTTGGCCTGCGTATTTTGCATGTATCCTTAAAAGGAGTCAATCAAACAGAAAACATTGAGGAGACAGGGCACGTAGACTTCATTATGAGAACAAGACAATTCTTAGCATTTTTATAAAATATAAACTACAGTTTATCTCCTGCACTTCTATGCTTCAAAAAATCATTGTACTATGTTCAATTGTAGGCAATAAGTAGCTATAAGTGATAGACTCTCCCAGTAGAAACATTTTCCTTTATCTTCTATGGGGAGAAGTCATCATTTTTCTCTCTACTGTTTTTAAAAGGCTGAAATTGAATTTTTCAACTTAGTAGAGTTGCTCTTATTTTTACTGGATATCTCTTCTTGGCTCTGAAGTTTCCTGTTAACATGGTACTGCCTCTGCAAAGATTATATGGTATAAAGTAACAGATTTTTAGAGCTAAAAGTGAATTTTCGGCTCATCTAGTCATACACTTTCATTTTACGTTTAAACCCAGCGTCAGCTCAAGCCTCCTATCCATCCACTGGCCTCTTTAGTACTGCTACATATCTTCAGGGATTATATGCTCATGGTTATTTCCAGCTTCAAATTTCTGACCTGTGGGTACTCTTGATCTCACTTGCAGCATACCTCACCACTAATTCTTTTCTCTCTGTTTCTTACAGTCCTAGGCAATAAATGTTATGTTTGAATTGCAATCAGTGGGTGCTTATCAGGTACCAGATCATTAACATTTCTGCTAAACCAGGTTGATGGGCTATATATTTGACCTATAAAATCTGTACTTTTACTTAACTTTCTCCTGGGTTGCTTGCTACTCTGGATAGAAAGCAGACTATTTTGTTTACCTGATCTATAGTTTTTTCTTTCATTTTTTAGATCTGAGATCTTAAATGGTCTTAAGACCTTCATTATGAGCATAACTATATTCATTATCTTTAACCATGTATGCCTTAAAATAATGGAGGAATCAGAAGCTGAGTACAGTATAATCAGCATTTGGTGTTAACATATGGTGTCATTGGATGTCCTTGTCTTCTATTGAGGAAGTTTGTTTTTTTTTTCTCAGCTACATGTGAGATTTTTTTTTACTCACCTGCACATAAGTTTTATTTCAGTTAACATGTTTTGCCTCATAAATACCTTGACATTGAGCAGATGTATACTTTATGTATTGTATTAGACCTGAGATGATATTAAGATCCCTATATTATTGTTTAATATCTGTAGTAAAATATCAGTCTCTTCCATCCGGGACCAATCTACCAGGGGATACACAATAATTCTAATACATACAACACAGAAACAACAATAAAATGTGGAGATATGAACATAGAATTGGGAGATTAGACACAGTGATGTTCTTTTCCCAACCAAAAAATTAAGATTTATAATCTGAAATTGAAACTAACACCGAAAACCAGTATGGATTTTGATTCTGCATTGGCTGTCTTTTGGTTGAGTTGTCGTCATCTGTCTTCCCTGCAAGCCTTGGTCAGTAGATACTAAGTAAATATTCACGAGCTTGAGTAGGATTTGGAATTAACACGGCTGATGGTCTTCACTGCCCACCTGAGCAGTGCCAAGAGTGTGACCTAACATAGGTTCTTCACAATTAGGATTTATCACTGACTCTATTTCTTAGCCTACTAGTGCAACCTCTTTTGTCCCTGAAAGAAGTAAATTCTGTCTAATTGCTGTACAATTAGGCAGATTTCTATGAAAAAAAATTAACAGTAGTAAATCATTGCTATAGTTTTGCTTTAGTATCTTGTATTGTAGAGACCGTAATTTAATAGAACAACAGTTTTTATTCTATAGAAAAACCTCTTTGCCCAACCTTATACCACTCACCCTCTCCCTACACTTCAAATTTTCAAAGTGCATATCAAGAGGTACTAATTTTTTGTTTTACATAACTTTTTTGTATGGTCTATGAAATAAGAAGCTTTCTTAATTCATTAAATGTTATTTATAGAACATTAGCTTCTTAACTGAGGGGCTAGAGGGCAAATAAACTGAAAATTGAATTTAGTCAGTGCCAAATTAAGATCAGAAATTAAGATTCAGCATCTCTTAAATTTAGAAATGATATTTACTGGTAACTTCTTATGAATACATCTATTGTGCAAAAAAATGTCTTTTTGTAATGCATTTCTGTGTATTTAATGACCATATGTTTTAATTAATTTGAAAACCATTGCTGGCAGTTGGTTAGGACGGGAACTGGCAAAACTATTCACCAGGTAGTATCTGGGGGCTGTTTGACAGCTTCCTTTCCTGTTGTGAAAGGCTTTATCTGATTACATAATGGGTGTGTGTGTTTGTGCACATGTACTGAGAGGCCAGGTGCCGTTTTTACTATCAGCTACTTGAAACTATATGGTAGAAACTGTATCCTTTAAAACCAGTATTTTTCTACTCCAATTTCTCCAATGGATGATGACAGGGCAGCAAAAATTAAAAATATAATGAAGTAACCATTCTTTAAACTGTCCTTAACAAGGTCTATATACTTTAATCTCTTTTTTCCTCTGTCAATCCCCTTCTTGTACCTTAAACTCAGAACTGCTGTTTTGTCAGTTTTTCTCTTTTTTCCTCATATTTCCTTTCGTCATCCTTATTAACATGACTTCCCCAATCCCGCTCAAGCTTTAGTCTTACTTCACCAGTTGGTCCATTGGACATTTATACTTATACATTGTTATCCCACTTTATATAAAGTGTTTTTAAAATACTTAAATCCACTTGACCCCAGCTAAACCTGAAAAACAGGAAACTTTTTGAAAAAGCAAGTAGAGACTTATTATCCCCTTCTAACTTCCGTATTTCTGTTTCTGATACCATTTTTCTTCTGTTTTTCCATGATTTGAAACTTTGTTTGACCCTTCCCTCTCTTTCTTTACCAACATCCTGTAAATTACCTTTTGCTTCTGGCTACCTTTCTTTCTACCAGACTAATACATAGTTACTAAATACTGATTTTCTCAAGTATTCCTCTACTCAAAAAGTTTAATAATTTCTGAGTACTTTCAAGAAGAAATCCAGATGTCTTTATCTGGCATTTAGTTTCATGATGATCTGGTTCTATTCTCTATGTTCATTATTAATTTTCTGCTTCAGCCAAGTCTGCCTATTTTCAGTTCAGTTCAGTTCAGTTGCTCAGTCGTGTCTGAGTCTTTGCAGCCCGATGAATCACAGCACGCCAGGCCTCCCTATCCATCACCAACTCCCAGAGTTCACTCAAACTCATGTCCATCGAGTCGGTGATGCCATCCAGCCATCTCATCCTCTGTCGTCCCCTTCTCCTCCTGCCCCCAATCCCTCCCAGCGTCAGAGTCTTTTCCAATGACTCAACTCTTCACATGAGGTGGCCAAAGTACTGGAGTTTCAGCTTCAGCATCAGTCCTTCCAATAAATACCCAGGACTGATCTCCTTTAGGATGGACTGGTTGGATCTTCTTGCAGTCCAAGGGACTCTGAAGAGTCTTCTCCAACACCACAGTTCAAAAGCATCAATTCTTCGGCACTCAGCTTTCTTCACAGTCCAACTCTCACATCCATACATGACCACTGGAAAAACCATAGCCTTGACTAGATGGACCTTTGTTGGCAAAATAGTATCTCTGCTTTTCAATATGCCTATTTTACTCCCCTGTGAATAAGCTGCACTCAAATCCATTACTATTTAAACCAGTGCAGCCCTTTCTCAGTCACGAGACTTTGGAACTATCTCCCTGAGGTTTTCCAATGGTTGAACTCTTTATTCACCTGTTAAATGTAATTCATCCTTTGCAATCCTACTGTAGATACGATTTTCTTCATAAATCCTTTCTTGGTCCGTTCAGTATCTGTACTTTTTACCCTTTATTTCCTCATATATAGCAATGGCTATTAACAAAAACAAATTTTAATTATTGGTGTAATTTGGTAGCACTATATATTGATGTAAACTTTCAGTGCCCCAGCCAATGCCCAGAACATTTTATACAAACATTGAATAAATATGGAATGATTAATCATTTTGCTGTACTTACTTTGAGTGGAAGACAGTGTAGTATAATCACAGAGAGCAAGCAGTGTCTTTGGAGTCAGATGGATAGATCTAGATTTTTATTCACGTTCTGCTATTTAAATGCCATGTGATCATGGACCATAAGCAGTATGTTAATGAACCTCTGCCAGGCTCATTTCCTGATCCTTATGAAAAGTAAACTTTAATTCAAGTATAAAACATATACATCAGTTCAGTTCTGTCATTCAGTCGTGTCCAACTCTTCGCAACCAAATGAACCGCAGCACACCAGGCCTCCCTGTCCATCACCAACTCCCGGAGTTCACTCAGACTCATGTCCATCGAGTTGGTGATGCCATCCAGCCATCTCATCTTCTGTCGTCCCCTTCTCCTCCTGCCCCCAATCCCTCCCAGCATCAGAGTCTTTTCTAATGAGTCAACTCTTCGCATGAGGTGGCCAAAGTACTGGAGTTTCAGCTTTAGCATCATTCCTTCCAAAGAACACCCAGGGCTGATCTCCTTCAGAATGGACTGGTTGGTTCTCCTTTCGGTCCAAGGGACTCTCAAGAGTCTTTTCCAACACCACAGTTCAAAAGCATCAATTCTTTGGCGCTCAGCTTTCTTTGCAAACATATACATATATGTGTATAAACATGTATTTTTTAATTTCATTCAGACTGTCTCTTATTTACTTTGTACTGATACATTGTTTTTTTTAAATTTTGTTTTGTATTGGTGTATAGCCAATTAACAATGTTGTGATAGTTTCAGGTGGACAGCCGAGGGACTCAGCCATATATAGAGACGTATCCACTCTCCCCCAAACTCCCATCCCATCCAGGCTGCCACATAACATTGAGCAGAGTTCCATGTGCCATATAGGAGGTCCTTGCTTGTTATTCATTTCAAATATAGCAGTGTGTACATGTCCATCCCAAACTCCCTTACTGTCCCTTCCCCTCAACCTTCCTCCCAGCAACCATGAGTTCATTTTTCAAGTCTCTGAGTCTGTTTTGTAAATAAGTTCATTTCTGATACATTGGTCTTTTAGAAGATTATTTTTACATTTTAGGATTGGGAACAAATTTATTGTACCAAAGTTGATTGACTGACCCCATTTTTCATTAAGATACATGCATAGAGGAGTCTGACATGACAGAGACAATATCAGAGAAGGTTGTTGTCACTGCTTTAGGCTCTTATGCCTTGCCAAAAAGTGGTGGCAAGAAGTTCATTCCAAATCGTGTGTTATTCCTTGACTGCCCCTTTGTATTGTTTTCTTCCTGCCCAGACTGGGTGAGTAGATCATGTGTGGAAAAGGTATAAGTTAGCTGTTTTTTAAGATATTATGGTAATAAGTAGTTTTAAATAATTTTTTTTCTGACACATTTTAGAGTATTTCCTGGAATGTTCTCAAGTATCAGTGCCTTTAATCACTAGGGTTCATTTTATTTTGTTTGTTAATACAGGATATTGACAAGTTACATAGCTAATTTTTAAATAGATTATATTTTCATTATGAAGTATATCTTTTGTTATATTAAAATTTCCCCTCAATTTTTCAAAGCTGAAGTGTTACCCAGACCAAGTTGCAATGACAGTAAGTCATTATCATGTTGATTTTGTATTATCACAATCATAGATGACTTTAGAAGATAGTCACTCTCGAATGGCTATTCATGAACATGTATAAATTGGAAGTTTTTTCCAAAGGGAGTTGCATTTTATGTCTGTTTCTTTCCAGTTAGGGTCCATGAACAGATTTTTAAACCACTCAGAAGTTAATTTATAAATATACTTACCCAGTTGTGAATCAGTGGATTTGTGAACATTCTTATAAAGGCAGATTTTATTTGTAATGAAAATTTCATCTGCATTAGAAGAAACACCAGTGATGTTTCTAAGTGAATTAGGAGTAATGTAATGTCATCTCATATTCTTTTAATTCTGTGAAATAACATTTCCTTCTGGTGGAATTTGGGTGTATGTTATATATACTTTTGGTTAAAGCATTGTTCTTAAGTTTGTTCATAAGTAATAAATTCCAGATTTAAGATAAATGGAGTTACTTATGTAAATGAGTGTTAGCCTGGAAAAGGACCAGACAGGAAAGCATCATTCCTTTTGATTTTGATTTCATTATGACAAATATATTATTGGCAGGTTGGCAAGAGCTTCTAACATTGCCTATTATAAGTAATATATTAACCCTTGAAAGGAAGTATGCTTTCTAATGTCATATTGCAGGAGAGCAGTATAAACTGATTAATAGTATATTAATAAAATATGTTTATTGTAAAATGCTTTTTAGTATTTCATATAACCATTTAGATTCTTGGGCTTCCCAGGTGGCTCAGTAGTTAGGAATCTGCTTGCCAATACAGGAGACATGGATTCTAACCCTGAGTCAGGAAGATTCTCTGGAGGAGGAAATGGCAACCCACTCCTATATTCTTTTTTTTTTTTTAATTGGAGGCTAATTACTTTACAACATTGTAGTGGTTTTGCCATACATTGACATGAATCAGCCACGGGTGTACATGTGTTCCCCATCCTGAACCCCCCTCCCACCTCCCTCCCCATCCCACCCCTCTGGGTCATCCCAGTGTACCAGCCCCGAGCACCCTCTCTCATGCATCAACACTTCTATGTTCTTGCATGAGAAATCCCATGGACAGAGGAGCCTGGCGGACTACAGACCATGGGGTCACAGAGTTGGACACGACTGAGTGACTGAGGACATTTAGATTCTTGAATTTTAGTTTGTGCACCTCAAAAAGAAAAAAAATGTTAAAAGAGAAAGAGACTGTGAGTAAGGGATTAGGGTGTGTTAGTATTTTCCTGACCTATGGAATAGCATGCGCACTGGATCTGAAGAGCTACTGCCTAAGAATTGTAGTCTAGAAAAGAGAGTAACGAAGAGATCTGTACTTAGTAGATGTTTGCAAGGTAAGAATGGTCATAGGCACAGGTTTTTCTCACTTCTCGTTTTTCATTTTTGCTAATAGTTTTTTCTTTTTTGGCTGCACTGTGTGGTTTATGGGATCTTAGTTTTCCCCACCAGTGATTGAACCTGGGCTTTTGGCAGTGAGAGCAGAGTCCTAACCACTGGACCACAAGGGAATTCCTCAGTCTATTTTTTATCATTTGTTTTATTTGTGTAACTTACTTTTGTAAATTTCTGTTATTTTAGTAATTTACTTTTTATAATCTTTCTCATTATTAAATTTTCTTCTCTTTATTCGTTTTCTTCTCTTTGCCCTTTTTATATTCCTTCCTACTCATCTTTCTTTCCCTCTCGTTGCTTTCCAGTCTTTCAACACTTTATTTTTGTCCCTTTTCTTTGTTTTCATTACATAGTATTCATTTTTTAAAAATCTACAAATAATTTAAATTCAATCGTATAACATCTCTTGAAGTAAAATTTATCTTCTAATTAAGGTAATAGGTCAGTGTAGTCTTTGTAATGCTACTCTGATTCTTTCCAAGTTCAAAAATTCTTTGGGATTTGGAGTAGCCAAGAGAAAACAATGAGAAGAGAGTACTTCGAGTAGAATTATGTCCGCATGCAACTCCTGAGGCTCTGTAACTCAAACATCCTCCGATTCTTGTTTGGAAGTAGTTCCAATGTGGTATCTTCGACCTGTTATTTAGTCTGTATGTGTGTAATTGCTAATTAAAGGAAAACTTGACTCTAAGGGAGTAATTACAGAATTATGAATGCTTTTAATATGTTTTTGAAAAGTTTGGAAGTGTGCTGCTGGTGCACCAACCTGGGTTTAAGTCCTGTTTGATCCATTTATAAACTGTTTCATCTTGGGCAAGTTTACTTAATTCCTCTCTCTATATATTTTTTTCTCCAGTTAAATGGGGCTAAAATGTATCTAATAGGGGTGTGCTAAGTCACTTCAGTTGCTTACTCCTTGGAAGGAAAGTTATGGCCAACCTAGATAGCATATTCAAAAGCAGAGACATTACTTTGCCAACAAAGGTTCGTCTAGTCAAGGCTATGGTTTTTCCAGTGGTCATGTATGGATGTGAGAGTTGGACTGTGAAGAAGGCTGAGCGCCGAAGAATTGATGCTGTTGAACTATGGTGTTAGAGAAGACACTTGAGAGTCCCTTGGACTGCAAGGAGATCCAACCAGTCCATTCTGAAGGACATCAGCCCTGGGATTTCTTTGGAAGGAATGATGCTAAAGCTGAAACTCCAGTACTTTGGCCACCTCATGCGAAGAGTTAACTCATTGGAAAAGACTCTGATGCTGGGAGGGATTGGGGTCAGGAGGAGAAGGGAACGACAGAGGATGAGATGGCTGGATGGCATCACTGACTCTATGGACATAAGTCTGAGTGAACTCTGGGAGTTGGTGATGGACAGGGAGGCCTGGCATGCTGCGATTCATGGGGTCGCAAAGAGTAGCACACGACTGAGCGACTGAACTGAACTGAAGTCACTTCAGTCATGTCCAACTCTGTGCGACCCCATAGACGGCAGCCCACCAGGCTCCCCCATCCCTGGGATTCTCCAGGCAAGAACACTGGAGTGGGTTGCCATTTCCTTTTCCAATGCAGGAAAGTGAAAAGTGAAAGTGAAGTCGCTCAGTCGTGTCCGACTCTTAGCGACCCCATGGACTGCAGCCTACCAGGCTCCTCCATCCATGGAATTTTCCAGGCAAGAGTACTGGAGTAGGGTGCCATTGCCTTCTCCGAATAGAGGTGTAAGAAGGATTGAAAGTGAAAGTGAAGTCGCTCAATTGTGTCCAACTCTGCAACCCCATGGACTGTAGCCTACCAGGTTCCTCCATTCATGGGGTTCTCCACACAGGAATACTGGAGTGGGTTGCCATTTCCTTCCCCAGCAGATCTTCCCAACCCAGGGATCGAACCCACATCTCCTGCATTGCAGGCAGACGCTTTACCATCTGAGCCACCAGGGAAGACTCATAAGAAGGATTAAATAAGGTAATTCATTTAACATTTTACAGTGGTATATAGTAAGCACTTAATAATGATAGCTGCTACTCCCTGCTTTTGCTATAACATACTTCTTCTACAATTTTTTAAGTAAATATTTAGATTGCATCTTGAAAAAAGTTAATCTCAACATGAAACAAAAGAGGTGGAAAAAAGGATGTAATGATTTATATAGGGTTACTATTAAATTTTTTGGCTTGAGTTATGTGGAAATTGGAAATTTTATGTGGGAAAAATATAAATCAGATCAGATCAGATCAGATCAGTTGCTCAGTTGTGTCCGACTCTTTGCGAACCCATGAATCGCAGCACGCCAGGCCTCCCTGTCCATCACCAACTCCCGGAGTTTAATCAAACTCACGTCCATCGAGTCAGTGATGCCATCCAGCCATCTCATCCTCTGTCGTCCCCTTCTCCTCCTGCCCCCAATCCCTCCCAGCATCAGAGTCTTTTCCAATGAGTTAACTCTTCGAATGAGGTGGCCAAAGTACTGGAGTTTCAGCTTTAGCATCATTCCTTCCAAAGAACACCCAGGGCTGATCTCCTTCAGAATGGACTGGTTGGATCTCTTTGCAGTCCAAGGGACTCTCAAGAGTCTTCTCCAACACCACAGTTCAAAAGCATCAATTCTTCGGCGCTCAGCCTTCTTCACAGTCCAACTCTCACATCCATACATGACCACAGGAAAAACCGTAGCCTTGACTAGACGGACCTTTGTTGGCAAAGTAATGTCTCTGCTTTTGAATATGCTGTCTAGGTTGGTTTCATTAAAGACATGATTTTGCTTTCCTTGTAATTTTGTTCTTATGCTTTTCTAATTCTCTTTGTACTATATAGGATATTTTAAGTTTATTTTCTTCCGTCCTTATTAGCTGTAAGCTAGTCCATGGTGGCCACTGTTTAAGTATGATTTCAAAGCAGCCTTAAAGTGAGTATAATAGTGTTTATATTAACACAAGATTATTCTTCTTTTGAAGAAATTATATTGTATTTCCTCCACAAATAATTTATAACTTATTTTTTAATAACTTCTTAAGTAATCTTCAAATGTGAAATTTTTCACTTGGAGGAATATAAATATATCATAATTGATATCATAAACATATAAAAATAAAAAAACTTAAAAAATAAAAACAGTTTTCTTAAAGCCAGCGAGTCAATGAAAATATTCAGCCTTAAGCAACACAAGAAAGGAGCTCAAATTAGTTTAGCATGATAGTCTAACACTGGGAAGCTGAACGCCCTGCTAATTAATATAGCACCTATAGAAGATGGATGTTTCTCCTTACTCAGCAGAGACAAGTGTTTCTCCTGTACAAATGCCAAGAGACAGAGACAGACAAAAGATGAGAGAACCTCCAAACCTGCAGCAAAAGCAGAAAGAAGTAATATATGAAAAAACGGCTTCATATAAATGGAAAAGTTTGAGTGAGGAGTTCCTAAGGTCATTGTGCATCTAGACATCTAGCCTCCAGTCAACCCCTAGTGCCTGGCTGAAGAAGGGAATTACACAAGACCGGGTCTAGGACTTCGCTCTGTGCCTTACGGATTTTCTTTTTCCAATCTAGTGACTACAGTTTTGTGATTGGTGGTCAGTGACAAGTAATTCCGTACACACATCACCCACAGAGTTGTCTTTAATTCCTCGCAGTTAATTCTGAGAAAATTAAACCTTATTTAAAAAACCATCTTCTGGTGTTGATTAGAAACACATGAATCGATGTGGACCCAGATTCTCAGACATACTACAGTTTAAGTTAGAACTCTGGTTAATATCCTGCATTAATTACCCATAGCACATCGAATTTGTCATCAAATGCCAACTAAACTGAAGAGTAGTGAAGACTTTCAGCATATTTTTACAAGATATAGCTCTCTGATCAATAAAATTATTGCATTTAGGAAACTATTTGAGTGTAGTATATAGTTTAAGCTGCCCTGGGCTTGTTTGTAAGAAAACAAGAGAAGCTATCATTACAAAAATACAGAAATAAGTAAAATTTCCTTGAATTAAGTTCCAAGGGAGCAAGCAAAGTTAGTAATTAAATGTTTAGTCAGATTATAGCTGACTTGTTAATTCTAGGTCACATTTATGCAGTACCATATATAATTGTGATTTGTATTAATATATATTTTATATTTACATGCAGAAGTCATATAAGCCTTCTGTAATCAATGTACATAGCATATTTACATGTCTTTTATAGTAACATGTCATAGCTTTATATTGTAAGGGAGTTTAATGATATTGGTTTTATTTTTTCCTCTTACTGTGTTATTGACAACATTTATCTTAAAGACTAGGGATAAGAACATATTCCCTAATTATAGCTTTCTGTGTGAATATACAAATCAGTTTGTGATTGATTTCCTAGTTCTAAAGTAGTTAGGATTCATGATCAGTGACTGAAGTTAAGAGCTCCCCAGTAATATAGAAGTATATTTTTCACTCATAAATATCTTGGCTGTAATGATGGGCCCACAAATATCAGAGAATTAGGCTTCTCTTTTCTTGTTGCTATGCCACCTTCAACATGCAGTTTCCATTGAGTGGTCCAGTTCTACTCAAACCCAGTCAGCTAAAAAGAGGAAAGAAGGGAAAGAAGAGAGCACACCCCTCACTTTGAAAAGAATGACCTCAAAGTTGTGCATGTCACTTATGCTCAAGTCATGTTGATCGGAACTTAGTTGTATGCCATATGAAGCTTCAAAAGGCTGGCAAATATGATCTTTAGCTACATGAATATGTATCCAATTGAAAATTTTCTATAGTTTTGTAAGAAAAGAGATTTTTTTGGCAGGGGCAGGGTGGGGTGGGGAGGAGACTAAAAATCCAAGAAACAAGAATTACCTTTTTAATGGAAAATACAATTGCCTTTATAATGACTGTACAAAAAAAAATTACAGAAAAATATGCTGGCATTTATTAATAGTTTTTCTTTCTTTATTCTTATGGTAATATTAGTTATGTTGTTCAGAAATTAGAAACTTATAATTAAACTATCTGGAAAGGCCTAGTGTTCATGCAAGTTTTCTATGCTTACACGATAGAAGGATATAAATATATAATAAAGCTTTGCTTACTTATATCTGGTTAAGGATATAAATTGCTATGGAGAATCAGGTTTTTAAAAATTAAAATAGATTTTAGGTAATATTTGGTAAAATTCTCCATTTCTCTGTGTTAAGAAAAACATGTAGAAATATGAAATGTCTTGCCAAGGTTAGACATCTAGCTTGTGGTAGAGGCAACCATAAGCCCAGAGGCTTCTCTTGGTTGATAAAGAGCACAGACTCTGGAGCCTAGGTTCCAATCTTCTCTCTTTATTATCTGTGTGATCTTGATACTTGAACTCTCTGTGTTTCACTTTCTCTGTTAATAAAAAAGTGATAATTATGGTACTTATCTCTAATTCTGGTTATGAGGATTGAACAAGTTAAAAGGCATAAGATACTTTAGAATAGTGCCTGACATACAGTTAGTGCCGTATGTGTTATATACTGGTTAATATTTTAGCAAGTTAAGCTCAGATATTTCACTTGAGTATAAAATTAGTCCAGAGTAAATAATGCATTTTAAGTTTTAAGGAGACAAAGTCCATGCGACTTGGCATTGGAGACTCTCAATGATAATACAAACTAAATTCTCCACAAATTGTCTGTGTGATCTTAAAATGGGTACTGTAATTTCTTTGGAGAGATTTAAAAATAAATCTCAGTTTCTTCTTGTTTTACGTATAGGGAATTCAACTAGAACATTTTAACCATCTCACATCTGAGGTTAGGCTATGTAGTATATGCATTGAATTGACAAGAATGTAAGAAATAGAATTCTTGAACAAATTTCCCTTTTACTAATTGCTGTCTAATCACTTTAGAATGCTGTCACAGACTCCAGCAATTATTTATTTTTTAATTTTGTTAAGCAGCTTTTGTGATAATGACTCCTGTATTTTTTAAATTATAGTTGATACACAGTGTTGTGTTAGTTTCAGGTATACAGCACAGTGATTCAGGTATACATATGCATATGAGGTATAGTTATATATATATTTTAGATTATTTTCTCTTATAGGTGATTAAAAAATATTGAGTATAGTTGCCTGTGTCGTACACTAGGTCCTTATTGTCTATTTCATATATAGTAGTGAGTGTATATATGTTAATCAGCAATTATATTTTGCTTCAAAGTGTACTTTGTCTGCTATTACATCAGCTTTCTTTTGGCTGATAGCTGCCACTATATCTTTTTTCTGTCTTTCTTTTTACTTTCAAAGTTTCTGCATCCTTATATCTAAGGCTTGTGACCTGTTATTGACATGTAGTTGGATTTTAAAAAAATCCAATCTGACAATCTTTTGTTTTTAATCACAACATTTATTCTGTGTACATTTAGTATACTTATGACACATGGGAATTTTAATCTATCATTTAAAAATTTTTATTCTCTCTGTTTTGTTACTTTTTTTAGTTTCATTTTGGTCTGATTTTTTTTTTCAATTTTTTAATTGAAGGATAATTGCTTTACAGAATTTTGTTGTTTTCTGTCAACAGAAATCAACATGAATCAACCATAGGTATACATATATCCCCTCCCTTATGAACCTCCCTCCCATCTCCCTCCCCATCCTACCCTTCCAGGTTGATACAGAGCCCCTGTTTGAGTTTCCTGAGCCATTCAGCAAATTCCCGTTGGCTATCTATTTTACATAAGGTAATGTAAGTTTCCATGTTACTCTTTCTATACATCTCACCCTCTCCTCCCCTCTCCCTATGTCCATTAGTCTATTCTCTATGTCTGTTTCTCCACTGCTGCCCTTTAAATAAATTCTTCAGTACCATTTTGCTGCTGCTGCTAAGTCGCTTCAGTCATGTCCGACTCTGTGCAAACCCATAGATGGCAGCCCACCAGGCTCCCCTGTCCCTGGGATTCTCCAGGCAAGAGCACTGGAGTGGGTTGCCATTTCCTTCTCCAGTGCGTGAAAGTGAAAAGTGAAAGTGAAGTCGCTCAGTTGTGTCTGACTCTAGCGACCCCATAGACTGCAGCCTACCAGGCTCCTCAATCCATGGGATTTTCCAGGCAAGAGTACTGGAGTGGGGTGCCATTGCCTTCTCCAGCCATTTTGCTAGATTCTGTATATGTGCATTAGAATATGGTATTTGTCTTTCTCTTTCTGCTTAACTTCACTCTGTATAATAGGCTCTAGGTTCATCCACCTCATTAGAACTGATTCAAATGTGTTCCTTTTTATGGTTGTGTAATATTCCACTGCATTTATATACCACAACTTCTTTATCCATTCATCTGTCGATGGACATCGAGGTTGCTTCCATGTTCTAGTTATTGTAAATAGTGCTGCAATGAACAATGGAATACGTGTGTCTATTTCGATTTTGGTTTCCTCAGGGTATATGCCTAGGAGTGGGATTGCTGGGTCATATGGTGGTCTTATCCCTAGTTTTTTAAGGAATCTCCATATTGTCTTCCATAGCGGCTGTATTAATTTACATTCCCACCAACAGTGCAAGAGTGTTCCTTTTTCTCCACACCCTCTCCAGCATTCATTGTTTGTAGACTTTTTGATGAGGATCATTCTGACCAATGTGAGGTGATATCTCATTGTAGTTTTGATTTGAATTTCTCTAATAATGAGCAGTATTGAGCATCTTTTCATGTGTTTGTTGGCCATCTGTATGTTGTCTTTGGAGAAATGTCTGTTTAGGACTTTTCCTCAGTTTTGATTGTGTTGTTTGTTTTTCTGGCATTGAGTTGTATGAGCTGCTTGTATATTTTGGAGATTAATCCTTTGTCAGTTGTTTCATTTGCTGTTATTTTTTCCTTTTCTGAGGTTTGTCTTTTCAGCTTGCTTATAGTTGCCTTTGCTGTGCAAAAGCTTTTAAGTTTAATCAAGTCCCACTTGTTTACTTTTGTCTTAATTTCTGTTACTCTAGGAGGTGAATCATAGGGGATCTTGCTTTGATTTATGTCATCCAGTGTTCTGCCTGTTTTCCTCTAAGAGTTTTATAGTTTCTGGTCTTACATTTAGGTGTTTAATCCATTTTGAGTTTATCTTTGTATATGGTGTTAGGAAAGGCTTCCCTAGTGGCTCAGAGGTTAAAGCATCTGCCTCCAATGCGGGAAACCTAGGTTCGATCCCTGGGTGGGGAAGATCCCCTGGAGAAGGAAATGGTAACCCACTCCAGTATTCTTGCCTGGAGAATCCCATGGACGGAGAAGCCTGGTAGGCTACAGTCCACGGCATCACAAACAGTTGACCATGACTGAGTGACTTCACAAACAAACAAACAATGGTGTTAGGAAGTGTTCTAATTTCATTCTTTTACATGTAGCTGTCCAGTTTTCCTAGCACCATTTATTGAAGAGGCTGTCTTTGTCCCATTGTATATTCTTGCCTCCTTTGTCAAAAATAAGGTACCCATAGGTGCATGGGTCTATTTCTGGGCTTTCTATCTTGTTCTCTTGGTCTCTATTTCTGATTTTGTGCCAGTACCATACTGTCTTGATGACTGTAGCTTTGTAGTATAATCTGAAGTCAGGAAGGTTGATTCTTCCAGCTCCATTCTTCTTTCTCAAGACTGCTTTGGCTATTCTGGGTCTTTTGTGTTTCCATATGAATTGTTAACTTTTTCATTCTAGTTCTGTGAAAAATGACATTGGTAATTTGATAGGGATCACATTGAATCTGTAGATTGCCTTTGGTATAGTCATTTTCACAATATTGGTTCTTCCTACCCAGGAATATGAAATATCTCTCCATCTGTTTATGTCATCTTTGATTTCTTTCATCAGTGTCTTATAATTTCCTGTGTACAGTTCTTTTGTCTCCTTAGGTAAGTTTATTCCTAGATATTTAATTCTTTTTGTTGCAATGGTGAATAGGATTGATTCCTTAATTTCTCTTTCTGATTTTTCATTGTTAGTATATAGAAATGCAAGTGATTTCTGGGTATTAATTTTGTATCCTGCAACTTTGCTAAATTCACTGATTAGTTCTAGGAATTTTCTGATACGATCTTTAGGGTTTTCTATGTACAGTATCATGTCATCTGCAAACAGTGAGAGCTTTACTTCTTTTCTGATCTGGATTCCTTTTATGTCTTTTTCTTCTCTGGTTGCTGTAGCTAGGACTTCCACAACTATGTTGAATGGTGGTGAAAATGGACACCCTTATCTTGTTCCTGATCTTAGGGGGAATGCTTTCAGTTTTTCACCATTGAGAATAATGTTTGCTGTAAGCTTATCATATATGGCCTTTACTATGTTGAGTTAGATTTCTTCTGTGCTCATCTTTTGAAGAGTTTTAATCATAAATGGGTGCTGAATTTTGTCAAAGGATTTTTCTGCATCTATTGAGATTATCATATGATTTTTATCTTTCAGTTTGTTAGTATGGTGTATCACATTGATTGATTTGTGTATATTGAAGAACCCTTGCATTCCTGGAATAAGCTCAACTTGATCATGATGTATGAGCTTTTTGATATTTGCTGAATTCTGTTTGCTAAAATTTTGTTGAGGATTTTTGCATCTATGTTCATCAGTGATACTGGCCTGTAGCTTTCTTTTAGTCCTGAATATTCATTGGAAAGACTGATGCTGAAGCTGAAGCTCCAATACTTTGGCCACCTGATGTGAAGAACCAACTCATTGGAAAAGACCCTGATGCTGGGAAAGATTTAAGATTGGAGGAGAGGGGGATGACAAGAGGATGAAATGGTTGGATGGCATCACCAATGCAATGGACATGAGTTTGAGTAGGCTCTAGGGGTTGGTGATGGACAGGGAGGCCTGGTGTGCTGCAATCCATGGGGTCACAGAGAGTCAGACACTACTGCGCAACTGAACTGAACTGAACTTGTCTGGTTTTGGTATCAGGGTGATGGTTCCCTCGTAGAATGAGTTTGATAATGTTCTTCTGAAATTTTTTGAAAGAATTTTAGAAGGATAGGCGTTAGCTCTTCTCTCAATGTTTGATAGAATTCTCCTGTGAAGCCATCTGGTCCTGGGGTTTTGTTTTTTGGGAGATTTTTTATCACAGCTTCAATTTTAGTGTTTGTAATTGGATTGTTCATATTTTCTATTTCTTCCTGGTTCAGTTTGGAAGATTGAACCTTTCTAAGAATCTGTCCATTTCTTCCAGGTTATTCATTTTATTGCCATATAGTTGTTCATAATAGTCTCTTAAAATCCTTTGTATTTCTGCATTGTCTGTTGTAACCTCTCCTTTTTCATTTCTAATTTTGTTGATTTGATTCTTCTTTTTTTCTTGATGCAGACTCATCAAAGGTTTGTCAATTTTGTTTACCTTCTCAAAGAACCAGCTTTTAGTTTTATTAATCTTTACTATTGTTTCTTTCACTTTGTTTTCATTTATTTCTACTCAGATCTTTATGATTGCTTTCCTTTTATTAATTTTGGGGTCTTCTTTTTCCAGTTGTTATAGCTGTAAAGTTAGGTTGTATAATCGATGTTTTTCTTGTTTCTTGAAATAGGATTGTATGGCTATAAACTTCCCTGTTAGAACTGCTTTTGCTGCATCCTGTAGGTTTTGAGTTGTCGTGTTTTCATTGTCATTTGTTTCTCATACTTTTTTGATTTACCTTTTGATTTCTTCAGTAACCTGTTGGTTATTTAGAAATGTGTCATTTAATCTCCATGTGTTTGTATTTCTTACAGTTTTTTTCTTGTAATTGATATTTAGTCTCATAGCATTGTGGTTGGAGAAGATGTTTGATAGGATTTCAATTTTCTTAAGTTTACTGAGGTTTGATTTGTGACCCAAGATGTGGTCTGTCCTGGAGAATGTTCCATGTACACTTGAGATGTGTTCTTCTGAATTTGGATGGAATGTCCTGAAGATATCAATGAGATCCATCTCATCTAATGTATCATATAAGACTTGTGTTTACTTATTAATTTTCTATTTATCCTGTATGGGACTCTTTGCACCTCTTGGACTTGACTATTTCCTTTTTCACGTTGGGGAAATTTTCAACTATAATCTCTTCAAAAATTTTTTCATACCCTTTCTTTTTCTCTTCTTCTTCTGGGACTCCTATAATTGGAATGTTGGTGAATTTGATATTGTCCCCATCGTCTCTGAGACTGTCCTCATTTGCTTTCATTCTTTTTGCTTTATGCTGCTCTTCAGAATGTATTTCCACCATTTTATCTTCCAGCTCACTGATTCATTCTTCTGCTTCAAATATTCTGCTATTGATTCCTTCTAGAAATTTTTAAATTTTAGTAATTGTGTTGTTTATCTCTGCATGTTTATTCTTTTATTCTTTTAGGTCTTTGTTAATTGATTCTTACATTTTCTCCATTTTGTTTTCAAGGGTTTTGATCATCTTAACTATTATTATTCTGAATTCTTTTTCGGTCAGGTAGTTTGCCTATTTCCTCTTCATTTATTTGGACTTCTATGTTTCTTCATTTGTGTAGTATTTCTCTGCCTTTTCATTATTTTTTTTTAAACTTACTGTGTTTGAAGTCTCCTTTTCCCAGGCTTCAAGGTTGAATTCTTTCTACCTTTTGGTTTCTTCCCTTCTAAGGTTGGTCCAGTGGTTTGTGTAAGCTTCATATGGGGTGAGATTTGTGCTGAGTTTTTGTTTGTTTTTCCTCTGATGGGCAAGGCTGAGTGAGGTGGTAGTCCTGTCTGCTGATGATTGGGTTTGTATTTTCGTTTTGTTTGTTGTTTAGATGAGGCGTCCTGCACAGGGTGCTACTGGTGGTTGGGTGATGCCGGCTCTTGTTTTCAAGTGGTTTCTTTTGTGTGAGTTCTCACTATTTGATACTCCCTGGGGTTAGTTCTCTCATAGTCTAGGGTCTTGGAGTCAGTGGTCCCACTCCAAATGCTCGGGGCTTGATCTCTGGTGAGGAATGAAGATCCCACACATGGTTAGTTATGGCATTAAGTGAGATTAAAACAAATACCCAAAAACAAGAAACCAAAGATGAACCCGAGACAAATGGCAGTTACAAAATCAGGCAAATAATAATTAAAATAATGGAATATACACATATACATATACACCATGACCAAAGTCAAAAGAGTCCAACAAAAACAAAGTACTGTAGATTAACCCAGTGAACAAAGGAAATCAAAATTTTATTTACCAGTTAAGAACAAAACTAAGCACAAACTAGAAAACAAAACTAAAGCAAGGTGCCAAGTGGGGAATAAAGCAGTGAAAACAAAACTAACAAATATGTTGAGAGGAAAGGAAAGAAAGACAAGAAAGAAAGAACAGATATACACAGTTAAATAGAGGTAGATGAAGAAGATTTATATTTAAAGATTAACTGCAAGGGGAAAAGGACAGTAGGAAAAGCAAACAAACGAATACATGTAGAAAAAATAATAATAGGTTAAAAAAATAAAATTAAAAAAGGAGAAAAGAAAAAAAAAAACTCCCAGAACTGCAAAAGCCCAATGTAGAGGCAGAGGTTTATAACAACAATAAAAAATGTAACTGAGAAAAAAAGCAAAAAAAAAAAAAAATGGCTCAAAAACTTAATTAGATTTCCTACTGGCAATAAAATCGAGGTGGGGATAAAAGGAAAAGAAAGGAAAAAATCCAAAAGGATCTATAGAACAAGTCAAAACATAAGAAAAGTAAATGCTTTTCTTGAGTCACTGCTGTTAGAGTCCGTTCCCTCCCTGGGAGTCACAGTCCACCTCACCTCCCTAGGATGCCCTGCAACGCGGTGTTTTCTCTGGACCTGCTGTGGGGGCAGCTCCGATTCTAATCTGGTCCTACTCCTGTGTGTTCTTGCCTCCAGTGTCCGCAGCTATCAGAACTAGTACTTTTTGTTTTGTGGGAGCTCTCAATGACCTTTTATATATTCCATAGACACGCAGTCTGCCTAGTTGATTGTGTGGATTTAATCTGCATCTTGTACAGCTGATGGGAAGGTTTTGGGTCTTCTTCCTTAGCCACACTGCCCCTGGGTTCCAATTGTGGTTTTATTTCCACCTCTGCGTATGGGCTCTCCACTGGTGTTTGGTCCTGAGGCTTCCCTGGAGGACTTGGGTTTGCCCCTGTGAGAGCCAGGTGTGGAGGTGGTACAGCTGCTTGGGTCTCAGGGGTTCTGGCAGCACCAGCTACTCAGGGGAGTTGGCAGCTAGGGAAGCAGGAAATAAAGTGCTCTAAAAGGGTATGGCAACCAGTAGCAACCAGTATTGGCCAATACGCTCCAGTGCCTGGAGAAACCCCCCTGATGGAGAAGCCTGGCAGGCCACAGTCCACAGGGTCAACAAAGAATTGGACAGAACCGAAGTGACCCTACATGCACAGACACAAGGCTTTTTTTTTTTCTTGCCTGTGGCAGCTCAGGGCTGAGCATAAAGGTGGTGCAGCTGCTTGGCTTGCGGGGACCCTGGCAGTGCCACGTGTGCAGGGACACTGGACTGCCTCCGTGGCAGGAGTCATAGCCCTACCAGAGTCTTTTTTCAAGCTTTTTGTAGCTGGCAATCAGAAGGCCTCTTTGGCTGGTCTTTCCCTGTAGCTCTGTCAGTTCAGGCACATAGAGGGGCCCCCCTGGCTGGGGTCCTAGTCTGTGGATAGGCACGTCAGGTACTTAAAGAGGCACCCTGGGTGCAGGCCTACTCTGTAGTTTTCATGCTTTATTTCATTTAATCTTTACAGTACATACTATAAAGTAAGTACTATATTGTACCTTTTACCACAGATTAGGAAACAGGTTTTAAATATTCAAGATGCACAGTTAATGATAATTTTTGAACCTGAGGCTGTTGAACTCTAGAAACCTGTCTTATCCAGTCAGTGCTGTATATAATAAAGTAAAGTTGACAACTGATAAATACATGATAATACTGAGTCTACGATTTATAATTTTGGGTGTATCTGTGTTTATGACTAGGGATTCTAGTCTTTTTATTTTAAGTTTTATATAACCTTTAAGTCATTCAGCGTATCTCACTTCTACATTAGCATAGAATTCTCAAACTGTCTCAGTTCATAGAGTCCTTAGTACCTTAGTATTCTTCCTGGGACCCCTTAATACAGACAAACAACCTTAACAGTGCTGTTTATTAAGTAAATAAGTATCTGTGATCTAAGAGTTTAATAGCCATTTAAAAATATATATAAATTTATAGAAAAAAGATATTTTCATTTTAAAATAATCACAGTTACTTTCAGGGTCTGAGCACCTGTTGGGCACTGCACAACCTCTCAAATCTTGAAATCAGATCAGACACCACATGATTCATTTTCCTTTTCACATTAATTTTCACATCATCTAATATCAAAACTGCACTAGTGTGAGCTAGTAGTTCACACAATACTCAACGTTTGTGAATACTCCTGTGTTTCCCTTAAATATTGAAGATATCCCATGGTGCATGTTTGTGGATTGTGGCATTAGCATGTTTTTATCTTTAGAGGTTGCAAGTTTGAAAGAGCCCCTTAGCTCCCAGGTCCTCTGGTCTCTCAGGGGTGTGCCTTCACATTCCAGATGAGAATCCAAGCATGACAGGTGTTTGATTCTAAATAGGATTTTGTAAAAGTGATGAAATGTTCAGTTCAGTTCAGTTGCTCAGTTGTGTCTGACTCTTTGCGACCCCATGAATTGCAGCACACCATGCCTCCCTATCCATCACCAACGCCTGGAGTTTACCCAAACACATGTCCATCGAGCCGGTGATGCCATCCAACCATCTCATCCTCTGTCGTCCCCTTCTCCTCCTGCCCCCAATCCCTCCCAGCATCAGGGTCTTTTCCAATGAGTCAACTCTTCGCATCAGGTGGCCAAAGTATTGGAGTTTCAGCTTTAGCATCATTCCTTCCAAAGAACACCCAGGGCTGATCTCCTTTAGAATGGACTGGTTGGATCTCCTTGAAGTCCAAGGGACTCTCAAGAGTCTTCTCCAACACCACAGTTCAAAACCATCAATTCTTCGATGCTCAGCTTTTGTCACAGTCCAACTCTCACATCCATACATGACCACTGGAAAAACCATAGCCTTGACTAGACGAACCTTTGTTGGCAAAGTAATGTCTCTGCTTTTGAATATGCTATCTAGGTTGGCCATAACTTTCCTTCCAAGGAGTAAACGTCTTTTAATTTCATGGCTGCAGTCACCAACTGCAGTGATTTTGGAGCCCCCAGAAATAAAGTCAGCCACTGTTTCCACTGTTTACCCATCTATTTGCCATGAGGTGATGGGGCTGGATGCCATGATCTTCGTTTTCTGAATGTTGAGCTTTAAGCCAACTTTTTCACTCTCCTCTTTCACTTTCATCAAGAGGTTTTTTAGTTCCTCTTCACTTTCTGCCATAAAGGTGGTATCAGGACATTTCAAATACTTTTGAAGAGAATCTTTTGGTAACCTAAATAACAGCCTCCAGTACATTTGTTTCCATCTGTCTGGGGATGATGAGCCAAGGAGTCTCTTTGACTACTCAGACAACCAGTTGCATGTACATCAGATAGACGTCTATGAAACACAACAATGTACTTTCCCCAAAACTTTAATAATTAGATGATTGACCTTTTGTGGTACCATGGATATGTTGGGATGTAGGGGGAAGAGACTGTCACTGCAGCCATTTTCCTCATTCCCTGTCCCTGGGGACCTAAGTGTGGGCTACCAAATTATAGATGTGACAGGGATGGTAGCAATGTACATGTTGAAATCATATCCTGAAAACCAATTGTGTGACATAGTCTATGGGGATGGTATTGTCTTGTTAGTATGGTGTTCTGACTTGCTTGAGATCAGGCGAGTTAAAAAAGGAGAAGTGCCAAAGTCAAATTTGTAGTTATAGCGGTACTTTGGATAAGCCACTCTATGTGAGATGAAGGCTTTCTTATGTGATCCCTGAAAGTCCTCTTCAGTGCCAGAATACATTGATTCTATTGAAAAATCCCATGGACGAAGGAGCCTGGTAGGCTGCAATCCTTGGGGTCGCTAAGAGTCAGACACAACTGAGCCACTTCACTTTCACTTTTCACTTTCATGCACTGGAGAAGGAAATGGCAACCCACTCCAGTGTTCTTGCCTGGAGAATCCCAGGGACAGGGGAGCCTGGTGGGCTGCCATCTATGGGGTCACACAGAGTCGGACACTACTGAAGCAACTTAGCAGCAGCAGCATTGTTTACCTAAAGCTATAGTCTTTTCACCAGGAAGCCCTTCCTTTTCTGCCAGAATTTATTTGAAAATTTGTAAATCTAATGTAAATAAGCTACCTTCTTAATGACAACTTAAATCACCCCTCAAGATTTCTCCATGGAGCCATAATGTTTACTGACATGTTTTCCTGGATATGGTCTTTAATTGGGAAGCACATCTTATAAGAGAATTATAGCCTCCAAATGGGATAATTCCTGTGGTTTAAAAGTTGCCACAAAGGAATTCACTGGCATGAGAAACTAAAACAAATTTATTCCCCAACACTTGTCCCCGAGACTCTAAAAATGTTACTATAAACTCAGAACATTCCTAGAGCTACCCAGATTTATTTTCAGATTAATTGGTTATTTGGTATTTTGCTGGAATCCCATGAATTCATATTCTTTGTAAAGTACATATGTACTGGGCCATCAAGTTGGTGTGAGTAGAATGCCCTTTTCATTAAATATCTGGTGTGATACTATGTGTAGAGACGTCTAGATGATTTTTCCAAATGGATGATTTGCTTTTTCTTTCAATCTTTTAAATTAAAAATATTTACTAATTTTTAAAATTTAATGTTAACTGATTAATTTCACTGAAGTAGAAGAGTTAGAAAGGGAAGAAAAGTATAAAATTTTTAATTAGATGGATTGCCATGACTACTTTGAAACTAAAAACTGAGCTCACATTTCTTTCCTAAGGCATTTTTCATTTGTAGTATCAACAGAATTTAGGTCTCTTTTGGATTGTTAGAAATCTAATAGGAAAAGACCGCTGGAAGAATTAGGAAATATCCTGCCTATAGGACTTCCTGATAAATAATATTAAATATTTTAGTTTATTTTATTTCCTCTTAGAAACTTTATTCTAATAACTAAAAAAGAAACTAAGTCTTTCATATACATAATTGAACTTATATAGTTGAATTTTTACAAAATATATAATCCAACACTAGCTAATTCCATAAATATAACGAAGTTTATATTTAAGTTAAAAAAATAAAGTATTAATTTAGAGTTATGACTAGAAAGCAGCTCAATAGGGAAAATATATGTGAAGGGTTTTGATAAGTTAAATATTATACTCCAGTAGTATAAGAAGGAATTGTTCCACATTTGTTTGTTTTTGTTTTTACTTCTTCCTGCACACAACCTTTTGAGAAGAATGTGACTAGCCTAGATGCTATTCAGTTCAGTTCAGTTGCTCAGTCACGTCCAACTCTTTGCGACCCCATGAATCGCAGCACGCCAGGTCTCCCTGTCCATCACCAACTCCCAGAGTTCACTCAAACTCACGTCCATTGAGCCAGTGATGCCATCCAGCCATCTCATCCTCTGTCGTCCCCTTCTCCTCCTGCCCCCAATCCCTCCCAGCATCAGAGTCTTTTCCAATGAGTCAGCTCTTTGCATGAGGTGGCCAAAGTACTGGTGTTTCAGCTTTAGCATCAATCCTTTCAAAGAACACCCAGGGCTGATCTCCTTTAGAATGGACTGGTTAGATCTCCTTGCAGTCCAAGGGACTCTCAAGAGTCTTCTCCAACACCACAGTTCAAAAGCATCAATTCTTCGGCGCTCAGCTTTCTTTACAGTCCAACTCTCACATCCATACGCGACCATTGGAAAATCCATAGCCTTGACAAGATGGACCTTTGTTGGCAAAGTAATGTCTCTGCTTTTCAATATGCTCTAGGTTGGTCATAACTTTTCTTCCAAGGAGTAAGCGTCTTTTAATGTCATGGCTGTAGTCACCATCTGTAGTGATTTTGGAGCCTAAAAAGATAAAGTCTGACACTGTTTCCACTGTTTCCCCATCTATTTGCCATGAAGTGATGGGACCAGATGCCATGATCTTCGTTTTCTGAATGTTGAGCTTTAAGCCAACATTTTTACTCTCCTCTTTCACTTTCATCAAGAGGCTTTTGAGTTCCTCTTACTTTCTGCCATAAGGGTGGTGTCATCTGCATATCTGAGGTTATTGATAATTTCTCCCAGCAATCTTGATTCTAGCTTGTGCTTCTTCCAGCCCAGAGTTTCTCATGATGTACTCTGCATGTAAGTTAAATAAGCAGGGTGACAATATACAGCCTGATGTACTCCTTTTCCTATTTGGAACCAGTCTGTTGTTCCATATCCAGTTCTAACTGTTGCTTCCTGACCTGCATACAGATTTCTCAAGAGGCAGGTCGGGTGGTCTGGTATTCCCATCTCTTTCAGAATTTTCTACAGTTTATTGTGATCCACACAGTCAAAGGCTTTGGCATAGTCAATAAAGCAGAAATAGATGTTTTTTCTGGAACTCTCTTGCTTTTTCAATGATCCAGTAGATGTTGGCAATTTGATCTCTGGTTCCTCTGCCTTTTCTAAAACCAGCTTGAACATCTGGAAGTTCACAGTTCACGTATTGCTGAAGCTTGGCTTGGAGAATTTTGAGCATTACTTTACTAGCGTGTGAGATGCGTGCAATGGTGCGGTAGTTTGAGCATTCTTTGGCATTGCCTTTCTTTGGGATTGGAATGAAAACTGACCTTTTCCAGTCCTATGGCCACTGCTGAGTTCTGCAATATGTGTTTTTGCCTCCTGCACTCCCACCCCCAAAGTCTCGCTAAGGCTATCCCCCTAAAAACATTAAAGGAAGAAACAAATCAACAAAGAAACTAAAAACAAATCTGTTAAAACCTACAAGTCAGTAGGTGAAAGTTTGATTTGTGGCAAAAACGAAGTAAGTGCTATCACTACTATCTTTGGCATAATTGGACAGCTATTAGGAAGACAAAAGTGGTATCATATAAAAGCTATATAGAAACGCTGTTTTCCCCCACAGAAGAAACTTCAAGACAAGTTCTCTATTCTGCCCTAGGAACTTTGGAGTGGCCACTGTGTAGGATAATGTCATAAAATAATGAATTAAAGGGACTCCAGTTATTTGTAGTGAAGAAGAGGGGAAAAGAACAGTTGTTAGAGGTCTTCAAAAATCCTTTAGGGCTATCATGTAAAATAGCAGTAATTACAAAGGGCAGAAGTTTCAAAGAGATACAGTTTGGCTTATCACAAAGAAGTACCTAATGGTCACATCTCTCCATGGAAGTACTCAGTATCGGTTACACATGGGATACGATGGATTTCATTTGGAGGAAGTGGAGAGGCAATAACCTCAGATTAATTCTGACTTTAAGATTCTGTCTGAGATCTTCCTCGGGAAATGTTAACATTGAGCTGCTTTAATGATTGACAAGGTAATATTTTTTCAAAACTATTCTGTAATAATTTACCCTTATATTTTCTGTGGGTACCCTTCAGGGACGTAGCATAACTTGTGAAGAGTGTTCAGTTCCAGGCTTCTCTGCTTTCTCAGCCAGGTGCCTCTGAACAGTGAGCAGTATGCCAACCCGGAACCACCATATGCAGTGTCTCTGATTTGGCGGTTGGTGTTCTGAGGGCATTTCTCTGTAGACTCATTTCAGTGTAACTGTAATATTTTTATATTTCTCTAATTGCTTGTTAGAGGTTGGGGTAATTAAAAAAATAAACATACTAAGTACTATTGCTCAAAGACTTGTTTTCCTCTCAGTGAAGTTAGTTATCAAAAATTCTGTGATTTGCTTCATTTCAGATAACTGGAAGATTTAATTTTCAAGAACTCTGATACTATTCAGATACTAGTCAGCCAGAAAATATTAATTGATCCACCATGTTTGATTACAATATTTGTAACACCATTATAGTATTAATATTAGAGGGAACTTAGAGGCTGAGATGGCTGGATGGCATCACTGACTCAATGGATGTGAGTCTGAGTGAACTCCAGGAGTTGGTGATGGACAGGGAGGCCTGGCGTGCTGTGATTCATGGGGTCCCAAAGAGTCGGACACGACTGAGCGACTGAACTGAACTGAACCGAACCTCTCTTCTATATATATTTGGGGAGTTATGGGTATATGAATATATATATATTTTTTTTTTCTTTTTTTGAGATCTACAGCGTCATTGAGTAAAACTGATACAAAACTCATATTTATTATATACAACTTGAAGAGTTTGGCATGTGCATACATCTGTAATACCATTCACCAAAATCAAGGTGTTAAACGTATCTATCACCTTCAAAAGTTTGTGTCCCTTTGTGGTAAGAACACTTGACTTGATATCTGCTTACTCTCAACAAATTAAAGCATAATACTGTATCAATAATTGTAGGCTCTGTGTATAGCCAATCTCTAGAACTTACTCATCTTGTATGCCAGTAACTTCATAGAACAACTTCCTGTCTTCTCTCCCTTTATCACCCGGCACCTGTTACTCTATTTTCTACTTCTGTAAGCTTGGCTATTTTAGATTTCTCATATAGTTGGAATTATGCAGCATTTGGCCTTCTGTGACTGACTTCACTTAGTGTAACGTCCTTCAGCTCCGTCTGTTTTGTCACACATAGGTGGTTCTGCTTCTCTTTAAGGCTGATTAGGAAGTTCCCTGTTGGTCCAGTGGCTATTCTGTGTATTTTTTGTGTCTCTATGGAAGTTTCTGCCTTATGGATTTTTCAGTTCACTTATTCTATACTTCAGCTTCAGAATTTCTGTGGTTTTTAAAACAGTCTCTCTGTTTATATTCTCGTTCTGTTCATGTTTCATTTTTCTGATTTCATCTAGTTATCTGTGTTTTCTTGTATCTCACTGAACTTCTTTATTTAGAGTGACTGTTTGGGGGACTTCCCTGGTGGTCCAGTGGTTAAGACACACCACACTTCCATTGCAGGGGGCATGGGTTTGATCCCTGATCAGGAAACCCTTTGTGTCACGTGGCACAGCCCCAAAAAAATATTTTTAGTTTTTTTTTGGTCAGGCCATTCATGGATCTCCATTACTTTGGACTGTGTTGATTCTGTTCCTTTGGCAGTGTGTGTTTCCCTGATTTTTTGTATGAACATGTCTTGCAAAGTTTGCATTTGGTGTCTATATATTTGGAGAAACTTCTTCCAGTCCTTATGGATTAGCACTGGCCAAGAAAAGGCTTTCACCCGTCAGAGAATGTCTGCGAATCTGAGATCTGAGAGATCTGAGAATGTCTCAGATCATTTCATGGATGTGCATATTCTGTTCCCTTCCCTCCCTCCTGGGGGAGAATTCTCAGTAAACCTTCTCCAGATCCCACTGAGCTATTGGTAGCCACGTTTTCCCCAGGGTAGTGCCCTGAGATGCCGCTGGGATGTTAGGTGCATATTCCACTACCCTCCCCTTTCCCTCCTTCCCACAGAGGAAGTCTCAGGATTGTGTGCCTCCTTCCAGTCCCACAGAGCCAAGTAGCCACCCCAGCTGCTGGGGACCTCCCCCAGGCCACTGAGATCCTGGCTGGCTGCTGCAGTCCACATCTGTTGCTGGGGCCCATACCCACCGCTGCCCTCCACACCGGCAGCTGCAGTCCGCACCGGCCACTGCTGAGTGCCACCTACCATCCCTCCTTGTTCTCAGCTTTCCCGAGGCATTCAGACTGTGGTGGAATGTTAGTGCTCTGGGTGAGGTGAAACAGGAGCGTTTCTCTGGGGCAGCACCCTGAGGGTCTCGGGACATAGGATTCCCCCTCGCTGTCTCCTGTGTGAATAGAAATCACACACTAAAGGGATTTTTTTTTGTGTGCTGAGTTGGGAGTCAGGAGACACAAGTACAGTGAGATTGCCCTTCTTTACCATGTCACTGTAGTTAGTTCTTGATTTTGTACTCTTTTAGGGTGCTACATCTTTGCTGGCTTCTGGGGTTCTCAAGGTTTTCTGGTCTGCGTGGGGTTGTTAAATCAGTGTTGCTGTGTGGGGATGAGGACTGGCCCTTCCTGTTCCCCCTCCCTGCTGACATCACTCTATGTATTATGTTTTAAATGTTGGAAGCTTATGAAAGCTCTAAAGTTAGGTATCTAGCCTCTGAAAAGATATTTACCCTATCTTGTTCCTCTGCTGGACAAGTAATGTAGCATTTAAATGGAAGACTTTGTTGTTAATATATTGCCTGTTTATAGGATGTCCTTTTTTTTTTATCAAGGTTTTGAACATTTTTAAGTCATTATAGTGTTATTTTAAAGTAATATTTGAAATTAGCTTAGACTCAACAGTGATGAAATTATATCTGAAGTTTCAGACTTCAGGTTTTTCTAAACCGCTTTACACTGCCATGATTATTACCATAACAAGCTTTAATTTGGTGTCACTTTGAATTTAGGCCATGATGTCAAACTGTGCTAAAAGAAATTCTCTAGTGGCCAGAACTATTCAGTAACAGCTGTTGCTCTACCTGTGAGAGGATTTAAAAAAACCCTGGCAGCAAAAAGCTGTCTGATATGCCTTTTAAATTATTACTGTATTAGTTGCTGCTTATATATGTAGAGGTTGACTTTAGTTGTGGATATTTTGTTAGGATACTACTGATTTAATTCTGTGGAACAAAGTAGATTTGGCGTGACTGTACCAGCAGTGGAAGTTCTCATCACTGGAGAGCAATCAGATGTTGAGAGAAAGTCATCAGTCTAATTGTGTATTTTATTTTGTTTTGTAACATTGTAGAGTAATGGAGGATTACTTCTAGGATGTAAATGTATCTCCTGTGCAAATATTTTTTAAGATTTTAACTAAAAGTAGTTATCCTCCCATTCCCCCATCTACCTTTGTTAAACTGCTTTCACTGATGCTGAAGCTGAAACTCCAGTACTTTGGCCACCTCATGTGAAGAGTTGAGTCATTGGAAAAGACTCTGATGCTGGGAGGGATTGGGGGCAGGAGGAGAAGGGGACGACAGAGGATGAGATTGCTGGATGGCATCACCGACTCGATGGACATGAGTTTGAGTAGACTCCGGGGGTTGGTGATGGACAGGGAGGCCTGGCGTGCTGCGATTCATGGGGTCGCAAAGAGTCGGACACGACTGAGCGACTGAACTGAACTGATGTTCTATGTATGTAAGAAATTTTTGTAATAATTGCTATCACAGGATGATAACTAACAGACATTACTTCTGGTAACATGACTTTGCCTAGATTTTTTAAAGATTGGTTAATTTCAGATACCGTGCCATATTACTGGACTGTTTGGAAAAAAAAATCTCAACTTTTTAATTTTGAAGTATATAACTAAAAGAAACTAAAGACAGTAATAAGCATCTCTTATTATATGGTAAAGAATCATCAAGCATTGCGAATCAAAAGGGATATTGAGAGGAGCAGATGCACAAGAAAACTGTACATAATATTGTATCATTTTGCACAGTCGACTTTGGAAGTAGGTTGTGAGAATCATAGGAATTGGTTCTTTTCAGGTGCTTTTGAAATTTTAACTAGACAGGGAACACAAAAGTTTACGTATATTTCTTTGGCAGCAATTGGAAAGATGTCTCTAGCATTGATTTTCATGATAGGGATATGTGTGTGGACAGAGAGTGAGGGAGGAACTCTTAAGAGAGCAGAACTATTTTCAAGCACCAGAGCATCCCTTTGAATACAGTCAATGAACCAAGTAGAAATATTATTTCAACCAACTTGAAATATTATTTCATCACTTATAAGATGCACTTTTTTTTTTTACATTGTAATGTTCCTATAATTGGGATACAGTTTACAGTTGATAGTTGCACACCCCTTGTTGACCAAACAGCAGTCATCATAGTTGTCCTTGTAAGAATCTTGTATGGTGATGTTTGACGCTAGAAGGAGCAGGAAACAGGAGGAGCTTTTGAATACCAAAGCTTGTAAATGGCTCATTCTTTAGTCCAGTTTTCTCTTGATTTCTCATAACTCATAGCCTTATTTTACATGAAACTTTGATATTCTAAGATGCTGATTACAAGTCTGTCTGTCTTTTGCTGGAGAATCAGTCACTGTCTGTATGAGTAACTTGGTCTTGAGAGAATCTGGATGGAGTAAGCTGCTTTGGCTCAGATACTTCCTTTGGACCAATAAGCTGTGCATAATCCTTAGGGATGACAACCTCAGGAAAAAAAAATTCTGAAAGTGGTTAGGGTAGAATAGGCAATGAAACATGTTTAATATACCATTTTAAGAAAAGGGAGTCTTATTATAAGGACTCATAAAGAGGATAAAGAACCAAATCTAGAAAGCTGTTGGGTACCAAGGCAGCTCTAGGTTCTAGCTTCTTTCTCTCTCTCATTACCCAGCCATTTTACGCAGGCCCTCTCCTGGCAAATGTGTTCTTTACACACACACCCCCACACCGACAAATATGTTCTCTACACACACACACACAAACACACACACACACACACCCCTTCTTTCGCATGCATACAGTCATTCACACACTACTTGTCTTTGTGTATTGGCTCTTCCTGTTGCTGCTGATGAGCCAGTTTTCTCTTAGGTCTGAAAATACTATTCAGTCTGACTAGCTAAACAAATTACCATCACTTTTTATAAGCAGAGCTCTTCAAACCTGCCTGCCTCACAGATCACTGATTAGCCAGACGTTGGCTGCCCCTGAGATGCTAACTACTCATTGATAATAATAGATCAACGGTGCATCACCAATTGGGGTTGTGGCAATATAAATAAGAGGGAAGCTGGGACTAATTCATGTGGGTTTTCTTAGTAAGAACACTGTTCTTATTTAAAAAGAAGTTACATTCTCAAATCTAGAACTTTTGGGAAAACTTGGGTTTTGAGAAAAGAAGAGAAAGAAGAAAGAAAAGAAGGGAGGGACTCATTGAATATATAGAAGCCAGCAAAGAGCTTGGTGTTTTTCTGTTACTTCTTGTGTAATTGACTAAGGTAATTTAATTGACATTCCTAATTTAAGTAAGTTGCATAAAAGAAATTCGAAGTTAGGCCTGTTTGTCTGTCCTGAAAGCCCATGAGTTTTTCCCTAAGATGACATAGTGTGTCGTCTTTTGTCCGTTGATGATATTTTTTCCTATGTGTTCTTGCTTTCAGTAGGTATGTGTTCAATACATGAAATGAGATGGTCTTGAAAACAGAGAACATGCATGCCCTATTTTTGCATGTTATATGCAGTAGTTTCTCAAGTTTCTATTATTTTAAATGTTATTTTTACCTACTAAATGGTAAAATATTGCCTTATAGTGGTAAAATCTTGAACAGTATCCAGGACTATTTGAAATTTGGGAAGATCATGTTTTTCAACCTACAGTCATGATCAAAAAACTTAGTACTGAGTATTTCTCATTGTCTGATTATGGTGTTCTTCCTGCCCACTCTTTATATTAATGTATATTTATGCCACCACCACTACAGTGGAGATACAGAGCAATTCCATCACCTAAGAAATTACCCCTTAGCCATTGTAGTTAACCCATTCCCAGCCACTGGTGACCACTGATCTGTTTTCTGTCCCTATAGTTTTTTCTTTCTAGAATGTCATAAAGATGGACTCACAGTATGTAGCCTTTTGAGTCTGGCTTCAGTCACTTAGGTAATACATTTGAGATTATTCCATAATGTTGCATGTTATTAGTAGTAGTTTGGGCTTCCCTGTTGCAAATAAAGAACCTGCCTGCCAGTGCAGGAAATGCAGGTTCGATCCCCTGGAGTAGGAAATGGTAACCCACTCCAGTATTCTTGCCTGAAAATCTCACAGACAGAGGTGCCTGGTAGGCTACAGTCAGTGGGGTTGCAAAGAGTTAGACATGACTGAGTAACTAAGCAACAACAACAGATTAGTAATTTATCCTTCATATTGATGAGTAGTATTCCATTGTATGAATATACCTCAGCTTGTTTATTCATTCTTCAATTGAGAGGCATTTGAGTTGTTCCAGCTTGAAGTAGCTATGAATTAAGCCAATATAAACAGAGGATTATGTTTTTTTTTTCTTTCTTCATTTGGATACATACCTAGGAATGGGATTGCTGTGTTGTATGGTGCTGTGTTTGACTTTATGAGAAAATACCAAACTGTTTTCCAAAGTGTCTGTGTTTTCCTTTCCCCCCACCAGTGCATGAGAGTTCTAGTTGCTTTGTGTTTTCTCTAGCACTTGTTATCCTCAGGTTTTGTGGGGGTTTTTGTTCCTGTTTTTAGTCATTCTAATTGGTATGTACTGGCTTCGAACTGTGGGTTTTTTGGCATGTTACTGTTGAATAATGAGACTGATTACCTTTTCGTGTGCTTGGTGAGGTGTCAAGATCTTTTACTCATTTTTAAAACTGGGTTGTTAAGTTTTGAGAGTTCTTTATATATTCAGGATACAAAAATTTTATCAGAAATGTCCTTTGAATATATTTTCTCCCTGCTGTGGCTTGTCTTTTAATTTTCTTAATAGTGTTCTTCAAAGAACAGAGAAGTTCTTACTTTTGATGAAGTCCAATTTATCGATTTTTACTTTGGTGATATATTAAGAAATCCTTGTCTAGATCAAGATTCCACAGATTTTTTTTTTCCCCTATGCTTTCTCTAAGAAGTTTTAGTTTCGGGTTTTACTTTCTTTGTGGCCCATTGTGACCCATTTTTATTTTTATGTATGGTCCACAGTTTGGATTGGACTCTTGGTTTTTGGTGTATCAGTATCCAATTATTCCTGCCCCATTTGTTGAAAAGACTCTTCTTTCTCCATTGAATTGTATTTGCATCTTGGACTTCCCTGGTGGCTCAGACAGTAAAGCGTCTGCCTACAATGCGGGAGACCCAGGTTCAACCCCTGGGTTGGGAAGATCTCCTGGAGAAGGAAATGGCAACCCACTCCAGTATTCTTGCCTGGAAAATGCCATGGATGGAGGAACCTGGCAGGCTACAGTCCATGGGGTCGTAATGAGTCGGACACGACTGAGTGACTTCACTTTCAAAATCACCAGCATGTGTGGATCCACTGTTCTTTCTCCATGGCCTTGTTATCTTGTTTGCTATTCTTTATATAAGTCTTGAAGTAAGATAGTGTGAAACTTCCAGTTTTGTTCATTTTCAAACTTTTTTGGTTATCCTGGTTCTTTTTTCATTTTTATATAAATTTTGAAGTCAGCTTTTGATTTCTACAAAGCAGTTCTTTTGGGATATTGATTGGAACTATCTATAAGCTGTTGAGTTTATAGATTGAGGAGAAGGGAAATAGTAACAATGTTGAGCCTTCCCATTCTTGAGTGCTGCACATTCCTCCATCTAAGTCTTCTTAAATTTCTTTTATTAGTGAATTATAGCTTTTCAGCACACACAGTTTTGATTTATAGCAAAATAGTTTTATAATTTTTATGGTATAATAAGTGCTGCTTTTAGAATCTTAATATATATAATCATTCATATCCTATATATTGATTTTCTACCTTGTTAAACTACTAAATTTAAGTTTTAGTACCTATTTTATGTTTCTTTTGGAGTTTATGTATAAACAGTGATATCTCAGATTTTCCAAAAAAGTATGTTTTGTTTTAATTCATGAGGTCCTTAGGACATGATGTGTTCTTACATATAATATCATATGATTAGATGATTCTAATGACTTGTTTTTTCCCTTTTCTCCTTGGTTGTTTTAGTGTCACTTATTTGGTGTATAGACCAATTTAATCAATTCTCTCTCATAAGATGCCATATCCTTATATACTTAAGATATTCATTTACATGGAAAATGACATATAGGAAAGTGAATTTTTCTCAGAGTCCTCTCTGTTAATGCAGTTTGAAAGACTGTGTATCTCACTTGCCATGGACCACTAAGATAAATAATAAAAACAGAAAATACATTCTTGCTAGAATTGTACTTTTTTGCGCTGCTTAGTCATCATTGTTATATAAGTAAAAAAGGTCTAAGCATTTTAATCATGTTCAAGACTGCCTTCATATTTCATGTGATTTAAAAAAAAAAAAAAAGGAGTTGTGACATTGCTTGAGTGAATTCTCAAGACCTTAAAAATGAATCTGTAATTTGAGCAGATGATGATGAATGAGAGGCATTTACAGTGCACAGTTGCTGTCTAGATGCAATTCTGCTCTGTAGTGCTTTATTGATTTCTTTCTTTCTGCACTGCCGCAACTCAGGATTTCTTCTCAGTAACATAGGGGCATTGGAAACAAAATGCAGTTCTTTCCCCTCAATCTAAAAATTTTCTTATATTTAGTATTAATAGAATTTTATCTAATAATTTAGTTTGCCTGTTTTTGACAATATTTGTTTGTGGATGTATTTCCTAAGGCCGCTGTTTTGGACTAGAAGTTTGTTGTTTAGTCACTAAGTTGTGTCCAGTCTTTTGTGACCCCGTGGACTGTAGTCTGCCAGGCTCCTCTGTCCATGATATTTCCCAGGCAAGAATACTGGAGTGGGTTGCAGTTTCCTCCTCCAGGGGATCATCCCGACTCACGGATTGAACCTGCATCGGCAGGTGGATTCTTTACCACTGAGTCACCAGGGAAGCCTGGACTAGAAGTTATTAACTAGAATTATTTTTTTAGGGTTAACAGGTAAAAAAGCACAGACTATTGTTTTTTCACATACTGCATTGCCATCATTTACTGCCATGAATAAGAAGCAAGGTTTTTAAAGATACCTAAAGCCACCTGTTATAGATAATACTCATCATTGTTTTTCTAGGTTTTAAGAGACTGTTGACAATATTTTACTTCCTTTTTCTATTCTCAGTGTCTTCATTTTCCAGTGTCATAGGAGGTTTCTAATGTAAATCAGAAAAGAAACATTCTTGAGGAAGGTTTATCAGGGGATATTACTTGGTGTGATGTTTTACTCTAGCACTTTTAGACACTCATTTTATTAAAGTAGGGGAGAAAACTAATTTCTGAAAACATTAATTGTAGAAAAAGATTTCTGGGAATTGGAGAAATTCTTTTGATCAGAAGACAGTGCTGAAGTCTGGGAAGTGAGACAGTGGTCTTTATCAATTTGTAATGGTTCTTAAAAGTTCTGTAATTTCTTAAACACATTCTTCTAATTTCAAGAGTGTTACCTATTGTAATACCTAATGAGAACAGAACTTATTTATAAAACATAGCTTTATTGTCAAGTCTGTTATAATGTATCTCTATAAAATCTAAGTATGCTGTTCTTGTCTGATGGAGTGTGAAGAGAGTAAGGGGTATCAAAGACCAGGGGTGGGAAAATATGTACTCTGGTAGTTTTCTATTCATATCTAGCTAGAATTATCTGCTGTTAAGCCATAGTGCCTGCTTTCCCTACAAGTCGAAGTTCTGGCTGTCTTTTACATTTTTCTGCAACTCTTTAACAGTAGAGTGTACACTCACATCTATGTTCTGATCTAAACAGCAGGACAGTGAACTATAAAGGTTCTCTGACTCTTATCTAGGGATAATGTTTAAATCCAAATATAATTATTCACACTCTTAAACACAACATTAAAAAAAATTGGAAATAACGTAAGAATCTAGTAGCAGCAGAAATGACTCCCATTTCTAACTAAATAGGAAGTATTATACAATTAATCATGGCACATAGTAAAAGACTCACTTGATACACTACTGAATTCTGTTACTCAATATATTTTGTTAAAGTTTATAGGAAAAGCAGTCTTTTTTTCAGTCACTGATTGTGGGACTTATATATGTTAAAACCACAAAATATTAATAATTGCTGTCTCACATACAGGGTTGTCGTTACCATCTTTCTAAATTCCATATATATGTGTTAGTATACTGTATTTGGTGTTTTTCTTTCTGGCTTACTTCACTCTGTAGAATAGGCTCCAGTTTCATCCACCCCATTAGAACTGATTCAAATGTATTCTTTTTAATGGCTGAGTAATACTCCATTGTGTATATGTACCACAGCTTTCTTATCCATTCCTCTGCTGATGGACATCTAGGTTGCTTCCATGTCCTGGCTATTATAAACAGTGCTGCGATGAACATTGGGGTACATGTGTCTCTTTCAATTCTGTATGCGAGACAGCAGAAGAGACACAGATGTATAGAACAGTCTTTTGGACTCTGTGGGAGAGGGAGGGGGGGATGATTTGGGAGAATGGCTTTAAAACATGTATAATATCATATAAGAAATGAATCGCCAGTCCAGGTTTGATACAGGAAGCTTGGGGCTGGTGCACTGGGATGACCCAGAGGGATGGTATGGGGAGGGAGGTGGGAGGGGGGTTCAGGATGGGGAACACATGTACACCCGTGGTGGATGCATGTTGATGTATGGCAAAACCAATAGAATATTGTAAAATAAAAATAATAATAAAAATTTAAAAAATAATTGAAAGACGGATCTACACAACTGAATGAACAAAATCAGAAATTGTAAGTATGTGAATACACAAAATGTTTTAATTCATATCTCACTTGAAGATAAATGACTTCAGAAAAAATGTAGCATGTGGTTTATAACCTATGCACATGTACAGTGCACAACAGTGATGCAAAGGGTGGAAGGAGAGAAATGCAGCGCACTGCTTATAGGGTTCCTTATGCTCTACATAAAGTGCCAGCGTGCACATGAAGTGGTATCATAAATATAGAGTACCTGCAAGGCGGGAGACCTGGGTTCTGTCCCTGGGTTGGGAAGACCTGCTGGAGGATATAATGGCAACCCACTCCAGTATTCTTGCCTGGGAAATTCCATGGACAGAGGAGCCTGTTGGGCTACAATCCATGGGGCTGCAAAGAGTCAGACATGACCAAGCAACTAACACTCTACACTACTACATACTATATAAATATGAATATTATAAACCCTAGAGCAGTCACTAAAATAAACAGAGTTATAGGTAATAACTCATCAAATGAGATAAAAAAGAAATCATTAAAAAACATTAATTTAATCCAAAAGAGGGTAAAGCAGAGGGAAAGGGGAGTAAAGAGTAGATGTGAAAAATAGAAGACAGCAAGATGATAGATTTAAACTTAACCATGTCAACAGTCACATTAAATAGAAACTAAACATCCCATTTTAAAAGCAGGGATTTCCAGATTGGATAAAAAAAACAAGACCCAACTATGCTGCCTAAAAGAAACCAACATTAAGTATAAAGAAACAAATACATTAAAAATGAAAAGAATGGAGAACACTAAACAAAGTTGGAGTGGCTATATTAATGTTAGAAAAAGATTTCGAAGCAAAGAAATATAACCAAGGATATAGACATCATTTCATCTGTTAAAGGGGTCAAATAAATTTTGTGATACACACACACACAATGGATTATTATCTACCCTTTGAAAAGGAGATCTGCCATTTGCAACAACATGGATGAACTTGGAGGACATTATGCTAAGTGAAGCCAGGCACATAATGCAGAAGAAAAAACTGCATGATCTCACTTGTTTGTAAAATCTAACAAAGTCATATACATGAAATAAAAAAGTAGAACAGTGGTTAATAGGGCTGGGAAGATGGTGACCAGAGGGTACAAATTTGCAGTTTTATAGATGCTCTCATCATACATGCACAGAAAGGTAACTTTGTTAATTAGCTTGATTGTAGTCATTATGTGTTTCATCATGTATATCAAATCACCATGTTGTATACCTTAAATGTATGCAATTCTTATTTTAAAACATTTTTAAATAGTTAAGGGGTTAATTCATCCGAAGGATATTATAATCTTAAACATTTATGGACCTATTAACAAAGCTTCAAGATACTGGAAGTAAGAACTAATAGAACTATAAAAAGAAAATAGAGGAACCTTCACACCATTCAAAACAGCCATCCTCAAAGTCTACAAACAATAAATGTTGGAGAGGGTGTGGATAAGAGAGAACACTCCTACAGTGTTGGTGGGAATGTAAATTGGTGCAGCCATTATGGAAAACAGTATGACAGTTCCTTAAAAACTAAAAATAGAACTACCATATGATTCTACAATCCCACCCCTGGGCATATATCTGGAGAAAACCATACTTTGAAAAATACATGCACTCTTGTGTTCATAGCAGCACTGTTACAAGAGCCAAGACACAGAAGCAACCTTAATGTCCATCAAGAGATGAACAGATAAAGAAGATGTGGTATGTACATACAACGGAATATTAGCCATAAAAAAGAATGAAATGCCATTTGTAGCGTTATGGGTGGAGCTGGAGATTATCATAGTAAATGAAGTAAACCAGACAAAGAAGGACAAATATCGTATGATATCACTTATATGTGGATTCTAAAAAATGATACAGTTTTTTAAGGAATCTCCACACTGTTCTCCATAGTGGCTGTACTAGTTTGCATTCCCACCAACAGTGTAAGAGGGTTCCCTTTTCTCCACACCCTCTCCAGCATTTATTATTTGTAGACTTTTGGATCGCAGCCATTCTGACTGGTGTGAAATGGTACCTCATAGTGGTTTTGATTTGCATTTCTCTGATAATGAGTGATGTTGAGCATCTTTTCATGTGTTTGTTAGCCATCTGTATGTCTTCTTTGGAGAAATGTCTATTTAGTTCTTTGGCCCATTTTTTGATTGGGTCGTTTATTTTTCTGGAGTTGAGCTGTAGGAGTTGCTTGTATATTTTTGAGATTAGTTGTTTGTCGGTTGCTTCATTTGCTATTATTTTCTCCCATTCTGAAGGCTGTCTTTTCACCTTGCTAATAGTTTCCTTTGATGTGCAGAAGCTTTTAAGGTTAATTAGGTCCCATTTGTTTATTTTTGCTTTTATTTCCAATATTCTGGGAGGAGGGTCATAGAGGATCCTGCTGTGATGTATGTCGGAGAGTGTTTTGCCTATGTTTTCCTCTAGGAGTTTTATAGTTTCTGGTCTTACGTTTAGATCTTTAATCCATTTTGAGTTTATTTTTGTGTATGGTGTTAGAAAGTGCCTTATGATCCAGCAACCCCACTGCTGGGCATACACACTGAGGAAACCAGAAGGGAAAGAGACACGTGTACCCCAATGTTCATCGCAGCACTGTTTATAATAGCCAAGACATGGAAGCAACCTAGATGTCCATCAGCAGATGAATGGATAAAGAAAGCTGTGGTACATATACACAATGGAGTATTACTCAGCCATTAAAAAGAATACATTTGAATCAGTTCTAATGAGGTGGATGAAACTGGAGCCTATTATACAGAGTGAAGTAAGCCAGAAGGAAAAACATAAATACAGTATACTAACGCATATATATGGAATTTAGAAAGATGGTAACAATAACCCGGTGTACGAGACAGCAAAAGAGACACTGATGTATAGAACAGTCTTATGGACTCTGTGGGAGAGGGAGAGGGTGGGAAGATGTGGGAGAATGGCAATGAAACATGTAAAATATCATGTAGGAAACGAGTTGCCAGTCCAGGTTCGATGCATGATGCTGGATGCTTGGGGCTGGTGCACTGGGACGGCCCAGAGGGATGGTATGGGGAGGGAGGAGGGAGGAGGGTTTGGGATGGGGAACACATGTATACCTGTGGTGGATTCATTTTGATATTTGGCAAAACTAATACAATTATGTAAAGTTTAAAAATAAAATAAAATTGGAAGAATAAAAAAAAAAAAATGATACAAATGAACTTATTTACAGAATAGAAACAGACTCACAGACTTAGAAAACAAATTTATGTTTACCTAATGGGCAAGTGAAGACGGGTGGGATAAATGAGGAATTGGGGATTAAAATATACACTCTACCGTTTTTAAAATAATCAACAAAGACCTACGTATGCATGGAAAACTCTACTCAGTACCCTAATAACATATGTGGGAGAAAAATCTGAAAAAGAACAGACGTGTGTATGGGTAAAACTAAGTCACTTTGCTGTACAGCTGAAACTAGCACAACCTTGTAAATCAACTATACTGCAATGTAAGATAAAAATTAAAAGTTAAATTAAAAAAGAAAGAAATCCGTAAGTTGTTATTAGAGATGCCCTTCTATCAATAGATAGAAAAAAATTGGATAGAAAATTAGTAAGAATATAAAATACGGAAACAACACTAACTTGGCCTAATGGACCTTTATTAAATACTTTACCCACAACGGCAGAATATATTCTTTTCAAAAGCATGTTAAATAGTTACCAAGTTAAGCAGTATTCTTAGCTAGAATCCTTTTAAAACTTAAATCTCATAAATTTAAAAGGATTCTAGTCATACAAACTCGGGGAAGGCAATGGCACCCCAATCCAGTACTCTTCCTTGGAAAATCCCATGGACAGAGGAGCCTGGTAGGCTGCAGTCCATGGGGTCGCTAAGAGTCGGACGCGACTACTGAGCGACTTCACTTTCACTTTTCACTTTCATGCATTGAAGAAGGAAATGGCAACCCACTCCAGTGTTCTTGCCTGGAGAATCCCAGGGACGGGGGAGCCTGGTGGGCTGCCATCTATGGGGTTGCACAGAGTCGGACACGACTGAAGTGACTTAGCAGCAGCAGCAGCAGTCATACAAACTATGCTTTCTAACCAAGTGAAATTAATTTAGAAACCAGTAACAGAAACCATGAACTTCCAGATGTTCAAGCTGGTTTTAGAAAAGGCAGAGGAACCAGAGATCAAATTGCCAACATCCACTGGATCATCGAAAAAGCAAGAGAGTTCCAGAAAAACATCTATTTCTGCTTTAGTGACTATGCCAAAGCCTTGGACTGTGTGGATCACAATAAACTGTGGAAAATTCTGAAAGAGATGGGAATACCAGACCACGTGACCTGCCTCTTGAGAAACCTGTATGCAGGTCAGGAAGCAACAGTTAGAACTGGACGTGGAACAACAGACTGGTTCCAAATAGGAAAAGGAGTACATCAAGGCTGTATATTGTCACCCTGTTTATTTAACTTCTATGCAGAGTACATCATGAGAAATGCTGGGCTGGAAGAAGCACAAGCTGGAATCAAGATTGCCAGAAGAAATATCAATAACCTCAGATATGCAGATGACACCACCCTCATGGCAGAAAGTGAAGAGGAGCTAAAGAACCTCTTGATGAAAGTGAAAGAGGAGAGTGAAAAAGTTGGCTTAAAGCTCAACATTCAGAAAACGAAGATCATGTCATCTGGTGCCATCGCTTCATGGGAAGTAGATGGGGAAACAGTGGAAACAGTGTCAGACTTTATTTTTTGGGGCTTCAAAATCACTGCAGATGGTGACTGCAGCCATGAAATTAAAAGACACTCCTTGGAAGGAAAGTTATGACCAACCTAGATAGCATATTCAAAAGCAGAGACATTACTTTGCCAACAAAGGTCCATCTAGTCAAGACTATGGTTTTTCCAGTAGTCATGTATGGATGTGAGAGTTGGACTGTGACAAAAGCTGAGCGCCGAAGAATTGATGCTTTTGAACTGTGGTGTTGGAGAAGACTCTTGAGAGTCCCTTGGACTGCAAAGAGATCCAACCAGTCCATTCTAAGGGAGATCAGCCCTGGGTGTTCAATGGAAGGACTGATGCTAAAGCTGAAACTCCAATACTTTGGCCACCTGATGTGAAGAGTTGACTCATTGGAAAAGACTGATGCTGGGAGGGATTGGAGGCAGGAGGAGAAGGGGACGACAGAGGATGAGATGGCTGGATGGCATCACCGACTCCATGGACATGAGTTTGAGTAAACTCCAGGAGTTGGTGATGGACAGGGAGGCCTGGCGTGCTGCGATTCATGGGGTCGCAAAGAGTTGGACACGACTGAGTGACTGAACTGAACTAAACAGGAAAGTATTTGGAAAATTCCCAAATGCTTGGAAGTTTTTAACTATATGAAAATGAAAAGCGACTAAAAGAATTGTGGATTTCCACTAAACCAGTACTTACAGGAAAATCATCTGTTTATTTAGAAAAGAAGAAAGGCCTTGAATTAGTGACATTGGTTTCAACCTCAAGCACGGAGGGGAAAAAAAGAGAAAATAAAACCGAAGACAGAAAGAAAACAAATAATAACGATCAGAGTGGAAATTAACAAAATAAAAATAGAGAAAACCAAAAGTTGATTCCTTGAGAAAATGAATGAAATGAATAAATCTGTAGCTAACTTGTCAGAAAATAAGACACAGAAACCAGTATCAAGACTGAGAGAAATGGCATCGTTACCGATTCTATATGTATTAAGATAATAACAACCATGTACCAATAAATTCTGAAACTTAGATAAAATGGACAAATTCCTTGAAAGACACAAGTTACCAAAGCCAACTCAAGAAGAAATTGATAATCTGAATAGCTATTAAAGAAACTGAATTTATATGTGAATCAGATCAGATCAGATCAGATCAGTCCGCTCAGTCGTGTCCGACTCTTTGCGACCCCATGAATCGCAGCACAGCAGGCTTCCCTGTCCCTCACCAACTCCCGGAGTTCACTGAGACTCACGTCCATCGAGTCAGTGATGCCATCCAGCCATCTCATCCTCTGTCGTCCCCTTCTCCTCCTGCCCCCAATCCCTCCCAGCATCAGAGGCTTTTCCAATGAGTCAACTCTTCACATGAGGTGGCCAAAGTACTGGAGTTTCAGCTTCAGCATCATTCCTTCCAAAGAAATCCCAGAGCTGATCTCCTTCAGAATGGACTGGTTGGATCTCCTTGCAGTCCAAGGGACTCTCAAGAGTCTTCTCCAACACCACAGTTTAAAATGTGAATACATTTCCACAAAACAAAATCCATATTCTAACAGATTTATTCAGATGTCTATCAAACATTTTCAGGAAGAAATCATGCCAACTGTACATGAACTCTTCTAGAAAAAGAGAGAGAGAACACTTCCTAACTCATTCAGTGAGGCCAGCATTATCCTGCCACCAAAATGAGACAAAGGCATTCCAAATCAGAAGACTAAAGAATGATATCCCATGTGAATATAGATGCAAAAGATTCTTGACAAAAGTTAAGTAAACAGAGTCCAACAATATATAAAGAGGATGTATACTGTAAGCAAGTGGAGTTTGTTGTAGGAATATAAGGTTGGTCTAACACTTGAAAATCAGTCAAGGCAATGTGTCATCTAGTAAATACAGAAAAAGCATTTGACAAAATCCAACATTCATTTTTTTATAACCCACAGCAAATTGGGAATAAAAAGTAACTTCCTTAATTTCATGGTAAAATAGTTACCCTCTACCATCAACAATAAAGCAAGGGTATCTGTCGACTTTTGCTACTTAAGTTCAACACCATACTGAAGGTTCTAGCCAGTGGACTTGGGCAAGAAAAAAGAAAAAAAAAAAGGGAAAACAGAAAGGAACCGGTAAAATTGTCTTTTTTTGCAGATGATGTGATCAGCTATGTAGAAAACTGCAGTAGATGGTGAGTGGGTTGTATGACACAAAGCTGAAGAGGTAAATAGGCCATAAATACTTTTAAAATCTGTTTACATTATGGAGTGCCAGAGTTTCAGAAGGGCAGTGCATAACCACTAAACTTTTTTCAGCATTGATGAGACTTGCGATTAGTATATTTTGATTGCATTGTATAACTGTATTGAAGAGGGCCTTAATACTCAAGGTAGAGACTCAGGTAAAGTCTATAGAAATAATATAGATAAAGTTGATAGTTTCTTCGACTGCAGGAGGGAAGGAGAGATGTGAACAGATTTGATATTAGTACCTATTAAGAGTTGGAAGTGACAGGATCTTTACTGAATGCGGAAGATGGGGTAGGGGTTGGAAAGATGGAATGAGTTTTAAACATGTGTAGCTTGATTGAGATAGCCAAGTGGTGATGTACTAGAGCCAGTTTATACCAGTGTCTGGATTGAGAGAAAAGTCTTAATGGGTGATAATAGGCTAGAAGACACAGAATGGTAATTGAATTTCATGGGAATGAAGGAGATTGCCTAGGGAGAAGATGTCAGTAGAAAGGTGAACTTAGGAAGAGCAACCAACTTATAAAGAGAGAAATATGAAAGTGAAATTAGGAAGGATGAATCAAAGAGGTAAGAAAAAGAAGCATATAAAGTGTGTTATGCAAAGAGACATTTTCAGAAAGGAGAGAGAGGTTCATAGTGTCAAACGCTGCTGAGAGGTCTGTAATAACTAACATTTATGTAGAGGTTGTTAGTTATTAGACCTCTCAGCAGCTCAGCTGGTAAAAAATATGCCTGCAATGTGGGAGACCTGAGTTTCAGTCCCTGGGTTGGGAAGATCCCCTGGAGAAGGGAAAGGCTAGCTACTCCAGTATTCTGGCCTGGAGAATTCCATGGACTGTATAGTCCATGGAGTTGCAGAGCTGGACACGACTGAGTGACTTTCACTTTTCATATATATATAGGATAGTGTGGACTAAGCTCTCTTGGAAACAATTTTGCAATGCTCTATTAACTTTTATCACAATTCTTTGAACTAGGTATTAACATATCCCAGTTTTCCAGATGAGGTAAGTGAGGTACAGAGAGGCTAAGTAACTTGCCCAAGAAAACTCTTGGCTAATAGAATCAAGATTTGAGCTCAGATAACTTGACTATGCAGTTTATGCTTTTGACCAGCAAGATAAGTAATGAAAATGACAGATGGATTTAAAAATAAGGGTTTCACTGACAACTTTAGTCAGTTTTTGTGAATCAAATGGGAGCAAAAACCTATTGCAGTGGATTGAGGAATAAATGAGAAAAATGAGAAAAGGGAAGTGTAGACAATTCTTTCTTGACACTGGGGTGTGAAAAGGGAGAGTAGGGCCATAGGCAAGTACTGTTTTGAGATTTAGGAAAGGCCAGACCTTCTAAGATAAGCAAATCTTAGATTAAATGCTGATGAGAGGAAACACGTAAAGAAGGGAGGATTGGAGAGAAAATAGGAGGAAGGAAGAGAAAGAGGGAGACAGAGAATAAAGAGTTTTTGGACAAAGCAATAGGGAATAAGGGTCATAGCAAATTTAAATGAATTGAGGGAGCTTAGGAGGAGAGAGACCTCTTTTATTGTCACATTGGGGAAGGAGGAAAGCATGGATGTGGATGCATATAAACTTTCCTGCTGTTCCAACTCCTTTGATCTCAATTTCTCTTTCATAGATTTGAAACAGGGATGAAAATTCTCTGTGTCACCAAGTTACTAACTTGGACTTAGGTTGGCTAGAGGGGAGAAGGAAGAGCATCCTTCCACTTTGCTACTGAAATACAGGTTTCTAAGACACAGAATGAGCTGGGGAAGTCTTTCTGGTACTGTTCTGGCATGGATGATTTTCAACCACTTTTGAAGAATTCACACTTACAGTTACGAAAGGAAATGAACATACCCCTTGGTGGTATGTGCTGGGATAAATCTGCATTTATAGAAAAGGTTGAGTGTAAAGATAATCTAAAATATTCAGCTATGGGTGATAGAGATTGTGATATGCAATATTGCTTTTTAAGCAGTTGTCTAGAATACGGGGTCAGCAAACTACAGCCCTCTGCCTGTTTTTAAAATAAAATTTTGCTGGGAACATTGCTGAGACATAACCACATCCATTCTTGGTATATGTCTGTGGCAGCTTTTGCACTATCACACCAGGGTTAAGTGGTTGTAGTAGAGACTATATAACCTACAAAGCCTCACTGTTTAGCTCTTTTCAGGACAAGTTTGCTGACCTTTTGTCTGCAATAATAAGGCAGTAAGGACTTGGAAAAATTTTTGAGAAAAAGAGAAATTAAGATAATAAAAATGTGAAAGGAATTAGAAAAGTGGAAGCTGTTTAGGATATATTGCTAAATAGAAATATCACATTACAAACCTATATAGATTATCCCTTAATCTCATTTTTATTTTAAAAATTTATATAAAAATATTATAGTTTCTGAATGGGGAGATTACAGTTGATTTTTATTTTCTTACTGGCTCTCATGTGTTTTCTGATTTTTCTACAGTGAACATGTGTTAACTGTATCACTAATAAAATCATCTAGTGGTAGAATAGGATGAGACATAGAAGCCAAAATGAATTAATTAGGAAGAATAGAGAGTGTGTCAGGGTTAGACTAAGATGAGACTCCTGGAAGATGGGTAAAGAAAATGCTTCTTGGTTACCGAACAGTTGGAGAAATTTTTAGATGACGTCTCTAATAAACACTTTCAGGTCCCTGAGTTCCTTATATTTGACCAGCCTCTGATATGAGCACTACCCTATAATATAGTTTCCCACAAAAAAGAGAGAAAATAGAGGTTTCTAAGTTATAAATTACATTTACACTTTGTCACTCATTTCCAGAGATTCAGAATTTTAAGTTTGGTTTATGGAGATGTTTTTAATTTTTGTGACCTGTAGATAATGCTCTATATTAGTGGTTTATATTTAATTTGAAAAATTACTTAGCTGTGAATAAAACCTATAATATATTTGAGGGCTTGTTTTGTAGGCAGTCACAATTGTGCTTTAAAAAAAAGGTGAACAGCTTTTATTTGGGCAAAACTAAGTCAGAAATTACAGAAAGTAATTTTTTCAGTGAAGTACTGTTATTAACCAGATGAGATGTTAAGTAATTTTATTGTGATATTCCATTCAACATCTGCACTGTAGCACTACCCAGATGCTCACTATAAAGTTCAGTGGATTTTGAAAAACATTAAATTGACTTCAGGGGCTGCACTATGCTAGGAGTCATCGAAATAGAAACCAATTTTTACCAAATCTCATCTCTTAAGTCACAGATTTTTTATTTAATGTATCACTCTGAATAGAATTTTTCTGTCTATAATGACCAAATCATTTGTTTAGGGCAATCTCAAGACTGAAGCTTAGACAATAAACTGCTGACTTACAGATAAATTGTCATGCAAAACAAACATAAAACCAAGCAAAAAATAACCCCCAATGTTTGTTCTCTTTGTCATTTAAAATGAGTAAAATGAGTCAATAGGCTGATGGTTAACTATAATTAAAATGTAACTTGTAAGAGGAATTTTTATGTAACCTTGTTAAGAAAAAAAAAATAGTGAATGAGCTTTAGAACCAGAATATATGTGGCTACAGATGGATTTTTACATAAAGTGTAAAATTTAAGCCCGTGTATCAAATATGAAACTAATTATATAAAATTAAATATATTGAGTAATATATTTATAATTAAACACATGCACAGACACATATGTCTGTGTATTTATGTGTGTAAATTATATCCCATCTATTCTACTATTATGACGATGAATAAAGCAATGATTTTGAATGAAGGTTTTAGTAAGGATGATATTTAAAAGAAATTTGCTGTTACTAAAATGCAGTATGTTATGGGATTACCTTAAAGAGAAGTGGTAGAAGTCCTGCTGTTTGTTATTTAACACAGCACTGAAGAAATCCACACAATTGTTGGAAGCAGACTACACTGGTCATAGATGTGCAAGGTGTTCTAATAGATCTTACCCATATCTGACATTTATTATTCAGGTTGGTTTTAAACATAATGTAGACCAGAATCTGTTTTTGTTGCTTATGTAAGCACCCTTTTTTTTTTTTTTAAATTAATGTGCTTCTCATTTTTTCAGGAAGTCTCTAATGGCATTTGAGGAGGATAAACTTATTAGCTTCCTTCCTGAGTAATGCAATTTTTATTTCTTATCAAAATTGTGGTCTCAGCCAAAAACCAGTGTTGGATAGGAATAAGGAAGGAAGAATGGGAGAGAGGAAAGGATGGAGGGAGGAAGGGATAGCAAGAAAAGAGGAAAAAAGGAAAATAAGAGTTAGCTATACATATAGTTCATTTGTATAAAAATTAAATTGTTCTGCCAGAACAAGATCCTGTCATTGTCTCGTTTCTACTCCCTGCTCCCATGATGATATTTTATTCATATATAAATAAATGAAACACTATGTATATTTTTGGTGATGTAGTTAATGAATTTCTGAGTAATTGAAACATAAAGGAAAGTTGTTCTGGTTATACTTGTAAAACTTTTTTATACGACTACTGGAAAATAGCTATCTCAGAGCTTTCTAAGTTAACTTCGGTAATGCTGTGTATTAATGTTATGAATAAGAAGAATATCCTGTACAAATCTAGGATATGGCTAGTAGGGTAGTAAATGGAAAAGTTCAGTGGCAGTGTATCAAAATCTTGTTGTGAAAAGAGAGTTTAGGCAATTGAAACTACATATTTGATATAACTATTTTTATATTAAAAGCTAGAAAAGGTAAAATCTAACAGTTTTAGCTGACAAAAGGTGGAGTGAAAAGGTCTGTTAGAGTGATGGATTTTAAAGGCTGGAGAACTCTGCTCTGAGGTATTAAAGTGACGGTTTCAAAATCATTCTTGGAGTTTTGAATGGTATCTAGTTGAGTAGTCTTTCCAAACTAGTATAAGGCTACAAGTATTAGGTTGCATGCCACTCTTCATTTGTCAAAGAGCGAGTGTCTAGTTCATTTTCATGACGTTGCTTTCAAGTTTTCTTCTACATGAAGTGAGGAAAAAATAAAACCAGGATTTCTAAAATAAATCCTCTTTCTGAAAGATTCTCATATTTTTAGAATTAATCTTTCAGCTTTTGTGACATATGAAAATCTGAAAGTTGTCTTCAGTTCAGTCACTCAGTCATGTCTGACTCTTTGTGACCCCATGGACTGCAGCACACCAGGCCTCCCTGTCCATAACCAACCTCAGAGCCTACTTAAACTCATGTCCATTGAGTTGGTGATGCCATCCAACCATCTCATCCTCTGTCATCCCCTTCTCCTCCTGCCCTCAAACTTTCCCAGCATCAGAGTCTTTTCAAATGAGTCAGCCCTTCGCATCAGGTGGCCAAAGTATTGGAGTTTCAGCTACAATATCAGTCCTTCCAGTGAACACCCAGGACTGATCTCCTTTAGGATGGACTGGTTGGATCTCCTTGCAGTCCAAGGGACTCTCAAGAGTCTTCTCCAACACCACAGTTCAAAAGCATCAATTCTTCGGCGCTTAGCTTTCTTTATAGTCCAACTCTCACATCCATACATGAGTACTGGAAAAATCATAGCCTTGACTAGATGGACCTTTGTTGGCAAAGTAATGTCTCTGCTTTTTAATATGCTGTTTAGGTTGGTCATAACTTTTCTTCCAAGGAAAAGTTGTCTTAGAGAAAATAAAATATAAAAGGTATTTAGGAAGATAAGGGTAGTGAGTGTGGGACTATGTATTATGTGCACATTCTATCATGGCTCTATTGTACCTTATAATACATTTGTGAGCAAAGTCAATTCAGGATTGCTGTTAATCAAATGAGAGAGTTTAAGTGACTCAGCCAAGACCACACAGAAATTGTGATAGGGCTGGATGACCACTGGCCTGGAGTGAGAATTCCAACTTTCTCAGCAGAGCGGAGAATCAGCAGTAATGCGGTCTCATCATTACCAGTCTTCCATGAACTCCTGCTGTGCTCCAAGTCCGCATCCTGGCAGTTTGTATCTCCGTCAGAAGCTGTGACCTACTTTTAGTGTTGCCTTTTCAAGGGAGAGATAGTATTGCATGCTATGTTACATATATTGGTGTGCAAAAGAGATGAAAAATTTATGAATTGTGAGTCTACTTTGCACGTGCAAGCTTTTTATAATTACTAAATGTCTATCACCATTCAAGTCATAAATTAACTAAGAAATTAAACTCTTCCAAACAGTGCTTATTCTACCATCTCCTCCCTACAAGCGCACCTTTATGTTATTTTCTGTAATTTTGTTTTACTTGTCTTGAGTGTGTAAAATCTCTGGTTTCTTCATATAGTTTCTGACTATAATTAAATCTATGGTTTATTCCGTTTCTTAAATATGGATATTTATTTTAAATATATGCTTTGTGAAACCAATTCAGCCATGTGACGAGGGCTAAACATACTTTATATAGACTGTTGTTTGCTTATGTATCACTCAATACAAGAATTAACACAGATATTCACACATTCACAGACTTACCCAGCTAAAGTTATTAGTTTCATGCTAGCCAAGCAGGAGATGCTGGCTCAATCCCCGAGTCGGGAATATCCCCTGGAGAAGGAAATGGCAACTCACTCCAGTATTCTTACCCGGAAAATCCCATGGACTGAGGATTCTGGTGGGCTTTGGTCCATGGCGTTACAAAAGAGTTGAACACAACTTAGCGACTAAATAATAAGATGAAACAAGATAAATCTGTAAACAATTTTTTCTAATCCCAAATGAATGCAAATGGAAAATGGATGAAAGCAATCACAAATATTTATAGTTTATATTTGTTTAAAAATACATATCTGTGGTAGATGGTTAGTCAAATGTGAATTGATATACTTATACCTTCTCATATTTAATTAGTTGTTTTCTTAATATGGCTATCCAGGTGGCTCAGTGGTAAAAAGTCCACCTGCCAATGCAGGAGACACGGGTTTGATCTCTGGGTTGAGAAGATCCCCTGGAGAATGAAATGGCAACCCACTCCAGTAAAATGTCCTGCTCCAAGTTCTTTGAAGTTCCCTGAAACTTAACAACTACCATATAAAGCATAATCACTTTAGAAATATTTAATAGTTATCAACATTTTAACAGTCTTATAGCCATTTTTTAAGAGTACACATGATATAAAAAGGAAAATGACATAAAAATAAATACAAATTCTTATTATTCTAAATTTAATAGAGTATACATTTTTAAATTCTAGACAACTTAATTTTTTATATGGTTTTCAGTACTGAAATATAATTACTGAATCCTGTAATTAACAAGTGACCATCAAAAAAATTCCAATAAGATTTGAATGCTGTACTGGAAGAAATTCTGTTATATTCCTTTATGGAAAAGGATACTTTTACTAAGTAGTAGAGTACAAGTAGATAATTGTCTTAGAGTCTCATTTGTTGTTCAAGCTTTCCCATTTCAAGAGACTGATTCTAGAATTCCAGAATTTTATAGGTTAACTCAGAATAAAACAAGCATCTGCATTTCTGAAAGTTTTAAAATTATGAGTATAATAAAACTGCAAAAGTGGATACAGAAGATGCTTCACTTGAAATACTATTAATTAGAAAACCTGGTGCTTATGCATGTGTTAAATATCTTCTGAATATAGAATCATCAAATTTATTATTATGAAACATATACATATACTTAAGAAAAATAAGGTCTTGTTTATCTAATTGCTGAAACCAAATGTATTTGAAGATGTAATGAGATAATACAGAACAGAAAAATCTTAGAGGCTAGTTAATTAGCTGTTTTTATAGTAAAAATAAATTGATTTCTAGTTAATTATAAAAACATGAGCTTTTTTTTTTGTATGATTACTATTCTTACAGTAAAATATGATGCCTGTATTTTGGAAACTCAGAATAAGTCCTTATCCATGATCATGAAATATAAATAAAAAGCCATATCCTGAAATTATATATACATGTTTAAGTCAAGTAGAGTTTGTTGATCATGTGAGATATATATAAAGAATCAAATTGTCCCATTCAGCTAAGAACTAAGGGTTAGTTTGAAGATTTAAATCATTTGTACAAATTCAGAATAAAGGTTAAGTAATGGATCAATGTGATATTTTTATCCTTCTTTTAAAATCTTTAAACTGTTGCTTTTCATTTTCTCATTAATAAAACTTCTTTGGTAAAACAAATTGGGATAATTTAATATGTTGTTTTTATAACACTATTTATTTAACACCTAGCTATTAAGTCTAAGGTGCTGAATCAGATTTCATTAGATAATGAGAGTGTAAGACATTATTGTGGTCTCCATGGAATTTGCAATATAGAGTCAAGACCAAACATAAAAAGTTAAAAAAAAAATTGTTAGACTTCAAAGATTAAAATATCATCAAAAGTATAGTTATGCTTTTCAAATTCTAGAAAGTAGATTTGAAGTATAAAACATAGGTAACTACTAATTAATATTCAAGTATAGCAACAAAGACTAAAAATTAATTTGCATTGAAGTTCAATTAGTACATCAACAAGCAGGAGTTAATATATCAGAAATATTCTTTCATATCTTTGAGCTGTGAATCTGCACATGTAGAGATTGGAAGGAAGGATATGGGGAAGTATAATGTAAAAAAGAAGGGGACTTGGTGTCCTCTCAAGAAGACCACTGTCTCAGAAAAGTAGGCACAGAAAAAGAGGATGAATATACCAAATCCTATTGACCTTAAGATTATGACTTCTTATGGTACTTTACAAAATCAAAATGTCATACTGATAGTAAGTGTTCTGTAAAATCACTATCATAATAATCTCGAATTATGTGTTCTTTTAGTAGATCTTTCAATAGATACTGTCAAATCCCATTTGTATATAGGATAATGACGTAGGCATTGTTCTTCTTTCCAAGGGGTCTACAGCTCTAGCTTGGTGGAGCAGATGCATGTACAAAACAAGAACGGGATATAGGATGTATGTAGGCCTGGAAATAGGATGAAAATAGACCTGGAAACCCAGTTCAGAGCAGGGAGGGTCATATTATAGCTTAAAAAACATAGAATTAATTTAGATAAATAGAAATAGATTCATGGAAAACATTTGGATATATCAGTGATATGTTTAGAGCAGAGATGTTTGACAGCATGATCTGACAGTATCAGAGGAAATGAGAGATGGATCAGTGGAGAGAGAGAAAGAAAGATAGATCAAATGCTATTTTATTTCAATGGTTCAGTTAAGATGAAAAAGTTATGGGTTATAGGACAAACAAAGTTGTAGGTTAAAAGGACAAAGATGATTTTGAAAAATTTGGAAATTTAAGATCTTTAAGCCTTGAAGGCAAATAGTGACTCAGCAGTTAGAAGTTTATTTTGATAACTTTAAAAATATATGGTATGCCTTGCTTATCAAGCATCTAGGTTAGTCTTTCTCAGATGAAAATGAATATAATGCTACTTAAGTATGTATTAAATCTCAGCTTATAAAACTACCTCCTAATATTAAGCATTTTAAAACATTTCAGAGCTTGCATGAGGAAGAGAAAGGAAGGACAGTTTTTACTCATTTCCCTTTAATTCATACAGATGTCATTGAAGAACACTATTTGGGCAGAAGTAATGTACATTAGATCCATAGTTAAAACATTTTCTAAGAACTGTAAGCCTGGTATAGTACTATCTGAACATATATTTCTTGATAGGCCTTATTTATTTCTTTGGTCAAGATTTACCCCTTACTAAAAGCCCAAAGTATATGAGTGATGATTAGTCTAGCTGAGAATGCCCATCAATCATAATTGATTATTGCAATCCCTATCAAGCTATCACCAGTGTTTTTCACAGAACTAGAACAAATAACTTCACAATTTGAATAATTGATTACTCAAAGAATAATTGAATTCTTTGTGAGTGATTTTTGAGAAAATGTATATATTCAGACTCTTCAGAATGTATTGTGACATTTAAAATTTTATGTTTGTAAGATTGGCATGGTGTTGCTGCTGCTGCTAAGTCGCTTCAGTCGTGTCCGATGCTGTGCGACCCCATAGACAGCAGCCCACCAGGCTCCTCCAGGCAAGAATACTGGAGTGGGTTGCCATTTCCTTCTCTAATGCATGAAAGTGAAAAGTGAAAGTGAAGTCGCTCAGTCGTATCCAACTCTTTGTGACCCCATGGACTGCAGCGTACCAGGCTTCTCCGTCTATGGGAGTTTCTAGGCAAGAGTACTGGAGTAGGTTGCCATTGGCATGGTGTTAGGAGGCAAATTTCTTTTGTAAAGTCACTTTTTATAAAAATAATTGAATTATACATATGCTGTTTTTTCTGTTCTTCAATAGCCTGTTCAATAGTTACCATGGAGTCATAATATTTTACTAAATTTAGTGAAGAGGATAAATGTAAATGACACTTGTTCTAAGAAAATTAAGGTCTTTGTAACAAAGACCAGCAGTTTTATCTTGGAACATATATGAAGAATTCTGCTAATAAAAAGTTTTATCCCTTAGACTTCAAAGACCTGTTACTATAAATGTAACAAGCCTAAAAAGTACTAAAGCTCTTGAAAGTTAAGCTTTAAAACGCTGAGAAAGTGTTCACACATCTTGTGGTAGTAGACATTTTCAAATTTCACCTAAAAATTGACTTCTATATCAATATAATAACTCAAACTGTATAGCAGTTTGGCTTAAAGATTTGATTGGTTGAAGTATATAATAATCTCATGGATCGGAAGAATCAATATAGTGAAAATGAGTATACTACCCAAAGCAATCTATAGATTCAATGCAATCCCTATCAAGCTACCACTGGTGTTTTTCACAGAACTAGAACAAATAATTTCACAATTTGTATGGAAATACAAAAAACCTCCAATAGCCAAAGCAATCTTGAGAAAGAAGAATGGAACTGGAGGAATCAACCTGCCTGACTTCAGGCTCTACTACAAAGCCACAGTCATCAAGACAGTATGGTACTGGCACAAAGACAGAAATACAGATCAAGGGAACAAAATAGCCCAGAGATAAATCCATGCACCTATGGACACCTTATCTTTGGTAAAGGAGGCAAGAATATACAATGGAGAAAAGATAATCTCTTTAACAAGTGGTGCTGGGAAAACTGGTCAACCACTTGTAAAAGAATGAAACAAGAACACTTTCTAACACCATACACAAAAATAAACTCAAAATGGATTAAAGATCTAAACGTAAGACCAAGAACTATAAAACTCCTAGAGGAAAACATAGGCAAAACACTCTCTGACATAAATCACAGCAGGATCCTTTATGACCCACCTCCCAGAATATTGGAAATAAAAGCAAAAATAAACAAATGGGACCTAATTTAAAATTAAAAGCTTCTGCACAACAAAGGAAACTATAAGCAAGGGGAAAAGACAGCCTTCAGAATGGGAGAAAATAATAGCAAACGAAGCAACTGACAGTTAATCTAAAAAATATATAAGCAACTCCTGCAGCTCAATTCCAGACAAATAAACGACCCAATCACAAAATGGGCCAAAGAACTAAACAGACATTCTCCAAAGAAGATGTACAGATGGCTAACAAACACATGAAAAAGATGCTCAGCATCACTCATTATAAGAGAAATGCAAAACAAAACCACAATGATGCACCATTTCACGCCAGCCAGAATGGCTGCTATCCAAAAGTCTACAAGCAATAAATGCTGGACAGAGGGTGTTCAGGAAAAGGAACCCTCTTACACTGTTGGTGGGAATGCAAACTAGTACAGCCACTGTGGAGAACAGTGTGGAGATTCCTTAAAAAACTAGAAATAGACCTTCCATATGACCCAGCAACCCCACTGCTGGGCCTACACACTGAGGAAACCAGAATTGAAAGAGACATGTGTACCCCAATGTTCATCGCAGGAAGCAACCTAGATGTCCATCAGCAGACGAATGGATAAGAAAGCTGTGGTACATATACACAATGGAATATTACTCAGCCATTAAAAAGAATGCATTTGAATCAGTTCTAATGGGGTGGATGAAACTGGAGCCTATTCTACAGAGTGAAGTAAGCCAGAAAGAAAAACACCAATACAGTATACTAACGCATATATATGGAATTTAGAAAGATGGTAATGATAACCCTGTATGCAAGATAGCAAAAGAGACACAGATGTATAGAACAGTCTTTTGCACTCTGTGGGAGAGGGCGAGTGTGGGATGGTTTGGGAGAATGGCATTGAAACATGTATATTATCATATGTGAACTGAATTGCCAGTCCAGGTTTGATGCATGATACAGGGTGCTCAGGGCTGGTGCACTGGGATGACCCAGAGGGCTGGGATGGGGAGGGAGGTGGGAGGGGGTTCAGGATGGGGAACACATGTACACCCGTGGCGGATTCATGTCAGTATATAGCAAAACCAATACAATATTATAAAGTAATTAGTCTCCAATTAAAATAAATAAATTTAAAAATATATCATTATACAGGATAGGTTAGTGATGATGAATACAAGCTTTGAAATCAGAACTGAATTTAAAGTGATTTTGGTACATAGTTTGTACCAAACTGAATTTGGACAAACTGAATAGCATATTTGTGCCATAGCTTCTTATCTGTAAAGTGGGAAACATAATGCTATTCATGGCTAGCATAAGTGAGATCATGTGATTAAATGAGATCATATAAAGCACTTGGTACATGCAAGGCCTAACAACCAGTATGTGCTCAATAAATGGTAGCCATCATGCTCGTTTTTGATAAGATTAGCTGGGTTTATACTTAAGCATTCTCTTTAAAAACTATTAAAGGCAAAAGGAAAGTAAGTGAATTTCATTTGTCTACCAAGAATGGAATGGACTTTAGATTCTAGGAGCATAGGTTCTTTGCCATAGCATGTCATAGCATGACAAAGAAATGAAAAATAAAATACTCTGTTTTCTTACAGATCAGTTTTTCCCTTCCTGTCTCTTCTGAAACACTTTTTGTGGTATCACATTAAAGATTTTGCATTAACACCATTTTCCCTCCTAGTTTGGTGTATGTTGCTTTTTTGCATTATACAAGAATTATTCTAACATTTGTACCAGCTGCCCTGCTGTGCCCCTGAAAACACAAAATGTGTTTTATTCATTGTTATATTTCCCCGAGTACATCACAACTAATACACACTCAACAAGTATCATAAATGAATCCCCTGAACCTCAGTTATTTCATATACTATGCCTGAGAGAGCTACTTGTATCTTTATCAACTAATCAGAATAAACTATGTGGTTATGTTTTCAGACTTCATTCACAAACCTAATTCTTTCTATGACTATCATTATTATTATTACTACTACTAATTATTTCTATTACTACTCCTTGAAATATTTTTATACTTTAGTCAAGTGGTTATAGAATGATTGTAAATTTCAGTGCATTATAGTAAAAATTTGTTTCTTGCTTAAGTGTGGATAGGATTGCCAGATAAAGGATGCCCAGGCAGAGTGACATTAGCATAATGGTAGCATAAAGCAACCCTCATTTTTGTCCCCCCAACTTCAATAACAAAAGTCTGACATCCATCCATTAACTCAGTGGCATCATCAACTTGATGGACATGAGTTTGAGCAAACTCTGGGAGACGGTAAAGGACAGGGAAGCCTGTCATGTCCATGGGGTCACACAAAGTTGGATACGACTTAGCGACTAAACATTAACAGAAATACCTCTGTGGGAGTTGTGGAATCCAGCCACCTCGCCAACCAGCGCATGGGGTAATAGGTAATCAATTTGGGTACCAGCTGTGGAACCTACAGGAGACTGTGAACCAATTCTGGACACTCTTGGCTGCAGTCTTGGAGCACCTGCAGAACAGAGATGAGAGAACCTTTGTGAAAGTCCAGGTTTCTAAAACCCTATTAGAGATGGGGGAGAAAAAAGAGTCTGGGTGCATTGAAGTGGGTAAGAGGAATAGTTCCTCTCTGCCAGCATCATTCCTCCTCCAAGGAGGCGCAGTTTAGGGCTACGCTACACAGCTGGTAGCTGTGTGGAATACTGCCAGAGAGACACATTCCTCTCTCACAACATCCAGAGCATTAAAGAGGGAGCTTCCTGGCTAGGGGAGGAAGCAGAGTAGGAGAGCAGCATAATGCTCCGAAAGGGCATTAGCAGAATAAACCTGCTGACTGTGCTCTGGACTCCATGAGAACGTTCACCCACCAGCCAAAGGGAAAACTTCACCCTTGGATCCCCTCAACTGACCAATGGACATCCCCAGTGTATGCTTGCCAAACCCACACCTCTCCCCATTCTGTCGCTGGCTCCCTGGGTGGCTCCCAGGGCTGCTGTGAGAGCAAGCTCTGATAAGCAAGGAGCTCACTCAGACAGCAGACCAGGCTCTGTGGGCAATGGAGAAATAATAAACTTGAGCTGAGGTGCCACCTTCAGAAAAACAGAGGGCTATTAGCATCTGGCCTGGTTCACTGAATCTGAAGACCAGTTTAAGAATTCAACCACCGGAGGGAGCAAGAAGCGTGGAGCATTTGTGTCCATAGGTCAAAGAATACCTCGAAATCTGTATCAGGACTGATACAAGGTATTTTTACTCTAAAGAGAGTTAATAAAAATTGGAGAAGGTGACTGCTACTTTAAGTGCAAACAACAATGGAAAACTTCAAGGAACACGAAAAATCAAAATCTTGACATCACCAGAAGATCCCAGTAATCTTCTAATAAGCAAATCCAGACATGGAGATTTGCAGTTCACCCGATAAAGAATTTCAAAATGGCAGTTTTAAGAAAAACTCAGTGAACCATTCTTCTTATGAAACAGACTTTGTCTTTTCAGGTGTGCACTTTCAACATAAACTTGGCCATGTATATTCCTGGCAGTACCACTCTTTGCTCTTTAGTTCACAGCTTACTTTTTATAGCAATTGTTTCAAATAACTCCTTTCCAAACGTTCTCAGTTTCAGCTTCTCTCAGTAACAGCTGATAACTTCATGTCCTCTTGGACAGACGACCGAGACCGTCTGGAATGAACTTCATGATATATGCTTTCACCTCGATTAATATCCATTTTCTTTACCAATAGATGATTATATTCTCGTCCTTGCTTTCTGTTTCAGGAGAAAGGTCCTTCTTCCCTTTCTGAACTATGCTCTTAATTTCATTTCTTTGTCTCTTAGAAGTCCTGCTTTCAATTTATCATTTTCTTATATGCTTTCCTTATCTAAGTAAAACCTCCACTTGACTGTCTTATTCCTTTTAACTACCTTATGATTTCTGTAGTGTCTTTCTCAGCTAAGATTTTAAAATCCATAGCTACTACCTGTATTTCCTAGCAACTTCGTTTTCACACCTTATGCTATAGCTTTCACACTAAACCTCACTGTAATTATATTTCTTTGCCTTGTTAATTCTTATTTACTTCAACAGTAAGCTCCAGAATAATAATTTACAAGAAGCGTTCTTTAAACTCCCCAGATGAACTCTTCATGAATTTCTCTTTCTTTTTGGTGTGTCTAGTTCCCACTTTATAGTACATTTGTTCCTTTAGAGCTGTAATCATATCTTATTCGTATTTGCAGTGGTTTGCAGTGGTTAATATATAAGCTCATAATTAGTTTTCTTAATTGACCTGAAAGTCAGCATCTTTTCCTTCCCTAAAACTTTTTGATCAGTGTGTCATTCAGCATTTTTAATATTCCAAAGGGTCACCTCTTTTGCCTTCTAAACCTTTCTTGTTTATTCCCTCCAAATTCTTTTTTTTGAGAGCCTGTATTTGCCAATGTTTGCCTGGCACCATAAAATTACCACTATATGTATTTACATAGCTTTCAGTGAGCATGTCTTTTAACATTTTCTGTGCTCTTGGGCACAGGAGATTTAGTGATTTAAATAAGGCAGCCCTCCTCTCCTGAAAACTTCACTGACTCAAATGAGAGAAGAACATTCAAATGATCGTAAGTTATACGTTGCACTATGCCAGGTAATAGACTTTCTCCCGTATGACATGAGGTACCTTCATTCATTCATTTGAAAGTTTTCATATGAAGATTTGATATGAGCGCATCTGTGCTTATAAAAAGGTAATTATTGGCAGCCTTAAATGTGGGCCTGAGAGAAACAGGAAAAAAACAGGGGCTGTTGTAACAATCTTTCATAAAACACAAGGGAGGACTTGATTTTAACAGTGGCTGTGGGACAAGGATGGGAAAACATCCAAGATATTCATCTAACTTTCGTCTTTCATCCATGTTTCAGTTGTGTGTTTTCCCATTGGATTCTCAAATACCTCTACATGTATATCAACTCAAACTAGAAACAAATAACAATAGAAACAATAGCTAATATTTAATTATCCTTATATACCAGCAGATTTGGAAAATTCAGCAGTGGCCCCAGGACTGGAAAAGGTCAGTTTTCATTCCAATCCCAAAGAAAGGCAATGCCAAAGAATGCTCAAACTACCGCACAATTGCACTCATCTCACACGCTAGTAAAGTAATGCTTAAAATCCTCTAAGCCAGGCTTCAGCAATATGTGAACCGTGAACTTCCAGATGTTTAAGCTGGTTTTAGAAAAGGCAGAGGAACCAGAGACAAATTGCCAACATCCCCTGGATCATCAAAAAAGCAAGAGAGTTTCAGAAAAACATCTATTTCTGCTTTATTGACTATGCCAAAGCCTTTGACTGTGTGGATCACAGTAAACTGTGGAAAATTCTGAAAGAGATCAGAATACCAGACCACCTGACCTGCCTCTTGAGAAAACTGTATGCAGGAAGCAACAGTTAGAACTGGACATGGAACAACAGACTGGTTCCAAACAGGAAAAGGAGTATGTCAAGGCTGTGTATTGTCACCCTGTTTATTTAACTTATATGCAGAGTACATCATGAGAAATGCTGGGACTGGAAGAAACACAAGCTGGAATCAAGATTGCCGGGAGAAATATCAATAACCTCAGATATGCAGATGACACCACCCTTATGGCAGAAAGTGAAGAGGAACTAAATAGCTTCTTGATGAAAGTGAAAGTGGAGAGTGAAAAAGTTGGCTTAAAGCTCAACATTCAGAAAACTAAGATCACAGCATCTGGTCCCATCACTTCATGGGAAATAGATGGGGAAACAGTGGAAACAGTGGCTGACCTTATTTTCTGGGCTCCCAAATCACTGCAGATGGTGACTGCAGCCATGAAATTAAAAGATGCTTACTCCTTGGAAGGAAAGTTATGACCAACCTAGACAGAATATTCAAAGGCAGAGACATTACTTTGCTAACAAAGGTCCGTCTAGTCAAAGCTATGGTTTTTCCAGTGGTCATGTATGGATGTGAGAGTTGGACTATAAAGAAAGCAGAGCACCGAAGAATTGATGCTTTTGAACTGTGGTGTTGGAGAAGACTCTTGAGAGTCCCTTGGACTGCAAGGAGAGCCAACAAGTCCATCCTAAAGGAGATCAGTCCTGGGTGTTCATTGGAAGGACTGATGCTGAAGCTGGAACTCCAATACTTTGGCTACCTGATGCGAAGAGCTGACTCATTTTAAAAGACCCTGTTGCTGGGAAAGATTGGGGGCAGGAGGAGAAGGGGACGACAGAGGATGAGATGGCTGGATGGCATCACCGACTCGATGGACGTGGGTTTGGGTGGATACCAGGAGTTGGTGATGGACAGGGAGGCCTGGCGTGCTGTGGTCCATGGGGTCGCAAAGAGTCGGACACGACTGAGCGACTGAACGGAATGATCCTTTACTTTGTGTCAGTTATTCTAACTGCTTTATTTGAATTCACTCATTATTTCTCCAACAACTTTACATGATAGGTACTTTTATTATGCACACTTTCTGAAGGAGGAACCATTGCACTGAGAGTTTGAGCAGCTGACCAGTATCACACAAGGTCCGTGTTCTTCTGGTTTTTTGTTTGTTTATTTTTAACCACAGTACTATACTGTCTGGACCCTGGAGGGGGGCATGGCAGTCCACTCCAGTATTCTTGCCTGGAGAATCCCATGGACAGAGGAGCCCGGCAGGGGTGGCAAACAGTCGGACACGACTGAAGTGACTTAGCAGCAGCAGCGTACTATCTGAAACCTGCATTGTTTCGCTCCTGCCTTCTCGTCTGTGTTCATTCCTTTGTATCACCATGTCTGCCATCCATTTTTTCAAACTGAAAACCTGGATCTTTTAAAATGCTGGTGTCTGCTTTCAGTTTTTATTCGTTTTTCTTTCCTCTTTTTACTGCCAGAAAAATGTCACTATTATCATGTTACTGAGTTGCTTCATATCTTCGAGACATATAATATCCATCAACTCAATCAAATACACCGTGGTATAGTTCCCAGCATTCTTGATGTATTTTCCAGAATTCCCAGCAACTGGTTCTATCTCATGTATCCACAACTGTTTCTTCCCCTGATGACCAAGCAAGGACATTTCCTGTCTTCTATAGTTCCTTTGTATTTCATTGCTTTCTTAGTTTTTTGTTTTTATTCTGGTCTGGATTTTTATTTATTTTTATTCCTTTCTATAAGGAATATTCTTCTTCAAGATTCTGCTTAACCATGATAATCTTCTGTGAAGTTAATCCCAGTGTTTGGTTGTTTTTGTCTTACTGTAGGTTCCTGTAGCACTTAATAATAAGCTGTTTTCTGAATTACCTGTGCCTTTGGTGAGGTGATCCCTGAGTTGGGAAGATCCCCTGGAGAAGGGAAAGGCTACAAACTCCAGTATTCTGGTCTGGAGAATTCCATGGACTGTATAGTCCATGGGGTTGCAAAGAGACAGACATGACTGAGTGACTTTCACTTTCACTTTGGTGACACTGGTCTCCTGGGTATTGCAGAAAGGACTGGGACTTCTCTGGGATCACCTTATCAGAGCTGCATCGGGGGGTTAGTGTGTGTGGGATGGGTTGCCATGCCTCAACTTGGGCATGAATACCCATGGTTTCTCACAAAGAACGTGAGATGGTTTCATACCCAGGGTTTCATACAAAGAACGTGTAATATTTTTAACAAGGCAGTGAAATACACTATAGTTTATAATAACTTTTCCCCAGTCTGAATGGTGTTTGTTTCCTTCTGAGATCTTTTTTTTAACTTTCCACTTGAGTGCAGTTTTGGGGGCTAGAACGCACACAGGATAGTTGGTCTCACCCCATAGTTGTGTTTTTACCCTTATGTATCGTACTTGATTATATGCAGTACCTTACACAAGCAAATAATCATTCTTTCTTTTCCACAGTAAGCTTAAGAATAGAATCTTACATCCTGCTTCACTCAACTACATCTGGCAAGTGTCAAGTCTAAAATAGAAACATAATAAATATGTCTGTAAATTTCAAATGGAGGCTCCCTATATTACTGTACTGTGATAAATCTATAACAGCTAATGTGTCTATAGCCGTTCTCATCAGCTAATGTGTACATTTAAGCTGTGAACTTTCTCTACTGTTGTAGCTATCCAAGTTTTAAAATGTAGGACTTTTGTAGTCCGATCTAAATAGTTTTCCACTGTGGTTTTACGTATTTATAAATATGTATTTTCAGTTTCTAAAAGTATATAATTCTGGATAATTTTTTAAATTAATTTTATTGCTTTGTGTTCAAAGAATATAATCCATATTATATATATTCTTGGCTGTTCTGTGCCTCTTTGTGGCCTAGTTTGTGATCCATTTTTTATGAATATTCTAAGAGTGTTTGGAAAAGAGTGTACATTTTCTGTTTGTGGATTCAGGGTCTTAGAAGTGTCCATTAAATCAAGCTTGTTAATGGTGGTCAAATCTAAATTTTAATTTGTTTGAATATATCAGTTCCTGAGAAGACTCAGTCTCTCACTGTGATGATGGATTTGTAATTTTGTTACCCGATTTTTTTGCTATGTATATTTTAAAGATGTACTGCTAGATGCATTAGAATCTATATAATTTGCTTGTAAATTATTCCTTTTATTCTTAAGACCCTCTTTATCTACTGATGCTTTTTGCCTTAAATTTTATTTTTAGACAAAATATCTAGTTTTATCTAGTTGAGTAATCACCAATAGTGATTTCACAAAGAAATAAATGGTTATTTTATGGATCCATTTTCAAAATGGTGTTTAAAGTGGAGTTAACTTAATGGTTATATGTGATTGGCAACCATATATTAGAACTTGATCTTGAAAATGAATTATGTGGTCATCTTACAGTAGTCAAATTACTATTCAGATGAAATGATACTAAAAATAAGTTGACATTTCCATGTAATGGCACCACTGATTCATGTTCATCACCTGCAGTGAATGCTAACATGAAGATTGTATAATTTATTTCACTTTAGTGTCCTTTAAAACTGTCCAAGCCTATTTAGAAAATAGCAAAGCATGTACCAGCCACATTGACTTCTGTCAACTTGTCTTCCAGGAACTTGATATGCTTGCTTGACATAAAATAACATGGGCTAGTTTAGATTTAAGATATTAATCCTATAAGTGACATAACACTTATTTTAGCCAGAACAAAACATGCCATCATAATAGCATGGATTCTGTTCAGCTGTTTTTTACTGACCACACACCAGGCATGACTAAACGCTGTGTAAACAAAAAGAGGAAAACACCTTTGATCTTTTAGGGCTAAGTATTTTCAAACTGAAAAGAGAAAATCTCAATGCAACATGGTTGGTACTACAAGAGAATTTATGCAAGAGTTACAGAAACCATAAATTCTCTTATTCATCATTTGTTAATGAAGGTATATATTGCTATAAGTACATACTTAAGGCAGCGATCAATTGTTTTCTCTATAAGAAAATGGAAAAGAAGGACTTAAATGAAAAGAAGTGTGTTTAAAATTCAGTATCAATAAGATTGTTAAAGTAGGTAGGGTGCATGGAATTTCCTCTCTGGAAATATTCTGTAAGAGCCCAGTTATTAGTAAATAAACGTTCTCACTGAATGTCTTACATGTTCTAAACTGAGCTGATGCTTCTCCCTCCGCTTGTCACACTTTGCCCTCCAAACCTGATGCACATCAGGTGCTACCCATCTCATTGCATCCTCACATTGCTTATGCCAGATATCTGGTCATCCATGACACGTCCTTCTTCCTTACTCCCATTTTGTTGGCCTTCATCAGTCTTGGCAATTTTTAAATTTTGAAACATATATTGAATCTATTCACATTTCTTCTCCACTGCTGCCCAAAGACCTCAGCCCACCACAGTGCTACTGCAGAAGGAATCTTCTCTTGCTCCCGCTGTTTCATTTTCTCAAGGGAGCTATCAGAGTTACCTATGTAAAACAATCAATCTGATGATCATATGCATCTATCTCAAAACCTTTTGTCAACTTCTTACTGGCCTTATGATAAAGTTAAATTCATCTCTCGTACCACACTTTGGTATGAGAGCCACACTGACCTTCCTTACCATTTCTTATACTCTGCCACTCTCTTGCCCATCCTAGGGCCTTTACTTTTCAATTCTTTTAGTTTGTAATAATTTAACTCTGTTGCCTCATTTTGCTCCTTTATCACCAACACTTTCTTCAGTTATCTGCTTAAATTTTACTTCTAGGGGACAGTCTGTAATCCTCTAAAGTACATCTCCTTTTTTTTTCTAGCATTTATCACTTTGGTAAATAAATATATAACTGTTTACCCCTCTAAATCATAAGCTCCTGGGAACAGGAATAAGGTCTACTTGTGGTCGTGGTTTAGTCGCTAAGTCATGTCCAACTCTCGCAACCCTGTGGACTGTAGCCTGCCAGGCTTCTCTATCCATGGGTTTCTCCAGGCAAGTATGCAGGAGTGGGTGGCCATTTGCTTCTCCAGGGGATCTTCCCAACCCAGGAATTGAACCCAGGTCTACCACATTGCAGGCAGATTCTTTACCAACTGAACTATAAGGGAAGCCCAAGGTCTATGTGATGTAGTATCAAACATGTAGTGGGCAAAAATATTTGTTGATAGAAGATGCACTAATAAGTGAAAATTACAAGGACAAAAAATTGATTTAAAAATATAAGTAAACCTGAAGCATCTCAGTCATGTCATCACTTCAAAAACTTCAAATTTTTGCAATTGAATTCAAAGCCTTTATGTGTGGAAATACTGTCATATTAAAATTTTTTAATCAAAATTTTACCCTTATTAACCATTATTTACAAAACACTGGATCAAATGAATTTTGCCTCCTTCCAAAAAGCAAATTAACTGTTTAAGGATAAATATTTCTTATCTTGAGAATATCCAAAAGAATGTGTCTGAAGGCAGATAGTTCCCTAGAAAGATTTACAGATGGTTTAAGGGGTGTTGGCATACTCCAGAGCCCACTACCACTTTGTAATGTAAGATTTTGTGCATTTGTTTTTTTGTTATTGTTAAAAAGTCACACTAGTTCTTTGTGTTGAACACATAACTATCCTTCTCTAAATATTTTAAATAACTCAGTGCTGTACATATTGTATATCAGTGACCATCAGTGATTACTATTAATACTATTACGTTGCAGTTGAAGGTTAGAGAAAAAGAATAGTAGGTCAAGTTTGGCCAAAATGTTATCTTAATCTCTGCCTCATGAGATTTACTTTCTTTAATTTAAAGCAGATCTTTAGCATGATTTTCTTTACCTTTCTCTGATCTAATAGAGAGTTCCAGATATTTACTGAATTTCTCATTTTTAGTCTATTTTTATAGGTGCTATTTTTAAGATCTTTGATAAGGCATTTTTTATATTATCTCTCCACCAAAACATTACACAGATATAAAAGCTCCCTTTGCAGGTATCCCTTAATTTGTATATTTATATGTATTAACACACGATAACATTTTGTTTTGTCTGAGGCAGCAATTAAATACCTCCAGACCTAGTGGCAGAATTAGTTTAAGCCAAGTTAGACTTTATGTTAATAAACAAAGATTTAGAAAACTGGTTCAGTGACTTAGCCCCTGTTTGTAGTTTGGAGGTCATAGAAACAAATATTTTCATTTATTATCATTATTTTTATTTTGTGACTTTTATAATCCATCTGTTATACTACTTTTAACAAAACAGTAATTACCATCTTTTAAAAGTAAACAATAATATTTCTGTTCAAGTTACTTTCAAGTTCTCTTTTTATTCATAATAACTTTTGGAGACGAGATAAATGTTGAAGCTTAGAAATTAACCTTTGCATAGAAATCATCCCAAAATATTGTGATGTAGTGAAATAATATAAATTTTTTCACACCTATTAAAATTTCTGCTTAAGTATATTTGAACTATTTGTATAAAATTTAAGAACTTTAAAAAATTTGTTGTATTAGATATACATGGTTTCAGGTCCATGCTAATAATGCTGTTAAAGGAAAAAACTCAAAAATACTGACTTTAAATTTCTTCCTACAAAAGCTATAAATTACAGAAGAGAAAAAGATATTTCTCAGAAGCTGTGCCTTTTACATAAACTTTTTAACTGACTCTTATGGGATATGACTTCTTAAAAGATGAGTATAGAATGGTTATCTTCCTCCTGGAAAAATTAAATACACAGAGATGACAGTGATTCTTGCTATTGATACAGAGCTATACTTCCATGACTGTAATTTGTTCTGTGACAAAGTTTTAAAAAAAGAACTTCTTAAATAGATATTCTGCAGTCATGGAATCAGAATAAGCGTGCCTTGGATTCTAAGACAAGCTACTGTAAGATGAGAGAGGAAGCAATTGAGAGAGGGTATGTAGCAGATCATTGAGAGGGAGTCAAGACGGGTGAGTAGATCTGCCATGGAGATCTTAGAGACTGATAGCAGGGAACAGAGGTACGTGCAAATGGTCATCCTCGGGATGCTAGAGAATGAGTATGGGAATGTTCAGCAGGTGGAAAAAGCTGTGCATGGAGAGGGGGAGGGTGATGGAAGAAGCAAGGGGTGCATGTCTAAACAAGCTAACTCTTGGTGTCAAGGGAATCCAACTGCAAAGACTGATGACTCAACCGTGGCAATAGAAGTCCAGTGGCAGAACGTGCTCAGAACGAATATGAGGAACAAACTCAATATAATGTTTTCTTATTGTCTCTAAGGCATTGAGATGCTAGTTAGATGGGACCTGGCACTGAAAGCTCAGCAAATCAAAGTAAGGAATGGGCTTTTTCCTGGTATAAGGATGGAAGCTGGTTCCTAGTTTCTTTGAATCAGTGGACAGGGTCAGGGACCATTAGCAAAGTTGATATGATGGTGAATCCTAAATGATGGTTTCAGTTGTCTTTGTATTTTCCTGTCAGTGGAGCTAGCTTGGCTGGAGTCTAGGTGAGACAGGGGATCCTTCAGTTAATAGTCAAGGAGCTGTGTCTCTGTGGCTAAGAAAGTGGAGTTAAGAGTCCTGGCAGGTGATTATAACCGGAGAAAAGACGCTTCCTGTGCCGTTCTTCTCACTGTGCTTCCTGACTCTTAACTGTGGAAGAGAAAAGCCTGAGACATGATTCAAAGCCACTAAAAGATTGTGAGACCAAGAATACCACAAAACTAAACTTTGTTCATTTGGGAGATCAGAAAGACAATTCATTTAATCAAAATTATAGTATTTGCAAATAAGCACTATGCAACAGAGCAAATCCAATAACCTCTAAGAACCCAGAGAGTTCCCTCAATTCTAGGTGCCTCATGGAAAATGTTTTTCAAAATGAAATAGTAATTTTGGAGGAAGGGTGTTATTAGTTTTCTGTTTATGACTTAACAAATTGCCACAAATTTATTAGCTTTCAAGTTTATTATCTCACAGTTCTCTAGGTCAGAAGTCAGGGTTGACTGGGCTGTTTAGGTCTCACAAGGCTGAAATCAAGGTCTGGGCCTGCTGGGTTCTTATTAGGAGGCTCTGAGAAGAATCAGCTTTCACACTTATGTAGGTTGTTGGTTGTTGGTAAAATTCAGTTCCTTGTGGTTGTAGGAATCAGCCAGAGACTGCTTTCAGGTTCTAGAAACCACAATGTTCACAGGCTCCAAGGATTACCCATGGGTATTTATGGGGGGCTAGTCTACCATGCTGCTAAGTCGCTTCAGTCGTGTCCAACTCTGTGTGACCCCATAGACGGCAGCCCACCAGGCTCCCCCGTCCCTGGATTCTCAAGGTAAGAACACTGGAGTGGGTTGCCATTTCCTTCTCCAGTGCATGAAAGTGAAAAGTGAAAGTGAAGTCGCTCAGTCATGTCTGACTCTTAGCGACCCCATGAACTGCAGCCTACCAGGCTCCTTCGTCCATGGGGGTTTCCAGGCGAGAGTACTGGAGTGGGTTGCCGTTGCCAGGAAAGCAATTTTTTGCCAAGGGATGACTTTGATTGTCCAGTTTCTCTTACTATAAGAATAGTTAAAATACCTAGACCCCCAAACTGGTAGAAACCTAGGGATTTTTTTTTAACTGAATCAATAGTGTAGAAAAAAGACAAAGGCTTCCAGCTTTGAAGTCAAAAAGGAAAAAGTAGGGCAACGAGCAGAATCAATAACGGTTAAAAACCTAACACTTTTCCCTTGCTTTCCCTTTAAACTATGGTATTTTGAAATACCGCTTAAGGTTATTTTAGTAAGCGTTTGACTAAAATGTCCCCATTTTGTTTCATTTTTAAACAGAAAATTTTATATGCTATTTAAGTTTTCATCACAACTCATAATTTCAAGGAGTATCATCATACTAGGTTCAAAATTCTTTGTGATCAAAATGAATCTGTGCAACTTAGATCAGCCCCAGGCACATAGTAGGTACCTAATATTTGGGTTGCATGTATGGATGCGAAGATATCACCTGGAACTAAATTGTCTCAAAGCAGATTCTTTATGTCCATTCTTTTTCTTTTTTTCTGCTTATAAAGTTATTGAAAATATGGAAGTAGAGAATAGTTCATGTAGTGGTGTAGTTCAAGTAGAGAAGTGTTCCCTCAGTTCATCTTGGGAAGTACAGTCTTACATGTATAAGCTGAATTATTTTACATTACTGCAGCCTAACTTCATTAGCTTATTTCAGGTTTTCATATTTTTTCTACATGTTATTTTGAAAATTTCAAGGGGGAGTTTAGAAATAATACAGTGAATACTCAATACCCCTCACCCAACTAAATCTCCCAATTTTTCAGCCATTTTTCTTACAATCTACCTTTTCTGATTAAAGTTGAATAGAGAATTTAAGGAAGCTGATTTCTGAACTATAAAATATGATGGTTTCTGCTGTTTTGAAAATTAACTAAATCAAAGTCTGCCTGCTAAAGTATTCTTTAGGAATGAAATCATCACTGTGTTTATCAGAGTCCTTTTGCATTTCTCTTGCACTTAAAACATATTTTAGCATCACTAGCTGCTTCCCTTCTATTGCCTGTCATATTTCCCATGCTTCTTGCCTTTTGTGTGAAAAAGGTAGCATTGTGTAGAAATTACCAGCCAAATCAAAGCACTTTTTTTCTTCTGCATGGCAAACATTAGCTGTAATGTTTACATCAATTCTTTTACATTCTGTGTTTCTACTTTTGATTTTGTTTTTAATGTTATTTCTGAGTCTCGCCCTCTTTTGGAAGCCTAAAGGGTTTGAGTATTATACCCTGGATAATTAAGTTTTGTGAAAACTATCTATAAAATATTTTTAAAACAAGCCTAAAACAGTAGTCAATGATGCTGGTTCTCTGGACTCTTCAGAGAGTGGAGTGGACTAGAGTAGAAAGTGTGTGACACTAAAAATGAATTTGTGAAGACAGGGCAAACTAACGCCCGGCAATAATGAAAGTGATTTTTAGATTGTTTCTAGGATCTAACTTTCCAAAGCAGAAAAACTGGTTCATCACGGTCTGAAAATTACAGTGTTTAATATATTATTGAAATAAGAGGTCTTTTTAAAATTAGAAATGTCTGCATTTAAAGTTAAAATAAGGGATTAGGTTTGTCTTAAGTTATTAATAGCATTTGGTCTTGTTTTTATAGCTATTGACAAAACTGGCAGTGTGTATTTTTAACCCATTGTAATTTTTATTTATATTACAAACAGAAACATGAAATTTCAGAAAGTGTGTGAACACTTTATCAGTTATAACATTCTAACACTTAATTTTTTTTATCTACCATCTTTGATAGATAATTTTTTACCATTTTCATAATTATAATCATATACCCATTTCTGTATTTGGAATGTTTTTAATAGCAGTATATCATAAATAAGACCTTCCCTGATGGCTCAAATGGTAAAGAATCAGGAGACCCAGGTTTGATCTCTGGGTCTCGAAGATCCCCTGGAGAAGGAAAAGGCAACCCACTCCAGTACTCTTGCCTGGAGAATTCCATGGACAGAGGAGCCTGGTGGGCTACAGTCCATGGGTTGCAAAGAATCGGACACGACTGAGTGACTAACGCTTCCTTTTTCATATCATAAATAAACTCCTGTTTCCCAAATAATTCCATTTGCAACTGTGATTTTTGATGGTTGAAACATTCTGTCACTTATTTGTGCTGCAATTTATAGAAGTATTATATTATTATTAAATTTGACTATTTTTTACGATAAATGTATGACAGTGAACATGTTTAATGCACACTGTTTTTCTCATAGTTCACAATTTATACTGGATAGTATCTGAAAAGAAAGATCACTCAATCAAAACGTATTCCTTTTTACAGCACATGGTGTTTGCATGTGAAGTGCTTTCTACAAGTGTACTGACCAGCTTTCCATGCCACTATTGTTCAGTTGCTAAGTCATGTCCAAATCTTTTGTGACCCCATGAACTGTTGCCCATCAGGCTTTTCTGTCCATGGGATTTCCCAGGCAAGAATACTGGAGTGGATTGTCATTTCCTCCTCCAGGGGATCTTCCTGACCCAGGGATCGAACCCACATCTCCTGCATTGGCAGGCAGATTCTTTATCACTGAGCCATCAGGGAAGCCTTTCCATGCCACTGTTAACTTGCTAAAATCCTGTCCTAGCATGATTTCTAAACATATTTCCAAAGTTATCAAAAATATCATAACTATATACTTAGATGCTAAAAACATTTGCAAGATTTGCCAGATCTTTCCTTTACATCTATTAACTGCAAAAAATTTCCCCTCAACTTTTGTAATTAGAAAAAAATAACCCAGATACAATCACTGAAAAGGTTCACATCTCACTAGACAAGAAATTTAGAGATCAATACCTATGGAATTGAAACACTGGGAGTTATAAATATCAGGAAAACATCCATCATATCTTTAGAAGAGAAAAACAGTTTACATCCCAAGGAACAAAAATCAGATGGCATCAGACTTCTCAGCAACATTAATACCAGACAACAGGGGTACAGGGGTGTCTGTAGTTTTGATGTGAGTTTAAAAAGGTATTTGCACATACGAGGATTTGGGAAATGGTATTCATACATCCTCTAGCCAACTAAGAAATGTATGCAAATTGCAACTCATATGAGGAGCACAGTTATGTTATTTTAAGCTGAAAGGGAGAAAACTAGACAAAATTGGAGTTATTTTTTATGTTGAAAGTATAAAGCTGATTATAAAACTGAATGTAGAGGTAAAAATTATTACTGAAAGAAGAGGTGATTAAGACAAAAATTTATACCTAAAACTCTAGGTGTTTATAATGAGGGTTAAGAAATAGAAGAGGGTGATGTAGAATAAGAGAAAGCCACCTTCATTTTTCATAAAGAAAGGTAAACAGTATTGTTTGCATTAACATTAGTACCTTTAAAGCTTAAGATGGAGAAAAGTTTCTTCTTTCTAGCTTTAAAGGACATCTCATTAGATGCATATTAGAGGCCTTTTCTGCTGAGAAGTGGAACAGTTAAACAAAATATAGCATAAAGTTTTAAAACATGTAAAATATCATGTATGAAACGAGATGCCAGTCCAGGTTCGATGCACGATACTGGATGCTTGGGGCTGGTGCACTGGGACAACCCAGAGGGATGGTGTGCGGAGGGAGGAGGGAGGAGCGTTCAGGATGGGGAGCACGTGTATATCTGTGGCGGATTCATTTTGATATTTGGCAAAACTAATACAATTATGTAAAGTTTAAAAATAAAATTAAAAAAAAATAAAATAAATGGATGGGAGATGATTTGATATATGAGCACACAAAAAGCTGAGCTTGAAATATTAATTTTAGGACAAATAGATTCAAGGCAGTGATTATTAAACATGAAAAAGAAAAATTAAATGGACAAGCAGTAGTTGTAGGGTATTATATATATATTTGAAAGAGCAAGAGGACAAAAATTAGGGACAATATAAAGGTATTTGGCAAATGGATAAAAATGTAGACCAAGAACATGGATATTTTATTAAGTATTCCTGGAATATTATGAAAATCAACCATTGATTAGGCCATATAAAAATTATTCAAAAGTTCCTAAATACAAAAGTTGTGTATCTTGCATGCATGCTAAGTCAATTCAGTCATGTCTGACTCTGTGTGACCCTATGGACTACAGCTCACCAGGCTCCTCTGTCCATGGGGATTCTCCAGGCAAGAATACTGGAGAGGGTTGCCATGCCCTCCTCCAGGGATCTTCCTGACTCAGGGATGGAACCTGCATCTCTTGCATTAGCAGGCAGGTTCTTTACCACTGGGAAGCCCATGGTATGTCTTACCTGGGCACACTTGGGAAACTAGAAACTAAAAATGAAAATAAAACCTCCATCCATTTATAAATTAAAGTATATCTTTGGTTACATGTACAAAGTTTGATATTAGTGTTCTCATTTTTTTCTAAATCATCTAATCAGTATCATTTTGGTTTCCAGTTATATCCAGTAACTCTTTGGAAAATTAAAATTGTATTTATTGGATGATCTAGGGAAAAAGCCATGAATACCACCATCAGACCTTGCAGATGCAATCAAGGATAAATTCAGAGCCAAATTTACAGTTTCATATTATTTATCTTTTTAAAAAAGAGAAAGTATTTACTAATTTATTAAAAAGTTTGAAAATAAAACGTTTTTTAAGCAAAGGAAAGTAGAAAAAAAATTTTAAGAGTAAAATATATTAAATAGGAAAAAAAAGGTGAGTTAATAGAACAATTCCTGACAAAGATAATGATGACAACACTCATTCAATTTAGGAGAAAGCAAGTCAGCCTCTGTTAAGGACCAGCAGTTCAGGAAGTCAGGCCAGGCCAGGTAGGCAGGCTGTGCTCCAGAGTCATCCAGAGACTAAGGCTAGTAGGGCCTCTGCCATTGTTCAGGGCATTGGTCTTATAGGCATGACAGAAATTGGATCTGCAATTAAAAGTAAGTAGGAGAAGGCAATGGCAACCCACTCCAGTACTCTTGCCTGGAGAATCCCAGGGACGGTGGAGCCTGGTGGGCTGCCGTCTGTGGGGTCGCACAATCAGACATGACTGAAGCGACTTAGCAGCAGCAGCAGCAGCAGGAGGCATCCAGAAAATGATGTGTACCCCTTTTGCTCACATTAGTAAGAGCTTAATTCTTGGTGAGAGCAACGGAGACCAAGCAGCATCACGTAGCTGGGTTGTGGTCCCTGGCTACTTTTCTCTTACCATGGGAAAAGATGAAGGACAGATGGTGGTGGTCTACTTGCAGGCTCTCACAGCTGCTACAGAGGACCTTTTTAAAACATGTGGAAGTAGTGTGTATATGAATAAAACAAAAAGTCCCAAAGAAATGAAGTTTTCTGGGAAAAGATAAATGAACAGAATTGAAGAAAATAAGATAAAAAATATATAAAAAATAATAAGGACCATAATTACTTCCAAAATTGCCTTTGTATTCAGGCAGTTTTATCACTGCATATTTTTTAACTTCACAAAGTAGATAAACACCGTATTATGTAAATTTCTTCAGAGCATTGCAAGAGTTTGCCATCCAGTCCATTTTGAGGAAGCAGAATAATCCTAATGCTTAAATTTGAAAATATAATCTAGCAAGGAATTTTCTAAACCTGTCTCATTTAGAAAATAGATATGAAGATCCTAAATAAAACATTATAGCTAATAAAATTATTAGCCTATTAAAAGGATCATGCATAATGATCAAGCATGACTTATCTCAAATACAATGATGGTTTAAGAAAACTGTCAATGTATAGTACTTATATCATGCTTCCCAAAAGAAAAACTAAATAACACCAATCAAATATGAAAAGGCAATGTGTCTCTTATTATTCCTGACCTTTGAAAATTGTTTAAAAAACACTGGGCATAGAAATATTTCTTAGTATGGTAAAGAACATGTCTTCAACCAATAGCTAAAGTATTTAACTGTGCTTTGCATTAAAATTATGAAGACAGAAAAACTACTGCAGAGCCATGCTTAACCACGGTTTTGATTTCTGCAGTTTTTGTTATTCACAGACAACCAGGATCTGAAAAAAATTAAAGATTCAGAAATAAGCAATTTATAACTTTAAAATGCACACTATTCTGAGTAGCGTGATGAAGTCTCACCCTGTCCTGCGTCATCCTGCCTAGGACATGAATCATTCTTTTGTCCAGCTTAACCCACCCATTGTTCAGTCAGCAGCTGTCTGGGTTATCAAATCCACTCTCATGGTATCACAGTGCTTGTGTTCATGTGACCCTTACTTTGCTTATTAATAGTGCAAAGCACAACAGTAGTGATGTGGGCAATTCAGATACACCAGAAGAAGTTGGAAAAGGCTTCCTTTACGTGAAAAGTTGAAAGTTCTAGACTTAATAAGGAAAGAAAAGCAGTCGTATGCTGAGGTTGCTAAGATCTTTGGTAAGAACAAGTCTTCTATGAAATTGTGACAAAGGAAAAAAGACACCTGTGCTGGTTTTCACACCTCAGACTGCCACAGTGCATGATGAGTACTTAGTTAACGTAGAAAAGGCATAATAACATTTGTGACTGGAAGACATGAACAAGACTTCAGCAAGAGATCCTCTGAACCAGGTGATAACAAGCCATTTTCTGCCAGTAAGGGATGGTTACACAGATGCAGGAATAGGTTTAGATCAAATAATATAAAAATTACAAAAGAGCTGCATCTGTTGATGAAGAAGCCACTGCCAGAAATGAGGAAGGAAAGGAGAGAGACCACATTCATAGAACTTTTATCACAGTATATTGTTATAATCATATTATTTTTAGTTATTGTTGTTCATCTCTTACTGTGCCTAATTTATAAATTAAACTTTAGCGTAATTATATATGTATAGGAAAAAACATATACAGGGTTCAGTACTATCTGCAGTTTCAGGCATCCAGTGGTCTTGGAATCTATGCCCCATAGATAAGGGATCTACTGTATCAACAGTTTAAATATTTCTCAAAACAATACTTGTATCTGCCTTAAAAATAGCACAAATGTCTTAAGAGTAAATACCAATAATCCTCTGCCAGGTCTCGTCCTACTCGTTTCTTCCAATTTCCAATAAGTATACCACTATTTTAGTTTCTGTTATTACTTTCACAATTTTACGTATACTTTAAAGATCGTTTTCCTTTTCTACCAAATGTAGATTTTATGTCTTGATTCCCAGTTTATTCCTAGGCAGCTGGTTCTGTACCATCCTGAGTAACTAAAACTGTTAGTTAATTAACGTGTATTTTATAATCAACTGCATCCTAGTTTTAAGTTTAAGCAAAATTTTATTTTATGCCTGTTGTTTTGAAACTTTCTTACAAGAGTATATACAACATTTTTTTTCCTACCATAGGCTACTAGTGATAATAACTAAGGTTAAAATAAGAACTCTTCTAGCTTTTATTTTAGATTGTAAAAAAAGGAAAATATAAAATAACAGCATACCTCACTGTTCTTTACATTCAGAAATCAGGAATTAGAGAATGAAAATAGTATTAAAATAGCATTGAAGAGAAAATGGGAAGTGGTGCTAGACACATATACAAGGGAAAAGAAAATAACATGAGGAAGGAGCATAGGTTGGCTTGTGCCTTGTTGCAAGGTAGAAAGATATGAAAGCACAAAGTCCAAGAAAGGAGACTTAAATATATAGCAACATGAAGACTCATTTTGCGGTGACTCTTTGAAGTTCATTGTAATATTTTCCTTGGGAAAGCAAATAATTGTTCCATAATTTATTTCATTTGAAAATATCAAATTTAATATATTGTATTTATAAAAAGTAAGTAAAGATAGTGATTTAGGAAAACATTTTTAAAATAAAAAGTAAAATTTTCACTTTCAAAAAAGCATTGAAATTCAAGTCATGTGGCAAAGTAAGTTAAGAGCAGTTAGAAAATACAAACCTGAAAGTATATACTAAAATCATATAAATTAAACCAGCAAAAAGAAAAATGTTTTAATGGTAATTAATATTTTTACATTTGCTCCAAAAATATTCACTTAATTAGAAGAAATATTTTTAAACCATGTTATTTATATGTCTTTCTTTTTCACAGGAGAGAGAACATAAAAAGTCAACCCTAAATAATTGTGGATATATTATATATAAAGGATTTTCCATGGTATTCTAATGGGAATTCACACAAATCCAGTGAAGCTAATGCTTTGTAGTAGCTCTTAGTATAATTAAATTATTTGCTGTCCTTTTGTAATTCAGTCACAACCCCCACCCCCAGAATAATACATACTTTACGAGTTAGAACCAACAAAATTTTTGTGGATCCTCAAGTCATGAGATAAATTTGTCTCGTGAGTTGGAAGTAAATTTGAAACAAGTCTCAGAAATTCCAGCCATGAAACCCGAGAAATGCGGTATTTCGCCCTTCTACATAAAGCTTTAATCCCTAAAACCTGATTCTTCCGTGGCTTACAGTTTCAAAGCATGTTTTAATATTATTTGTATTGCTACTGTATATAAATGAGCAATTTAGGTAGTTTGAAAAATACACTGTTTTCCAATGCATAGAGTAACATTTAATGTGTCCTTTTAGTGTTTATTATCAGATTAGTATTTGTTATTGATTACCGTGGTGTACCAAATGGTCCTCTAAGCTTGAGTCCACACAGTACAACAAAGGGAGCAATTATCCCTTGTCAGTAAATCCCAGAAGAATGGATGGATAATTCAGCTCAAAACTGTGATCCACAGAGTGAAGTTTGGACTGAAATGCTCTACACTAGTGCTTTGTACTGGGTAAATAAACTTGATAATTACTAGTATTCCGTTCACTTCAATTTATGTCCTTAGGCCAAGTCTAGAAGTTGCTATTACACCAGAAAACCAAAGCATCATGCTCTGTACTAGACTGTGGCTACAAAACTATTTTCAAGACATCTCTATTGTTATGGCCACAGTATGATTATTATGAAAGAAAAATTTTCTAATAGTTCTTATGACACTAAAGGAATAGGTGCAAAATATAAATATGTAAGACATCTTTAAAATGTAGGAAGGTGATCCCAATGACAGAGTAAGAAGCATATTTAATCAGTCACCATAATTTGATCCATTTGTTTGGCTGATTCATTCATTTCTGACTATTCTATTTAAAATTGTAATTCCTACTCTCTTAACTGGGAACTCTCTTATTTCTTGCTTTCTTTTTCTCCATAGCACTAATTGTGTTTTTCCCCCCTCACTAGAATGTTAATTCCAAAAAGACAAGGATTTTTTATTTCTGTTGTGTCAGCTATTATGTTGTAGAGCTTGATAAGAGAGTCCTGGCAAGATATATTTTGATTGAATTTATTAAATAATTTTGAAGTCATAAAATTAAAATTCAAAAAGTATTTCAGATTTAACTTGCTTAAATCTTCTATATCATTTGTTTCATTTTTAAATACTAGCTGAGAAAAGCCCTTATAAAACATATACAATGAAGAACTTTGAAGAAAAAACTAGTATATTTTATACCTTTTAACAATGTAATTCTCCCTCACCTCCAAGAAAAGAGAAAAAATAAAGGAGCCAATGACAACCTAACATCTTTACTTGTTAAGTTTTAGTATTGATACAAACCAATATTTTTCCCTTTTGATAGGCAAAACCTTTTTTAATATACTTACTGTCCTGTGCTGTGCTCAGTCATGTCCAGTTCTTTGCAACACTGTAGACTGTGGCCCACCAGATTACTCTGTTCATGGGATTTCCCAGGCAAGAATACTGGAGTGGGTTGCCATTTCCTCCTTCAGGGTATCTTGCCAACCCAGGGATCGAACCTGTGTCTCCTGCAGCTCCTGCATTGGCAGGCAGATTCTTTATACCACGGGGCCACGTAAGTCCCAGTATACTTGCTAGGCAACAAGAATTACAAGAGAAATAGCATATTTGTACAGCACTAAGCAGTTGCAGCAGTTCCCTAAATTCTGTTTTTTTCTTGTAAACTGGCTCAGTGTTGTACGTTTCTATAAAAGCAAAGGTGAGTGTTGTTTACAAACTTGTCTCTTTTAAGTAAGTTTTTTCTTACAGAAAAGGTTTCTGTTCTACAATTAATTAGAACAATAGTGACACCCTATGTCTAACTTTTAGTACTAAGAGCAACTTCCCCATTATAGTAATTGACTGTCAAAAGATGTAGATCAAATCTTTCTTCCTAGATCTGCCTGTAACCATATATATTTAACTAAAAGAAGATAAATGTTTGGTAAGGTTTTCTCTTACTCTAAAATTGTATATGAAAATTTTATACTAGTTAAAATGAGAAAGCAATTTGCCTTTAATTTTTTTTAAAAAACATGAGTGTTGATATAAAATGCAAATTACAACAGTATGTGACAAATGGTATGTATTCAGTTAATGTACACTTGAATGAAATTGCATGTTTTTGTTTAAAATGGGATAATAGATTGGTGTTTAATCTTAATATCTAAGAAATACTATTTCTTCTTTAATACTTAAGTGTTTTATCAGAAGTTTAGAATTTTGGCGTTCATAGGTAAACAACACTTTAGATAACCAAGTTTAAATCTAGGTTTCCTCAGGAAAGACCAAAAGCATTGGCCTTGATTGAGAATAACTTCCAGTACTATAGAATAAACATACTTTAGTATCTTATCAGTTTATATACTGGGAAATATATGCTGCAAATATACTGAGATATTACATCTTCTCATGGAATATTAATGCATGAATGAATAAACTGATGGGAGAAAAGTATAACAAATATACTAGACCTTGGATTTGAGTTACTTTCATAACAGAACTGTTGGATTCATACTGATCTGTCTTTAATATATTTCTGATCCCTTCTTGACTGTTCTTAGGATTTGTAATGTATCTAAACAGATTGAGGGATGAAATCCATGGTTGTAAAATAGTTGTATGTATTACTGCTCTATGTAAGAATTAAATCTAAAACCTTGACTCAATTATGAAGAGCCTATCCCAAAGTTTTTCATATTCCTATTTCTTGAAGCTGTAGGATTCCATGAAATCATTTGCAAGTAAAGTAGACTTTGAATTTTTCAATCTGATTTTTTTATAATCTGTTTATATGAGACTAATCTGTGCAAATCTAATTCCTTTCTCTTATTCAGTCTAATTACTTTTTCATCCTCACCACCCTACTTTTGCTATCTATTTTGGCTACCAATTATAGTATTTATATTAGAAAGTGAATAAAGTGGGTGTTGCCACCTATAGACAGAGAATTAATATAAACAGAGTTCCTTTTTCCATCTCGTACAACCATCATTTTCAAACTTGTTACTTATTTACCTATTGGTTGATGTTGCCATTTCATAAGTCTTTGCCTGAAAGCATTTATTTAAATTTCTATCATTTTATCATATTAATTGCCTTTTATATATCACTCAAATATAGCATCTTATTATAGTTTGTAACTTTAAAAAGTTTTAAAGAGATCTGTTTAAACCAAATAACTTAGTCGTATACCAAAGTAACTACTATATCTTACTTTACCTCTGGAGTGGGGAAAATTACCAATATTTGTTCCCAGGAATGAAAAGCTTCCCTTCCTACAGTCTGTTATCATCAGTCTTTGGTTTTGTGCCTTCTCTGTAATGATATAGGTTTGTTTCTCCTTTATTCTTTGCAGAGTGCTGCAGCAGCTCCCAGTCCAGTGCTAGGAAACATTCCCCCAGGAGATGGCATGCCAGTAGGCCCTGTACCACCAGGGTTCTTTCAGGTACTCAGAGCAACTCTGACTAGGACTGTTAAGGCATAGGAACTCCTGTTCAATTTTATTGAAAGGTTCAAAGGAGAACGAGGCTGTTGTAATCCTTAAAGTGAACATAATACTGTGCAGCCAACTCTTGATTATTCAGAGATCTGTTTTAGTGTGTAGATTAGCCTTCCCTCCAGTGTTTTATTTGTTGTCCAATTTTTATTCGTGTATTTATTTTGCCATTTCACTGTTCAAGTAAGAAAGGTAGCTTAAGTGCAAATTAGCCCATTAAGCTAATGTGGTGAAGATTTGGTGGAAGAAAAGGCTAATGGATGAGGTTTTAGAATAATACATGGATTTTAACTATGTAAGCCATCCATATCTCCACAGACCAAAGATAATCAAGATTTGGCTGTACTTTCACACTATGGCTAAATCATAACTTATTCATTTATCAAAATTATAGGCTATAACAAAGTATTTTTGTTATAGAATCATTTTTGTGGCTTTTAAACAGATTTTTATCAATATCATTACATAACATAAAATCAGATTTTAAAATGCATATGTTAGTATTTTAAATTTGCAACAAGCACATTTATTTTAGCAAAAGATAATAATGATTTTTTAAATTACATTACTTTTATGGCATCCACATTTAAATCTGACAGTTTTCTAACCCAAACCAACATAGATTCTGAAGTTTAACTACATAGTTAATTTTATAACACCCTTTGAGAAAATTAGGAAGAAGTTAGGAGTTAGAGCTATGTTTGGAAGGCAGTATGGAAATTAATGTAATAGGCAATATTGTTAATGAATTACATTGGGTACTTATAAACTATTTTGTCACTTTTGTGTTTTGTATTTTCAAGATTCTTGAAAATCATTTGTTGATACTTACCATCATTACAGAGTAGATCAATGTACTTATAAATGTGAAAATAGAAAAATAAATAACTTTCCACAGTACAGCAATTGAATAAAAAAGTCATAATTAGAACCGAGTACTAACTTTGAAATGTAAAGTCCTTTAGGATATGCTTATTTGTCTGGCTACTTTATATTGATATTCAAAGTCTTAGAGCTCACATTCTGTGGTGAAGCACCTTAAAATATAGGAACATATAATTAATCACTATTTAACATAATAAAACCTAACACTTAGTAACTGCTTACTGTATGCCATGTTTTTGTTCTAAATGTTTCACATGTATAAACTCTTAATCTTCACAATAACCTAAGTGTAAAGTAAGTCTTATCATTCTTATTGCACAAATAAAAAAAACCAAGGCACAATAAGCAGTTTGTACAAAGTCAGAAAGTCACAGGACTGGGATTCAAAGCAAGGCTTTCTGAACTTCTGCCCTTGACTTTACCATTTAAAGTTCACATGTGTGTATGTGTTAGTTGCTGAATCATGTCTGACTCTGGAACCCTGTGGACCATAGCCTATCCATCCATGGGATTTCCCAGGCAAGAATACTGGAGTGGGTTGCCATTCCCTTCTCCAGGGTATCTTCCCAAGCCAGGGATCAAACTTGGGTCTCCTGCATTGCATGCAGATTCTTTACCTTCTGAGCCAGTGTTCATAGTTGATCATTATTCATAAAATATTTCTAGCTCATTTTATGTATTTTCCTCATGCTAAGGATAGATTGGAGTTAGGGAGCAAATCAGAAGAGTTTACCTACTTACAAGAGCTAGTAGAAGCTCTCTAAGTGGCACTTTAAAAAAAAAAAAAAGAGGATGAGTTCGGAAAGAAGCCAAATTCTTTCTAGGGTCAAGCAAAGATGTATAAACCTATACATATTCATTTTCACATTTTGTAGAATGAGCCAGTCTTCCCTTACCTGCCTTCTGCCTAAGTCTTGGTAAGAGTAGTTGAAACAGAATTAATTTTTGTTTTAATCCAATTAGATAAACATTTGGCTCCCAGTAGACGTCAGGCACTGTGGCAACATCTAAACATGAATGTGTTTATATGTAGCTTCCTAAAGCTCACTGTCTAACCAGTGAGGCATTATTGACAATAAATAACTGTAATATAGCAAGATACATGCTGAAACAGTGTGAAGTTCTGTGTTGACCTAGAGAAGAGAACTATTAAGTCTGCCTGAACTAGAGCTAAAGGTGGTTTTGAAAAAGTTTTCCAAGAAAACAATCAGAGGAACAATACTCTAGAAAGTGGGAAAAATATAAGCAAAAGCATGGAAGCATCAGAATTACCTATGCAGAGGTGTTCAGCGAAAAATGAATGGACAGTAGAGGAGGGAGGCAGGCAGGAATTCCTGGAAATGAAATTGGAAGATAAACTCTAGCATCTTGAGAAGGGCCTCCTCGTGTGCCGTGTAAAGAACTTGCGTCTTTATTCACTAGGCTTGTAGGAGCTGTTGGACATCTCTAAGAAGGGCAGTGACCAGAGTTCAAACTCTAGGGTAGATTTACGCTTTGTTAAGCACCTGTGATATAATTGTATACAAAATCCCTGCCCTCAAAAATGTACACTGTGGTGAATGAGAAAGAGAAAAGGCAATTCAAATTTAGAAAGAAATGGCTATATTAAATGAGTAGTGTGTGTTTTTAGAGCAAATCAGAAGGCCACCAAACTCAGTCTTGGGAGAGCCATTGTCAGAAAAATATTGCCAAAACAGTAAATAAATCCAAGTTGGCATCTAAAGATGATTAGGCAAAGGAAGCAGGGAGAGATGAAAAGAACATTCCAGGAAGAGGGAAAAAAAAATTATGAAGACCCAGACAATAAAGCAGAGACCAAATAATTCCCAAAAACTGGAGCTTAATTATTAGCTAAAGAGAGAATGGCTAGCAATGAGACTCCAAAGGAACCCTGAGGGGCCTTGTAGGTTAGTTAAGAGCTTGAACTTGATCTTAAAGGCAGTAATAAGCTATTGAAGGGTTTTAAGCTGGATGGAGGCCTATTCCTATTTGCATTTTTTTGAAAAATCACTCCAGTTATAGGATGTAGCGAGGATTGCAGAGGGACAGTTTTGAAAGTAGGGAGACTATTTAGGGGGGCTGTTATAGTAATCCATATGAGATTTGATGATAGGGACCACAAAATTTGAGGTGGGACCTCCAATTAAAGATACCCTATAGACCAATAAGCATAAAGGTTTGAAGGCCAAGACAGTGATCTAGACTACAGATAAAAGTTGCAGGATTGTCATCATATCAAGGACCTGAACCCACAGGTGTAGGCTGACTGTTCAGAGAGAAACTACAGAATGAGAGAGTAAAGAGATGTGTACTTGAGCTCCCAAAACACTAACACTCAAAAGAAGAGCAAAGGCAACAGAACCTGTGAGAGAGGCTATCGCAGGGGGTCAGCTGGATGGCTGTGACAGTAGCTCAAGAAAGAGGCTCTGTGGACCTCTTAATATTTAAGAGCAATGGCAGCAGGACTGGGGAGGAAGAAGCAATGCATCGTTATGCTCACTAGGCGTTAGTTGATTAAACAAGTTGGACTTGGAGAAATCAAAGATGATTCTGAGGTTCCTACTTTAGACCCTTGGAAAACTTTCATGTCTTTAGTCAGGAAAGATAGGCGGTACAAAAAGTTTTAAAGATGTTTAAGCATGATAAACGTCATCCCTTTTTATCCAGGGAGACCATTCCAGCTAATCCTTTAAATACTCATTTTCCTTATTCAGTAGGCTTAAGTATGTTCAGTCTCCCTAGAAATGCCTCTCTGAAATACTGGAAAACTCAAGTCATCAAACCTTTTTTAAAAAGCAGCACTGTGTTGTCTTTGGTACATATCATAATGGGCTCGGGGTCTGTTTCCTAAATATCAATATCACTTTCCTGTCCTTCAGCATGATTCTGGCCACAATGCCTGTTAATGGAGAGTAGCTGCCTTCTGTAAGTAGACATATCATCAAGACAATGATAATTCAAGTCCACATATCAGTTTTTAATCCAGTTCCATACAGATAGTGACGTCCAAGAATCATGCAGAGAATGAAATCAGTTTTGAATTCCCATTCTTAGTGAGGAAGTGCAAAGCTTATTTGGGGACAGTTGGAATGGTGCTAGACCAGGAAAGCATTGAATTAATGCATAAAGCTTCACCATCTTCAACAATTCTGAGCTTCACTCAATATGTGATCATATCATAAGATGTACTTTAGTGACCTCATGGACTGTAGTCCGCCAGATTCCTCTGTCCATGGGATTTCCCAGGCAAGAATACTGGAGTGGATTGCCATTTCCTTCTCTAAGGGGTCTTCCCGACTGAGGGATCCAACCCACGTCTTCTGCTTGGCAGGCAAATTCTTTGCCACTGAGCCACCTGAGAAGTTCCCCTTTTCCATTATAACTATAGACAAATATATTACCAAATGAAATTATTACAAACTCTAAATCTGTGAATTCATAACAACTGCATGAAGAATCAGTTCACTTCATTTGCTCAGTAGTGTCCGACTCTTTGCAACCCCATGGACTGCAGCACACCAGACTTCCCTGTCCATCACCAACTCCTGGAGCTTACTCAAAACTCATGTCTATTGAGTTGGTGATGCCATCCGACCATCTCATCCTCTGTTTTCCCCTTCTCCTCCCACCTTCAGTCTTTCCCAGCATCAGGGTCTTTTCCAATAAGTCAGTTCTTTGCATCAGGTGGCCAAAGTATTGGAGTTTCAGCTTCAGCATCAGTCCTTCCAATGAATATTCAGGACTGATTGCCTTTAGGATTGACTGGTTAGATCTCTTTGCAGTCCAAGGGACTCTCAAGAGTCTTCTCCAACACCACAGTTCAAAAGCATCAATTCTTTGGCACTCAGCTTTCCTTATAGTCCAACTCTCAGATCCATACATGACCACTGGAAAAACCATAGTCTTGACTAGATGGACCTTTGTCAGCACTGTAATATCTCTGCTTTTTAATATGCTATCTAGGCTGTTCATAGCTTTTCTTCCAAGGAGCAAGCATCTTTTAATTTCATGACTACAGTCACCATCTACAGTGATTTTGGAGCCCAAGAATACAGTTAACTTAGACTCCAAAATAAATACGGTTAATTCCCTATACATTTAATAAGTCCATCCTGGAAGACAGTCTCTAGATTAGCATCTGTTAGTGACAGGTATCAACATGGTTCAGACTTAAACCCTCATAAACCCTTAAACCGCCATTTTTTATTGAAATGGAAGTGCTTGTATTGAGTATGAGCTCAAGTAAAATCAAGGGGTATAGATGAACATACCAACAAAGGTGTTAGTTTAGTAAAATGAAGCCATTTGAAGTAAGGCACGTTCATTTACTTGGAGTCTTTTATCAAAGGAGTAATTTGTATAAGAAATGCTATAAATTTTCAGAGTGACCTACCACAGAACTGGTGAATAACTTCAGAATAACTTTAAGTTGAGGAATCTTGTTACTAGGGTCAGAGGGAAGATAGTAAAAGTGGCCATTTGGTAGTTTTGGTGGAAGAAAATACAGTATTGCGGCACGTCATGAATACGCGTTAACAGGCCCTTTGAACTAAATCTGTGCTATGGCTCTCCTGTCCCAGTGCTAGAGTATTATTCACAAGTTTCATTGTATGCTGAGAAATTTAATCATGGATTAAAAGCTTCAGTCTGCTATATATTCATTCTCATAGCATTCATACTAAAAATCAGGCAAAATTTTACCAAATAGGCAGCATTAATCCTTGAACCAATTAGATTTTCTTCACATTTGTGTATAATAAAATAGTTTAGTTAAATGCATTTATAAACAAGTTCTCATTCATGTTTTTTTTAAATAGACTGTTAACTCTGTCACCTTAAGAAGTATTATAATTTTCTAGATTTGAGCAATAAGAAATCTTCTCTTGTGAATTTATTATAACTTATTTAACTTATTTGTACTTATTAAAATTCATTTATTTATAAACTTATTATTATAACTTTTTGTAGTTATTTAAACATATTTATTATAACATACTAATTAAAGCATTTCTGATTTCAGCCAAAAAAAAAAAATCTGGGGGAGTGAAAAATGCTTTATTTTTCCTCCTTTCTGCCCTTATCACAAGAAAACTTTTAAGAAAACCACATCTTGTTTGTATCACTTTAAGTATATCTATAACTTTTATATGAAAATACAATGTAACCTTTTAATAGGTTTAATGTAGGTATCTTTGAGTGTACAACTAATGTGGGATATACTTGTAAATATCTAATTCTGAATTCTGTGTCGCCTTTTGTTCATTTTTACCGTGTACCATATTGTGTTTTGATTTTTATCTTGATCCATTTGCTATCTTCTTAGTCACTGGATCTGTAGTCTTTACTGAAAACTGTTGAAAACTAATAATATATTGATGATGGATTGTAAATGTAAGGTTTTGTTTGACATGAATAAGATTATATATACTTGTTTAAGATAAAGTATACCAAGTAATTTAGTTTCAGACTGTGGTGGCCATCCATATTTTAAAATCCAAATTGATCAAAACTCTGATATGGTGGAACCTGTGCTGCAGCACGTTTGTAAATCACAGTCTGTTTACAGGCAGAGCGGCTTTGCCATCTAGTGGTGGTTTGCTAGTGTCTCTACTTGTTTGGGTATATTTTCCAAAGGTTCTATTTTTATCAAGACTGCACAGTCGCAAGCTGACCTAATGCTTTGACATAGTAATAACATAATAAGAAGTACAAAAAAATAGAAATAAATCTCCCTTTTTCTTGATGGTACTCTTATTGGCTAGAAAAAGCTCAATATAAATGACATTTATAAAGCACCAAAGACAAAAACAAAACTCAGGGTAATACAAAACTCAGGGTAATAATGATATTCTTAATATTTTAAAGGAAAAAGAGTCAAAAAGGAGGAAAAAAGTTATTTAATCTAACACTGCAACTTAAAAGAACAAACAGGAAGAAATGTTTTTACAACATTAAATGGTTCTGAAGGTATATATTTATTTGACTTATTTCTGGACATAGAAAGTTAAAGTTGCTCAGTTGTGTCTAACTTTTTGCAACCTCATGGACTATACAGTCCCTGGAATTCTCCAGGCCAGAATACTGGAGTGAGTAGGTAACCTTTTCCTTCTCCAGGGGCTCTTCCCAGCCCAGGGATCAAACCCAGGTCTCCTGCATTGCAGGTGGATTCTTTACCAGCTGAGCCACAAGGGAAGCCCAAGAATGCTGGAGTGGGTAGTCTATCCCTTCTCCAGAGGATCTTCCCGACCCAGGAATCAAACCAGGGTCTCCTGCATTGCAGGTGGATTCTTTACCAACTGAGCTGTCAGGGAACCTTCATAACTAAGTATACTCCTCTGCCCTGCTCCTCATATTCAGACTTTCACAATACAACTGTTTTATTATCAGAGAACTTGTTTTACCCTATTATTTAACATATAGTTAGTGTCTATGCCTTACTTACACATATACTTAAGTAGTTCCCTTCTATTATTAATCTTTCGATTGTCTTCTCTCCCAATGGTTTGCCTTTCCTCTTATCCCTCCTGATTATGTCTATTTCAGAAGTTAGTCTTAGGAAATACTCTAAACCAAGAGAAACTTTTTTCCTTCTCTCCAGAAGTTGTAGATATCATCTTTGACCTCAGGTAACAAACTGAAAGATTAGGAAGTGTATCATTTCTTAATTTGAATGATTGCTAAATATCACAAGTTGAATTGACTTACTGAACTATAACTTTTAACATTATCAGTATATTTAATAGATAGTCTAAAATTCAGTCATTAAGTATAGTATTTCTCGGAATTAAATACACTAGGATATGGAGAGTAGAGGTGGGGAAGGTTATTTATTTACCAGAGTTCAAGACATAAAGCTGAAGTTTCATTTTCTTGGAAATGTAATTTTGAATCTTTAAAGAACAAGGATTCTAAATACCAAGAACAGAACAAATCTTTCTCTAGTATGAAGATAAAAGCAGCCTAAAAAAATAAAGGTGCCTGACAGCTGCTGGCTTTGATAATGCTTTCCTACAGTTGTAGGAGTTTTTCCGGCCTCAACTCTTAGAACAAATTAAAACTTCTCAGCATGAGTAACTGAAGTTTAAAAAAAAATTTAGTCTCAAACTAAAGACCCTACATTTTGACTAGATGGACAACAGGCAAAGAGGGGAGTACCAGGGGCTCAGAGTCTTTACTTGGGTTTTTCAGTTAGAACAGAATGAAATACTTTCTTGTTAGAAACCTTACTTTTTTGTTTATTTACCAAAATGAGTTATTTATGAAAAAGTTAACCTGGCTATCCTAGACCAATGTCTTACTACTGAAAATTATTCCCAGAATATGTCCATTTTTATTATAGGTCCCTGGGAAACAAAAAATGTATAGCAAATATCTAAAGACAGTTTATAACAGAATCTTAGTGTTTTGTTTAATGTTTGTTATAGAAACAAAAACAAAAATGGTTAGCATTCTTTGGGGAATTAAAGATAAAGAAATGAATTATTAAATATAAAGTGAAAGTCGCTCAGTCATGTCCAACTCTTTGCAACCCCATGGAATTCTCTAGGCCAGAATACTAGAGTGGGTAGCCTTTCCCTTCTCAGGGGATCATCCCAACCCAGGGATTGAACCTAGGTCTCCCACATTGCAGGTGGGTCTTTACCAGCTGAGCCACAAGGGAAGCCCATCAAATATAAACCAAATATTAAATATATTGCAAGTTCCCTATATAGGTGGGATAGATTTGGCCTAAGTATACATTAGAATACCTTCAGCTTTTTGAAAAAATAGCATATCGGACTTCCCTGGCAGTCCAGTGGTTAAGACTCCATGCTTCCACTGTAGGGGGCACGGATTCCATTCCAGATAGGGAACTAACATGCTGCACTGTGTGGCCAAAAAAAAAAAAAAAAAATCACCCTAAAAAAGCTAAAACAACTTATCACTAGGTGATATTGTTCTGAAATAATTTGTCTTCTGTCTATATCAGAAGTCAACAAACATTTTCTATAAAATGCCAAATAGTAAATATTTAAGGATTTGAAGGCTCTCAAGTGACACTACTCAACTCTGTTGTAGTGTAAAGGCAGTCATAGACACTGTGTAGACTGAAGAGTGTGGCTATAGTGAAGGACAGGAAGCCTGGTGTGCTGCCGTCCATGGGTAGCAAAGAGTCGTCCGTGACTTAGTGACTGAACAACAACCGTTGCAATCAAACCTTACTTACAAAAACAAGTAGTGGTTATGAATATGATCATCATGACAGCCTGTAAGAAATCTAAAGGGTTAGGACTAAGAACAGTGTTTCTCTAAGCATGTTCTGTGTAACATTGGCAAAGAGTCCTGGGGGTCACCTGCCTCCTAGTATATCAGAATTCTTGGTGGTGGGGCCATGGTGCTGGAAATCCTTTGGTTTTTGTTGTTGTTGTTTTTTCTTTTTTAAACGAGTGAGTCTTACAAGCTAAGATTTGAGAACAAGTGGCTAAGATAGCTGATGACATTCAGCATCAAATACTGACTGCCCCACCCCACTTACCCATGCTAGAGTTACTGCAGTAATAAGCTAAATAGAAGCCCTTGCTCACACTCAACTTAGAGTCCACTATGGGAGGCAGTCAGCAAACAAGATAAATGTTTAAAAATATAAGACATGTTAGATTGTGATAAAGACTAGAGAGAAAAATGAATCAGAAAAGAACTGACAATGTAGAGGAAGTTCTGGATGGATTGGCCACAGAAGGTCTCAACAAGAAGATGCTATTTGAGTGAAGACCTGAAGGAAGTCAGGGAACAAGAAGCTGGTGTCTGAAGGAAGTGTTGTAGACTGAGGGAGCAGCCAGTGTAAAGTCTCTGAGTTCAGCATATGACTGGCCTTATCCAGGGACAACTAAAATGCCTGAGTAACTATAGTGGACTGTCAGTGGGGAAGACAGATACACAAAATTGTAGGCAGTAGAAAGCCACATCAAGTAGAACTTTGTAGGTCATTTGGGGTTTGGCTGAGTGGAGGGTTTTAGCAGGGTCTTCTTGGCTGCTATGCTGAGATTTGTCTATTGTAAGGAATGGTGGAAGCAGAGAGGCCAGTTTGAATATCACTACAAAATTTTAACAAGAGGTTATTGTGGCTCAAAGGTGGTAACCATGGTGAGAAGTTAGATATATTTTGGAGTTAGAGCCAACAGATCTTGGTGACGGTCTAGATATGTGTTGTGAGAGGAAAAGACAAATGAAGGGTGACTGCAAGGTTCTTGACCTGTTCAGCCGGAAGAACAGAGCTGACATTTATTTATTCATGTAAGTAAAACTGCAAGAGGAGGTATGAAAGGAATATCAGAAGCTTAAGTTTGAACTTGTTAAGATTAAGGTGACTATTAGATATTCAAGAGATGTCAAGTAGAGAGCAAAAGGTATCAGATCTGGAGTTTTATGCCTGAGGCTTGGGCTTGAGACATTTGGGAGTTATTAGCATATGGATAATATTGAAAGCTGTGAGCCTGGATGACATCACCAGGGTAACGAGTAGAGAGAGACAAGCAGCATCCCAAGGCTCTGATATGAAGAAGGCAAGAAGATGAGGAGTAACCAGGAAGAAAAATGGGAAGGAGGCGCACATGAGTTAGGAAGAAAATCAGGCACTGTAGGAGCCTGGAAGCCAAGAAGAAAAATGTTTCAGGGAAATAAGGAATGATCAGCTGTGTCAAATGCTTCCGATGGTTCAAATTAGTTGAGGGCTCACACCTGACGGTTGGACCTAATGAGGTGGTCACTGGAGACCATGATAAGGCCAGTTTCAATGTAGTGATGGGGGTGACAGTCGCATAAAAGTGGATTCAGTATGTAGCAGGAAGAGAGAAATTGGAGGCAACGAGGGTGTCAAACTCTTTCAAAGAGTTCTGCTCTAAAGGGAAAGTAAGAGATGAAGTGGTAACTGGATGGGGAATAGGGGGAGGTCAAAGAAATGCTGCTGCAAATGAGTGTTGGCTATGATGAACTGTCCATCCCTGCCGAGGGACAAAGAAAACAACTCTGCTGGCACCTGTGAGCAGAGAGTATTGGCTGTTGCCAGGTACTATCTATCATACCCAACTATCAGGTATAATCTTGAGTTTAAAGACACAGTGCTAGGGAATAGAGTAATCGGATATTCTTTGTACACAGTAGGATGCTTATCAAAAAAGTAAAACAGAATTACTTACTAAAGATACCTTCAACTGTGACTACTGCCGGTTCTCTGTCATTTCTAATATTCTATAAATAATTTGACAGTACAAATAACTTTGACATCAGTAATATTTTCTCTGCTCAAATTTGTCTTCTGTTTTATTCTGTACATTTATTCTGTATTTGTTTAAGACACATGGTTCAAAATGCATCTGTTAAATTGAAGATGAAGATGTCACTTCCGTTGGTTCAATTTGAATTCTCCCATCTTGCTTATTTTCATACTGTTTGGCATTAGTCAAATTAATAAGCTCTAGTTTCAAAACAGACATTTTTGAGCATTAATAATTTCTGTAAAAATCTGTTCAGTAGAAAAGAGTATTCTATATAGTTTGGACATAAGTAATTTTAAATAGACTTCATGTTTGCAGGTAAGTAACCAAGCAAATATGAAGCATGACATTTCATTTCTAAAGAAAGTAAATATATATATATATGTAATAATCTGCCACTTGTATCAGAGACCAAGCCCATAGGCAGGTTTCTATAACAAATGTTATCACTGCTTGTGAATTTGAAAAGACTGCTGCTTAATCAGTAGAAACTTCCCTAGCATATCAAGGCATCAGAAGGATAAGAACAATGTAACTTTTTCTTTTTTTAACCTAATGGTATGTTTAGGTAAATTAAAGTGTCTATCTCCAACACTGTCATCTGGAACAAGTTTAGATGGAAGCATGAATATAAAATAGGGAAAATGCTGGGGAAGAGGGAAATACTTTTGCATCCTTCAATGAAAAATTAAGAGTAATTTTAAAAACTTATTGTTTTGGCTTCTTTTTTGAGTCAGCCTAATACTTTACCCTGAATTATAAATCTTACATATTTATTTTCATACCCATGGTGATTTTTTAAAACTATATAATCCGGGTTAATCTGTCCTTGTGACTTGAGTCAGTGATAGTAGGCAGCACAGAGCCAAATTCAGCTTACATAGGACTCCAGCTACTTGTCCCACAGACACCAAAAAAAAGTGTCTTTGTGTATTTATGAATATAAATTGATGTAAAACAGTTTATTAACATTTTTATAGATTGTATTCAAACTTCTGTTAGTTGATTAGAATAGAAGGCAGCTTGGAGGAAGCTTGGTCATTCACAATCGACAAGTCCATTGCCAAAAACCAGTATCTAATATATGGTAATAAAAGCTTGAGAAATTGTCTCATCTTTTTGAAAAGGCCCATAATAGAAGTGAGCAATTTGGATGCTTAGACTAAATCTATAGCCAAAGAATCAACCTGCTCATAACTCTGTGCTGAACTGGATTAGCCTTGCCCAAAAAACATCTTACTTTACAGTTATTTTATGTGCGTTGTGTTGTTGATGATAGAATATCTAAGATGTATGGAAAATAAACTACATATTTATGCTTATTAGCAGAATATGCCAGCACAAGCATGTCATTTTGTGAGCTAAATTAGTTTAATACTAGTTGGAATTAAGATGTGTTATCAAGAGTGTCTTATCCACTGGGGTGTCAGTAATGTCTGATGGAGATTTTCATGAAAAACAGAAAAGGAACTGAACAAATTAAGATATATGAATTGTAAAGTAACTTTGAAGAAATTCAGTTGATGTATAATTTATGCTTCATTACTTCTCCACAGAAAACTCATGAAGCATCTCATGGAATTATAAAAATAAAAATGTGAACAGTTTTACTATACGTGCGATGGCAGAAACAAATGTACAAGTCACAACACTGATGCTTTTTTTCAAAATAATATTCTGAATATTGTTTATTATTGATAGCATAGGCTTTCAACCCATCACAATTAAGGAAAAAGATTTACTTCTCAGTGAAATTTCAAATAGCAAAATAGAGAATAGAAATCTATATAGGAGAATCATATAAAGAGAATTGAACTAAACTTAAAAAATGGACACAAAATGAATAAAAAAGGCAATGTTTAATTTTTAAGACAATGTTTATGCTTGGGATAAAAATCTCATAGTGAACATATTTTTATTACCTTTACAGGACTATAATTATAACCTTCCATATTTATCAATTTAAAAAAATTGTTTTCAAGAAAAGTTTTTCTGTTGAAAGATTCTAGAATAATTTTTATGTCACAGACTTTTATATTATTTCTGTGTGTCTGCCTAAAACAGTACATAAAAAATATCAGAAGATTAATCTGTTTCAAGTCATATCTGCACAGGACCAAGTAAGGTAGATATTTGATCTTTATGTAATTAATATAGTTACTGAAGATAACCCATATTTTCCTATTTATCACTTTGTACCTTGTGTTTTTGCCTAAATATTGCTGAAAGCAAATTACTTTTTAGCAAATAGCCATTCTTCTTACACATTTTTGCACTAAAAATGGTTATGTGCTAAAGAAAATATGATGTTAAGAAAGGAGAATGTTTAATACTTTTACACAGTGCCCAGCCTCTTCTTAATGCAAAGAAAATATGTAAGCTAAAACATTGTTTCTAAGACCTGAGGCTTATAGCTCTTTGAATATATTTAAGTATAAAAAGAATAGAGTCTCATGTGTACATGCAGCACTCTAATAGACAAAACACCCCCACTGAAATGCCCCACTATATGAAATTGGTGGCATTTCTCATAGCTGGCCTCTGCTTCAGAGAAAAAAATTGGTAAGTTATCATACCTTTTTTTCCTCTAAATCATAGATTAGCCTGACATCCTTCTATACCAAAAAGTGGTTACTAAATACTGGCACTCTGTAAAACTGCTTAAGAATCACTATTTTCAACCCTGAAACCCCGGAAACAGAAGCCTGAAAGCAGTAGGAGAGAGAATAAGACCTTCTTAGTCATCTTAGAAAATGAAGTCGCTCAGTCGTGTCTGACTCCTTGCGACCCCATGGACTGTAGCCTGCCAGCCTCCTCTGTCCATGGGATTTTCTAGCCAAGAGTACTGGAGTGGTTTGCCATTTCCTTCTCCAGAGGATCTCCCCAACCAGGGATTGAACCCAAGTCTCCTGCATTGTAGGCAGACTCTTTTACTGTCTGAGCCACCAGGGAAGTCATCTTAATCAGAAATTATCTTATATGTTGTTAATGTGGATATTGTCATTGTAGATATGGTCTTGAGGTCTCCAACACTTTGTTCCTTACCTTTTATTAGGTCCTCTAAAAGATATGATTTATCCTACATAAACAAGCTGAATTTTCCCCTCTATACATATAAGCATTTTCTCACTAGACAACCAAATATACTGTGCCAATACTGTTCCTTTGCAATATCAATTGATGCTACTTATTTTTAACAAGACACATAAATTGGCCAGATGAGATTTTATACAAGAGAACCAAACTTTATTGCACCTTCGCTGGTTTTTACAGTCTCTCATCAATGTTGTTCACTCAGTCAGTGAGCCAGCTATGGAAACAACCAAGTATTTATTGAATGTGAGTCTGCAAATTCTCTCTTATAATGTGCTGCTTCCTTCCCTTCTTCCTAAACTTCATTATGAGTTATCACATTATAATGAACAGTTTCATGATAATGATAGTACTCTTCTACTAATACCATATCCACGTACCACCATTCCTAACCCGTCTTCTCTTCTTTTCCTGTATTTGACTTAAAAATAAATAAATGAACTGAAGACAGCATATATTATCAAAGAAAGTGCAAGTCACTCAGTCCTGTCGAACTCTCTGTGACCAGTGGAATTCTCCAGGGCAGAACACTGGAGTGGGTAACGTATCCCTTCTCCAGGGGATCTTCCTGACCCAGGAATCGAACCGAGGTCTCCTGATTTGCAGGCAAATTCTTTACCAACTGAGCTATCAGGGAAGCCCTATATTATCAAAACTCTACCAAAAATGTTCAAGGAGAGATAGAGCTTACCAGATTTATTTTATATTTCTGTTGTTGAATTTCATCTGTGAATCAAGAACACATGCTAATTACTACTTTATGTGCAAATTAACTTGATTACTTGAAATGCCATTGTCCTTTCAGCTTTTCAAAGTTGAATGGGAGCAAAGATAAAGAATTCCACATTAAATGAATGGTTGCAAGGTTGCTGAGGGCCTAGGAGGAAGTGCCTTGTCAGGCAGTTTATTTATGGTCAGTTGGTCATGAGAATGCAGTATGTATACCTGCCTTTATTCTGCAATACAAAGGTATTACTGTAGTGGGATGTTATATAGCTCTAAGAAAGCTAAAGTGGCAGTTAAGAAATTTGACCTTTGGTTTGCTTTTACATAAAATGAGGAGGTTGACCTAGTTAAGTCTAAAAACTTTTTGCTATAAAATGTGTCAAAAAGGTGTATTGAAATAAAATTCTTTAAATTGAATGTTATTATAATCATACAATTACAGAACTTATAAAACTTCACTTTAGTTTTGTGAAGTCATTTTTTAAGTGTGTATGTATTTTTTAGATTTCCTAAGTTCATATTTTCTTAAACTTTGTAGTTGTGTATTTCTTTGTCATTTAAAAATACTATATTTTCAAAAATAGAAGCAAATTTCGCAGTTTTATCCTCAAAAAAGTTCAGTATTTTAAATTGTATAACATACCTCTCACTTACAAATTTTCAGAGTTGTGAAGTGTCCTAAAGGTTAGATTTGTTTTTACTAAAGAACTTGGTAGTATTCTCTTCATCATTGATTTGTTCTAAATTGTCCTAAAATAAAATGTAGTATATAGAAAATGCTTAAGATGGTATTTTAAAGAAGCTTTTGGTTTTTTCAGTGATTTTTAAATTTTCTTTATTATCAATTTGTTAAAGATCAAGAGTTTCAAAAGCCATGTTGAAATATTTAAAATTAGGTGATTTGTACACTGCTACATCAATTTTAAGGATTCTTAGAAATACTGGTTTTATTTCATGGATTACCTTGACATTAAGGTACTTGCTCTGATGTGGTTTTGTGCTCTTTTTCTGAAGTGGGTTCCCTTCATATCAAGGCACATATTCCCCTGCAGTGTGCTCAGTCCTCTATGAGAACGGTGTGAACAGCGTGCTCAGAAAACGGAGGGAAAGGAGCCTATGGACCCTCCTTAATGAGGGGGTGAAACTTAAACCAGCCTCTGGAGGGTTAGTAGAAATTTACTTGGCAGAGAAAGGAGAGAACAGAGTTATCTCAAGAAATATTCTGCTGTTGATTATTAACCATATTTATGCTTTCTAGAAACTATTAAAATGTTAGAAGATATTAGTAAGGTTAACATTTGAGCAGTGTGTCATTTAAAAGGTACAGTTTGATCATATATATATATATATATATATATATGGAAAGAAGTTAGGGCTGAAAATGGTTCTAACCACCTATAATTTCAGGTGGGTAAATTATTTGTAAAATAATTCCATAAGGGTGCGGTGGGTTCCAGGATTTTCAGAGAAGGAAAGATGAGAAAGAGCCAGTTCCTTCTAAATCTTAGAGAATTGAGATAAAGCACTAATGGCTTATGAAGATCAAATAAGAGGGAGACTACGACTTTCTACTAGCAGAAATGGAAAAGCATAAAGGAAAATCTCTTTTAGGAAAGCAGAAGTTTAATATTTCATGAATAATTCTTGATATAATGGAAAATAATAATTCTTTAAGATGGGATGACATTCATTCTGAAATAAACTATGATTCTAATGGTGTGATCTTTTCTCTAAAAGACTACTTGGAGGAAATGAGCTGGACACTTGGTTTATATTTCTATTAGTTTTTTCTCCTTTCATTTAGTCATCAAATGATTTATTGATTTTTCTGGCTTTGTATATATTTTTATTGCTTCCACTTTGGCTTATCCCATTCATTCTAAGTAAATCGCTGAAACATGTAGAAATGAGAATTTATGCCTGTAAATGTTTTCCATATGTCAGGGTACTAACTGTGCTACTCAGTTTATCTTATAAAGAACCTTAGGAAACCCTAATATGGAAAGCTTTTTTAAAAGCATAGCCTTGAGTTTCAGTCATTCATAGCACTACATGTTCTATCAAGTAGGGATGATGTAATATGACTTCTGAGGGAAGGCACCAGATTGAAATAATGGGTTTTTTTTTGGTTTTCATTGATATTTGCCATTTGGTGAAGAGAACCTTCTATTTCTTCCAGATTACTGGACTGTAGAAAATAATTTTTCCAGAAAATTGTTTCTCCTGTTAATTTTAGGACTGTGAACTTTGAAAAATCCTAAGCAAAAGGCAATGATCTTTATCTGGTTTGTTCACTGATATGTCCAGCCACTGACAACAGTGGCTTTGTGGGTGTTAAGTAAACATTTGGTGAATGAACAAATCTCTAGCATACCTTTTAATTAATAAGCATAGCTTTTTTATTCTATTGACCTTTGATCTGAACAAAGAGCATCATTGTTGAAGTATATTTTTTTCTTCAACTAGGTTTTTCTTTTCCTCTGGAAAGCATGGGAATAAACTTCTCTAGCTCCTTGAGAAAGATAGTTTGTGCCTTAGGAACATACACTGATATCCCACCCTAGTCCCATCCACACGCTTCAAATATTTATAGCTGTAGTACACTAATCTTTACACTTAGGGGTAATGTTGGAAATAATTAACACAGAATCATGGGACTTTTTAAATTATTATTTCCCAAGAGACTTTTGAGATCATCTAGTCTAACTCTCATTTTAGATTGAGAAGGCTGAAGCCCTGAAAGGTTTTTAATTTAGGGTCCCTCTGCTAATTAGTGGACATACAAAAACTAGAATCCAGGCCCCGTTGGACTCCCAGTCAGATGTTTTTTCTGCACGCATTATAACTGTTTAGCCCGTTTTTTCAGGGGAAGGCTTTTTCCATTTAAAATATTGATTCATCCTCCTGACATCTTCAGGCAAATGTTTTGATGTCCCAACTATGAAAAAGAATTCCCCGAATATAAAAAGTAAGCACACTCTCATAGCTAAGGGCTCCTTTGAGGAGTCTGTTCTTTCCAGGTTATCAACAGAGAGAGTACTGACAGGTCTGTCAACAGATGTAGAGCTTCCCAGGTGGTGCTAGTGTTAAAGAACCTGCCTGCCAACGCAGGAGATGTAAGAGATGCGAGTTCAGTCCCTGGGTCAGGAAGATCCCTTGGTAGAGGGCATGGCTACCTGCTCCAGTATTCTTGCCTGGAGAATCCCATGGAGCCTGGCGGGCTACAGTCCATAGGGTTGCAAAGAGTCAAACATGACTGAAGCAACTTAGCACACACGCACATACTATCGGTAGGTAATCTCTTATATTAGCATTTTACCATAAATTAATTTAAACGTTTTAATACCTTCAATTATATTTGAAAACAAATTGACTTCTGAATAGTGAAATACAAATGTAGTAGAATGTTCTGTTTCTAATACTAAACTATTGGTTCTCAGTGCTTAACTGAATAACTTAAGACTCAATCTGAATATTAAGGACTACAGTGCTAATTTAGTATTAAAATGCTTTACCCAAAGAAAAATCCTTTACCCATTTTTTACATTTATATTTTAAGGAAAAGTAGTAGATTGTTATCTAAATTAACTAGCTTTTTGTTATTTTCTGCTTTAACTGTATAGCAATAGATTGAAAATTATAAGTGGGTTTCAATTTTGTTTTTTACCCCCTCCCCCGCCCCCCGCCAAAGAAAAAAGTGAACTTCTTGGAGGAGGGCATTCAAGGGGAAGTAAATTTAAAAGAGACTCTCTCTCCCAATCTTATTCCAGAGGGGCCTTCAGGTCCACAACCGCATGCACAGCCCCTCTGTCTCAGTAGTGTCTCGATGGGGCCTCATGTTCAGACAGAAGAGTACAACGGTCCTGTTAAAACACACTTATTCACAATGCCACTGATTAGAGAAAAATTTCTCTTTTTAAATAGTCCATTTATATTAATACTGTAACATTATTTTACATTCAGAGGAACATACAATCTCAAATTCTCTGCCCCAAACAAGGTGCATTTCAATGTCTACCAGGATTTAGTAGCATTAACAATTTCTACCTTGTATTCCACTTGGAAGTGATTTTATTATAGACAGGAATTATTAGTAACCTATTTTTATTTCTCCATGTCTCAAACACTAAATTGGTATTGTATTTTGGCTTAGTGACTATGTCATAAAACATTTTGTAAAAGAAAGCCAGCCATTCCAAAATCAGTGACACCACACTTATTAAATTGTTTAAATGAATCCAGGACAGTTTCATAAATGAAATTAGGTGATCAGGAAAGTAGCAGAGAAAGTGTGACTATTGAGATGAGTTTCTAGTTGACAGTATAGTTAACTAATTAATCCAATTTAGAGCAGCACTTCAGAATTGGTAGTCAACTTTGATCAAATGTGTAAAAACTAAACGTTTTTTAAATGTTTAAACTGGAAAATCCATTTAAGTTTTGCCAGCTGAAGTTGACACTATTACCTGAATAACCCACTGTTTCTGTCTATTTAAAATGATCTCCTAAGACTACGTTAACATGAGAACACAGTGAGCAAAAAGCCAAATTCCTGAATTCTAAAGTTCTCATTGATGTGTCCGAGTCTCCAAAAGAGAAAGTCTATACCACATAAATTTGTTATAATTTTATTTTTCAGATGCTGCTTGTAAAATAACCCTAGAAAATATGTGTAGCCATGAACTGCAGGTCTAATTTCTAAAAATATTTGTAGAAAGTATTATTAAAATGGAATTTAGAATTATGTGAATTACTATAGAATTGGGTTGTACAAGTCTTCAGTGAATTCATTCTTAATATTTTAATTAATATTCAGCCCCTCAGAGTTGATAATTTGCTTACATTAATGTAATCAATTATATATATAAAAATATATATAATCAAACAATTATATTTATAAAAATGGAATTTTGAATAATTTTTTAAATTTGTGCTCAAATCTAAGTGTCAAAAATATTCTTCCACTCAACATTGAACAATCATCAAAATGATACTTTTAGCATATTTTTCAGATAGTTTTGAGTCTGTCAGAGTCAGCACATCTTAGCAGCCTCTGAGTCATCTAACTAATCAACTTGTATTTTAACATTTTTCTGTTAATAAAAGTACACACCTCATAACATATACACACTACTATTCATAAAATAAACAACAAGGACTTGCTGTATAGCACAGGGACTATATTCAATATCTTATAATAGCCTATAAGGAAAAATAATCTAAATAAGTATATATATATGTTTGCATATATGTGTATGTGTATCAGTGAATCACTTTACATCTGAAACTAACACATTATAAATTAACTATACTTTGATAAAAACTGTCTATTAAAAATGTACACACCTCATAGTCTGCTAGGCTCAAAATATGCAAAGAAATTTCAACTTTAAAATTTATAATCAATTTAGAATTACAACAAACTCTTAATGAAAGAAAGCTGGAGGTTTTCTAACTACAAATGTCCCTTGGGAAAGAAATGCCTTTACCATTTTAAACAGAACAACAAAAGAAAAGATGAAGAAATTTGGCAACTTTAAAATTATTAGAGGAAAACAAAAACCAAATTGGGTAATTTGGTCCAAAGAATATACTCAGAATCCAACTTGTATAATGATGTAGCCAGTAATCCTCTTCCTGAAGTCGTTACTAAAATTCAGTTGCCTAAATTTCTTAATCTTACCTTTTGCCAATTATATAGCATTATCTTAATAATAATTCACATTTTTAAAAAATTTGGCAGTTTTTCCAGATATTTTACAAACTAAAAAAAATAGGACGGTAATTTTTCTCAAAAGCATTTATTCTACTGAAATTAGCCACAGAAGTAAATTTATGTTTTGTATAATTCTAAAATTCTTCAAAGCAGTTTATTTTCAGATCTGTATTTTACATTTTGTTGTTTTGTTTGTTTATTTGTTTTACTTCAATAGCCTTTTATGTCACCTCGATACCCTGGAGGTCCAAGGCCCCCGTTGAGGATACCTAACCAGGTAAGATTTTGTGTGTGCTACTGAAGTTTGATGTTTTGGTGTTTTTGTTTTTTCTAAAGAGTCAATAAAGATCTTGACAATGTCACATATATTTCTTTCTTATAAAAATGCTAAATTATCCTTCATTTCATTTTATGGTACTTCAAAATGATGTATAATCTACATCAGCGGTTGGCCCATAGTTTGGTTGACTTTTTGTGAATAAAATTGTACTGGAATGCTGCCACATTCATTCCTTCATGCATTGTCTGTGGCTTCTTTGACACTGCAATAGGAGATTTGAGTCACCATGGAGATGGTAGGTGGCCTGCAACCCTAAAATATTTATTATCTAGATATTTACAGGAAAAAGTTTGCTGACCCTTGGAGTCTACCATATACTTTGATCCAAACCTTCAAAATATGTATGATTTTGGTAAATGCAGATTACACTGTAAAGGATGGCAGTGAAATTTTCTATGAACATACTTAAGTTTATTTTTATATTATACAGTTACAATAACATGGCTGTAACATATCAATTTAGCCCAATTATAGTCACGTATCTGGCATATAACTAGCTTCTAGGAGGCTTAGGTCAGTAGTTAACAGTAGATTATCCAACTATTTTTACCTATAAGAGTTCTGAGATTTCATAAATTTTTGTCCTCAAATAGTTTATCAATAGCATAAATATTTATTTGCTAAAGAGAATAAAGCACAGTTTTTACTTGCAGGTATGTTATAGTTTTAAGTTTAGACTAGAGACTGTGTGTGTGTGTGTGTGTGTGTGTGTGTAAAACAAGAGTAAATTAAATGCTTAACTGTTTGGAATATTTATGTTAAGATAATTGTTTTGTCACTTTCAATTGTTTTTATCATTTACCCAGATCTGAAGTAAAGCCTGTTATCACAATAAATTTTTTCTTTTTTAAAAAATTTCTGCTTGCTTCCTGACCAAAAAATGAAACAAGAAAATTGTGTTTTCTTTGATAGGACATTTGATAAAACGGAGCTTTGCTTTCCCTCTCCTCTTACTGAAATTAGTGTCCTTGAAGTGTCCTAACATACAACAGGGCGTGCCAGCACCCACAGTCATCCCCAGGGGAGGCCTTTAAGCAGGCAGCAATGCTGCATCATCCCACTGCTACAGAGCTGAAGTCCTCACATTAGCAGCTGGAGGAGTTTTCTCCTTCAGGCCGAATCTGCAGTCAGTACATAGGACCAGGGGAACATGGCAGGAAATAGGAAAAAAGTACACAGATGCCAAGCGTTTCAGCATATGGGGAGGTTTATTTTCTCTGTGGGTGAACCTGTGTATATTGACAGTCAGATCTGCTTATAGGTGCCTGAGCCTTTTAAATTTCCTTTTTAAGGACAAAAAGTATGTATCTTTCACTGCAGTTTTCATGATGATTCAGACATACCACCCATAGATAAATCCATAGATATATGAAGTGTGTAAGCCTGGCGTGCTGTGTAGTTCATGGGGTCACAAAGTCAGACATGGCTTAACCACTAAATAGCAAGAATCTACATTAGGGAACTGTGAATTTCCCTATGTATGTGAGAATTTTCTGACTCCATTATTCCATATGAATTATGAAAATACCTTGGAATTACTGTAATTGCATCCATTTGACACTGTTGAAATGCCTGCTACATAGGAGATACTAGGCTAAGTTCCACATCCAAAGAAACTGACAAAATGAAAGACTTTTGGAAGGAGGAGTGTTTTGGCGGTAGAAATGTGGAATTCTAAATCTAGGCTGTTTGTTTGAAATATTTTTGAAGATCTAATATATAATGCTTTTGGATTTTTAAAAGAGGCAATTAAAAAAGGTAATAAAGAGTTACAATATGGGTTCTTTTTTGTCAATAATTTTGAACAGTCTTTACCTAAGTATATTTTAAAACAATTGTACTCTTTTGAGTGGCCCTTTTTTGTCCTCCTCCCCATGTATAGTTAAGCTTTATTAATCCAAACATCTTTCAAATTTATAATAATTTACATTTATACTATTGTTTTTAAAGAACTTTGAGCAAACTGTTAAACTTTTCCTAAAACAACATTTACGCTGTTAACTAATAGCACAACATTTTCAAACAACAAAAAACAGTTCTTCAATTTCATTATGTAGTCATTACAGTAGAATTGGCAATGCTATTTTTGGTGATTAATTGGGATGATGTCTATTAAAACAAATGTTAAACTTTTAAATTTAGTCTATTTGAAATGATCAAAACTTTATTTTATTGGTAGATTGTATCTAAGAAAATAAAAAGTAAACAACTTCTTCAGTGGTGTTGACTAGTCATTTGAATATGCAGAAGACTTGCCTTTAATAAAGAGCTTCTCCAGAAGTTACAATTAATTATTTCCGAGGCAGTTTTCATGATTCTGGACTAAATACACAATGGCTTATCCTGTTTGTATATTTACAGGACTGAGTATTTGGAACATGGTATAATATCACTATGTCCAAAAATGCAGGAAGGGGTAATAGTGTCTAAAATGATGAAAGGAAAAGTAAAATTACAAAAATCTGCAAGGTTGCAAAGAATAAATACCTATGGGAAAACAGAAATTACACTGGAATTGTTTCAGCTGTCAGAATAGGTTGGTGGTGTTGAAGCATCCATAACCTGGAGGTCTTTATCCCTCTCATAGATAAAATGTTTAATCTGAAAAATTCAGTGTTCATTCAACACTGCTAAGGAAACCAAGACAGCCAGAAGTACAGAGACTGTTAGTGAGTGGCACCAAGAATAAGTTACTGATTTATTGACACTATAGAATTAGAATTTCTCACCATTCCTGAAACTCTCTTAACAGGTATATTGGCTCACAAGTGTATATTATTGTTGACTTTCTATTTGTTGTTATTAAGCATCCTCATCATTAGTGTTATTTTCTGTCAAAGTGAACATCTTTTATAAAGCAAAGAATGTGTCCCAAAATTTGTGACTAGTTAAGTCTCAATGGAATACATTTGACATGTTGACAAATATGAGAATATAATATTAACCCACAAAATGTATAAATTTATTTTTCCTGATATTATGGGTTTAAAGAATCCAGTGATCATACCCTTTTGATGAATAAAACCATCATCTGGTCATCCTGTGACTGATCAAAATGTTTTTAAAAAGTAAAGATTTGACTTACCAAAAGACAAACACTGGTGACTAAAGAGTTAAATGTGGGTTAAGAGTCATTTTGAAAGACAACTTGACCTTGATCAAGATTTCTATAGGATTAGTGATAATAGCAGATAGACTTGTCAATTGTTCTAATACTTCAAAACAAACAAGAAAAAAATAAACTTTTGAAGAAAATTATTTCCAGTGATAAAACATGGTATTACCAATGAAATTTAGAAATTTAGCAAAACAGAAATAAATCTCTTAACAAGTATAATAATATGCAAAATAAATAATTTTATAAACATGAAAGAAATTTAGAATCAGAGTATTAAACTAGAATCACTTCAAGACTTAAAAAAGGAAGAACTTCAAGCTCACAATTGAAAATAATGTTGTTTAATCATACATTTTCACCCCTCCTAATTTACTTCTTTATAACTTTTGATAGTATTGACCACTTCTTGAAACTCCCCTCATGCACTCTGAAATAAATGGTCCCAGTCCACTTGCTAATTTTTTAGCTATTCAGTTTTTTCCTTTCTTATCTCATTGATATTTTAAGAAAATTATCTTTGTTTTTGACCTTTTTTCTTCTCAATTCTTGAAATCTAGTCCATTCTTATGACTTTGGCACTGATGATTCCTAAAATTGTCCAGTGAAAAATTTCTTTTCTTCCTTTGATAAGTATTTATTACTCTGAACAGGCACAGATAGCTTCCAGTCTCTGAACTTACCATTTATTGGGGATACAGAGCAGATGGATGACAAACCATGAGCATATAAGAGTGAGGTATAAGGACCTATAAAAGTACATAAGAAGCCCTCACTTCCCGGCACGCTAAGATATTCAGGGAGGCAGGGAGGAGTCGTATGGAAGTGGCAGATAATGATATTAAAGATAATTAAGATAATGAAAGCCAGGCATCTCAGTGTTGGAGAAACTGTTGACTGGTACAAATAAAAGGAGGAAGAAGGCTAAATATAATCCTCAGTACTGAGTACATGAATTGAAAAAAAAAAAAAGAAAACTGAAAGAGGTTTGGAATAACGAAGTTAGAATGTCAGTGTGTCAGTGGCAAGAAATTAGCCTGGAAAGGTAAGCAGGAAATAGATCATTTAATCAGAAATCAATAAGTAGACATTGAGTGTGCTTGTAAACAAACCAAAATCAAAGGATTATAAAATTACTGCATCCCAATATAACAGTTAAGGAAATAGTTCTGATCTGGATATAGAAATTCTTTAATAGCACATTTTCTTTGAAATATTAAAAATTTTAAACAAATTAAAATATTTTTGTTTTTAAGTTAAATTAGTGAACATTCATAGAAATTCTTGCCAGGATTATGTCAGGTTTAATCCTTGTCAGGATTATGTGTATATATGTATATATACATTTTTCATAGGGTCAGTATATTTAAATCATTTATAGCTTGGTCCAGGTCTAAGTGCTGCTCAGATGACTATTTGAAACTTACAATTCGGCATGTAACCAGTATTACACCTCTGAGTAAAATAAACCATATTTGTTAATCTCCACCCTTCTTCAGTTCTAGTTCTCTTTCCACTCAGCAAATTGTTTGAACTTAATTGGAGTGTTATTTTTCTAAATAGTTTCTTAGGGAAAATACAATTATTCAAAATAATATCAATTGGCCCCTTGACATTTTAGTTCTGCTTCTATTATAATCCCCAGTGAGTAAAATAATCTGTAGAAATAATTTACATTTAAGAAGAAAAATTAGTTATTTTTGTATCCTTAATAAATTGATTTTGGGGAAGGGCATTAAACTTCTCAGGGATAAATAGGACAATTTTTGCCTAGATTTTGTTTCCAACAATAGCTCTTTTGTTTGCCACAAAATTGGGCAAAGTGGAATCATTTTAAAACTAAGAAATTATACCAAGTGTACAGACCTGTAAAGTTCACAAAATGTAAAACAGAAGTCTTATGAGGACACCTCTGATGGAGGTACTAGGTACTCATTGGTGTGAACTGTGCTCGAGGTTGCCATTTTTAATGCCAAGACCTGGCCCCAACTGACAGCCAGAAGGCTCCAGAGCTGGAATGCCTCAAGCCAAACAGCCAACAGAATGGGAACACAGTCCCACCCATCAGCAGACAGGTTGCCTAAAGTCATCCTGAGCCAACAGCCACCTCTAATGACCTCTACACATAGCCCTTGACACAGCTCTGCCCGCCAGTGGAATAGGACCCAGTTCCACCCACCACTGGGCAGGCAACAGTCCCTCCTTCCAGGAAGCCTGCATAAGCCTTTTAACCCAGCCCTATAGGGCAGGCAACCAAAAGCAAGAGGAACTATAATCCTGCAGCCAGTGGGACCACAAACACAGAAAGTTAGACCAAATGAGGTGGCAGAGAGATACGTTCCAGATAAAGGAACAAGGTAAAACCCCAGAAGAACAACTAAGGGAAGTGAAGATAGGCTCTCAACCCAAAAGAGAATTCAGAGAAATGATGGGAAAGGCGATCCAGGATCTCAGAAAAAGAATGGGGCACAAATCGAGAAGATATAAGAAATTTTTAGCAAAGAACTAAGAACATTTGAAGAACAGAGATAAACAGTAGAAAAAGTGAAATGAAAAATACACTAGAAGGAATCAGTAACAGTATAAATGAGGCTGAAGAACATATACATGAGCTAGAAGACAGAATGTTGGAAATAACTGCTGCAGAACAAAGAATGAAAGGAAATGAGGACAGTCTAAGAGACCTCTGGGACAACAACAGAAAAATACACCAACACATTCATATTTTAGGGGTCTCAGAGGAGAATAGAGAGAGAAAGGGTCTGAGAAAATATTTGAAGATATAGTAGCTGAGAACTTCCCTAACATGAAAAGGGAAACAGTCACCAAAGTCCAGAATGTGTAGAGAATCCCATACAGGGTAAATCCAAGGAGAAACACACTGAAACACAAGTTGAGAAAAATTAAAGACAAAGAAAAAACATGAAAAGTATCAAGGGAAAAGCAACCCATAACATACAGGGGAACTCCCATTAAGGTTATCTGCTGATTTTTCAGTAGAAACTCTGCAGGCCATAAGGGAATGGCATGATATATTTAGAGTAATGAAAGGGAGAAATCAACCAAGACTACTCTATCCAGCAAGACTCTCACTTAGATTAGATGGAAAAAGCAAAAACTTTACAGACAACCAAAAGTTAAGAGCACTACCAAACCAGCTTTATAACAAATGCTAAAAGAACCTTCTCTAGGTAGAAAAGGCCACAACTAGATAAAAGAAAATTACAAATGGGAAAGTTCACTGGTAAAAGCAGACATACAGTAAAGGTGGGAAATCATCCACACAAATAAGATATCAAATCCAGCAATCATAAGAAGAAAGTAATAGTGCAGGATATTGGAAATGCATTTGAAATTAAGAGACTAGCAACTTAAAACAGTCTGTGTATACATGAACTGCTATATCAAATCCTCATGGTAACCACAAATCAAAAATCTACAATATACACACAAAAAAGAAAAAGGAATCTAAACACAACACTAAAGACAATCATGCAACTACCAGAGAAGAGAACTAAAGACAAAGAGAAGGAAAAAAGACCTATAAAAACAATCCCAAAACAATTAGCAAAATGACCATAAGAACCTATATATCAGTATTACTTTAACCGTAAATGGATTAAATGCTCCACCCAAAAGACACAGACTGGCTAAATGGCTACAAAAATAAGACCCATGTATATGCTGTCTACAAGAGACCCACTTTAGGTCTAGGGACACATAAAGACTGAAAGTGAGGAGGTGGAAAAAGATTTCTCATGCAAATGGAAATTTTTTTTAAAAAGCTGGAATAGTAATGCTCATATCAGACAAAATAGACTTTAAAATAAAAAATGTTATAAGAAGGATACTGCATATGATTAAGGGATCAATCCAAGAAGATAATAACAATTGTAAACATATATGCACCCAACATAGGAGCACTTCAATATATATAAGGCAAATACAGTCATAAAAAGAGAAACCGACAGTAACACAGTAAAAGTGGGGGACTTTAACCTCCAACTTACATCAATAGACAGATCATCCAAACAGAAAATCATTAAGGAAGCACAGGTCTTAAACAACATATTAGACCAGATGAACTTAATTGATATTTATAGAGCATGCCATCCAAAGGCAGCAGAATACACAGTCTTCTCAAATGTGTGTAGAATATTCTCCAGGATAGATCACATACTGGACCATAAAGCAAGCCTTGATAAGTTTAAGAAAACTAAAATTATATCAATCATCTTTCCTGACCACAATGCAATAAGAGTACAAATCTACAAACAAAAATTGTAATAAAAAAAACACACGTGGAAGCTGAACAGTGTACTACTAAACAATCAGTAGATCACTGAAGAAATCAAAGAGGAAATAAAAAAATTCCCTAGAGACAAATGAAAATGAAAATACAACAGTCCAAAACCTACGGGATATAGCAAAAGCAGCTCTAAGAGAAAATTATAGCAATACAATCTTACTACAAGAAACAAGAAAAATTTCAAATAAATGACCTAACCTGTATACCTAAAGCAACTAGAAAAAGGACAAACAAAACCCAAAGTTAGCAGAGAAAAGAAATCATAAACTCAGAGCAGAAAAGAATGAGATAGAGACGAAGAAACAGTACAAAATATCAATGAAACTAAAAGCTGCTTCTGTGAGAAGATAAACAAAATTGGTAAAGCTTTAGCCAAACTCATCAAGAAAAAAAGGGAGAGGGCTCATATCAATAAAAGCAGAAATGAAAAAGTTACAGTGAATACAGAAATATGAAGGATCGTAAGAGACAAACAACATTATGCCAATAAACTGGACAACCTAGAAGAAGCAGACAAATTCTTAGGTACAATCTTGCAAAACCAAATTAGGAAGAAATAGAAAATATTACTAGAACAATCACGAGCACTGATATCGAAACTTTGGTTTAAGAACCCCAAGCCAACAAAGAACCCCAGACTGGATGGCTTCACAGGTGAATCCTATCAAACATTTAGAGACGAGTTAACACCTATCCTTTTGAAACTGTTTCAAAAAATTACAGAGATCGGAACACTCCCAAACTCATTCTTTGAAGCCAGCCTCAAACATGGTACCAAAACAATACAAGGATACTACAAACAAAGTAACACGCCAATGTCACTGATAAACACAGACACAAAATCCTAAACAAAAGGCTAGCACACCAAATCCAACAATACATTAAAGGATCATACACCAAAATCGAGTGGGATTTATCCCGGGGATACAAGGATTGTTCCAATATCTGCAAATCAATCAGTGTGATAACCACATTAACAAATTGAATTAAAGCCATATGATAATCTCAGTAGATGCAGAAAAAGCATCTGACAAAAATCTATTATCAGTTTATAATTAAAAAAAAAAAAACAAGTCTTCTGAAATTCAGCATAGAGGGAACATACCTAAACAGGGTAAAGCCATAGATGAAAGACACACACAGAGCATCATACTCAACAGTGAAAAGCTGAAAGCATTTCGTCTTAAGATCAGGAACAATACAAGGATGTCCACTGTCACTACTTTTATTCAACATAGGTTTGGAAGTCCTAGCCATTGCAGTCAGAGAAGAAAATAAAAAGAATCCAAGTTGGAAAAGAAGAAGTAAAACTGCCACTGTAGAGGTCGTGATACTGTACATAGAAAATCCTGGCCATACTACCAGAAAACTACTAGAGCTCAACGAATTTGGTAAAGGTGCAGACTACAGAATTAATACACAGAAATGTTGCATTTCTATACACTAAGAACAAAAGATCAGAAAAAGAAGTTTAGGAAGCAATGCCATTTACATCACATCAAAAAGAATAAAACACCTAGAAATAAGCCTACCTAAGGAAGCAAACCGTATTCTGAAAACTTAAGACGCTAATGAAACAAATGGAAGATGACACAAACAGATGGAAAAATATACCATGGTTTTGGATTGAAAGAATACTGTCAAAATGACTATACTGCCCAAGGAAGTCTTCAGATTCAATGTAGTCCCTATCAAATTATCAACGGCAGTTTTTGTAGATCTAGAACAAAAAATCTTAAATTTTGAAATATGGAAAAATGAAAGACCCTAAATAGCCAAAGCAATTTTCAAAAAGAAAATGGAGCTGAAGGAAGGAATCAGCTCCTTGACTTCAGACTGTACTATAAAGGTACAGTATTCAAAACAGTATAGGAGTGACATAAACAGAAATATATTTGGATCATGGAGAAAGCAAAGGAGTTCCAAAAAAACATCTACTTCTGCTCAATTGACTATACTAAAGCCACTGACTGTGTGGGTCACAACAAACTATGGAAAATTCTTAAAGATGGAAATACCAGACCATCTGTCTCCGGAGAAACCTGTGTGCAGATCAAGAAACAACAGTTAGGACCAAACATGGAACTGACTGGTTCCAAATTGGGAAAAAGAGTACGACCAACCTGTATATTGTCACCCTGCTTATTTTACTTACATACAGAGTACATCACGTGAAATGTTGGCTGGATGACTCACAAGCTGGAATCAAGATTGCCAGGAGAAATATCAACAACCTCAGATATGCAGATAATAACTCTCTAATGGTAGAAAGTGACGAGGCTCTAAAGAGTCTCTTGGTGAGGGTGAAAGAGGATAGTGAAAAAGCTGGCTTAAAACTCAGTGTTAAAAAATTAAGATCATACCATCTGGTCTCATCACTTCATGGCAAATAGAAGAGGGGGGAAATGGAAGCAGTAACAGATTGTATTTTATTGGGCTCCAAAATCACTGGTGATGGTGACTGCAACCATGAAATTAAAAGACGCTTGCTCCTTAGAAAGAAAGCTATGACAAACCTAGATAGTGTATTAAAAAGCAGACACAACACTTCACCAACAAATGTCCAAATAGTCAAAGCTATGGTTTTCCAGTAGTCATGTATGGATGTGAGAGTTGGACCGTAAAGAAAGTGAAGTGAAAGTCACTGAATTGTGTCTGACTCTTTGTGACCCCATGGGACTATACAGTCCATGGAATTCTCCAGGCCAGAATACTGGAGTGGGTACCCCTTCCCTTCTCCAGGGGATCTTCCCAACCCATGGATCAAGCCCAGGTCTCCCATACTGCAGGCAGATTCTTTACCAGCTGAGCCACCAGGGAAGCCCAGGAATACTGGAGTGGGGTAGCCTATCCTTTCTCCAGCAGATCTTCCTGACCCAGGACTCAAACGGGGAATCTCCTGCATTACAGGCAGGTTATTTACTAGCTGAGCTATCAAGAATTGGTGCTTTCAAATTGTGGTGCTGAAGAAGACTCTTAAGAGTCCCTTGGACTGCAAGGAGGTAAAACCAGTCAATATTAATGGAAACCAACCCTAAATATTCACTGGAAGGACTGATGCTAAAGCTGAAGCTCCAATATTTTGGCCATTTGATACAAAGAGCCAACTCATTGGAGAAGACCCTGGTGCTCAGAAGGATTGAAGACAAAAGGAGAAGGGGGCAGCAGAGAATGAAATGGTTAGATGGCATCATCAACTCAATGGACATGAATTTGAGCAAACTCTGGAGCCAGTGGAGGACAGGGAAGCCTGGAGTGTTGCAGTCCTTTGGATCACAAAGAGTCAGACACAACTTAGCAACTGAACAACAACAAATAGATCAATGGATGGAGAAGAGCGTCTTCAATAAGAGGGTCTGGGAAAATTGAACAGCTACATAGAATGAAATTAGAGCATTCTCTAACACCATGCACAAAAATAAACTCAAAAAGGATAAAAGACCTAAATGTAAAACCAGATACTATATAAAACTCTTAGAGGAAAACAAAGTCAGAACACTCTTTTACATAAATCACAACAATATCTCTTTGGCTCTACCCCCTAGAGTAATGAAAATAAAAACAAAAATAAATGGGATCTAGTTAAACCTAAAAGTATTTGCACAGCAAAGGAAACCATAGACAAAACAAAAAGACAACTTACAGAATGGGGAAAAATATTTGCAAATGATGCAACCAATAGGGGATTAATCTCCAAATGTCTACAAACAGCTCATGCAGCTTAAGATAAAGAAACAATAAAAATTAGATCTAAATAGATGTTTCTCCAAAGAAAACATACAGATGGCCACAAAGCACATGAAAATATGCTCCACATTACCAATTTAGAGAAATGCAAATCAAAAATAGATATCACCTCACATCTGTCAGAATGGCCATCATCAAAGTCTACAAACAATAAATGCTGGAATGGGTGTGGAGAGAAGGGAACCCGCCTACACTGTTGATGGGAATATAAATTCATACAGTCACTATGGAGAATAGTATGCAGGTTCCTTAAATGTCTAAAATAGAGCTACCATATAATATTGCAATCCCACTCAAGGACATGTAACTGGAGAAAACTATAATTTGAAAAGATCATGCACCCCTGTGTTCATTGCAGTACTTACTTAAGAGTAGCTAAGACATGGAAGCAACCTAAATGTCCATTGAGAGAGGAATGGATAAAGAAGATGTGGTACATATATACAATGGAATATTACTCAGCCATAAAAATAATGCCATTTGCAGCAACATGGATAGACCTAGAGATTATCATACTAAGTGAAGTAAGAGAAAGACAAGTATCATATTATAGCACTTATGTGAAATCTAAAAACAGTGATACAAATGAACTTACTTACAAAGAGAAACAGATTCCCAGACTTCAAATGTATGGTTACCAAAAGGGAAAGGTGTTGGGGGGAGATAAATCAGGAGGTTGAGATAAATATATACAGACCAGTATACACAAGATAGATAATCAACAAGGACCTACTGTCTAGCACAGGGAACTGTACTCAATACTCTGTAATAACCTATAATAGAAAAGAATTTGAAAAGGAAGATACATATATTCAATATAACTGAATCACTATACTGTACACCCAGAACTAACATTGTTGTAAATAAAATATAATCCAATATAAAAAAATACAGCTTGAAAAAAATCTTGGGAAATACTCAAATGCATTCTATACTTGGTAAAAGTTCTTATTTTATAAATAGTTACAATACTTACTGCTTTTTATTTTTACTAAATATGCTAGGCACTTGGAGGTGTCCCAGGAAGTCAGCCATTACTTCCCAGTGGAATGGACCCAACTCGACAACAAGGTGACTGCTTTAAAAGTTAAATTGATGTGCAGAATCTCAAAGGAAACCCTGTATTTATTAGGGAAGGTATTATTTGTATAGATCTTTCATAATTATATCAGTTGCATTTTACTTGGTAACGTGGCCAAGTAATTATATTTTTTGCTAACTTAATTATTTGTGATAGTGCAGTGATAACACAAGGAACAGAATAATTAAATATCCAAAATCTGTGTTTTAACGCTTAACTTCTAAAACTTTTTATATAACTTCTAGCAAGTGAGAATCAAAGTGACTATGTCACTTGTAATTTTCTCTGCCTTTTTCAGATAGAGGGGTCTGTCCACCAAAAAGATAAGCAGGAGGAAAGATGATGCTAAGCAGCAAGTGACTTCCTTGATAGTTTAACAAACCCAATAATTGGGTCCGTCCACTGACCTGTTTAGGTACCACAAACATGGATGGCTCTGTTCACTGTTCTAAAAGAAGGGGAGCAAATGTTATGACAGATGTATTATAATTCAACACAGAAGAGGAAGATTTCACTTTCAAGACATTAATGGAGAGTGGGGGCAGGGACAGCCCTGTGGTAAGAGGTAGAAGAATGGCTGTGGAAGCCAAGTAGAGGTGATGTCAATAATTTAGTCCCTTAGTAAATAAGGTGTAGCACCAGGCAGAAAGGAGGCTGTAGCTTCTGATTTAGCACTCATGCTCATTACATTGCTAATATTGTCACACTTTTTTCTCTTTTTAGGTCATCCAAATATGGGTGGGCCAATGCAGAGAATGACTCCTCCAAGAGGAATGGTGCCCTTAGGACCACAGGTAAAAAGTGCAGGAAGCCAGAGGCTGAGTTTCTGCCTTCATTTTACACAAATAAACTGTATTATCTGCTGGTTTCTATTTTATATATATATATATATATATATATATATATATAAAAAAGACTTAATATGACATAGTTTTTAAGCTCTTGAGGATATGTTGTCTATGACATGTCCAAATAGATGTAACATCAAGCCACATTTGCCCTTGGTACATTCTAGAAAATACATTGTGTAGAAATCCATTATAGTAATTATTACTAAAAAAGGTAACTGTTACCCTTTTTTATATTGAGGAAATATGAATAATTATAGTAATTATTATAAAGGAGAACTAAGATAATTTAAAATCTAATTGAATTAAACAGAATAAGTGGCATAAAATATATTTCTCTTAAGTCTTTAATGCCACTGACCATGATATAGTACCATATTTCGAGTATGAAAACAATAGAAAACCATTTAGAAACAAACATTAAAATGGGTCTCGCTGAAAAAGTGTAATACAACAGTATACACTAGATGTTATTAGCCTACTTCTCTATCAGTTTCCCAGGAGGATACACCAAGATTGAACCTATTCAGCTGTTGATGACATTTTTTTAGTATGCTGCTCCAGGCTGTCACTTATTTTAGCTAAAACCTCTCTTTGTCTCTCTTGGGAAAACTGCCTGAGGTAGAATTTAATTTTGTAATGTTATATTTCAAAGAAGCGAATCCACAATTCAGAGTTGTACATTTCTCCCTCATAGGTCAGAGGTCAGTGTATCATACCACTGGTTAAAAGGATCATTTACTTTTCTTATTCTCTCCAAGAACAGTCTATATAAATGATGGTTTTAGGAGCTTATTTCATGTATATACTTTAAAAATGTTAAGTATTTTGTTGTATGCCCAAAACAGATTTTTAAGACTCTAACCACATTTACCCAGGTAAATGTGACTTATATCTAAGAGTTCCTAATCAACATGTAATACACAGTTGACCCTTGAAAATGTGGGAGTTACGGGCACCAAACCACTGCACAATTGAAAACCCATGTATAACTTTTGATTCCCTAAAACTTAACAGCCTACTGTTAACCAGAGACCTTACCGATAACATAAACAATTAACACATATTTTATAAATGTATTATATGTATTATATACTGTATCCTTACGATAAAGTAATATAGAGAAAAGGAAATGTTATTAAGAAAATTATAAGAAAATACAATTACAGTACAGTACTATATTTATCAATACCATAAGTTTACATCATCTAGTTTATAAGATGAATTATCTGTCAGTATCTATGTCAATATTGTCTTAAAATATGTATATACCTGCTAACAAGATTTGTCTAAGATTAAAAATATATATATTGTCTTAAATGATATGAAACACTGTATATATTACATATATTTAAAACACTAGACGTCAAAAATTAAAAGAAAAGGCGAATATATTCCTATTTATTTACAGGTATAACACTTCATGCATTGATAATGAAGAAGCAGCACTATGATAGCTTTATGGTAACCTAGTGTAATAATCAACACTTGCTTCATCATAGCCTAGCCTATACACTAATGAATGAATCATTATAACATTTTCATGGCATATAGTATTACAGGCATATTCAGAATACAGTATTTAAATATTGTCAAAATTTTTTAAACTGCTTACATGTGATGGTAGGCTGATAACATGGTTTCTCTAATTAAGGGGGAGAGAGAGAGAAGCGTATACTATGGAGTAATGTAGGTGTTTGAAAGCAAAATTATAAAACAGTAAGAAAACTAAGACATTCATTTTATATTAAAAATCACTCTGCTTATGCCTGAGTCTAGACTTATGTCTACATATAGTTTATGCATTCATGACATACCTTTTTCTTAATTTTCTTGCTCTTTCTAGACTATGTGTTTCATCTGCAAGTTTTTACAAATTGTTGCAAATCCACAAAAATGTTCCAATAATGTATTTACTGAAAAAAGTCCACTTATAAATGGACTAGCACAGTTCAACCCCATGTTGTTCAAGGATCAACTATATAAATTGTATTGGAACATGAAGCACAAATTTTTCAGAGGTACCTATTATGTAAATATTTGTGAGATTGTCAAAATAAAAAAAATTATTTAGGATAATTTATTTCCTATATATTTTCTTAAGATCTTATAAAACTCTAATCTAGATATTTAAATTATTTTTTGCTATTTCTGCTCATATTAGGGATGGTGATTTATGGGGCCAACCATCATTAATCTGTTAATGGCAATTAGAATTTATAAGATCTGTAGAATAGTTCACTGACTGACTATACTTTTCAGTTCAGTTGCATAAGTCGTGTCTGACTCTTTGCGACCCCATGAACCGCAGCACGCCAGGCCTCCCTGTCCATCACCAACTCCCAGAGCCTACCCAAACTCATGTCCATCGAGTCAGTGACGCCATCCAGCCATCTCATCCTCTGTTATCCCCTTCTCCTCCTGCCCTCAATCTTTCCCAGCATCAGGGTCTTTTCAAATGAGTCAGCTCTTCACATCAGGTGGCCAAACCATTGGAGTTTCAGCTTCAACTTCAGTCCTTCCAATGAACACCCAGGACTGACCTCCTTTAGGATGGACTGGTTGGATCTCCTTGCAGTCCAAGGGACTCCCAAGAGTCTTCTCCAACACCCAGTTCAAAAGCATCAATGTTTCAGTGCTCAGCCTTCTTCACAGTCCAACTCTCACATCCATACAGGACCACTGGAAAAACCATAGCCTTGACTAGATGGACCTTTGTTGGCAAAGTGATGTCTCTGCTTTTTAATATGCTGTCTAGGTTGGGCATAACTTGTCTTCCAAGGAATAACTGTTTTTTAATTTCATGGCTGCAGTCACCATCTACAGTGATTTTGGAGCCCAGAAAAATAAAGTCAGCCACTGTTTCCACTGTGTCCCCATCTATTTGCCATGAAGTGATGGGACCAGATGCCATGATCTTCGTTTTAGTCTTTAATAAACTATGCCAACTAGTTTTAGAGCTATATACAACTTGAAGAATTTTTTTTTCTCAACAGATTTTCATAATAGATACATTTTGAATATATGTCAAAAGTTGATGTCTATAATTTAGTTATTCTTCATTCAGGTCACTTTTTTTTGGCTAGCTGCTCTTTGAGTTTTTGTCATTCCAGACCAATATTTTCAACACTTTTAAAAATTAGAGTCTGATTTGAGTAAGTTTTTCAGTATTTGAAAGATATACTGATGCTTACCTAAGCTATTGAACATATGAATACTTAGATCTCATTTGAAAATGCAAAAGTAAAAAAGCATACTGGTCTTTATATTTTAAAATGTCGAGCCAAAAATTTATGTGTTTTGTGTTTTAAGTAAATTACAACAGAAAGTAAGAAAACACTTCTGGTGAGTAGTCTCTTCAGATCAGATCAGATCAGATCAGTCGCTCAGTCATGTCCGACTCTTTGTGACCCCATGAATCGCAGCATGCCAGGCCTCCCTGTCCATCACCAACTCCTGGAGTTCACCCAGACTCACGTCCATCGAGTCAGTGATGCCATCCAGCCATCTCATCCTCTGTTGTCCCCTTCTCCTCTTGCCCCCAATCCGTCCCAGCATCAGAGTCTTTTCCAATGAGTCAACTCTTCGCATGAGGTGGCCAAAGTAAAGTACTGGAGTTTCAGCTTTAGCATCATTCCTTCCAAAGAAATCCCAGGGCTGATCTCCTTTAGAATGGACTGGTTGGATCTCCTTGCAGTCCAAGGGACTCCCAAGAGTCTTCTCCAACACTACAGTTCAAAAGCATCAATTCTTCAGCACTCAGCTTTCTTCACAGTCCAACTCTCACATCCATACATGACCACTGGAAAAACCATAGCCTTGACTAGATGAACCTTTGTTGGCAAAGTAATGTCTCTGCTTTTCAATATGCTATCTAGGTTGGTCATAACTTTTCTTCCAAGGAGTAAGTGTCTTTTAATTTCATGGCTGCAGTCACCATCTGCAGTGATTTTGGAGCCCAGAAAAATAAAGTCTGACACTGTTTCCACTGTTTGCCCATCTATTTCTGTTACTGAAGAGTTTTACTCAGTTTATCATAAAGCATGAATTCTTTCTTTGCATTTTCAAACCTAAAGAGAGTAGTTTATTTCTTCCATTTGGATTAATATCTTTGCTATCTATTTCTTTATAATTTGGGGGAAGTAAAGTGTTCTGCTATGAATTTACCTCAGAAACCAGAAATGCCTGCAACAACTTATGTAACACTGTATTTAAGTATAAAAGATTAAATGAAATTGTTTATACATATCATGTACTTAAATGAAAACAGGAATCATATTCATATGAATGATACAGTAGTTTAAACATGAAGAAAAATCATTTGAATTGAGAGATTCTTATATTTACTTATAACACCTGGTATATGTAACATATGGATTATAAACTGTGAGATCTGTAATACAAAGTTAGCTGTGTTTCTTAAAAGAGAAAAAAAAGACTCTCATGACAGATATTTAATAATACAGATACTACCCAAGAACAGAATGCTTCTGCTTTTTTATAGCTGAATTATAGAAGCATCTCTGGAATATTGTTTCTAGTTTTATGCACAAACAAAATACATATCTCCTTTGTATCACAGATATTATTTCCAGGTTTTTCAGCTTAATACCAATGTGGTGAAGAGGGACAGTAGTTATCTATTAAAATAATTGAATTCCTAAAAGAAATATATATATATTCTGCTGCTGAAGGCAAAATGCACACTAGAATATAGTAAATATATGATTAAAACCTACTGCATGGAGGAAGAAATAAAACTTTGCTCCAAATCCTGGTATATTTCTACCACCCCTTAATTTATTTTAAATCAAAGTTCAGTGGTAATACATGATTTTTAGACTGATATCAGTATCCTTTCAATGGAAAAGCAGAATTACTTATTCAATCTAGAAAAATGTCTTCCCTAATATCATATTTGAAGTCATTTTTCTGTGTGGCTCTTGTAATAATATATTGTTAGCTTGTCTGCGTTCTTAGGCTCAGCAGATACCTGTGATTAACAGAAAACTTCAAGACTCTCCAACTAGTTCTAGTTCTTTTAGAAATCTGGAGGAAAAGTGAGTTATATGCAAACAGGAACATATCATGGCTTCCAAGTCAAATACTTAGGGTGAAGAAATGCTAAGATGTTAAGAGGAAGTAAACTAATTCTGTATTTTCACATCTAAGATCGGAAGTGGAATTTAGTTCAGTATAATAACTTTCTAGAAATTTAACTGCCCAATCACGGAAACACTCTTTGTAAACTTTCCAGGCAGAGTCTGAACAGTCCTTTGTCAGGACCATTGCATTGGGAGAGAGATTAAACCAGATGGAATTGTATAGCTGCCATCAGCTTTAAAATTCAGTGATTCCAAATTAGCTCTTCCCATTCTGCCTTTGTTACCCATTAGAAAGACTGTTGTTATTCTTTCTTATCTTCCTGTTTTCTGTTTGCTTCAGATTATTTGCAAAATTAAAATATTATAAGTTTCTCAAAATATGTATTGGGTAATTTCTTACGGACATCCTGTAACACTTATGAACTGTGATACATGAGCATTGGATCTACACAGATAAGTAGAACAGATTCTACCTTCAGGTACTTATTGTTTAGCATGAGATGCAGATACATAAAGAAAAACTATTAAACAGTAGGAAAAAAGTCAAAAAAAGAAATATACCTTCTCTGGCAGGGAGTCATTACGTCAAAAGCATGTAATTTTGTTAGGATTGAGGGCCCAAGGGAAAATGAGAAGACTCATTTAAGTTGGTCCCTTATTAACAGTGTAAGCAGTTAGCAACTGCAGTTTTTGAGCACCAGGTATCTTGCCTTTAATACATCAAGCACTATAATAGGTGTTGTGTACGATTTCATTTTTCCTCCAATAAGCTTATAAGAGAGTTGATGTTATCACTTTGTAGATAGGAAAGTTAAGGTTGAATGGATCATTGGGAGAATCTGGTCAGTAAACACACGTATAGAAAGGGGAGCAGAGGAAATGGGGCAGGGGAAACAGATTTTCAAACCACTATCTATGTCCAGAGCTATGAACAAAACAAATGTATCTGTCAATAAAATAAAACATAGACCTTCTAGGGTCAAAAATGAGGGGAGTTTATTTTATGAAGAATTTCTGTTATAGTCTGTCATGTGGATTTTGTTCCCAGTGACGGATTTTCTTCTCAGAGACTCCTTGCTAATACTGCTGCTGCCACCCCCATGTATGACCCAGAGGTTAAGAGAAATAGCTCTCTCAGCTATGGATAGATACCATTCTCCTGTTCCATAGCACCTCATTTGAGACATTTAAATATGATGTCTTAATAATGAGAACAACATGTAACTAGGTAGGTTTATTTACAAACTGGCTTACTCCCTGGAGTTAACAGACCTCCTGTCATTGAATATTTCCTTGTCATCTTAGCACCTACTACACAGAAGGCCATAGCAGATGAGTTACCATGAGTGTAAAAGGCCACTGCGTGTTTCTAAACCACAGGAAATTCAGTAATCTGGAGGGTGGAGGTGGGGGTAAGGGAAGAAAGTAAATATGATAGGAAATGAGGGCAGCTAAGGCTGGTCTGTGAATAACATCATAGGGCCATGCTGAAGGAAAGACTTCATTTGATAGACAGTGTGGGTCATCATGGCTTTTAAGCAACATAAAGAGGACTGAGTTTAAGAAGCACAGTTCTGGAGTCAGTATGGAGAATAGATTGGGAGGGGGAGAGGCTTAGTCAGAGAGACCAACTAAGAGAGTACAGTCGTGTCAGTAAATGACAGAGATGAGTGATATGAAGGGAGCAGTATTTCAAGAGCTATTTCACAGGTAGAATCAATAGACCTTGGTAACTGACTGGATACGGAAATTGAAATAAAAGGAAGAAACATCAAGGAGCTCCCAGAGGTTCTTAGCCTAGACTACTGTATAGAAGGTGATGCCACAGAACTGACTGAGGAAGGCAATATAAAGAACGCAGCTGTGAGAAGAGAAAATGGAGGTGACTTTTAGGTATGTTGAGTGTGAAATGGTATCCAGATAGAAACAACCAATATGAAGTTCAACATGTGAGTTGTCTAAGGGCTTAGGGGAGACATCATGACAAAATGGATTTGAGATTCCTAACATATAAATAATTGTTGAACTAATGGTAGCAGATAAGTTTACCCATAAATGCATATTTATTTAGAAGGATGCTGTGGCTAGAACTCGGAGAAAAGCAATATTTAAAGAGTTGGCAAAATAAAAGGAATCAGCAAAGGAAACTGAAGAATGGTCAGAGAAGTTGGAGGAATAGTAATGTCAGAAAGCCAAGCATGAAGTATACTAGTTGATAGTTTACAATATATTAATATGATCATATTAAAATTAATCTTTTGGCCCTTATGGAAACTAATCTGATATGTACATTACATGTTTTTATTTTTTGAATGCACATAACATTCAAATATTGACAGAAGTCTGTCGAGTCATAATTCACACGTGCATATTTTAAGTATACTTTAGTGTTCGTATATTTTTGAGGATTTGTATACTAGTACATTTTTTTCTGGAATATATTATTTTGCAGACAGAAGTTCACATTCAGCTTGCTTATATTAGATTCACCTGTTTGTTTTCAGACTACATAATTCTTCTGATTCTGACAGTTTCAAACATATTGACTTAGTCTTTTCTTTAAAAACAGAGTTTGGGATTTATGAAATGTCTTGCTTGAAAAAGTTCACTGTTGTACAGATATCAAGAAATTAAGATAATTGAATATTACAATTGTAAATATACCTTAATCATTTAACATGCTCCAATGATCATACATATTCACATAGTTTTAAAAAGACACAAACCAATGTAACTGCTAAATAGAAGCAAAAGTACAAGAGTGGACCCTTCAGAGAATGAATTGCACAGGCCTTATCCAACCAGGAGTTATGTAGGGAAATCATTAACCTGCTCTCTTTCTTTCCCCCCTCCTCTTTGGTTTTGTTTTTTTGTTTTGTGGTAGTCTGACCCTTGGTTATCATTACAGAACTATGGAGGTGCAATGAGACCCCCACTGAATGCTTTAGGTGGCCCCGGAATGCCTGGAATGAACATGTAAGCAAAATGCTATATTGTCCTGTAAACTGTTCTGTTTTCTGTCTTCTAAAGTCACACCAATTTGTAACACAATTTAAGCTAAATTTCTTTGTAATGTAAAATGAAACGACAGTATAAATGAACTAAATGTGAACTGTGGTGTTTGCTTCGTTTTCACAACATATTCTCTGTTTTTCTGCCTTCCTTTGCAACCTTTTTTTTCCATTTCAAATGCCAACTTTTAGCCTGATTTTCATGTTCTATTTATCATAAAAATGAATCTCTTGTAAATAAGCACATAGTACTCATGCAGTCCATACAAAAATATGAAGAGATGACACCAAGACCATGACTTAACCCTCCAGAAGTAGACAAGTGAATATTGTTCATTGTAACAGATACAGTATGATTCCTATGAGTTTTAAACTTTTAGAAATATGTATACCTATAGATGTCCTTCCTAAAGATAGATGTATATTTGCTTTGTTGGGACCACTGTTAACTCAGGAAGAAGTTTCTAGTAGTTTCTTCTTTATTAAAGAACTTTCCATAGTATAATTTCTTTTGAAAATTCAAGATATACTTAGGGAGTAAACTAATAGACTTTTTTTGTTTTTGTTTTTTACTGTAAAGGCCTTTCAAAACCAAGGAGAGCAGTTACTTCTATCAATCAATAGAATGCAATTTGTTAAGGAGTTTTAATTTCTTTTCCATTGTCTTACTTGCCCTCAAAGTTCCATATACACCCAGAACTTGTTAATGGCCTTCATTAATTCATTAGAAGATCAATTCCATGATGTGGCCTAAAGAAAATTTATCAGAAATAATGAAAGAGTTCTGTTTATGGCTTGGGTAGTCTCATCTATTTCCATATTCCCCATTAGTCCATGTTTTGGTTACTTATCTATCAGACTACACGACTCTGCCATCATTTAATGGCATTGAAAATATACTGAGGTAAGCTTCGTTTGATGTCCATAGGGATTTGTTTAAGTTTCTGGAACCATTTTCATGGAAAGCAGTTTTGCCTAAAATAGAAAATAGGTTAATAGGTGGATACCAACCAGGCTTAAAACCGACAGAACAAGGGGGAGAAAAGTAGGTCAGATTTTCCTATCCCATCTTTTTACTTTTAAAGTAAAAATGGATAGACATGAAGTCTTTTCTTAAATTCTTTCAAAGGTTTAACTTTATTAATGATTGCTACAAAAAGGAGTGATATTTTGTGCTTATATCAAAAGTTGAAACTCTCAATAATAGGATTTAGATATATATAAAATTTACCTAAAATTCTGACTTTAAAGTGAAATAGCTTCTAAAGGATAATTTGAATTCTATGTATAGATGTTAAGGAGTATACATTTTGAATGCTGTGATCAACCCAGAATTCTCATTAAATATTAAGAATGTATCTAATATCATTTGGTATATTACTCATCATGATAATTAGTGATGTGGTCGACTTTAGATCAACTTGGTTTTGCTAGTATAAGAAAAGTCATTCTCATGTGACCACTGGAAATCAGATAGCTGCTTAAAATTGTCTAATTTCTTTCTCACATACATTTAAACATACTTATGGGTGTATTTAATTCCATAGACTATGAAGACTAAAAGTATGGCTGAAAATTTCAAATGATTATTTCTGTTGGTGTTTGGGTTTCTTATTTTAATATATCCAGATATTTTAAAATGTTTTTATTATATGTTACTATATGTATAATTTCCTGCTTTTAAAGAAATCTTAAGCTTTAAAGATTGACATTCCATTAATTACTATTGACTGTTATTTGGGGTCTTATATAATTTTAAGTTTTCTATAAATTAGGATTCCTTTAAGGAAATATTTATGATGAATATTTCCCTCTAACAGAGAAAGTTCTGAAATATGGACGATCTAAACAGAGAGACTCATTGTTTTATTGATTTTGGCCCCAATAAAGCAAAAGTGAATTTAAAGAGACATAAATAAACCGTATTATTGTCTCCACTGTACTCAATAAATTTTATTGAAATTCACTCCATAATTATCATTAAAACAAATTAAATCTTACTATGTAATGGCAAGTAAGTATTTCTAACTGAAATTATGACTTTCTTCATGTCATTATTTTACATGTTGGATAAATTAAAAATTAAAGGAAAGGGCATTAGAGTTAGTGTTACTTAGGCTAGGGCTTCCCTGGTGGCTCAGTGGTAAAAAAGCCTCCTGCCAGTGCAGAAGACACGGGTTCAGTCCCTGGTTCAAGAAGATCCCCTGGAGAAGGAAATAACAACCCACTCCAGTATTCTTCCCTGGGAAATCCCAAGGACAGAGCAGTCTGGCGGGCTACAGTCTGGGGGGCGGCAAAAGAGCTGGGCATGCCTTAGGGACTGAACGACAGGCACCACGTTGGGCTACGTCTTTAATAGTCTAGACATTTGTGTTGGGATCAGGAGGGATCTACCAGAGATCTATAGCTGGATGAGGTTTCTTTAGTTTGTCACTTTTCATTATTTGATAGCAAAATGTAATGATAGTAAAAAATACCCAGCCCTGGTCATGAAAGTAAAGAAATACCATATTCTAACTGCAGCTTTCTCTCTTACTGAAACCAAACCATTTGGAACAAAATTTTGATTATTTTGTTGTTAAAAAACATACTGGTCATCTCCAAAGAAAATGGTTATTTTGGTATGATTTTTATATTTCCATGCTATAAACTCAGGGTAAATCATATGCAGTGTCATCTAAAATTAAAATAAGAGCCTATTTTTTAGTGTTTCTATAGCTAGTACTATATATTTAGAATTAAAATTCAATATCAATTTCAGTAACTTAAAGTAGAATTTACAAACTGTAACCACAATGTAAATGTTTTCAAATGCATCATAGATTTTTAAAAGAAAACTGTATTTTTAAATAAAGTACATTTTTACAAATTTAAAAAGAATGTAAGATTCAGCATTTTAAAACATTTCTAATTCAACTTTGTGTCCCTTGGTATTTTATAGGAACTAAAAGGACAAATAATTTCAAAGGATCTAGACCCTTTAGGTTCTAGATAATACCCTATAGAATTAGAAGGTTTACATAGTTATTATCTTGAAATGAAATGACTGAATTATGGAAGAAAAGATATTTTTTTTCTCTTTGGTAGTCATGGTTGCCTTCATTTCATCATATCCATACACCCTACCAAAAATTAAAGACTTTTTTTTTGCGAGCTTAAAAAGATGGGTTTATTTGGGAATAGCAGAGGAATTGTAATTTGGGACAAGCAGATTGCAGCAAGCTACAACTGAGTCCGTTAGGTTTGAGGTCTAGGTAGTATTTATGAGTAGGAAATGGAGAGAGAGGAGAGTTCAGTTAGAATCAGTTAAAACAAAAAACAAAGGAAGACCAGCCTTGAAAACTCTCTAAGTAAACAACATTCTTTTAAACTTCATTTTTCTCTTTATTTTTAAATGAGATTAACTGATTCTACTTCAAACTATACTTATGTAGAAATTTACATTCAAAATAATACCTATAGTTTGTAGATTATTCTCTTGATAATACTGATGGCCCTCAAAAGTAGAGAAAACTTACTGCACTTAAGAAGTTGTTCTAATAGAACTACTCACTACTATAACCCTCACTTTATTTGATAGTATTTGCAAAACTTAAAGTGTTTTCTAACACAGTGGTAATGATAGGGGAAATTTAGCTTATCCAAATGAATACTTAACCCATTACAGTAAAATGCAATTTATTATGAAGTACATGGTGAGCTGAGACATTAGTATTTGTCAAACAGTTGAAATGCATAAAAGGTATTTTATGGTTCTTAGAATAAATTTAGCGTAATCATTTAATTTTTATTTATTTGTTTAAGTAATATTTAGTTTAACATATTAACATTAAGCAAATTTTAAGTAAAAATTATTTTATATTTAATATATCTTATTCACACAGTCCTTGTTTAAACATAATACTTCAGAATTATGAAATTATCTGCATATCATTGCAAACAATTTTTGGCCATGATTTGGATATATATATTGTTATGTTGTTGTAAGATAAGTATTTCCTAATTTCTCCACTGTATTTTATTTAACATCAAGCAAGTCAAATATTTCACTTGATCAACATATATCCTGTGCTTAACCTCAGTTTCTGCCCATTAAGACATTGAATCCTCTATGTAAAATCACCTTTCTAAAGTGCTCCAGTAACTAATTGTAAAGTCATCATCATCATCTTAGAGAGGAATTATTTCCAGAAACAATACATGTGTCCCTCACCTTCTGGCTGTGCATAATATTTTGACCAGTATTTTGACTCCAACATCTTATTTCCCCCTCTATTCCTCCAACAGAATTGGGTAAAATTGTACTTGGGCATCCTAATGGAGCCTAAGGACACAATTTCTCATGCCCTTCCCTGCTGTTTGCATTCCTTGGAATCCCAAAATAATACTCAAAACAGTTCTAAATATTCCAACCAAACATGGGTAATACAGCTAACTTGGACAATTTCTATCTAACATTTAGAATTTTAGGTTTAAGGTCCATAGAGTAAGAATCAGGGGACTTTTTTTTTTTTTTTAATTAAAAAGCTCAGTGTTTTCATTGATATTAGAGGGAAAGGAGTTTTGAGTGACCCTAATTACAAAGGACATGCTAACAGTAGTCTCCTTCTCATCAGGCAGTATTTATTCAGGTGCAGTTAATACTAAAAGCATATGGACAGGAGAACTTTTTAACTTAACTAGGCATTAATTTTGTTTTAAAATCATTATGTCTTTAAGCTATAGAATAGGGAGCATGCTTCTCCACCCTAACATGAAGCAATGTATTGACATATGTTGGCATAGCTTACCTCCTGTTTTTTCCCCCCAAGATTTACTCTGACCACCGTCTTGAACTACAATTATGAAAACAAGAAATGTGATCCCCTTGTTTAATAGTAACTAAATTGTCAGCACTGAAAGATAGATTGACATATAGATGTATAAAGTAATGTGATATTCTATGCAAATTTTTTGAAGAGGAGGGAACTTTTATATACATTTATTTGTAGCTTAATACAAGCAATAATTTTATATATAATAGTATTTTACAATTTCATTTTGAATGATACAGAAAGGACTTATATTGATGTCACATTTATAGTTTGTATTTATCTCATAATTAGTTATTTTTACTCCAAAAGCAGATTCTTATAATGATTCAATATATGTATATATATATTTACTGCTATAGGTGATTACCACTTTTAGTGGTTATTATAATAACTGAACCTAGTAATTTGATTTGGAAAGAAAGCTGTTTGGGGAATGATAAGGCTTTTGGATTTTAGTAGTTAAAAAAGCTATGAGAATATAAAGAGTAATTGCAGTGCTGAACTAGAACAGCATAGTAACTGAATTATAAATGTTAGTATTTTATGATGTTGTTGCTTATTGTGAAACATTCAGAGCATGAGTTAAAATTTCATTTATCATATTGTCTTGTAGGGGCCCAGGTGGTGGTAGACCTTGGCCAAACCCGACAAATGCCAATTCAGTGAGTACATATATATATTTTTTCACTTTCTTTGTGCTTTGTAACAGTTAACAACAAAAATCTGTTCCTTTTGAGAGCCCCACAATTGGTCATATTAACCTTTTTTAAGTAATAATTCAAAAGTATTTTTATATGTTCTTAGAAAAATATGTATAATCCTTGAAGTTATGTGATTTGTTTCACTTCAAGATGTAAGGTAAAGATGCATTCTATGTAGATTAACGGACATTCAAAAATAGAGGAATAGTGTGATTTATTGCAAAAAGAATACTGCAGTAGCCTACATTTATCATAAAATCTATCATATAATGAATTCACCTATAAAATAACTATAGTAATTACTAAATTGCCAAATAAACCCAATTATGACCAGGTATTATGATTCTGTTTGCTGTTCTAGTTGTACCTAGGCTTGCTGTCTCACTGCTCCAGGAAACAAGTATAGCTTTGCCTTGTGCCTATGGACTAAACTGCCGTCCTTAGGCTTGTATCTATGTATCTGGCATCATGGGAGTTTTCCTTATCATTTTGTGGCTGTGATTTGACTGCATAAATATATTTGTTTCTTAATAATGTCACAAATGTAGGCACAGGTTAAAATTTAAGCTTTCAGTCTTTAAAATAATACTTTAAATCTACTGACCCAGGAAATAGCTTTCTTGACTTTTGAAACCTTGGGTTCATATGTGAGAGAGTTCTCCTCCGTACATCTGTGTAGTATGTGCACTGCACAAAGATGCCTGAGTCAGAGTCAGCAGGAGACCGGAAGATAGCTGGTTTCCAGTCGTGAAGTCTGTGGAGTATTTACCCAGAAGGGATGCCTTTTGCTTATATGCAGGTACCTACATTGACTAGCAGTGGCCTTAATTCTGAATAAACATGAAACTGATCCAATGTTTAACATTAATTTAAATTTTAAGAAAATGTAAATTTGTGAAGTGTGGATGGTATGGACTTCCCATGTAGCTCAGCTGGTAAAGAATCCACCTGCAAGGCAGGAGACTCCAGTTCAATTCCTGGGTGTGCAAGATCTGCTGGAGAAGGGATAGGCTACCCACCCCAGTATCCTTGGGCTTCCCTGGTGGATGGTATAGACAGAATCATCCTGAATCTATTTCTGTTCTAAAGTAGAAATCACTTACTTCTCATATTAAGTAACTGTCATATTTTTAGAGAAAATGTTTAATCTGTATTACTTGCCTATCTCTTAGATTCAATAGCTATGACGTTTGATAATTAAATAAAATTGCTTGGGGTGGAGAGAATGATGATGTTGCTTCTGCTTGGGTCTTCGGTGCACTATTTCAGCAGATCTTATACTCTTTTACCTGGTTATGTTATATATGACTATCTTTACTCCACAGTTTTCTTTTCATTTGTGTGTATGCTTTTGAATACTTCACATTTCTATTTCCTTTTTGCTCTATGTGCCTTTCAAACTTTAAGACTTCCCTTTACAATGGCATCTAACTGGCAGCTCAGATGCTTTCTTTGAACTTCCCATTAAAATACCCAAAGGTACAGGAAAACAATTTTTTAATAACGGTAGAAACTCTGCCAGTCTTCCTGTTGTCAGAATCTGGAGCATATTTCTATTATCTGCACATCTGGTGAAACAGGATTAAAAAGCACAATTGATGACCCACCTCCACTAGTAAGCTTTCCTACCTAAAAGCAAAAAGACCTCTCTCCTTCCTCAGTGCCCACTTAGCCAGCCATCCCTACACTGCAGGGCAGGAGTGAGCTCACACCCACCACTGCCCACCTTCCCCAGCGCCTCCTGTACTCTTAACCAGAGACCCTATCCTCTAAAAGCCACCAAGGAAGGACTGATACTGAAGGCGGTACATTGTACCTAGCAAGTGTGTTATCCGAGTAAAGAGTATTAGATAGAGGCAGAGATGAGCAAAGAGTTGTACTTTCTTACGATTTTTTAAAGTACAGTCAGTCCCTGACATATGAACCTTCGAGTTGCAAACTTTCAAAGATACAAACATGTGTTCACGTGTCCAGTCATGTAAGTTAGTTCACGTGTCTGGTGTATATTGTCACCTGCTTGTGTCCCCCACAAGCGGCTGTGCTCTTGTGTACTTTACAGTACTGTGTAGAGTACAGTCATACGGTATCTTGATTTCAAGTCCAGGATGTCCAGAAGCTGGCATAAAAGCAGCCGTGATGTAGGTGGTACTGCTAAGAAGTGCCAGCTGTTGTACTATACTACTGTACTTTTCAAGGTACTACAGTGTGAGATCAAAAATGTTTATTTTGTGTTTGTTTTTTTATGTATTATTTGTGTGAAAAGTATTATAAACCTATTACAGTACAACACTATTTAGCCAATTATGTCAGTTTGGGTACCTAGGCTAACTTTATTGGACTTACAACAAATTGGACTTACACACGTACTCACAGAACAGAACTCATTCATATTTAGGGGACTTTCTATACCAAAGACACCCTTCAGGATTTCACAGAGCCAAGCAGTGTGGATAGAAGAACTCACCATATCAGGTCAGCAGCTCTGCGTTATTTTAGATCCCGAGAAACACTAGGAGTTAAGAGAAGGAGCTGTGCATATCAAACCACTGTCCAACAACCACTCCAAAGTGGGCGTTTGGCTAGCACACATGTAGGCACGTAATCAAGTTGAAAGCAATTCCTGCTAATGTGATTAATGTGTACCACATATGTGTTTTCCTACCCTCAAAGAATTTGATGGGATAGGGAAAAGTTGTGAGAACACCTATCGTTTTCTCTTCACAAAGAGAAAGGAGTCATCATCCTGAGCACTGAAAGGAAAAGCATTCCTCCGAAATACGGTTGTTTATGAGAAGAAAAAACCATAGGCAAGTGATGACTTTCTAGCAAAAACATAAGGCTTACATGAAACAAAGCAAAAGTATTCAAGAGGGATTTTTTTTCCCCCTGCTTACCATAGATTATACTGTAGTGACAATTTACCTTTATTATTTTGAATTCCAAGTTCTTTGGGCTTTTTGTCTGTATTTAAAATTACAAATAGTTTTCATTTTGTGTCAGTACAGTATGCCCAGGGCTCCTCAGGGTAGCGTGCTAAAGGTTGGCTGCTTTGCTTTTGCTGTTTCCAAATATGTTTTATATACTTTTTTTTCTTTTAAGGACTTTGTTTCCTAAAAACGAAGAGACTATCTTTCACAGTATAAGGATCAACATTTTAAAATTAATATTGATGTAATCTGTTTTCTGATCTGCACACCTTATTTTGATTCCACCAGTTGTCCCTACAGTGTCTTTTGTAACAAAAGAAAATCCCCATTCACTCGTTGCATTCATTTGTCAAGTCCTTTGTCTCCTTTAACCTGGAACAGTTCCTTTGTCTTTTTTAACCTTGGAGTTTTGTTGACCACAAGCCAGTTATTTTGTACAGTGTCCCATAATTTGGTCTTGGTGGATGTCTCCTCACAATTAGATTCAGGTTATATATATTTGTCAGGAATCCCCAGAAGTAACTTTGGGTTTTTCTCAGTGCATCATTTCAGGAGGTGTGTGGTGGTAATTGTCTATTATTTGTGTTACTTACGTTAACTTCAGTCACTTAGTTAAGGCGGTGCTTGTTACGTTTCTCCACTGTTAAATGATTGTTTTTCCCTTTGTAATTATCTGCTTGTGAGACATACTTCAACACTGCCATAAAGATCGTACTTTAATCCTCTGCTTTTTGTATCCATTGATAATTCTGTCCTGAATTATCTTTTCACTATGTTGGTTGCCAAATGGCTATTTTCTAATTCTGTCTTTCCTTCTCTGCTTATTACTTGATTCTTTACTAGATGAGTTTTTCTTTCTTCTCCAATCATTCGTATATATCTGATGTACTTGTGGATTCTACTTTGTGCAAAGGTTTTGCTTTTTAAATAAAATCATGTCAGATTTGTCCAGTTAGAACCCCTTCAAGTTGGGTCATTTGTCCTTTTGACATATCCCTGTTATGCTTTGAGCATTTTGAAGCTCATATTTTCCCAGCCTTAACCCTGATAACAGCCATTTATATATGGGTCCTTGGTTCCTTTTAGTGGAGAGTGGTATTTAGAACCCATTGGTGTGACCTAACTTCTAGCCATCTCAACCAACAGATACAGATACATATATATACATACACACATACCTATAGCCACACACATCTGTGTCTTTATCTATCCATATTAAAACCAGGAGTACACGCTGCAGCTCTGTTTACAATTAGCCAAGACATGGAAGCAACCTAAGTGTCCATCAAAAGATGAATGGATAAAGATGATGTGCTGTGTATAAATGGTATGTTCAGTTCAGTCGCTCAGTCATGTCTGACTTTTTTATGACTCCATGGACTACAGCATGCCAGGCCTCCCTGTCCATCACCAACTCCCAGAGTTTACCCAAACTCATGTCCATTGAGTTGGTGATGCCATCCAGCCCTCTCATCCTCTGTGGTTCCCTCCTTCTCCTGCCTTCAGTTTTTTACAATGGTATATTGCTGCTGCTGCTGCTAAGTCACTTCAGTCGTGTCCAACTCTGTGCAACCCCACAGATGGCAGCCTACCAGTCTCCCCAGTCCCTGGGATTCTCCAGGCAAGAACACTGGAGTGGGTTGCCATTTCCTTCTCCAATGCATGAAAGTGAAAAGTGAAAGTGAAGTCGCTCAGTCGTGTCCGACCCTCAGCGACCCCATGGACTGCAGCCTTCCAGTCTCCTCCGTCCATGGCATTTTCCAGGCAAGAGTACTGGAGTGGGGTGCCATTGCCTTCTCCAACGGTATATTACTCAGCCATTAAAAAAAAAAAAAAGAATGAGTGAAATAATGACATTTGTGGCAACATGAATGGATCTAGAGATTAACATGCTAAATCAGACAAAGAAAAATATCATATGATATCACCCATATGTGGAATCTGATTTTTTAAATGATACAAATCAACTTATTTTCAAAATAGAAACAGATTGCCAGATATTGAAAACAAACTTATGATTCCCAAAGTGGGAGAATGTGGAAGGGATGGATAAATCAAGAGCTTGAGAATAACATATACATGCTACTATATACAAGATAGATAATCAACAAGGACCTACCATATACCAAGAAAACTCTACTCAGTATTGTGTGATAACTTATATGAGAAAAGAATCTGTAAAAGAATAAACATATGTGTGTGTATAACTGAATCACTTTGCGGTACACTTGAAACTAACACTACTGTAAATCAGCTAAAGTCCAATAAAATTTAAAAGCAGAAAACCATGAGTGCACACTGGTGCTTCAACTGTAATTCAATACGACAGAGTTCATTCTAGACTTCCTGCTTTCCATGTTGTTTATTCACTTCTCTGAAAGTAAGAAGTCTGCCTACCATTATCCACAATAAATTTATTTATCTGTGTAATCTGTATCTTCACATAGTTTTGTCATATATGTTTCGAACAAAAATCTTTTGGCACCCCTTTACATGGCAGCAGGAGAAACATTTTTTAAAACCAATTTATGGGACTTACCCGGTGGCACAGTGGATAAGAATCTGCCAGCCAACTCAGGGGACATGGCTTCAGTCTCTGGTCCAGGAAGATTCCACATACTGAGGAGCAACCAAACCCCTGCACCAACTGCTGATCCTGAAACTCTAGAACCTGCGAGCCACAACTACTGAGCCCATGTACTACAGCCATAAACCCCACACACAGAGTCTACTATGCAACGAAGAGTAGCCCCGCTCACCAAAACTAGAGAAAGCTTGCACTAAGCAGCAAAGACTCAGTGCAGCCAAAACTAAATAAAATTATTTTTTAAATTTATATTTTTAATTCAGATAATATGATTTTTACTTTTAACTTCCCTTATGCTGAGTATAACAGTATTGGCCTCTGATTCTTACTTGGAAACTTACAAGTCTGCCAACCTTTTTATTTTTTATGTTTTTCACAAAGAACTGTACATTTGAGCTGAACTGTAGAACAGGTTCTAATCATAAAGTAGCAAGCACTTTTATCAAAAATACCTGAATTAGCTTTGTCAGGAGATACTTTTGATTATATGTACCAACCTAACTAGGCTCATACTGAAGGAAAATACTACTGGATCATGTATCTGAAAAGTCCAGATATAAATTTGCTGGGGGACACATTTGGCTCCAGGGTTCACATAACACCATCAGGACCCTGTCCCTATTCACCGCTTACCCTTGTTCCACGAGTCTGGCAAGAAGGCTGTGTGAGGCTCCAGATTTGTATCCTCAGCTCCCTGTTAAGCACAAAAGAGCACAACTCTCATCAGTTAAGCACAGGTACTGGAAGTAACTAACTGAAGTAGATTTGCTCAGCTTGGATACATAGGCTTATTCATGAACCAGCTATGACCCGGGGGTACAGTGCTCTATCCACCAGGCCCGGCTCACTCACTCAACCCCCTGAGCCCCGCCTGAACCACATGGAAAAATAAGGGCGATATGGTTCAAAGAAAATGCAGGGAACAATTGGCAGAAGAGGGGCTGAGCAGAAACAACAGATGATCAGTACAGCACTGTATTCCTCAACTCACTAACTGGACAGGAAACAGAGAAAACTCCTGTAAGGAAAAATAAGGATCTACTAGAGTGATTAAGCCCAAGAGAAATACAAATATTTTACTCCAGGTAGGAGCTTTGCCCTATTAAAAATAGATGCTCATTTTTTTAAAAGAGCACTAAAAAATAAAAGAACATTTTCAGCTTTACAGTGACACAGAGAATGTTCCCCTCCCTGGTTTCTAGTGAACTGAATTTCAGTGCATATAAGGTAGTTTTGAATTTCACAGTTGATGAAAACTCCTTAGCTAAAATAAAATGTTAAGCTACTTAGCTAATCATTTTTTAATAAAGCCAAAGAGAACCTCTAGGTATTCTGCTATTCATCTACCATGGCACCAATCATAAATACTAGGAGTCAGAATATTTCAGGATTTTTGGATTGTCGTCACATCTCTTGAGTTTTCTGTCTAGCTTAACCAGACAAACATGTGGCCTTAATTTTTATTATCTGTCAAATAAGAGATTTGTGTAGTTCTATGATTCTGATCTTCTAGCTCTCTGGTCTTATCTTCTACATCTGCATTTTCATCTTAATGGATATTTTGTATAGTATATGGGGGAGGGGTGGAGGGAAAAGATTAATTATGCTGGGGAAATTCTGGTGACTGGAGGTAGAGAAAAGCCTGGACAAAAGTAAAGAGAAGAGGGATTGTAGGAAATGTGTGAGGAAAAAATATTCGATTCTTAGTGGCTGGAACATAGCTTTGGAAGGCAGAGAAGGCAGCAAAGCTGGAAAAAGAAAGATGGACCATGATGTGTTCAGGGCTTTGAATGCTGAAAAATCTGGAATTATCATCTGTGTGGAACAGAATTTTGTTTTAGGATGATAGTATATAAAATGGATACATAGGGAAACAATATTGAAAGAGTAGAGTAACGGGCCTTACAAAATGCTGCCAGTCTGAGGTAGAGCAGTGGAGAAAGGATGGAGGAGATAAAAATGTGACACATGTCATCAAAAACAACTGGTGATTGTTGGATTTAGAGATAAAGAAATGAAGTTGAAGGTGATTTCAGGTCTTTGAGACTAGTTTTCAGGGAAAGATATACCCAGTTGAATGCAGATTCCAAAGAATAGCAAAGACAGATAAGAAGACCTTCTTCAGTGAACAAGTGCAAAGAAATAGATGGAAACAATAGAACGGGAAAGATTAGAGCTCTTTTGGAAAGAGATCGGAAAAAATTGGAGATGTCAAGAGAACATTTCAAACAAGGATGGGCATGATAAAGGACAGAAGCAAAAGAAAATTAAGAAGAGGTGGCAAGAATGTACAGAACTATACAAAATGTCTTAATGACCCAGATAATTATGATGGTTTGGTCACTCACCTAGAGCCAGATATCCTGTAGTGTGAAGTGGGCCTTAGGAAGCATGACTGCAAATAAAGTTAATGGAGATGACAGAATTCCAGCTGAGCTATTTCACATCCTAAAAGATGATGCTGTTAAAGTGCTGCACTCAATATGTCAGCAAATTTAGAAAACTCAGCAGTGGCCACAGGACTGGAAAAGGTCAGTTTTCATCCCATTCCCGAAGAAGGGCAATGCCAAAGAATATTCAAGCTACCATACAATTGCAGTCATTTCACATGCTATTAATGTTATGCTCAAAATCCTTCAAGCTAGGCTTCAACAGTACATAAACCAAGAAATTCCATATGTGCAAGCTGGCATTAGAAAAGGCAGAGAACCAGAAATCAAGTTGCCAACATTCAATGGATCATGGAGAGAGCAAGGGAATTCCAGAAAAACATTAGTTCTGCTTCATTGACTATTCTGAAGTCCTTGATTGTGTGGATCACAACAAACTGTGGAAAATTCTTAGAGAAATGGGAATACCAGACCACCTTACACCTGTGTCCTGAGAAACCTTGTATGCAGATCAAGAAGCAACGGTTAGAACTGTACATGGAACTATGGACTGATTAAAAATTGGGAAAAGAGTACAACTAAGCTGTATATTGTCACCTGCTTATTTAACTTATATGCAGGGTACATCCTGCCAGGCTGTATGACTCACAAGCTGGAATCAAGATTGCCAGGAGAAATACCAACAACCCCAGATATGCAGATAATACCACTAATTGCAGGAAGCATAGAGGAACTAACGAGTCTCTTGATGAGGGTGAAAGAAGAGAGTGAAAAAGCTGGCTTAAAACTCAACTTTCAAAAACTAAGATCATGGCATCCAGTCCCATCATTTTATGGTAAATAGAAGGTGGGAAAGTGGAAACAGTGACAGATTTTATTTTCTTGGGCTCCAAAATCACTGTAGACAGTGACTGCAGCCATGAAATTAAAAGACTCTTGCTCCTTGGAAGAAAAGCTATGACAAACCTAGACACTATGTTTAAAAGCAGAGACATCACTTTGCCAACAAAAGTCCATATAAGCAAAGCTATAAAAGTTTTTCCAGTAGTCTTGTACAGATGTGAGAGTTGGACCATATAACAGGCTGAGCATTAAAGAATTAATGCTTTTGAATTGTGGTATTGGAGAAGACTTTTGAGAGTCCTTTGGACTGCAAGGAGACCAAACCAGTCAATCCTAAAGGAAATCAACCCTGAGTATTCATTGGAAGGACTGGTGCTGAAGCTGAAGCTTCAGTATTCTGGTCACCTGAGGCAAAGAGCTGACTCACTAGAAAAGCCCCTGCTCCTGGGAAAGATTGAAGGCAAAAGGAGAAGGGGGTAGCAGAGGATGAGATGGTTAGAGAGCATCACCAACTCAATGGACAGGAATTTGAGCAGACTCTGGAAGATAGTGGAGGACAGAGGAACCTGGCATGCTGCAGTCCATGGGTTCACAAAGAGCTGGACATGATGTAGCAACCCAACATCATCATCGAGGAGGATGGGAGTAACACAGAGTGAAATGAGGACATGGGGGAAACGCAGGCTTAGAGCGTAGGCTGTGAGCTTTGTTATTGGAATGTTAAATTTCAAGAATTTGTAAAGCAACACCTTTGATTCTTCTACAATGCCTAATGTGTGTTTCTGTAATTGTGCTTAATGCATTATAACAAACCTGTAACGTTCAACCTCTGCTGAGTACCCGCTGATGTGTGACCAGCAGTTTTTTATTTTTCCCTAGTCACATGCCCTTCCTACATTCCTTATCCTTGGCCCCTTTTCTATCAGCTAAACTTGTCTCTTATTTTACGGTGGGGAAAAAAAAGTAAACATCAGACTCACATTCTTCAAATTCTACACTTCAGTATTATCAGACCTTTAATCATATTTCTTTCCTCTTGTCTTAGTAGTGTTCTCAATGCTAGCCATTTGGTCTGGTCTCTTTATCCCACCTCTTCATGTTTCTACATATCTTGCTCTTTCATTTTTTAAAGGAGTCTTCATCTATCCCTTTCCATTGGTTGGAACTTTGCCTAACAGTGTGCCAATTAACAAATCCCGGGACAACCTTAAAACCCCCAGTCTTTCTCTCTTCTAGAGTTGGAAGGGATAACCGAGAGAAGACTTCTCTCAACCCTTCATCAGTGTCAAACCACAGTCCCGCATCTCCCACACTGACTCTGTCACCACCATTCTCCTGGGCAGTGGATTCCTTGATACCCCTCCTCTTCATTCCTGTGCAGCCGTGCAATGCCAGAAATACAGCAGGTGATGGACGAAGATCGGTTAAACTCAACCGTTTCAGTTCCTAGTGATCTTCCACTTAGCAAAACTAAGGACTTATTTTCTGTCATCATACCTGAACTTTGAAATATTCTACACCTTGGTTTTGTTTTAAATGTCTGTTGATTTCTTTTCTTCATTTAAGTAATGTTTTCTTCCATATTTGCACTAGCATATTCCTTTATATTATTTATTCTTGGGTGTGTCACAGAGAAGTTGAAAGACAAGCCCAGTAAGGCTCAAAAGTAAGCCCAGTTTAGGCATTTCCTAGCCAGCCTGCTCCCACTTCTTGCTTCTTAAAAGTCTGCCTTGACATTTTATAGAATATTTTCTCCAGGTTTTCCTCCAGTCACATTATCTACCCTTTTTTTTTAAGTTAATTTATTTTTTAATTGAAAGATACTTTACAGAATTTTGTTTTGTTTTCTGTCAAACCTCAGTATGAATCAGCCATAGGTATACATATATCCCCTCCCTCTTGAACCTCCCTCCCATCTCCCTGCCCTCTAGGTTGATACAGAGCCCCCGTTTGGGTTTCCTGAGCCATACAGCAAATTCCCATTGGCTATCTATTTTACATATGGTAATGTAAGTTTCCATGTTACTCTCTCCATACATCTCACCCTGTCCTCCCCTCTCCCCATGTCCGTAAGTCTGTTCTCTATGTTTCTTTTTCCATTGCTACCCTGCAAATACATTCTTTGGTACCATCTTTCTAGATTCCATGTATATGCATTAGTATACCATTATCTACCCTTTTTAATTGGTAATGTTCTTTAATTCCAATCTTGGGCTTTTTTTCAGTTTAACATTTTCAACTAACGAAACTATCATTTAGTTTCGATACCTAAACATAATCAAATCCTATAGTAAGTATTGTGCATGGCACACAATGGGGATTTAGTTAATTGAAACTTTATCTCTTGTCCTGATCTCCAATGAATTCTTAACCACTACTTCTAAATATCTGTTGATTGGTTTTAACTCAGTGTCTACTAGAGCTTTTGAATACAATATCAGACATTCCCCAAACCTGTCCCCTGCTTCCTAAACTCCCTATATATGAGTTAGTAGCACCATCATCCACCCACCAACATCAGCATGTTGGAAACCTTGGAATTTCCTTAACTTCTCACCCAGTTTGTCCCCAAGCCCTGCAGAGTACATTTGCAAAGTCTGTCAAATTCTCTTATCCCTATTTATCTTAATCAGCATTGCCTAGAACTCTTTTTATCATCTCTTGCCTAGACTTTTTGCAATATTCTCCTAACTTGTATTCATGCTCCACGATGCCTGTAGAGTTATCTTACTAAAATACGTAAATTTGAACATGTCTCTCAAAACCTGCTGTTTGCAACAGCATAGATTTAGCCTGACCATGTAGCCTCATCACTTACCACAATCGCCTGTAAGTCCCACACTGCAACAACTGTAAAACTACATACCGTTTCCCTAATGAACTGTGAGTACTTTCACATTTGTTTATTAAATGCCGATCCTTCTCTTTGTCCTGTAATGGACCCCCACTCTCTCTCCTATTCCCAGTTTCCCAGCTCAGATACATCTTCTGTGCCCACATAGTACTGCTTCTGTCGTTGTTGTATTTGGTCTCTCAGACTAGGCTGACAGACACTGCTGTTATTTATGAGAGTTCAGATTCCGTAAAGTGCTAGGGATAAGAGCCCAAATGCTCCTCTTCTCTGAATGAGGGCAAGGACTACGAGGTAGAAAACAGTGAGTACAAGAGCTTGACAGGGCAAAAATGGAAATAAACTGAACTGGAGGGGGTAACAAACTTTTTAAAGTAGTTTTAAATGTTTATTATATTTAATGGTGTTTGAAGAAACCATGAAGAGGGAGAAGTTAGTACTTGTGAGAATGAGATGTTCAAGAGGGGCTAACTTTGGAAATAAAGACTTCTTTTCCCCCTACCTGAGATGAATGGATGAAATTTTAAATCTATAAATAATGTTTATATAGTGTTTATAGTGTTTAGTTGAAGATGAAGGCATAGCAGTAATTTGATGGCTTTGATGTATGACCAAAGGACAAAGTACTAACTCAGGATAGTCAAACCACCAGTAAGGGCCAGTTCACAAAAGTCAGTTGTTAAAAATTCAGGAACTTTGTCAGCTGATTGTTAAAATCATTGGTAGCTTGAAATCTGCCTTATAGGAATATTTACACAGCATAAATTGGCACATACTACAGATTTGGAGTTTTTCCCTCAAGTTTACAGCACACCTCTAGAATACTTTGGAGCTTCCATAACAGCTGAGCCAAAATGCTTCCAGCTGTTAGTGAAAACTAGGTTAAAGCTGGAGAACATGATCACGTGTTGGACCTTGTCAAGCTTGTTTTGTTTTCCTTGCCAGGCACTCTCTACTATAAAACAGAAAAGTTGGCTAGAGGATGATCAAAAAAGAGTTGGGAATTAACAAAGTAGACTTCAGGATAATGAATTTAAGATATGAGAGAGAGAAAGAAAATGCTGGAATTGTGATGGGATAAGATTCTGGTTGGAATATAGAGTGTTGTTTGTGAGTGTCATGAAGAACAAGAAAGATGTCAGTCAGGAAAGTTGTTTAGATCTTAGATCTCTGTGCAAAACTTTTAGGATGTAGTCATGCTCATATATGGAAAAAAACTGGGCTTGGGGGAGGGGCACGGGGAGGGTATTTCTGTAAAGTAAAGGCAGTGAGTGTGTTCCTAACATCTAAAGAGTGGTTTTTTCGATCGCTAAGTCATGTCTGACTCTTTTGTGACTCCATGGACTGTAGCCCACCAGTCTCCCATGGACAAATGGAATTCTCAAGGCAAGAGTATTGGAATTGTTAGATCATATCTTGAAGTTGCTTAAGGATGACAGTAGGCAATAGAGACAGAAAGAACATGAGCCTGGTGTTTAAGTTATAAGGAAATGAAAACTGGAGCCGGCAGATAAGTTGGTGATTTGGAGACAGCAGGGACACGTATTTAAAATAAATAGCAGAGGATGGATGATTGATCATGAACTGCAAAAGACCCAAGAGAGCAAAGCTGTATTCATTCACCCAGTCGAGTAAATGTACAGTGCCATAGCGATCCTGATACTCACAGACACAATCACCACCACTAACAATACTGAGCACTCAGTAATGGCCGTGTGCGGTGCTGAGTTACACAGAAAGTGGCCCAAGCAGAGGCTCAGACGCCTGTGGTCTGGGCTTAAAGCCAAACAAGGGCATCAAACAATGAGGAGAGTTTTCAAATAACTGAATGTTAAAATCATTAGAAAAAGTATAGCTTTGTTGTCTTTCTGCTTTATGATTTCATATTATTTTTATGTTTAATTAGAAGGAAGATATTGATGTAGAGGGAGCATTTAGGTACAGACACTATAATCTTTTCACCATTCTTAAGGTCCTATTTTAGCCCTGGCTGTCTTACTCCAAGACGATAGTAATTTACTGGCTTTTTTCAGAATAAGGCAAAAATATCTCTTCTAGATGTGAAGATGAAAGATGTAAGCTAGTGAGCTTGTGTGAAAAAAAGAATATTTGGATCAACTTCTCTATTAATATCCACACTTAAGGAGTTATTTTTAAATATATGTTTTCCAGTTTTCATTTCTTAAATTTTCATAGCAATGTCATATTAATACCTTGTAATCTCTAGAAAAGAGCTTGGTTAAGAGCTTGATTTGAAGGGAATGAGGGAATATGTTACCCATATTTGATCCCCACAAATTAGTAGTCCTCGGAGACTTAAATTAGCAAAATATTTTGCATTCATTATATTGTTTTCTAGAAGCTAGTTAGAAAGGAAAAGGGGAAACAGGTTTATATGTCAAGTATTGACCCATACTGCATGAATATAGTAGCCTGAAACCTGTCTCTAAAAAAATAATGTATCCCAGATGCACATAAATTAGAAATGGCATCTGTAAAATCTACTAATTTGAAAAATTCTGGTTTCTGGTTTTTACCTGCACAAATATATATCTTTCTAATAATAGAATAAGTGTCACTAGTATCAAGCAGTGAGTATAACTGCCCTGAAAGCAATATAATTTGAAACTGTAATTCTGTCTAAATTCTTCTTGACTAATATCCTTTCCCTTTTTTAATAAATTCAAGATAGGTCTGCATTTTATTCAGTTTTCTAGCACTCAGACATATATAAATGCCTTTATCCTTTATTATCCTTTGTGATAAATTTTAAAACTTGATAAAAGTTAGAAAATAGATTCATTTTAGGTCAGTCTCCTTACTGCCACATGAATCAGAATATGTCTATTTTTCGTCCTGTTCATGTTCCAGATACCATACTCCTCAGCGTCTCCTGGGAATTATGTAGTAAGTACATTTGGGTTTGTTTGCTCATAAGAATTGATGTTACGTTTTATTTGGGCAATGAAATAGTTGTCCAGATGTTAAAAGAGCCCCTGTGTATTGGCCAAGAAGTGAACATCTGATTTGTATTGAGTTGTTTCGTCTGCCAACCTCAGTACATATGTTGATGTTCATTAGTGAAACAGTTATCAATCTGGCCAAAATTGCCCTGAGTACTGTGTTTTACTTCAGCATATGTTTCTGTAAGCCAGTACAATACCCTGTCCAATCATGAAGAAGCACCCCCAGTTACACAGTGATATGCTTGAATTTGTAGTTCTTCATAATCTACACCCCTGCACCACCCCATTGCCATACACAGAGTCTAATAAGACAGTAAACTTTCTCCCAATCACAAAGAGAATCCGATAGCAGAATGACGACTGATAATTTGGGAGAGGGGTGTTAATTTTCACTGTTAGAAATCAAGAGCACTTATCATTTTGTACATGTTAATAATGTCCAATGATTTATATTTGTCGATTCAGCGGGTTTTACATGATCTCTTGAACTTACAAATGACCTTTTAACCATCACATTAGAATCCATGCTGTGTCTAAAGGCCATCACAGAACATAATTTGTTATACTGTTTAGCAGAGAAGCAGGAATAAATGGTAAAACCGAAAATCTTTCCCAAGGAGATATTCATAGGCGGTGGTTAACCAGAGTAGGAAAAGAGAGTCCTTTGGAAGATCAGTATCAATTGATCGGTTTTACTTTCCATGGAGACAGTGTTCTATGAGCACAGCGGAAACACAGATGGTTTTGGACCTGCGGACTTAGTGCTCAGAATTCCCTTAAGCTGTACAAACTAAGAAAGTAACTTTTTTCATGTTCTCCATGAAACCAAAATGAAAGTTAAAAAGTTTGGGTACAACCTATTTTTTCTTAAAGTCAATTAAAAATACGCTTCATATATAGTCTTATGAAATTGTAAATTTGACATATTTAAAAGTAAATTCAAGCTGTTTAGTAAATAGCAATACATGTATTATTTGGAATAATTAGTGGACTATGTCTGTGTACTCAGAATGAAACAAAAACCTCGCTGTTTAAAAGTTAATTTGACTATGTCCCTCTGAAAATTCTCAAACTCATTGCCTGAATTATCCATTTTGGTTGTGTGAAATAACTGAATTAACTTTAGAGTCACCTAACATCCCTTTCAAACTGATTGTACCTACAGCCTTAGGAGCCCTCACATTAGTCAGCATCACCTCTTCTAATTGATGCGATGGCTGAAGGTGCAGTGCATCAGAGATGTTGTGGTTGAGACTGAAAGAAGAAATAGCATCAATATATTTTTAAAGCATATGAATATCTTTTGGTTTTCAAATGCCTATAAAAACCAATGATACAAAATACAAGAAAATTACAGAAAACTAAATCATAAATACAAATACACATGAATTATTTCTATTTTATGGATTTGTAAAGGCCCTCTTAAATCGTTTCTCCTTAACCTCATTATACCTGATGTGATTAAGTCATGAATTATAAATCAGTGTTATAGGCTCACTGTTTTGAGAAACTTGTCAAAACAATCTCAGTATATTTAAGCTAAATTATATTTTGCATAACAGTGAAATGATTGTGCATTCAAAGAAAGTAAATTATGGAGAAAATATATTGCCTCTGCTGTTTTCAAATTGGATTGTGATAAAGTCTAACTTCTGTTTTTCCTTATCTTATTAAATGCAATGCCTTATTTTCACTGACATTTTGTGTACTTATTTAGGGTCCTCCTGGAGGTGGAGGGCCACCAGGAACACCTATCATGCCTAGTCCAGCAGGTACTGTAATTGAATGAGCCACAAGGGTATTTCTCAGAGTAAAATAATAGAGTACAGAAACTGTTATGAGGGAAAGTTAGTAGTATCCTTTATCTCATTGGCGGTTTCATAAGTTGAGTAGAGGTAGCAAGCAGGAGGAAATAGTGCTCTTCAGTAACTGTTTTCCGATTACTTTAAGCATTTAGAACACTTCTGTTGTGTAGGTAACGGATTTAACCAGAATGAAAACTGTTGATCTGTATGAATTGCCCAATAATTTTATCTGACTAGAAATTTGCTTGAAACTGTGGAAAAGATCCAAATCTCACAGCCTGAGAAAATTTCTGCCCAAGTAACACATGACATAACGGACCCACTAGGTTTAATACAGCAAATCCGACTCATTGTCTCTAGCGTCTAAAATAGATGTGGATGTGCTATCAGCATCATTTATCCTGCACGTCTATAGGTATTTATTAGTTAGCTAATCCACTATGTAATGGGGGAAGTTTTTTAATCTTTTAAACTAAAATACTGCAGTATTCCTGGAATCATGTAATATGATTATTTTAAATGCCTCTCTACTTTGAGACTTAAATACAAACTAGTGAATGTATTGTGTCTTGAGGCCTCTAGTGATATTAATAGTACACCCCTCTTAGAAGTGCCTGGCAGCATGTAGCAAGAGCCATGAACAAGTTCACACCATTTGACTCCATAATCCTACTACTATAAATCATTTGAGGTATAGCCCAAGAATCATGTACAGTGATGCTCACCTGATATAGCCAGCAGTAGACTAGAAACAACTTTCATGCCTAATCCAATTTTAGTGATATTTTTAAATTTTTATGTTTTATGGACTAAAACTTTAGCCATTAAGATTACTGTCATAAAACTTTTAATGACACAGAGAAATGTTCATGATTTAATGCAATGTGATCACAATATTATTTTTAAATATATTACACAACTTCTGGGTAATGAAATATGTGGGAAAATTTTATAATTAGAAAATAATTTTTATTATGTTGCACTCAAATTCATATCTTATGAATTTGTTGAAATCTAAGATATATAGAAGTTTGAAATTAAGTATCATTAATCATACCAATAAGTATTTTTAAGTTTTGAAACCTTAATTTAGAAAAAGCAGAAATTTGATTGGTTCAGAATTTTACTTTGGTTCACTAACTCTTTGGAATGAATCACAAATATTTCATAGATCTCTGTCCTCAGAACATCTTCAGTGAAGTGAAACAGAATTCATTGAAGATAGAATTATATGAATTGAACATCTTGCCCACATTTGCATTCCTTTTGGTAAAGTTAGGGTTTAATTTATGAAGGTAGCATATGATTAACAAATATTTCACTTGCAGTACTTAAAGAAAATTTTTGGAGTGACACTAAACTCTGCAGGCGATAAATAATCTGATCAATTCTTCCTTTCAAGCCAAAAATTGCCACCAGTATTGCTGGCTTTTCTGCATGCTCTTTTATGTACTCATTCTTTATCAGTCAGTCCTCTAATATGAAGCCAGTATGCCTCAGCCTCCAAAAAATAGGTGCCAGAATATCTACAGTTTTTTGGTATATAAATCAGACATTTTCTAAAAAATACCAAACTTATTCCCTCAATGTTTTTTCATTTTCAAATGAAATTCTTTTGATTAGTCTTAAAAGCAATGAATTTTCTTTCTGCATATTTTAAAATATACAGCCCATTTTCCTTTCAAGTTAATTACTAGAATTAGTAAGACTAATAAAGGTGAAAAGCCATTAAGTTTTCCTATGTGTAAAAAACAAACCCAGCTTTTCTGAAAGATAAGTTTTTATGGGATAGCATTTATGTCATGAGTTGAATCTAAGTTAGCAGGTATTTATTGTCTGTAGTATACAATATGAGTAAGACATGGCCCCTTTCCTCCTCTCAGAGAACTTATAACCTAGTTTGAAGCCGGAGGGAAGAATAAGACAAAATATTAACTATAATGCAAAGCATGCACTCACACACTTTTAAGTATCAGGGGAAGTTAAAACTTCTTGGAAGAGGTCTCATCGGCAGTAGGCCTTGAAGACAGAGAGTGTCATCTCAGTAAGTGGAGACTGGGTAGCGAAGCCACTTGAAGGAAAAAGAACAAAAATAAGGTGATGGAAAAGGATGCACATATGCAGGAAGGAAAAAGTAGCCTGAGTTGACAAGCGTATAGTATACATAAAAATGTAAAAATACTTCAGGCCACAAAAGTAGATTAGAAGCTTACTTAGTATAAACAGAGGTCAGCCAGAGGTAGGCATTTCAACTTTCTTAATAATATGATTTGTTAATCTAGATGTTAAAAATAATACTTAGGATTATGGATCACTGTTTATAAACAAAGGATAAATGGCATCTTACTCTAAAATAATAAATTAATGTGTAATAATCACAAAATAAGAGGAAAAGTAATTGCCCATTTCTCACTCTACAATTATTGCCATAAGAAAGCAAATGATTTTTATCTTCTGCCTTAAATCAGTGTAAAACAACTTTTTCAAAGTAGAGGCCTACAATGTTTTATTTAAGAGAATTATATAATTGTGGGAAAATAGAAAAACATTTTATAACTAATAGTTTCTAAATATAAAATATTAAGCCTTTCACTTTAGGCTATACATTAGAAACACCTATACTCAGATACTTAATTAGGACTAGTAATAGACATGAAATGTAATATGTTACATGTATTTATATGGATATACACTACAGTTATTTTTATTATAATTAATCAAAAATAAAATGACTGAAAAAAATTTTATTGGAAGTTGTACTAATGAAAGCTGGCTTTTACGTCAAGCAAGAGAATTTTAATTCCCATTGTATCATCTTGTTCTAATCTCTTTCTTTGGGAAGTAAGCCAGGATATTCCACCAGCTTTTATTATTAGCTAAATAAATTTTTTAAATTGGTATATTAAGAAACCTTAATAAATAATAACTAAAAATTTACTAAATCTGAATTTTAAGAGATTTTTGTTATAGGTATTCATGTAAATTGCTTAGAGAAGTCAAAAGGTTTTCATGTTGTTTTTAAAGAAGGAAAAGTTTACTATAATTTTTTAGACTTTTAAAGTGATATTCCTTTTGACCTGGACTATTCAAGTGATTATTCGTAATATATTAAGTAAATATTCCTAATTTATGACCTCAGAATAATTTCTGGGTCAGAAAATGACTTACAGATACTTGTTTCTGAACATCAATAATGACTATTTCAAGTGGTACAGCTATTAATATACATAGGTGTCCAGATCATCTTTGATTATTATTTTGTGATGACTTGGGCGTAAATTATAATGAAAGATATTAATTCAATAATATTTTGTTTCAGATTCAACCAACTCTGGAGACAACATGTATACTTTAATGAATGCAGTACCTCCAGGACCTAACAGGCCTAATGTAACTATGCCTTTTTTAAAAATTTTTGGAATGTATTTGAAGACTCAAGTCTCTAAGTACATTTCTTTTCCTTGATACTGGCTTTGTATTTTATTATCCAGGACCTTACTGGATATCAAAATATATGTTCTGGGTTGGAAAAAAACATTATATATAACATACATAACAATAGATTTAATATTAGTATAATGTAAATGTAAAGTGGAACTTAATTATAAAATGTTGGTATGTGGCCTTATCTCAAATATCTAATAATTTATATTGACTATTTGAAGGTGACAGGTAGTGTGTAAGCGTTTATGATCACCTCATTTTGCACATCATTAACTTATTCAGGTGGTTGTGCTTTTTTCCTGATAAACTCAAAACTAAATTAGGAAGTTGAATATGCTTGTTTTTCTTTAAATTTTTGAAATCTGGAGTTTAAATATAGAACTGAAGCAGTTATACAGAAAGAATTTGGGCATTTTTAATAAGGCATATGGTTGTGATTTTTCTACAAATGCTTACAGAAAAATGGTACTGCTCTATGAAACCTACATGTTAACAAAATATATTTATAACAATACAGTTAATATATATATATGAATAAAAGGTAGCTCAAATTAAAGAAAAGTAAAAACATGTATAAAGAATTCCCCAAAGTATACCAAAAACTGGGGATGAAATATTATAACTGAGCTTCCTATCAGTGAGGCCAACAAAGGGAATCTTGAAGCCACTGGTGGGGTATGTGGCTAGTCCAAACTGAGGTGTTCTGCAAGTATGAAACACACCCTGGATTTTGAGGACTTATACAAAAAAAATATCTCATTAAAATTTTGTATTGACTATTTTGAAATGGTAATTTTGATCACATAACTAAATAAAACTATTAAAATTAACTTTACCTGTTTCTTTTTACTTTTTAAAGATGGCTGCTACTAAATCCAAATTTATTTACGTAGTTCACACTTGAACTTTACATATTTTATTTCTATTAAGCAGCACTGCCTTCAGTTACCAGTATTCCCTTTATATAATCAAATAGATTCTTTTTCAGGGAAAAAAAAAAGTTTCCTGTCAATAATGTCTAAAAGGTGTTTTCACAGAGATTTTAAAAACATTGAATACAATCATGAACAATGTTCATTTTAGAAATGCAGCACAAATATAGAAAAGCACTTCATACCGCAATTTCATATCTTAAAACTTGATATTTGAAAGGGAAGGAATAAGGGAGGAAACCAAGAGCATATGGTACTGAAGACATTTCTGCAGGCAGCTGAACTGATATCACCCAAGTGTGTTCCATTCTGGTTCTCTCACGTGGTACAAAGAGAAGAGATTCAAAAGAAGTAGACGATGAGCATGTCATTCTTTCAAATATCATTTATTTGAGCCATGGGTAGTAAAAGCCAGTGCCTGTTGAGGGCTCGGACTGCAGTGTTCTGTGCTTGAATTATCATACCTACAGTCAGTGTTGCTTAAAGCACAGTGATGGCCAGATAAAGGGACCAAACCAAGGAAGAGAACAGGCTGTTAGCTTCACTGCCGCCAGTTTCTCAGCCCAGATCTAAACTATGCTTTGGGGGGCGGGGAAAAAAAGGTTGAAAAACAGAAGTTCAAAGTTAATTTCTCTGACCTCTCAGTAGAGGCATACATATTCCAAGTTGTTACTGGAAAATAACAATCCATACTTTTAGGCAACAGAATTGGCATCACCCTGGGAAGATGTATAAGCATATGATACGGGTGAGCTCGGTGATGGAAAGCCATGTTATTTCCACACAGAGTCGGTGATACACAGCATGTCTGCTGAGGCAGTTTTTTCCCCTAAAGCCTCCTTGATGAGTAACCATCACCACCCCATCTATAGGCACACATCTATAGACATACATACACCACACACATACATGCATTCAACATTCTCCACCATACAACATGGAAGAAATTATTTGGGCATGAGAAATTTTAAGAACAAGTGTTTTCAGTATCTTAACTGTAAATATAAGGTGACTATAGATAGCCTATCTTCAAAGTGGAGTCTGAGCTTCCTCCCAAGTATTCCAGGGAGTTGAGGCAAAGACTGAGCAGCGGGTCATGGACTTTTCCACCACCTAGTCTACCACAGCACATCTGTTCACACGTGTGTTGTACTAGACTCCAGATGTAAGGTTTCACTTGGAAATAAAGTAACACTACTGTAAAAAAATGTGAAATATAACTGCTTTTGAATGTCTAATTGTCACTAGACTGACGTGGTTGAGATTGCCAAGACGACTTAGGTGTATTCAGCTATCCCCAAGGCACTAAATGTACTTAACCTGCAAGATGACATTATTTATTATGTCCATTTGAACAATGAGAGATTGTCTGCTATGAAAAAATGTATAATGTTCAGTTGTTCTTATTAATAAGCCAATACTTTTAACAGCTTCTTAAGAATTACCTCTGGTTTATAATAGCAAAATTTGTCAACAGCATAGGAGAGAGTACTTCTCTTCTCACTTGCACTGAAATATATGTGCTTTCTGGTTAAGGATATCTTAAGGAAAAGTTGGATATGGATAAGGATTAGCTTGAAGATCCAGAACATAGAGAAGATGAAATAAGGGAAATAGCAGTGCAGATAGAGATTCTAGAAAGCTGGGGGAAAATCTAGGAAAATAATCTCTATAACTTGTAAATGAAAATAAACTGTAGGAGTATATTACAGTGTTGAAGATAGATATTGTGACATTGAGATAAACAACTGTTTTCACTATGATCACAGTCATTTTTTCCATTTTTTAAATAGTTTCCAATGGGCCCTGGGTCAGATGGCCCTATGGGTGGATTAGGAGGAATGGAGTCACATCACATGAATGGCTCTTTAGGTAAGGATATTAAATCTGATGTTCAGAAATGAATTAAAAACAAAACCTTAATTTGACATACCATGATTTACAAAGTTCTTCTGTGTATAGGAGCTCGTTTTGAAATGCTTCAGCTTTTACCTACACCTGATAGTTCAATCCATAGGATATTTGCTATGATTACTGGAGAACATTTGAAAACTCAGATGTGTGAGAATTGTTCTATCCAAGCTCATATTCACAGGTATTTCCTTTAACCTATGAAAATCTGAGTGCTTATAATAAAAAGAGACGCTGCAGCTTTGGGCACCTGGAGGACTGTGAAGTCCTCCCAGTGGGCCTTTGGTATCTCCCAAGGTCTACAGACATAGTCTCAGAGAACTTCAGTGCTCTGCAAGAATTTCTTGATTTTGTTTCTCCTTTTTAATGTTTGTCTCTTTTTAAAAAGTAAAACTGGTTATCATATTGTGGATAAACTGATTCTCTTAAGAAAAAACACTGCCCATACTGTCTGTATTCATAATAAAGCTGATTTCAAGTAGTGCAAATAATGGTTGAAAACATACTTCATAAATGATGTTTTCTTACCAAATGAAGCCAGCTACCTGCAAGGTGAGCAAAAAGTTCACAACAGTTAGAAACAAGTGGTAAAAAATTGATGTGGTCACACAGCACACTGTATATGTAGGCAGACCAAACGCAAAAATAAAGGAAAAATGTTTATTTTATATCTGTATGTTTATCATCATCATATATCATAAACTATTTTAAAAGTTGACAGTGGGGTTGGAGTTTGTGCTAATTTTTTTCCTCTGAAAAAGAACCATCTTTTACCTAAGTTGGAGAAACCATGCCCATGAGTAACTCAGGTTTACACAGATTTCACAACCCCACCCTAGGTCCCCTTATGGCTCAGCTGGTAAAGAATCCACCTGCAGTATGGGAGACCTGGGTTTGATCCCTGGGTTGGGAAGATGCCCTGGAGAAGGGAAAAGCTACCTACTCCAGTATTCTACCCTGGAGAATCCCATGGACTGTATAGTCCATGGGGTTGCAAAGAGTCAGACATGACTGAACACCTTTAACTTTCACCCTAGGCCAGGAAATACCATCCTCTTATATTCTGAAAAACTATGTAACTCCAGTAATCAAGAAATTACACTTTGATAGACTTTTTTTTTTTACTTTTAAGGATATATACTTATTTTTCTAGGTTTCGAAATATTAATTTGTACAGTCCCATTACGGTGTTTACTAGTCACGTGTGACTGATTTTAAATTAAACACAAAATTCAGTTCCTCCGTCGCACTGCTACATACCAAGTGCATGTAGTCACATTTGCTGATGGCTGTCATGACAGACAGCACAAAGAAACGTTCCAGCATCACACAAAATTCTACTGGACAGCACCATTCTAGAATTTTACGTTCTAATTTATTGCAAAATAATTAACTTTACAGTCTTTTCACTGTAATATCATTTGTAAAAAGATAGCATTTGGTCATAGAAGATTCTCAGTTATATTACTCACTGGAATAGAATTTTCAGAATAGTTTCACATTTACTTGTTATCTATCATGAATATTACTATATATTTTACATAATTACATATACATTTAGTATTTAACAGCTTATTATGCTTGTTTATAACTTAATCATGTTAATAGGCTCTCATTTTATGACTGTCTATTGAATGCTGTGCTATTAAAATACAATATTTTTATACCAGGATAATTATGTAAATAGTTGAAAATAAAGCTAAAACTGTGGCAAGGATTTGATTATTTTTGTTACCTAAGTTGTGATTCCATTTCTTAGGTACAAAAATAAATTAGTATTGATGGTCCATTTTTCCTAAGAATTAAAATAAAACTGCAACATTATATTTTGAAGACATTTTCACTTTTGATGGATTGCCACACTTATTGATTGCTGCCAAAATTTTAATAGTAAAAATGCTTCAATTTGGGTTATTATAGTGAAATGTGGTTCAGAATATTGTCAGGTCATGTTGCAGGTACCCATTCTACATTTTATCAGATTTATAGAACCATTTCAGAAAAGAGATCTCTCTCTTGCTATCTAGTTACATATCTATAAACATATACACATATGTATATTAGTATACACATGTTAAAATTTTGAATTGAGTAGGATATGTATGTCTGCTCTTTCGCTTTCAGGAATTTATGGTAGCAATAGTTATTTTTTTATACAAAAAAAGATGATTGGGAAGTAGTTACAATTATTCTTTGAATTTGCCATCAGATGATACTTATTCACCACATAGTATAGAAAAAAGTAATTTTTTGAGATTCAAAAATCCAGGAGACATACATTGGAAAATACATACAGTATACCTGATTATTGCATTTGTTCATATTAAAGGAATATTTAATTTATAAATAGAATATTTACCTAATAAAGGCTTTTTTTCTCTATTTTGTTTTAGGCTCAGGAGATATGGACAGTATTTCCAAGGTGAGTATTGTATATTCTGTGATTTTAATCTGTATTTTATTCCACACAGAACTCTTATTAAGATTATGAGAGTAACATTATGAATTTTGTTCTTGAATAAGAGCTTGAAAGTAGAAGGCGAGATACAATTAAGTAAAAGTTTAAAATATTAATGTACATAATCTGTGGGAAAGGGTAAAATGAGTCTTTTAAGGTTTCAAAGCATGCTAAGATTCATTTACAGGATGTGATATACATGATTAACTGATACCCAGTGAATAACAATCAGTTTAATCGCATTATGATGTTGCACATTTGTAAAGCAAACTGACATCGTTTAGATAATCTTGAAAATGTAAAGGAGTCTAGAGCAACATGAAAAGAGGTAAATTTGAAAAAGTGATTATTATATGCATTAAGTATTACATTTTTACATCTCATTTGTCATTCAAACCCTTATCAGGCATTGCTGATGTTCTTAATTATTATTATAGTTGCATAAAATACAGTAAGAAAGTAATTAGAGGGAAGTTATCTTAACAGAAGTAGGAAAGTTCCCCTTCTAATAGCACATGTCCATGTTTTTCCCCTGTCAATCATCTGAGTATCTAAAATTAATCCTTTGCTGAGATGCCTTATATTTTTTGAAGAATACCTAAATAGTTTTTAGGTCATGATGAATTTTAAAATAGTTCTCTGTGGGTCAAATATATATTTAGAATGGCTGATAAGAACTAATTATTAACTACCACTAGAGTGACTCTCTCAGAAGTCTGCTTTATACCAATAAATACAGAAATTCATTAAAGGATGCCTTCATTTTAAATTCCACTTTGAATTTATATTCATGTATAATAAAGTAAAATTCCTGATGCCAAGAAAAGTAAAATGAAGTTGAGCTATGGATATTTCCAAATTAAGACTTCAAATTGAGAAAGAGAGAGAGAAGTTTAACTGGCATCCTGACATTATATCTGCATCGCTTGGGTGCTTGGCCTGAGAAGTTTGATATGCAGTTTGGATGTCTGTGTTTAGGAACCACTGGGAAGCTCTTTTTCTTTTCTAAAAATAGGTAAATATATACAATGGGCACTATCTTTCCTCTGGGAAATTATATTAGGTAAGCCTTCAAAAATACTGTTTTCAAAATAAGATTCATTGTATAATTCCATTAGAGACTTCTTTCTCGGAAGCACCTTTACAAACCAGATGACCATGATTATATTGGCTATCTTAGGTATCTGACAATTGATGTTGGCTGAATTGTGCTTTGTGGTCACAGTAAAATGTCTGAAGTTAAATTTGAGAAGCATATTCTAATATCTAAAGATAATTTATTTTACACAAAGGTGGGAATATCCAGTTTGCTTAAGGCCATCTTCCTAAAGCTTCCACTAACATAACCTTGTATACTACATAGATGTAAACAAAATTTTGCATGGGGAAGTACTTTGTAATTATAAAGCACTTTAAAAATTGTTAAGGGCCATAGTGACAAATGAAATACCATCTTCTAATCTACCTTCCTATCAGATCTGTTGCCATGCCATCTATGCTTATTTTTCCATTCCTATTCCCAGAAACAAGTTTTTCCATCACACTGTGTCTACTGCTAGTAACATTCTCTTGCCTAATGATGTACTGTTTATTCTTGCAGCATTAACTGACCGCCCATTGTGTACTTTTGTGTACTAAATACTGCCTTGTACACTGTGGGAAAATACAAAAGACTTCTTTAAATACAAACATAATCTTCGCCCTCAAGTGGTTCATGTACTTAGGCAGGAATTCCTTCATTCAGTAAACATGAATGTGCCAAGGCATTAATCTGGACTATAAAAATCCAAAGTTAAACAAGATATAGTCTCTGCCCCCAAAAAGCTTAGTATAACTAAGGAGACCAAACAAATACAATAAGGAAAAACTTTTACAAAGGGAAGTTCAAATACATTTCAGTTGACCTAAGAATTATGCCCAAGTAATAAACTTGCCACTCAACAGTGTACTAGAAATGACTAGTTGCATCCATCTTCACATGGACTCCCAAGCATCTCATTTCTGCACTGCCCCACTGCTCATGCCAGGTTGCGGGCTCTAACCAGGCTGTCAGGGTGATGGCACCACGATTGTCTGTCCCATCTCCACTACACTAATGGTCACTTTATCTCTAATCAGCAGCATCAAACGTACCGTACACTCCCAATTTTTTCTTCCCTACTTCTTTCCATCCACTGCTTAATTTTTCAGTCTTTCACACTGAGCTATACAAGGTGTCACTAACTTCATTTTACCTATCTTCCTCCTTTCCAACACATATCCAGCTATCTCAAAAAGCTCTCCTCTCTTTTATTTCCTGGGCTCTTTCCTTTTCATCCTATTCTTTTTCTAGTCATTCTTTGTGAATCGGAAGACGATCTTATTTTTTAATAAACACTACTGCTTATTTTTGTTCACAATCCTTCTTGAGCCTCCAGTTGCATCTTCCTAATTCTCCAATTAAACCTGTATTTTTCTTTTTTTCTTTTTATTTTTAATTAGAGGATAATTACTTTACAATAATGATTTCTGCCGTACCTCACATGAATCAGCCACAGGCATACACATGTCCCCTCCCTCTTAAACCTCTCTCCTACCTTCCTCCCAATCCCATCCCTCTAGGTTGTCAAGCATCAGTGTTACATTTTTAAATTTTCCTATTTTAAAAAGTTGTTTGACCAACATAACCATTTTTGTGTACTATAGTCTTGTCTTGTGGATGAAATCTACTGAGATAGTACACAAAACGGAGAAGGCAATGGCACCCCACTCCAGTGCTCTTGCCTGGAAAATCCCATGGATGGAGGAGACTGGTAGGCTGCAGTCCATGGGGTTGCGAAGAGTTGGACACGACTGAGCGACTTCACTTTCACTTTTCACTTTCATGCATTGGAGAAGGAAATGGCAACCCACCCCAGTGTTCTTGCCTGGAGAATCCCAGGGACGGGGGAGCCTGGTGGGCTGCCGTCTATGGGGTCGCACAGAGTCGGACACGACTGAAGCGACTTAGCAGCAGCACACAAAAACAGAGCTGCAGTTACATGCAACGTATGTTCATTGCCACCGACCGTCATAACCTGCTCTGGGCTGGTGTCTGGAACCGTAACCTGCTCCCCGACCCTAACCTACAATGCCAGTACTGAGTATGTCTCTCCCTGTATCCTCCTCATGTCATCCAGGGACCATCAACAGCATTGTTGATGGTTTCCTTAAGACTCCCCAGTTAGCAACTTCTGTTGTTTTCACAACATTTTACAGCATTTACCTCAGATTTTTTTTTAAATGTCCTATATCATTTCACAATTTTCAGATATACCCAATGACCTAGATAGGAACAAGTTTCAGAGATCTGATATGTAGTTCAGTTATGTACAAGGCTGTGTCCTTCTAACTTCCGTCTTAGTGTTCTTATGTACACCACTCCCTGCTCATAAAACAGCTTAATGCTGGGTCACCACGCTGTGAAAAGACTGCAGGGAAAACAACACCGTGAAGTGTTTTATAAGTATTTAAATATTAATGTACTGTTACTTTTAAACTTCAAATTTTTTTTTAAATTAACACTTTGAATCAGGAATCAATATGAATGTAGCCAGACTTTGAGAGTTTTAAATCAAGAAATGTTATCACTTATATGTAGAATCTAAAAAAAGGTACAAATGAACTTATCGACAAAGCAGAAATAGAGTGACAGATGTAGAAAAGAAGCTTTATGGCAACCGGGGGGTAAGCGGGGGGAGGGATAAATTGAGAGATTGGGATTGACATATACACAGCACTCTATATAAAATAAAGAACTAATATGGACCTACCGTGTAGCACAGGGCACTCCACTCAGTACTGTGTAACGGCCTGTATGAGAAGAGAATCTTAGGAAAAAAAAGCATGGGTGTATGCATTTGTATAACTTACTCACTTTGGTATACACTTGAAACACAACATTGTAAATCAACTATACACAATTTTAAAAAATGTTTAAATATAAAATGAAAAAATTTTTAAAGGACTGATACATGGCAGAAGTGCAACAGAGTCTGGGAGCAGCCCAGCTTAGTCAGAGATGCTGTTCCTCTCAGGGTATCTTGCAGGCTTCTGACTAGGGGTCCGAATATTACACGAGGATGGAGAGGGCTTATTTCATCTTTTTTTTGGATACGTCAAAGTATACAGCTCAGATACCCTTATAGAGGTACATTAGATTATTTTTTACTCCCAAGATTACAGTTTGTCCATGAAATGACAAGTCTGTCTGGATCAAAAAGACTGCTAGACTTGGGGTAAATCCTACAATATTTTTTAAAATAAATTTTCCCTTTTTTGAACTAAGTCAATATTATCGTTCCTAATTTTAAAACAGTTGATTAATAATTTATTTTAGTGAGTTGTAGCTTAAGTAATTGCACCTCAATTTTACTTAATTTTTTTTTCCAGGAAATCAAGTTATCCCTGTACATTTCAAAGTTCAGTTATTTTATACTTAGGAAACTCACATTTTCATAGGAAAAACAATTGTCAAAAAAATAGAACCCTCTTTATGCCATGCAGTGGTTCCTGGGCCCTTGGGGTTCACTGGCTAACAGAGCTCCTATGGACTTCAGAGAATCCATGTTCTCAGATCCTCCCTCTGAGGTGCAGAGCACGACAAGACACGAGCTGTATTTCCACCAGCTCATCTACCTGTTTCTGCTTTACACTGTAACCGTATTTTTTAAAAGCCTATATTCTTCTGGGAATAACTCATTCATGAAATTTTCATTTGTATGACGTAAGTCAGAATCCTCAGAAATTTTCTTTGAAAAAAAAAAAAATCTAAAAACTTATTCAGAAACAGAATATAAATGGCAGTGACTCAGGAAAAGACTCCAAAGCCTGGCTTCCAGTTGAAATAACAAGTGCGAGTTTTCACCCTCGCAGTTTATTTTTGCAAGAGTCCCTCGGTCACAGCTGCAGGCCTATGTGCGCATGCTCCGTGCGCCGCTGCCGCTCTGCATTCCCCATCGAGGTGGAGTGTCAGATGACCTCACGTGGCTAGAATCACACAGGAAAATTTAAATAGAGCACAAAGCAACATACTGCTAATTTAGTGTTTGACTGGATAGCTCCTATCAACCATTTTATCTTCAGAGTTTTGAATACATCTACTCAAATGGTTGGAAAGGATTCTAGATCACTCCACACATGAGCCTCCTTTCCCTCTACAAGTACATACTGAATTCTCAAGTTCTAGGGTATTTATTCCTCTTGTTCTTAACTATCGTTAACTATTTTCTTTTTTTCCTTATGGTTCATATAAAAATAATGGCTAAAATCGTGTTACTGATGTAAAATGCATGTAGAATTAAAGGGAAATGTTTATGAAAATAGAGACCTTTGAGTCTGCTTAGTAAAATCACCTGGGGAAGGCATTGTCCCATCCTTTCTAATCAGTGGGTAGCCCACGGTGTTCATCATGGGCCTCCTGGAAATGTTTCTTAAAATCTCCAGAGTCCTAGAACTCCATAAACTGAAGGTGGGATTTTGAATAAATATTGATTCTGAGATTAACATGAAGAGTTATGGTGAGTTATTTGGGGTTTCTGTCTTTTAATTTTCATTTGGGAAAGTATATAGGTCCTGTCAAGGTACCAAGAATGAAATGGAATACATGGTAGAAGTCTGAGGTAGGAATTATATCTACTTTGTTCTTAGAGATGATGCTATAGATCCCATGTTTGAAACAGTACAGTGTAAAAGGGAAATTAAAATCTTAAAAATGCTGTGTTTTCTAAATCTTGTTTACAGAATTCTCCCAATAATATGAGCCTGAGTAATCAGCCGGGCACTCCAAGGGATGATGGCGAAATGGGGGGAAATTTCTTAAATCCTTTTCAGAGTGAGAGTGTAAGTATTCCCTTGACTACATTATTATATCCAGATTTTATTTCTGAAGCTCTTCTTTAGAATAAATGCATAAAGCCATTATTATGATTATTTAGAGTTCAATAGGTTGATCTTTTAAGAGTTAGAAAATGTGAAATTTCTTTGAAAACATTAAAAAATGCACTTTCAACTCTGATTATACGTACATGGTTACAAAAATGAAAATTCTAATAGTTTTTCTACAGAAAACATACATTATGAAGGAATCTACCAGAAACAGGTTGCACGTGTGATCATTTTCCTCAGTCTTCACGTGACTGAAGCATCCTGGGTCACCGCAAAACCAAGTCTGTTCTCAGTACTGCCCTTTGAGGCTCTGAAACTTATCTCTAAGATGCCTGTACTTCACACTCTAGACTTTCCTGCCCGATGTGTTAATGTGTTGTTTACATTTAACCTGAACTAGATACTCACATCATTTTTTGTGTGACTATAGTTTTAAACAAAGGCAGCGTTTCATGTCTACATAAAAATAGCTGCTGCTAAGTCACATCAGTCGTGTCCGACTCTGTGCGACCCCATAGATGGCAGCCCACCAGGCTCCCCCGTCCCTGGGATTCTCCAGGCAAGAACACTGGAGTGGGTTGCCATTTCCTTCTCCAGTGCATGAAAGTGAAAAGTGAAAGTGAAGTAGCTCAGGCGTGTCTGACTCTTAGCAGCCCCATGGACTGCGGCCCACCAGGCTCCTCCATGGGATTTTCCAGGCAAGAGCACTGGAGTGGGGTGCCATTGCCTTCTCCAGACAGCAGCAGAGCAGCAATAAAATTCATTCCTTCATGTAACAGTTACTGAGCACTCGCCAAAGCAATATGCTAGGCACTGGAGAGACCAAAAGGGCAACGTGGCATCTTTCTCAAGGAATGATTACACTATACAGTAGTTAATTAACTGGGTTTTTTTCACACTAGAAATACCTATAGAATTTTTAAAAATACAATTTCCCAGAAGCCTCCCTAGACCCAGGGACTCAGGATTTCCAGGAGTAGGGCCCAGCATACTTCCAGGTGAAAAAGCTTCCTCAGCGATGCTGATCCACATTCTCTGCTAAGGATGCCTGAACTGGAATGAAGAACTTCAGAACCCAAGCTGGTTTCATGTTCACAGCATCAGTGCCTCCAGGACACGTGCTGCCATTATTAAAATCATGGAGGATCTGCCAAACCATAAACAGACTCAGAAGAGAAACCCTTCTGATCTCACCTTCATTTTGCCCTAATTCAACCTTTACCAGAGATCAGAATTTGAAGCAGTAGCTTGTAGCATGCCTAACTTTTACCCAGAATAGCTGCTTCCCAAAATGGAACCCAAGATTGAGTGTTCTGTGGATTCTTTTACTTCTTGGTATTGACCTAGCACCTCTACCTGGGACAAGACTTCCTGTAATTTTAGACTTGACTTCTGTTAAAACTAGACATAAGATTACACTGATTTTTAGTTTGGCTTTTATTTGCATGCTATATATGATTAGTGGGGACAAGAAAAGTATACATAAAATTTTGCATTAAAAAAAATCAAAAGATTAGCCCATCAGTGATGAGGAAACAGAAAAATGTGAGAAATTATGTAGTTTGTCATAACGCTTAGGGTTATAGGATTTTGTTTTTTTAGATCCTGGTTCTTTCACTAGTTTGCTTCAAGACTATGGACAAATTAATTTTAATTAGTTACTATTCTCTTTATCTAATTAGAGACATTAATTTCATTTTATGTTAATTCTTCCAGTAACAAAATTTTATAATTCAGTGAGGTATATGATAATTAATTCAGTTCAATTAGACATGCGATGAGCCTGTAGTATGCAGAGCACTAGGTTAAGGACAAAGTATTCTGAAATAAACATAACACATCCCTAACCTCAAAGAATGCAATCTGATGGGGAAAATGTGTTCACACAACTAATTAAACCACGTGTCAGATTCACAAGTACTGTAATAGATAGAAACCATGTGTTTAAAGAGCACTGAGGAAATTTATCAGCTTTGTATTGGATAAGAAAACTTCTTTAAAGAGATCCCGTGTGACTTTAACTTTAGGGGCCGAGACGAGAGGAACTCTCCCCACTCTTCCTTCCCAGACCTTGTTGGTGACAGCTTGTTCGTTGGGGAGGGGCCAGCTTCATAGCGGGCATCAGAGTGCTTTTCGTGGTGATCAGAAAACCAGATAGAAAGGAAGTTTAAAATCTACTTTGTGTAAACACCAGCCTCGCCCTCTGGCCCCAAGTGGACTATGCACACACCAACCAGCACACCCCTTTGGGACTGTGTGCACAGCACAGAGAGCAGCTGAGTGGGGCTTCCCCCTGCCCTGGCCCGGCCTTGCTACCCTTGAAGCCAGGAAGCAGGTAAAATGCCAAGCTGCTATGCAAAGTTACAAAAAAAAAAAAAAAAAGCCAAAAGCTCCAGCCTGTCTCCCCTCCCCTCTCTCCTGTCCCCACTAGAAAAGTCCCCCAAAGAGAACTACTTGGATGGGGTGGAGAACCTGCCTCTGCCTAGAGTGTAGTGCAGCCCTGGAAGCAGGTAGCGCAGCCCTGGAAGCAGGTCCACACTGGCCCCCGGCCGTCCCCCTCTCCCTGCTGTGAGGGGTCTCCACTATGAATGACGCCCTTGTTACGGATTCTTCTATTACATTTTTGTTTGCACTTTAAAAGATCAAGAAACAGAGCAGAGAGGAGGAAGACAAAAGAAATTCATTGCAAACTGTAGTAGTATGTAGACATATGTAGACAAATGTAGTAAGGCCTTAAAGCCGTACATAGACTAGGTATCTCTGCTAAGTTAGCTTTACTATCATCAAGGAAAAGCAGAACTACTTAATGAATTCAAAAAGAAAACATTTCCCATGACTAAACATGCAAATCAGATTCTAGTGTTTAATGCACATAAAGTCTGTAAAGCCAAAATTTTTGAGCAGTCTGCCTTTTGAGGGCTTGTCAGTCTTTATTTTGAAGTTTAACCACAGAAGAAGCCTGGGAAAGAAGCAAACGTCTATTAACTGATTGCTACAGACACTGTCCCAGTTATTTCACACATGCTGCTTAATACAATCCATATACAGACGGAAATGTCCCCCCAAAGGCAGAAACCTTGAAGTGCCAACGCACTTTATGTAGAAAAATGTGAACCAAAAAAATAGAGCCACTATTCAAACTCTTTGGGGCGGGGGAGGAAATCATAAACAAGTCTTTGTTTCAAAAAACAAAGATGCCCCCTAGTGTTCAAACTCTAGAAAATGTTTGGTTTTGAAAACAATACAGAAAGGTTCAATTCAAAATAGTGCTTCATGCCTCTCAGGAGAAAGCAGTCTTATTTCTTGAATTAATTTAGCATAATACTTTGCCATAGCATTGAACTATAATCAGCTGAGTAAACATGCTGTTAAAATAATGTTGCCAAATAGGAATTATCAACCAAGCAGTAGATCATTTCTTATTACCCTTACTGCCTTTGGTCATTTTCTGCTATTGCAAAGAAATCACATATGCCCCCATGTATTTTTTTGTTTACATAGCCACATACACACTAGATTTATTTCACTTTAGTTCATCTCATTATCTCTTATTTAATAAGAAAAGAAAATATCTAGATGCTTAGAAATAAACATAAGATCTGAAGTGTTCTTAAAGTGTATGAACAGAAACGCACACGCATTGGTTGAAGAGTTAATGGGTGCTTCCGATGAAGTCCATGGTACGTGAAGTGGGTACAATACATTCTCTAGTTCACGCTTTACATGCTAAACCAAACACTGATGCAGTCAACAGCTTTGTAAGGCCTCCCGCATAAACACTAGAATATGCCATGGCGCACTGATGCAGTGGCACAACAGAAGCATTGCAGTGTGGCCTCAGGACAGCGCGCCGTGAATATTTCACGTCTCTAAGTGCCAGCAGCAGCAGCAGCAAGTACGATATCCCATTTAACACCTACTCTTTCTTTACTTCTGGAAAAAAATGTCAGCTGTTTCTCTTCTGCTTGAATAGCAATAATAGCAAAATTCCTTTTTGCTTGCACATTCTGTGCGTTTTCCTAGAAATTGTGTGATTTCCCTCAATCTCACTTAGTTGAAGCAGTTTCAATAAAGGCAACAGCAGATAAGTGGTTTACAGCCTTAGCAGTGCAAATAGCCCATCATTTATACAGACAGTTACACACAGTCTATTTTACTATTCCAAATATACTCAGAGCCTCATCTTACAGTTACTTGTACTTTCAAATTTTAAATTTTATTAGATGCTTGCTAATTTTTCTGAGTTGTGTTGCTTAGAGATGATGCTTCCATCCTTTCTAAATCTGGCCCTGACTTTCTCGGTGTACCCTATTTTTCCACTCAGTTTCCTCCCTGAATAAACCTAACTCTCTTTAACTTCCCAATGAATCTGTAACAGATTCTCATTTTACTGTAAGATTTGCTTGAGACATTTGAAATACTACAGGTTTAAAATCTTAACAATTGCCAGTGTTAAGAAATAGGAACAACCAATAAACATGCTTGGTAGCAGGGAATGTGCTCATATATTTGTTTGCATATATGCATACTTTTAACAGTGTATAATTAGAATGAATACTGTAATGTATTCTTAACAATATTACCTAATGTCACTTGACATATGAATGAACTGGAATAATCCTTATGAAAAAAGGATTCAGGGATTTTTAAAATCCGATTATTCAGGATGTGCATTAAATGAGATGGTCTGTAGAATTAATTATGACTTACCCAGAAAATTTTTCCAACATACCCTTTGAAGTCCTTTCAGAAAAGCTTTAAAGGCTTTTACTGTTTTTAGATTGGCACAATATACCCATTAAAGTCTTTGTCTTTAAAATAATGATCGATGATCTTGCTGTGTTGTTTAAAATTAAATCCAGTTAAATTTTCAGGTCCTAAATTAGACTAGCTACATCTTAAGGGCTTAGTAGCCATGTGTGGCTAATGGCTGCTGTGCTGGACAGCACAGAATAGAACATATCCATCATCACAGAAGGTTCTGTGTGCAATATGACTGATTCACTGATTCTTACTATAAATAACAGTAGCCATAGAAAGCATCCCTGATCTGGGAAGATCCCCTGGAAAAGGAAATGGCACCCACTCCAATATTCTTGCATGGGAAATCCATGGACAGAGGACCCTGGTGGGCTATAGTCCATGGGGGTCATGAAGAGTCAGACACAACTTAGTGACTGAACAACAACAAATTTCCTGTGCCCGTTTTGCCATATTCTAATGTTTTATACTTTTGATAAGACATTGATACCCATTTATCTTGTTTAGTTTTGCTCCTAAATGTCAAATACCAAAATATAATTGTTTGTCGAAGTCTGTGGATAGCTTGTGGGAGCACCTGTCATTCCTTGTCGTGGAGATTTGCATGGTTTCTCCTGATGAGTTGGGGGTAGATCCCCTCCCAGCACAGGGTCAGGGTGGGCTCCACTTCACAGATCCTTGTCTATGATTGTTTGGGGTTTGGGGCTTTATTTAACTTTGCTTTTTGCTGCCACTGTCAAGCTTAAAGGGGAAAACATTTTCTATCAGATTGAATCCCCTTTGTCTTTTCTAGCAGTCTCCCCTTCTATCAACCTACTCACTGTACTCCACCATGGAAAGTCAGTAACATGTCTAATTTAGCTTTTCTAAACTGAATGGAAATTTGAGGCTATTAAATGATTAACAAGTAGATTTTTTCTTGATTGGACCTGTGTTTAAAGAATTAACAATCCTCCTCTTAGGCTCTGGTGACCCGTTTTCAGGCCTAGTTGTCTACTTTTACTCAAGATCAATGTGGGGTTTTGGGTTTAAGCCATAGATAAACTCTGATGCCTTTCAGTCCAGACTTCTGCCAGCTGAACCACTGTCGCCCTGCACTCTTCCCTGGGAAATCCTGCTTTCTCCATATTAACAAATCCATCCATATCTAGTCCACACCTTATACCTCATTTCTGATTCCTACACCGCCTTAGTTCATCTGGAGTTCACATCATCTGTTCTCTCTGCTCCCTTTTCAGAAGGTTCATGCCCTTCTTCTCAGGATCATCATTGTTCCTGGTTAAGCCCTTGCAGAATGGACCAAACCCTCTCACTTTATCTGCCTCTTTCCATGAGGCACAATCATTAGTACCACATTAAAAGGAATTCCCTTTTACCTTGGTCCTCAGTTCAGTTCAGTCGCTCAGTCATGTCTGACTTTTTGTGACTTGTGAACTACAGCACGCCAGACCTCCCTATCCATCACTAACTCTGGGAGTTTACCCAAACTCATGTCCATCGAGTTGGTGATTCCATCCAACCATCTTATCCTTTGTCATCCCCTTCTCCTCCCGCCTTCAATCTTGCCCAGCATCAGGGTCTTTTCAGATGAGTCAGTTCTTCGCATCAGGTGGCCAAAGTATTGGAGTTTCAGCTTCAGCATCAGTCCTTCCAATGAACACCCAGGACTGATCTCCTTTAAGATGGACTGGTTGGATCTCCTTGCAGTCCAAGGGACTCTCAAGAGTCTTCTCCAACACCATAGTTCAAAAGCATCGATTGATGTACTGGAGAAGGGAATGGCAAATCACTTCAGTATTTTTTGCCTTGAGAACCCCATGAACAGTATGAAAAGGCCCTGGTCCTCAGTTTTCTATAAAACATATAAAGTATTTAAGAGCTCATATTTACATCTAATCTGGAAACCCCCTTCATCCAGAGACCATTCCATTTGTAGCAGATGCTTCTCCCATGGCAGATGATCTAGAATGTGTTGTCCAAGACAGAGGCCACCAGCTGAATTTAAATAAGTTGAAGTTAAATCATGTTAAAATTTTAGTTCCTAGCCACATTTCCTGTGCTCAAGTTGCCACATGTGGCTGGTGGCTTTCGTGCTGGACACCACAGATTGTGGAACATGGCCACCATTGAAGTAAGTTCTGTTGGGCGGTGCTACTCTGGAACTCTTCCATCACAGTCTATTCCTCAAGAGTATGAGGGCACATCGCAGCACTGTTTACAGTAGCCCAGACATTTAGCAACCTAAATGTTCATCGACAGAGGAATGGATAAAAGCAGATGTGGTACCTATAGACAATGGAATATTACTCGGCCATCAAAAAGAATGAAATAATGCCATTTGCAGCAACACGGATGGACCCAGAGATTTTCATGCTGAATGAAATCAGACAGAGAAGGAGAAATACCATATGACATCCCTTACACGTGGAATCGAAAAAGAAATGATACAAATGAACGTACTTACAAAACAGGAAGAGACTCGCAGACTTAGAGAACAAACTTATGGTAGCCAAGGGTGAAAGATGGAGGAAGGGATAGTTGGGGAGTTTAGGATGGACATGTACACACTGCTGTATTTAATTTTTTCTTAATCTATGTGTTGTATTGAAGTATAGTTGACATAGTGTTTCAGGTACCCAGCAAGGTGATTCAAATATACATGCACACATATTTTTCAGGTTATTTTGCCTTATAAGTTATTACAAAATAGTGACTACTTTCCCTGTGCTATACAGTAAACCTTTGTTGCTTGTTGCATATCTTTTTTTTTTTTTAATTAGAAATGTAGCATCTGTTCATACTAAGTCAAACAAATGGAACCCAAATGTCAAATTTTTTAGTTAGGTAAAAATTCATGTTTTCTAAAATATATATTATACATACAATTTACATATATATATACAAAAGCTTTTCTACTATGCTTGATAAAGGCTTGAGAAAGAACATCAAACAAAAAAGTGATGGAGAAATTGGAAAACAAACTAAATGAAATGGGAGCACTGAATATGAAATAGAAAAAGTGAAACAAACTAGAGAAAAGTAAAAGATCATCATAGAGTCCAGGTGTTTTTAAACATGGCTGCTCGTTAGAGACACATCTGGAGTTTTGGAGAAAAAATAATACCTGGGCCTTAAAGTAGATAACCAACAAGGACCTACAGTATAGCACATGAAACTCTACTCACTTATGTGGCAGCCTGGAGAGGAGGGGAGTTTGGGGGAGAATGGATACATGTGTATGTGTGGCTGAGTCCCCTCACTCTCCCCCTGAAACTATCACAACACTTAATCAGCTATACCCCAATACAAAATAAAAAGCTTTAAAAAAAGCTTTTTATGAGGGTGTATCGGCATCATTATCAGAGTAACTGCTCTATTTATCATTTATAAGACTATGTTTCCAAATTTCTGAAAGCCTCACCTCTACTAGTGGTCAGCCTCAAACTGACAAGTAGCACGTGGCAGCAGAGCCCCTACTTCCGCCCAGAAGTGCTTGTGGATTGAGACTGGAGTCAGAGTTTCAGGGAAGTTTATATGCTGAAGTATAGATCAGACTCTTTAAGTATTGATATTTTTTCAGTGCTCTAGTGAGGATTTCTTATGGCCAGCTAGAAGTTCAGTTATTAATCCAGCATTTACTGAGCACATTTCTGTGTTTCTAATAAATACATAGTTTTAAGGGGTTTATATTCAAACCTCCCAAAACCCCTTTAAGACTAATACTGTCATTAAGCAGAATTAACAGGTGAGGAAACAAGCACCGACAGGCTAGTAGCCTCCCATCTTAACCAAGCTAGCAGAAAATGAAGACTAGCCTGCCCCTCATACTTATTTCATATGGTTCGACCTCGGGCTAGATTTTTGCCCTAGTTGTTCCGAGGGCCCATAAAACCTGAATCTGGCTAGAAGAAAAAAAGCTAAGGGACCGGGTAATTATCAACCCTTTACGCTCAGAGAGAGGACAGGACTGGTTGCTTTCCAGAGGAAATAGTTATCATTTCAGGACAGTCAATTCTATATAATTTACTCTTTTCCTGCTTGCTAAATTTTTATGGTGTATTAAAAGCTTGTTCATAAAAAGCATTAAAATTCACAGTTACTATTGTTTACCAAGAGGGATGTCAGTGGCCTGTAGAAGTGTTGTTAAAATATGGATTCTTCTCTCCTAGTACTCCCCTAGCATGACAATGAGTGTGTGATCCATCACCAAGTCTCCTCATGGAAACCACAATGAGTCAGCCCTCCACAGAACTACTACGGAAGAAAATTATTCATCACAGTGTACAGTTAAACCGAGGAATCTCAGTCACACCAAACCAACCTTTTTATTTCCTGCTCTCTCCCCTATTTTGTGAAGAAAGCGGGTCCAAACGTGATTCGAACAACTGTACGGAGCGGCACATTAGAATTGCCCTCAACTGAACTGCAAATGATTATCTGTGTATGTATATGTGTGGGAAAGAGAATGTATTGTATGTGCGTATGTTATATGGACACATGCACATACATGCATTGACCCACAGGACATTGTAAAATACTATCACATGACATCTTAAGTAGAATGAGTAGGGACTTTTATTCCATCCTTTTTTTCACGTTTACATTTTAATTATTAAAAGTTGCTCCTGCCCCTCCCTGAACTATTTTGTGCTGTGTATATCACTGCTTTATATAAGTTATTTTTTAAGGTGAACTCAGATGTTATGGTTTTGTAAATGTCTGCAATCATGGATAGGAATAAAATCGCTTATTTGAGAGCTTTCATTAAATCGCGTGTGATGCAAGTTATCCTGTGAATGACAACGTGTACTAAGAAAAGAAGTGTGTCTTCATCTTTATGTCAAATCGAACAATTTCTCAGTAACCTTCAGTGAGTATTTTTGTACTTTTTATGTAGGAAAAAAAAACTTCAAATCAACAGAAGCTTAGCTGGGGCCTAACACAGTATATTTCTGCAGTAACTGCTCTAGGTGGAATTCTTGATTTGGCTTAGATGATACAGAAAATCAGTAATTAGTCGCAGTTGCTTAAACCGTAGCAATAAAGTGCCAGGGGTCATCATATTTTTAGCAACACATTTTCTCTGTAACACGATAAAGCCCAGACGTAGTAACTATTTGCTTGAATTAGTCACTTGTCACCAGGAATGCTAGAGCTCAGTTTTTTAATAAGATACTAATGTGAAATGGTGCCTCATTTTTATTCAGACTTCTTGTGAACATTTTCACATAGACACTGCAGAGAGATACATTCAAATGATTGAGGCTTTTAGCACAAGGGAGAAGGAAAATTTTAATCACACCCTAGGGGTTCTGTGCCACTTCTCTACCCCTGTATCTTACTAGTGGCAGAATTGACGGTGTCCCTACTCGCTGGCAGCAAAGCAGGTGCTGTGTTCCCAGGATATAGGACTTTTATTAGAGGGAAATTATTGTAGTCATTGACATCAGTCATATGAATCTACTTCGTATAACTTCAGAAAACATTAGAAAAATTTAAACAAAACACTTCCCTTATGAAAACACATTGCTCTGTGGCCTTTTCCAGATCTTGTGTGTTTCCTGTGTTCCATCATACATGTAAACGCCAAAGTTATAATAGAAAAGTGTGAAGACCAGCTTTAGACTCTGAAAGCTAAGATGCTGATCCTTCCTGTTAAAATTGTAAACAACTATATATCCAAACTCAAGAGATTTTGAAAAGCATTGTTTAATCTCAGGTAAGGGGCATCCATCTTTCTGGAGGCAAATGGTCTCTAACGTGACACTTTGGCATTATATTTACTCATCATTGATCCTAGATGACTGACTTCTCTCAAATCCACAAGGATTTATTCCTTCTGAAAATAAAGATTTTTGCCTGTGCATGACAGGGCTGCTAGGCAGAACTGTTAAAAGGGGAAAAGGAAGTTGAATTAAAATTTATGTTCCAGATTTAAACTAATCAAACTAGTTGCCATTAATCACACATTGTGCAGGGGCTAGGACTGCACACTGGAGAGCAGCTTCAGGCTCTCAAGCTGCAGACAGGCTTTCATGAAAAATTCAGACCACGAGGTCTTTAACTCAAGCCAGGGTAGCCTGGAGATGACACCTTGTACAGACACGTGAATTTTCCAAGGATAATTTTAATTTTCACTTTGTGATAGTTGTGTGAACACTGACGGTCTTGTGATAAGCTTAATCTTATAATGCTAGAATTTTGAAAACTTTTGTTGACTCTTTTCTCCATTGTTAGTGATCTTGAATTTCTTTTATTTGCCTTCTAAGAAGGTATTGTTTCTTATTATCAAAGAATCGTGAGCATGATTTTACTTGCTCTCATTTTGGGGGTAATATTGGAATGTGGATGGCAATATGGGTCCCGTTATTTCTAGCCTATTTGGTTAAAAGGAAAAAAAAAGTAAAAACCAAGGTATAGCAATCAATTCAGCTTAAGTATTTTTTCTTGTCTTGGAACCCAGATTAAAAATAGCTAGTCCTTTAAGTTTCAGACAGTTGAAAATTTGAAGAAGCTGTATTCAAGAAAACCAGAAAATAAGGACACTTAATTCTAACATCAAATAATTTTCTCATCCACCAAATGGAAAACAGTATATCTGTATATTAATTTTGTTTAGGTGTTGAATCATTTAAACCTTATCCTTTTCTCTTTTCACCTCATGCATTTGTGTTGGTCTTTATGTATACTACCCTTTCCTGAGTTACTTTTAACATTTCATCTCACAGTAACATTAGCAATTCTTGCCTACATTGAACATACAAAATATACATGTGTAATATAAAAATAAATAGGTGAAAACATTAATTCTTATCACTCTGCTTTGCATTCTGCCTAACTCACCATAGTTGAAAATATATGTCAAGTTATTTCTAAGGTATGTATGTCTTTGATCAGCTGTCTTTCTTATAGCAAGATTGCACATGGGAACAGAGGCTGGAGCCACCATTGATCTGGTAACAACCCACGGCTGTGATGGGTGAATGTTAGTGCTTCTTCCCAAGTGTTGCAGTTTGGACTCAGTTTCTGATGAACAAGAATTACATAGCTGAGAATACGAGGTTAAGATTTCTCTGTGGCCAGAAAATTAATAAATCTGCTCCGTGAGTCATGGAAAGTGCCTACAACAATCATTTCTCTCCAGGAATAAAATAGTGAAAATGTCCATGTCTTTTTTTATGATTCTCTAAGCTCTCTGAACTCTGTTGCATTTCATAGGCTCATTCAGTTAACATTCTTCCTGTGGTTTGAAAGAGCAAATGAAAATAAAGGAGTTCAGTTTGGGAAATGTGGAAGCCCTACATCTGTCCATACCTTTTCTCTATCATTTCATTCTGAGAATATATAGCAAAGCATTTAGTACTGAGCCCTTGGCAAAAAGTTTTCCACAGTCCTTAATGCCATGAAGTCTTGACTGGCCTTTTTCTTCATGCCCCCCTCCCAATCTCGCATCCTCCAGTAGAAATAAAAAGTGAACATTTTTACCTTCTCAGCCCTTGCAGTTTTCTTCATACAGTATACAGTTTTCCCAGGGGGAAAAAATTGCAGTTTCCACGTTTAGATTGTCACTGTTAATTGTGTCAGTGAACCATACCTTGAGAAATACTGGAAAGGTGAACCGCTACCAACACACTTCCATTTGGCATATTAAACTTGTGTGTGTGTGTACATGTGTGTTGGGGGTAGCAATGTGAAGTTTGCTCACAAAACACTTCCATTATGACTTGGATTGTGCTATAGCCCAACTGGTAACTATTAATTCCTTCCTCTGATTGTGTTTTATTTCAATGGTAAAAATTAGCTGATTTAAGTCATTTGGGATGGACAGAGTAATGGAAACTATAAACAGATGGCCTCGCCTGCTTCACATCCTGTGCTAGCTTGTCCACATTAGGCTTTCTTACGAAGGCACTGCATCTAAAGGTAAGAGCGTAAGGGACCGCCTAAATCCTCGGTCACTTCACTGCCATGAATTGTGCAATAATTACAGTCTTTCGATGTAGACATTTGTTTACATTTGTTTAGAAGAAATTGAATTGACATTCATCTGTTTCACCACAAATGTCAACTTTACCCATGGACTGTAATTCAGATTGAAAGGAAGGACCTACAGATGAAAACACCTGAGACCTCTTAATTACTTTTCTGAACTTTGTGCTAAAGAGAAATTCTCAATTGAGTAAGTCTCCTAAGGAGTATTTCCTCTAAGTTCCCCATGTTAACTTAGTGTAATGGTCTTCCTGAATAGAAGAAAAATAATTTCTATAAGTAGTTTAATGTAAATACTTTTGCTGTCTACAACCTTAAATATGTAGACAAATATATAGATACTGTAAAGTTTCAAGTGGGATTGAGTCTTTTCATGTATAGAATTACAGTTTATCTTCCACCACCACCCCTTGTGGATTTACTGTCTTCAGGACTGGACTCACTCCAACTATCTCAGTCATTGAAATGTAATAGTTTCCTGGAAATATTTGGCATTTCCATTTTTTAAGTAAGATGTGCAATTAGCATGACAAAGGCAAGTATTAATATTCCTAGAAAAAATATTTATTCCCAGAACTTATTTGCAGTTAACATTAAAACTTTATCCCACTTTCTCTTTTGTGTGTGCCAAATGACCTCAGTATATTGCCCAGAAAATGAAATTTGGATTCTTCATAGTGTTCTCAGAACACAAGACAATGTGTTATTATCTAAATTACCATCATGTCCTGACAGGTAAATGCAATTAATCATCTACTTATTAGAAAACAATTCAAATAACCTTTCCAGTTTACATAATTTGAAAGTAAATCCACTTTAACCTTAGCAACACCTTAGAAATGCTTTTAATATAAACAACAGGTCAAATATGTATGTGACTTTCTGTTGTATTTCAGAATAATTATCCATGCATTGAAACAATTAAAAAAACTTAGCAGAAATTATATGTTATAATGAATAAAGAACATGATGTTGTTTCAAACATGAATGGACAAGTCTTTACAAAGAAGATTCTTGTATAGCCATCAGCTTATTGTATTGTTTAACTGTGATTTTAAGAATTGAAGATGTTTTCTTACTACATGTATTTAAATGTTACTTACAATGTCTTCCTGGAAAAACAATTATTTGTAAGGTTTTTATAAATGCACAATTAATGTATAAATATAGTTGGAATCTGGGATGACTCTTCGTAATCTACTATTTTTCATTCCACCATGGCCACCAGCTACCTGATACATTTTGTAAATTTAGCATCTTCCTGTGTGCACACATGTGCATTATTACATTTTCAAATGGATTTATCTCTGTTTGTGTAAAAATATCTGAGCTATTCATGTAGTGGGAAAGGTTGCCATAAAGCTGTACATAAATATCCATTAATTTCACACATTTTCACATTTAATGTTAAAAATGCACTATTTCATTTACAGTTTCTACCTTTTCATTGCTAGACTAACTTTATTACTTATTGAAAAAGGAAAGGAAATTGTTCATATAAAACTAGCAGAAATGCTTTCTGAATGATAAGAATTGTAACTAATGTGGACATCTGTGTCTCTAATTGAATTAGACGTTCTGCTTTATGTAAAACCAGCAGTCTTGTATCAGAGAATTTATTTATATGCATTTAAATAGGTTATGATGAGTGTCTAGCTTTTTATAGTCAGATAACTAAACTTTGACTACCACAAAGTAAGTAATATTATTAGCAAAATTAATGGATAAAAGTTCAGTATTTTATTCCAAGTAGGATTATACATAATGCAGAAATCTGAAGTTATTATGCACATAATTCATGTAACATTATGCTTCTTCTCAAGTACATTCATCTTTCTAATGAATTACACAGATTGTCACCTCAGTTCACCATGAGCATTTATTTACCCACATAAAAATTCTGAAGTAGGTTCTGTGCACAGCTCTATAGATAAGAATATAGAAGGAGGATGGTCTATAATTGAGGTTAAAAATAATTCATCCTAGGTATCAGTGGAAATATATAAATTATTTTTTCAATAAATTCTTAAAAATACTGTTTCTGTAGTAGTTAAGAGGATTTAATGTTAATGATTTCTAGAGCATTATGGTTTTGATCCAAATGGGGTCTTCTAGTTCAGAGATGCCACAGATTTGTGCATAGTGTTTAGAGAGGGGAAAACTGTAAATCCCATTGGTCAGACTCCTTACTGAGCTAGAGGTTACCTCAAGTAACTTATTAAAATGACAGTTTTGGCAAGATGTCTGGATTTCTGGCTGATGGAAGGTAGGTAGCAAGGCAAGAGAAGAGTCCCTGAATTTAAAACAGCTAGCATCCTATAGCAAAGAACTTTCTCAGAAGGTGTTAAACTATTTCTGATTCTATGAAAGTGGTATTAACGGCAGTAGCATCATGTAGGTTCCGAACAAGAGTAACATAGATAAACAAAAGTCGGTAGAATTAGTTTAATTCCTCCTCAGCTCCTTCTGGTGAGTGAGATAACAGTAAAAGAGTGGGAAAGGAAGGGTGAGGGGCCGGACACACACCCAGTCCCACACAGTAAGACTCATCGAGTGTTCCCATAGCTCAGTGTATCCCTCAAGGCAAAATAAACCCTGTACATAGAAAGGCATAAAAATTAAAAAGAAATTATACAAGTTTTATTCCCTACAAAACCTGTCTGATGAAAAATATGGTAGTGCTTTTTAGAAAGCCTCAAGTCAATAGACATCACACATTCAAGTGTTATCTGTCTCATTCAGTTTGCAATGTTTCCCTTGAAGTCTGTGGGGCTCAGCTTGGCTACAGTTGCATTTCTCAGCTGCATTTCTCTTTGCATTTCTCAAATTTTCCTCACGTGATTGTATCTTTGCATCTTACAGCACATAATTCTTGATGGTAATAGGAAGGAAGCTCTTGATATCTACTCATGTCACATGGAAAACTTTGCTTTTAAGTGTGCTCACAATATAATCTTGGTTATCACATATAAAAAACAAAAATTTGAATACAATTTGTAAAAGAATTCAGTGTTTCTTGGTTTTGTAAATATTGTTTCAGGGAAAGAAATAGTTTAAGAATTGAAAAGTCAAAAGTATTCTGTTGATAATCTTATTGGTGCTCACTGTTTCATCATCAAGTTAGTATCATTCACTTATGACTGAAGGGATGTTACACGTATTTAACAGTCTCAAAATTGTTTTAATAGAACACATGTAAATCATGGAAAGTAATATTCATTTTAATTTTGAGAACTCAGCATGGTATTTTAACAAGCAGTTACTAGCCAAATGTCATATATTTAATTTCTCTTTGAGAAGTATTACCTAGGTACAGTTTTTGTTCAGTTGAAAAACCTCCAGAGAACTGAATTTATACACATTGAAAAAGACAATACAGTGAACATATAACAAAGATAATAAGCCAGGTATGAAAGTGTTGCATGAAAATAGAGCACCAGCAACTGCAAGAGACACATCTCACCAGAGAAGTTCTCAAACTAATACCCAATTCAGAATTGAAATGCTCAGTGTAAAAGTTAATAAGAAATTGATTGACCCCGATAACCAAATCAAAACCAACACAGGAGCCATATCTAGTTGACCATAGGTGGATTAATAAGACCACTATCAGTATTTCTAAGATAATTATCTCCACAAAAATCAGACCATAACCAAATTCTCCATATTGAGACATCAGTGTTTAAAATTCAATCCACTTAAGCAAAAATTCCTTTTGAAATAGGCAACACAGTCTTCTCAGTTTCTTCCCCAAAAGGAGTAATGCCGAAAGATTTCTGGTTGTAAAACTACATGGTCCAGTGAAGCTCAGTTTAGACTGTAAAGCATTTGAAGTTCAAATCTCTACAGAATGTGTGTGCTACAAGTATTTCTAAAATGAACCTTATAAATCATCTCAGAGGGGCAGTGATCTGGGGTGAGTAGAAGTCTGGCAAACTGTCCCTGGTTACTCCTCAGATGACTTAAAACCTTGTCTAATGAGGCGTCCACTACTGTATCTTCAAATTTTAGAAAGATTTGCATAGTGTTTCTGTGTACAAGTTACTGAACTGTGCATCTGCAAAAATGAATAACTAATATCAACCTTTTTCCCTTCACATATCCAGAAACAATTTTGTTGTTTTGCTCTGGCAGTCAGCACTTTGGAAAACATGAAATGTAGATTGCGAAAGTGTCTGTTTCAGATTACTTCAACCTTCATTTGAAGCCTGTTTAAAATAAAATCTCTTTCTGGTTCACTTGGCAGTATTATTTCTCAAGTTTGCCATGACATGAGTTCTTGCACTGGGTCTCAAAAATTGAGGTCCCCACTTGTGCATTAACGAGGCACTGGAAATGTACAGTCCTATCTTGCTGAAGAGGAGTTTTGGAGCAGACAGATCATTCAATCACATATATTTTCCATTTGAGTTGCACAAATAGATGTTCTTACTAATAAGTAGGAAATTGGCATTTACCAAAATCACTTAACTGCCACATAAACTTCAGAAGTAAATGCGTACAAGTTCCCTAACCTATTGTGGTGAATTTCCTACCACTAAAGACAAAAATTTATGCTATAGGCTTTATATTACAGATTGCTTTGTGGTGGACGTTGATTCTGCTTGCCAAAAATAAGCGTTATGACTCCAACTGTTTTCAGATAGAAATGCCAACAATTAAAGCACTTCAAATCTATTTCTGGCATAAAAACACATACACAAAAGAAAGGACTCAACCAAAAGAACTGTGAAAAATACCTAAGTAATTTGGGACTTGGAGAGAGTCCCAAATATATGTGCTAACAGTAATTTATTAACATATTTCAACTTTCAAACTCTATGGAGGTAAATGCTTATTTTACAAATAGAATTTCTATTTTGCCATTTGATTAAAAGTTGAAAATCAACATAAATATTCAGAATGTGTTTATTAGAGTTCAAGACATTTCTTAGTTACTTGGCTGTGAATTTTTGTTTTTGGTGATTATGTTAAAAGAATATATTGAAAAAATTTGGACTTAATTATAAGAAATCAGGGGTCTGAGAGGTTCAGATCTAGATGGCAGAGTATAAGGATGTGAAGCACACCTCCCCTGATGAACACATCAAAGATAATCTACATGTGGGACAGTTTTCACTGCAAACTGGCGGAAGGACTCCTGTACACCAAAGCTCTAAGAAAGATACACAGGTAATCAGGTAGGAAGAGAAGGAAAGCAATAGCATTGGAACCTGTGCCACTGGGCGGGGACTCAGAGGAAAAGGGGGAATATGTGGGGAAGTGGGGAACCTACTCTGGGGAGTGAATGGTTGGAGCCACAGATCGGGCCCTTTGGTGCTGGGGTCCTACTTGGAGGAGACAGGTCCCCTCAGCCAGCTGGAGGACTGCCAGGACTAACAGAAGAGCCGTGGAGAGCTGAACTCTCCTGGTAAGGTGCACACATCCACTGCCTGTCCCTGAAGCAGGACAGAGAGAGGTTCGATGTGGTCACTGCTGGGTCTCCTGCAGCCACCTTGCTGCACCGGCCATCCTGAGCCAAGCCAACGCTCCAGCCCCCCTCACATCCCTCCCCAGCGCATCACAGGATCTGGAGGAGCCATGACCAGGGGAGAGACATGACCCAGCCCTCGGGTGGAGCCTGGGTGGCAGGGCAGTGCCCGTTGTTAGTGATCTCACAAGCAGCACATCAGAAGGCGCCGAGATCTCTGATGGTGGCCACTCCACCACCACTCATCCCCCAATACATGCCAAGAGTTGACATGGGCCCTGCCCGTCCTCTGGAGCAATTCTACACAGGGAAGGGGCAGTGGGGGCTGGGGGCAGTGACTGGCGGTGAGGGACAAAGGGGACTTACATGGAGGCTGCATCTAAGCAGAGTGAAGGTAACAACTGTGAGCCTGTAAAGGCAGCACATGGGAGGTAAGTCAGGCCTCCGCCAGCAGAGGGCGTATAGTGAGAACCTGCACAGGCCCCACCTGCTCCAGCACTCCCCGCCCCCCCCACCCCCACCCCCCCCACCCCCGGGCAAGGGTCACAATGAGGGGGAGGGGACAGAACCCCAGCTCAGACCCAGCTCTGGGACTCCTGACAGCCCCCAGGGCCTCGGGGCAGTGACAGCCGCCGAGCCAAGGGGAAGTCACACCCAGCACCACTCTAGCCACTCCATCTCTAGCCCCACCACCCACTGAGGCCATAGCTACAGCAGACCCTGAAGAAAGATGTGACTTACATCCCTGTCTGATCTAGCTCATCCAGCAAAGGTACTGGGCACACCAGTTCTTATGCTCCCACATAAGAACACCCCTTCAAGACCACAGTAGCTAACTTTCACCTAAACTCACAGAGGCAGAGAAGCAAAAATCCAGAGGAACTACTCTCAATTGAAACAGAGCAAGAGAAACCCTCTCAAAACAATGAAACAGAAATAAGCAATTTACCAACTAAAGAACACAAAGCATCAGTAATATTTGGGTAATATGAACTGAGTTAGAGGAAAGAACTGATGCACACAGTGAACACTTTAACAAAGTACAGGAAAATAAATACTTGATCAGAAATGAAGAATTCAACAGCTGAAATAAGAAACACACTAAAAGAAATGAGCAGCAGATTGACACAGAAGAACGCATAAGTGACCTGGAAATAGAACAGTGGAAATCACCCCACCAGAATATCTTAAAAAAAAAAAAATTTTTTTTTAAGTGAAAACAATTTAAGAGCTCTCTGGTATAATGTTAAGCATACCAACATTCACATCGTAAGGGTCCCAGAGAAGACAGAAATAGGAATCAAAAATGTATTTGAGGAAATTATGACTAAAAAGTTCCCCCAAATCAAGAAGGAAACAGATATCCGGGTACAGGAATCACAGAGGGTCCCAAAAAAGATGAACTCAGACCTACATCAAGACATAACAGAATCAAAATAGCAAAAAAGAGACAAAGTTATAAAGGCAGCAAGAGAGAAAACAAGAGTTGTATACAAGGGAATCCCCACAAGGCTGGCTGCTGGTTTTTCTGCAGAAACTGTAGGCCAGAAGGGAGTGGCATGATACCTTCAAAGTTCTGAAAAAGAAAACTGTAACCTAGATCACTAAACCCAGCAAGATTATCATTTACAATAGAATGAGAGATGAGGCACTTCTCAGATAAGGAAAGACTAAAAGAGTTGATCAACATTAACTGCTGCTAAGTCACTTCAGTCGTGTCCGACTCTGTGTGACCCCATAGACGGCAGCCCACCAGGCTCCCCTGTCCCTGGGATTCTCCAGGCAAAAACACTGGAGTGGGTTAAAAGAAAAGTCACAGGATCTTATCTAAGAGGAAAAGAGGCAAGTATCTACGGGAAAAGGAAATTTCCTTGAGGAAAGGCAAATATACTATAAGGACTGAGGATCAACCACTTAACCATGAAGATTAAAAGACAAAAAAGTATAAAATCAACTACAACTAAATAAAACTTACAGCAAAGCAAACCACTGAAAAAAAAAAGTCAGCCTATCAATGGGGAGAAATTATTTGCAAATGTGACTAACAAGTAAATTCCAAAATATATGAACAGCTCATACAATTCAACATTGAAACAACCCAACTTAAAATTGGGCAGAAGACCTGAATTGACGTTTTTTTCGGAAGAAGACAGAGAGATAGCCAACAGGCACATGAGAAGATGCTCAACATCGCCAATCAGAGGCATGTAAATAAATCGAAAGGATAATGAGATAGAACCTCACACCTGTCAGAATGCTTCCCATCAAAAAATCTACAATAATATTGGCAAGGATGTGGAGAAAAGGAAACGCTCATACACCGTTGGTGGGAATGTAGATAGTGCAGTCACTGTGGGAAATTGTATGGATGTTTCTCAAACTAAAATAAAACTACCATATGATGTAGCAGTTCTACTCCTGGTATATATCCAGAAAAGATGAAAAAACTAGTTTGAAAAGATATATGCACCCTAGTGTTCGAAGCAGCACTACTTCCAGTCTCCACGATACGGAAGCGACATGGGGAAGTGCCCATCAAGAGACAAATGGAGAAAGAAGAGACGGAATATACATACGATGTTGTACTGTTGTTTAGTCACTAAATCATGTCCATGACTGTAGCCAGCCAGGCTCCTTTGCCCATGGGCGTTCCCAAGCAAAAATATTAGAGTGGATTGCCATTTCCTCCTCCAGAGGATCTTCCCGACCCAGAGACTGAACCGATATCTCCTGAACTGGCAGGCAGATTCTCTACCACTGAGTGACCCGGGAAGCCACCACAACGTCGTATTATTGAAACATAAAAATGAATGAAATTCTGCCGTTTGTCATAATGGAAATGAACCTACAGATTATGCTTAGTGAAATGTTAAGACAGAGAAAGACAGATAGTACATGATATCACTTATATACTGGATCTAAAAAATACTACTAATGGATGTACATAGCAAACCAGAAATACAGATACAGAAAAGAAACCAGTGACTCCCAGTAGGGTGGGAAAAGGAGCACGTTAGGGGACATGGGATCAAGAGATACAAACTGCTGTGTATAAAATAGATGAGCAAGAAGGATGTGTTGTACAGTACAGGGAAACACAGCCATTATCTTGTAATAACTTTTAATGGAGCATAATCTGTAAAAGCACCGGGTCACTATGTGGGACATCTGAAACTAATATAATATTGTAAGTCAAGTATATTTCAGTAAGAAGAAATTAGAGATCGAAAAGAACTGGGTTTTTAAGATGTTTGTATATAGAACTGTTTCAACCGGAAAGCATAATCTGCACATTTCTAAGAAGCAAACAGAATTAGATTAGTTTCCCATTAGTTAAACTTTATCATCCTAAGACATTTAGCCAACACACAGAGATGAGAAGTTGGCTGTGTGAAGTTCACTTTGACCTTTACATTCCAGCAGAGATGAGACCAGAGGAGTCTTGCTGCAAACAACCAAGAAACGTATGTGCAAGGTTGGCTTCTCTGTCTTCCTTTGAGGTAATTCCATCCATCTATGCACCCTGAGCACACTCCTTTTCCTGTAGTTAGAATTTGACAGATTCTGCCTTCATTACAAAAACGTGATTTTTCAAGTCACGTTTAAGGCAAAGAGGATGAATTAAGATGAGGGTATGAGGGTTTCCTGGTGGCTCAGTGGTAAAGAATCTGCCTGCCAATGAAAGAGACATGGGTTCGATCCCTGGAACAGGAAGATTCCACATGCTAAGGAGCAACTAAGCCTGAGAGCCACAACTGCTGAGCCCACGTGCAACAATCACTGAAGCCCGAGTACCCAGAGCCTGTGCTGTGTAACGAGAGAAGCCACCACAATACAAAGCCCTCACACAGCATCTAGAGTAGGCCCGCTCACTGAAACTAGACAAAAGCCCTCCCAGCAGTGAAGACTCAGCATACCCTAAAACAAAATAAATAAACAAAATGATTTTTAAAAGATAGGGGTATGAGGACAGAAACTTCAAGAAGGGGACTTTTAAAAAATCTATTTTCCTTTCATAATAGAAGAGTACATAGAAAGGAACAGGTCAATGAAGAAATTAGTTATCCAAGCAAGGAGCCTCTTGATGAAGATGAAGAGGAGAATGAAAAGGCTGGCTTAAAATTCAACATTCAGAAAACTAAGATCATAGTATCTGGTCCCATCACTTCATGGCAAACAGATGGGGAAACAATGGAAACAGTGCAAGACTTTATTCTCTTGGGCTCCAAAATCACTGCAGATGGTGACTGCAGTCATGAAATTAAAAGACTTGCTCCTTGGAAGAAAAGCTATTGACAAACCTAGACAGCGTATTAAAAAGCAGAGACATTACTTTGCCGACAAAGGTCCATCTAGTCAAAGCTATGTTTTTTTCCAGTAGTCATATATGGATATGAGAGTTGGACCATAAAGAAAGCTGAGCACTGAATAATTGATGCTTTTGAACTGTGGTGTTGGAGAAGACTCTTCAGAGTCCCTTGGACTGCAAGGAGATACAACCAGTCCATCCTAAAGGAAATCAGTCCTAAATATTCATTGGAAGGACTGATGCTAAAGCTCCAATACTTTGGCCACCTGATGCAAAGAACTGACTCATTAGAAATGATCCTGATGCTGGGAAAGATTGAAGGCAGGGGAAGAAGGGGACGACAGAGTATGAGATGGTTGGATGCCATCACCAATTCAATGGACATGAGTTTGAGCAAGCTCTGGGAGTTGGTGACGGACTGGGAAGCCTAGCGTGCTAGAGTCCATGGGGTCACAAAGAGTTGGAACCAACTGAGCAACTGAACTGAACTGAAGCATGCATTATCATGATCAAATGAAATCTAATTGGTTTAATCAGAAATTCCTACAACTTTTGTAAGTAGAATTACATTAAATCATGTCTATATGTCTTTCTCATTTGGGGGTTCTGTTATCTCTAGTACCTACAATTAGTCCTTGTAATTAAGGTATATGTAGAATTATTTTAAAAATTAATGTACCTTCATAAATAGTTATTAGTGTAAAAAGGATTAATGTGGTTCTTGAAACAACTACTTTATTCCTTAAGGAATAACTGGCACTGGTAAGAAAAGATTCCAATCTTTTCTGAAACATTATTAAGACAAAAAAAGACTCCAGGAAAACATAACTAACTAAAAGCCAAGCTGATACAAATCTTATACTACTGTGGCAAGTGATAATGGCACCTCACAATCACTGCAATCTTTCCTGTAATGAATGATTACAATTTGATTAAAGAATTCCATTTCTCCATTAAGCAATCTTTCAAGATGTTTTGCTTTGGGGCTAACTACTCTCCTTGCCTCTACCACAAGACCCATTATTTACATTCAAGCCCATCATTTATATTCAGTTAACAGTAGTCTTCCTCGACCTCTTCCTACTTGTATCCCTCCCCATGGGTCCCTCCAGTCCTGTTACAGGAGCAATGTTAATAAACATACCACTGAATCTGCAACAGGTGGTTCCTTAGTCAATATAGCACCCACTAACAGCCTGCTCAGAACGAGGCCCCACTGCCTGCCTCCCTTGTACCAGTCCCCCAATCTCCGTCAGTTCCCACGGAGACCCACAGAACTTTTAGCTGCTTTAAGTTTTACCCCCAACTTCTTTAGTTTGCATTGCATCCTTTTGGTGTTTGTTTTTCAGGGTGTTTTTCCCCCTTTTATTTTATTTCATATCAGGTAGGCAAATGATCCTTGAAAACCCTGAGTTCACTCTGGGTTTTTTATTCCACATCTTGTAGCACTGAGACAAATATCTACTAATATCTTATTAATATTTGATTGAATATTGTAAGTGTTTAGTTTTCTTCCCAATGTTTTCAAACAATGAGGGAGAGGAGGGGAGGGTGAGAGTACGCCCTTTCCTCTTTCATTATTGATTCTCTACATGGATGAAATGTGAGCTCCTTGCTTTATAACAAGCCACCTCCACCTCTTCAATCAACAGTTCCTCAGTGTGGTTAAACATATTTAGGCTTCTAAGACTTCTAAAAATCTATAAATAATTTAAATATTATAGATGCATGCTCATTTCATCTATGAATTTCTGCAAACCTAATTCATTAAAACATAACAATGCAGTGTTTGTCATCTATACACAATTATTTCAATATCTGATGTGAGGGAATGGGGAGACCGTTGCTGGTAAGGCAGTCATATCCAGCTAAAACTAATTAGTCACTGGGCATTCAAAATTAAAATAGTATACATTTCTTTATGGTCCAACTCTCACATCCGTACATGACTACTGGAGAGTGGGACTGTAAGAAAGGCTGAGCACCAAAGAATTAATGCTTTTGAACTGTGGTGCTTGAGAAGACTCTTGAGAGTCCCTTGGACTGCAAGGAGATCCAACAAGTCCATCCTAAAGGAAATCAACCCTGAATATTCATTGGAAGGACTGATGCTGAAGCTCCAATAATCTGACCACCTGATGCAAAGAGCCGAGTCATTGAAAAAGACCCTGATGCTGGGAAAGATTGAAGGCAGAAGAGAAGGGGATGACAGAGGGTGAGATGGTTGGATGGCATCACCGACTCAACGGACATGAATCTGAGTAAATTCTGGGAGATAGTGGCAGACAGAGGAGCCTGGCATGCTGCAGTCCGTGAGGTCGCAAAGAGTTGAACATGACTTAGCGACTAAACAACAATACATTTCTTAAGGAAAATAATAAATCATAGTCCAGCATATTACTGAAACCTGAGTATTTGATGATTGCTCCACAACAATCGGGCTTCCCAGATGGTGCTAGTGGTAAAGAACCTGCTGCCAGGAGACATAAGAGACACAGGTTTGATCCCTGGGTCAGGAAGATCCCCTGGAAGAGGGCATGGCAACCCACTCCAGTATTCTTGCCTGGAAAATCCCATGGAAAGAGGGAGCCGAGCAGTCCATAGGGTCCCACAGAGTCAGACATGACTGAAGCAATTTAGCACACACGCACAATAATTAATTGGTTACATCCCTGAGATGAGACTTCCTCCTCCATCAAAAGGCAAGTAAAACTACAAAGTGAATATGCTGATTAAAATGCTGTGATTTTACTCAGTGTCCCAGAGGACTCCCATGTCTACTCCAAGGCTAAGATTAAAGGGGGAGATGTAGGTGGGGTGGAGGTATGTGCAGACCGCACCTCTGGCCAGGTTGGTGGACACGACAGCTGTGGAGCAGAGTGAGAACACACCCCTCCCCAGGGTATGCTGCTTCTCCATCAGTCTGAATGGCACAGGGAAGCCTAAAGGCCTCCAGAAATCACAGCACCAGTCTATTCCCAGTGAGTGAACAGCAGCAAAGAGCAGCAAAATTCTTAAAGTCTACATGCTTTGTTTTAAAGCATTTGAGGTATGACTGACTTGTAAAGAGCTCTACATATTTTGTATGTACACATCACTAAGCTTGGGTATAAGCTGCACCCATGAGACCACCAGGAACATAGACATATCCACCACCTCCCAAAGTTTCCTCTCGCCCAGTTTGTTATGTACATGTCTGTGCAAAGAATACAGTATTATTAGCTCTAGGCACTGTGCTGAATAATGTGCTTGCTCAGTGGCTCAGTCATGCCCGACTCTTTGTGACCCTATGGACCGTAGCCCAGCAGGCTCCCCTGTCCATGGTTTTCCCAGGCAAGAGCACTGGAGTGGGTTGCCATTTCCTCCCCAGAGTATCATCCCAACCCAGGGATCAAACCTGAGTCTCCTGTGTCTCCTGGATTGCAGGCGGATTCTTTACCTGCTGAATTATCAGGGAAGCATGCTGAATGATGTCTCCAGAAATTATTACATAATTCAAACTTTCTCTGGCTTCCCTGGTGGCTCAGATGGTAAAGTGTCTGCCTGCAATGCAGGAGACCCAGGTTCAATCCCTGGGTTGGGAAGATCTCCTGGAGAAGGAAATGGCAACCCACTCCAGTACCCTTGCCTGGAAAATCCCACAGACAAAGGAGGCTGGTAGGCTACAGTCCATGGGGTCGCAAAGAGTCGGACACGACTGAGCGACTTCACTTTCACTTTCAAACTTGCTGCCCTTTGAATATGATCTCCTCATTTCCTCCAACTCCTGCAAATACCTTTCTACTGTTTCTAGATTGATGATTTGATGATTTTTAGACTCCACATGCAATATTCATCTTTGTGTCTGGCTGCTTTTAGTTAACATAATGTTCCCCAGGCCCATCCACATTGTTGGAAATGGCAGGATTCCCTTGTTTAAGGCTGAATAACATTTAACTGTACACATACACTGCATTTTCTTTATTCATTCCTAAGTGAACATTCACATTGTTTCCATGTCTTGAATATTGTGAATAATGCTGCAGTAAACACAAGAAGGCAGGTATCCCGTCAAGATCCTATTTCAATTCCTTTGAATACATATCCATGAGGGCAACAGCTGGACTATATATGGTGTTCTATTTTTAATTTTTTGAGGAGACTAAACACTCTTAAATGGTGGCTGAAAAATTTACATCCCCACTCAGAGTACAAGGGTTCCCTTTCCTCAGTACTTATCAACACATTATTTTTTAAATAAGCAGCATCCTAACAGGTATAAGATACTTCATTGTAGTTTTGATTTGCATTTCTTAATTAGTGATGTTGAGCATCTTTTCAGATACATGTTGACCATTTCTAAGTATCCTTTGGAAATATATTAATATTTATTAAAGTCCTTTGTTTTTTGATATTGAGTTATAGGAATTCTTTCTATTTTGGTCATTAAGCACTTAATAGGCATGGTTTAAAAATACTATCTCAATTCCATAGGTTGCTTTTTAAAGCTTGCTTTTTCTATTCTTTTTTAAAATTGGAGTATAGTCACTTTGGAGAAGGCAATGGCACCCCACTCCAGTACTCTTGCCTGGAAAATCCCATGGACGGAGGAGCCTGGTGGGCTGCCGTCTATGGGGTCACACAGAGTTGGACACGACTGAAGCGACTTAGCAGCTGCAGCATAGTTGCTTTACAATGTTGTGTTAATTTCTGCTGTACAGCAAAATGAATTAGCCATATGTATACATATATCCTTACCTTGGATGAGGGGTATCTCCTCACCGCCGCCCTTCCTGACCTTCAACATGGGATAGCTCCTCCAAGGCCCTCCTGTGCCTAGGACTCAGGGTAACTCCTCTCGTCGCCACCCCTGACCTCGGACGTGGGGTAGCTCCTCTCCGCCGTTCCTGCGCCGTCGCAGTCTAGCACTCTTGGCCGCTGCCCCTGACCACGGACGTGGGGTAACTTCTATTGGCCGCCGCCCTTCAGGCATGGGGTCCTCCCAGCTTCTGCCTCTGACCTCCGACGTGGGGTAGCTCCTCTCGGCCAAGCTTTCGGCACTTTAGCGCGCCCGTCGCAGCCACCTGCACCGCCCGTGCGTTGCATCCAAGGTAAGGAGCATTGGCTACTCTTTGCTGGAGCAGCCGTGAAGAGATACCCCACGCCCAAGGTAAGAGAAACCCAAGTAAGACAGTAGGTGTTGCAAAAGGGCATCAGAGGGCAGACACAATGAAACCATACTCACAGACAACTAGTCAATCTAATCACACTAGGACCACAGCCTTGTCTAACTCAATGAAACTAAGCCATACCCGTGCGGCAACCCAAGATGGGCGGGTCATGGTGGAGAGATCTGACAGAATGTGGTCCACTGGAGAAGGGAATGGCAAACCACTTCAGTGTTCTTGCCTTGAGAACCCCATGAACAGTATGAAAAGGCTAAATGATAGGATACTGAAAGAGGAACTCCCCAGGTCAGTAGGTGCCCAATATGCTACTGGAGATCAGTGGAGAAATAACTCCAGAAAGAATGAAGGGATGGAGCCAAAGCAAAAAGAATACCCAGCTGTGGATGTGACTGGTGATAGAAGCAAGGTCCGATGCTATAAAGAGCAATATTGCATAGGAACCTGGAATGTCAGGTCCATGAATCAAGGCAAATTGGAAGTGGTCAAACAAGAGATGGCAAGAGTGAATGTCGACATTCTAGGAATAAGTGAACTGAAATGGACTGGAATGGGTGAATTTAACTCAGATGACCATTGTATCTACTACTGAGGGCAGGAATCCCTCAGAAGAAATAGAGTGGCCATCATGGTCAACAAAAGAGTCTGAAATGCAGTACTTAGATGCAATCTCAAAAACGACAGAATGATCTCTGTTCGTTTCCAAGGCAAACCATTCAATATCACAAAGTCTATGCCCCAACCAGTAACGCTGAAGAAGCTGAAGTTGAACGGTTCTATGAAGACCTACAAGACCTTTTAGAACTAACGCCCAAAAAAGATGTCCTTTTCATTATAGGGGACTGGAATGCAAAAGTAGGAAGTCAAGAAACACCTGGAGTAACAGGCAAATTTGGCCTTGGAATACGGAATGAAGCAGGGCAAAGACTAACAGAGTTTTGCCAAGAAAATGCACTGGTCATAACAAACACCCTCTTCCAACAACACAAGAGAAGACTCTACGCATGGACACCATCAGATGGTCAACACCGAAATCAGATTGATTATATTCTTTGCAGCCAAAGATGGAGAAGCTCTATACAGTCAGCAAAAACAAGACCAGGAGCCGACTGTGGCTCAGACCATGAACTCCTTATTGCCAAATTCAGACTTAAATTGAAGAAAGTAGGGAAAACCACTAGACCATTCAGGTATGACCTAAATCAAATCCCTTATGATTATACAGTGGAAGTGAGAAATAGATTTAAGGGCCTAGATCTGATAGATAGAGTGCCTGATGAACTATGGAATGAGGTTCGTGACATTGTACAGGAGACAGGGATCAAGACCATCCCCATGGAAAAGAAATGCAAAAAAGCAAAATGGCTGTCTGGGGAGGCCTTACAAATAGCTGTGAAAAGAAGAGAAGCAAAAAGCAAAGGAGAAAAGGAAAGATATAAGCATCTGAATGCAGAGTTCCAAAGAATAGCAAGAAGAGATAAGAAAGCCTTCTTCAGCGATCAATACAAAGAAATAGAGGAAAACAACAGAATGGGAAAGACTAGGGACCTCTTCAAGAAAATCAGAGATACCAAAGGAACATTTCATGCAAAGATGGGCTCGATAAAGGACAAAAATGTTATGGAAGCAGAAGATATTAAGAAGAGGTGGCAAGAATACACAGAAGAACTGCACAAAAAAGATCTTCACGACCCAGATAATCACAATGGCATGATCACTGACCTAGAGCCAGACATCCTGGAATGTGAAGTCAAGTGGGCCTTAGAAAGCATCACTACGAACAAAGCTAGTGGAGGTGATAGAATTCCAGTTGAGCTATTCCAAATCCTGAAAGCTGATGCTGTGAAAGTGCTACACTCAATATGCCAGCAAATTTGGAAAACTCAGCAGTGGCCACAGGACTGGAAAAGGTCAGTTTTCATTCCAATCCCAAAGAAAGGCAATGCCAAAGAATGCTCAAACTACCACACAATTGCACTCATCTCACATGCTAGTAAAGTAATGCTCAAAATTCTCCAAGCCAGGCTTCAGCAATATGTGAACTGTGAACTTCCTGATGTTCAAGCTGGTTTTAGAAAAGGCAGAGGAACCAGAGATCAAATTACCAACATCCACTGGATCATGGAAAAAGCAAGAGAGTTCCAGAAAACCATCTATTTCTGCTTTATTGACTATGCCAAAGCCTTTGACTGTGTGGATCACAATCAACTGTGGAAAATTCTGAAAGAGATGGGAATACCAGACCATCTGATCTGCCTCTTGAGAAATTTGTATGCAGGTCAGGAAGCAACAGTTAGAACTGGACATGGAACAACAGACTGGTTCCAAATAGGAAAAGGAGTATGTCAAGGCTGTATATTGTCACCTTGCTTATTTAACTTATATGCAGAGTACATCATGAGACACGCTGGACTGGAAGAAACACAAGCTGGAATCAAGATTGCTGGGAGAAATATCAATAACCTCAGATATGCAGATGAAACTACCCTTATGGCAGAAAGTGAAGAGGAACTAAAATGCCTCTTGATGCAGGTAAAAGTGGAGAGTGAAAAAGTTGGCTTAAAGCTCAACATTCAGAAAACAAAGATCATGGCATCTGGTCCCACCACTTCATGGGAAATAGATGGGGAAACAGTGGAAACAGTGTCAGACTTTATTTTTCTGGGCTCCAAAATCACTGCAGATGGTGACTGCAGCCATGACATTAAAAGACCCTTACTCCTTGGAAGGAAAGTTATGACCAACCTAGATAGCATATTCAAAAGCAGAGACATTACTTTGCCAACAAAGGTTCGTCTAATCAAGGCTATGGTTTTTCTGTGGTCATGTATGGATGTGAGAGTTGGACTGTGAAGAAGGCTGAGCACCAAAGAATTGATGCTTTTGAACTGTGGTGTTGGAGAAGACTCTTGAGAGTCCCTTGGACTGCAAGGAGATCCAACCAGTCCATTCTGAAGGAGATCAGCCCTGGGATTTCTTTGGAAGGAATGATGCTAAAGCTGAAACTCCAGTACTTTGGCCACCTCACGCGAAGAGTTGACTCATTGGAAAAGACTCTGATGCTGAGAGGGATTGGGGGCAGGAGGAGAAGGGGACGACAGAGGATGAGATGGCTGGATGGCATCACTGACTCGATGGACGTGAGTCTGAGTGAACTCTGGGAGTTGGTGATGGACAGGGAGGCATGGTGTGCTGCGATTCATGGGGTCGCAAAGATTTGGACATGACTGAACAACTGATCTGATCTGATCCGATACATATATCCCCTCCCTCTTGAACCTCCTCCTAACCTCCCCCCAAGCCCATCCCTCTAGGTCCCCGCAGAGCACCTAGCTAAGCTCTCCGCTCTATGCAGCAGGTTCCCACTAGATAGCTATTTTACACATAGTAGTGTATATACCCCTGGAAAAGGAAATGGCAACCCACTCCAGTATTCTTGCTGGGAAACCCCATGGACAGAGAAGCCTGGCAGTCCATGGGGTTGCAAAGAGTCGGATGTGACTTAGTGACTACACCGCAGCGGCAGCAGTGTATACACATCAATTCCATTTTTCCGCCCCCTTCCCTCCCCCCATCACCACATGTCCATTCCCTATGTCTGTGTCTCCATTCCCACCCTGCTAACAGGTTCATTTGTATAATTTTTTCTAGATTCTTCATACATGCATTAAAAATTCAAAAAGACACATGCACCCCAATTTCACTGAATCACTATTTACAATAGCCAGAACACAGAAGCAACCTAAATGTCCATTGACAGAGGAAATGGATAAAGAAGATGTGGTGCATATATACAATGGAATATTACTCAGCAATAAAAAGGTACAACATTTGGAGTCATTTGTAGTGATGTGGATGAACCTAGAGTCTGTGATACAGAGTGAAGTCAGAAAAAGAAAAACAAATATTGTTGCTTTTTCTTTCTGCTGAATATTTCCTTTGCTGTGCAGCAGTCTTTAAGTCTGATATAATCCCACTTATTTATTTTGCTTTTGCTGTCGTATCCAGAAAGTCATTGCCAAAAATCAGTGTCAAGGAAATTTTCCTCTTTTTCTTCTAAGAGTGTTAAAGTTTTACCTTTAAGTGAAATAAAACATAAATATTTGACTCATCCTAAAAAGGAAGATAGAGGTATATTCCTAATAAAGAATATGCATAAACTCTATCCAAGAAAAAAAACCTTCAGACATTAACTTTCAAAGTTTTGTTACTTTTTATGAAGATATTTTGGTTATTTTTAAAATGAATAAAGACCTGATTAGATACAGTATAGTGTAGTCACAGTGACCACAATACTAGCAGACAGAGACTGGGGGTTATGATCTTGCTGTCACGATATGACTCAACAGGTTGTTGTCGCTGAGCCTCATTTGTTCAGACTTAAACGAGGAGGATGGATTTGAAAAACCTGCACGTACTATAAACTTCCAGAAAATATCAACAGCAATGATAAATTACCTCACCTTAAAGCCATTGTATTTTGAGAATACTAACCAGAATACTATATCTAACACTGCTAATGTCAAGGTGGGATCTTATAAATAGCTAAAAGTTATATTGAGGTAGAGAAACAGTCTGCTAATAAAAGCAAATTTGGAAAATTGACTTTTCTGATAGTTCACCACCACTTATTATTTCACTTTCCTATGTTAACTAGTTTTCCTATGTTACCATTGAAAAGCCAGAGAAATTCCCTAATGATAGCAATTTTCTCCATCTAAAACTAAAATGTTAATTTCCTAAAGAAAAAAGCAACTAAGAAGGGATGAGTCAGAAGAGACATGATTAAATGTGTCCTCTGCCCAATGCATTAACCCATTTACATATTTAACAGAATTTTTAAATGTACCCACATCTCTATAGGACTGACTTTCGTCCCCTTTACTACATTCTGAACTTTTACTACATCCAAGCTCTAAAACTCTAACCTGGGGAGTTACTATTTCAAGAGGTTAAAAGACGCTTGCTCCTTGGAAGAAAAGTTATGACTAACCTAGACAGCATGTTAAAAAGCAGAGACATTACGTTGCCAACACAGGTCTATCTAGTCAAAGCTATGGTTTTTCCAGTAGTCATGTATGGATGTGAGAGTTGGACTATAAAGAAAGCTGAATGCCGAAGAATTGATGCTTTTGAACTGTGGTGTTGGAGAAGACTCTTGAGATTCCCTTGGAATGAAAGGAGATCCAACCAATCCATCCTAAAGGAAATCAGTCCTGAATATTCATTGGGAGGACTGATGCTGAAGCTGAAACTTCAATACTTCGGCCACCTGATGTGAAGGACTGACTCGTTGGAAAAGACCCCGATGCTGGGCAAGTCTGAAGGTGGGAGGAGGAGGGGACGACAGAGGGTGAGATGGTTGGATGGCATCACTGACTCAATGGACATGAGTTTGGGTAAACTCCGGGAGTTGGTGATGAACAGGGAGGCCTGGCGTGCTGCAGTCCACGGGTCGCAAAGAGTCAGACACGACTGAGAAATTGTACTGAACTGATTAAAGGATAAAGAAGTGTATTTATGAAGTTAACTTGTTCTTATCGAGTTTTCTGCTATTCTTTTTCATTTATTTGAAGAGAACTCTAAATGTCCACTTGAATGAAGGAAGCTACCATAATTACACAGTCATGTAGTAATGAGATTTTGGTACCTGAAATATTTAGAAGATGAACAGATGAAGAAAGATGTCACAGGAAAGCAAATTTAATGAGGAAGTCTCAATCAAAAATACCCCAAATCTAACAAACCATGTGATGGTTAACATCAGATGTGACAGAACCCTATTTATCTTTGAGTAAGGAAAGAGAAGAGGTGGCAGTTGCCAGATCACACGGGAGATTTGGAAATAAATCATTTTTGTCATTTAATAAAATCTGTTCATTAGCCTATGACTTGTGGGCTTGGTTGTGTGATCAATTTGTTTGAAATTAGACTACAATTAATTTGAAGCACTCTGCACAGATTCAAATGTACATATATCTTGTTTTTATACTCGAATTCACAGTTCACATAGTTTTGTGTTTTACTTTGACTGTTTTTAGAATTATGCTAGAGTTTATATATGTAATATGGAAACAAATCTTTAAACTGGGTTTTATCAATAGAGACTTCTTAAAGGTCAAGATTTTTCGTTTCACCACAAAATGTACATATACATTTACCTGTTTCAACAGTACTTGTGTCTTGCAGTTTGGGATATGTTTTAGAATAAAGTTTATTCTACAAAAAATTATATTAAAATTATACAATTTTATGTTATATAAAATTATTAAAAATATATAATTGTATATGTTATATAAAATTGTAGGATATTAAAATCATATAATTTTGTTCCATAAAATTATAGGATTATATTAAAATGATATAAAAACTTACATTATATTTTTAAAATTCAATACTGAATTTCTGAAGAAACTAAGAATTAAGCAACATTCAGATTATGTATGAATGCTATCATGACAATATTATAAAGGATAAAGTAGTATGAAGTATCGAGAAGCTTGTCAATCTCAAGCATTAAGGCGATTCTGAAGTCAGCCGGCCTAGGTTCAACATCTCTTTCCACAGCTTCACACTGTGTGTGACTTTGGACAAGATACCTAACTTTGCTCATTTCCTCAAATACAAAATAAGAATTCTTAGTGTTACCTTATACTAATCCATGCAAGGTTTATTGACAATTACATGAAATGATGCATATACATCATTTTGTATGCTGTCTGGCACAAGCAACAATAAAGTACTAAAAATAAGTCTAATGATTCTCTTTTATAATTTCAAAATATTGAAAGGAAAAATTATTTTACATTGATTCTATTATATGAAAAAATATTTAAGGTTTACCAAAAAAATCCCAAATTATATATGCATATTTATTTTAAAACCAACTGGTAAATTTCCTTTTTTCAAATGAAAAAAAGATTTTGCTTTGTTTCAGGCTATGAAGTGCATTAGTTGACTGAGAACTTAGAACTTCAAGTATGCTTTCATTAAAAATCTCATGTAAATGACTAAATTTTTATTCTATATAGATTTAGCTTTTTTTTTTTTTTAAACTTACCTAGTGAAATTAAGCTTTTCATGTTAAGATCAGTTACAGAAAAACATTAGAAACAGCAAAGACAGTTTTTATTACTTTGAGAAAGAACAGCAAGGTAGCTGATACAAAAATTCTATTAAAGTGATGTTTTATAGGTTATATTCTGAATTCAAGTGAGATTTGGCCTGATCACAATTTTACATTTATATTCTGTGCATTAATGATCAAAGTGTTGTAGAAAGTCCAGAAGAATGAAAAATTTTATATTTGTTGCACTGTAGACGTTAGCAAGACTGGGCCAGAGTACTTGAGAAAGATGTTCATCAAGTGTTGAAGTTTTAAAAATGGTTCTTAATCCTCTAATTGGAGAAGGCAATGGCACCCCACTCCAGTACTCTTGCTTGGAAAATCCCATGGATGGAGGAGCCTGGTAGGCTGCAGTCCATCCTAAGGGTCGGACACGACTGAGCGACTTCATTTTCACTTTTCACTTTCCTGCATTGGAGAAGGCAATGGCACCCCACTCCAGTGTTCTTGCCTGGAGAATCCCAGGGACGGGGAGCCTGGTGGGCTGCCGTCTATGGGGTCGCACAGAGTCAGACACAACTGAAGCGACTTAGCAGCAGCAATCCTCTAATACCAAGAAATCTAGTTAGCTAATATGCTCAGTGTTCGCATTATTGCCTCCTACTCTTATTGTGGGTCTCAGCATGAAAGTCACCTCTCCAGAGAGCTCTGCCCCTACCCCTGTAGCTAAAGTTGCCCATCCCTGCCCCATTTCATGGTTTTTCTTCATAGTACTTATTTCTATGATAAATTATCTTACTTATAATTTGTTTATCTCTGGTCTTCTCCCACTAAACTGTGAGTTCAATGAGAGCAGGAAACCTGACTGCCTTACTCACTGCTATGCCTAGAACAGCATCAGACACATGAATGAATGGAAACAATGAACATGAATCACTAAACTAGGTTTGCAGCCTCATCCCTGTTTTGTTGTCAGGGGTGGTAGGGGTTAAAAGTGGATAAAACCTCACATGATTAGAGTCCTATCATTGTTTCCCAGACTTCTATTCTTATGTTATGGAACACTGAGGTGAAAATGCCCTTACAGTAAAAAGGGTCCCTGCCCTGATCCTGCACTTTATTTAAAAGGGTCCAGGTATCACAAGTACTCTCACCCAATTTTTTATCAAACTATGCAGGTCAAGAAGCAGCAGTTAGAATTAGACATGGAACAACAGACTGGTTCCAAATCAGGAAACGAGTATGTCAGGGTTGTATATTATCATCCTGCTTATTCAGCTTATATGCAGAGTATATCATGCAAGATGCCAGGTATGGATGAAGCACAAGCTGGAATCAAGATTGCCAGGAGAAGTATCAATAACCTCAGATATGCAGATGACACCACTCTTACGGCAGAAAGTGAAGAACTAAGAGCCTCTTGATGAAAGTGAAAGAGGAGAGTGAAAAGTTGGCTTAAAACTCAACACATTCAGAAAACTAAGATCATGGCATCTAGTCCCATCAGATAAGATCAGATCTGTCATTCAGTCGTGTCCGACTCTTTGCAACCCCATGAATCGCAGCACGCCAGGCCTCCCTGTCCATCACCAACTCCCGGAGTTCACTGAGACTCACGTCCAAGAGTCAGTGATGCCATCCAGCCATCTCATCCTCTGTCGTCCCCTTCTCCTCCTGCCCCCAATCCCTCCCAGCAGCAGAATCTTTTCCAATGAGTCTTTGCATGAGGTGGCCAAAGTACTGGAGTTTCAGCTTTAGCATCATTCCTTCCAAAGAAATCCCAGGGTTGATCTCCTTCAGAATGGACTGGTTGGATCTCCTTGCAGTCCAAGGGACTCTCAAGAGTCTTCTCCAACAACACAGTTCAAAAGCATCAATTCTTTGGTGCTCAGCCTTCTTCACAGTCCAACTCTCACATCCATACATGACCACAGGAAAAACCATAGCCTTGACTAGAAGGACCATTGTTGGCAAAGTAATGTCTCTGCTTTTGAATATGCTATCTAGGTTGGTCATAACTTTCCTTCCAAGGAGTAAGGGTCTTTTAATGTCATGGCTGCAGTCACCATCTGCAGTGATTTTGGAGCCCAGAAAAATAAAGTCTGACACTGTTTCCACTGTTTCCCCATCTATTTCCCATGAAGTGATGGGACCGGATGCCATGATCTTCGTTTTCTGAATGTTGAGCTTTAAGCCAACTTTTTCACTCTCCACTTTTACCTTCATCAAGAGGCTTTTTAGTTCCTCTTCACTTTCTGCCATAAGGGTAGTTTCATCTGCATATCTGAGGTTCTTGATATTTCTCCCAGCAATCTTGATTCCAGCTTGTGTTTCTTCCAGTCCAGCGTTTCTCATGATGTACTCTGCATATAAGTTAAATAAACAGGGTGACGATATACAGCCTTGATGAACTCCTTTTCCTATTCGGAACCAGTCTGTTGTTCCATGTCCAGTTCTAACTGTTGCTTCCTGACCTGCATACAAATTTCTCAAGAGGCAGATCAGGTGGTCTGGTATTCCCATCTCTTTCAGAATTTTCCACAGTTGATTGTGATCCACACAGTCAAAGGCTTTGGCATAGTCAATAAAGCAGAAATAGATGGTTTTCTGGAACTCTCTTGCTTTTTCCATGATCCAGTGGATGTTGGCAATTTGATCTCTGGTTCCTCTGCCTTTTCTAAAACCAGCTTGAACGTCAGGAATTTCACAGTTCACATACTGCTGAAGCTTGGCTTGGAGAATTTTGAGCATTACTTTACTAGCGTGTGAGATGAGTGCAATTGTGCGGTAGTTTGAGCATTCTTTGGCATTGCCTTTCTTTGGGATTGAAATGAAAACTGACCTTTTCCAGTCCTGTGGCCACTGCTGAGTTTTCCCAATTTGCTGGCATATTGAGTGTAGCACTTTCACAGCATCATCTTTCAGGATTTGGAATAGCTCAACTGGAATTCTATCACCTCCACTAGCTTTGTTCGTAGTGATGCTTTCTAAGGCCCACTTGACTTCACATTCCAGGATGTCTGGCTCTAGGTCAGTGATCACACCATCGTGATTATCTGGGTCATGAAGATCTTTTTTGTACAGTTCTTCTGTGTATTCTTGCCATCTCTTCTTAATATCTTCTGCTTCTGTTAGGTCCATACCATTTCTGTCCTTTATCGAGCCCATCTTTGCATGAAATGTTCCTTTGGTATCTCTGATTTTCTTGAAGAGATCCCTAGTCTTTCCCATTCTGTTGTTTTCCTCTATTTCTTTGCATTGATCGCTGAAGAAGGCTTTCTTATCTCTTCTTGCTATTCTTTGGAACTCTGCATTCAGATGCTTATATCTTTCCTTTTCTCCTTCGCTTTTCGCTTCTCTTCTTTTCACAGCTATTTGTAAGGCCTCCCCAGACAGCCATTTTGCTTTTTGCATTTCTTTTCCATGGGGATGGTCTTGATCCCTGTCTCCTGTACAATGTCACGAACCTCATTCCATAGCTCATCAGGCACTCTATCAGATCTAGGCCCTTAAATCTATTTCTCACTTCCACTGTATAATCATAAGGGATTTGATTTAGGTCATACCTGAATGGTCTAGCGGTTTTCCCTACTTTCTTCAGTTTAAGTCTGAATTTGGCAATAAGGAGTTCATGGTCTGAGCCACAGTTGGCTCCTGGTCTTGCTTTTGCTGACTGTTTAGAGCTTCTCCATCTTTGGCTGCAAAGAATATAATCAATCCGATTTCGGTGTTGACCATCTGATGGTGTCCATGTGTAGAGTCTTCTCTTGTGTTGTTGGAAGAGGGTGTTTGTTATGACCAGTGCATTTTCTTGGCAAAACTCTATTAGTCTTTGCCCTGCTTCATTCCGTATTCCAAGGCCAAATTTGCCTGTTACTCCAGGTGTTTCTTGACTTCCTACTTTTGCATTCCAGTCCCCTATAATGAAAAGGACATCTTTTTGGGGCATTAGTTCTAAAAGGTCTTGTAGGTCTTCATAGAACTGTTCAACTTCAGCTTCTTCAGCATTACTGGTTGGGGCATAGACTTGGATTACTGTGATATTGAATGGTTTGCCTTGGAAACGAACAGAGATCATTCTGTCGTTTTTGAGATTGCATCCAAGTACTGCGTTTCGGACTCTCTTGTTGACTATGATGGCCACTCCATTTCTTCTGAGGGATTCCTGCCCGCAGTAGTAGATATAATGGTCATCTGAGTTAAATTCACCCATTCCAGTCCATTTCAGTTCGCTGATTCCTAGAATGTCGACATTCACTCTTGCCATCTCTTGTTTGACCACTTCCAATTTGCCTTGATTCATGGACCTGACATTCCAGGTTCCTATGCAATATTGCTCTTTATAGCATCGGACCTTGCTTCTATCACCAGTCACACCCACAGCTGGGTATTCTTTTTGCTTTGGCTCCATCCCTTCATTCTTTCTGGAGTTATTTCTCCACTTATCTCCAGTAGCATATTGGGCACCTACTGACCTGGGGAGTTCCTCTTTCAGTATCCTATCATTTTGCCTTTTCATACTGTTCATGGGGTTCTCAAGGCAAGAACACTGAAGTGGTTTGCCATTCCCTTCTCCAGTGGACCACATTCTGTCAGATCTCTCCACCATGACCCGCCCATCTTGGGTTGCCCCACGGGTATGGCTTAGTTTCACTGAGTTAGACAAGGCTGTGGTCCTAGTGTGATTAGATTGACTAGTTTTCTGTGAGTATGGTTTCATTGTGTCTGCCCTCTGACGCCCTCTTGCAATACCTACTGTCTTACTTGGGTTTCTCTTACCTTGGGCGTGGGGTATCTCTTCACGGCTGCTTCAGTAAAGCATGACTGGTCCCATCACTTCATGGCAAATAGATGGGGAAACCACGGAAACAGTGGCAGACTTTGTTTTGGGGGGCTCCAAAATCATTGTAGATGATGACTGCAGCCATAAAATTAAAAGATGCTTGCTCCTTGGAAGAAAAGCTATGACACACCTAGACAGCATATTAAAAACCAGAAATATTACTTTGCCAATAAATTTCCATCTAGTCAAAGCTATGGTTTTTCCAATAGTCATGTACAGTGGTGAGAGTTGGACCATAAAGAAGGCTGAGTGCTGAGGAACTGATGCCTTCAAACTGTCGTGTTGGAGAACACTCTTTAGAATCCCTTTGACTGCAAGGAGATCCAACCAGTCCATCCTAAAGGAAATCAGTCCTGAATGTTCATTGGAAGGACTGATGCTGAAGCTGAAACTCCAATACGTTGGCCACCTAATGGGAAAAACTGACTCTTAGGAAAAGACCCTGATGCTGGGAAAGATTGAAGGCAGGAGGAGAAGGGGATGACAGAGGATGAGATGATTGGATGGCATCACCGACTCAATGGACATGAGTTTGAGTAAACTCTGGGAGTTGGTGATGGACAGGGAAGCCTGGCGTGCTGCAGTCCATGGGGTCCCAAAGAGTCGGACACGACTGAGCGACTGAACTGAACTGATGCATGCGATACTCTTGAGGTCTGGCACTCAACTGATGTGGCACCATTCCTAACCTAGATGTCCACTCTAATGAGCAACACTGTCCAGGTCTCAGGGAAGTGCCTTTCTACTCTGCTTGCCCTACAACCTCAAAAGCTGTCTGAATTTAATAAAGGTTTGTGATTTTTCAGTCAGAGATGAACACTGTTTCTAGAGTGTGGGAGGATATCATTGAGAGAATTTCAGGGAAAAATTTCAGTAGGTGAAAAGAGAAACTAACTCACCTGACAACCTTACTGTAAGATGGTTAACATCAAGGTATTTCCTGGGAGTTCTTTTTTGTTTTCTTCATTTTCCAGTTTCCTGACTCGGGAGATATTTGGGAATTCGGGATGTGTGTGCCACAGTGGCACGCAGTGGCTCTGTACTCTCCACAGTACGAAACAGTTACTCATCCAAACTTCACCAGCCCAGAGACAAGTATAATAATAAATTCAGTTGTGTTTTGTATTTTGCCAACTTTCTGCTTTGTCATCATAAATGTGTATTTTAAGATGAGGATAGAACATATTTTATTTCACAATTTGCTCACTTGAGTTATAATTTTTAAATATTTAGACATATGGTGTGTGGGCCTCCATTTGGACTCTTGCTCCAAAATGTACAATTTTTAGAAACAGGCTTGCAATGAAGACATATGAAACAGTTCTTTTTCTCCCTATCTGGGCTATAAGTCATAGTTGGGTAAAAGGAAAGGTTTCCTTATATCTGGAAGAAATTACAATCATCCTCATCAGATAATTCAATCCTATCTTAATTCTTGTTCTGCTTGAATCTAGTTCTGGAAACTCTTACCCAGTTCAGTTTTATGATCTTAAAGTTATCAGAAAACTCTGCTTGTCAAAGTTACTCTATTTGGACATACCAGATTTCCAGGAATTTTACATCATTTCTAGAAGCAACATAATACTTATTTGACATGCTTCCCATGCCCAGACGATCCCCTGGAAAAGGAAATGGGAACCCACTCCAGTATTCTTGCCTGGAGAATCCCATGGACGAGGAGTCTGGTGAGATACAGTCCATGGGGTCACAAGAGTTGGACACAACTTAGCAACTAAACCACAACACCCATGTAATTTAACACGTGTGTGTGTGTGTGTGTGTGTGTGTGTGTGTAAGGTCCAGCCCTCTTAGCTAATCAAGACCTGACATGAGAGAAAAAAATTGACAGGACACAAGAGCTTTGTTTTCTCAAGGCAGATCACTGTAAAGGGAAATAAAATCCCCTGCTTAGAATTTCTCATCAAGAACAGACTGATAATCCAAAAACTCATGTAAGCCAATAGAGAATTCTGTAGTATATTATTACAAAGAAACTCAAATATTTTGTATCAAAGTTTGCTAACCCACACAGATTCTCTGATAATTGATCACATTAGCATAGGAAGCAGACACAGAATATAGCAGGAAAACATTGAGTTTGACCCTGGATTTTTCTCTTAGAATAATTCCTCCACTTCTCTTACCATCTTTTACCAAAAACACACATGCTACTTTTCATATGCAGTCATTTTGTTTCATTCTTATTATTTCTAGTAGTTTTATACAAATCAATTTTTGGCTACCACAGTCTGTATTTTTAGAAGTCTCTTTTACTCACTTTTATATTCATCGCTTTCCTGCACCTTCTCTTAATCAGGCTTTGTCATCACCTGGATCTTAAATCTGCAACATCTTTTGTCCTAGCTTTGCAAAATGTGATGCTAAGATCTCTAACTTATTACCCTGCTTTTCCATCTTGTCTTCCCTAAGCTAGCAGAGCAGTGGACAACCATTTGTCACTTCATCTTTTGATTCATCCTCATAGTAAGTTTTTTCAATATGACATGTACATATTCACCAATAGATCCAAATATCCCCAGTTCCTCTACAAGAAGGAGCAGAATTCTAATGATGTCAACTACCAAAAAGTTATGGGAAACCATTTAAATCATAATTTTTGCTAAGAAGTTCACCTAAAAACTTCTACCTCACTTATATTCATCTAATTCATTTGCTCTTAAATCATACCTAGTTTTAACAGTATATTAAATTTAGTTTACCCAAAACAGCTGCATTGTAGTCAATAATGATAATTCTGAAGCACGCCCACTCCAATCAAACCAACAGACCTAAACCAGCTTTTACCTATCAAATATTAATACTATCCCAAATCATGAGAACTTGAAAACACCTGGGCTGGTTTCTGAGCATATACTTAATTGAGAGAGCAGTTCTTTGCCTTTAATTGAATAGAGCTTTTTACAAATAAATCTTAGCAATACCATCCAGAGGTTTAAAAAATTACAACATATCTATTATATGCATACATAGATATATAGACAAATAGACTTTTTTTCCCTTTTTTTAAATTTTATTTTTAAACTTTATAATATTGTATTAGTTTTGCCAAATATCGAAATGAATCCGCCACAGGTATACATGTGTTCCCCATCCTGAACCCTCCTCCCTCCTCCCTCCCCCTCCCCATACCATCCCTCTGGGTCGTCCCAGTGCACCAGCCCCAAGCATCCAGTATCGTGCATTGAACCTGGACTGGCGACTCGTTTCATACATGATATTATACATGTTTCAATGCCATTCTCCCAAATCTTCCCACCCTCTCCCTCCCCCACAGAGTCTAGACTTTTTTTTTAAGTTATCCACTTTTCAGGTAAAAACTCAAAAGAATAGTTGAATCACCATGACCATCTCAACTGGACTTGTTAAAGTTACAAGCTCTGATGGCAAAAGTGTTCTACTAAAGATTTTTATTTGCAAAAAGGATCCTTTTAGGGGCTTCCCTGCCGACTCAGTGGTAAAGAACCTGCCTGCCAATACAGAAGACTTGGGTTCAACCCTGCTTTGGGAAGATCCCCTGGAGAAGGAAATGGCTACCCACTCCAGTATTTTTGCTTGGGAATCCCACGGACGGAGGTGGACTACAGTCCCATGGGGTCTCAAAGAGTTGGACACAACTTAGCACGCATGTAAGGATCCTTTTGGAGCTATTTTTGGAGTCTTTAAGTTTCTGCAAACCAATTGAAAAGTGCATTCCATTGTCTCCAAGAGATTTAAGATCCTCTTTTTTTGCTTTGAAGGTGTATTTATCTATCATTTATCTATTTATCAATAATTTGGAATTGTAATGGCCATACAATTCCAAATGATTCAAAAGTTCATCTATATATATAAATATATATATATTTTTTTCCCCAGAAAGGCACAAGAGCCTGACCCAAGCACCAGGGGAAACTATCTTGGTTTGGATTCCCTAAAATATCTTCCAGAGATTCGTGTCCGACTCTTTGCGACCCCATGGACTGTAGTCTACTACCCTCCTCCCTCCATGGGATTCTCCAGGCAAGAACACTGGAGTGGGTTGCCATTTCCTTCTCCAGGGGATCTTCCCGACCCAGGGATCAAACCCGGGTCTCCCACATTTCAGGCGCTTTAACCTCTGAACCACCAGGGAAGCCCCCAAATTAACTTGAACTTTGCAAAAATCTCAGAGTGTTAAAAATGACTTCTTAAACTGGTAACCATGAGGAGCCTTGTTTTCCAACTGTTCTTCCCAAATACACAGAATGACATGTTATCCCTCCTTTTGAAGAGGATGAGTGGGTTGACCAAGAAACTTCAACAGAACATGAACAGAAGAGGAAAACAAACAGCAGTGGAACAGTGTGCATGATAAAGTTGGAAAGCGTATTACACAAAGAGTGAAGCTCAGACTTACCAGGGACTCTGCGCTTGGCGGGAAGACAGAGGCAGAAAGGGCTCACGGGAGGCAGCAGCCAGGTTGCCCGCTGGCTTGAGGTTGCAGGGTTTGTCTTCTTTGAGCCCCACTTCAGGCATGATTAAATATCCTTGGTTCAGAAGTGGCCATATCATAATAAAACCAATAGTCAGCAACTAATAAAAATTATTGCCCACATTCTGAACAATGGTTTGCAAACCGAGAGCACCCAAATGAGAGCATGGAAAAAAAAAAAGCACATGTGATTATAAACGGCTTATATAGTGAGAAGGCAACGTCGTCACAGTAATTGGTAATTAAGCTAAATTAATGACTAAATTGGTTTTGTCTGCTCAGAAAACCGTCAGGACTGGTCTCCATTTGATTTCAATTTTAACACAGGTTGTATAGCATAAGCCAGATTCCCTGGGGAACAGACTCCAAGCAAAGCACACTCTGTTTTAAGAGGTGGTCATGTGCATGTGTGCTAATTTGTTTCAGTCGTGTCCAACTCTGTGTGACGCTATAGACGGCAGCCGGCCAGGCTCCTCTGTCCATGGAATTCCCCAGACAAGGATACTAGAGTGGGTTGCCATGCCCTCCTCCAGGGCTCTGCCTGACTCAAGAATGGAACCCACGTCTCTTACATCTACCTGCACTGGCAGGTGTGTTCTTTCCCACTAGCGCCACCTGCGAAGCCTAGGAGGTGGTCACAAGCCAACCCCAATTGAAAGGGGGTGGACACAGACCCAATCTTTCAATGGGACGAGTGTCAAGAAATTGCAAGCATGTTTCTAAACTGCCACAGTCTTCAGCAGGTTGCAGGCTGTCTGTAGCTGCCCCCATGGAGACGGTGAGACTTTCCAGGAGCAAAAAATGATCCATAGTAACATAAGCAACCTCTGGTCACAGAAAGATTTCCCCCTATGACAGGAGGAAAGATGTAAATTATTCCAACGTCCTTGCACAATTACTTTACCTCTAATCTTAGATCTAAAACAAAGTGCATCCAAGGACTTTCTAACTCCAAAAAGCCTTGAGATGATGAAAACTGCTGGAGAGTCTGGGACCAGTTTATCTGTGGACTTCATTGTTTAGTTGCTCAGTCATGTCTGACTCTTTTGCGACCCCGTGGACTGTAGCCCACCAGGCTCTTCTGGCCATGGGATTTCCCAGGCAAGACTACTGGAGTGGGTTGCCATTTCCTTCTCCAGGGGGTCTTCCTGACCCAAGGATCAAATCCACATCTTCTGCTGCTGCTGCTGTTGCTAAGTCACTTCAGTCGTGTCTGACTCTGTGCCACCCCATAGACGGCAGCCCACCAGGCTCCCCCGTCCCTGGGATTCTCCAGGCAAGAACACTGGAACGGGTTGCCATTTCCTTCTCCAATGCATGAAAGTGAAAAGTGAAAGTGAAGTCGCTCAGTCATGTCCGACTCTTAGCGACCCCATGGACTGCAGCCTACCAGGCTTCTCCATCCATGGGATTTTTCAGGCAAGAGTACTGGAGTGGGATGCCACTCCCTTCTCCTGCATTGGCAGGCAAATTTTTTTTAACATTGAGCCACCTGGGAAGATCACGTGTAGATTATTGTCCAATTCAGGTGGAAACTAAAACTCTTGGCCACTAGATTGATTTGATCACCCGCAGGATTCTTTTCCTAATAAAAATCTGCCCACAGGTTGTATAGCATAAGCCAGATTCCCTGGGGAACAGACTCCGTGCAAAGGTTTGCATGTTCAAAGTTTACTGGGGAGTGTTTATCCCACATAGTACCTATAAGGTATTGTGTGTTTCCTATTGTTCCTGTAAAAAGCAAACAAACAAAATAATACAAACAAGGCTTAACTCAGCACAATTTATCGTTTAATAGTTTTAGAGATCAAAGTCCAAAATCAGTCAGCAGGGCTGCCTTCTTTCTGAAGTTCTGGAGGAGAATCTGTTTTCTTGACTTTCTCATCTCCTAGAGGCCACCTCCATTCTTTGGCTTGTGGCCCCTTTCTCCATCTTCAAAACCAGCAGCATAGCATCGTCTCTTTTCTCTGAAATCCTGATTCTCTCTTAGAAGGACACTTGTCCACCAAGGATAATCTCTCTATCTCCACATCTCTAACTTAATGACACCTGCAAATTCCTTTTGCCATGTAAGGTAACACATTTATGACTTCTGGGAAGTAGGGTTAGACACCTGGGGGAAGCCATTCATTATTCTGTCTATCCTAGAAAGGAAAGAAGCAGACTGGGCAGATGCAGTTGAACTCTGATGTAAGTACAACAGAGACCTCAGCCAATCACACAGATTCTAAACCAGGCGTGCTCTTCAGAGATGTCCCAGACTGAGGCAACAGGCCAGGTCCTTATAGTCCGCAAGTAAGCCAGTCAGCAAAAATGACTCCCCCTTGGGGAGGGAACATAAATAAAATCCTGGCAGTTCCCGTCCACAAAGGGCAATACCTGGAAAGGTGCCCAGGTGTCATCCAAGAATGGGGACACGCTTGGTAACTTGGAGAATGAATGTTTGGGTCCTGCAGGGGGTATTGTGTGCAGCACACCACAAAATTCACTGAAATCCGCCCCTTGCCTGCTCAGATCTGCTTGCTTTGTACAGAAAATCTGATGACCTTGGAATAGCTGCTCCAAGTTTCTAGCTGGTCTCTTTTCCTGGAGAAAACTCACAAGAGAAAATTTATGAGACAAACTGTACCCTGCTACTGCAGCTGGTTTCAGTTTGTGATGATGCTAATAATCACCCTCTTCAATTACCCATTCTAGATTACCCCTGGCTACACCTCTACGGAGAAGGCAGTGCACCCCACTCCAGTACCCTTGCCTGGAAAATCCCACGGATGGAGGAGCCTGGTGGGCTGCAGTCCATGGGGTCGCTAAGAGTCGGACACGACTGATCGACTTCACTTTCACTTCTCACTTTCATGCCTTGGAGAAGGAGATGGCAGCCCACTCCAGTGTTCTTGCCTGGAGAATCCCAGGGACGGGGGAGCCTGGTGGGCTACCGTCTATGGGGTCACACAGAGTCGGACACGACTGAAGCGCCTTAGCAGCAGCACACCTCTATGGGCTTAGGCGGTTTACATGGTGAGTGAACAGTGTCCTCATTCCTGAAGAGCTTGTTTATCCTGGTCATCATGCCCTTCAAAGGACATGGCTGCTGCAAGATCTATTTATCACCAAAACCAGGCAAGGAAGAACCAAGAGATGCTCCCCAAATCACTGCATGCCAAATGGATTTTTGCCTTCCCCCAAAGTCCAGCCTACTCCTGGAGTTTTAGATCAGTTTCCCCTGCCAGGATGGTGACATCTTTCCTTCCTGCTGGTCTCTTGGCACAAGGAGACTGGAGTGACTGGAATGCTTGCTGGACTCCCCCAGCAGAAGTGTCCCTCTTTGGGAACCAGGAGATATACACTCACAAATCCCTGAGCTGTGAGTTGCAAGGACTGGAATCATACATTTCCCAAGTAGCACAAGCGGCAGTGATTGGGTCCACTCCTGCTTCCACGCCCTGTTTCCCAGGCCCTTGGGTTCCATCAGGAAAGCATACCATGACCTCCAGTGATCTCCTTACTCCACTTCTTGCACTTTGCCCCCTGCAATCTATTCTCAACAGAATGATTAGAATGATCCTTTTGAAACGCAATGCAAATCTTATCTTTCCTCTGCTCTGCTGCTGCTGCTGCTAAGTTGCTTCAGTCGTGTCCGACTCTGTGCCATCCCATAGACGGCAGCCCACCAGGCTCCCCCATCCCTGGGATTCTCCAGGCAAGAACACTGGAGTGGGTTGCCATTTCCTTCTCCAATGCATGAAAGTGAAAAGTGAAAGTGAAGTCGCTTCCTCTGCTCAAAACTCCCCAATTCCCCATTTCACTCAGATTAAAAGCAAAAGTCCTTACAATGGCTTTGAGGGCCCTGCACAACCTGTCTCACCCTTCATCACCTTTCTGATATCATCTCAGGACTCTCCTGCCCAATCTGCTCCACACAGCCTCTGCACTGTTCCTCAGACATGCCAGGCACACTCATAGAGAAGGGCCTTGGCACTGCTGTTCCCTCATCCAGAACACTGCTGCATTAGTCGGAACAACCCAGGGAATGCCACAGTGACAAACAACTCTCACATTTCAGGGTTACAGCAGCAGAGTCTCTGGGTTAGCTGCTGGCTCTGGCCCATGATGTCCCGATCCAGATGCATCCTCAGGGGACTCTTCTATGTGGACTCACTGTCTGAAGAGAAGGGAACATGACAAGTCATGCCCTGACTCTTAACACCCTTCATTGCTACTTATGTCTCACTGGTGAAATCAGTTCATACTCCAGGAAATACGAGATGCAGTCTCCCCACATGAACAGAAGAAGGAGGACAGGGACATCAGGGAGCACTCCTAAAGACAACCTGCTCCCCCAGAGAGGCCTCATGGCTCTTCAGTCACTTCCTTCTGACTTTTGCTCAACTGTCAGGGTCTCAGGGAAGCCTTTCCTGATCACTCTGTGTAAAGTTGCAACCATGCCCACCTACCTCTTACCCTCTCCTGTTTTTTCTCCAAAACACACACACACACACACACACACACACACACACACACACACACATTTATCAGCGTCTGCCTCCCCTTACCAGAATGTAAGCTCTAGCAGGGATAAGCTCTCAACATTTGCTGAGGGACCCACTTGGCTACCTACTCCCATTCATATTAGGATTTTGAAAGATTAATTGATTATGTCTTTTGCCTCCAAACTTCTACTGACCTAATTCAAGTGACAAGAATAAAAAAGTAAGGAAATGATGGCCTATGTTTATGTCCCTTAGATATCCCAGGCTACATATGTGATTCCATAGAGGAGAGAATATGCAAGACAGTTGTAATTCCAACAGGTAGGAAATACATTCTAAGATTTATTAAAACGTTTGTCTTCATTAGTTCCAATCTGTAAACCAAGATTTTTCTGACCTATGAATTACTGCCTTCTAACAAAAATTTAATTCTCTCTTCTGTTTTCTCTGCATGTGATAAAATCAAGAGAAAAAGATCCTAAATGAAAAATCCAAGAGATGTCAGTATCTACATTATGGGACATTGTTTTCTTTTCAAATGCTAAATGGTAAGTATTAGGAAATTGTTTAATACATTAAAATAACATGGTAAATGGCAAGGATTGCAGTACCTTGAATGAGTGACTCAAGAGGCAGAGTTACTTAGCAATTCAGATTCGATTACTGATTAGATGGACTTGATTGCGGATTAGGCTGGACCATAAAGAAAGCTGAGTGCTGAAGAATTGATGCTTTTGAACCGTGCTGTTGGAGAAGACTCTTGAGAGTCCCTTGGACTTCAAGGAGATCCAACCAGTCAATCCTAAAGGAAATCAGCCCTGAATATTCATTGGAAGGACTGGTGCTGAATCTGAAATGCCAATACTTTGGCCACCTGATGCAAAGAACTGACTCAATGAAAAATACACTGATGCTGGGAAAGATTGAAGGCAGGAGAAGGGGATGACAGAGGATGAGATGGTTGGATGGCATCACCGACTCGACGGACATGAGTTTGAGCAAGCTCCGGGAGTTGGTGATGGACAGGGAAACCTGGAGAGCTGCAGTCCACGGGGTCCCAAAGAGTCAGACACGACTGAGCAACTGAACCGAACTAGGTGGACAATGCAGGGTAAATTTCTGACCTTATTTTCCTCATTTAAAAATTGGAATAATTAGAGTGGCTGTCCTAGGCAGACTCTCTTGTGAATTAATTAGTAACTGAAGCCCCCAGGATAACGTGGCATTACATCAAGTCAGGTTACTTTTTCGGTCTCCTGTAGGGACAGGAACTGACCTGGATCTCTTTGATGCTGCTGTGTATGCCCCATAGCACCCAGGCAGGGCTCAGACCAGGGAGACCTGGTGGGGTCCAAGCAGTTGCCTGATATAAAGACACACTGTTGACTGTGGAGGCTTCGTATCTCTAGCCCAGTCAGCTGGATGGCTGAAAAACATTTCAAAATTGCTGTAAGAAAAAAATTATTTCCAATGTGTGTTACCTTGGTTTTATTAGGATGCTACAAAGCATTGTAATCAAACATTGTAATAAAAGCATATCACCTATTTGAGAAAAATGACTTAAAAATGTTGTTATGGAGTTGTGTCACTCACCTGATATGAGCTAAAAATGAGCAGTATGGATGTCACTCAGAGACTGGAAAAATAGAAATGAATATTTCCATAGGAAATAAAAGAAAAATAAAAAACTACCAGCAATTGTGTAAGAACAATGGGGAGTGGGTATGTATTGGTTAGAAATCTTTTGGTTACACATGACAGATACCCAAACTCAAACATGTTTTTTTGTTTGTTTGGTTGTTTTGTCTTAAGCAAAAAAAAAAAAAAAGTAGGGGAGAAGAGGCCATAGAAAAGACTTTTCTGGTCATGAAATTAGAAAGTTCCAAAGTATGTTGGTTTCAGGTGAGGCTTGATCCAGCTGCTGATCAACATTATCAAGAACTTGCCTTTCCCTATGTCTTCCCAATGCCTGAATGCCTTTGTACAAGTCACTGATAATTCTAAAAATTCATCTAGCTTCCATTCTCCATTCCAAATCAGAGATCAATTTCTTTTGGGGAAATAACTTCTTCTGTTTAATCTTCAAGAGAAAGTAATTCCAGGTACCTGTCTCAATCTCTACTGAAACTGTGCTCTTCTCTTCCCCAGTCCTAGGGCCATGAGAAGACATGAATTAAGCTTAGTCAGATAGATGCTCTCTCCTGAGACTTTAGAGCTTAACCAAGGTCCACAAGGAAGGAAGCAGCAGAGGCAGGGCCATATGTCCCAACCTTGCAGCAAAGTCTTTGTACCTGTCCACTGTCAAGCCTGGTTCAACATATTTAGCCAATTCTGGGAGGCCCAAAAGCATTCTCCTTTGCTCAGGATGCTTAGGTCCTGCTGCTTGCTTGACAGAGCAATGAGGACTTTCTGGGGATGGCCACGTGGAGGACAGCCTCCCCTCTCAATGTCCTCATGCACTGTGTACAGTATCTTATGATGTGCCTTTTCCACACCACATTACTGATTTAAATACCAGACAGAGTTCCTTGAGAATGGGGGCCTTACCTATGCTTAGCCCAGTGTCTGGTCAATATTATACATTTAAAACAATATGTTTAATGAAATGGCTGATGCATGAATCTCCTTAGAGAGAAAAGACATGCTGGTATTAAACAATTCTAAATTTTAAGGCAGTATATGATTAAGCACAAATCATAAAGGCTCTATACAAAGTGGGGAACTGCCATAAAAAATAATTTATGACTGTTTTATAAGAGGTTATTACATAGTCTTTGAGGATCTATGTACCTGTCAGGACAAATCTTGTTTCATCCTTGAAATTTAATCTGGAGCTTTTTCTCAGCAGATGGATATCTCTCTAATAGGGGATAAATATCCATTTTACCACCAGGAAATGCCTCTAATGCTTAGGTACAGGCCTCTTCCTAAATGAAATAGGTAGGTTTTAGCCTTCTAGCACTGCTCTAGTCACCAAGCCCTGGCTGATGGCTCCTCGTGGTTAAAGATGCGTTTGGTCCTGGAAGGTGAGCTCTGAACTCAACGGGGGTCGGCCCCTGCCCTCTCCCACTCACTACAGAGTGACAGCCACATCTAGACCCATTGTGGATGGGCCCATGGGGAGCCATTCTAGTGAGTATGACACGGTCTTTGGGGAGGACCATCATTCAACCCACCATAGACAGAAAAACACACACACTTCATAGCTCTGTCCACAGTAAGGGCCTAGGAGCAGGACACTTGGACGGCAACAAGCACATCTTTGTATGGTACTTCCACTGTTCTGAAGGTCTGTGATTGTTTACAAACACAAATCAGGAGTGACCTTCACGTTTAGTAAATGGTCAGTTGCAAGATATAATCTGAGGAGTTTCCCACAGCCATCAGCTAGTTTCCATACATGTTTATCATCGTTTCATACTTCTTAGAATGAATTACATTTTTGTAGCACTTTCGCATATTACTTATTAAGCAATGAACTCTATAAAGTTGGGGACTAAATCTATTTCATTCATCATTCATTTATCCCATGCCCCGAACAGTCCCTGAGACACAGTAGGCACTCAATAAATATGTACTGATTGAATGAATGAGTGAACGAAAGTAGCTTGGACTAGAAGAAGCATGGCCTTGAAGTTAGACAGATGTAGGTAAACTGTCACCTCTCATTTCCTAACTGATCCAACCTGTCAATCCTGAAGGAAATCAGTCTGAATATTCACTGAAAGGACTGATGCTGAAGCTGAAACTCCAATACTTTGACCACCTGATGTGAAGAACTGACTCGTTGGAAAGGACCCTGATACTAGGAAAGATTGAAGGCAGGAGGAGGAGGAGACGACAGAGGATGAGATGGTTGGATGACATCACCAACTCAATGGCCATGAGTTTGAGTGAACTCCGGGAGTTGGTGATGGACAGGGAAGCCTGGTGTGCTGAAGTCCATGGGGTCACAAAGAGTTGGACACGACTGAGCGACTGAACTGCATTGGACCCCATTGGTCACTTTCTCAGCCTAGTTGAGACAGCAGCAAGACTACTGGGTTTGAATCCTGGCTTTACTATTTCCTAGTTGTGTGATCTTGGGCAAGTTGCTTCAGTTTCCTCATCTACAAAATGGTAATTATTAATATAATAACACCCATTATATAATAAAAATATAATATATTAATAATAATATAATACTTCATAGGGCTATATAGCATGTTATGAGTAGCTCAGATGGCTTCACTGCAGAATTCTAACAGATGTTTGAACAAGAATTTCTTCTAGAATACAGAGGGAACACCTCCCAGTTCTTTTTATGAACCTGACACCAAAACCAAAGACAGTAAAGAAAAGAAAACAGATTAATTTCTCTCAAAATTGTAAATGTAAAAATCCTTAACAGAATACTAGCAAAGAGAATTCAGCAACATGTAAAAAGAATTAAACCCCATGGCCAAGTGGGGCTATTCCAGAGATACAAAGCTGACTCCATATTTGAAAGCAGACCCTGGAGTCCAGCAAACTGTCAAGCAGTGGCAGTGGTGTCCAGGAGCCTCCACTGAGCAGGTCCTGGGAAGAAGGGGTGTGTGTGTGTACTCAGTGGTGTTCAACTCTGTGACTCCCTGGACTATAGCCTGCTAGGCTCCTCTGTCCACGGAATTTTCCAAGTAATACTAGAGTAGGTTGCCATTTCCTACTCCAGAGGATCTTCCAGACCCAGGGATTGAACCTGTGTCTCTTGCCTCTCCTGTCCTAGCTGGCAGATTCTTTACTACTGCACCTCCGGAAGGCGAGGCCAAGCAAACCCTGCGAAGTGAAAAAACTGGACTTAATACACATGGCTTTTGTTCAAAGAATAAAGTGCTGCACTCCACACACCAGGTGACACCTGGCTTGTACACCTAATGCTTGTCTGTTTAAGAGCTTCGGACACAGAAGGCATGGGAACAAACAGGAGAAAGGCTGGCTTGAGGCTTCAGATGCTAAATGGGACAGTCCAATTTCCTAAGGTCAGTGTGACCCCATGAAGAGGATCCAGGAGCAATGACGCTCCAGGCAATAAGCTGGCACTTGAAATATATGGAAACCAATTCAGAATTTTTTTGTTTAGAAACTTCATATTTACACTTTGAACCACATCCCTAATCATTTGAATTTGAAAACATTGAGCTGGCACCTTTCCTAACCTATACCAAAGGTAGAGATAGAAACTGGTAGCTAATAAAGTTCATCTCTGTATGAAATACGTTGTTACCAGACCCTCTGCCTGGGGTTCATCTCATAAGAAGAAAAAGTTCCCAGCTGCCCCTGGGAAGTCTCTGAACATCAATTCAGGACAGAAAGTATCACTCGGCACCTTGCCTGCAGCCCCTCGGCACTCTCCATCCCAGCTTCAGTACAAGCTGAGAGCCTCCTCCCTCCCTACGGAGGCACAGCTCTCAGCGTAGAGCTGCTCTCGCCCTAAAATCAGGAGTGCTGAGGAGTTCAGCTGGGAAGCAGCCCTCAGCAGTGAAGGATGGGAATTGGAGGGTGAAAATCCCAGCTCCCACTTCGCTGGGAGGAATAACTCAGGCAGGTTCTTCACAAAGGTTAATATGCTTAGGACTCCCTTGGGAAATAGAATAATATGCAGCTTCTGACTTAACATCCTTCCCTGGTGGCTCAGATAGTAAAGCATATGCCTGCAATGCAGGAGACCCGGGTTCAATCTCTGGGTTGGGAAGATCCCCTGGAGAAAGAAATGGCAACCCACTCCAGTACTCTTGCCTGGAAAATTCCATGGACTGAGGAGCCTGGTAGACTACAGTCCATGAGGTTGCAAAGAGTCAGACATGACTGAGCAACTTCACTTTCTTTCTTTCTTTTCTGACTTAGCAAGCTGGGGGTGGGCCGATTCTGCATTTCTAACAGAATCCCAGGTGATGCTGAAGCTGCTGGTCTGGGGACCACACTTTGACTCTCCTACAAGTGCTTTCTGCAGTTTTCTCCCAAATAAACTGCTTGCTCTCAAATTTCTGATGGAGGGTCCGCTTTGGGGGGAAGCACTTTTTTTTCCCTCTGCTTATATTTCATGTTCCCTGTTCTCAGTTTCCTCAGAGCCTGACCATTACCTTTACAATGTGACCCAGGGTAAATACCTCATTTCCTCATGTCCAGAATGAGGGGGTCTGACTGTCTCGTTTCCCTTGCACTCCAACATCCTAAGATGTTCTTATTATTCTAGTGATTATCATATTCTGTCTACTCTTCCCGAACAGCTTTCCTGCTCTTACGCATGACCTTCTAAAATCAAGCTGGCTTCAGACCAGCTCATCTTCAAAAGATGTCTCTAAACAGAAATGGAAGAATGGAAGCCTTTTCTTCAAACATAATAGCAGAAATCTTTGACAGATGAAGGATATAGCAAATGTTCACACATGCTGATGCTATTCAAAAAAAAAAAAAAAACCCATAAGAACAGTAGTTTCAGGCAGAGTCTATGAAACTGAAAATTGGTGCAAAACCAACAAAAGCTAAGAAACCATAATCAAGACACCTAATTAGGAGATAATACATATAACAAAGCACAGTGGTGACTTTGTGTACTTTGCTTCTTTGGTCATACATTCCTAGACGTACATATACAGACACAGGCTGTCCTTTTCCAGATAATCATTTTGGAAAGTCAAGTATACATATAAAGCAAGTACATACATATTATTATGTTAGTCACCACTTTTTTTACCCCAAACAATAAAACTCAGCATAAACACATGTTTTATTTCCAATAACTTAATAAATTTTCTGAAATATTAATAAATGAAATTCGCACATGTAACTGTTAGGCATTGCTATGTAACAATCCCCCAATCACAGTGACAGACAAAAATAAATAGTCAGATCCCACTCAGGAGTCTGCATGTCTGCTGCATGGCTCAGCTTCAGGCTGCAAGTCTGCAGGTCGGCTGGAATGGCTCTGCAATACGTGAATGCAGCCCGGCACCCAGATGCTCGTGGGGCAGCGGCTCAGGCACAGCATCTTCTCACTGCAGAGGTCAGATGTCCCTAAAAATAAGGGCTAGGTTCAAACTGGTACACCGTTACCTCCTCACATTCTATAAAATGCAAGTCACATGGCCAAGCCACACACCAGTAAGTGCCTCCCGTGGAGTTATCAGTAGATGGAGTGAGTATTTGCTGAATAATAATCCAATCTGCCAAGATGCTATAAAGAACTCTAGAGGTACTTTCTAATGAGGAATGACAAAAATGATAAAACTAATAACACTGTTATTTGAAAAGCAACTTATAAGGGGACCATCCTGGAAGCATAAGTTTTACTTTGTTTAAAAAAGTCACTTTATAGAAGTCAAACTTCCTACTTACCCAACTGAATGCATTCAATTCTTAAGCTCATATGGGACAGAAACCTACCCACAGAGGATCCTGAAAAGCTATCATGTTCATGATTCCTTCATTCCTCTCTTATGTTAAAAGCGCTTTTAAAAAAGAAGCAAAATTACCAGAATCTCCATTCAGATGCTCCAAGCTGGGTCTTAGCAGGCCATCTGCAAAGGGATGAAAAAGCAGCACTGATTTGTTGGAGTCGATTAGACTTTGTGGTAAGTCAGGAGCCCTGAGTTCAAGTCAGGTACTCAGCTACCTTAACTGCTCCTTTACATCAGCTGCCTGCCCAACACACCCTCCAGGCGCCCATTTCCTCACCCCTGAATGCCCTCCCAGATGCAGCCGGTCCTCCTAATACAGCATCTCTGGCTCTATAACATGTTGTAGGTTTTCTGGTGTCACTGTTTCCTCAATGGGGAGTGCTCTGTAGAATCACTGATTTCAGCTCTACAAAGCTTATGTGTGCTAAAGTTTGACAATGAGAAATCTTATTTAATATTCTAGATTCTGTCTCGCATCAAGAAGAAATTCTCTTGGGATTTGTTGAGCTCTTTTGCAACACAGCAACAGTTTATTTTCTACATTAAAATCAAAAGGTTGCCTTCCCTTATTGGGTGCCTCTGATATGCCAGCAAAAATCAGCCCCTCTTTCTGTGTTTGGCTGTGGGCGTATTTCATAACAAAATGATGAGTAATGGGCTTTTTTTTTTTTTTTTTTGAGCCATTATATTATCCTAAGAACCAGAAGGTGGGTTTTGAACTAGGGATGGGAGGAGTGATTGCCCACCCTTACCTGGCAGTGTACAGCAGAAAAAAAGAAAGAAAAGTCAAACAGTTTAAAAATCAACTTCTAAAGCGAAAGGTCTACCCTCCTCTGGAGAAAATGTAACTAATTAATTATTAACTCCCCATCACTTGTCAAGTTCTTCAGGCAGACAGTAACCTCACTAGTTTACCTGGCGAACACCCATGTCCCCTTAGCCCGTGAGTTTTGTACTACATCTCACTAATTCTCTGCACAGTCCTCTGGGATAAGTGCTATCTCCCCTTTACAGGTGAGAAACCCGAGCTGGTTCCAGCTTTGCCAACCTCGGTTGCCCCAGATTCAGTGAAGAATTCCCTTTCACTCTCCTCGCGACATTCCTGGCCTCTTAAATCTTACCTCCTGGTGCAGCAGGGCGCGGGATACGGGCTGGGGACAGCGGCTCAGTGCCCTTTGGAGCTGGGGCGGGTCCGGCCGGTGGCCAGGCGGCGCCCAGGCCCGGTCGCTTCGCACTCTTGACGAGCCATGGAGCCGGAGCGGCCGGCGCCCGCGGAGGTGCGCATGAGCCAGGCCATCCAGCCTGCGCACGCCAACTCTCGGGGCGAGCTGAGCGCAGGACAGCTGCTCAAGTGGATCGACACCACAGCCTGCCTGGCGGGTAGGAGTGCTGGAAGGCGGGTGTAAGACTAGGGAGACCCGGGGTGCCAGGGTCCGGAATGGGGGGAGCCCTACTTGAGGGGCCCAGTGTGTGCTGGGTAGGCGAGTGTCCGGGATGGCGGAGAGTGCCCCATTAGCGGGCTGGGATGTGGAAATGCAGGATGGCTGGTGTCAGTAAGGCAGAAGTCAGGATGTCAAAAGATCTGAGGCAGTGGGGTGCGGGTCTGCGCCACCCCAGGACCCGGAATGGGTAAGGAGGGAGAAGGAAGAAGGGGAGGGTATTTACAGAGTTTTAAGCCTTGTGCAGCTGGGAAATAATGATTGAGATTGTTTATCCAGTACTGGGAAAGTCCTGGACCACTGGTTCTTAAACCTCTTAGTCTTTTATCCCATTAAATAAGCAAGGCCCCAAGAGAACATTCATGTGGGTTCTTTTTTATATGCATATTTACCATATGTGAAATTTTTAAAAATAATTCTTTTGAAAATAACAAAAATCCATTACATATTTTTATTGTAAAATAACTATTTTCAACAAGAACATAAATGTACTTAGAGAAGTGATATTGGCTTACATTTCTGCAGATCTCTTTAATGTCTAGTTTAGTACATCACCCATCTCCCATATCTGCTTCTGAAGTCAGTCTGTTGCCTTCCACGCCCTCGCGTAGTCTCCACGAAGGACCTTTGCACCTGCTGTTCTTTTTGCCTTTGCACTCTCCTCTTGGCCCTTCCTTGCGTTCCGTCTCCACTAAACATCATTTCTGCAGAGCAGTCTATCCTAACCACCTGCTGTACACTTGCACCCTTCATCGCTTTTGTCACAACATCCTTTCCAAATTCCTTCACACCACTTAACACAATCTGCGATTACTTTGTGTATTAGTACGTTCACCTTTGATTTCCTGACTGGCCAATTAGCATGTAAACTAAAGCTAGTTTTCTAATGCTTATTAAACACTAGACAAAAACCTCCTGATTATATGGATGGGTAACTGAACGGATGTGTCCAGAGCCTGCAATCTTATTTAGGAAGCCAGGCTTTGCATACAACACTTAATAGACCCAGCAAATGTACATTTTAAGTAAACTATGTTAGGATAAAATATTAGAGCTGGAAGGAGCTTAAGATCACGTATCCCAGGATTCTTGTTTTACAGAGGACAAAAGTAAAGCTCAACTAATTACAAATCCCTGCTTTCCTGAATGAGTGTTCATACAATTTCTAATCCCCTGTGTGTTAACCACCCACAAAATTCAGTCATATCCGATGCCAGTCTGTTTGATTTCTGTTTATTGATAGGAATGTTTGGCTTCTGTCTTAACAGTTTTAATAAGGATTTGAGGTTGGTTATAATAACATAATAATGGCGACATGAATACAAATGTAATTCACATGGAGGAGAAACCAGTATAGAAATTATGGAGGTTGCTAATAATAACGATGCCTATTTCCATGGCAACTGAATTCATCATGTGAATATTGAAGTGACTTTTAAAGTTACCTCACTCAGTGCTTCTGTCCTATAATGAAAGAACAATTGCCCTCTTGCAATTTTCATAAAAATGTCTATGCTTTTACATCTTTGGAAACTCAGACCACAGCAGGAGTCAACTGATAACCGATTACTGTGGACCTTAATAGTTATATTATTAACAATACAATATTGAAGAAACCTTTATGATAAAGTTGGTTTGGAAACATGCTTAATACCTTTGTTAAACACTCTACAGTAGGAAAAGACACTACATAAGCAAAGGACATTATTTAGCCAGTGAAAGTCACTCAGTCATGACCGACTCTTTTTGACCCCATGGCCTATACAGTCCATGGAATTCTCCAGGCCAGAATATTGGAGTAGGTAGCCTTTCCCTTCCCCAGGGGCTCTTCCCAACCCAGGGATTGAACCCAGGTCTCCCGTATTGCAGGTGGATTCTTTACCAGCTGAGCCACAAGGGAAGCCCAAGAATACTGGAGTGGGTAGCCTATCCCTTCTCCAGTACATCCTTCTGACCCAGGAATTGAACCAAGGTCTCCTGTATTGCAGTTGGATTCTTTACCAACTGACCTATATCCAAGATGTAACTGAATCTTTGGCAGAGAAATGCTCCATGGTATTATATTTAATACAAAAGGAGTAAAAAATAAAAAAATAAACCTGTTTTTTCCTGGCATTTTTCCAACCAGAGTTCCTAGTGACCCACACTTCTGTACAGACACATTACTATGACAAGTAATGATCACAACTGTGGCCCCGAAGTACTCCCATGACACACGGGCACTGCTAGATTCCCAAATGCCTTCCCAATGCTTAAAGGAAGATGAAATACATTCACTATCACGTCGCCATTAGACCTCATTTCTGTCAGTGGCCCCATTATTCTTCTCGTATCTTAATCCTAGAGCCTTTAAGCCATCTATGAGTCATTCTCCACCCTCCATATTTTAAAATATCTCAGTCTCACATTTCCTTCTCTATTTCATTTGTGTATCTTTTCCAGGGTTCACTCTTTCAGGAATGGCACCCAAGTACCCAGTGATGCATGCCAAAAATCTAGGCATCAACCATCCTTGACTCTGTACCTTGCTTCTCCCTCCATAGATCTAATCTATGAACCAAGTCTTATCAACGTTCCCTTGAAGCAATCTCTCACACCCAAGCATCTTGCTAGGCTCCACTGCCACCACCTAATGCAGGATAAACATCATCTTTCATGTGGACTTCAGCAGTGGTTTCCAAACTGGTCTTCTCCATTCATTCTGGTCTCCTCTCCGCACTGCATCTAAAGTACTTTTTGAAGGTGCTTATTTGATCATGTCACTTGTTCTGTTCATCTTGTCCCACTGTCTTCCTTACCAAAGGCTATAAAAGTTCCTCTTCTAACATGGTAAGTATCTCCCATTAGAAAAATATCTCGCACAGATAACCATAATCCCTGGAACAAACACTGAATAAAAGCCACATAAGGGAACTGAAAAGCAAACAAAAGTAGGTTTAAAACATTTGGAAATCAACTCTCAGAGGAACAGAATGGTGCTAAGAAGCTTTGTCTTTTTTTGTTTGTTTTGTTTTTAATAATTTTAAGATCTTCTGTCCTTAGAAAGAATCTAATATTCTCCCAGCTTAATTTGAGGGAAACTCATAGACTTGCTGATTTGAAGAGCCAGAGGATTTAGGGGAAATACAGCTACTGGAATATGAGGGGGAAAATTCAAGATAAGAGAGAACCAGAGAGGTAGAGCCCTAAAATATATTTATAATCTTTGCTCAGCTTTCTGGTGAACCTTGAGTCATGTATATACAGGCAGACTCCATACTTCCTTCCTGAGGCCAAAAGAATTAAAAGAGCTGATCCCACCTTTAGGGAGACAGAGTTTTATACTGTGAGTTTGATCAAATTATCCAATTTAAAAAAAAGCACAATACTCTTCAGAGGATCATATAAGAACCCACAATTTCTATAACATATCACTCATAATAACTAGGCTACAATCCAAAACTACTTGATATTCAAACAAACAGGAAAGCATGACCCATTCTTAGGAGAAGAGACAGTCAGTAGAGACCAATCCCTAGAAGACTTAATGCCGGAATTAAGCTTCAAGAATTTTTAAACCGGGTGTCATAACTCTGCTCAAGAATATAGTGAAAAATATGATCATAACAAAAGACACAGTAAATCTCAGCACAGAAATAGAAACTATAAAAACAATAACTCAATGGAAATTCCAGAACTGAAAATTATAGTATTTTAAGTTAAAAACTCACTAGATAGGATTAAACAAAGAATGGAGGTGACTGAGTAAAGTTATTAAACATAAAGATGGATCAATAGAAATTATCCAATCTGAAGAACAGAGGGGAAAAAATGAATTTAAAAAATAAAATGTCTGGGATTTATGAAAAAAATAAAATGCCTTTTATAATTAAAGTCCCATAGACAAGAGAAGGCATGGGAAAAAAACAAATATTTGAAGAAATAATAGATGAGATTTTCCCAAATATGGTAAAAGACATACATGCACAGATTCAGAAACATCATGGGACACCAAGCAAAATCAATACAAAGAAAGTCACATTTATGCACATCATCAATTCTATGGTGAACAGAAAATCTTGAAAGCAGAGAAAAACACTTTATGATATATAGGAAAACAACTATTAGAATTAGCCACTGACCTCATTAGAATTAGGGCTTTCCTTGAGGCTCAGGTGGTAAAGAATCTGCCTGCAATGCGTGAGACCCAGGTTCAGTCCCTGGGTTGGGAAGATCCTCTGGAGGATATGGCTACCCACTCCAGTATTCTTGCCTGGAGAATTCCATGGACAGAGGAGTCTGACGGGCTACAGTCCATGGGGGTCACAAAGTCAGACACGACTGAGCACCTAACGCTTTCACTTTTATTAAGAGTTAGCTACTAGCCTCATCTGGAGGCCCGAAGATACTGAAATATCTTAAACAATATCTTTAATACTAAATATTACAAAAATTGTCAACCAAGAGCTTCAAGGCCCTGTTGGTTTATCCTCAGCCTTCTCTTACCTACTCATATTGTTGCTTTTTTCATTTTTTCCACAAAAACCTTCATCAGGACCTTTGTAACCACAGTTCCTTCTGCCCAGCAAGCCCTCCCTTCTCTGCTCCCTTCTCCACAACACACATCTGTTTCTACTCCTTCTCATCTTTCAGATCTCACTTCAAGCATCCTCTCCACATGGACACCTTTCTTGACATCCCACCCAGGTGTGGTTCCTCCAGTTATAGACCCTCAAAATATCCATGTTTTCTTCAGATCACCTAACTCATTTTGTTATTATGTACTCATTTAATTAATGTCTGGTTCTCCACTAGATTCCATGAGAATAAGGACAGTGGCTGTTTTACATTTCCAGGACCTTACATAGAGGTTGGCACAGCACAGGTTGTTGTCGTTCAGTCGCTAACTCATATCTGACTCTTTGCGACCCAGTGGACTGCAGCACACCAGGACTCCCTGTCCTTCACCGTCTCCCTGAGTTTGCTCAAACTCATCTCCATTGAGTCAATGATGCCATCCAATCATCTCATCCTCTGTTGTCCTCCTCTTGCCCTCAATCCTTCCCAGCATCAGGGTCTTTTGCAAACAGTCGGCTGTTCTCATCAGGTGGCCAAAGTACTGGAGCTTCAGCATCCGTCCTTCTAATGAATATTCAGTGTTGATTTCCTTTAGGATTGACTGGTTTGATCTCCTTGCTGTCCAAGGGACTCTCAAGCACCTTCTCCTGCACCACAATTCAAAAGTATCAATTCTTTGGCATTCAGCTTTCCTTATGGTCCAACTCACATCCATACGTGACTGCTGGAAAAACCATAGCTTTGACTAGATGGACCTTTGTTGGCAGTGATGTCTCTGCTTTTTAACATGATGTCTAGGTTTGTCATACCTGTAGTCACCATCTGCAGTGATTTTGGAGCCCAAGAATTTAATCAATATTAGTTAAAAGAAGGAATGAAGAAGTCACCATCGTTTTGATCAATCATCATTCCTGGATTACATCCACTTAGCTACTACTATTCCTCAGCTTCTCAGTTTTCCCAGGAAATCAGAAATAGCTTTAGGGGTCCTCCACTTTTACTGGCATACTGCATGAAGGACAATTAAAACCAAGAACCAGAAGAGATTGGTCCTGTCTAATTCATCTCTGTCACACTTACAAAGAAAAATGATCACACGTAAAATTTGTGGCCCTATGCTGGTTCCCCATATTTTAATTTTTCATTTTTAATTTAATGGCCCTTGAAAGTCTATAATATAGACCATGGCAATTGAGTCCCTAAAGCCCATATTCAGCCAAGAACTTCTCTAGGGAACATTTTTTGGTTGGCCTTTTTTCTCAGAGTTCCTATTGCTTCTACAGTCAAAATGACTATTTAGAACAATGTATTTGATCTTTCTAAGCCAAAATTGCCTCATTTGTAAAATGGAACTATTAACAGTATCAACCTCATATAATTAACATGCATACTTAGCTCAGTGCCAGACCAATAATAAATGATAATTATTATGATTATGTTTCTTTGTGATCCCTAATGCAATCTGGTATAGTGCTACATACACATAGAAGACGCCCAATATGTACAATAAAAAGTCTTTTTTTTGCACTAGAGTCATCATTTAAATCACTCAAAATTTGGTAACTCATGTTGGTTACCAAATTGGTTGGCTACAGGGTTACACTTCATCAACAAGAGTAGTTTAATAAACATATCATTCCCTCATGTCAGGAAACTTTACAGCATATATTTGCAAGAGTCCCAATCATTCTCCAGAAAAAGGGCATTGACTATGACTTTTAATGAGTAGACTCATTAAAAGATAGGACTGATTCAGCTCAAAGTGTCTGAAAATCAATGGGAATTTAACAAATATTTGATACACTGAATTAAACTGAGCCCACCTTGAGCATTTCTAGAGTCTAATATATTTATGTGTCTTTTCTCTAATTGAACTTCAGACCTGGGAAGCCCATTCTCCCCTCTCCATCACTCACATACACAGTTCTGCTATGGTTAATTTTCTAGTAACTCAGTTTAGGTCATGTGCATATTTGGAAGAATAGCTATTTCCAGTGAGTAAAAGAGAATGTCCCATTTTCTACAGAATTAGATCATAGGGAAAAATGTTTCACATACTTGCTCTCCGGAGTACTTTATCATATCTCTTTACCTGGGACTGTCAATATATATTACAATTAAAGTAATCCTCTATACACAGAGAATGCAGATTCAGTATAATTCACTATCTCTTTCTTTTTCATAATATGGAACTAGGAGTGAGGTCTGCAAAATTAAAATGGAGTTAAAATTTCTTTAAAAAGCTAATGCAGTCAGTCTGCTTAGGTTTTAATTGTTCCTCAGAATGAAATTCTGGAAAAAACACATGTCAAAAATTTTCCCAAAGAGGATAAATTCCAATACTTTTACATAAAGTAAAACCAACAACAACAACAAAAAAACTCAACGAATTAAATAATGCAGACAGGGACCATGGAAATAATTGGAGCTCCTTCCTAACCTCTCACCCTACTCAACGTTTTCCTCCTCCAGCACAATTAATGCAAGTGAATTTCATATGGATTTAGTAGTAATAAGTACATAATGATTAAATACTTACTACATGCCCATCTCTATTTCTCTGATGCCGAGATAAGTTTCTCTCTGATTTGGGATATGACCTTGAAGTCTTCTGTACTGTTCAGTGCTTACACTGGTTAAGTGGTTTAAATACATTCAGCTACTGGTTATGTGGGACAATGGATACAGCTCTGATGCATTGTTTTTTTAAAGAGGGGTAGTACTTGACAAAATGGAAGTTGACACCAACTTATTGAAGTTACTATTCAAGTAGCTAGATATGCTGGGTATTGGTATTGAATTTCAAATCAAAGACAGTGTAAATTAAAACTTTGCAGGGAGTACAGTAACTTCCATGCAGTAGAAAAATAACTTTTCAAGCAAAGGAACTGTTATCAATCCAGTTCATTCAGAAGTGTGGGTACAGCGTTCCTGTACTGAATAGAGGGATGAGTTACTAGAATAAACCCACTTGTTTTGTTCCTCTTCCTGTATGCTGAAGTATTTAAACATAACTAATCCAGCCCTTTTTTTTTTTAACCTATTTTTTGAAGCTGAAAAGCATGCTGGCGTTTCCTGTGTCACAGCCTCAGTGGATGACATACAATTTGAAGCGACAGCTAGGTAAGTGGCATTGCTTTATCATGCCTTTCCCCTGGGTTTATTAGTTCATTTACAACATGTATTTGTGGCACCTAAGCTAACTCATTTGCAGTCATGGATCCAATTTGTTAATAAGTAATATTTGAGCCAATGTAAATCAGTAGATAATAATAATTTCAGGACCTACTTTTAGTAAATACTCAGTGTAAAATTTATAGCCCTGATTTGTTAAGAAATAGGTCTCAGCATTAAATGCCTTTTGATATAAGGCATTACAGGATTTATAAAAGCTGATTCTTAAATGGTTCCTTCCTTTACTAAGAATAATTAATGATAATAAGTATCTCTATAGTGGTGAATTTCATCATTAGGTTGTTGGGTAAATATTAATTATTCTCAGTAGGGATGTTAAATTATGAAAAACATTTTATATGTGGGAATGTGTATATTTTACCATTTCTTATTGTAGAAAACTTCAAGATATACAAATCTTTCAACCATATACAAAAGAAGAGAGAATAGTACCATGGATCCCCAACGACCCAGCACCTAACAACAACAATAATCAATTCATGGATGATATTGTTTCATCAATACCCCTCCATAATCCCCCACGCACCTGGACTAGCTTTAAGCAAATCCCATAATCATCTCTGAATATTTCATATATATTTCTAAAAAACATGGGCTCTTTTAGAAAACATAATAACATAGACACAATAGCATTAACAAAAACTATCATTCCCAATAGTCTTAAAAAAAAATGTTTGTCTGTTTTTTAATTTAAACAATTGGTCTATTGAATCAGGAACCAATATGGCTGACATGACCTTTAACATAAAATTTGCATTTTCTTCTTTTCTCTTGCAATTTACTTTTTAAAGAAATCTGGTCTTTTGTCCTATACAGGTACTACATTTGTATCTGCTCACTGTATCCCTGTTTAACATGTTCACTGATACAGGGTTGGTCATTATTTCTATACCTTTCTGATGGCAGAATTAGGAATTTTATTTTTTTAAGAGGTCATATAAATAATTCTAATGAACTAGGGTCATATAGTTTTATTTAATTTATTTGATTTTATGTTTGTATCTCTTTTTCTTTCTGAATATATTGATCCTGAAAGACATAAACATAACTTACCAAAAAAAAAAGGAAGAGAGGACATTGTCTGCTAGTTGCCACCAGTTTTCAAACCCTAGAGAGTCTGTCCACTGAGATGCCCAGTTCATCTCTCCAATCTTCAGCTTACAGTTATCTATCTGGCACTTATCCATTTATATAAAAACAAAATTAAGTTAAATAAAACCACACGCATAAAAAATTACACCTTCAAAGCTAATCCAAAAGAAATTTTTGGTAGGCATTCGAACTGTAGATATGGAGAGACCTTCAGAACTCAGTGCAGTCATCTTTGTACTGATAAGAACCCGAGGCCTAAGCCCCATAGCCAGCCAAAGGTCAGAGGGCAGCCAAAGGTCAGAGGGCACTTACAGCCTGGATCTTCTTACGGTCTATCCAGTGCTTTCCCAACCCACTTCTTCTATCTTTGTGATCAGCAACCTTTATTGAACATCCCCTGACACTTGTTGTCATAGTCTGCTGCAGTGTCTGAAAGAGCCTTTGACAGATACAGATACAGATGAAGATCTGTAAATACAGATGAAGGTCTGCTGACTCAGTGCAGACACTATATGATTTTTTTCCCTCAAGTAGAAAAAGCTGACATGTGTCTTTATCTCAACAAAATTACAGATTACTGAAAATGCAAACTTATTTGAGAACACATTGAAGACCCATTATTAAGCTTAGGAAAGCCAACAGTGTTTTACAATAAAATATCTATTATGTACTTTCCAATCCCAAATTCTATAACTTAGACTTAACAAGTAATCTCAGCATTGAATTGGAGTTTGCTGTCTGTACTGCGTTGTGTTTGTGTTATCAGAAAGGACTTGTGGCCACGAAAACGCACGGGACCCACACCATTAAAAAATAAGAAAATTGAAAGCTACCTATAGAAAGCCATATAATTCGGTCAAAAGCCATATTAGATATTTTTAACTCACAAATATATATTGCATATACCAAAAGTACTGGTCTAGACTCAAGAGAATACGTGAATGATTATGACACAATTCTGGAGTGTGGCAGTCGTTCAGTCTGGTAAGAAAGTCAGACAAATATATAGTCATCAGAATAGAGGATGCATGCCTATGGTGAGATATAAGTTCTGGGAGGCACATGTTGACTAGAGAATCAATGAGTGTTTCATGATGGAGGCAGTATTTAATATGGGCCTTAAATGAGGTATAGATTTTCACTAGTGAATAGGAAAAGGACTTCACAAGATGAGGTACATGTAAGAGCCTAAGCACTGAATTGGGAAGAAGTGGGTGTGCTTAGGAAAGGCCTGGTGTGCTAAGATGATGCCCTAGCGGTAGTGTGGGGTGGGTAACAGAAAGCCTTGAATGCCATGCCACGAAACTGATTTTACTTAGTTGGGACTTCAGCCGTTCCATTCATTTGACAATTCAGTGTCAGAAGTTTAGTTTGGTGGAGAACCAAGTCCTAAGAATTTCTCTTGCCTTTAAAGGCTGGGCAGAGATCACAAGAGTGACTGAGAGTGAATGAAGGATGAAACCCCCAAACTTTTAAACCTGGCAAAACCCTAATCTTTGAAAACCCATCTCAGATGTTACCTCTTCTATGACTTCTTCCCTGACTTTCTGAATTAGTCACTTCTGGGTGCTTTTGTAATACCTGATTTTTTTCTTCTTTTTGAAAAATGTCATAGCATTACACTTCATCTATATCCTCGTGTCCCAAGTGAAGACCAGTCTCCTTGATGTCAGCAACCTTGTCTTATTAATCACTGTATCCTGAGGTCTTAGCTTAGTGCCAGGACTAGTTGGAACTCAGTCAAATGTTATGAGCTGGAAAAAGAAAAAGATTATTATAGGAAGCTTGAATATGGAGGGGAAGAGAAAAGAATCTTGAGATAGAATAAACTTGAGAGTTAAGATTTTTAGAAAGGAAAAGGCTTGAACATTTTCATAGACTGATAAGGAGTCGAGGAAGGGGCAGAGACTGAGGTTACAAGAGTAAAGAGCTCTCTAAAGCAGGCCATGGGTGGAGGAGGAAAGGTTAAGAGAGGGGTGGGATCAAAGGCACAGGTAAAGAAAGGGGTCTGGAAGAGACCTAGTTTTCTTCCTCTGAAAGAAAAGATTGAGAAGAACACTGAGAATGCAGTTCACCTCTGAAGGAAGGGAGAAAAGCTGAGGAGGCTTGATAGACTCTTAGGTGAGCGAGGGGCCTAAACACAAAAGCTTTGAAACAACTTGTGGTTACATGAACAGAGTTCCAGAAAGAATGTGGAGTGAATGAATCATCTGGCAACACTGAGTGCTCCTATAAACCTAGTGAAGCTATTCCATTTGTTTGCCTGCTTGCTTGCTTGTATGTCTATCCATTTATTTGTTAACCAACATTTTAAAATATCAACTGCATAGGTTTGCACGTGTTTGTTGTAACTTCTGTTTAGGCAACAACTGTGGTACATGGTGTAGATTTGGAAATCATTTTGCACATCATCTTAGCAAAGGCCCTTTTCTGTTAAGAGGCTAGTCAGCTGACACATGTATGGTTTACAAAGATCTGTGTTTGTTTTTGCTGCTGTCTCGTTATGTTATCATTAGTTTGCATTTTTCATGCATGAGCATTATCAACATGGTAAGATGGAACTGTTCGATGGCACACATATTTAAGTAAATCTTCAAGTCTGAAATGAGATGTGCTAGAATTACTGAGGGTTGTTTTTTTTTCCACTAGAGTTGGACAAGTTATAACCATCAAAGCAAAAGTTAGTAGAGCATTCAGCACAAGCATGGAGGTAAGAGGCTCCCTTTTCTTCCTACTGCCTGTTGGGGCTCATCTCTTTATTGTTTACAGAGGGCAGAGGAGGAAGCCTGGAATAACTTAAGCGTTTATGAGATTCTGAATTTCAGAAGGCCCTTGAATCTGTAGTCAGGCTCACAGGTAAATAGGGAGACTATGTTTCCCTGCTACTAAAATTAAATGTGATGCAATGAATGGTTTTTACAGAGAAGGATACACAGAAAGTAAATATACAAGGGAGAAGGGCACCCTTGGTTCTTTGCCAGGTATGGGTTTTATTTATTAATTATTCTGACTCTATTAATATTCTAACTCTACTTTTTCTCCATCTCCTCACGCCTAACGAAAACCAGCCCCACAATTAACTAGTTTTTGAAAGGCAGAGTAATTGGAGCAAGAAGGGAAGCTTAGACTTTTCTTCTTCATCTACTTAGTTTTCTTCTCTTTACTATAGTTATGAATACAAAATTCTCAGAAATGCAAAAGTCTCAATACAGGTTAAAATAGCAGGAAAGGATTTCCTGGATCCCACATTGCAACCTGTAGGTTGGTTAGTAGCAGTCCCTTTGCTCTCTGGGCACAAATGACACGTATTTGTATCTTAGTTTCACAGATTAGGTGCCTCAAGTAACAGAAACTGATTGCCTCCCTGTTCTGCAGGCTAGCAGCCTAAATCAGGGTGTTAGTAGGGGAGGTTCCTTTCAAGGGCTATGGGAGAGAATCTGCCCCCATCCTCTCTCCTGACCCCTGGTGGTTTGCCAGTGACTTGCTTCACCCCAATCTCAGCCTCTGTCTGAACATGCTGTTCTCCCTGTGTTGATGTGTCCACATTTTCCTTTTCAGAAGGACATCAGTCATATGGGATCAGAAGTCCATCCTACTCCAGAAGGACCTTGTCTTAAATAATTACACCCCATTTTCAAATAAGGTTACATTCTGAGGTATCAGATTTGGTGGGGGACACAAATTAACCCATAACAGAACTGTTTTGGTAATAACCATACCTATGGTGATGGCTTTACCCTGATTTAGTCCTCACTTTCCCCTAGTATCTATATAAACAGGGTACTAAAAACTTGAAGAAATCAGAAAGGTTATACAAACTTGTGGATAAAATGAGCCATGTCGGACAGTATAACAGTGCTTCTGGATTCTGATTCTCAACTATAGGGCTCTTGATCTCTGCACACAGTAGCCTCTGGGCCTGGCCTTTCTCCTGATAGTACTCTCCCTCTATTCAGCCCATGCATAGATGAAAGTTCCCTTTCTTTTCTCCTGTCCTTTTCCCTGAGACCAGCCAGAATTTCCAAAGGAAGTTTGACTAAAATCTAAGAAAAGAACAGAAAAGAGAAAAAACAAAACACCCAGTGAATGGAAAATATAGATTTCTGATCTGAAGAAAAATAAATACTAGCCCCATTTAGGGTTAATCTAGTCCCTCTACAAAGTTGTGGTCCTCTGTGGTCTCTATGAATGTGTTGTGTATTCAGTGAGGTCTGGCTGGAGGGAACACCAGATTCCCAGGCTGTGAACTCTTGGAATTTTTACAAGAGCTCAATTTACAATCGTTTCTCAGAAACTGTTCTTTTCTGGCTTTGTGAAATTTCACCCTACACAGGCTCAGACTGGTATCAACCCAAACACTCAACAGGGACAATATGCACATACCTGGGATTCTTCCCTTTTGTAGCTCCTTCCTTTCTGGGACAGTCTCAGCTGCCTTGATCTTGATTTCTGGGTCCTCATTTCAGTGTTTCCCATTTCCCCTCCTTGGTCATCGTCTGGGAACTGCCTGCAGAATGAGAGCCCAGCAAGTGCTCCCCTCATTTATCCTCCCTTTCCGTGGAGATCCAGCTCTGCATTGCCTGCTGTCCTAGGTGTGAAAACAGTTGCTTCCTATACTTGGTCCGATTTTCCAGTTGTTTTCACGACATAGTTCCAAACTGACCTACTGTGTCATGACAAAAAGTGAAATTCTCCCTGGCATATGTTTTTGAGACATTTGGTCATCAACTATTCTAATAGAAGACAAGGTTCAGATCTTGCTTTAACTCTCCGAAACTGTTGCTTTGTTTTTACTGTTAGTTGTCTATTTTTCATTTGCCTATTTCTCTGAAAGTAGAAAGTTATGTGGGTGAGAGTTGTTGGGAATTAGAATGGATGGTTTAAATCTGGTTGATCACCATCTAGTTAACTTACATTTACTATGCAAATACTAACTTGGTTTCATAAGTTAAGTGACTCACTGACTGATGTTTATTTCTGTGCATGATGTACTTGGTGAAGATGAAGAAATAGATACTATCATTGATAGCACAGTGCTGAACTAAGATGGGCGAGGTTGACCACTGTTTCAAGAAGATAGTATTATTTCTCTGGGCTGTGTTCCCAAGTTTACCTATACTTCTGCAGAGTGTGATCATGATAAGGACCTAAGCTTCAGAGTTCTTCATATGGGAAATCCAGTCCACTGTGTTATCACCATAGCGTGTCTTAGCCAATTCTTGCTAATCCTGAAAAAGAAAACTCCTGAAAGAAGAAACAAAGCTGCAAATAACATGACTATAAATAACATTCTATCCATGTCAACTTGGTTATAAAACTGACACTGAAGATTAAAAATAGTTATGGTACACCTCTCTGAGGGGCTATACGGCATTTGTTAATATCTTATTTTCAAAAGCACATTTAGTAATAATAGGATTTGAAAATGTTTAATAAATGCCCCAAAGTTGTAAGATATAATATAAAACTGTAAATACAGTATGATAGTCTTTTGTGTGTGTGTATACAGATACATATACATACACATCTATATACATAGACACACAGTTCATATATATGTATAACACCGGGAGAAAATTTATATAAAGGTTAGTAATTATTAATTTGGGTGACGGGATTAGTGATAATATTTACTCTTGATAGTCAGATTCCATTTTTATCATTTATTTTTATACTTAACAAAATTTTCCATGGTAAATATACTATTTTCTATAATCAGAGAAGATATCTTTTTCAGTTTAATAGAAAATCATGGAGAGGACAATACTGACTAAAAGTAAATTAAAATACTGGTTTTTTTCAAAAAAACAAAACAATGGTGAAGCGCATAAATGAATGTTCAATGCCGCAGTGTCATCTGTTGTCTGGATGACTGAAAATGTTTTATTTTTCTTTCCACTGCAGATCAGCATCAAGGTTACAGTAGAGGACATGCTCACTGGCACTGAGAAACTTGTTAGTGTGGCTTTCTCTACCTTTGTAGCCAAACCAGTTGGAAAAGAAAAGGTAAATTTCTGTCTGAAAAGTATCTAGCATATGATTCAGGGACTCATTAATAGAATTACCAGTATCAGAATTGTTACAGGTAAGGGACATTTCTCTCTTACCAGGAATACACTTTCCCAAGACTTGTTATTCACCAATACTTACTGTAACTGTCACCAATACCACAGTATGAACTACCTTAGAAAAAATGAGAGATGTAGCCAGTTTGTGAAAGAGGGAAAAAACATTGTGTTTTAAGTGGTCTGAAGGTCATATCAGTTTCCCAAAAATATTGCTTACTGGTTTGATTCTTTTGTGGTTATATAACTCAAAATTGAGTTAAAATATTTTTTAAAGCAAGAGCATTTTAGCTACCAATTGTGCATTATGGTCCAATCACTTTTTCAAACCTAAAGGAATAATGTCAAAGTTGCTGAGTTACTGAAGTTTGAAAACAAGCTGCAGGCCATATGGTGTACAAACACACCTTAATAGAGATATGTTGGCCTGATGTGGGGATTCCAGTGGGCTTGCCTGGCGCTGGCCCAGAGCAGCTTGTCCTTTGTCTACTGCAGACTTACTATAATTTCTTGGATTTTCTTTTTAGAGCCAGGATACCTATGGGAGGACCCACACTTAGTATAAGCATTTTAAAATGTAATAATTCAATTTAGAACTCAAATCTTTCACTTGAAGGATCGCTTTAGAAGTGGGCACAGTGGCTTCTCCTAGCTCCACAAGTACTATTCACTCTGCAAAAGTCTTCCTCCCATGGAAGAACCAGCTGGGACAAAGCAAAGCTCTCCCTGTACCCAAAAGAAGCAGTCACCAGCAACTCCTCACTTGGACCAGGAGGCACACAGATGGGCCAGGGCCTAGTTAGGCCATGGTGGTGCCTGGGTGGCAGGTGTCTCTGCAGTTTTGTATACTGGGACACTTCTTCCACTCTCTGTCTGATATAAAATAGACCACAAAGCAAATCCCCATTGTCCGGGGGCATTGTTTTTTCAAACTGAAGTTCATAACACTTATTATATTATAAAAATGCAGCTTTCTGGGCTGTATCTCAGACCTATTGAATTAGAATCACTAGTATAGGAGTTTGGAATCTGTACTTTGACAAAGCATCCTAGGAATCCTATGTTCACTAAAATCATTGAGACACTGAGACAGGTCTTGTCAAACATTCTGTTTTTCCTGGAATCTCCTCTGAATCTCCAAACTTTTGTGAATGAGAGAATACAGGGGTGGTTGCAGAGTTCTCATATCTGAGAGGAAGTGACAGAAAGGAATCCACCTCCCCAAATCATTCCTTCACATGGAGGAGAAAACGAAGCCCATCATTTTCCCCCTCCAGCTTCAGGGACTCATGGAATAAGAACAGAACAGCCACACTTCCGTCCAGTCTCTGCTGAGCCTAAAGATCTGTTTTCCAACAGTGCTTCTGAGAAAGCAAGTGCCCTGAGTGCTGCCATAATTGGTTAGCTCAGATAACCTTTACTGTAAAGCACCTCATTTTCTAGTTGGTAACATTCTTACTCAGTAGCACACCATTAAGAGAGCCATGAAAAATCAGTGGTTTGAACCGACAGGGCTACCTGGGTCTCTGTCCATAGTGAGTTCATTCCAGGATGAGATGGGCAATGATTAACTCAATCTAGTCCAACAATGACACGGGCCAGATCATAGAACGCTTCCCAAGACTCCACAGGGTATGCTCGTGCTAGGCCTTACTGAAGCTAAAGGAAAGGACACAGCAGGAGAAAGAAAGCACAGCAAATACCCGAGAGGTTCAAGACGTCCAGCCACAGCTCTTAGGGATCTCTTCAGCACACAAAATGTACTTCATCTACAGATTGGAAAGCCGAAACATTAGTTTACCAGGTGGTCTTCTGCACCCCACGGGCCACACAACTAAAATAAAGCTATGTAATTAGTTAAACCAGCATAAGCTATTAGTCATTACATTCCTAAACAAGTTGGATGAAGTCATCCAGGGGAGTTTGACTTTAACCATGTATTCGAAATCGCTACCTATTTCATCGTTATCTTGGTCAAGGGTCAGCCTTCACGTGGCCTGTAAATAAGCATGGAGCTCTCCCAGTCCAGCTGCAAGGTGACTCACACACAGGACAGCACTCAGGCATTTCTGGAAGAACTTGAGCCCTTGCTCTGTTGCATCACATTTCCAGGTTTCTGGAGGTCAGCTGGAGCTTTAGTCTGATATACTGATTCTTTCAGTTTGCTTATTAGATAATGTTCCCATAATGTGATGAAATTTCCAAACAGGGAACATCATGACAGCTTTCTCTAGAATATCTTTCTTCTCTCCCTCTGATATCTTAATTTTTCAAAAGGTAGAAAACATTTCTTGATAAGAATTTAGTGGAGTCAAAGTCCCTCTCCTCATTCATTAATTTGAAGAATAGTTTATTTTGTAATTCTGTTGAAAATTTTTTAAATCAGGGAAAATTAATATTTGGAAAACTTTTTAAAGGCACATATTATATGAACAAATTATGAAGCCTACATTGATTTTTTTAGTTTAAAAATATTTTAAGAAAAAAATCAAGACAAAATAAAATGTACACATCCATTATATGTACATTAAATATACATATCCATAAATGCTCTATTTACTTTGAGTTAGAAAATAATGTGGCATATTATTTGCTTTTGCAAAGTTCATGTTGTGCTTTTATAATTAAACAAGGCAATGAAAGATAAATGTTTTTCTTTTTCTAGATTCAATTAAAACCAGTCACACTTCTAACTGAACAAGATCATGTGGAACACAATCTGGCTTCTGAGAGAAGGAAAGTTCGATTACAACATGAAGATACCTTTAAAAACTTGATGAAGGAAAGTGGCAAGTTTGATGGTTAGTAAATCTATTTACAGGAACTTTAATTATATGATTGTGATCATATTCTGGAGGAGGTTCCATGTGCACTTGAAAAGAATGTGCATTCTGCTGCTGTCCTGATCCTTTGTGGTAGTGAGACAGAAAATCAAAGACAGAATAACCTCAATTTAGGTCAAAGTTCCTGACCGAAGAAATGTGGGATAAATGTAACATTGTCCAAGAGGAATGACAAAATACTTAAATACATCCAAAGTACAAGAACTGAAATTGACCTCCAGATGAGTATGTCCCAGCTGGAAACCTGTAGAAAGGATGAGGTTTGTTACTGTCCTTAACATGGGTGCACAGCCAAAGCTCTGAGCCCAGACTGGTCTCTAGTCTAAACCTGGGAGTGCCCCATTTCCCCAACGATTGGCAATTACCTCCAAATAGGCATACTTCTGCACCAAGGTCCCCTATACTCAATACCTTCCTGCATACATTTCCTAGATGATCCTTACCCACTTGCGACCTGCCCTAGTACACAGCTCTATGTACCCCAGTGTATGCCATGTATGTCTTCATAGGAATCAAGTAAATTTTTCTTTAGTTATCCATCAGAAAAGGAGTTGCCTCATATCTGAGTCTTTACAATGTCTCTCACAGTATAAGGTCTTTTTTTATTTTTTTAATTTTATCCTGGGAACACAATATTCAATTACACACCTGTCTTTTTTTTTTAATTTAGCTATATATTGTAGATAATTTATATTAATTTATTTTGAACCAAAAAAAGTGCCATTTGAGTAAGAGAAATTAACCTTAAAAATATCTCAATCAGTACTAGTTTGGGATGTTTATAAAAAATTATCTAGCAAAATCAGTACTTAAAAAAGACAGAAGTTGGAAAGATTTAAGAATTTAAGATTTCATATGCTTTTTAAGGATTACTTTAGGAAGCAATCCAATTCTGATTACAGCAATATGGTGGACTCGCAGTCTGAAAAAAATCTAAAATTTCTGGATAAAATATTTACAAACACATCTCAGCAGGCAGAAAACTAAGAAAGAGGCTTCAAGTCCACAAATGATCAGAAACACAAATGCAGCAGTGTAAGGAGACACAGGAGCTGGCATTTGCTAAGGAGGACCCTGTAGGTGGTAGACCCTGAGCTGTGTTTTAAGGGCCCTGCCTGAGCTCAGGAGGCACAGTCAAGTGGGAAGGTGGATCAGGGAACCAGACCTGGAGCTGAAACACCTCCAAAATGATACCCTCAGTGGGTCAACTGGAAAAACCATGCCTCTGAGAGCTCTGGTTGGCATGCTTTCCACTTAGCCCTATGTGGAATGGAAAAACACTTGTTTCTCTTTGAGGATTCAATCACAACTGCATTCTCAAGCATATTTGGTGTCAGAATTCACATAATTTGTTTGGCTTAAAACAGACCAAGTAAAACCTAGTGTGAATTCATACTGTGTTAAGTACCCACGGGTGATCTGCAGCCACAAATGCAAATCCTCTGTGCATTTAAATCCTTAAATCCACAACTTTAAGCCCAGTCCTCAAGAACTCCCACAGATAGAGATCCAAGGAATGTGAGCTCTTAGACAAGAATCATAAGACAAAAGTAAGTGACCTGAATTCAGAAAAGGACCAGACAACAGAATGAAGCCTGCAATGAAAACTAAAGAAATAGAATTTACCACATAAAGAATCTGAAGTAAAAGGTTAATATATTTTAAGAAATAAAAGAGTATCAAAAGTATTATGTAGGAACAAGAAAATGACCTAGAACATTAGATGAAGAAGCAAAAAGAATTTCTATACAAAAAGAATATAAAATAACAAAAATTTAAAACTAAATAATGAAACAGCATCTAAGACAGTAAACTGGAAAGTAAATCTGAAGGAGTTACCTAGAATGGAGATGGATAAACAAGGAAATGGAAACTATACAAGAGATTAGAAGACAGAGAGAATGGAGTAAGAAGTCTAACAAGCATCTAATCAAAGTTCCAAGAAGAGAGGAGAGAAAGAATAGGAGAGAAGTAACATTTGAAGCAAACAATATAGATATTTTATTAAGAGGTAACATGAAAGTTTAATATGCATTTGAAAAGATTTTGGACCTCATTATTAATCAGGGAAATGCAAACTATAACCACCATGAGACCCTATATCACACCCACACACACAACTGGAAAAACTGAATACTATACTAATACTATAGTATTTAGTATAGAATACTAATTTCAGTTAATTAGTATCCACAATACTAATTAAGTGAAAATGAAGAGCTGGGGAAACTACTGTAAAAAATAGAAGTATGAATCAGTACAATCATTTTGTTACCTAAAAATATCCTGTTGATAGTAAGGACTGTGAATGTGGAATAAATCAGCAAAGTTAAGTTTATTCATACATCCATCCATTAATTCATTCAATAAATACTGACTGAGCACCTACATTCTGGAATTCTATTAGGATTTTAAAAAATCAGTCCTTACCCAAAGAAGCTCAGGATCTAGGAGGTCAGATAATGAAAGATCACACAAATAAACATAAAATTGTGACTGTGAAAGAAAGGTACAAGCAGGAGCTCATAACAGTGGAGTCAGCTGTGGAGGTCAAGAGAAGGCTTTCCCGAGGAAGTGGTAACGGAGATGGGCTTTTTGCTTCTTCAGTAAATGGAAGAAGGTGGTGGTGGCCAGCGAGACTGCTACTTACAGAGAGAGACCATGTACAAATGCCCTGATGCTGAAGATGGCATTTTAGTTATAGGAGCTGAAAAATGCTGGAGTGGCTGGAAGGGAGGGAGAGAGAGATTATGAAAAGATGTGATGGGGGAAGAAGGGTTGCTACTGGCATTCAGACTAGCTGGGGCTGGAGAGGTAGGCATAGGCCAGATAAGAAAGGAAGGGCTTGGGGGTCATAAGAATGATTCAGGCTTTTCCAATAGGCCAAGGGGAAGTCACTGTATGTTTTTAAGGAGGGGACTGAAATGATCAGTGAAATGCAGGGGGGAAAAAGTAAAAGAAAAAGACAGTTAATTAAAAATATAAAATTTACATTAGGAAATGGAACTAAAATCTCTGTAACCACACTTCTCTGCTGATTTATATATAAATGTGCCAAGAAGGGCTCCATTCCCAGTTACCAGCAACAGCTGGGCATATCTGTGTTCTCACACTGCCAGCTCAGCTCTGCCTCCAAGAGTACAACCAGCATGGCACCCCTGATCTGTGATTCCTCCCCCATCTCCTCAACAACAGCACGTGAGATTTAAGTCTAGCTGGTGATTCACTTGATGATGCAGGAAGTATAACTGAATACATTTTACTGCTTTGCAGCCAAAGTAAATGATTTTTCCATTGTTGAGAGGAAAAACCAATTTGTCAGTAAATGAAGCAGATATGATTCAAAAGAGGCAGAAAGACACTAAGAAGAACAATGCATTGTGTCTTTTCTGTTTGTGACTGCTTTCATTACAAAGCAGTCACCAGGGGAGGCCACATTCCCATTCTGAAGTTTACAGCAAACTGTTCCAGATTCTCAGTGTCCATGGCCCCTAAAGCTCAAATCCCTTTCTTTTCATTAACTTTATTAACATACCATAAATGGCCCATATTTAAAGTTATACTTGATAGGTGCTGAGACATGCATACTCCCACAAAACCATCACCACAATCAAGACAATAACATATCTGTCAATCCCAATTTCTTTCTGCCCTAACCTGCTGTAATCTGCCCCTTCTCCACCTGAAGCAACTCAAATTTAAACTTACTTGTTCTTTTGATCAAAATTCTAGTTGACTTATAAAATAGGTTGGAATACAGTCTCTAAAACACCCTTTCTGATTTCTTATCTTACCCAATTCACTGTTAAATAAAACCTATTCATTTCCTTGGGAGTTTTAAGTCTTGGGTAATAATATTTAATTTTTAACTAAGTATTATTATTTAATTAATAATATTTAATTTTTAGAAAAATTAAAAATAATTTTTCTAAAAATCTCTTGAGTTGAAGGGAAGGTTATAGCCTCAGGTTCTACATTTAACTCTACCATTTTTGTTTATGTCTGCCTTTCAGATCCCATCTGTGATGAAGAGAAAGGAACAGTTTCCACAAAGGGCACCTCTGTTCAGAGCATTGAACTTGTCCTCCCACCCCACGCAAACCATCATGGAAATACATTTGGTGGCCAGATCATGGCTTGGATGGAGGCGGTGGCTACTATTTCTGCAAGGTTCTTGGTTTTAACCTTTGGTTAGTGATCTTGAGACTAGTCGGGAGAAGGCAGAAGGGTCTAAGACTGGCTACTGGGTGAGTCAAGGGAACAAGTAGAGAACAATGTTGCCTTTTATCAAACTGAGACAATGATCAGTCATTTTCCTGTTTACCTGAGAATTATTCTGTCCTTTCCTGAGTGTTAACGTTTAAATTCTTGGTTCAGAAATAAAAGGAAATGACAGTTCTTACAGTTATTCTGAATTATGACTGTTGACCTTGCAACTCTTGTAAAGATAGTTATGACAGAGTAGATGGAAAACAGAAATAGAAGACAGCCATTACACTTAAAAACAGTCAAGATACAAACTTTTTAAAAGGTGGTTCACAATTAGGTCTGACCTCTGAAGGTGCTGGTTAGAATCATTATGGCCAAAGGATTAATTGAAAAGTATGATGAGAAAGAGGGAAGAACTTGGAAAAGTACTTTTAAATGTTGCTAAGTTTCAAAAAGGGTAATTTCATTCTTAATGGAGCCATGTAGGTAACTGGGCAGCTTTAAAGAACACTGTAGTCTCTGAAAATGCATTTGAACAGGATCTGCCCTTCTGATAATTTTTGTAACCACTGAAAATTGTTAAGGTCTTATTTTCCCAAAATTAAAAGAATTTTATTTATTAATATGTCTATAGTTATGACTATAATTAGAAACCTGTGGTTATCCTAAAATTGTGCAAAAATATAAGAGCTTGTTTTTAAAACGACATTGTCATTCCTAATGACAATAAAACATTTAAGCCTGTTCTACTATAAAGGCTTACGATGTAATTAACTATGGCAGAATCTGTTCACTTATGGTTAGCAGAATTCTGTACGGTAACCGAATGACTACAGTAGGAATCTAAAATGTAGACAATTATAGTAACTTTCTGAGATCAAATTTTCATTATAGATTTTCAAAACTTCGCACACCAAAAAACTATAAAATGTGTACCTTGCAGCCTTTCAGGCTTTGTGCAGCAATGCAGGTAACTTTTTTTGTGGGGAAGAAAAATTGGTCTTGGACATGTGGGTGAATTTACATAACAGTGAAGCCAAGGAACTCATGTGAATGTCATCAGCTGAAAGTTCTCTTCACTGTTTCCCATGCCAACCTGGGAGTCACAGCTTCCTGTGACTGTAGTCCTGAGCTGTCCAGAGGAATGAAACTCTGAAATCAGAACCAAAGACAGGTGTCTGGTTTTTGGAGATACTTCCATAGGGCACAAAACAAGAACAGGACTGTCGCCACAAGAGCAGAAGCACCAGCATCTTGGGAAAGCCACCCACAGACTGGGACACTGTATTTCCTAAAATATTTGCAGATAATGTCACAGGACCACTCTCGACACACACAATCTAGTTATTTATTACCCTCTTGGGCTAAAAGAGATGTTCATTAGAAAGCACCCCAAACACAGGTCTATTGCATCCATTAAGCAAAGCAGTAGCTCCTGAAAACATTTTGGAGAATGACGACTTTCTTCTCTCTCTCTCTCCTTCCCTTTGTTTCACCAGCCGCCTGTGTCGAGCCCATCCTGTTCTGAAGTCTGTGGACATGTTTAAGTTCAGGGGACCATCTACAGTTGGAGACCGTCTTGTCTTCAACGCCATTGTCAACAACACATTTCAGACCTGGTAAAGCATGTCTGGTGCTCTTCAGTTCAGTTCAGTCGCTCAGTTGTGTCCGACTCTCTGCAGCCCCATGAATCGCAGCATGCCAGGCCTCCCTGTCCATCACCAACTCCCGGAGTTCACCCAGACTCACATCCATCGAGTCAGTGATGCCATCCAGCCATCTCATCCTCTGTCGTCCCTTTCTCCTCCTGCCCCCAACCCCTCCCAGCATCAGGGTCTTTTCCAATGAGTCAACTCTTTGCATGAGGTAGCCAAAGTACTGGAGTTTCAGCTTTAGCATCATTCCTTCCAAAGAAATCCCAGGGCTGATCTCCTTCAGAATGGACTGGTTGGATCTCCTTGCAGTCCAAGGGACTCTCAGGAGTCTTCTCCAACACCACAGTTCAAAAGCATCAAGCTTCGGCGCTCAGCTTTCTTCACAGTCCAATTCTCACATCCATACATGACCACAGGAAAAACCATAGCCTTGACTAGACAGACCTTTGTTGGCAAATGTCTCTGCTTTTGAATATGCTATCTAGGTTGGTCATAACTTTCCTTCCAAGGAGTAAGCGTCTTTTAATTTCACGGCTGCGGTCACCATCTGCAGTGATTTTGGAGCCCCAAAAATAAAGTCTGACACCATTTCTACTGTTTCCCCATCTATTTCCCATGAAGTGGTGGGACCAGATGCCATGATCTTCGTTTTCCGAATGTTGAGTTTTAAGCCAACTTTTTCACTCTCCTTTCTCACCTTCATCAAGAGACTTTTTAGTTCCTCTTCACTTTCTGCCATAAGGGTGGTGTCATCTGCATATCTGAGGTTATTGATATTTCTCCCGGCAATCTTGATTCCAGCTTGTGCTTCTTCCAGCCCAGTGCTTCTTCCAGCCCAGTGTTTCTCATGATGTACTCTGCATACAAGTTAAATAAGCAGGGTGACAATATACAGCCTTGACGAACTCCTTTTCCTATTTGGAACCAGTCTGTTGTTCCATGTCCAGTTCTAACTGTTGCTTCCTGACCTGCATACAAATTTCTCAAGCACCTGGTGCTCTTAGATTGCTAGAAAATGAATTCAAACTTGCACATAAGCAATGTTCTTTGTTTTATCTCAACCTGGAGGTGAGTATAGGGAATACTTTAAAATAACCACATTCCTCCTAATTTTTTTTGAAATTTCATGTTCAAAATCTATTGACATTCATATTAATCCTCTGTTCCACTGAGGCCTCCTTACACTGTTATGATAAGTTGGTTTTTATCTCATCATAAGGTTGACTATATTTCCCACTTGATCCAGGATGGTCTTGGTTTGTGTGTATCATAATCATTAATTCTTCCTTTCACTCTCAAAAGGATCCCATATGGTCAACAACTCATAATGGACCTGTCATTTATTACCATGAAGCCCAAAACACTTTCAGTTATTTTTATTATTCTTGACACACAAAGAAAGATTTAACTTGGTATTTTTTTCTTTTTAAATGTAAAAAAGAACATCTGTATTTCCTATCCAACTTCAGTGTTTGATGCTTTTAAATTATAGAACTATCGTTTTAGGAGAGAAAACTTGACTTTGGCATAATTTAACACCCTACCCCCCCATTACCAAAATTTATTCATGAATGTATATAAGGTTCCACTGGCCTTCTTTTACTACTTGAAAGTGGGAAAGTAAAGCAGACATGCTCCCAGGAGCCTGTACATAAGATCGATCAACTTGATGAAATGGATGTTAACTGCTGTGTAGATTAGCAGACAACAAAGAAACAACACAGGGTCCTCCTTCTCTTCCTTGCCTGGAGGAGCTGTGGGGTGGTGGGCGGGGGAGGCCTAGCATGCTCAGGCTCTCTGCCCACTGCCCTTCTTGCCCTTCTGCAGTGTTGAAGTTGGAGTGCGCGTGGAGGCCTTTGACTGCCAGGAGTGGTCTAAGAGCCGGGGCCGTCACATCAACAGTGCTTTTCTCATTTATAATGCTGTCGATGATAAGGAAGAACTGATCACATTTCCCAAAATCAAACCCATGTCAAAGGTCAGTTATTAGCACATGCAGTTCAGTAATCAGATCACTTATTCTAGGTGAAGCTGTGGTACAGAGCTCCATCCAGAATCTTTTCCTGCATTGGCAACAACCTCGACGTCCATTCCCCTTTGCTTTTCTTTCTTTTTTGCCTCACAAAGTAAAATGATCCTTTTCCTCTTTTTCCAAATCACTCTGGTCTTTTATTTAAACAGCGAAAGCCCTGAAGACCCCACATCTATTCAGCCACATGCTGCTGGTGGAAGCATATGTCTTCCATGTCTCATTTCTGACTCTCTTTTCCTGCTTTATATCCAGTTCTCTATGCTGCTCTACATTCATCAGAATTAAGTCTTGTGGAATAAGCTGCCTTACTGCCAACTCTGACCTGAAGATAGTTCACGTAGAGACTCCTTGTCCCAGTTAGCCTATTCAACTGATTTAGGAGAGACAGACTTAAGGACTGTAGCACAGAAATATTAAGAATGTATTGATTTTACTTTTTTTTAAAATTTATTTAAGGATGATTTTCGACGGTATCGTGGAGCTCTCGCACGCAAGAGAATTCGCCTAGGCAGGTAAGGGACTCAGGTATAAGATTTTATGGACTCTTATCTGACAAATTGCATAGCAAAGAGCCCTCTCTGGGTCTCTACTCCCACATAATATAAAAAGAGAAGGTTTGATATTTTTTGAGTGTGGATGCTACTGTGATGAAAATTGTTCTTCCTGATTGTTCCACCAGTAAAGGCAGCTTTTTGTAACTGCTGATTTCACTTGAAGAAAGTGTCACAGTTATTGCTATGTGCTAGATATAGGGAAGAAAACTATTATTTAATATTTTCATTTTTTTCCAGAAAATATGTCATTTCCCACAAAGAAGAAGTTCCACTTTGCATATACTGGGATATTGGCAACCAGGTGACAGTTTTATGATCTGAAGTTCTTCATGTAAAAATCGCTTCATTACAAAAACGGGAACCCCCTCATTTAACTGACTCATGTTGTGCCTACACAGGTTAGATGTAGAGGTGAATTATAGCAAGCTGTCATCTCAAAATGAAACAAAACCAATCTATGAGTAACTAGTCATCAGCCAGCTGCTTCACTGCCTTGTTTGAATTATCTACATAGTTACTGATTTACAGACTCTGGTTGATCTGCATCAAATGCATTCAAACAACATAGGACGTTGAGATCTAGTGTCTCATCATGGTCTGTGCTGAATGACATGCCTTCTCAACAAAAAAGTATTAGTCATTTTAATGTTTTGACCATGAAATGTAAAGGGAAATCCAAATTTACTTATTATACATTGATTACTAGTCACACTGAAGGTTATTCTTGTGTTTACTTAGGATATCAATTAAAATGATACTAATTTCCTAAGCATATAGGACTCACATGACTTATCTGAATTCTGAATTAAGAGTCTGAGACAGAAATTATGTTTGTATAACTTAGTTCTAACTTCAACATCATCACTTTGGCTCTAACAGTATCCATTTTCTAAGCAGAAAATATTTGATCACATATCTGTGCACTGAACTCATAGCTTTTCAATTATTTATACTTTAGGTATCCTTGAGTAATGGCAATGTGGAGGCTCTCAAAAGCCTGGCAGCCAAAAGTGGATGGGAGGTTACCAGTGCTGTGGAAAAGGTAGGAGGCATTCAGGTATACATACAACTCACTTCCTATCATGAATGAAAGTTGTCATGGTAGAGGTTGTTCTGCTACTTCTAATGCTGCTTTCAAGAAGGTAAAAGATGGAGATCAAGATGGCAGAGTACAAGGACACCGAGTCACCCTATGAACACATCAAAAATGCATCTATATGTGGAGCAATTCACAACACTGAAAACTAACTGGAGAGTGGCAGGAAGACTCTTATACAACAACTATGGCTATAAAGAAAGATCCACACAGAGTCAGGTAGGAAGAGAAAAAACGCCATCAGGTCAGGACCTGCGTCCCTAGGAGAGGACACCCCAGCCCTGAGTTCTCACCCTGAGAGAAGGAGTACCCTTAGCTGGTTTTAAAACCAGTGGGACTAACAGAAGGGCTGTATAAGAAACCTAAACTCTACTCTTAAAGGAATCAATGCTTCCTTATTCCTGGGAACAAGGCAAAGGATGCAGACTGAAACCTCCCACGGCTCTGCTCCACTGCAGTTCTCAACTAAGGCAAATAAAAATTCAGGACTGGAATAGGGAATTCTATCAAATATACAACAAAGAGGTAATACCTAGCATTCTCAAAATAAATTGAAGGGAACACTCCCAAATTCATTCTATAAGGCTATTGTTACTCTGACACCAAAATCAGACCAAGACACTCAAAAAAGAGAAAATTACAGGCCAGTATTTCTGATGAATATAAATGTAAAAATCCTCAACAAAATATTAGCAAGCTGAATCCAAAAATATATAAAAAAGGGATCATACATCAGGATTAAATGGGATTTATTCTAGGGATACAAAAATGGTTTAATATTTACAAATGAGTCAATGTGATATACCACATTAACAACAGGAAAGATAAAAATAATATGATCATCTCAATAAATGGATAAAAAGCATCTGACAAAATTCAGCATCCATTCGTGACAATAACTCTCATCCAAATTGGTATGAAAGGAACATATTTCAATATAATACAGATCATATATGATAAAATTAAAGCTAACATCATACTCAATAATAAAAAGGTAAAAGCTTTTCCTCTAAAGTCAGGAATAAGACACCATTTATTTAACCTACTATTGGAAATTCTAGCCACAGCAACTAGACAAGAAAAAGAAATAAAAGACATTCAAATTGGAAGGGAAGAAGTAAAACTATCTCTTGTTTCAGACATGATACTACATAAAGAAAACCCTAAGGTCTCCAACAAAGTAACTATTGGAACTAACAAATGAATTCAGGAAAAGTTGCAGTATACAAGACTAATATACAGATTACATTAATACAGATATAAGACTAATACTAATAATCTTTGCTGTACTCAAATAATGAACTATCAGAATGAAAAATCAAGAAAACAACCCATTAAAGTCACATAACAAAGAATAAAAAACCTAGAAATAAACTTAATTAAACAGGTGAAAAACATAGTCTCTGAAAACTATAAAACACTGAAAAATTTGATATAAAGAAATGGAAAAATACAGTGTTCATGGACTGGAAGAATTAATATTGTTAAAATGACCATACTATCAAAAATAATCTGCAGATTTAATACAAACGCTGCCCAAATACCCATGACATTTTTCAGAGAAATAGAACAAATAATCCTAAAATTTGTATGGAACCACAAAAGACCCCAAATAGCCAAATCAATCCTGAGAAGAAAAGAACAAAGTTGGAGATATCATACACCCTGCTTTCAGAATACATTACAAAGCTACAGTAATCAAAACAGTATGGTACTGGCACAAAAACAGACACATATAACAATGGGACAAAATAGTGAGCCCCCAAATAAACCCATGCATTCATGGTCAATTAATTTATGACAAGAGGGCAAGGAGATACAATTGCAAAAGTCTCTTCAATAAGTGGCACTGGGAAAACTGTGCAACTGTAGTAAAAGGATGAAATTAAAACATCTTCTCAAACTGTATGTAGGAGTAACCTCAGATTAAAGACCTAAGAGTGGAAACCATAAAACTCCTAGCAGAAAATACATTAAAATGAAATACTCTTTAACATAAATCATATCAATATTTTTTTGGATCTATCTTCTAAGCAAAGGAAACAGAAACAACAACAACAAAAAAAGGACCTAATTAAGCTTAAAAATTTTCGCACAGCAAGAGAAATCAACAAAATGAAAAAACAACCTGCTGAATGGAAGAAAATATTTGCAAATGATATAACCTATATGGGGTTAACCTCCAAAATACATAAACAGCTCACATATAAGAAATATAAGAAAACCAAACAACCCAATTAAAAAATTGGCAAAGACCTGAATAGATAGTTTTCCAAAGACATATAGATGGCTAACAGGCAAATAAAAAGATGCTCAACAATCCTAATCATCAGACATACAAATCAAAACCACAATGAGTTATCATTTTACACCTGTTAGAACGCCTATCATCAAAAAGACCACAAATAAATATTGGTGAAGATGCAGAGAAAAGGGAACCCTATTACACTGTTTGTGGAAATGTAGACTGGTACAACCACTATGGAAAACAGTATAGCAGTTCCTCAGAAAACTGAAAATACTGCAGAACAACCATATGATTCAGCAATTCTACTACTGGGTATGTAGTGCATAAATATACACTTATATATATATTCATATATAGTCATATACACAGGAGTGTAATCTATAAAAATATTAAATCACTATGTTATATACCTGAAACTAACAGAATATTATGAATGAACTATATTTCAATTTTTTAAAAGGTAAAAAAGTCTTTGGGGAAAATTTTTTTAAGAGTCAAGTATCTTTCCAGCTCTGTCTCTATTCCCCTACCTGGGCTAATCTAAGGGCCTTCAAATCACCCTACACATTCCTACCTCCAAGCTTAGTTCTCATATTCCATCTCTTTCTCCTTCTCTTCTCTATCTACCCCAGTCCTACCTGGTCTTCAAGACCTGGGACAAACGCTTCTCCATAAAGCCAGTCATCTCCTACTGAAGGAAATTACCACTTTAGGAACTCCTTTAACAATTACTTCTTTATGATTAACTTGTCAATTAATTATGCCTTATCTCATGACACTTACTCCATAGCCACATTGAGTTGATATTTGTCTTACACAGTAATTTTACAAATAGTCTCTTCCCTTAACTAGATTACAAACATCTTAAGAAAGCAGCCTTATCCTGACTTTTTTGTACCTCAGCACCTTTTACTATGCTTTTGCATGTCATCAAATTTAAATAAATGTGTATCATTTGAATTTCATCTACTTTCAGAGGTATATCAGGTGACCCTTTGAAGCTGATGCCCACACTAAACATAAGCTCTTTGAGGACCACTTTGTTCATCACTGTAGTCGCAGAACATAGCACTAGCTGGCGTTCAGGGGATGCTCGGTAATGCCGACACTTTGTCTTTGCTCACGTTTCAGTGCGTACTGTTTTTCATCATCATTGAAACAGTAGCCTCTAAAACAGGATTACCATGTGTTCTGGTTTTCCTGGGACAGTCCTGGTTGCCCCATCATAATTATTAACCATGCCCAGGTGTTCCAGTTTGAATAAATTACATGGCCACTCACCCTGAAACAGAAACAAATTCAGATACTACTTCCTTGTTTTCAACTCTGACTTTGACATCCTCCGCATGCTTTAGCTTTGGTTGTTTGCTTTTACTATGTCTTGGTGCTCACTTCTGAATCCTTTCAGGGTCTTCCTTATTTTCTTTGGATCCAGTTAGGTTTCCAACTATGCTTGGTTCAGTGATACACACAGGTTTAACATAACAAAGTTACTTGCTTCCATTTACCCTTTATAAAAGATGCCTCAAGACCTTGTTTTCTTTTATTAACATGAAATCTGTTTCTTGCATCATTGCTGGCATCTGAGTACTCACTGAGCAGCTTAGTAAAAAGACAAACTCATGTCTGGAATGAAGGATGAGAACATACTCAGTGAAGTCATATAAATTAAATTTTCAATTTTTTTGGAGTTTGGACCAAAAACCAACAACCTGAACAAATAAATGTGCATTTGCAAGTGTCTAAGGAGAGCCACCAATAATTAATTCTTAACTTTCTGTACAGTTACTTACTAGAGAACATTGTATAACTAAAGAAACATTCTTATGTTATCTCTGTTGAATTTGAAGCCCTCCTTTTTTTCAGATTATATTTATGATAAAAATCTAATTTTTTTATTTTTTGGGTTATCCTCTTCTCTCCCACTTTTTAAAGCTTTTATGCTTTTAACTCTCTTTACCCATTATGCTTTTAATTTCAAAATATAGCTTATTTTTTTCTGTTACCTTTCACCTGGAAAAATTTTCACAACTATTAAGAATTATACTTATTTTGGGTTTTAAAAATCTATACTTATTTTGATATAAATTTTGATAGATGGCAAAAGTCTAAAATTTCTGGTATTCATAATGAAAGTTGGGCAGTACTTACTGTTTTAATCCATATTTCATTTTCAAGGTATAGTGTTGGAATTAATAATAGCACTAATACAAGGAGCAAAAGATGAGCCCTCATCTTAAAGGAGCTTATATTAATAGTCTATCTTGAAAATATCTTAAAAGTACTTAGACTATCTTGAAAGCATCACACATACACATACCATAGCTGAAGGATAATTTTAAGGTAGTTTATAAACAAGAGTGAGATTTAGTATTTAAACTACAAAGGTCAGCTCTTAGGCAATTCAAAGTCAGGGAAGATAGTTGTTTAAAGACAACTTTGGAGAAGAGTCGATTCTTTCCTCCTTGAAGACGGTATAAGGATAAATTGCTGGAGGGGTAAAAGAGGCTTTTTAGGCAGTGAGTAGCTTGAGCCACATCTTGGTGGAAATTAGCATGGGTGAGAGATTGGCCTGATAGGAGTAGCTTTTTATTTAGGCAGTACCTGAGAGAGGACAGGAAGACAGAATGGCAAGAACCCTTGACACAGGACAAAACCCATAGGAAACAGACCAGAGGAGATCTATTCTCATTGAAGCTGGGGAGTGACTGGCTCCAGAGCTGCACCTGACCACGTCCCCTCCCCTTAGTCAGTGGGTAATCGACCTCCAAGGACTCGACCCTCTCCCCATACCTCTGTAAAAGCCAGTTTTGTCCTCCTTCCCACAATACAGTCTCAATAACATATCTGTCAACAGATAGTATAAAACTCTAAAACTGAGCTATTTCCACTTGTGCTATTTGTATAAGATCTAAACTCATTAAACAGAATCTTATTAGAATGAAAAAATATATCATTAATAAAACGTTACCAAGCTCCAGCAGATTTTGAACCTACTTTAAGCTTCATTTCATAGAATAAAATTTCATAGAATTGAAATTCATTCTCAAATGATAAAACATTTGAGATGATAAATGGAATGTAACCTGTATTCTTCTAAGCATGAAGGGGAACTCATTTTCTTGGAGAGTTGGTCTTGGAGAATTTTCTCACTAGGCAAAAGTTGGCTTTCCTAAAATAGTAGAGTTTAAAGAGAACCAACACCAACTGCTGCCTTTCCTTGTCTGCATCAATGTCATTGTCTCTGACAGCAGAATGTTAAGGACTTTCTGTTACTTTTACCTTTGGGGAAAGGATCAAAATGCCATCCATTCATCCAATACTGTAGTTGACACTGGCTAAGTCTAGTGAGCTCTGTAAGGGCAGAATTTAATGATGGCTACTTAGTGTGAAGTTTGTTATGTCTCCAGGACAGGAAGCAGCAGCATGTGTCTCCAACCTGGAGAGCAGCTTCCTGAAGTGCTGTGATAGTTTTCTCAGGCTGCCAAAACAGTACCAGAGTGAGTGTCTCACAGTTATGGGAGCTAGAAGTCTGTGATCAAGGTATAGGTCATGCTGGTTCCTTCTGTGGGGAGTGAGCAAGATCTATTGCAGGTCTCTCCCCTAGCTTACAGCACTCTGCTGAAATCTTCAGCATTCCTTGGATAGTTGATGCATTACTTGACCTCTGCCTTCATCTTCATATGGGGTTCTCCCAGTGTGTGTGTACATGTATTTGCCCACAGTGCCCCTTTATATAAGGGCACCAGTCACTGGACTAGGGGCCCATACTACTGCAGTAGAACCTCTTTTAACTTATTACACCTGCAATGACCCTATTTCCAAATAAGGTCACATTCTGGGCTACTGGGGGTTAGGACTTTAACATATGAATGGGGGGGTGGGACACAATTCAACCCTTAAAAAGTACTCAGCCCACTGTTACATCTCACTCTACCCTGGTTTCACCAAGGTTGACTGTGGTTGCCCCAAGGCCAGAATCTGACTGAGGTGGTGGAATTCACTCTGGCCACCTTTTCTTACTCCTCTGAGACTGTAGAGCCCCAACAGGCAGGCTAAGAGCCACATGGACACCAGGATCAATGAACCTCCCGCTATTTCTGCAGTATAGGGGGCAAAAGTAGGTAGGTCTAGGCTGGGCTGAGTCTCAGCCTTCAACTTAGAGCTGCACTCATGGTTCTCTTTCTGTCTGACAAGTGCCCACAACCTACGTCATGCCCTCCTTTGCAGGCTTGGTGCTGAGGTCAGCTGGCGAGGTGAAATGGCACAAGCAAATAGCCACCTCTTACCCTGCTAAGCTGCTTCTAGTCGGTGTCTCACTTCTTCATTCTCTTCTTAAAAGATATTTGGGTTTAAATAAAGGTTTTCTCCCTCCCAGCCTGATTTTTCCATCTGCTTGATTCCTGCAGTGAAGTCTCAACCCTGTTTGTCTGTCTTCTCATTGCTTGTTGCCATGGGAATGATTATAAGATGGCAAATTTCAACACTACCTTCAAAGCACCCTGAAAGAGATGGAGTAAATGGGCAGGATAGAAATGTGCTCTTAGCTGAACATATATCTCTGATTATTGATGAAAACACAGTAGAGGCAAAGTTCAGAGTAACAAAGGGTACATTAATATTTAAGTGTAAGTCAAATGAGTCCCCAAGACAAGCTTTCTCTTCTCTAAGGAACAGTAAGCACTAGACACTCAGGAACTGACCTTGTGACCCTTGTGATTCACAAAAAAACAAAAAACAAAAAAAGAATGCTTTGTGCTGAAGGAACAATATGCTTCAGCACTCCTGTGGAGAGGTTGAGTTGGATCTAGAGGTGTTGGCTTACTTCCTGAATCCCCTCAGCCCAAATGAAGGCACACCTGACATCCTGGGAATGCTAGGCTGCAGCGTTGGCTCCAAGGTGTTATGGGGAAAGGAAGCGCTGACTTGCCTGGAAGTCTGGTGATATTTTTTGTCATTCCTGGATAGAGGCAAGGAAATATCACAAAGAGATAAATAGGGAAAGAGATAAAGCTCTTTCTTTTTCATGAGAAAAACTACTGCCCAATAATTAAATAACCTACCCTCAAGTAGCATGATGTGTAGATGACACAGGAGTATAGCATCCTGGTCTGAGTTCTAGACATCCAAATGTTCAAAGTGAAGTTTGCATCATTGGCTTCACAATTATCCAGGTGCTAAGATGCTTTAGCTTGTGCAATCCTGCTGTGGTCTTAATGTAAAAATATCCATTTTCCTTTTGTAATTTATTTTTTTGGTTATTTTATTTTAGATAAAAATATATACTCTGGAAGAACATGATAGTTTATCTGTTTGGGTTGAAAAGCATGTGAAAAGACCGGCATACTTGGTTTATCATCTCTTGTCCAACTTTACCAAGCGACCTTTGTGGGACCCCCACTACATGTAAGAATACATTTATAATACTTTCTTATTCCACCTTGACATCATGTAAAAATGACCCCACACCGCAGTCCATCTCCATCGCCCAATGTATGACCCACTGTTTTAACTGAAGAGTATTTGCTATAGCACAGTATCAGGAGCTGTTGGAGAGGCACAAAAATTATTCTGATCATCTAGTTTTCATCTATATTTACTTGACATGCTTTTCCCACATCTATTGTAATCCTACCAGTAACTCTTCAAGGTTGATATTATTCCCACTTAACGGGAGAGAGGACCCAAGACTCGCCAAGACTACACAGACAGTAAAGCAATGGGACCTCATTTGGAACCCAGGTCTGTCAGGCTCTAAATTCCCACACTCTTGTACTTTAAGACACAGTCTCATGAGGAAGTGAGACTTCCTCTTGCAGAAGTGATTATCAATTACTCTTGAGGAACTGATTATCAAATTGTACCTTCCACTCTTGATCTTTACTTGGTGGCCCTTCTTATTCTGGGAAACAGCACTCCCTGGTGAGAAGCTGGGAGAAGCAGCTGTGTAAGTAGACTCCTTCCTGCCTTCCCTGTCTGATCAGGGCCCACTGATATCAACCTACATCTCGTTACTTCCTGTTTCCCACATCCCTAGTCCAACCTTCTCCACTCTCCCTCCTTTCCTGGAATGCACGGCTGTGCACCTGGTCAACTCTACTGTCAGGGTGACACTCCCTTCTCCAAGGAGTTCCAGTTCCTGGGTTGCAGGGCTCAGGCCTTAGGGACACCTTGCTTTACGGAAAGAACTGGCAAGATGGGCTTCCTATTATATTCAGCATTATTAATACCATTTACTTCCTAATTTGGAATAGGTAGAAATTCATCTCTTAAATGTCTAAATCTCACTATGATTAATAGCCCATAACAGACAATTTAATACCACTAAAGTGAAACAATGGAAACAGTGTCAGACTTTATTTTTGGGGGCTCTAAAATCACTGCAGATGGTGACTGCAGCCGTGAAATTAAAAGACGCTTACTCCTTGGAAGGAAAGTTATGACCAACCTAGATAGCATATTCAAAAGCAGAGACATTACTTTGCCAACAAAGGTTCGTCTAGTCAAGGCTATGGTTTTTCCAGTGGTCATGTATGGACGTGAGAGTTGGACTGTAAAGAAGGCTGAGTGCCGAAGAATTGATGCTTTTGAACTGTGGTGTTGGAGAAGACTCTTGAGAGCCCCTTGGACTGCAAGGAGATCCAACCAGTCCATTCTGAAGATCAGCCCTGGGATTTCTTTGGAAGGAATGATGCTAAAACTGAAACTCCAGTACTTTGGCCACCTCATGCAAAGAGTTGACTCATTGGAAAAGACTCTGATGCTGGGAGGGATTGGGGGCAGGAGGAGAAGGGGACAGCGGAGGATGAGATGGCTGGATGGCATCACTGACTCGATGAACGTGAGTCTGAGTGAACTCCGGGAGTTGGTGATGGACAGGGAAGCCTGGCGTGCTACAATTCATGGGGTTGCAAAGAGTCGGACACAACTGAGCAACTGAACTGAACTGAACTGAACTGAAAGTAACTGAACTGAACTGAAAGTAAAACAACTCTAGGCTTATGTGTTATATTCACATAGATGCCAGAAGGATGCATCCTAGTTAATGTTATCGTTAGAAAACACTTCATGAGAAGAGAAACACTTCACAATTTTCTTGCATCAGTATCTGTAGATATAAGTACAAAGTTTTCAGCAAGAATAATGCCTAACCTTTGCTGCTCTTTCAAATGTTTCTCTCCACTATTTTCTACATCACCTGACATTCCAGGTGAATGAATAGAGGAATGAATGAATGAATTCCAATTCCATTAACTTTTTTTCTGCATCTGTCTGATTCCGGTACTGTGCTAGGTATTTTCATTTGATCCTATGCCCATAGGTATTATTATCTACATATTACCTATACAATACACCATAGGTATTATTATCTACATTTTATGGATGAAAAAAAAAAGTGACTTGCCTAACACAACACAGCTACTCTAGGACTCAAAGGCAAGTTGTTTGACTCCAAGCTTAGTGCTTTCCCAATATACCATATTCCTTTACCTCAGAGTCCCACAAAGGATTGTCCATAAAGTTTGCTAGTCTTCAAAATATTAAATTGATTAATTAAATTAATTGATTAATATTAATTGATCCTAGAGAAAAATAATGTTCTGGAAAAAAGAAAAGTGCCTTTCTCTGCAGTGTTGAAGGCAGTGACCTTAGCGTCAGATGGTCAGCATTCTATCACAGGCAGAAGTATTCCTCCTGGCCAAACAACTCTAAAGACAGACTTTAAGAAATGATGCTGGCTTTGAGGAGTTGGTTATGTGAACAGAAGGGTGAATACAGACACCAATAATGAAGTTACCCAAACAAACAAAAGAAAGGCATGCCTTATTCTACCAGGTAGAAAAGTGTAGACTTTCTGTCACTGTTCTGTTTACCTAGGTCCTGTGAAGTCATAGACTGCGTAAATGAAGATGATCAGATATATTATATCACTTGTCCTGTGGTGAATAATGACAAACCCAAAGACTTGGTAGTACTTGTTTCACGAAGAAGGCCGCTTGAAGATGGGTGAGTATTTGTAACTCAAGTGTTAAAGCAAGGTCTTATAGTATAAAGTAGAAAGTAAAAGTTGATACGAAAATAAGGAAGTCAATGGAATAATCATTTCTGGTCTTGAATGATGTTCATATAAATTTTTTTCTAGATGAGGCTTTACTTATCATTTAAAAAAAACTATTTAAGTGCCAGCCATGCGCAAAGCATCATGGAGGACTCCTAAAGCAGTTCCCTTTCCTTTTATTCTGTGCACATGTAAAACTGATATTTAGCCAAGCTTTGAAGCAGTCTATTACTGCTAAAAATGCAATGAGAGCCAAATAAAACACTAGAAGTTGGTTTTGGTTCAGAATTTACAAAGGCTCTACTGTGCTACACACCCAAAATGGCTAGCTTTCAATCAGTGTGTCTGTTCAGGCTTCTCCATGGGCACTGGACTTCTCAGAGAATAAGCTCTAAGGAGAAGGGTCCCAAGAGTAAGTGTTCAGAGGGATAAGAAATGGAAGCTTCCAGGGTGGTTATGGTTTACCTCTAGAACTGGTCAGCATTATTGCTGATGTCAAAACAGGCCTATAGAAAAATCCCGCCCACATAGGATTAATACACATAGATGTTCAGTGTATTATCATCTGCTATGGCAAAAGATATTAGAAATAAACTGAAGCTTTCTCTTATAAATTATAGTAGAACCACACTATACCAGAATACTATGAAAGTGAAAGTGAAATCGCTCAGTCGTGTCCGATTCTTTGCAACCCATGGACTGTAGCCCACCAAGCTCCTCTGTCCATGGGATTCTCCAGGCAAGAATATTGGAGTGGGTTGCCATTTCCTTCTCCAGGGGATCTTCCCGACCCAGGGATCGAACCCAGGTCTCCCACATTGCAGGCAGACGCTTTAACCTCTGTGCCACCAAGGAAGACCCAGAATATTATACCAGCATTAAAAAGGATGAAGTAGTTATGCTGCTGCTGCTGCTAAGTCGCTTCAGTCGTGTCCAACCCTGTGCGACCCCACAGACAGCAGCCCACCAGGCTCCCCCATCCCTGGGATTCTCCAGGCAAGAACACTGGAGTAGGTTGCCATTTCCTTCTCCAGTGCATGAAAGTGGAAAGTGAAAGTGAAGTCGCTCAATTGTGTCCGACTCTTAGCGACCCCATGGACTGCAGCCTACCAGGCTCCACCATCCATGGGATTTTCCAGGCAACAGTACTGGAGTGGGGTGAAGTAGTTATAGAGGTATTGATATAGGAAACACCTCTAAAGATTTATCACTACATGAAAAATCAAATTATAGACCAATATTTGTAAAATGGTTATATTTATGAATATAAACATATGAATATGAAAATATGAAAAAACATATTCATATTTGAAAATATGAATATGCCCATTTGCTTACATAAATGTTATTTATTTATAAAAAGATCTGGAGGGTCACAATAAAATGTTAATTTTATTGGTGGTCCTCTTGGTTAAGGTAGACTGAAGGATGACTTCTGTTTTCTAATGTACAGGGTTCCTATTGTTTGAAGGTTCTTTAATACAATGGTATTATTTTTTCCATTAAAAAAGTGGACGAGACTGAAATAACAACCCATTAGAGCATACACACACACAAGTTTGGAGTCTGACTACAGCTCTGCAGAGTTATGCAAAGCATACGTAATTTTTAGGCAGAAAATATTTATGGCCCTTATTACTATTTCCTATACTTGAATTTAGCCATAGAGAATGTTTTTTATGCATATCACTCATGTAAAATATCTGGGTCTTCATAGTTTTACTTCTACTATATAAACGAGTTGCATTAACTGTAGGAATTTACTTTTCTTCACCATTTGCTGTTTCATTCACTGTTCTTCATTTCTCTCAAGAGCTTGGAAAATGTCCTTTTGTCTTTCAGTCACACTTACGTGGTGGCAGTGAGGTCGGTTATTCTGCCGTCAGTCCCACCTTCTCCACAGTATGTCAGAAGTGAAATCGAATGTGCTGGATTTCTTATCCATGCTACTGACAGCAGTTCGTGTACCGTAAGTTCGATGAAATGTGCACATTAATTTTCTCCTACAGATGCAGAGAAACCGTTTACCTGGATTTGCTAAATTAACTGTAATTCTGTAATGTGTATCCACCCACACCCACCAGGGAATCCTCAGGTCACCCTTTCAGATCCATTTCCAAGGGACTGGGGTCATAGCCTCCCCTACACCAAAAAGACTGATATGCTTGCTTGAAAAAGCTCCAGTGAATAAGAAATTAAAATTGTTTTGTTTCACTTTGTTTTCTTGAAACAGGTATCTTACTTTAACCAGATTTCTGCTAGCATCCTTCCTTACTTTGCTGGAAACCTTGGTGGCTGGTCAAAATCTATCGAAGAGACAGCAGCCTCCTGTATACAGTTCATAGAGAGTGCTACTGATGATGGGCTGATAAGCATACTTTAAATCATCTGTCATTTTATTTCCCACTTGCAATTCCAAACTCCCTTAGTCCTGACACTTGACAAGTTTCTCGGCCACAAATAATTTCGTATCAGTCTAAGAATAATGCAGTTGTGAAGAGGTTAAAAAACAAAATGCGTCCCAAGTCAAATACCAGTGATTTGGGTTAACATTAAAAGAGCTTTAAGACTCTGTTTTAGATCATCTGTGGCTCTGCTACCTTCCAGAGGCACAGGCAATGGAAAATTTCTCATAATCAATATTGTGTGTTCTATAAAATGGTGAAAGTTTGGTTAAAACAATCAAAACATTTTTAGGCTAGAGGGGTGAAACATATTCTGTTTGAAATTTTATAAAATGTTATAAAATCCGAAATGATATGTTGGCTAGGTGATTAGTAGTATGGGGTTGTTCCATGTACAGCAGGTATGAGTGTGTCAGAAGCACCTGACAAGATGTATTACATGTTTTAGAGCTTTAAATTAGGAAGACATTAAAACATAATGGAATCCAATCAATTTTAGTAATAGGAACTACTTTCCTGGTGTCATTTAACATATATCAAGGTAGCTGACCCATTTAGTATCTATTGCTATATACACTCACAAAGTACCTGCAAAATGTGATATTGTAGAGAAAGAATGACCTGAGCTCTTCTTTCATAATCATTACATTAGAACTTTATTCCCTAGACTTTACATTTATTATTTTACTCTGTGATTTGTCTTGACTCATAAGACAAACCAGCATACATCAAGTTAACCTCCTCTACGGGACAACTTCTAAAATTTGAAGGGATTCTACATTAGAGTTTAGAGCACTTAAGAGATTAGATACATCTTGCTTTAGTTTGTCAAATCTTTACCTCTGTCCAGACCTGGTTGTAATTATTTTTATTAATCTGTGCCAACAGGTTTTCATTTATATGAATTTTGGCCTATGTCCCAATCTTATGAATTAACATTTAAATACAATAAGAAGAGTGGACAGGCAGATTTAAATGCTTATACATTACATTCCAAAAGCAGATTTTTTAAGAATATTTTTAGATTTTAAAAAATGTTTAAAAATGAGTAGTAAAGAGGGCTACAGTACACTAAAGTTTTGTATGCTAAAATTTCAGCCCTCTTCTACAACTGAAATGCTTTTAACTTTTGTCTTTCATACATCTCTGAATTTGTATTGTTTTTTTTTTTGAAACTTTTTTCTGAATCAAAGAATAGAGTAACTTTGGCTGGATTACTTTTAGATACAAAGATGTTGCCCACTCTAACTTATAACACAGGCACAGTCCATACCAGCACTGTCCAATATGGTAGCCACTAACCACATGAGACCATTTAAATTCATTAAATTTTCAAATAAAATTTAAACATCAGCTACACTAGCCTCATTTTAATATTATTAGTCACATGACATTATCAGGTCATCATGGCCTAATCCGAACTGCTCACTTTCAGACTACTGGACTAAAGATTCTTTAAGAGGGCATGACACTGGAAAAGACAGCAATGCATTCAGGCTTTACCTAGGGGATCTCAAAAAGTTTAAAACCTATTGCCTGAAACCATGACACAACTGACTAAGGCATTACTATTGTAAAATTCAACAATAGCCCTTACGTTTATATTTCCTTTTTTAATGGAAATTTGTTTGATTGCTCTTTCACTCATTCAATAAATATTAAGAACCTACTCTGTATGAGACACTTTTGGGCACTGTGGGTTCACCAAGTAACAGAAGGCTACTGATCGCATCATAATAAAGTACATAAATAATATAGGATATTTGGTGGCTCAGATGATAAAGAATCTGCCCAAAATGCAGGAGACCTGGGTTTGATCCCTGGGCTGGGAAGAAGCCCTGGAGAAGGGAATGCAAACCACTCCAGTATTCTTGCCTGGAGAATTCCATGGACAAAGGAGCCTGGTGGTCCTGGGATCACAAAGAGTCAGACACGACTGAGCAACTAACACTTTCACTTTACTTTTCAGGAGATAAGTGTTAAATGGAAAAATAAAGCAGGGTAAATGATGTGCATGCTGGGGAGGTGTTGGAGGTGGCATATTTTAAACAGGGTGGTCACTTGCCAGAAGCAGCAGGAAAATGCTTCTACAGCTTCTGGCCTCCCTCCCCTGGGCTGAGAGGCCAGCGCTTGCGGCTCAGTGCAGAGGCCGGGGTTCCCCAGCCCCACTGAGTGTGTCCTTTGCAGGTGGGGCTGCAGAGCCTCCCCCACCCTCCTTACCTCTGCCACCCTCACTCCAGCTGCGCCAGGGCTGGAGGGGCCTGGTGAGGGCTTCCAGGAGTTGCCCTCATACCTGAGAATGCAGGAATGTGGACTAGGGGGTCAGAAGTCTGAAGCTTCCCATCTACTCCTTACGGACACTGCAAGTTAAAGATGTAAAATTTAATAACATTTTTCTGGCCATGAGACATGACTTTTAAACAACAAGGAGGTGTGTGGGGGGGGTGGGTGTTTCACATTGAAAGTAAATATTCTATATAATGAACACAGAAATATACACATCCAGGATTTGGGCTTTGGTTATTGATGGCCTGATAGATTATTTAGGAATAATAAAGAAAACATTAAGAAAAAAATAAAAATTAAAAAAAAATAGGGTGGTCAGAGTAGGCGCTACTGCGGGACATTTGAGTGAAGATCTGGAGGCAGAGAGGGACTGACCCATGAGGATTTCTGGATGTAGCATGTTTCCTATAGAATGACTGGCCCATGCAAAGTCTTTGAGATGGGAATGTTTCTGGCATATTCCAGGGAAAGCAGATGCTGGAGAGGCTGGAATAGAGTGAAATGTAATTAAAAACAGATGACTTGAGTACAATCTTCCTCAGCTTTCTTTAGTGCCCTGGCTTTAAGCAAACATGATTGATCCAAGGGTAAGCAGTGAAGCTGGTTCATCAGCAGCCATCCTCAAGCCCCTGGAGACTTAAGGACAGAGGGAACATAAAAATGTAGTCAGACTTACTTTCTCCTTTGGAGTGCTAAAATATCCTCCAGGAACACTTGAGATTTCATGCCCTTCTTGATGGTAAGGGTTTTCAAGTGCTTCTAACAGGACTGAAAGCTTTTTGATTAAGAAAGGAAACTCTTCCCTATTAATTCTTCCTGGTTTTAATGCAACAGAGTTTCTGATCTATATTCAGTTTTTCTATCATAAAGAATTCTAGAGGAAAAAAATGTGAAAACTGATCTGTATACTTTAGAATATATCTACCCTTATATGCAAATACCACTGCTGCTGCTGCTGCTAAGTCGCTTCAGTCATGTCCCACTCTTCCTGACCCCATGGACTGGAGCCCACCAGGCTCCTCCGTCCATGGGATTTTCCAGGCAAGAGTACTGAAGTGGGGTGCCATTGCCTTCTCCGGCAAATACCACTAGGAAATAATGAATAATTTTAATAAAAATCTAAAGAAATCCAGTGTATTCTTATATATACCCACCATGTGGTTTTATTCATATTTTTTATTGCAAATTTCAAACCTTGGAAATTTTTATTGGTCTATTTGTAGGAGTAGTTTTGAAAATATGTGTTGAAAATGTATATGTTAAGGAATAACTTTAATAGTTTGGAATAAATTATTAAGATGTAAACTATGAAGTTTGCTCATGATTCATTTTGCCCATTTGAAAGTAGTTTAACTACTGAAATCAGACAATTCACCATGGCCCCAGAGGAGTCCTGCATGTTCTCGCTCAGTGTGCCAAACTGCAAGACTTATCTACTGGCAATATGCTAGTCCCACAGGCAATTCAGTAGGTCATGGTGACCACAGCCTGACTTCAGCGTATGGCTCACTCTCAGGGTGCAGAAGACTGGCTTGTGTGCTGTGTGCTACAATTTTTGCCAGTTGCTCAGAGTGCTGGCCCCGTGTTCATCAGCTGTGACACAAACCCACCATGTCCACAGCATCCAGCTGGGCCCATCATGTCACCCTGGGGACTAAGGGAAAATGGAAGCAACACAAATAAGCTGACACTCATGATATGCTGTTTGCTGTGTCATGAGTAATAATGTCCTTTGTCCCTGAACCAGGATTCTCATGCCTTCTATTGACATCCATGAAACTGTAACAGACTAATCTCAGACCCTTCATAATTCTTGATAGTAACCCACCTCCAAAAGTCAGAAAAGTGAAAGTCGTTCAATTTGTGCCTGATTCTTTGCCACCCCATGGACTACACAGTCCATGGAATTCTCCAGGCCAGAATACTGGAGTGGGTTGCCTTTCCCTTCTCCAGGGAATCTTCCCAACCGAGGGACAGAACCCAGGTCTCCCACATGGCAGGCGGATTCTTTACCAGCTGAGCCACAAGGGAAGCCCAAAAGTCAGAAAAATATTATAAAATGCCTCTCTCATTGTACACTTGCAAGTATATAAAGTACCATATAAAAATTGCACATTTGATGCCATTTTTTCCTTCCTCATTTTGTGACATTTTTAGGGACACTTGAAAACAGGTTCAAAATTATATTTCTATCATTCCCACAGCTCATTATCCCTCTCCATGTCCCCCCCTCTTTCCTTATCTGGCTTAGAGTCTGTGGTTATCATTAATCTCACTCCCTGTACCTTTTCATTTGGCTTGTCTGGCAAATTCAAAACTGTGGTTGAATTAAAGTATTTGTAAAACCTCAACCCTGCACTGAGCACCTGAAAACTGTGGACTGGTCTCACTTGAGATCTATGACCACGAATTTCAAAAGGGCTCTGATAACCCTACTACGTTTCCTATAAGCTTGCTGTTTCACACTGCCCTCCTTTCCTTCAAGTTTTTCATGTGTCTTACTCTTTTGCAGTTAATAAACTTTAGAAAATACTTCACTGAGTATAATACAAACTCTTAGCCAGGAGCCATCTCATTTCCCCCTCTATGCACCTTCCATTCTTTGCCATCCTTCCTATCATAATAAATGAAACATCTCTACCCCCAGTCAATCCTAAAGGAAATCAACCCTGAATATTCACTGGATGGACTGATGCTGAAGCTAAGCTCCAATATTTTGGCCACCTGATGGCCACCTGACTCTGATGCTGGGCAAGATTGAAGGCAGGAGGAGAAGGGGATGACAGAGGATGAGATGGTTGCATGGCATCACTGACTCAATGGACATGAGGTTGAACAAACTTGGGAAGATGATGAAGGACAGGGAAGCCTGGCATGCTGCAGTCCATGGGGTCATGAAGAGTCAGACATGACTCAGCAACTGAACAACCACCACCCCTAGCAAAGAACTCTTTCTCTAACCTTCTCCAAGGCTTCACTCCTTCAATTCTCTTTTTTCTCTATTTCGGAAGTCTTTCCTGGATTATTATCATAACCACTATTATCTCTTATCTTAAAGCAAACAACACTTCATCTGATCCTACTTCCTAAAGGCCACCCATCTTTACTCCAATTATCTATAAATGTGGCCTTCACACCCTTATTTCATTCAATGAATCATACTTCTCCCTCCACTACTCTGCAGACCTCTCTCATTGCCACAACTAATGGCAACAACAAAACTGACTAGTTCCTTCTTTTTGCAACATTTTCTCCTCTTGCCTTCCATGATGTCACTCTTGGATTTCCTCCTCCATCACACTTTTAAAGCCTCCTCTTGTGGTTCCTCCTCCTCCACCAGACACCCAGGGCTCCATCTTGGTCTCTTCTCCTCTATCTCTATTCCTCATTGAGTCCACCCAGTCGCTGGGTCTTAAAAGGTATCTACTTGCCAATAACTCCCAAATCTACGTCTTAAGCCCTAAACTCTCCTGAACTCCACATCTGTATATCTAACTACTTAGTTGACATTTCCACTAAGATAATAGTCATCTCAAAATCAACGCTTCCAGAACAGATCCCTTAATTCTGCCACCTTTCCCTTCATAAATCCTTCCTTCAGGAAATCTTATCAACTCTATGTGAAAAATATAATCAGAACCTGATTCCTTCTAATCAACTCTATAACCCTAATTCAAAACATCGTCTTCTATCATCTGAAATATAACCTGTTTCTATTCCTATTCCTCCCTTCGCTCTTAACTCAGCAATCAGATCGTGTCACATTTCCTTTCAAACCTGTAAAAAATTTTGCATATCACAGAGTAAAAGCCAAAGATTTATAACACTCTGGGGTATGATATGGTATATTCAATTATTTTTCAAAAATATTCACTCCCTTGCCACCATCCCCAGCTCTGCCAATGGAGTGCACTATTCCACCTCTTCATCAACAGACATGATGCGATCAAAGTCTTGAAGATGTTTTTGCAAGTGGACCTGCCCTCTTACATCTTTGTCATGAGAAAAACAGGTCAGGACTAGTCTGCTGGTCCCAGGAAAAGGAAGAGAGATACAAGAAATAGAGCTGCTTCATCTGAGCCTAGTTTAGATCAGCTGACCCCAAACCAGGCTTCTTATGGATATAAGCAAGCCCCACTGAGATTAGCAGAGCTGTCCAGTTAAGCCCAGCCTAGAAATTAAAAGACACTTACTCCTTGGAAGGAAAATTATGACCAACCTAGACAGCATATTCAAAAGCAGAGACATTACTTTGCTAACAAAGGTCCATCTAGTCAAGGCTATGGTTTTTCCAGTGGTCATGTATGGATGTGAGAGTTGGGACTATAAAGAAAGCTGAGCGCAGAAGAATTGATGCTTTTGAACTGTGGTGTTAGAGAAGACTCTTGAGAGTCCTGTGGACTGCAAGGAGATCCAACCAATCCATCCTAAAGGAGATCAGTCCTGGGTGTTCATTGGAAGGACTGATGTTGAAGCTGAAAACTCCAATACTTTGGTCATCTGACACGAAGAGCTGACTCATTGGAAAAGACCCTGATGCTGGGAAAGATTGACGGCAGGAGAAGGGGACAACAGAGGACAAGATGGTTGGATGGCATCACTGACTCGATGGACATGGGTTTGGGTGGACTCCGGGAGTTGGTGATGGACAGAGAGGCCCAGCGTGCTGCAGTTCAGGGTTCGCAGAGTTGGACATGACTAAGCAACTGAACTGAACTGAGATCTGACTCACAGGCATGAGCTAAATAAGCACTGTTACCATATGCTTCTGATTTTGGTGGTTATGTAGCAGAAACTGGTAGTTTGTAAGATGTGACCCCTGTTAACTGTCTGATCTGTACTACCTTATCCCCAACTCTTTTTCCAACCACACTGGCCTCTTTGCTAGTTTTCAACTACAACAAGCAGGCTCCTTCCTCAGTATCATTGCCCTTACTTAATATCTCACATCAAGATATCCAAGGCTTCTAAAACTTCCCTGTATACCTATGTACCAATGGAATATTACAGATGAACCTTGAAAATGTTATGCTAAGTGAAGGAAGTCAGTCAAAAAGATCACATCTTCTTTCTGACCCTCAAATATGGCAAGCTCACAGCTTTGACTATTTTCTGTCCCTAAGTATTCTTTTTCCTTATCTTCATAACAGATTCCCTCTTGTCATCCAGATGTCAGCTTAAAAGCCTTCCCCTCAGAGGCCTTCCCTTGATTTTCCAATCTAAAGTAGCTATCCAACCACATGTCATCTCTCTGTTAAGTCTAATTCTGTCACATATTCATTTAATTCATTCGTTCTTTCAACAAGGGTGAATGCTTTGTATGCACCAAGCACTTCTGAGTAAGACTCAAAATTCCTGCCCTCATGTAACCTATAATCCAGCGGAGAGGGGACAAATAGTGTTAGGCAGGGACTTACATTATGGAGAAAATTTAGAGTAAGAGAATGAAAAGTTATTGGGATGAGGAAAAAGCTGTTTCCTATAAGGCTAGTCATAAGACTCTTTACTATGCAGACTGCCAAGTAGAGGCCTAAAGAAAGTCAGAGAGGGTCAAATCTGGGGTGTGGTGAGGGAATGTCAAGAAAAGAATAACTTGAGATTCGAGCCTGTAGGCTTGGAATATAATTGTACTAAATAAAATGGAGACAAGAAAGGAAATTTGCTCATTTTTCCCCTCAGCGGAAGTGATTCAATTTAAAGCTACTCTGAGGTGTTAGTACAACATCCAATTAAGAGTGTCCAGCAGGCAGGTGAGCACACAGAATTGAAACCAAGGATCTTAGGACTAGATGGAGACTCAGGAGTCAGTCCTAGAGAAGTGAAAGACAAGCTTGTAAAAAGAGATGACATTTCCAAAGGACTAGAAGGAAGAAGAGTACTAACGACTAAGTCTTAGGGAATTCAACAAAATATTTATAAAATGTTATAAACGTTGACATTCTGGTATTATTTTTACTGAGAGTTCTGATATGTATTTTTTGTGCCTAAGTCTGCCTTCCATTCTTCAGCCTCAGCAGAATGCATGTGGCCTTATCTGTCTTATTCACTGCCACAGTCTCAAGTGCCTGAAAGAGTACCAAAAATGTAGTAGGTCCTTGTCCTTGGGAAATCTACAATGAAAAAGTAAATGTGTGCCTTCCTCGTTCAGCATTTGTCGTTAAGAAAATAACCAACAGTAAGCAACCTGCAATCTCTCAGGACATCAGAATTTCCATCTCTGGTGAATTCCTTTAACAAAGTGTCCACACACTTTTCCAACCTTACACTGGGCACCTGAAATGTATTTCTAGTTTCACTGTAGATAGATCCTTAAAATGGAAACAAAGTAACCACAAGGAAAACAAAAACGGACATCCCTGCATTGAAGACTATATAAAAAGCATCGGACTTAGCTTGCAGCTGATGGGTTTTTTACTTTCCAGAGCCTTTTGCTCCAGATAGGATAGGTGAGATAAATCTGGGCATGTTCAGGCTGAAGGACTAGGACAGCACTATCCTTTTCCAGCTGCATGGCTTGTGCTATTCCTTTAAAATGACACTTCCTTAAGCTTTGGTATGCTGAGCCAAATTGGGTTATGTTTTCCTCTGTTGCTGAAAAAAAAAAAAAAAGAACAGCTCTTATTAAGATTAGAAATATTGAGATGTACAGACATTAAAACAGAAAAGTGTTCCTTATTTGGTAAATATTTTGCTTTTGAAAACATCAGTAACTAATCACAGCTGTTTCCTTTTGTTACAAATGCATCCAATCAGGTAAAATTCCAAATGAAACACACAATCCAACGAAGTCATTCCATTATACAGTACAATGGGAGCCTTAAGCCTTGTGAAATGTATGTATTAAGTATGCATGTATTCATCAAATCAAACAAAGAAGCTAATGGGTCTCTGATTAGTGTTCTAACTCTATTATGATGATGCCTGAATCTCACCCTGACTCATCTAAAACATGTGAACAAAATGCTATTAAGGTTGATAGACAGTCTGTTACACGCCATCATCATTCTGGTTAAATATCCCAAACTGAATTTTGGCTAGAATCTCTCTCTTGAAAACCAGGGGCAAAGAAAGAGCTGCTATTAAGCTGAGGTACTCTTCTATTTTAACCTCAATAATTTGTAAATCTTTATGCCAAAACTAAAACAAACATTAATCGAAATTAATCTCATTCAGGATTCATAAAAGATCATGTTTCCAAAGAGATTGTTACATGGACATTACCAAGGCTCATTCAATCCAAAATTAGGTATTCATAAAACTAGGTAAATAGCAAATGAATTTTTATTTACTATTTTAAAAATACATTTTGTGGCAATTATAAATAAATTTCTAACATAATGATAAATTGATACTTTGAACCAACAACAGGACCACAAATTCACTTCCAAATGCAAAGCAGTTACCCTATGTTTAGGGATAGTTCATATTAATGCATAATTTTGTTTTTAAGAAAAAAATGATTGTTACAATCAGGTATATAATCACTTAGTTACACCTAAGTTCTATCGGTCAAAAATATATTCTTTTAGAAAATCCATTTTAAACATCTTACACTTTTTTCAGTGATCTTCTCCAAACAATGGGAGACAATGGGAGAAGTGCCCCTTGATGGACACTGGTTTGATCACACCTAAATTATACTGATATCTATAATACAGGCCTCCAAGGGACAGTCTAGCTCCAACTTGTAAAGCAGGCCCAGTTCAGAATGTTGAACAAACAACAGTACTAATCATCAAAAATTAACAACTTTAGGTATCTTTGTTTTGGGTTTCTGTGGTTTAGGCACATCCAAAATTTCTTCATAGTCTGCACTCATTCCCTTTGCCCAGCGACCAACTGTGACCACTCGATCTGTAAAGACACAGAAACCTCAAAATGTAAGAAAGACAGTGATCAAATACACCCACCTAGACTGACTGGTACTGGTTTAGCAAAGGAACTAGTTTTGACATGAATAATCACAAAGAAGAATCCATCACTAAAGCAAAGTGAGCAATTCTGTAATTGATTATAACCCTTGATTTCAGAGTACACGGGCAATTTGTCATCCCAATTAGGGAAATGCAGCAACTGCTTTGCAATGCACAAGTTGATGAGAAAGCTCTTTCATTCTTTCCCAGAGTTCATCATTATAGAGTCAATGAATTCCAAGAGACCGTAAACAGCAAGACTTATGAAGCATCAGTTTTAAATGCACAAGATTCCACCTGTGAAATTATACAACATCTGCTTGTCAGTCTTGTCATTTGGGAAGTGGCAATCCTCCCAGGAGGGAGAATTCAAATTCCACTTCTCATTTCAATCTCACTGCCTACAATGTAGTAAAGACTATCTTCTTCTAGACAAGAGTCCAAACAAGAACTCTTGGTTTTCAAATTCAAATGCTAGGGGTAGGAAGTAAGAATGGGCAGACTTATTTGTTTAGTTCTATGACCATTTGATATAGAAAGAAATGTGCTTTTTCTCCAAGAAGCACTACTGGGCTACCCTACTGTCTTGCCTCCTTTCACACACAGATTGTCATCATTCTAATCTAGGCAAACTAATCTAACAATGGTCTCCACATCCCCCAATATCTGTCTTAGGTTTGTTGAACATTTATGAAGTTTTAGATGACCAACGGTAGTTATCTGTCAGGAAAAAAATATAAACTGGCCAGATACTATGTGGATTACACAATTTGAATATTTCTGGAAGTTTTTGCAACCAACTTGGAATCCTTCTGACTTCAGAACATACATGAGGATTCTCAATCATAACAATACTGCAACTTATTCTATTCAATTTCTTAGTAAATTAATATTTTTAAATAACATAATTGGCTGTTATTATTAAACACATAAGTTAGCAAACACAAATATTTATGAATAAGATGCTTTATAAAATCAGGGTCCTCTGGGGCTTACTGATCATTTTTTTTCCCACCTGAGAACAGCTGCTAATGTTTACTTAGTACTGCTGATAAAGAAATGATGAAGTCATTACCGAAACAGGAAACCAGACAGTCTTAAAACCAGTTGTACCTCAGGGAGTTGTTAATAACAAAATTCAACAAAAACACAGAGGAATATTCAATCTCACCCCTTCTAAAGGAGGCCCAGAGATCTCACCTGAGTTCTGACTTTCGGGACAATCTTTCTTCATATGTTCCACAGAGCCACACAGTCTGCAGCCACCACCTATAAAAAAAACAAAGTCACTGAAAACCTCTGATACTTAAGTAGGGCATTTAATATCTCTAAGCACTTTCATATCTTGTTTGGTCCTCATAACCTTGTTAGCTGCAAAGGTAGCTGAACAGGAACGACTTATTCCTATTAATAAGTCTATTCTCCATTCCTCTTAACCTCATAGAGCACTAAACTGTATCAACGCACCATTTCTTGTCCCTGACCTTCAAAGGAGATGTGGGAAAGTGAAAAATGACAAAAGGTACTTGTTCTCTAGAGTGTCCAGGAGCCACTGCATGGAAGCCTAGGTCTTAACCACAGTTAGAAAGGCATGGGCTCGTGAATTATGAAAAATTTGTGTGCAGATGCATTTTTTGAGGAGAATGCCCACAGTTTTTAATCAGATTCTTTAGTGATCAATGCCCCATCCCCCTAAAAAAGGATACAGACCACTGCCCTGCTATACAGGTCAGATGGGCGTGAGTAGTTACAAAAGGAATGAAATTAACTTTTATATCAGTGCCTTTATCTGCCAGGCATCCTAACTCTAGTAAAAATGCCTATTTGCCTACTTTAAGCAACATCCCAGGACTGTGAGTTACAATACAGTCCTAAAATGAGTTTTTCTAAAAGGAATCTTTCACTGAATAGTCAAACACTATTGTTTAATGGTCAAGCATTATCATGATCATGCTCATAATATCAAATGACTTCTCAAAAAATGACCCTAACAGGGTACAAACTTGGATTAACTCATACTTTTCTGTGACTTACTCCCCTTGCCACACTTTTTATATCTGGTCATTTTGGTTCGCCATACAAAGGCATTTTTGCTCACTAGCCATATTATATGGCCTGTTTATTAAGTTCAAAACTGAAAGACACTTTTGAGTATCTTTCAGGTCCAAGACTCTTTACTGCTGTAGATGCCACAGTGAAACAGAGGAGGCACTTTAATAATTACTCTAATCCTCATAACTCTTCAAGGTAAAATATCATAATTCATCAAATCTAAGACACCACTGATTATAAGATATATCATTCATTCCTTTCTGGGGGAAAAAAAAACTGCCTATTATGTAACACCCACCAATAGTGAGATACATTGAGTTCAGATATATTAAAATGTAAAAAAAAAAAAAAAACATGCATCTTAGAATTAGTGAAATAAAATTTTCTCATCTCCATTTCACAGGTGAGGAAACTGAGATGAGAAAAGTTAAATACCTTGGCCAAAGTCCCACAGTTAGTGAGTGGTAGTGCTGAGACTATAACTAGTGTTAACTCCAAAGTTAAGCTTTTTCACTGGACTTCTGCAAGGGAACCCAGGATATGACACTAGAAGTGTCTAGAACCTAATGGTACCAGCATCACATTAATAAATGACTCACATTAACAGATGCCAACCTCCTCCTTAAAGCTTTAAATATCACAGACTTTATTGTGGGCACCTTAAGACATTAGCTGAGCCAAAGGTAAGAATGTTACATGGTCCATGCCAGACAATAAACTAAGGAAAACATTCAAAAAAAAAAAATCCAGAATAGTGAGTACCAACCCTTCTACCCCAAATATTACACTATACTGAGATTAAATTCACCACACTATTTTTTAAATCTTATATTAGTTTAAGAAGTAATCTTTTTGCTTGTTAGGTTTAAAAGTAGATATTTATAACATATTCTCACAAATGATACTGAAGTAAGTACATATAGTTTGAAATATAGAGGTCAGCTTTTTCTGATTTGACATATCAACTTAAATTACACCAAGTCTAGTACATAGACTGTGTGCTCAGTCGCTCAGTTGTGTCCGACTCTTTGAGACCCCATGGACTGTAGCCTGCCAGCTCCTCTGTTCATGGGGATTCTCCAGGCAAGAATACTGGAGTGGGTTGTAATTTCCTTCTCCAGGGGATCTTCCCAGCCCAAGCATCAAACCCCGTTTCCCACATCTCCTTTACTGCAGGTGGATTCTTTACCTCTAAGCCACCATAGGATAATGCTTAATAAAAATAATGAAATTCTAGAGATTTTGCCACTTATTCAGGAATTTAAAAACTGTTTAAATGTAAATTAAATCACAACTGCATGATAACTCACCACCATTTTCAACATACAAGAGTAACAGTACTCACCATCAGCATAGAGTCCTTTGGGATTATCAGGACAAGATCTGGACAGATGCCCCATTTCCCCACAAACAAAACATTTTGCAAAAGGAAATTCACCTGTAATGATCAACAGTTCCTGTTTAGTTACATACATGTATGGATGTGCATGTATATATATCAACATAGATAGATACAGATACCTATCTGTATCTATCTATATATATATAGTGTAATTCATATTACTTTAAAACACTCTGAGAAGAAAACATATTTGTTGTTACGTAATTTAAAGTTTAATCACATTTGATTTCAAACTATTAAGTGACACACTCATAACAAACCCTGTCAGCAATGAAAAAACCAGTTGGTTACTTACTGGCCACTTTGCTCATTAACCAAATAAAAAAACTGATAGGAAAAAAACAACAACATACCAAGAGCTGGGTCTACTTTAGCCTTGCACTTGGTTATTTCGTGCTCTGTGGATCCACACCTGTAACATATTCCAGTGCCCATTTCTTGATTCTCAAGGGCAGCAGGGCAATCTGCAATCCCATGGCCAGGCTGTCTACAATGGAAACATACCTGAGAAAACAAAAAGTGAGTTTCCACACTGCAACACGACACTGGCTTTATTAATTCTAGTCATCAAAAAAACCATCCCATTTTAAAGCTGTCTAGTTCTGTTTTTTGAACTCTCCGTATTTCATCTGTAGAAAAAAGTGTTTCACATTCTCCTAAACCGTAAGAAACGTCATTTTCATCAAAGGGTTTCATTACTTTTGAAAACCCTCTATTCATAAATCTATCAGTCTAGGAGACAAAGTTATAAATCTTTGCAGGAGGTAATTGCTTAAAAGAATTAAGCAAATATGGACTCATTACATTTCATTTCATTAATGGGGATGTCTGTATCTTAAACTGAGTTTTCTGGAGGAGACCCAGGCAATAAGCATAAAAATTATCACTCAAAATTAATACCTTCACTTTTAAAAGTTCACGTCATAGAATGAATTTGGGTCAAGTGATTCCATTTAAGTTGTGATTCAAATCATAAGATATATTTCACACCAAAAATTATACTTTATAATTTTTATATCTTTTACATGTTCCTTAATATTTATAAACAGAGGTTTCATCTTAAAATATATGCACATTTTAAAGGTATTATTCTAAGGTGAATTATTTGGCTCCAGCATAACATTGAACAATGGTTTTGATGCTTTAAATAATACCTAGCAATTTGGAGGATTTTTTTGCTGCAATAAATAAAATTATCAGTCATAATCGAAGATGGTAGATATTTAAGACATTTTATTTAAACTGGAAAAAGTTTTTGGATAAAACAGTTCATCATTTTTTAATTAACAATTAAGAACTGATGCTTAGTCTGAGATACTAAGAAAAGTAAGAAAATGAATTGAAAGGTCTCAACAAGCCTTATAGTATTAAAGCCTATGCTTTATTATAAAGAATTCCTTTTTTGTTTTGAAAAACAATGTCTTTCCCCTTAATTAAAAACATAAATATTCCCTTAAAGTCATAATACTAAACTTTTTCAAAAAGTATGCAATTCATCACACTGCCTATGTCAAAGAAATTATCTTTAAATTAAAAAAAAATATTTATTTATTTATTTGGTTGCGCTGGGTCTTAACTGCAGCTGTTGAGATCTTCGATCTTCCTTGCAGCCTGCAGAATCTTTAGTTGGGTGGGGCATGTGGGATGCAATTCCCTGACCACGGATCAAACCTTGAACCTGGGGCCCCCTGCAATGATGCATAGAGTCTTAACCACTGGACACCAGAAAAGTCCTAAAATTATCTTAAAATTATCTTCATATTAAATTAACTTGACTTTAAAATATTTTAAAATAACTGCACAATTTAAACAAGACTATCTTGATCCAAATAGAAATGATTCTCTTTTCTATCCCAATTTATTCATAAGGAATATTTTATCAGTATTAGCTTATAAAAGAATCTTACAAAAGACTCTCCAAATATGATACTGCATAAAAATAACCCTGCAAATAGAAACCACATTTATGGAAGCTGCAACATTTCAAGTCTACATTGTTGCAAACAATGCTCTACATTTAGTAAGTCTATTAAAAAATAAAAATGTAAAATAGCAACACGTGTTGATTCTTATGTATTACCCTGCTAGAAGAATCTCTTGCTAGAGAAGGGAAAGAATTATACCAGTATTTCATTTCCTGGGTTTGAAACACCTTAAAATCTAGGTGTTGGGAATGCAGAAATTAAAATATATATATATATGCACACTCATGTTTTCTACCCAAAATATGGAGATAATGCCATCTTTGTGTATTGTGATAATTCATCAGTACATCAAGTGTGTAGCATATAAGAGCATATAAACAGAAATCCTAGAGTTACTGCTAGCCCTCACAAAGATGCCATCTAAGACTAGCATACAGCCACAATCACACTCTGCTAAAATATGTATATGAGCATATGAGTAAGTTTCCCACCATACAACATAATGTGAGAGAAGTGATAATCTTACCATTGCATTTTTCTTTGCTGCTTGTCTTTTTAATCGTCTTCCTTCCCGGCGACTGTCTTTCTTTAAAGCAACTTCAATTTCTTCCCTTACTTTCTGACTGTCTGTTGCTATCACCTCACCATTGTGAAGCATCTGTGAGTTTTGTCTTAAATATTCCATGAATCCATTCACATCTTCATTTAAATACTCCTTTTTCTTTTTATTCTTTCTGTGTTTTGCTTGGGGGGCATCATTTTTAAGGGACAGCCTATTGGCTTCAAGTTGTTTACTCTTTGGAAGATTTTGGCTTTGTCCCTCAGAGGACCCCTTCTTCAAGTCCTCCCATGATGTTGCAGGAAAGGGTCGTTTGTTCTGTGTGGTAGTGACTCGTGCCCACCTGGTCATAGCTTCATTAGAAGTGTATCAATCTTTAAGACAAGCATAGTCATCATTTCAAAGAAAAAAATGAAACTAAAGATATATGCTATATCACTATATCAATGATACCCATATGTTGAGTGTTAATTATTAGAAGACTTTTTAACTTAAAAACTTAGAGATCTATATATTTAATTCTATAACATGCTGCATAGACAGACCTGCAATGTAAATCTAGCCCTTGCCAGAGAAGCTACCACTCCAGTTAAAAAGGAAAAAAAAGCAACTATTAAAAAAAAAAAACAAAAAACACAGATATAAATACTTGCTTCAATGGAAAACAACTCAGCAAAAAACCAAATTACTTCCAAAATGAAATCACATGGTAACAGTAAATTAAGTTACTTTTCCCAAATTTTGCAGTTTTCTTAGTTTATGTGCCTATCTCCAAGTCCCAGGTCTACTTTCTTCCAATCTTTTTGCACCATCTGCCATTTCATCACAAATAATTTGTACAGCAAATTAGTAAGTATACACAAATCTTGTCCTTAAGCATGAAGTTGTCATTACAACTCCTTCCCGAAGACTGATAAGCAAAACATACTCGTTTACAGTCACATGATAATACCGAGTCTACCTCGTTTTTTTAATTTTATTTTTAATTAGAGGGTAATTACTTTACAATGTTGTGATGGTTTTTGCCATACATCAAAATCAATGGGCCATAGGTATACATATGTCCCTTCCCTCTTGAACCCCCTTCCCACCCCCTCCCTCCCCTCTAGGTTGTCACAGAGTACCGGCTTTGGGTTCCCTGCTTCATACAGCAAGCTTTCACTGGTTATTTACTTTACATACGGTAAAGTATATGTTTAAATGCTAGTCTCTCAAATCATCCCACCTTCTTCTTCCCCTACTGTGTCCAAAAGTCTGTTTCTGGTCTCTGTCTCCTGTAATCAGAGTATAATCTACTTCCAATTTAAGTGACTTAGCAGCAGCAGCAACCCAGCTGTTTCACATCGTTTCCGACTATTAGCACGCTCCCTTCTAGGGCAGCATCCCCTGCACTAACCAGTGTTAACCTCAGCTTTGGCCACAACATCCTTTCAACACAAGCGGTGGGGAGGAGCCAATAAACAGGTGTGGGGCTCTGCACGCCACTTTACACCACGCGCGCACACTCGTCGCCGCAGATCCTGTGGCAGTCACGGTGGGGAATGGGGCCGTTCAAGGGGAGATGGATGATCCTTCTCCTGAGAACAAGGAACTGGGGGAGCTCTGAGTATCCAGTCGGTCGCGTCCATTCCGCCCGACCGGCCCCAGTGAGGCTGGACGCTCCGGCCCAAGCGGCTACTCAACTACAGCTGAAACGGATCCCCGCGCTCCCCTGGGCCCGCCGCGAAGCGCGGTGCTTCAGCTTCACCTGGCGCTGGGGGCCCTCGCTGCCAGTTCCTGCGCCCTCCCGCCGGGCCCCGGGGAACGGGCCTTACTCCCCCCACGCGCAGCTTCTTACCAGGAAAGGATCCTCCAGAGCAGCGGAGTTAGCAGGCCAGAAAAAACCCGTCCCCCTGCGGCGGAGACGGCGACACCCGGGACCGGAAGCACGTCGTCCCTGCAGTGCGTCACTTCCGGCGAGCAACTGGCTTACTAGCAGCCGTGTCCCTGTCCTGCGTTGCGGTGCACCTCAGCTCTGGGAAAGGTGGTTAATTAGTAAATGTGGAGGGCGCAGTGTTTGAAGGGCACGCGCTGGGCGCGGGGGACGCGAAGATGAAGAGTGTACGATCTGTGCTGTGCAGAACGCAAGGCATAATGGGGGGAGACGAATGAGAGGATCCTTGGCGATGGGAAAGGCCCAAAAGGCTTCCCTAAGAAATGGTCTTTGTACTGGACCTCATCGTAAAATTAGGCAAACATTTCTTGGAATTGGTAGCGGGAGGGACTTACATTTTCATTTGTTGCTGTTATTCAGTCGCTTAGTCGTGTCTGACTCTGCTACCCTGTGTACTACAGCAGGCCAGGCGTCCCTGTCCTTCGCTATCTCCGGGAGTTTGCTCAAACTCATGACCATTGAGTAGGTGATGCCATCCAACCATCTCATCCTCTGTCGTCCCTTTCTCCTCCTGCCTTCAATCTTTCCCAGCATCAGGGTCTTTTCCAGTCAGTCAGCTCCTGGCATCAGGTGGCCAAAGTATTGAAGCTTCAGCTTTAGCACTAGTCCTTCCAGTGAATATTCAGGGTTGATTCCCTTTACTTAAGATTTAGGATTCAGTGGTTAGAGCTCCTTGCAGTCCAAGGGACTCTCAAGAGGCTTCTCCAACACCACAGTTCAAAAGCATCAGTTCTTCAGTGCTCAGCCTTTTTTATTGTCCAGTTCTCACATCAGTACATGACTACTGGAAAAATCATAGCTTTGATTATACAGATCTTTGTAGGCAAAGTATTGTCTCTGCCTGTTAACATGCTGTCTAGGTTTGTCATAACTTTTCTTCCAAGGAACAAATGTCATTTCATGGCTTCAGTCACCATCTGCAGTCATTTTGGAGCCCAAGAAAATAAAATCTATCACTGTTTCCATTGTTTCTCCATCAATTTGCCATGAAGTGATGGGACCAGATGCTGTGATCTTTGTTTTTTGAATGTTGTATTTTAATCCAGCTTTTTCACTCTCCTGCTTCACCATCAAGAGGCTCTGTAATTACTCTTTGCTTTCTGCCATAAGAATAGTATCATCTGCATATCTGAGGTTATTAATATTTCTCCTGGCAATCTTGATTCCAGCTTGTGCTTCATCTAGCCGGGTATCTTGGATGAGGTACTCTGAATATAAATTAAATAAGCAGGGTGATAGAGAAGTACGTGACCTTTGGCATGTCTGGCCTCTCCCACACCTTGAGTATTCCCAACCTCCAGGAGTGGGCCCTTGGCAGCCATGTTTATATCGTGTGACTAACTCCTCACAGCTGATTGGGCCAGGACCAGGCACCTGTGATCAAAAGTGGTCCAATCTGAGACTTGTGCCTGAAATCAGGACATGCAGTCGCAGGACATTATATTTTCCTAAGCAGCAGTAAAGTAAAACTATTAGCACGGTGGGAATGGATCACTGCAATGAAAATATAAAAAGGACGTTTGGGGCCCTACTAGGTGGAGGTGGCTCAGAGTAAGGAAGCTGCCTGCAGTGCAGGAGACCTGGGCTCCATCCCTGGTTTGGGAATATCCCCTGGAGAAGGGGATGGCTACCCACTCCAGTATTTTTGTCTGGGGAATTCCATGGACAGAGGAGCCTGGTGGCTATAGTTCATGGGGTCTATAGCTTTTTACTGGATGGAGATGGTGCCCCATAGTCCTAAACAATGTTATTTAAGCATTCAATTGAAATACCACCATGTGGAGTCAAAGAAGGTCTGTCTTCAAGAGAGAACCCTTAGTCTCCTGAGCAACTATCTCCACAACCCCCTTCCCTCCCCTGCAAAAAAACAAATGGCTACCACCAGTGTTTGTACTTGGCGGGAAAATTGGCAATCTGCTCAGCTGACCAGGACAACTGCGCCCATGCCAATCATCACACTCAATCCATTTCACCTCTTAAACTCTTAAGTAGCTGTTTTTATCACTGCTGCTACTTCCTTTGTTCCAGCTTTCATCATGAATCAGTGGCAGCTGATCTAGGCATCTGTTCTCGCTCCACTCCCTCAAATCCATTTTCCATGCTTTAGCAAAGCAAACTTTTGAAATGTAAATCAGATTGTTGCTCTCCTGCTTTAAACCCTTCTGTAGTTTCCCACTGTTCTTAAGATGAAATTCAAACTCCCTAAGATGGAATTCAAACTCATTAAGGAGATGCTTCCCTGATAGCTCAGTTGGTGAAGAATCCGCCTGCAATGCAGGAGATTCTGGTTTGATTCCTGGGTCGGGAAGATCCCCTGGAGATGAGATAGGCTACCCACTCCAGTATTCTTGGGCTTCCTATGTGGCTCAGCTGATAAAGAATCCGCCTGCAATGCGGGAGACCTGGCTTTGACCCCTGGGTTGGGAAGATCCCCTGGAGGAGGGAACAGCTTACCCACTCCAGTATTCTGGCCTTCAGAATTTCATGAACTATATAGTGCATGGGGTTGCAAAGAGCTGGACACGACTGAGCGACTTTCACTTCACTTCACTTCAAAGAGGTATTAAGTCCCTGCCTCCTTCTCTAGCCTCACCTGTACAAGTTTCCTCTCTTCTTTGAGCTCTATGACAGGAGTCTAACATTCACCTTGTTATCTCCAAGCCTTTGTACATATTCTGTTCTCTTTGTAGGGTACTCCTCCTCTTATTCTTCCAATTAATTTCCATTCACCCTTCAAGACTTTTAATATTTTATTCTCAAGTAAACCATCCAAGGGCTTCCCAGGTGGCACTCGTGGTAAAGAACCCCCCTGCCAGTGCAGGAAACATAATTCCCTGGGTCAGGAAGATCCCTGGGTTGGGACAATCTCTTGGAGGAGGGCATGCAACCCTTTCCAGTATTCTTGCATGGCGAAACCCATGGAAGAGGAGCCTGGCAGGATACAGTCCACTGGACTGAAAAGAGTCATACATGACTGAAGTGACTGAGCATGCATGCAAGGCTTCCAAAGCCCCTCTCTCCAACCTAGATCAATTCCTAATACACACTCACAGCAGTCTATCTATACTTCCTTATGGTGCTTTTCAAATTTGTAATTCATAGTGAATTGTGTAATAAGTTGTTTGCTGTATCCCCATTGCCTGGTACATAGTTGATGCTCAGTATGGTTTGTTAACTAAATGAAGACTAAGTATTTTGCAATGCTTGGTAAAGTAAGCTAGAAAAGTACTCTATTTTAAGAGGAAAGATTAAAGTCGATGCTACAGGAATATTGTTATTTGATATGGTAAATATCACAAATATCCTAGTCTTATGGGGGTAAAAGTTAAAAAAAAACTTTTTTTAATTCCTCCAGCTCTGGAAGAGAAGAAGCCTCCTGAAAGATGAAAGCATTCATGCTTAGTCGCTCAGCAATGTCCGAGTCTTTGTGACCCCATGGAGTGTCACAGTCTCCTCTGTCCATGGGACTCTCCAGGCAAGAATACTGGAGTGGTTAGCCATTCCCTTCTCCAGGGACTCTTCCCAACCTAAGGGTCAAATCCAGGTCTTCTGCATTGCAGGCATATTTTTTACCGTCTGAGCCACCAGGGAAGCCTAAAAGATGTATGAGAGTGCTGCTTATATCATCATTTTCTTAACTAGCTGTCTTCAGGCTCTAAATGTCAACCTGCCATGCCTGTGTGCTTAGTCGTGTCCGACTCTTTGCAACCCCATGGACTGTAGCCCTCCAGGCTCCTCTGTCCATGGGATTCTCCAGGCAAGAATACTGGAGCAGGTTGCCATTTCCTTCTCCAGGGTATCTTCCTGACCCAGGAATTGAACCCGTGTCTCCTATGTCTCCTGCACTGCAGGCAGATTCTTTACCCTCTGAGCCATCAGGAAATGTCAACCTAGACCCTGACATTTCATAAGAGGTTTTCTTTTGTAGACACCAGGTTCTTGCACATAGTGTATACCACTAGAGGGTGCATTCAACTAAAACTCGTCTTTAGTGATGTCCTGAATTTTAATCTGTAGAAGGTTGTACATTCCTGGAAGTGAAGGAAAATGATCTCAATTTGTTTTTGTGGAAATGCATCAAATAAAAATTAGAAATTGAGTAAATCAGCCATAGATATCCTTTCAGATTCAGAAGAAAGTATTAGTATTAATAATAGCTAACTTCCACTGAATATTTTATAGGTACCTAGAACTGTGTTTAATGCTTTACATTCATCACCTGATTAATCCATCCAGTATCCTGAGAGGTAGAAAATATTATGCTCTCCATTTTACAATGAAAAACAAGTTCAGTGAACTAAAGTAACTTATCCAAGGTCACATATTTGGTAAGAAGAGTCAGGATTTAAATATCAAGATCTCAATTCAAAGGTGTGAGCTCCATTAGTATGTTGAAATATTAATACTACAGGGGATTGTTTGCTGGCTTGAACCCTTAATGTGGGTTAAAACAGACTTTACTCACCCTTGCCCATGTGAGACATTTTTTTTTAATGTATTCACTTTTACAGTTCAAGAGATTTTTTTAATTAAAATTTTTCATTCAGATATTAAAATACTGATTAAATGTGTTATTTTCAAAACAATATGATCCAAAGCGTAAATGTTAAGTGAGAAACTGAAGTTCTGGTTACGAAGGACTGAAGTACCTCATTTTTAGAAAATTGTGAAGTATATGGTGTGTACAGAAAAGGTTATAAAACATATGAAGTAATTATAAAGCACATGTTCATGTAAACACTGCGAAGTTTAAGAAGCAGACAATTGCCAGATATTGTTTGAAATCATATTAATGTAAATATTTTTGCAGAGGCAGTATCTTTTAATGTTTCAAACAAAAATTGTTTGTTATGATATTAATATAAGCTTTCTACAAACCATCTCTCATCCTGATAACAATAAATTCTGGACAAAATGTATAAAACAACTACCTGAGGATTCTGAAGAGTAAATAAAAGCAGACATTTGTGGAGGGGAGTAGAAATCTGAAGAAGCAATTAGCACATGACTGTGTGTCCCTCTGTGTGTTTGTGTCTGTGCCGTAAGAGAGGGCCACAGCCGCAAAGTACGTGAGCAGCTAGAACTGCAATAGAGACCCTACCATCAACTTTCTGGCGTGAGGAACCAGGGGAAAGAAGCATGCAACAGCCACTCCTGGAGAACGAGGAGAGAAAAATCTGAAGAAAGAGTGTTCTTGAAGCTCTCTTTGTATGTGTATGTATTTTGTATTGGGTTGTCCAAAGTTCATTCATGCTTATGGAAAACCTGAACAAACTTTATGGCTGACCCACAATATGTCTATGGATCCCTCACAAGTCTCAGGCTGCTCCCTGAACCCACATGCAGAGGACAAACTTAAGAGGCTAAAAGAATGAACTGAAATTTGAGTTTTCACTGACAGAAAGTGAGGCAAAGCCTGTAACGTAGTCTAAACACGTTAACGGCCCACTTAATTTTTTTTTCCTAAGGAATAAAACAGAACTCAGAATATATATATAATCGCATCCATAATGTCCAAGATAAAATCCAGAATGTAAATTTAGCACTGGTTTAGCGGTACTTTGAATTCTGATCTGTCCTAATTTGCCTGCTACTATTTTTCAGAGTCCTCAAAGAGCTTGATGTCTGCATTGTGTTTTACAGCTGCAATCATGGGGAGACAGGGGAGAGTGTACCCATTCCGTCTTACCTGGAATTGGAACCACTACCATTAGAATTTTAAATCCTCATTCTTGCCTGGATTCGCTGAGAATAAGAAGTCTTGTCGGCCTGAGTAAAGTCGCCTGTAGGTGCTTTAGGGCTGGGAGTGTCCAAGGACCACACGGGATAAGCCAGCCCTCAAGCTGAGTCTCACAGTAGCACCAGCAGCTATTTAGCTGTAGAGTAATTTGTAATGAGGGTAAGAGAATCTAAAAAGAAGGGCTGGGACCAGATTTTACTAAGTTAAAGGATTTTTTAAATGCCAAATCAAAGTGTTTATAGTTTATCCTTTAGAGCTTAAACAATGAAGACCTTCACATAGTCTTTTAGATTATACAGTAGATCCCATAAAATAGGTCGAGAGAAGAGGGTTGGATGTAGAAAAATGTTTTAATATCTTATGCAGTGCTCAGGAGCCTCTGGACAATATCCAACTCAGTTCAGTCTGTCAGTCATGTCCAACTCTTTGCGACCCCATGGACTCCCTGTCCGTCACTAACTCCCAGAGTTTACTCAGACTCATGTCCATTGAGTTGGTGATTCCATCCAACCATCTCATCTTCTGTCATCCCTTTCTCCTCCTGTCTTCAATTTTTCCCAGCATCAGGGTCTTCTTCAGTGAGTCAGCTCTTGGCATCAAGTGGCCAAAGTACTGGAGCTTCAGCTTTAGCACTAGTCCTTCCAATGAATATTCAGGGTTGATTCCCTTTAGGATTGACTGGTTTGAGCTCCTGCTGTCCAAGGGACTCTCAAGAGTCTTCTCCAACACTGGACAATATACTTATTGACAAATATACATACAGAATATATACTATACTAAACAGAAATACAGCACAAGAGAGGGGAAAAAAATAATGATTCTATTGTTGAGAATAAAAAATGAGATCCAGACCAGTGACATTCTAACAGGTTCCTTCTTAAAACTGTCGTGATTTTTTTAAGCTGCTTTAAGGCTCTTATAAGAAAAGATGCAAAAGGCAAGGAGAAAAGGAAAGATATAGCCATTTGAATGCAGAACTCCAAAGAATAGCAAGGAGAGATAAGAAAGGCTTCCTCAGCAATCAATGCAAACAAATAGAGGAAAACAACAGAATGGGAAAGACTAGAGATCTCTTCAAGAAAATTAGAGATACCAAGGGAAAATTTCATGCAAAGATGGGCTCGATAAAGGACAGAAATGGTATGGACCTAACAGAAGCAGAAGATATTAAGAAGAGGTGGCAAGAATACACAGAAGAATGGTACAAAAAAGATCTTCATGACCCAGATAATCACGATGGTGTGATCACTGACCTAGAGCCAGACATCCTGGAATGTGAAGTCAAATGGGCCTTAGGAAGCATCACTACGAACAAAGCTAGTGGAGGTGATGGAATTCCAGTTGAGCTATTTCAAATCCTAAAAGATGATGCTGTGAAAGTGCTGCACTCAATATGCCAGCAAATTTGGAAAACTCAGCAGTGGCCACAGGACTGGAAAAGGTCAGTTTTCATTCCAATCCCAAAGAAAGGCAATGCCAAAGAATGCTCAAACTACTGCACAATTGCACTCATCTCACAAACTAGCAAAGTAATGTTCAAAATTTTCCAAGCCAGGCTTCTACAGTACATGAACCGTGAACTTCCAGATGTTCAGGTGGATTGAGAAAAGGCAGAGGAACCAGAGATCACACTGCCAACATCCATTGGATCATCAAAAAAGCAAGAGAGTTCCAGAAAAACCTATACTTCTGCTTTATTGACTATGCCAAAGCCTTTGACTGTGTGGATCACAACAAACTGTGGAAAATTCTGAAAGAGATGGGAATACCAGACAACCTGACCTGCCTCCTGAGAAATCTGTGTGCAGGTCAAGAAGCAACAGTTAGAACTGTACGTGGAATAACAGACTGGTTCCAAATTGGGAAAGGAGTACGTCAAGGCTGTACATTGTCACCCTGCTTATTTAACTTATATGCAGAGTACATCATGAGAAACGCTGGGCTGGAAGAAGCACGGGCTGTAATCAAGATTGCTGGGAGAAATATCAATAACCTCAGATATGCAGATGACACCACCCTTATGGCAGAAAGTGAAGAACTAAAGAGCCTCTTGATGAAAGTGAAAGTGGAGAGTGAAAAAGTTGGCTTAAAGCTCAACATTCAGAAAACTAAGATCATGGCATCTGGTCCCATCACTTCATGGCAAATAGAAGGGGAAACAATGTAAACAGTGAGAAACTTTATTTTCGGGGTTCCAAAATCACTGCAGATGGTGACTGAAGCCATGAAATTAAAAGACGCTTGCTCCTTGGAAGAAAGCTATGACCAACCTAGATAGCATATTAACAAACAGAGAAGCAGAGACATTACTTTGACAACAAACGTCTGTCTAGTCAAAGCTATGATTTTTCCAGTGGTCATATATGGATGTGAGAGTTGGACTATAAAGAAAGCTGAGTGCCAAGAATTGATGCTTTTGAACTGTGGTGTTGGAGAAGACTCTTGAGAGTCCCTTGGACTACAAGAGATCCAACCAGTTCATCCTAAAGGAAATCAGTCTTGAATATTCACTGGAAGGACTGATGCTGAAGCTGAAACTCCAATACTTTGGCCACCTGATTCAAAGAACTGACTATTTGAAAAGACCCTGATGCTGGGAAAGATTGAAGGCAGGAGGAGGAGGCGACGACAGAGGATGAGATGGTTGGATGGCATCACGGACTATGGGTGTGAGTTTCAGTAAGCTCTGGGAACTGGTGATGGACAGGGACGTGCTGGATGGACAGCAGGGCGTGCTGCAGTCCTTGGGATCACAAAGAGTCAGCCACGACTGAGCGACTGAACTGAACTGACTGAAGGCCCTTATAGTAAGGCCAGTGGGTAACAGAACTGAGTTCCTTTTTTCTTCGTTAAATATTATTTTACAACTACTCCTTAATGAACAAGCATTACCTTTAATATTATTACTAAAGAGCTTTTTTTAATCCATGGAAGTTTTGAGACAAGCGCATGAGAATTTCCAATTATATATAGATTCATAGAAATATATACCTTTAAAAATCTTGTTTTATGGGTCAGGGAAGTTAAGTGATTGCCAGAGAACACCGTGCTAGTGACACAGTTTTATTACCTGACATGCACATGGCGATGGCCCTATATTTTTAGTTTTTCATTTGATTGTTGGTTTTCTCACTAAATAACAAGATTATAAGCAGGACCCAAAGTGCCTAACAGCAGAAATCCATTAGTGGAAGTTGCTTGAGATTACTAAGCAATAAGGAAAAGAAATAATATGAAGTGTGTGTTCTCCCCTGAAAAAGCTTAAATCTTTTTCGTACTCTTTGTTTAAACATGAAAAAAGAGTAGCACTGGAAACATTAATCACAAAAATGATGTAGTCTTCTGACGCTCTTCTCACCCTCTTCTGGTGTGTCTCTCAAGCTTGAGTTCCTAATCAAGCATTTTAGTGGTTAGAGTTTCAAGTGCTTCAAATGAATACTTAAACCTAAATTATAAGTGCTAAGATTTGTAAGCTCTTCTCTCTGAAGTACTTCCTCCCCTTCTCCTAAAGCCTGAGGAAATGCTACCAGGTACGGCCCTATGTTCTAAGGGAGCACTGAGAGGTCTGTAGTTACAAAGGGAATTCTATAAAAGGATAGTTAGGAAGAAACATTTTTTGGTGTGTGTGTGTGTGTGTGTGTGTGTGTGTGTGTGCTGTGCTCATTTGTGTTCAGCTCTGCGAGCCCATGGACTGTAGCCTGCCAGGCTCCTCTGTCCATGGGATTTCCCCAGCAAGAATACTGGAGTGGGTTGCCATTTCCTTCTCCAGGGGATCTTTCTGACCCAGGGATCAAACCTGTATCTTTTGCATCTCCTGCACTGGCTGGCGGATTCATTACCACAGTGCCACCTGGGAAGCCTTTTTTATATCTACTGTTTGCCAGTACCTTGTTAAAGACTAGATATATAAAAATGACAGCCCTAGGCTTTAAGCAGCCAACAACCTATAAGGGTAAGGCATGAAGACCTGTAAATCACCAGCAAGGTGATAAGTGTATGAACTACCCTGGGAGCACAGATTACAGATAAGGTCATTCTTCCTGGGAGACTTTTGGAAACTCTCACAACAGAATGTGTTGCAGACAACTGGAAAGAGGGATTAGGGAAGTGATGGGGAGGAGTCGATAAAAAAGAAAAAATCTACCCATCTTCTTCAATAAGATGAAATGCTTTGTGTAAATAAGGCACACTCACACACACACACACACACACACACATTCACAGACTTAAGCTAATACTTGATACAGGACCAAAGTGAACACAATAAAATGACTGAAATATTTAGAACAGATTTAGTAACTACTATAAGCAATCTACCTATAAATCACTGAGTAAAAAATAACAATTAATTTAAGAGGACCACATAGTTGGGAAATAGTCCTCCAAAAAGTATGGCATGGCAAATAAATGATCATAGGAAAGGAGGTTCCACAAATATTTTAAGAAACATTTATGGGCCAGGAAAATGTACCATCATATTTATACTTATTCTGGAAGATGTGAGTATATGGTGGTGAGCTCTATGAAGATGAATTGGGCACCGCCCATATTCCCAGAGGAATCTGTAATCTAGCAGAGGAGATAGGAAGGTGTGCCAACGGTACCCCAAGGCATAGATGAAAGAGGGCAAATGTGGAGCTGTACCCAGGTGTGCCCAAGGCAGGGCAATATGGAAATTATTAGCCAGTTTTCAAATAGAAATTGGCCATACGTGTATGTTGCTTTAGATATCTAAACTGTGTCTTGGAGCAGGAGAGCAAACCAACAAAGGGATTTCTTTCAAGATCTGATCCGAATGTACAGTGATGGGGTTTAGGGAAGGTTGCCTCCAGATGTTCCACTCTGGCCTCCTGATTATTCTCAGCTAAAAACAGGCAAGCCCCAGAAGACTTGAGAAGATTTTCTGAACATTCCTGATAGTGTCCAAAAGAATTTCGGATAGGCAGCCTGTCCCGGGAAGGAGGAGTTATCACCGTAAGTAACAACTATCATAAGTATGCTGTGTACACTAGCAGTGTGTCCTGTGACAATCACTTAACTTCTCTGGCCTGTAAAACAAGAGAGGTAGACAGGAAGAAACCTAGCAAGGCCCATTTCATCAAAGTCCTGTGTCCCCTGTCTTTGCATGGCCCAGCAAACATTTGTACACCCAACATTAAGTCTTTTTATCATCCTGCAAATTATCTGACTTCCCTTTGAAGTCCCCGACCCCTACCTACTTCTCCTTAGTCCAGAATAACAGTGTTACCTCATCTTGCCTTGCCATCTTTGCAGTTTTTCATATTTATGAGGATTTTCCCATGCATATGCAATACATTTGATTTTCTCCTATTAATCTGCCCACATCTGCCTTTTAATTACCAGTGTAAACAGAGAAGAACAAAGAGCATTTCTATTCATCACCCGATTCTGCTAGGATTAAGTCGTAATCTGCTGCAGTCCCTGACCAACTCTGTACTCTGAGAGGAAATTAAGCTGATAACAGGATGATGTACTCTGTGCCTCAGACAGAGGGAATTAAGATGCTAACAGGATGCTCTATGCTTTGGACAGCAGGCCCCATGGATAGTTAGAGGTACATCTCAAGTCTTGCATCTTCCCATATATAGAAATACACTAAAACCATTAACTTGTGATACCTGTACTTTGTGACTAGCATTACTCCTTTACCAACATATATGCTTGACAGATTCCTTCTCCAAAAATCATGTATCAATATTTGCACTTATTTCTTCCCATATGTATTTGGAGCAATTCTTCAGAGCTACTGAGAGGCTGTCTCAGGCTGTGCTGCTGCTGCTGCTAAGTTGCTTCAGTTGTGTCTGACTGAGACCCCATAGATGGCAGCCCACCAGGCTCCCCCGTCCCTGGGATTCTCCAGGCAAGAACACTGGAGTGGGTTGCCATTTCCTTCTCCAATGCATGAAAGTGAAAAGTGAAAGTGAAGTTGCTTAGTCGTGTCCAACTCTTCGAGACCCCATGGACTGCAGCCCACCAGGCTCCTCCGGTCCATGGGATTTTCCAGGCAAGAGTAGTACTGGAGTGGGGTGCCATCGCCTTCTCCATCTCAGGCTGTAGTTCTCAGTAAAAATCCCTGGACAAAAGAAATATATAACTCTTTGTGCATTTTTAAGTTGACACCAGCCAAAAGAACTAAGAGGGAAGCAGAGCAAAATTGCTCTTCCTCTCAACAGTCTTCAATCTATAGGTGTTTCTGCTTTTCCTGTAATGGGTATGTTTGAAAATTATATTTAGGATAGGGGCGATGACTACACACCAGTGTAAATGTGCTTAGTGCCACTGAACTGTACACTTCACAGTGGGAAATTTTATGTATTTTTATCACAATTTGAAAACCAGAAAAACTGCTCTTTGACCTTTTTATGTGTAGTATTTTCATCTTGATTCTCTTGAAGTTTACTTTTTACATTTTTATTTACTACTTAAGAAGCTGTTCTTAAATGTAAAAAGCAAGTTGTTATCCATGTATAATTTTCCTTTCTAATCATAAAGTCAGCCATCAACTTAGATTTGGAAAGTTCTGTTGTGGAGCACAAAGCATTTTTAAAATAAATATAGCCATTATTAGTAAGCACCTTATGCTCTAAAACTTTCCAAATAGTAATGAATATTCATAATATATAATACTAATGCTTACTCCAAAGAATAGCAAGAAGAGATAAGAAAGCCTTCCTCAGCGATCAATGCAAAGAAATAGAGGAAAACAACAGAATGGGAAAGACTAGAGATATCTTCAAGAAAATTAGAGATACCAAGGGAACATTTCATGCAAAGATGGGCTCCATAAAGGCCAGAAATGGTATGGACCTAACAGAAGCAGAAGATATTAAGAAGAGGTGGCAAGAATACACAGAAGAACTGTACAAAAAAGATAGTGATTATCTGGGTGAATGACCCAGATAATCACAATGGTGTGATCACTGACCTAGAGCCAGACATCCTGGAATGTGAAGTCAAGTGGGTCTAGAAAGCATCACTATGAACAAAGCTAGTGGAGGTGACGGAATTCCAGTTGAGCTATTTCCAAATCCTGAAAGATGATGCTGTGAAAGTGCTGCACTCAATATGCCAGCAAATTTGGAAAATTCAGCAGTGGCCACAGGACTAGAAAAGGTCAGTTTTCATTCCAATCCCAAAGAAAGGCAATGCCAAAGAATGCTCAAAGTACTGCACAATTGCACTCATCTCACACACTAGTAAAGTAATGTTCAAAATTCTCCAAGCCAGGCTTCAGCAATACATGAACCGTGAACTTCCAGATGTTCAAGCTGGTTTTAGAAAAGGCAGAGGAACCAGAGACCAAATTGCCAACATCCGCTGGATCATGGAAAAAGCAAAAGAGTTCCAGAAAAACATCTATTTCTGCTTTATTGACTATGCCAAAGCCTTTGACTGTGTGGATCACAATAAACTGTGGAAAATTCTGAAAGAGATGGGAATACCAGACCACCTGACCTGCCTCTTGAGAAACCTATATGCAGGTCAGGAAGCAACAGTTAGAACTGGACATGGAACAACAGACTGGTTCCAAATAGGAAAAGGAGTACATCAAGGCTGTATATTGTCACCCTGCTTATTTTACTTAGATCCAGAGTACATCATGAGAAACGCTGGGCTGGAAGAAGCACAAGCTGGAATCAAGATTGCTTGGAGAAATATCAATAACCTCAGATATGCAGATGACACCACCCTTATGGCAGAAAGAGGAACTAAAAAGCCTCTTGATGAAGGTGAAAGAGGAGAGTGAAAAAGGTGGCTTAAAACTCAACATTCAGAAAACAAAGATCATGGCATCTGTTCCCATCACTTCATGGAAAATAGATGGGGAAACAGTGGAAACAGTGTCAGACTTTATTTTGGGGGGCTTCAAAATCACTGCAGATGGTGACTGCAGCCATGAAATTAAGACACTTACTCCTTGGAAGAAAAGTTATGACCAACCTAGATAGCATATTGAAAAGTAGAGACATTACTTTGCCAACAAAGGTCCGTCTAGTCAAGGCTATGGTTTTTCCAGTGGTCATGTATGGATGTGAGAGTTGGACTGTGAAGAAGGCTGAGTGCTGAAGAATTGATGCTTTTGAACTGTGGTGTTGGAGAAGACTCAAGAGTCCTTTGGACGGCAAGGAGATCCAACCAGTCCATTCTAAAGGAGATCAGCCCTGGGATTTCTTTGGAAGGAATGATGCTAAAGCTGAAACTCCAGTACTTTGGACACCTCATGAGAAGAGTTGACTCATTGGAAAAGACTCTGATGCTGGGAGGGATTGGGGGCAGGAGGAGAAGGGGACGACAGAGGATGAGATGGCTGGATGGCATCACTCACTTGATGGACGTGAGTCTGAGTGAACTCCGGGAGTTGGTGATGGACAGGGAGGCCTGGCGTGCTGTGATTCATGGGGTCACAAAGAGTCGGACACGACTGAGTGACTGAACTGAACTGAATGCTCATGCACAGTAATACTCATTGACATCTGGGGGAAACTAAGATACAAAAACTAGTATCTTAAGACAGCTAAATTTGTTAATGTTAATTTTTAACATTAAATTTGTCAAAACTGTATCCAGGCCATAAAACATCTGTTCCCTCTCCTGCACTCAGAGACATGACTCTCCTATAGTTGCCTAATATTTCATATTTGCCAGGCTAATATTAAAATAAGCATAGATACTCGGCAAACATTCATCTTTCCTTCTCAGTTTCAAATTCTGCTGAATCTCATAGTAAAGTCCTATTTGGAGGTGGTGGAACTCCCCCTACCCAACATGATGAATACATTCCTAGAAAAGATAAAAAAACAGGGGCCTCATTGGCTTATAAAAGTGCTAGCAGCATAAAACAGGGGAGAATGCCATCTCAGTAGTATAATAAGAAAATCTGGAATCTGAGAGAGAACAATTAGTTTCTATTACAAAAAATAAAACAGGATAGCAAAAGACAGATAAAGCAACCTCTGTTTTCATTAAGCCAAACCCATAGGCCATTTAAGTAAAGGTTGAAGAGATGTGCCAGGGAGTATGTTGAACACAATGTATTAAACCTTAAACCTTCAATAACCAAAACTTTTTACCTGCCTAGCAGAAAGAGATGTGATTTCACTGTCAACCAAATGGTTGTCATGTGAGTAAAATGCATTAAAGACTTTAAAACCAAGGCTCTTTTACTCATTAAAGTCTTCTAGTGCTTCATTAATCTTAATAGTATAATCTAGTTCTGATTGAAGTGCACCTGAATGCAGTTAGTGCCTCATCAGCTCTGATGAGCTCCAAGTAATTCAAGCCAGGTCTGCAGAGTGATCACAAATTATGTGTCTCTGTTTACATCTACTCTAGGCCTGTTTGCCCATGTCTTCAGCAGCACAGCTTTTACATTCCAGGAGCCGAGTGGCTTCTTTTTGATTTCTCTTACTGTAGAGATTTTTATTTTCGGAGCTGCCTTTATACTAAAAACTGAGTTTTGTGCAAACAACAACAAAAAAGATTTTGTGGAGATGCCAAAATATGACATTTCTTCTCCAAACCTTCAGACTGAATACAGATATAGAATATAGATATGAGTCAAATGCATTTTTGAAAAGTTGGGCGTCTGATGTCTATGTTAAAGAGTAAATGAATATCAGTTCTGCGTTTCCATTGTAACTCTGTTTCAAAAAACTCTTTTTAGAAAAACCTCTTCTTGGGACTTCCCTGGCAGTCCAGTGGTTAAGACTCCATACTCTCAATGTAGGGGATAGAAGTTCTTTGGTTTTGTCTCAGATCCCAGGCAGGTCTTCTAGTCTTTCACATGGCTAACCTCCATTATGTGCAGATTTTTCTAGTTTAATTCTCAGAGGGCAGTTTTATTTACTTTCTCTTTTGAGAGTTTTGAGGCTCCCTCCGATATGTTGTATTCCTCAGTAAAATTTTAAATCCTTGTATAGTTCCCTACACATGAGAAAAAGAGTATTTCTACCATAGAGAGATTGTGATTATTTCATTTCTACCTTGATTATTAGATTAAATACAGTAGATATTGCATAATTTGTACCAAAATTTTCCTTCATTAAAATTACTAGCAACTATATATCCTTTCACATTAAAAAATTAGCCTTGCTTAAATGTCAAATTTTCTAATTTTTTTGGTCACACAGCACACAAGATTCTTAGTTCCCTGACCAGGGATCAACCCCATGCCCTCTGCAGTGGAAGCACTGAGTCTTAACCACTGGATCACGAGGAAGTCCCTAAATGTCAAATTATTAAAAGTTGTTATGAAACATTTTTGACATTCAAAAAGGAATAAAAGACTTTTTATGTCTGGGGACCAGCAGGTGAGAAGAATCACCATTGTGAAAGGGGTAACCACCAAAAATCATAGAAGTCAGAAAACAGTGGAACAAACTAGAGCTGAAAGAAGGGGGTAAAAGTAGAGAACTTAATGTTTATCAAGTCAGGTAATTAGGTCTGTGTCTTCAAGAATATGAATTTCATCCCATTAATGTGTTGTGAGATCAATTTAGAGTACTACAATCAGCATTTTTTTTTAATACTGAGAGAATAATACAGAATAGAAAAATATCAGAGTGCATCTCACATAGTAAGGTTAAGTATTATTACCTGAAACTTTTATTTGGGTTTTACATACATAAACATACACACTCACTATCTTACTCATATATGAAAAATATCTATAATGGATTCTAAGGTAAAAATATATTTCTTCCCAGAGGTTACAGTGAAAGAAAAAAAATGTAAGTCACTGTCTTATATTATTTAATCATCATAAAAACTTTGTAAGGCAAATTATCTTCATTTACAAATGAAACCAAGACTCTATTGAGTTAGATAATTTGCCCTTGGTCACACAGCTATAGTGGCTGAGGCTGAATTCAAGGCAAATCTTTTGACCTCAAAACTTCTTCCAGATGCTTTCACAACATGCTCTTTTAAAACTTTGGCCTGAAGAATAGCCATTTCTGCATAAGGAGACATACTGCGGCAGCACAGAAGTCAAAAACAAGGACCCAAAGAAGAGAGCCAGAATGGCTTCCCAGGCCTCAAAGCCTACTCCAGCTGCGTTCTGCCGCAGATACAAGGAACATCATAAATTCTAAAAGCCCCGTGACACAAAACCACGCTCTGTTCACATCATTGCTTGATGAATATTGATTAAAGGAGACTTAGTAAATGAAACTATTTGCATGATCTGATGCCTTCAGCTGAAAGATATGGCATTCAATTAGAATTTTAATTAATAGTTGTCTTTTTATCTCTTTCAATTGACTCATCTTTTACATAAAATCTCTTATTTTCACTGTAACACTGCCAATGCGCTTCTTTCTTGAATAGCAAGAGACCACAACTTCTGCAAAGAGGATCATATCACTCAAACAGTTGGCAATATTTGAGGAGAAAGGATATTCTTGTATCCAATTTAAGTGCTATTACATGCTCTGAAAACTGAAGAGCTGTCAGAGGAGGATATTTGATGAATATGGAAGATGTCAACAAAAACTGAGGTGCTAGATTGAATATTTAGGAATCCATTAGCTTTGTTTAAATGACTGCCTTTAGTTATGAATATCCGGCTCTGAAAGAGTAAAGTCACATGTAAGAACATTCCTGGTAATACAATAAAGGGTACTGACCCACAAATCAAGAGTTTCAAATGTAAACAAGATAATTTAAACCTTAGGAAGTCTATGGTCAAGCCAACATTAAATGCAAACAGTGCGGTTATTGATGATTAGAAATAAAGATGAGCAATGGATTAGGTAAAAATGCAACAAAAAAGGAGAGAGATGTTAGCTTAGTTAATTCTTGTTGTTAATAATGTTGCTTTGGATGTCATAGTATAGATGACAAGGCTTGCTTTCTTTTTAATATATAGTATATAATTTTATACCATTGCTTATTTTTTAGTTCTTCTTCTATAAAACAAAAATAAAAAAATTGGTATATACTTCTATCTAATCTCTTCAAGCTCATTTATGCTTATGTTCTTCAGATGCATGAATTTGCCTTCATTTACCACTTATCTCATCAGACCTTTCAGAGGAGCGATCGTCAGATCTGTTGGTTTGTTTGCCCTAAAGAAGAGTTTTAAGGTATATTCAGAGATAGATTATTATCATAATAATGATTCCTTTTCCATTATTTAACAAGCAAACTTTTACATGGTACTTAAAATGTGTTGAGCACTCCTAAGTGAACTTTACAAATATTTTGTCCTCCCAACGACCCTAGGAAAGAGGCATCATCATCCTCATTTTACACAAAAGAACTTGAAGAACTTAGAGACTAAGTCAATTACTTAATGCCATATAATGGGGGAGTTGGGACTTGTATTCAAGAAACGTGCTGTAGAGTCAACATGCTCGGCCATGATGCGTCCTCTCAGCCCTCCATCCCTCGTCCCCAGCATGCCACTCACTGTCGAGGTCATGCTCCCTCTTATGTCTACGGGCAGTGGTGTGTAGAATGGCCCTCCACCCCATCCCATTCGGAGGATGTTCAGGGGAATATCACAATATCCTGAACTATATTGGGTGTGTCTTCCTCTTCTAAATTTCGACCACATATCTGTCACTCAAAAGTTAGTATGGTGCCTATTAGCATCAGCACAAGTGGATTATTTTTATACTTTATAAAAAGGAGGGACAACAATGCTTATATTATAGCAATGATGTATCTTCACTGTAGCATCTACAGTACTCACAAAATGCAGAACGTGATCTCATTCCTGTTATTCAAAGTATTTTTCTATTCATGTGGAGCAGTTTTAGAGTTACAGAGTTAGTTGCTCCCACTAACTCTTATTGTGCTCTTCAGGTTACAGACATCACAGGATGGATGGAAAAGAATAACAAGATTCGAGAGATAAGTCTCTGCATGCTGAGGGAAGAATTCAGTTATCGAATTATACTAAATATGTTTTCAGTGTTTGAGACATCAAATTTTGGATTGTTTCTGAGAGACCGAACGTACAAACAGACAATGGCCAGACTATCCGTGAAAACAGAACTCTGACTCACAACCTTGGCAGCATCCAATTCAAGAAGCCAGACCGCAATCTCTGAAGCCATCAGCTTTGAGACTGGGCTTGGTCAGTGATTCCCAGTTCCCCTCATTTTTGCCCCTGCTTCCAATTCAGGACCAGCCAGAGAAAGCCAAATAATACTTTCCCAACCACTTACTTAGATATCCCACTTCCAGTCAGTCTGCCTCCAATCTCCCCAGGCCTACCACACCACCCAGAGCACAGCTGAGCACACCCTTCTTTTTCAACAGAAAGCTTTCCTATGCCTGCCTTTGAGTTTTTGCCAAATTTAAGTTGGCGAAGGTGGCTGACTCCCTTGCTACAGCAAGCCCTGCATAAATAGCCTCTATTTGTTCTCATCTATATAGTCTTTTGGAGAAGGTGATGGCACCCCACTCCAGTACTCTTGCCTGGAAAATCCCATGGATGGAGGAGCCTGGTGGGCTGCAGTCCATGGGGTCACAAAGAGTCGGACACGACTGAGCGACTTCACTTTCACTTTTCACTGTCATGCATTGGAGAAGGAAATGGCAACCCACTCCAGTGTTCTTGCCTGGAGAATCCCAGGGACGGGGGAGCCTGGTGGGCTGCCGTCTATGGGGTGGCACAGAGTTGGACACGACTGAAGCAACTTAGCAGCAGCAGCAGCATATAGTCTTTATTTCAAGAGAAATGAATCTCCTCTCACTCTACTTACCAGAAAACTGATTACATTAGTTCTTCATTTTCCAATGGTGTCTGTAGGGATTTGCTGAAAGGTTACCATCCAGATAGTTGGAAGGTTTCTAGATTTGTGCGAAGTGGTCTTACAAATATGAGATTTATCATTGTCCTAAAATATTTTTACTTCCTGCCACTTGTAATTGGATGTGTTTACCCATCTTAATAGCATCAAAAAAGAAAAAAAATCAGGAAAACACACCAAAGATAATAAGGAGAGTTTTATTGTAAAGATAGACAGGACCTATAATTTTTATATTTTTCCAAGTCTACAAAAACTCTCAGAGTAGAAATTTCTTTGTCTGTCATACCAGCAGACAGATTATTTATAAATCAGGGAAAGGAAAGTTCACTTCTTGCCAAACTGAGGTAGAGGAGGTGGCACCTTAATATCCTGGCCTCTCTCCAGCTTCTTCTCACAATCCACCAGGTAATTGACTCCATCGATGACTATCTGAACAAGCTCGACCTTTGACAGTGAAAGAGATGAAAGATTAATTTGTACAGAAGACACATGCAAGGCTTTGATCAAAAGGAACAATACTGGGACACATGAGAACCTTCCCTGTTAGATGGACTGTATAACAATTTCTTCTCATTGTTTCCCTAAAGTTTTGTGGGAAGAGAGGTATCTGATAGCTAGCAGAGATATTACAGGGTTACTCTCGATCTTTCTGTCATTAAGATAAGGTCACTACTTTGTGTGTGAGAACTTTTTAAAAAATATGAAAACCATTAGTTTGCATTTCAGACATTTCTTCCCCATCAATCTCTGCTAAAAAATGACAGTTTGTCTTAAAGTATATCTACACAGTGACACCCTCGTGATATTCTCTGACCCAGATTTAAATTCTGACTTGCCACTAAGCTACCTGAGCAGTAAACATGCTACAGTTCAGATATTATCATTTACACAGGGAACGGCTTTCTGAACAATATTTCAACTCAGATATTTGGCAATTAAAGAATGTTTGCAATGTACCAGGCTAGTTTGTTACTTAAGGAAACCATGTGAATTACATTAAGATATACTTTTTAAAAAATCCCTGCTTAAAATAAGTTAGAACCTTCATTTACAAATAATTGGTTTTCTTAGAGTACATTTACCTATGATTTTTCCCCTGGGAATCACCTCTCAAACAAATTTCTTGCACTGCTCCTAAAAAAACCCAACTAAGGTAGTAAGTAATTACTATTTAGTTCCAGATATCACTAAAATACATGATATAACTCAAGAACGCCCAGCAATAACGGAGGAGATGGTTAAGTGTTACAGCTGAACATATTTTAGGCATGATGGAGTCTAGTGTCCTCCCCACTTCTTTTCATGCAGAGGGAACTGGAAGCTCTAAGAAAGGGTTGGGTCAAAAAGCTAGTCATTACTAATTAAAAAAAAAAAAAACAACACTTATTTTTTCTACTTATCCAACTGACCCATTCCACTGTTGATGAGGATGTGGTGAGGGGCCATTCACTGCCAGTGAGCTCTCTTGGTATAAATCTTCTGATAGGAAACTTGGTCATAAGTACCGGACTCTCAAATTTAACCCAAGAGTCCCCTTTCTAGAACTATATCCTAACTAACTAATCATAGTTGTGATCAAAGTTATACATAGAGATGGTCAAGCATAATATCAAATAATCAGGGAGACGTTAAATAGATATGTTTTGAAGAATATTTAATACTGTAGAAAAATGCTCATGTTGAAAAATACATTGGGAAAAAGCTGTTTTATATCCAACATATGTAATAATACTAAATTTAGTAAAAAAAAATTTTTTTTGAATAATTGTAAGAATGGAAGGCAATTTAGAATAATGTTCACAATGGTTAACAGGGTTGTTACGTTAAATAAGTGGATTTTTTTTTTTTTAACACTTCTGGGAATTTTTCTAGTCCTTATAAAAGATCACTTACTAAATCATAGGTTTTTTTTTTTTTTTAATGATGACCACCTAGCTTTCCAGTAATTAAAATCAAGTTTTAATATTAGAGGCAAACAGGGCTAGGGCCCAGATTTTCTTTATTATTCACTACACCATACGTTATTTAGCTAATTTCAGAAGGTGTGGTATTTATAGCTGCTTCTTCCTCAAGTACTTTACCAGAGCTGGTAGCATGCAGGCTGATTTCATTGTTTTGTTTTCTCCCTTCCTTCCCTCAGTTTGCTGGTAGGAATACCAACTAACAATGAAATACGCAAAAGATGGCAAGAAAGAAGAAACAACATCAGTGATCCATGGGTTTAACAACCAGCCACTGAGTTATTGAGTTGTATGTTGTTGTTGAGTTGTTAAGTCATGTCCGACTCTTTGCAACCCCACAGGCTGCAGCATGCCAGGCTTCCCTGCCCCTCACTATTTTCCGGAGTTTGCTTACACTTATGTCCGTTGAGTCAGTGATGCCACTGAGTTGTATAAGAGCCTTTTAATTAGTGATGGGCACAGTATGTTCAGGGCTTCCCAGGTGATGCTAGTGGTAAAGAACCCTCCTGCCAGTGAAGGAGATGTAAGAAACGTGGGTTCTATCCCTGGGTCGGGAAGATCCTCTGGAGAAGGAAATGGCAACCCACTCCAGTATTCTTGCCTGGAGAATCCCATGGACAGAGGAGCCTGTGGGTCACAAAGAGCTGGACACGACTGAAGTGACTTAGCGAGCACATATGTTCAATGAGATAAACTGGGAGGAATTACGGAGATCGGGATTTGCTTAGGTTTCTGCTGCATGTTCATTATGTGTGCTCTTTGTGCTTTTTCTCACGTGTCACTCCAGGCCTACCTATAGTTTATGAATCTCATTTATCCTTTATATTCACAGAACCCTAAGGGCCATCTGCTGAGCACAATCTTACACATATCTGGTGCATACCGTATTTGCCATCTTGAGCCCTAAATACAAAATTTTACAAACTACCAAGTAGCTAAAAATGCCCAAGTGAAGATGATAGCATGTGATCTTCATCAAAGGAAACTCAGAATCAAGAGAAAAATCCACTATTTCACTCCACTCAGAGGGAGCACACGTGTTCTCTGACTTCACAGTGATAAGACTGCTGTCCTTTAGCAAAACAGAACTCCTGCCACTCACGATTGCTGGAACAGCTCTGGGGGCAGGTGGCTGACAGCAGTCCCACTGTGAATTCCTTCGCTTGTCTAAACATTCTCAGATCCCATGGTGCTTACCTTTCTGCAGTGCTTTCCCATGGAGGACCAGGGCTACAGAATGAAATGCTAACATGCGCAGGACTCAATGGGCCTAGAGGAGGTCTCGAATTTTGGAATAAGGAAGGGCTGTTGAGGTTACTTCTTTTCCTCTTAGGCTGACTTTGTTAGCTCATTTTTGGAAAGTGAGAGACATGTTACCTCCGATCGGCCAATTCGATCTATGTTGGAAATGTCGTACACGTCTGCTACCGCTGCAGTGTCCACACCGCCTGTGCCCCGCTTCTGGAGTCTCAGGTTCTCCAGGATCTTAGAAAACCGTGGATCCTGGGACAAAGGAGAATACTTGGCGTCATAAAAGGAAAGCTGATCCATCATCCTTGGCACACGTAGAGAAGATGTAAAACGAGAAGTAATAACAATGCATGTTTAGTAAGCATGTATTTGGGCCTCCCGGGTGGCTCAACGAGTAAATAATCCGCCTACACCGTAGGAGACGTGGCTTTGATCCCTGGGTCGGGATGATCCCCTGGAGGAGAGCATGGCAACCTACTCCAGTATTCTTGCCTGGAGAACCCAAAGGACAAGAGGACCCTAGCGGGCTACAGTCTATAGGGTTGCAGAGTCAGCCACGACTGAAGTGACTGAGCACTCATGCACAAACACAAACATATACTTACTATGTAGCAGGGCCCTGTGCTGGAACTTTTAAAACTTACAATAATCCCATGAAGAAGGTATTACTTCTACCCCTATTTCACAGATGAGGAAACTAAGCCTCAGAGAAATTAACTTGCCTAAAAGTAGAACATAGCTAGAAGGTAGCAGAGCTGTTATTAACTTCTATACCCCTATTTTGTCATCTAGATACCCTTTGGTGAGTTTATTGTTCATCTGTATAACAGTTGTTATTGATATAATTAAAATCAAGATATTAAGTCACATCAAATAATTTTCTTAGAATTGGAATTTTGAATAATATCATCATACTTTTTTTGGGGTGGGGGGGCCGAAATCACATTTTCTAAACTTGTTTTAAAGTATTTGATTCACTTGGTGTGCTATGACAGAGAAACCCCCAGGTGCCCACCAGAATCCATTTTCCTATCTTAACAGGTGAGCTGAGGAAGTAACCACTGTCTAGGTTCTTGCTAATGGAACAAGCAGAAGTGACAAGTGCACTGCCAGGCCTAGACCTCAGATCTTCACACAGACACAGTGGCATGCTCTCTCACCTTCCCACAAACTGAACATGAGGTCTGACTGTGACCATGCCTTAAGGCAGTGGTGCTTCAAGTGTAGTTCCCTGACCAATAGCATCCGCATCACCCGGAGACTTGTGAGAAATGCAAATTCTGTATTTTGGGTTTTCACAACCCTCCACGTGATTCTGCTGTAGCTTCAAGCCTGAGAACCTCTGAACTAGGAGAAAGAAGGGGATGGAAGGCTGGCCAGGCAGCAGACAAGCCTTCCTGTCCATCTCTACTTGTGATATGATGGAGGATTTAAACTTCCTAAAGTCACATCCCATTCTTACAGCCCCTTAACCTCTTATCCTATGGACACAAGTGTTTTTTCAAGCAAACAACCTTTTCTTGTCACTTTCTTTCATCTGTCAGAAAGTAAAGGTTAAGGAAGGGACTAGGACATTTTCCCCTCCACAAAGCAGCCCCAGGTGAGCTCATCCTGGTGGAACCCAACAGGACCACAGGCTACGTGACAGTACCTTGCTGAGCTTTGGGATCCTGACATGGACACCAGCTCGCAATCCCGTGCCGAGGTTCGAAGGGCAGGTCAGAATGTACCCCAGGCGCTCATTCCACATGAACTCCCAGCCTCGCTCTTGGATTAAGCGTTCCACCTACAACAGGGAGCAAATGATGAAGTTCTCAGAGAGCCATTCACTCAGCATGCCCCCAGCACCAGGGAGAGGTGTGCGTACTGTAAGTTTGCCATGAATAAAACTCAGGTAAATTTATAGTACTACTTCTATATTTGGAAACGAAAAAGTAAAACTAACTGCAGTTCCTTTTTGAAAGTTATTTTTAATCCTTTTATTTTAATAATTTTATTTATTTTTTTGTGGGTCTTCATTGCTGCAAGGGCTTTCCTCTAGTTGTGGTGAGTGGGGGCTACGCTCTAGTTGGGGTATGTGGGCTTCTCATTGCAGTGGCTTCTTTTGTGGCAGAGCACAGGCTCTATGGCACTTGAGCTTCCATAGTTGCAGCATGTGGGCTCATCAGTTGCAGCTCCCAGGCCCTGGAGCGCTGGCTCAATAGTTGTGACACATGGGCTTTGTTGCCCCTCGGCATGTGGGATCTTCCCGGATCAGGGATCAAACTCGTGTCTCCTGCATTGGCCGGCCGATTCTTTACCACTGAGCCGCCAGGGAAGCCCGATATTTTTTTACTGAATGAAAGATTCTTTAAATTCTATAATGCTTTACAATCTTCAAAAGTTTCATACACGTGATTTCATATATTCTCATAATAACCTTTTTTTCCTCCTACCCTTCTATTACCCCTCCCCCATCCCCTCTCCCCACTGGTAACCACTAGTTTGTTCTCTACAGCAGTAAGTCTTCTTTTTTTGTTTTATTCATTAGTTAGTTGTACTTTTTAGATTCCATACATAAGTGAGATCATAACAGTGTTTGTCTTTCTCTGTCTGATATTTCACTTAGTATAATGCCCTCCAAGTCCATCCATGTTGCTGCAAACGGTAACATTTCAATCCTTTATTCTATAGTACTTCATTAATAGAAAATTAAACCTCTTCTATCACCATATCAAAATGGTCCAATTAAATTAGATGAACCATGTAAAGCACTGAACACAGTACCTAGGACATCAGTTCAGTTCAGTTGCTCAGTTGTGTCCGACTCTTTGTGACCCCATGAACTGCAGCACGCCAGGCCTCCCTGTCCATCACCAATTCCCGGAGTTCACTCAAACTCACGTCCATCGAGTTGGTGATGCCATCCAGCCATCTCATCTTCTGTCGTTCCCTTCTCCTCTTGCCCCCAATCCCTCCCAGCATCAGAGTCTTTTCCAATGAGTCAACTCTTTGCATGAGGTGGCCAAAGTATTGGAGTTTCAGCTTTAGCATCAGACCTTCCAATGAACACCCAGGGCTGATCTCCTTTAGAATGGACTGGTTGGATCTCCTTGCAGTCCAAAGGACTCTCAGGAGTCTTCTCCAACACCACAGTTCAAAAGCATCAATTCTTCGGTGCTCAGCTTTCTTCACAGTCCAACTCTCACATCCATACATGACCACTGGAAAAACCATAGCCTTGACTAGATGAATCTTTGTTGGCAAAATAATGTCTCTGCTTTTCAATATGCTATCTAGGTTGGTCATAACTTTCCTTCCAAGGAGTAAGTGTCTTTTAATTTCATGGCTGCAGTCACCATCTGCAGTGATTTTGGAGCCCCCAAAATAAAATCTGACACTGTTTCCACTGTTTCCCCATCTATTTCCCATGAAGTGATGGGACCAAATGCCATGATCTTAGTTTTCTGAATGTTGAGCTTTAAGCCAACTTTTTCACTCTCCTCTTTTCACTTTCATCAAGAGGCTTTTGAGTTCCTCTTCACTTTCTGCCATAAGGGTGGTGTCATCTGCATATCTGAGGTTATTGATATTTCTCCCGGCAATCTTGATTCCAGCTTGTGGTTCTTCCAGCCCAGCGTTTCTCATGATGTACTCTGCATAGAAGTTAAATAAGAAGAGTGACAATATATAGCCTTGATGTACTCCTTTTCCTATTTGGAACCAGTCTGTTGTTCCATGCCCAGTTCTAACTGTTGCTTCCTGACCTGCATATAGGTTTATTAAACAATAAATGTCAGTTGCTCTTATTTTTTCATATGAGCATTGTAGGAGGACATAGTAATTCTCAGCAAGTAAGGCTGTGGTCGTGTTGTTTTTGTTGTTCAATCACTAAGTCGTGTCCAACTCTTTGTGACCCCATGGACTGCAGCACGCCAGGCTTCCCTGTCCTTCACTATCTCTTGGAGCTTGCTCAAACTCATGTTCATTGTGTAGATGATGCCATCCAACCATCTCATCTTCTGTCACCCCCTTCTCCTCCTGCCCTCAATCATTCCCAACATCAGGGTCTTTTCCAATGAGTTGGCTCTTTGCATCAGGTAGTTAAAGTACTGGAGCTTCAGCATCAGTCCTTCCAATGACTATTTAGGGTTGATTTCCTTTAGGATCGCCTGGTTACATATGAACGTAGATGCATTCTATACTGTTTCTATGCTTAGAACAGCCAAGAGCTCTGTTAAAGAAATCAGAAAATAGCTAATGATCCACAGACTTCTCTAAACCATCCTGCATTGGGGCAGGAAGCATGGGAGCTTGCTGGAAGCCGCAACCCAAAAGAGTGCCATGATCCCTAGAAAAAAAAATTAGCCCTGTCTTGGAAGTCACCACAGTACTTTTTTTCAAGAATGAAAAATATAGAGATTTTATTTTAGTGAATATTCAGAATTCTCTGATGACATCTTACCTCTTTAAGTCCACGACAGAATCGCTCAAATACTCTTTTCATATTGCCTCCTTTCTCCATAGAGATTACTCTGGTGTGGTCTTCCTCATTAATCCAGATGAGAAATGTCTTGTCATAATTATGCCTAATGAAGTGAGAAATATGGTGTTGAGTGTTAATTACATTTGTTTCAACACATGAAAATTCCTATTACCTCTGTAGCTTGATTGCTTCATTTCACCTTACTCATTGCCTTAGATGGTCCTAATTTCTTCACTGTGCCGCACAAGTACTGCAAAATAATGTTACCCTGAATGAAGAGTAACACCAACTCCAAGCCTCATGTCATGTTTTTGCCAAACAAGAACATAATCTGCCTCATTCTTCAGACTAGGATGACAATAATTCAGCCATGATAACTTTCAGCTTTGTTGCTAACAAGAGTGTTCTGTCTCCTAACAGATTCAACCAAAATCATATGGCACTTAATAAAATATTCTACCTGCAGCTCAACATGTTTGGTATACAGATTTCACATGTTTGCTGTATAGATCCTGCCTCTGAACCCGCACTGAACAGCTGCTCCCCAGCACTTTGATCTGTGCTCCTTCCGGTAGTGCCATAACAACTACCAAGGAACAAGAATCAAAGTTGCCCAAGGACCGTTGGCCAAGATAAAATATGTGTACACTCATAGCCACTCTTCCTTGTAGGATTTTGCTTAAATCCTCAATATTTATTTTTCATTTTCTGCTTCTCTGTTTTAATGTCATGAAACAGAGATTCTCTAAAGTCAAATAATATGAAGCTATGTTTTTCTTACAATTTTTTCTCATGCATAATTCATGCAAACCAGCTAGCATTCCTGCACATCTTGGAAACATTACTATACTTATATATTAAACACACACACACACACACCGATTTCTAAGAACTCTGTCTTCTCCATTTCTAAGTACTCTATCTTCTCAAGCCAGGCATGCCGTCAAGTGCAGGTCACAGCAACTCCAGGTTAGGACAAGCAGTGATCTGAAGGAGAACACTGCACACACTGCAAATGTGAACATGCTAAGTCCATACCAGATTCCCCGGGCATCTGGCCAGTCACGGGCCATCCCAGCACAAGTTAGTAAAGGGGATACTGGCTTATCAAATAGAAAGTGGTCCTGCAGGCCAAAAAGGACAAAGCAATGAGACAACACTAATGAGATCAGACACGATGGCAAGTGCCAGGTGGTCAATTTCCAACTCACTAATAATGGCTGAGGTCTCTCAGGCAGTGCTTCTCAGTGTTGGCTGCTCACTATAATAATCAGAGAGCTTAAACAATTCTAATGCCCAGTTCCCGTCTCTCAGAGATTTTTGTTATTGGCTGTGGCCTGGACATTGGGATTTTCTAGTGTACAGCTAAGGTTGAAAACCACTGGCTTAACCCAGACGGAAATCCTTACTCACTATGGAGTTGTCTATCCAGCCAGCACCAACCCCGTGCAGTGGCAGAGTGGGCAGTGAGCAAGGGGGTGCTGTCCCAAGAAGTGTTCCACACAGTTGCATTCTCCATGTTTCTAATGTTGTAGGTTTACTTATTCTTATTATCCTTTTCATTACAAACTACTCGAGATGTAAAATAATGATCTGTAAATAAAAATAGTCACCATTCATCTAATGCTCACTCGGTGCCAGGCTCTATGCTATGTACTTTTTATTTCCTTTAATCTTCACAACAACACTCTGAAGTAAATGTAATTGTTCTATGTGATAGGAAAATAAAACTGAGGCTCAGATAAAACAACCTATCACACAGCTAGGAAACGGCAAAATCTAGATGCAAACCTAGACCTGTCTGACTCCCAAGTATGCCTCTAACTACAATATACCACGCCACAAATCAAAATCAGTGTCCAGAGACAGGCATTCTTCTTGCTTGTGTGGACGCAGTAAGAATATGAATGTGGATTCCATATATTTCAATATGATCACACTGAAGTCAGAAATCAAGAGGACACGGGAAGGGGAGTCCTTCTACAGTCTCTAAGTGGAAGAGCTGGGACAGGTTTAGGGACTGTTATTGCCCAGGAAACAGCGTGGCCTTTAAGCTGGAGACCAGAAGCAGCTACTTGAGGCCGAGGAGTTGTTCTGTAACAGGGCAAGTGGAGAGAACCAGGAGACTGAGGCCTCTAGAGGCCTCTAGACCATCAGTTGGCCCATCTCGTTTGGAAATGGGGCATCTTTTCTGGTATCGCATCTTCTGAAATAACAGAAAATTTGTTTCTCCTTTTCCTTGGAGTTTAAAGTTACTTGTGAAAATGCCAGGCCAAAAAAAGGGACTTGGGTTTTGTCTCCCCTAGTGTGAGACCAAAGTCATGGAGAGCCTGGGGAGGCAGCAGGAATCTCAGAGGCGGGCTCTGGTGTGAGGCAGGTTTAGGGGCAGGCCTTCGACCTGGATGATTCCCCTTCCAGACGTTCCGGGCTTTCTGGATTTGAGTGTGGCCGTGGAGACACAGGCAGGATTTTCCACGCCCAATTGTTTCGATTTATCAACAAGCCCGGGGATCCTCCATCCACCCCCACCCACCAATCCCAGCCCACCCTATGGTTTCCTCTGCAGACTTCATTCAGAGACCATCTCCACTTTTGACCTAAACTTTTAAGGCCTGCTCTTTCTGCCTTAGACTGACCGGGTTGAAACCCCAGCAAGCGCCCAACCAGGGCAGGGTCCTGGGCTCCGGGGAGGCCACACAGCGGCCACTCCGGGCCCTCTCAGCACCACCCCGCCCCTGGCAGCCCAGGTGGTTCAGGGGCCACTCACATCGATGAGCCGCTGCTGGTCCTGCTCCGTCATCTCGGACAGCTTGTAGTAGCGCCCGGCCAGGTCCCCTTTGAGGCCCTCCAGTGCCGTGATGGCCACGTTCTCCACCTCCCTCCGCTCGGCCCGGCTGCAGGCGGGCGGCAGGCTCAGCCCGCGGATGCTGCGGCCTGTGCGCACCCGAGACGACAGCACGTAGCGCTCGTCGAACTGCCCCTGAGTGATCTGCCAGAGCAGAGCGCGGGGTCACTGCGGGGCTGCGGCCACAGTGGCCTCCGCCCCGCCGACCAGGGGACCCCCGGGCACAGAGCACGTGTGCATGCTGGAGCCATCCTGCCACTCTGGGGGCTGGGGTCTTAGAAGACAATGGAGGAACTACTTCACAGGGTGCCCTCTGCAGTCCTTTACCCCAGGTAGATTTAGAGTGAAAAAAGGAATTGTTTCAGGAAAGGCTGAAGGTTTTCAGTGACCACCACTAACCTGGTGGTAGGAGGCAAGGAAAACTGACTTTGGCTATTTCCTGATAGTCTCAGTGGCCCTCCAGGGAGCGTGGCGTGGGAAGGCCATCACAGAGCTTTCAACTGCAGCTGGACCCAGGGACCCTTCTCTCTCCTGCTCTTCGTCTTGGGTTCTGGAGTGCCAGCTTCATGGGAGGGTACAGAGGTGGCTGGCGCCTACCTTGGATGCATCCAAATCCGTGGGGTGCTTCATCACCCTGGGGTCATAGCCATTGTGCCTCAGCTTAATGACAGGGTCAAAAAGGTCGGCAAACACCTGCAGGAGGGAAGAGGCTCTGTTTCCTTTGGAAAGGACCAAGAAAGATGTTCCTTGGTTCAACTACTTTAAGTGGTTCATCATTTGCTCTTTTTTAATCTTAAGCGCCAAGCCAAAGGTGATGCCCTCCTTCTCTGAAATTCTCAGTGCAACTACGCAGGAAACAGGTGTGAGACTGCATTGATGGCTAATCATAATAATAGTAGTAGTAGCAGTTGTTGTTCAGCCACTAAGTCATGTTTGACTCTTTGGAACCCATGGACTGTTTCCCACCAGGCTCCCCTGTCCACAGGGATTTCCAGCAAGAATACTGAGTGGGTTGCCATGATCTCTTCTGGGGGATCTTTCCCAGATCAGGGATCGAACCTGTGTCTCTTGCATTGGCAGGTGGATTCTTTACCACTGAGCCACCCAGGAAGTCCAATAGTAGTAGTAGGCAAATGCCAGAGGAAACCTCTCTCAGGCACACTGCCCCTTGGGTGAGGGCAGACATACAGATCTCTGTCATGGTAATCTCTTTCCTAGTGGTTCTGCCAAGTTCACTACTATCAGATGAAGCAAGAAAATTTTGTTTAAGAATCTGAAGGATAAAAGAAGCTGCTAGATCAGAAGCTAAGCAGTTTTGTGGTCAAAACTGGTTCTAGAGTTTAAGTAACACAATACATTTGTAGAAAAGTAGCTGCATAGAAAGAAAAGTGCACAGCAGCAATTAAGGCAAAGCAGGGACCCCTTACCCTTTGAGGACCTTCCCACTCAAACTAACTCGAGTAGAATCTACTTTTTAAAAAACCATAAATTTCTGGAAACATCCTTTAGGTAAAATAAGGATAAGAGAAGTAAAACAGAGCACCCTGCAGCCTCTGGGAGCTGTGGGATGTCAGTCCAGGAGTCAGCGCCAGTCTGGGACTCTGGGAGCTCAGAGCTGGGCTACTGCTCTTGAGTTAGCTGCCCATCTAGCCTATTCAAGGTGGCCCCCTCACTCCCCTTGACAGCTGCCTTCCCAAGGAACCGCTTTCCTCTCCCTGTCACAGAAGGTGCAAAGGAGGCAGACCTGAGGGAGATGGGCTGGAAGTATTTGCCATGACATAGAAGATGCACTAGTGGCTCAGCTCCAGAACAGGGGGCCATCCTGGGCTTCTGCCCCCAGAATGAGGATGCAGATCATGGGATTTTTCCAGGAGACTTGCCTGTGTGCGTGCTAAGTCACTTCAGTCATGACTGACTCTTTGTGACCCCATGGACTGTAGCCCGCCAGGCTCCTCTGTCCATGGAATTCTCCAGGCAAGAATACTGGAGTGGGTTGCCATAGCCTCCTCCAGGGGACCTTCCTGATCCAGGGATCTAACCCCTGTCTCTTTCGTCTCCAGTACTGGCAGACAGGTTCTTTACCACTAGCACCACCTGGGAAACCCCAAGAGACTTAATGATTCACTAAGACTGCAGTGGACTGTGTCATCAGTAATTCCCAAACTGAACACCCATGGAACCATCCTCTCCCCTCAATAAAATTCAGCCACAAACATATCATCTCCTAAAGCCTCACTGGTGAATACACATCACCAATACAATGAAACAACAAAAAATGAAAAGATTTTATTTTTTCTGTACCAGTTCACCCCCTTGATGAGCTCAGAGAACTGAGTCATGGGACTCATTCCTCTATGGGGAGGGATACTAGAGCAGTCACAAAGGAAGCCTTGTGCCTGGGAAGAATAGACCTCGTTGTTCCAGAAAGCACCGCAGGTGTTCTGCTGAAGTTGGCTCCCCTTTATGGGAACCTGTTCTGAGAATGCAGCCCCACAGAGGGAACCCAAAGCACCCACCCAACGCACGCACTGTGGAACCCGCAGCTGCGAGTTTACCTCATAGGACTCCTCGTCGCCAGCCACCATGCCCACGGTCTTTATGAAGGGGTGGCCAGGGTTGTCCACTCCGGTCTGGATGCACTGGTCCAGGGTATAGCCGCTGGGCGTCACCTTGTTGCGGAGCTTGGCGTAGATGGCCGGCGTGAGGCACTCGGCCATGCAGTTGTTGTGTTTGCGCAGGTCAGGGTAGTCCGCGCTGTCCGCGGAGGAGAGAGGAGTTCAGCGAGCAGCCCCGCGGGGACGGGGCCCATACAAGAGCTTTGTTTCTGACCAGGCTCTCTTCAGCCAGGGGGCAGAGGGAAACTGGCTAGGTCATGATTCAAGAAAGCCGGATTTTAAAAACATACGTCCCTGAACTGCCAAAGAAATGGACCTAGCCCTGCCTAAAGAGGTTTATGATGCTGGCTGCAGGAGCCCACAGACTGTGACTTATGTTTATATACAGAGGAAATAGAATGAAGATAATTAGGAAAGAAACTAAAGTCGTATGCAGGCTTTTTTTTAAAAACCCAGAAGTTTTGGTAAATTATAACAGTCACTTTTTGACCCCTTAGGTCTGTGATAGAGAAGCTAAAGTCCCTGCAGGCATAACTGCACAGAAATTCATTTATTTGTCTGTCCTCAATGATGCCAACTCTATGGCTATCTGCTATGCTGAGCTCAGCGCCTGCCTATAGACACAGGCATTCAGGGAATATCTGTTAAACTAATACATAGGGGAAAATCAAATGGGGGTGCAATCTTACCTGGGATATGCACTGACTGAATAGGGAATTCAGGACCACCACAAGCACTCTCACCTCAGGAATTCCTGAGGTACCTGGTGGGTGCCAGCAATTTCCTCAGAGATCCTGATTCCCACAGAAGCCAAGTAAGTATTTCTGAGAAACACCTCAGGTTTTCCTCATGTCTATATGCACACCTGCCCATACGGAATCCCTTCAAGTCAGCGCTCCAACTCTACCCAGTGTGAGACCTCTCGGCCATGGTAAGGTCCCCAGGGCAGAGAAGACACTCCATCTTCATTCCACTTCTCTAATTCCCTTCTGCAAGTCCCTTTAAAGCTGATACTTCAAATCACTGCTATCACATCACAGCTTCCAGAAGGCAGTAGAGCACCTACGAGGCACAGGTCTGGAATCAAGGGCCCTTGATTCATATCTGGCTATACCAGCTGCGTGAACTCAGGCACTACTTAATTTTCTGAAGCCTCCGTTTCATCATAGAGAGGTGCTAAGAGGAATAAAACACTCTGTGTAAAGTGCTCATCACACCTAGACATGTTCAACAAAGGTTCGGTCTTGTTATTACTATTCCACTAGACCTCACGCTCTGGGCAGGAATGATGAGACTACACTTCCTTGAGTTCACCACAGGTCACTGTGCATCACAAGTCACACTGATTTACTCATCCTCAGAGACCGAAAGCGGGGCTCTTGCTGACAGTTTCAGCAGGGGAAAGTGTATTTCTGGCTGGCATTTGGCGTCATTTTAAAGCCAAGAGGACTTACCTTGGTGGGAATAGCTTGTGTTGCTCCCGGGCCGCAGCACACACATTCTGCTTATTCAGCAGGTACCCTGTGGTCAGGGCACCGGTGCCCAAGGTAGCAAATAACAGAGAGGCATTGCGGCCAGTCAGCAACTTTGAGAAGGTACTGGCCATCCTTCCTCTTGGATGAGTGTCTGGAAAACAGAGAAGCTGAGGATTATTATATATATATATATATATATATATTTAAAAGAATTTTTTGGCTGTGTTATATTGCTTGCAGGATCTTAGTTCCCTGACCAGGGATCAAACCTGGGCCACCACGGTGAAAGCACCAAGTCCTAACCACTGGGCCACCAGGGAACTCCTGAGAAGCTCAAGGTCAGACAGCCTCACAGGATGGCCCTGAACTACAGTATAGAGATCAATAGGGGAGAGAAAAAACTGCAGGAGACTTAGCCTCTGTTTTTTTAATTTTTTTCTTCCTCCCTCTTTTCCCCACCCTCCTCACACTGCTTGGAAAAATCTGGATAGTTTTAGACGGAGAGAATGTCAAACTGCTTGAAGTCCATGTCATTTTCTCCACCAATATAATATCAAGGGAAAAAATGGAGGCTTTCCACATTTGGCGGCTTGACAGACCAGGTGCTCTTTGGGCTCTGCCACTGCACAACTCGACCCTGAACAGAATGGCATGCTGGGCTTATGAGAGACAGAGGAAGCTGTTACTGAACCAGGTTCATTTTGCCCAACACGCAGGAATCCAAAGTGCTGAGACACTAAGGTTTGCAGCAACCCTTAGGAGGGTTTATTCACAAGGCAGCCACGGAAGAAGACGGGAGAAAAAACTCACAAATTCACCTCCTGGAAAGTAAAGGGCCTGGAGTATTTGTGGGATAACAAAGAAGCATGGTGCTCTGAAGCATAGAGTGCGTGGGGAGTGCGCAGAAAGGTGACTGGGAAAAGGTGTGGTAATTGTCATTTAGCACAGGTGTAATTAGGCTACCTCTGTAGGGTCTGAGGGTGGAGTTTCCAGCCCTGCGCTGTCAAAAGGTCACTGAACTTGGCACTCGCACATGCCTAGTTGTGAGGTCAGTGGTCCTTCCAGTCTTAACCAGCTCAGCTTGAACTGGACACAGCTGAGTCCATGTTCCTGGAAAATAACTTGGGCAAACACCTTATTGTTTAGGCCAGAAACTGCATGGTGGACACACAAGCCTTAAATCAACCTTGATTGGTGAAGGCAGGTGAAATGAATTTCACTAATCATTATGCACAGTTTCAAAGTCTCTGAAGACCACTCTCCTACTTCACTCACCCCAAGTGAGTTGGTGTCAGAGCTCAGGGTAAGAAGCCAGGAGATTTGGGTTACCTTGAGTGTGGATGTCCATTTGCACACTAGGATCAGGCTATCAGCAGGGAAAGGGCAAGCTGAGTCTAAGACTCTCCAGCTGCACTAGGACCCTTGAGAGGGGCTAAAGTGGTCCAAGATCAGGAGTCCTCCCAGCAAAAGCACACTTAAATGCTCTAAGGTATATTCAGTTCAGGCCCTACTCTCCTATAGATGAAGATCAAACCATAACAAGCTTTCAGAGATCACTAAGCACATAAGGAGGTACTATGAATGGGAATCAACAGAATAAAGGGCCACAGATTTGGGCCTCCAATGACTGTAATTCAGTCCAATGACTGAAGATACTGTAATTTTCAGACAAGAATGTAGAGTAGCTCTATATAAAATGTTTAAAGAAACAATGAGCAAGCAAGGAATCACAGTGATGAGCAATCAACAGGAAACTACTAAGAATGATCAACCTGATCTGAAAGAGAACCAGAATGAACTACAGATAATAATACAGCTGAAGACAGAATAAATGAATTGGAAGATATACATAATAAATTATCCAGAATGTTGCAGAGGAAAATAAGAAAATGGAAAATATGAGACATAAGAGATATAAGGATCGAATGACAAGATCAAAGATACATCCATCTAATGGAGACCTCAGAAGGGAGAATAGAGAAAACAGAGAAGCCATATTTGAGGAGAAATGATGACTGAGAATTTTCCAGGACTGATGAAAAACAAAAATCCACGATTCAAGAAGTATGACATAAACCAAGCAAAATTAAAATAATCCATACATACATGAATAATAGTTAACTGTAGATTACCAGCAACAAAGATATCCAAAGAAGTTAAAGAGAAAAGACAGTTCATCTATAAAGAAAAAACATCAGCTGATTTTTCAACAGTGAATAATGGAAGACAGAGAAATGGTGTCTTTAAGGGGCTAAGAGACAATAATTATCAACCAGACTTGGGAATATAGTCATAGTATCTGTCAAACCTGACAATGAAAACGGCAATTTAAGGTAAATAGCAGATCAATAACAAAGAAACTACTAAAATATATGCTTTACTGCTGCTACTGCTAAGTCACTTCAGTCGTGTCCAACTCTGTGTGACCCCATAGACGGCAGCCCACCAGGCTCCCCCGTCCCTGGAATTCTCCAGGCAAGAATACTGGAGTGGGTTGCCATTTCCTTCTCCAGTTTATGAAAGTGAAAAGTGAAAGTGAAGTCACTCAGTCATGTTTGACTTTTAGTGACCCCATCGACTGGAGCCTACCAGGCTCCTCTGTCCATGGGATTTTCCAGGCAAGAGTACTGGAGTGTATGCTTTAGAAAGTAGGAAATAGACAACAGATGGATAGGATGAGATCCAGATAAAGTAGAAAACATGTATAAATCAAGATAAATATATAATGTCATCAGGGATGAAAATCAGATATCCTGTCTACTACTGCCCAGAGATCAGAATGGAATATTAATCCACAGCATCATCCAGGATGGGGGAGCTATTTACCATGGGTTGATGAGTGGAAAACAATAGAGCAGGCAATTCTTAGTACCTTTTCATTATACTGGTCTCTGTGATGCCCAAACGAAGGGTGGGATTTTTCCCCTAGTGTTTAGATTATCAGGACTCTGCTACAGGATTCTCCAAGCATAGGTGAGTTGGATGGCTGCAAGGAGGCTCTTGAGAGTATGGATACGGAATGTAAACCTAGGTGAAACCAGGATGAAAACTTGAAGACAATAAACTCCTCTAATAGGGTGAGGTCAGCATGGCTTTACACATAATTCTAACAGTAGCCTTCTGCAGTCCACTTTCTTACCTGACTGCATTTTGGGAACTGGGATTAGTTCCCAGTTCCCAGTTATTCTTCCAGGATCGCCACCTAGAAGTCTTTATTTAACACCTTTTTGAGCAACACTAGGGAGAAATTTGAACATCTCACCTAAAGCATCAAAGTCCTTGAAAAAAATTTAGGGAGTTATTTTCCTATGTTAGTCCAGGAAATCAAATTGTCAGACAGCCTTTCCTCTGTGTCATGTCTAAAAAGAATCCCCTCAATCCTAAAGACAACAGGAATTACTTTAGTAATCAGCAGGCAAGACAAATGGGCTATTTCTTAGAGTTGTTCCAGGGACTTGTAATGGCTCAACATTCATCTGAACACATGTGCTTCTTTGCTCCCTACTAGACTTTGGGCTGCTGTCTATCTCCTTCCAAGGGTAGGTCAGTGTTCCTCAAGGAACAACACCCATTCTTCCTGGCTTTTGTACACAGCAGGTGACACTAACTTATATCTTTGAAACCTGTTGTATCTTTTTTCACATCCTCCAATCTGCTTCCTAAGCAGAGAGGCAATACTTTCTTCTCTGATTTAACCATAGAACTCTCCAAAATAAGGGAAGCATGGCCCAAGCTCTTTCCAGACTATATATGGGCCAAAATTTAAGCCAAGACATACTCCCTAAGTTAACAAGAAGTGCATTTGTTTCTGAGTTTGGCTCAAACAGTTAATTTTTATTTTTCTTTCCCTAGTTGGCTTTCGGAGAAGGCAATGGCACCCCACTCCAATACTCTTGCCTGGAAAATCCCATGGATGGAGGAGCCTGGTAGGCTGCAGTCCATGAGGTCACTAGGAGTCAGACACGACTGAGGGACTTCACTTTCACTTTTCACTTTCATGCATTGGAGAAGGAAGTGGCAACCCACTCCAGTGTTCTTGCCTGGAGAATCCCAGGGACAGAGGAGCCTGGTGGGCTGCCATCTATGGGCTCGCACAGAGTCGGACACGACTGATGTGACTTAGCAGTAGCAGCAGTAGTTGGCTTTAGCACTGATGTGTTCACATCAGCGTGTTTGAGAAGATAAATCCAAAGAGGCAGAGTCAGGAGGAAGCAGAGAGGGTGGTGTCCACGTGCAACCCACCAACCACTGGTGGTCTTTAAAGGTCTTCTCCCTGTGAAGGTGATCTGTGGCTGGGTGTCTGATTCAAAATATTCATGTTTAAAATGTTATCACATCCATATTTTAGTTTCTGTGTGTGCATGCTCAGTCACTAAGTTGTGTCTGAATCTTTGCAACTCCACTGAATGTAACTTGTCAGATTCCTCTGTCCATGGAATTTTCCAGACAAGAATATTGGAGTGGCTGCCATTTCCTCCTCCGGGGATCTTCCCAATGCAGGGATCAAACCCGCTTCTCCTGGGTCTCCTGCATGGGCAGGTGACATTTACCACTAAGCCCCCTAATCAGCTATACTCTAATATAAAATAAAAAGTTAAAAAAAAAAAGATGAGGGAACTCAAAAACAGAGAGGTTAACTGACAGCCAACAGTCAGTTAAGGGAAATCACATGTACTGACTTTAAATGAAGATCCTGTTTTTACTTATAAGGTTTGCTGCTGCTGCTGCTGCTAAGTCGCTTCAGTTGTGTCTGACTCTGTGCGACCCCATAGACAGCAGTCCACCAGGCACTGCCGTCCCTGGGATTCTCCAGGCAAGAACACTGGAGTGGGTTGCCATTTCCTTCTCCAATGCATGAAACTGAAAAGTGAAAGTGAAGTTGCTCAGTCATGTCCGACTCTTAGCGACCCCATGGACCACAGCCCACCAGGCTCCTCCGTCTGTGGGATTTTCCAAGCAAGAGTACTGGAGTGGGGTGCCATCGCCTTCTCCCACTTATAAGGTTTAGTAACAATATCATAGTATGTTTGGATGGAGTCAACCTCTCCTCTCCAAGGAGTCCTCTGCCAGACAGTTCTAGCTGCCTCTGGTTCCTCATGGTCTCTCAGGGATCCTGGATGGGTCTACTCAATCAGGGTTTCCACCGAGGGCTTGACGGAGGATAATTATGGGGCCAAATTGCCATCCAGCCACACAGGCATCATTTTGGGCAGCTCTGAAGGGCAGTGCAATCAGAGGGTGGACCCTCAGGGCTTCCGCCACCCTCCAGGAACACCACTGACCACAGACTTCCAGAGGTCATCAGGTAGTGCAGGTCATGGTCACCGTGAATGATACTGACATGCTTCATGGAGGGAGGAGTCACAGCGGGCAGCAATGGAGGGAGAGGCAGGGCTTGGTGACGAAAGGGTAAGGAGAGGTATCTTTTTACTTGTCTGATAAATATTAATATTTAGATATCTAGTATGTGGCAGCTTTTACAGAGTTCATAGTCTGAGGGGGAAATTCTCATATAGCACTTACTACATGCGGGGGCACATGGTTCCATTAGCTTTATGGTTATTCCCCCATTAAATCCTCACAACAGAGGACGTTCTTATTATCCCCATGATATAGACAAGCAAATGGAGGTAAAAAAAAAAAAGGTAAACTCATTTGTCCAAAAGCACACAGTGTGTGAGTGGCAACGTGGGGATTCAGGACGAGTGGTCTGTTTTCACAGTCCTTGCTCTTAACCAGCACCCGCCTGGGCAACCACAAGTTATAGTGTCAGTGTTCTTCCAGGGGAACCAGAGCCCCGTGGGAGCCCCTGGGAGGGACTGAAGTGGCCCAGTTCATTCAGCTATACTGTTTCAGGGAGCTGGTCTGGTTTTAATCAGTCTGAGCTATTGTTTACCTCCAGCTGCCCTCGGACTGGCACCAGGACGCAAACTACCAAAGATGAGAGCAGCAACAATGCCCTGACACCACACACCCGTGTGCATAGACAGATGACCACGGAGGCCTGCGGCATCGCCTCTCTCTGGCCAGCTGCCTTCCAGCCATCCTCCAGGTGGGAGTGCCACTGCACTCAGCCCACACTACACTCAATCTACTTTGGAATACAGCAGAAAGAAAGAGCGGAAGAAGGGCTGACTAGCCCTGTTCTATGCCTTGGTCCAGGATCTTCCGGATGAGGACACAGACTCCTTGACTACTGTCACTCATCCAAATCTGGCTCTGGAGAGAATCTATAGAAAATAATTCCCTGAAATGTGGAGAGTTGAAGTCCAGTGGGACTGAGTCTGCCCAGGAGGTATAGTGGCTGCCTGTCTCCAAAGGCCCAGAGAAAAGCCATGACTGGGGACAACCTTGATGGATTCCAGATTCCAGAACATTTGCAGCTACTAGCAACAAATCTGAATGAGGCCTGGCACTTATGAAGGGCTGAATATATGCACACATCTGTAGCTAGCACTTTGCTTCACACGAGAGGTCACCTCTAGGTGCTACCCTCAGAATGTTTGAGAACATTTGGGGTTGGTTGCCATTCCCTTCTCCAGGTGGATCTTCCCAACTCAGGGATTGAACCCCAGTCTCCTGCATTTCTGGCAGAGTCTTTACCATCCGAAAAACCAGGGAAGCCCCATAGAAGGAGAGAGGCACAACGATAGTGAAGCACTGTGTGCAGTGGCATAAAAACCTAGAAGAACCTGTCTATCAGAGGCAGAAGGATGGTATGAAATGTGATAAAAGAGACGATGGAATATTCCATGGCTATTAAAGAATCAGTTAAAAGTGCCTCCACTTTACCTAGATGCATGTCTATGCTCTATTCTTAGGTTAAAAGAGAAAAAAAAATCTCAAAGTAATGAATATGAATGGCTCCAATTTTATAACAACCATGTATCTATGTATGTATTTGCATGTATTAGTATAACATAAAGAAAAGTATTAAAGGTTACTCATCAAACTGCAAAAAGCATTACTTCAGAGCCACAGACTTGAAGTAGGCAGATTATTTTCTCTTAATAGAATTCTGTATTATTGCATCACTTGTAAAAACCAGCATGGATTGTCTTTATGATCAAAAATTAAATTTAAAACTAAAAAAAAAGTCAGCTGTGAGGTGTGTTAAAAAGTCACATTTTCAGGCTCCATCTTTTGAATGAGTAGCAAGAATGGCACTGTCAACATGTCTATTATGTAAGCAGGCAATTCTCAGGCCCTGCTGGGTCTACGGAGCCTGCAAGTTGCCTATCTGAGCTTCAGCAACCTGCTCTATATAACGGACTCCTCCATTATATACGATGAGACCCCTCCCCGAGCTGCTGTGAGGACTAAGTGACAAGTTACGGTAGGCGCTGAGTAAATGCGAGTCTCTCCTCTCTCATGACCTTAAGGCTACAGGACAGTTATTACTCTCTTCCCACAACCACCACTGGTTTTCCTAGCCAGCACTGGTCTGCCCCTTCTCTGAATGTTTGTTGACTTCAGTTTTACCATTCAAAGTGTTTCATCTAATTGCTTTATTCTGTAATCTCTCTGAGGACAAGCCTTGATTCCAGATGGAACCCATCATGTATGTTCAGATCCACGGATCATCCTTTGAAAACCAATGTCAGGGCTCACAACATCGATTTCCTCAGGTGGGTTCCCAAGTTCTTCTTCCAGACTCTGACCCTTTACCCAGGCCTTTCCTTCCACCTAGAATGTCCTTTCCATCTCTGCATGACCACACCTTACTGTCTTTTTTTCATTTAACTACCATTTACCAAACTCCCACCATGAGCCATGCATCATGCAAGAGGCCTATACAAATGTTCTTCTCAGTCTTTAAAACAATCCTGGCAAGTAGGCATTATTTTGCAGATGGAGAAAACAGAGAGAGGTTAAGGGACCAACACTTGATAAAGCTGGGATTTGAAACAGGCTAGTCTCTGGGCCTGGATCCAGGCTCCTTGCAAACCACAGCACCTCACAGGCAGCCCTGCACTGATCAGCAATTGGAGAGAAACCACCTTTGTGCTTCAGGACCTGGGAGCCACAGATCACTTCACTCAGGCCCCCAAGACGGTAGAAATGCACTTACCACAGAAGCTTCTAGACACGGGATTGTCACCTGAGAGCATGTGACTCCCCCAGCGTCCCAGAACATTATAAGCCTGTCCTCTCTCCTGTCCTCAGGCTTCTGCTGAAGTGGCCGAGATGCCAGGTGCCACTTCACCCACCCCACTCTGACGCCAGGTGCCCAAAGTGCCTGCCAGGCATGCCGGGGATGCTGGGCAAGCCTGCCTTTCTCAGAAGAGATAGGACATGGGGCTTTCTTCTCTCTCCTCCTCTCTTCTCCCCTCTCTCCTACAGAAGTAGGGACCGCAGGGATGAGGAGGGAGGTAGTCTCTAGTTCTCACCCCACAGAAGTCACTTGCCTCAGTTTCCCTAACTTGGAACACTTCATGACTCCTGATTTGATTTTTACCATCAGGGCTTCACTCTGGCCAAACTGCTGGGCTGCAAGCCAGTGAGATTTCTAAATGGGTACAAGATCACAGCCAAAAAGCAATGGTGCTGTGGTTATATACTTGCCCTCTCCACTGAAAAAACAAGAACCACCACATTAAGCTCTTCTGTCATCATGCCCAAGAGCCCCCCACGTCTGTCTCAGGCAGGCGTACTGGGAGTCTGGGTCTGGTTTGGTCTGGTTCTGTCACATCCTAGGCTATGGACGGAACCCAACCTTGAGTTCTGTCACTGCCTCAGTTCTGACCTCCTGGTTGTCCTGAGTAACTGGAGGGAGACGCCATGGGTGCCATTCTGCTGACTCAGAGTTATTTCTGGTCCAGCTGTACAGGGCATCTGCGTTTCGAGCTCCTTGGAGGGCAGTGGAAGGCCAGGGGTCGGACCACGTGTCGGCGTTCCCTCCAGAGAGAGTGACCCCAAAATAGAGGGCGTCCTTGAGGCTGGACTAGCTCCACAGAACACTCTGAACAAATTCTCCTGATGTCACTCATGGCCAGCAGAGACTGGCTGTCCCTTCCCAATTCTAAGGGAGCAAAGGATTCAAGTTACTTCTCCACCCCCAGATGTACTGGCACCCTAAGAGGCACCTTTGGGCATCTCCATTCTATTTAACAAGTAGAAAGTCATAAGCAGAGAAATCTATGGTCCTTCCCTGTAAAACAGAGGCCTTTCCTAGGCCTCCTGGTGATGAAGACATACAACCATCACAAGCTCATCTCTCAAGGGTAAGTTGCTTTCAAGAAAATAGGAAGCTAGGAACCATCTAGTTCTCTGCAATGCTGTACAGGAGTGGAAGCTTCCTTCCGTGCCCAAGGGAAGGAGCCCTGTAGCCTCCCAGGCAGCAGTGGGTGTGACCTCCAGCGGTCACCTTCAGATGGGCTCCCTGTGGGATTCCTGGCTCAGTGAGCAGGGACTCCCAGAATGCTGACGCAAGGTCCCATGTGGTCCCCTCTGGGAAGGCAAATGGCTCCTGTTCTAGGCTGTGGCAGAGATGGAGTCCCAGAGCCTCTGAGCCAGGGGCAAAGTCTGTCTCAGAACCAGTCCTCCTCCTGCCTTGGAACATGCAGGATGCTCCATTCCTTCTGTCCCCCAGCCCAAGTTTCCCGGGCCTTCCTCAGCCTCCTCTTTAGGAAAACTGACCTGGCCCCTGGTCCACGCTGTAAGGGTAGATTTGCTCAGGAAGCTGGCAGAGTTTGTGGGTGCATGCGGTGCTCGTGCCCTTTGCTGGAACAGTGCCTTAACCCACAAAAGGCTTGAGGGGGGAGGCTGGAAAAGGTGCCCACAAAAGTAGAAGAGGGCTCACACAGCCTAATAACCCCCAGAGCCAGCTTGGGAGGCTCAGGAAGCCCCTTGCCAAGTTCTGCTGGCAGCCGTGTTCTTCTATCTGAGCACAGGGGGAGCTGACCAAGGACACAAGCTCTGACACAGAGGCAGGGGGATGGCTGCAGACAGGAAACGCAGCACTTCTGAAAACAACACACCAGGTGAACGCACGAAGCCGCGTCATAAGGCCACTGATTGCCACCTCTGCTGATTCCACCTGACCCTGTGCAGGAGGGTGTCTCAGAGTCAGGGCAACGCTCAAGGGAAGGTCTCGGGGGCAGCGCTGAGCAGGGCCAGAGGGTTTTGCCTCATTATGGTGAATGTCACTCTCCACACCCAGCAGAGATATCACCTACCCAAGGGACAAAAACAGGGCTAACAGTAACCCAGCCAAGCAAGCAAACAACAGCCCTTTGCCAGAGATGAAACACATGTAGGCCAACTCTGTAGCATTTTCACCTCCAGTGCGGGGGTTGCGGGTGGTGCAAATAGTTACTTGGGTTTTAATTACTTATTCATTTTACTTGTTTTAATTATTTTAAATTATTTTAACTATTTTGTTTAAATTTTATTTAATTTAAATGATTTAAAATAAAATTTAAAGTATTTTATAAATATTTTAATTGATTTATTTAAATATTTAAATTATTTAATTATTTTTAATGTTATTTAATTATTAATTTATTAATGGGGTAGAGATTTTAAAAATAGTTCTGTAGCAATAATATTAATCAGTTTAAATCAGGTCTAGCTCCTGGGCCAATCTGTAATTAGCTCCTTTCCAGGGCTTCAAGCTATCCATTTTTCAGTTAGTTTTTCGCAAGTTACTGGTCTGCATCTCTTCTGATGCTGCTGAGGGAAGCCATCCCTCAAACTAATGAGTTTCTACAGATTACAACGGTAAGAAAGTTGAAAGCTAGTCCCCAACTCTGTGGCATTTAGATTTTTTTTCCATCAAGAAAAAGTCCTGATTCACTATCAAACACAGGCACTGCAAGCAGGGTGCTGACAGGGTGCCAGCCCCCTTCGCGCAGCTGGCCCACGGAATGGTCACCTGAGCCTGGGTGCGGAGCGGCTCCAAGGACAGACGCGCTGCCGGCCCTTCTCAAGGGTGACCACGAATTCCTCACACAGGAGCATCGCCCAGACCCCGGCCCACAGCCCTGGGTCCACCGCTCACAAGGTCCCTACCCTGGCTCTAGCAATGACCCCAGTTTTGGAGGAATAAAGCCGGGTTTCACAGCCACACTGACCTTGGAGCCGAAGCCTCCTGCGTCCCGCCGCTCGCGAACAGCCAAGGACTGTGAGGGTGGGGGCGGGGCCGGCCTTGAAAGGGCTCCTGAGAGGGCGGGGCCGGAGGGGCGGGGCGGGGCCGGAGGGGCGGGGCGGGGCCGGCCTTGAAAGGGTTCCTTGGAGGGGCGGGGCCGGGAAGGCGGGGCGGGGCCCGCCTCGGCCAATCCCGATCAGGTCTAAAGACGCACTTGCTTTCCAGCCTTGCCCTTGTAGCACCGGCCTCTGATTCTTCCGCCAGTGTCAGGGGGTGGGCCCTGTCCTCTTTCTATCTCCTATCTTTTCTCTGAAATGTTTCCCTGCCCCAAGTCCAGTCCTGTAGGCTGTCTCTCCCAGGGCTCTGCGAGGGCTTCCTGGGCCCGCAGCCCGCTAACTGGCTGCCCAGACCTGCAGGCTCCTGCGTTGGGAGTGGGAGGACCGCGGGAAAATTGCTGCACCTATTTGGGAATTTGTTTCTATCTTCCCTCAGGAGCCCATCCCTGGGTTTCTGGTTAGCTGTGGAGAATGGTCCCTACTCTCCGGGACCCTCCCCTTTCCCCTCCAAGCTGAGAAAGACGTCTAAAGCTCCCTCAGTTTCTAATCACATTCTGAACCAGAAACCAGGGCATCTCCTTCCAACTAGTTATCTGGGGGCTGGAATCAGGGGCAATCACCCTTCTCTTCTAGATCAGGTCGTCTGAAGTAGATTGCTAGACGATATACTTTGTATCCACAGCAGCTTAATTTACTACCAGAAGGTCCTGCAGGCCATCAACCTGCTTAAAAATAGCCCTCCTTGGAACATCCACTGCAAACCGGAGAGGTTGACTGTAAATAGCATTGACCCACCAGGACTTTGGAGCACAGCCTGCATTTCAGAGGGAGCTGACCAGGCCTCTGGTGACGGTCACGTACCCAGCTTCTATGTCCAGGTGCACATCACCAGCTGATTCCTTTCCCTTCCTTCTCAGGACCCAAGCCATGCGAGGAGGGGATGATGGAGCAGGGCATGGAGCCCACCTAGAGTGGTTCTCTTTCAGAGCCTCCACCTCTTTTAAATATGACCCAAAGAAAAAAAAATATTTTACCTTTGCATGGGGGTACGGACTGGGAGAGTGCCTCAGAGGGCCTTCTGGGGCTGGAAGGGTTCTTGATTTAGGGGTGGTTGTATGAGTGTACACACGTGTAAAAATTCCTCAAGCTGTACACTTAAGATTCAAGCACTTTACTGTGTATTGGCCTCAGTTAACATATATGCTATCATTATAACCTAGCATACAAGTGATACTTACCCTTTTTGCATGTGATATGATATGCTCAGATATTTTCTAGGTTCTCCTGTGTTATCTCATTGAACATTTGCAGATGGGGACCCACCAAACTAATTGCATGATCCTGTAAAGAGTCAGAGCTCCAAGTTTGCACATTTTGTCCTAACAGACCATAGTCCCTCCTGCTCCCCTGGCAGAACAGGCAGAAAGTTAGAGGTCTGTGGGGCTGACCAAACTGTTTCATGGCAGTTCAGGCACCAGGTGAAATAAATCCAGTGAGCCTGAAATAGCCCAGATCCCAGACGCAGAGAACGGGGAGGCTTTTGAAAAGCATGGAGATATAGAATTTAAAAGATGGTGGTTACAATGAGAAACTGCTCTTTCTTTTTCTTCCAGTTCCTTATTAGTAGACATTTAGCCTCCACGGAGAAGGCAATGGCACCCAACTCCAGTACTCTTGCCTGGAGAATCCCAGGGATGGGGGAGCCTGTGGGCTGCCGTCTATGGGGTCACACAGAGTCGGACACGACTGACGTGACTTAGCAGCAGCAGAAGCAGCCTCCACCTACCCACCCCATGGACTTCCAAGGTGGCTCAGCAGTACAGAAACCACCTGTAATACGGGAGACACAGGAGACATGGGTTCAATCCCTATGTTGTGAAGATTCCCTGGAGAAGGAAATGGCAACCCACTCCAGTATTCTTGCCTGGAGAATCCCATGGACCAGGGAGCCTGGTAGGCTATAGTCCATGGGGTCACAAAGAGTCGGACACGACTAAGCGGCTTCACTTTCACTTTCACCCACCCCATGCCTTACCTCAACTCCTCATCTTTTATAGTGTAATTTTACGTTAGTAATGTCAGAAGAGAAGTTGGGCTACTTTTGAGAAAAATGTGTGGCACCCTTTTTTTGAGGGCCTAGTTATCCTCATACTTATGATAAAGGTGGGGTGATGAAGTGACTACCTCCATAGATAACAAAACAGAAATCCCAGATTTCTGAAAATTCTTCAAATTATGATCTCTGTCATAGGCCACATACTCCCTTCTCATCTTCTCCAATTCCCTTCAAAGTTCAGGGGCTCTTTCCATACCTAGTGGCCAGGTGTTCACATGGCTAGCTCATGTCACAGGGATGGGAACAGAAGCGAAGCGTGTAAGTGCCCTATCACTTGCTATAAAGGAAACCTCCTGTTGTGGGCTTATTCTCTTTTCTGTTCCTGAATCTGGCTAGAGCCTGGATGTATTAATAACAGGACCCAGATTTGACCAGCAGGCAAGGTCAACGCCATGAGGAACGGCCAAGTAACAAAATGAAAGGAACCTGGGTTCTCAAATCCCTACCAGGCTGATTGCTCATTTCAGAAGTGGAAAAGGAAGCCAACGAGACAGAAGGGACCCACATTCTCCCTTTTCTCAGTTTTCTCTTGGACTCAACAGCAGCGTCATGTTTCCTTGAGCTCTAAACATTAGGACAACTTCATCTACAGGACAAAAGTGAAGTATTTTCATATATATTATTCCATGGATCCACTGCAGTAATTCTAGGGGCAGATATGAGGCTTTCATTTTAGATGAGGAACACAGCCTCAGACCTCCACCTCTAACCTCAGTAGCTCTTCTCTCCACAGCCTGTTCATGAGCTGCCATTGGGTGAACAGAGCTGATTGGAGAGTAATGAGTTCTGTGTGCCTGGAGGTAATTAAGCCTGGGCTGGTGATGGCATGGGAAAGCTGTAAACCCCAGAAAGACAGTGAGGCTAGAAGACCTTTAATGTCATCTTTGCGTGCATACTCAGTTGTGTCCGACTCTTTGAGACCTCATGGACTTTGGCCCACTGTCCAAGCTTTAGCCCAAGCTCCTCTGTCCATGGAATTTTTCAACCAAGAATCCTGGAGTCAGTTGCCATTTCCTCCTCCAGGGGATCTTCCAGACGCAGGGATCGAACCTGTGTCTCTTGAGTCTCCTGCATGGGCAGGCGGATTCTTCACCATGAGTGCTACTTAGGAAGCCTGAGGTCCTTCAAATTCTGTGATATTTTAGTACCTGCAACATGGTTTCTTCTAAACCTCTTCCTCCCTGAACTTTAGAAGTAAAAGAATATCTGAAGGAGCCCACAGCTATGAAGAAGACAATATAGAAAAATGCTGAAACAATCAAATGAAGAGACTAAGGAGATTTTGGAGAATTTGAGAAAGGCAAAGTTTAATTTGCATACAGGAGTAACCCACACCTCACCTGGCAAGTGTTAGGCCACAGCACAAACCCCTGTCGGAGTCAGAGATGTCAGCAGATGTGCAAAGTAACTGGACACAAACAATATAGTTCTCCAAGTAATACATGGGTTTGTCCATCACACACACAAATAACAAACACACTTAAATGCTCTGCAAAAGAGAGATGAGGATGGTAATCAAATTACCTCACATTTGGACAGCACTTTACAGTCGGATCCACTTTGTCCTCATGACAGTCCTGTGAGGTAGGCAGCACAGGCATCACTGTCAACTCCATTTCACAGATGAGGAAACTGAGGATCAGAGAGGTTCAGCACTGGCCTAAGGTTTCCCAGCTTTAGCTGGGTAGATCTGAGTCTAGGGCTACGATGCCTAGTCCAGTGCTCTTTCACAACTGCCTTTCCAGAGAAGAATTAATGGTGGTCTAACAAGACAGTGGTTCAACATCATTTAGTAGAACTATTATTTTTCTTGAGCAAATGCAATCAAGTACAATCAAATCAACCCTGATGTTAACATCATGTGGTATGGTAGCCAAGATGAATAGTTTTCTGATCTTTCATGTATTTATACCTACAAGATGGTTGTTTTCTACTTTAGTTCCTCCCTGCCTTAATTTTAAGTCACTAACAGATACCAAGAAAAGACACTTTGATTAAATTTCATTGATTCAAGTCTTATTACCAGGATTCACATAGTGGTGTCAGTAATCAAGTCATTATTTAAAGCTACAATCTGTTGTCTTTCTGAAGTGAAAATGAATCTTATTCACTTATTCCTTCTGGCTGTGGATATTAGCATAGCTCTATTGTTTAGCCATAAATATTACCTTTTATACCATTTCAATAGCAGAAAAAATAATAAACTTCACAGGCTGGTTTTAAAAAAATCTTATGGTTTAAAATGAAGGGAGAGTCTCCCCCCCACCCCTTCCAGGGGGCATAAGATCAACCTTTGAAAAGAAAAGCTAAATGAAATCCTCTATTTTAAAACAAAACTCAATTCTATTGGGAACAACCCTCCTATTGTGTTACTCTTTAGTTAAGGATTTGAAAATGGTCCAATCATTGCTGACCCTAGGTCCTGTCTGTTACAACACTGTGAGAAAAAAAGAGATGTGGGTCCATTATCACACACACTCCAAACTGGAATGTCATGGATTTTTCTCTGCCAAGTTATTCAACATCTGTACTGAAATTTAACAAACAGTAATAGGGACTCGGTGTGACAGTCAGTTGAAAATACTGCAACAGTAAGTTTGAATTTCCCTCTTTAAATTCCTTCAGAGAAACACTAAGGAAAATTGACAACATTCTACTTCATGCCTGAATCAGTCACATAATATATTGCCTTAAATAAGAGACTTGTCCTTGTAGCAAAACTGGATGTCTGAGTTAATCACCAAAGGCACCCCCTAAAATCCCCAAGATAATTTCATTGACTGTACAAAATGTGAGTATTCATCTGAAAGCATGAACTTGGATTTTACTTCTGATTTTCTAGGTTAATTTTGCAAGAATACAGGTGTTTCTTATTTGGCTGTTAGAGGCTGACCTCCCATCTACTCATAGAAATGGGTCTCGTGTAATAGAATACAAGCAGACCCAGCCAGGAGCGCTCATTCCAACCGTCACACAGAGCTTGCAAGGCAGAAGAGGATGGGTGCTTTAAAAAATCAAAAGGAAACCACAAATTGCTCTTGGGGCTTTTAAATGTGACCAAATTGAGCTTTTTAAAAATGCGCTTTCCTCTCCCAGCTGGCCCAGAAATGGTGCAGGTCATCAAAAGTAACTCCCTTGGAGGTGGAAAGGCTTCACACTCTAGGAAGCAGGAGAGGTGTGTAACTAGCAAAAAAAAATACTTAAAGGTCAGCAGAGACGGCGGACAGTGCCCACAGTTGACCGCCAGGGGGCGCTCTTCCAACATTCTGCGGGAAATAGGCCTGCCGGCTTTGTCACTGGCTGAGGAAAACCTGTATGCCAAAAGGGAAGGAGCATTTGGAAATTCCTCAAGTTTCTGTTTTTCTCTAATAAAAACGGCTGCAGTGCCTCTAGAACCACTGGGTCAGAGAATTAAGGGTCCAAACTTCCAGGGACGGGGCCCACAGACCCACACCCTCCCTTCTGGAAGACTCTGGAGACTCTTAAGGCCAGAGTCTGATATATCAACATTTCCACGTGTTGCTCTGCCTGAAACTGCTATCTGTGTGGTCTTTTCACTGATCTGTCCCGGTTTTAGTTCACTTTCAAAACTGTGTCTTTGCACCAAGAAAGTTAACCTTTACTTTTTTATTCTTTTGCAAGACTTTGAGGTGCTTGGTGCAACTGACATATATTAGTTCAAACTTTGTTTCTGAACACTGAGAAATAAATGGTAAGTTATGCACTGTTAGGATCCAAAGAACTCATGCTTCTTATCATGCATCCAGATGCATCAACTTTTTATTTGAAACTAAAGAGAAAAAACAAGCAACTTTAAAAAATAAAAAAGAAAGAAAGAAAAAAATTAAGCATCCATAAGTCACCCTCCTTGAGTTCAGCGCTATCCTGTTAGCTAATATGAGCTATTGAAAATATTTTTGGAATGGTCTTCAAATATTATAAATATTTTCTTTTACTTACTTGATATTTCACTATATAGTTATGTACAGAGATGGCCCTTACCATGCAGGAAAAATGTACATTCACCTCTGTGGGACATTATCAATTCCACTGGGTCTTATGAGCCAGTAAGTTGAATTTATTAGTCAGCTGTCAGCTCTAACAACATAATTAAAGTGCAAAGAGAGAAAGCAGCCAAAAAGATCAATTTTTTTTTCAATGTCAGCATTAATATGCTTCATGCCTCTAAGAAATAATGCCAGATGCAATAGGCTCAGGTAACAATATCTTTTCTCTTCTTTGAAAGCAGAGGTCTCCCTGAGAAGAGAAGAGGGAGGTAAACACGAGAACATGAGCTAGCCCTATTTCTTTAATAACCAACAATCCTGGGGAAATCACAGTCGCTTTCCCAGCCTAGGGTAGGAGGACGAACCCCTGCATTTGGTTTTCTGACACAAGAGCTCATGAGTGCTTGGGCCCATTTCCCATATATTTTCCCATTTTCCCATATATTTTCACTCAGAAATGCCTCAAAATTTAAAAACAAAGATGACTGGAGAAGAACTGTCTACTAATAGCACATGGAAGGGTGGGTTTTAAAAAGAAAATCTCACTAAATCAGGGGTCCCCAGCCTCCAAGGTCTAACGCCTGATGATCTTTGGTGGGGCTGATGTGGTAACAATAGAAATAAAGTGCATGATAAATGTAATGCACGTAATCAATCTGAAACCAAGTCCCCTCCCTCTGCCCCACCCTGTGGAAAAATTGTCTTCCATGAAACCGCTCCCTGGTGCCAAAAAGCTTGGGGGCCACTGCACTAGACAACTTTAAAAAACAAACAAGTAATGTTCATAGTGAGCCGAAACATGGTTCGTGTAAATCAGAACAGATTCCCACGTAACCAAGGGGGTGGGGGGGATGAAAAGAAGCACAGAAAGGCGCAGAGACAATTTTTAAGTATATCTTTTCACTTAGCACTGAAACCCACTCTTCCCCTCGGTGGCCTTCTGTTGTATTCCACAGTTTTGTTCGTGAGGCACGTGGGCATCTTTCTGCAAAGCCTGCACCTGCCTCTCCAATGGCATCGACTTCCTGAACTGCACAGCCTCAGGAAGAAGTCCCCCACGTGGCTGGACTCTGGGGGCACAACGATTGGGTTTTAAATTATGGAAATGTTACATACAAATCCATTTGACTTTCAACATGTCTTTCCTGTCCTGTTGCCTAAAGACTGAAAGAGCAGTTTCAGAACATGCCATTCCTCCAATATAAATATTTATGATGCACTGAGAACCATGCACATGCTGAGGACTGAAATTGCTTATGTGTCGGCCCATCCCTACAGAGACAGCCTCGGCTCTTCTGGAAGCCTGTAACAAAGGAAATGTAAGAGAAGCAGTTAAATCCTAGGAGAAAACTGGGAGGTGCCCCAGGCCAGTTAAGTGCCAGTGAAACATCACAAGCCTTTTCATGGACCTTTGTCCCTGAGTTCTTAACAGAACACGGGGCAGAATTTGAAATTTCCCTTCTTAACCTGCTTCTTTAAAGTGGCTACCAGCACCTCCCAGTTTATACTCCCTCATGCAAATGTGCCCTCAGTTTACCAAACACCACTCTCTTCAGCTTCCCACCCAAGTCTGAAGCATCTATCCTTGATCCCAACCAGCTGGGCTTCCCTGGCTGGGGACAGAATTCTGGTTTGGCTCCATCATCTTTGGGGAACAGAGGAGACTGGCTTTGTCTCTATCCCCCTGTCCTCTCAGCACTGCGGGAGGCATGGCATGCACAGTTCTGTCCACTCTGCTTTCCATGAAAATTCCACGGACGCGGGGCAAGGTCGGATCGTCAAGCAGGGAGCCGAGGTTCAATTTTTAGTGACAGCTCATACAGCGTATCTTCATCTATGATGAGGGCTTTGTCAAGCAAGTACTGAGTGACCTGGAGAAGAAAGAAGAAACCCGCTTTGAGTTCCTTCACAACACCAGATGTACATTTTCTGAATGGAGCCTGACACAATTCAACATTTTCTCCCAAGCACTGAAATACTTTATGTAACTAAAATACATTAGGAATATATTCTGACTGTATATTCTGTTCCCCTCTTAACTCCCTACCCTAGGCACTGCCCTCAAGAAGCACCACTGTTATCAGTTGGCTTATATTCTCCCAGATATTTTTCAGTATCTTTCCAGACATTACCAGGTACTTACAGAAATCATTTTTCCTCTAATACATGGTATCATAAGGGTATATTTTATTCTGCTTTCATCAGACTAGAAGTTGTGGAGTGCTCCTCATGTCATACAAAGAGCTCTCACTGCTGTGCTGTATTACAAGTGTGATATATCAGAGTTTATTTAATGATCTCATATTGATGGGTTGCCATCAATATTTCACTATGACACAAAGTTACGGTGAAGTCCTTGTTAGCATACTCCCTAGTCCTCACACATGAATGGTTCCACACCAGAAATGAAATGAAAGGACATGGAAATGAACAGGTTAGAACAGGGGTTAGCACCATAAAAATATCTCTTTATTTTTACAGAGAGATAGCAGATATAAGTAAAATTAAATACTTTCATTAGTTTTGACAAAAGTAAATGCCCATGTGACTTATATATCTGGAGAAGGAAATAGCAACCCACTCCAGTATTTTTCCTTGGGAAATCCCATGGACGGAGGAGCCTGGAGGGATACAGTCCATGAGGTTGCAAAGAGTTGGACACGACTTAGCGACTAAACAATAACAATCAAGCTACACAGGTAGCGTGCTAGAGGATAATTTCATCACCCCAGAAAGTTCCTTCACGCAGCTTCCCCGTTAACCTACTGCCAGAAGCGATCGCTGCTCTGATTTCTGTCACCACGTGTTAGGCCTGTCTGCTCTAGAACTTCATGTGAGTGGACTCACACAGTAGGTACTCGTCTGTGTCTGGTTTCTTCTACTCTGCATAATGTGCTGGACGCATCTGTGTTGTGGAGTGTCTCACTGGTTATCTTCTACTGCTGAGTAGTGGCCCACTGTATAGATACACCGCAATTTGTTTATCCATTCATCTGTTTATGGACACCTGGGCTGTTTCCAATTTTTGGCTATTATTAAGAAATGCCATCAACATCTTATGTGAGACTTTTTGTGAGCATGTTTTCACTTCCCCCTTGGATAAATACCTGAGTCATAAGGTATTTAAGTTAAATATGCATATTTAACATTTTCAGAAACCTCCAAAGGACACACTTTTCCAAAGAGGTTGTACCATGTTACTCTCATCAGCAATGTATGAGAATTCTGGTTACTTGGTATATCAATTTTTAATAAAAAAAAAATATAAAATAATCTCCAAAACTGTTGTGCCTATAGTACATGAGAGTATCTGTTATCCCATATCCTAACTCAAGTTTGCTGTTAACAATATTTTAAAAATTTGTCTGTCTGATAGCTGATAATGATGCTTTGTAATTTGTATTTTTCTTATTAGTGAAGTTGAGCATTCTCCAAATATGTATTGGACATTTTTGTTTCTTCTTCTGTGAATCACCTGTTTATAGCTTTGTCAATATTGTGTTGTTTATGATTTTTCTTATAGATTTATAGGAATACTTTTTTAATTTATAGGAATAATTTTATTGTCTTTGTTTTTTATGTTACAAACATTGTCTCCTAGTCTATTGCTTGTACTCTGACTTTTTAAACAATTGCCCTTTGTCAGATAGAAGTTTTAGATTTTGATTCAGCAAACTGTATCAATCTCATCTTCTAAAGCTTTTGCATTCTGTGTTTAAGAAGGTCTTTCAAATCCAAAGATCATGAATATTTTGTCCTTTATTATTTCATTTAAATAATGTAATGTTTCTTTTTGTATAAGGTAGTGAATTCATCTGGAATTTATTTTTTGAATAGTATAAGATGGAGAACAAAAATCCCTATTTCATTTACACAATGGTCAGTTTCTTTCTGTCACTTTCTTTAAATGTCTCCTTTATCCCATATTAAATTTTCATATAGACAAAATCTGCATCTGGACTTTATCCTACTCCACTGAGTTTGTATTCCTCTGCCAAGATAGTCCTCTTCTATTCACTGCAGTGTTAGTGTCTGTATCTGGTAGGGAAGGCTCTCCCTTACTCTTCTTATTTTTCAAAAAGTTCTTATCTTTTTTTTGCCTATCAAAGCTTCCTTATGAGTTTCATAATAAGTATGTCAAGTTCCATGAAATAACAGGGATGATGAACTGTGTGTTAAATTGGAATCTTCTACCTTACCATTTCAATTTTTCTGTAAAGCTAAAATGATTCTAAAAAATAACATCTATTACAAAATGAAAAAAAAGAAAGAAGAGGAAAGGAAAGAAAGAAAAGGAAGAAAGAAAAAGGTAATAAACATCAGTTATTGTTGGGATGGAGAGAAGAAGGGGATAATGACATGAGATGAATCCTGAAAGATGAGTAGGGACTACATAATGCAAGATTTCTGGGATATATCAAAATTTTTTTCTTTCCTTAGCCTAAGAGCAAAGATAAGCCAATAAAATATTTTAAGCAAGGGGCAAATAACTCCCACTGTGTGTTTCAGAGAGTCCTATTTGGCTGTAAATTTGTTGAATGGATTTGCATTCAGTACACCAGGTACCAAATAGGAAAAGGAGTACATCAAGGCTGTACATTGTCACCCTGTTTATTTAATTTATATGCAGAGTACATCATGAGAAACGCTGGGCTGGAAGAACCACAAGCTGGAATCAAGATTGCCGGGAGAAATATCAGTAACCTCAGATATGCAGATGACACCACCCTTATGGCAGAAAGTGAAGAGGAACTCAAAAGCCTCTTGATGAAAGTGAAAGTGGAGAGTGAAACAGTTGGCTTAAAGCTCAACATTCAGAAAACGAAGATCATGGCATCCGGTCCCATCACTTCATGGGAAATAGATGGGGAAATAGTGGAAACAGTGTCAGACTTTATTATTCTGGGCTCCAAAATCACTGCAGATGGTGACTGCAGCCATGAAATTAAAAGACGCTTAGTCCTTGGAAGGAAAGTTATGACCAACCTAGATAGCATATTGAAAAGCAGAGACATTACTTTGCCAACAAAGGTTCGTCTAATCAAGGCTGTGGTTTTTCCTGTGGTCATGTATGGACGTGAGAGTTGGACTGTGAAGAAGGCTGAGCGCTGAAGAATTGATGAACTGTGGTGTTGGAGAAGACTCTTGAGAGTCCCTTGGACTGCAAGGAGATCCAACCAGTCCATTGTGAAGGAGATCAGCCCTGGGATTTCTTTGGAAGGACTGATGCTGAAGCTGAAACTCCAGTACTTTGGCCACCTCATGCGAAGAGTTGACTCATTGGAAAAGACTCTGATGCTGGGAGGGATTGGGGGCAGGAGGAGAAGGGGACGACAGAGGATGAGATGGCTGGATGGCATCACTCACTTGATGGACGTGAGTCTGAGTGAACTCCGGGAGTTGGTGATGGATAGGGAGGCCTGGCGTGCTGCGATTCATGGGGTCGCAAAGAGTCGGACACGACTGAGCAACTAAACTGAACTGAACTGAACACCAGGTACCAGACATTGGTAGCTTGGACAAGGGGTGGTGGTGGTGGTGTGGACAGCTTCACAAGAAATACTGGATATAAAATAGATAGAATTTGATAATGAATTGATATTCTTTTTGCTTTCTTTCTTGTTTTTCTTAATCAGAGTTACCAAATGTTTGTCTGTCTTTTTGGTCTTTTCTTTGAGTTAGCTTTTGGTATTATTGATCTACTCTACTGCTGTTTCCAATTAACTAACTTCCACTTCTTTCTTCAAGTTCCCTGACAACCATACAAGATTACCTTTGGCTGATGATCAATTCGATAGGAAGTCTGCTGGAACTGGCGTATCTCTCTGATGATGTGTGATATCTGATGGAGGAAGAACAGAAGCAAAGCATGAGCACTGCCCTGGGTTGCAGCACAGTATTCTGGGAGCCTGTCCCAGAGCAGTCAGTCCCTTATTCCATCCATTGAGGCACCTGGAGCCCTGCTCCATCATGACCTAGCCCTAGGGCTTTTTTGCCTTCAATGAGCCACAAGAAACCCTAACAGCAAGAAGATACTGAATTCCCAATCAGGGAAACAGCTGGCACAGGGTATCCTCAGGTGACAGGCATGGGGCGCTAGTGTCCATGGGCTCCTCACTTCTAAATGCTCAGAACCCAGCTGTCCAACAAGAAGCCTTCAGCATCTGTCTATCCCTGCTCAGTCTCAGAAAGTCATCCCTGGGGCTTTATTCCCCACCCTCATTGTCTAGACTGCCAGCTGAAAGAGGACTGCGAAAATCTCCTGAATCAGCCAACATCAGGTATCAGACCCAGTGTCGGATAAAAAGGTCAAGATGAAAAAGCAAACGGTCACTCTTCCATGACATCGCCTCTTCTCTATAAGCCACTGAGGTCACCAAGACAGGCTGCTTACATGAAACTCGAACCCACCATTCTCATCTTGGAGAAATTGACGAGGCCTTCCTCGGTAAAGTTTGGTGTTCCTTCTTCAATAAACGCCAGGTCTGTCAGGTACATCCCCAGATAAGGAACAGCCGGGGGGTTACAACTGGAAGAACAAGAGGCACTGTTCACAAGCTCATTCACACAGGTGTCCACCCACCTCCCCCGTTTCAACAGGAAGCAGCTGCGCTGCTCCCCTCCTGAAGCAAAAAACTCTTGTAATCCCATTTTCAGAAGCATGCTCATAATATGCAGAGGTTTAATTATGTCTTACAATAGAGTGTGATACAAAATTACAGCTCATGCTTTACTATGTGTTTGAGACAGTGGTACTTCAAACGACAGGATGTCTTATAGACAAATACAAAACATGTGCTAATGGGACTTGCTTGTAGCATTGGCCTGCAGTGCTTGTCAAATGGCCACACCGTTAGGGATGTAAAAGCATGTAGGAAACCCCATGCCCTCACCTCATTTAAGTGCAAACATTCAACCTTGAAGAAGTGGGTGGAAAAATCAATGTGACTAGAACTTGTAAAACTTGTTTTCTGTTTTAGTTAGTATTTAAATGTCTTAGAAGGTAGAGATTAATATCACACCTGCACACTAAAGTGAGACCTTCTTTGTTTGGAAGGTGCATTCTCAGAGTCTAGAGGTTGAGAATACGGTCTTTTAATCCAGGGGGAACTGAGTTTGAGTCCCCACTTGCCTACTTCCTAAGTGGTGGTGGGCAAACTCTCTGAACTGCAGCTTCCTTGTCTGTAAAATGGAGACAATGAAACTTTTATCTCTAGTTTTCTATGAGGCTTAAATAAAACACATCAAGCACTTAGCATAGAGTCTATCATTTATTCAATCTTCAGTAAATAGTTCTTATACTATCATTGTTACTTTAAGTCTTTCTTTCCGTCATGGCATCACAGGACAAAATTTTCCAGAGTAAGTGAAGTCCATGTGGCAGGTCATAAGAAAACTAATTGCAGGAGGATATCCTCTGTTCTCCCTCCCTCTCTCTCTCTGTGTCTGAAGAACAAGAAAAGGATCCAGCAACAAAAAGCCAAAAATAAAAAACAAAAGCAACAGGGACTGGAATATTCAAATAAAGAATCACAGGAAATCACTGTATTTAGATTAGGAAATACCAAATAAAGAAACTTCTTATAGTAAAATATAGTAAGATTTACTGTGGTGACATTTTCTTCTTATTTGGAATGCTCTGCATACCATGAGTATATCCATGACACTCACTACATGCGTGGTATTCCAAATGAAAAGGCAAGTCAGAAAAACACCTGATGATGGAAGCTGTGTCCCATTTGGTTTTCTTTTCAAAGCAAAGTATGAGGTAGGCCACTATTTGTATACTGTAAAAATTATATAAATACACTTCTGAATTATGAATAATTTAACAAAATAGACATACTTTTTAAGGGTTTCTCTGAGGTTTTTAAATCTTCCTTCAGACGAAACAGTCTTCTGAAGCTTGTCCATTAGAGCTTTTGTCTAGAAGGAAACAAATAACTTAGTATGTCATGAAAATACCCCTATGGTTTGATAAGGTTGTGAGTTACCGAAAGTTGCTCAATTCTCTTCTACAGCGGCAAGTATGATGACATGATATGATTTTCAAAGTATGGAGATGTACTTAAATTTCACTTGTTAAAAAAGAACATGGGACAATACTAACTCTTTTTAAAAAAATTAATACTAATTTTTTTAATACATTTAAAAGAGAGAAAATGTATAGAAAAGAAAAATTGTAATGCATGGGAAACTTAGGAACTTAAAGACCTAAAAAGAACATACCACATAGGGGATCTTAAAGAGAGGTCCTGTGTCAGGGGGTTTTCATGATGAATCTTTCTGACTGTTAATTTCCAAGTCATCCAAGCACATATTATATTGCTTGGCTGCGGATTGATCAATACCCTCTAGTCCAAATCCTTTGTGTTCATCTTCATCAATTTATTAGAAAAGAATAATTAGTATTTACCAAGAAATACAGTTGCTGATGACATTGGTCTAAAGTTTCTTCTAGAGAAATGGAGAATGGTAGGGTGAGCCTTGGAGATAAAGACTCACTCCTGGTATTACCCACATCCAGGCAGCTTGGTTGTGAGAAGCATCTGGAATGAAGCTGAGAGTGAGGCTCCTCAGACAACTCTGTCTCAGTCTAGAGAGGAGCTTCAAGGCACCATGAGAGCTTCCAGAGTGACTCCAACGGCTACCTTCCCATCCTGGTTCCTGAGGGCTCTGGGAAAAGACAGCCAGCATGGCTTGAACAGGGATGGAGGGTTGTGGGGGTTGGCCAGGGCTCCTGCCTGGTCCCTGGCTGGCCTTCCCTCAAAGAAGCTGCAGAAATAACTGTCCTATAGCCACAGACCAAATTTGGTGGGCTTCAGAGAACATACTCTACCAGGCCTTTTGGATGTTTCCCAGACTAGACTCAGTTCTGCAGAAAAGACAGCTACACAGCTGGTGATATTAACAAAAGCATCTGAAGCAGGGCATTTCTGCGACCAGGCCCTGCCTATGACAGGTCTGAGGCACTGGGTCCTTGAGTATGGCCCATTATTCACAAGAAAGCTGCTTTGAGTGATCTATATATGTGACTGAAATGGTAGCTTCTATTTAATGTCTCTACAGGTAATATATTCAAATTTTAAAAAATAATTTCAACACCTGCCTTATCATCTCTATTCCATAGTCAGTTCAGTTATTCCTAACCTTGCATCCTGCCAAAGAAATGAAGATTGCTTAAGTTAACCACAGTGAAGGCCTAAAGAAGATTTAACAAGGTGCCAACTTCAGAGGAAAAAAGAAACAGAATGCAGAAAAGAATAGGCAGAGGAGTGACCTGCTGACCCTGATGAAGTGTGGCATGTATGACAAGAGAATAGGCTCTTTGCATCCAGTGCCCAATGGCTGAGGCAACCGCTGCCTTTGGTTCAGTTCAGTTCAGTTCAGTCGCTCAGTCGTGTCTGACTCTTTGTGACCCCATGAATCGAGCACGCCAGGCCTCCTTGTCCATCACAAACTCCCAGAGTTCACTCAAACTCATGTCCATCGAGTCGGTGATGCCATCCAGCCATCTCATCCTCTGTCGTCCCCTTCTCCTCCTGCCCCCAATCCCTCCCAGCATCAGAGTCTTTTCCAATGAGTCAACTCTACACATGAGGTGACCCAGCCATGACAAAGGCATCAGTGTCCAGGTTTTGGATTCTGATATAGCTTTTTGAAGTCTATTTTAAAAATAGTATTCCAATACCAATTTGTCATAAAATCTCTCAAAAACTAGGAAGAGAGGGTAGCTTCCTCAACTTTATAAAAAAGCATTTACAAAAAAACATATAGTTAATATTGTCCTTAATGGTGAAAAACTGAAAGCTTTCACCCCAAGGTCGAGAATACTAATGAATATTCTATCTTACTATCATATTCAACATAGCATTGGAAAGTCTAGCCAGAGCAAGAAGGCAAGAAAAGGAAATAAAAGGCATATAAATTGGAAATAAACAACTGACATAACTGCCTATGTAGAAAATCCCACGGAATCTATAGAAAAGTCCCAAGGAATAACAGTGAGTTCAGCAACATTACAGATATAAGAACAGAGGAAAATCAATTACATTTGTATATATTAACAATGAATACATGGAAACCCAAGTTAAAACCACAATTACATTTAAAATATCTCCAATGAAAATGAAATATTTAGGCATAAATCTAATGAAATATATACAGGACTTATACGTTGGAGATTTCAAATGTTGATTTAAGAATTCAAAGAAAATCTAAAGACTATTGAGAAAAATTGTGTTTATGGACTGGAAGAGTCAATATAGTAAAGATGTCAATTCTCCCCAAATTGACTGATTTAATGGAAGGACTGATGCTGAAGCTGAAACTCCAATACTTTGGCCACCTCATGCGAAGAGTTGACTCATTGGAAAAGACTGATGCTGGGAGGGATTGGGGGCAGGAGGAGAAGGGGACGACAGAGGATGAGATGGCTGGATGGCATCACCGACTCAAAGGACATGAGTTTGGATGGACTCTAGGAGTTTGTGATGGACAGGGAAGCCTGGCGTGCTGCGATTCATGGGGTCACAAAGAGTCGGACACTACTGAGTGACTCTGAACTGAACTGAACTGAATGGAATTCCAATGGAAATCTCAGCAAAGTTTTTAAGACACAGTTTTTATTCTAAAATGTATATGAAGGTCACAGCATCTAGGGTAGCTAAAATTTTGAAAGAGAAGAATAAAGTGAGAGAAGTCTAGAAAGAACTCAAATCTCAAAGATAAAAAAACCCAAAGAACCTAATTAAAAACGGATCTGAAAACATGAACAGACATTTTGCTGAAGATGCAAACAAGCACGTGAAAAGATGTTTACCATTATTAGCTGTTAGCAAATGCAAATTAAAACAGTGATGAAATATCAAAACAGCTAAAATTAAAAACAGTGACAGCACCAAGTGCTGACAAGAATGTAGAGAAACTGGTTCATTCATACCTTCTTGAGAGGAATGTAAAATGGTACAACCTCGCTAGAAAAGACTCTGGCAGTTTCTTATGAAACTTAATGCACAATTACCATATGATCTAGCGACTGCACTCTATGGCATTTATCCTAGAGAAATGAAACGTTATAGTCACACAAAACCTATACATGAATATTCACAGCAGCTTCATTTGTAATAAAATGAAAGTGAAGTCGCTCAGTCGTGTCCAACTCTTGCAACCCCATGGACTGTAGCCTATCAGGCTCCTCTGTCCATGGGGTTTTCCAGGCAAGAGTGCTGGAGTGGGTTGCCACTGCCTTCTCCAGGGGATCTTCCCGACCCAGGAATCGAACCCAGGTCTCCCACATTGCAGGCAGACGCTTTACCGTCTGAGCCACCAGGGAAGCCTCATTTGTAATGTTATACTAAGTCACTTCAGTTGTCTCCAACTCTGTGCGACCCCATAGACGGCAGCCCACCAGGCTCCCTCGTCCCTGGGATTCTCTAGGCAAGAACACTGGAGTGGGTTGCCATTTCCTTCTCCAATGCATGAAAGTGAAAAGTGAAAGTGAAGTCGCTCAGTCGTGTCCGACTCTTAGCGACCCCATGGACTGCAGCCCTCCAGGCTCCTCCGTCCATGGGATTTTCCAGGCAGGAGTACTGGAGTGGGGTGCCATTGCATTTGTAATAGCTAAAACTAAAAACAACCCAGATGTTCTTCAAGGGGTGAATGGTTAAACCAAATAAGGAACTAAGTACTGATATGTGTAAAACTTGAACAGATCGCAAAGGAGTTACGCTGAATTAAAAAAAAGGCAATCTCAAAATGTCATATACTATATGATTCCATTTATATAACATTTTTGAAATGACAAAATTATAGAGATGGAAAACAGATCTGTGGTTGCCAGGAGTTAGGGAGCAAGAGGGAGGAAGGTGGTTGTGGCTATAAAAGGGTGGCAGGAGGTATCCTGGTGATAGAACTGTTCAATCTCTTGACTGTAGTGAATCTACCCCTGTAATAAAGGCACGTAAAACTAAACACACACATGTACACACACGCGTGAGTACAGGTGGAACAAATGAAGTCTGAATAAGGCTGGTGGATGGTACCAACGGTTAAGTTTGCAGTTGTGATACTGTCTATAGTTACACAAGATGTAACCATTGCGGACACTGGGTGGAGGGTGGAGGGGATTTCTACTACTTCTTACAATTGCATATGAACCTAAAAAGATCTCAACATTAAAAGTTTTTTTTTTAAAGAGTTTTTAAAAAAGCTGTGGATATTATTTGCAAGGCTTTTTTCATAGAAGAAGAGTCTGCTAGTTCTAGGGGCCAAATTTGAGATTCTCAAAGCACTCCATTTTTACTAAGGAATGGTGGGGAAGGGAATAAAAGATATAGCTTAGGCTTGGTTTCTTGCTATACAGGGAGGAATTTAAAAGGCTTGGAGAGAGAAAGGAAGATAGAATAGAGTAAGAAGTGGTGTCTCTGAGAGGGGACTGAACTCTCAGGAGCAACAGAAACCAGATAGTTTTGAGGAAATGTCACAGAATATATGCTCTTCTTCCTGCCTGAAACCCTGGAGGTGGGCGCCCTGAAGACGCCCCTCACCAACTCTAGGCAACCACAATTAGGTGGGCATAGTGGTCTGTGGAAGAAGGATATGCAGAGAGGCCCTGGCAAGACACTCCTAGCCTCTGATACCCACAGAACACAGAGGAGCCTAGAAAATTCCCCCAACACCCTTTGAGAGGGTCAAACAAGTTATTTATTAATTGTAAAGAAGAGTTAGCCTGCCCACCAGGGATCAGCAAGGGGAAGGGCAGCCTGTAGTAGAGGTGATACACACCCCACCTCAGAGAATCAGCAGCGCCAGTGAGAGCTGAGGTGAGATCAGCCAAGCTCCCTGGGTACAATAACCACACTATGCTCCTGATGGGGTAGGCTTGCCATCCGAACACCAGGCACGGGCAATTCACAGTGGCTTGTACCCAACAGGAAACCAGCGGGGGCACACAGCCTCCCACGAGCCCAGAGAAGCCCTCCCCAACACCCGACATCCACGGACACCATGGCGAAGACCAGGAGGAAAATGGTGATGTCACTCGAATCTTCAAATTATCTGAATGAAAGCAAAAAGCATGAGCAAGCTGAGCCAAATTAAGAGAAAATTAAGAAAGTTATATCCCTTCACATCCATGTCATTATGCAACAACCTGACTACAAGAATAACAAATGAAAAGGTGAACACACAGGCCCTCGGTCCCTGGTCTCTGGCCCTAAGGTACTTGTACCTTTACTTTGAGGGACGAAGAATGGATCCAGAGACATCACTGTGCTCACCCGGAGTCAACGTGCCCTCCCTAAACAATTCAGTGAACAGCTCCTAACTGTCAACCACAGTGTCTGAAGATGTCCCCAAACACGTTATAATGAATATTTTGGTTTGTATTTCCCCTCCTTGAATTAACCATTTAGAAACGCGCATGAGAGGAATCAATTACGTGGTAAGAACACAGTAATCACCCATGTTGGCACTTTCTTTGCCAATGGAGCTGCTCGTTTCAGCTAATTATTTCCTAATCAGTAATATTTATCTTGGCGCTGGTCTCCCAGACTCTCCTCCTCCGGCGGCGGGAGGTGCCGCCCGCCGGCGCTCACCTGCTTGGACACCTTGGCCCAGGTCTTCTTCAGCCGGTAGATGGCACTTCTGTTTAAGGCTGAGGTGATCTCCAGCACGCCGTTGTAGTTGTGCAGGCACCGGCAGATGTCCGCCACCGCCACCCACTTCTCGATGGTGTTGGCTCGGGAGGTGACATCCGCGTAATTCATGATCTGGGAGGCCACCAGGTTACTCATCTGAGACAACGGAAAAGCCGAGAGAAGCCAGCTAAGAGCCAAAGCCATTCATGCAGGGACAGTACCCGAATCACCTACAGCAACGTCAGGAAATCGAGGGGCAAGGGATGCGAGGTCACGGTTCATCTTTGTTTCTGAGTGGCTTAACTGAGTTTTATTTTTTCAATGAAAGGTATTAATGTATAAGTGTTTATTAATGTATATTTTCCTCAGGAGGAGGTACGACAGAATTTGCCCTGAGTGAACTGACAAGTACGTATTTGTGATTTCTCCTTTGGGACATGGTCCGTTGTAGATCCAGATTCTGAAGAGACTAAAGTTTGTAATAATAACATTATTATTATTAACATTATTAACAGTAATCATGCTCATTCTGAGAGTGAAGAAAGGAACTGTTTGGGATAATCTTGATGGGGGAAGAGGTGATTTTTGTTAATCAGTAATTTTGATGAAGAAGTCATTTCCAAAAATTATTGAAAGAAAGGCATAGGATGAGCTATTCCCCTGAGGAATGGCAGCCTTTGCAGATCAGAGGTTTCAATTCTTGGGGCCTCTCCCCATGTTCCCTGGGTCCCAACAACGTGGGGATAGTCACTCTAGAAACCTCAACCATCACAGAGAAAGAAAACACGTTTCCCTCCAATCAAATCAAATTCTAACCTACCAACTCTCAAACCAGAAACGCTTCGTGCAGGGGAAGAGAACATTTTCACCTTCTTGCTGATTTTTGTTTTCCACCAGCAGTGAAAGGGACCTACAGTTTCAAAGCTAAGTGCTATAACTCTAATAGTTAAGTGCAAGTGCAAGTTGCTCAATTGTGTCTGCGACACAATGGACTTTGCGACCCCATGGACTTTATAGTCTATGGAATTCTCCAGGCCAGACTACTGGAGTGGGTAGCCTTTCCCTTCTCCAGGGGATTTTCCCACCCTCGGGATTGAACCCAGGTCTCCTGCATTGCAGGTGGATTCTTTACCAGCTGAGCCACAAGGGAAGCCCAAGAATACTGGAGTGGGTTAGCCTATCCCTTCTCCAGTGGATCTTCCCGACCTGGGAATCAAACCAGGGTCTCCTGCATTGCAGGCGAATTCTTTACCAACTGAGCTATTAGGGAATCCCCTATTAGTTAAAGCCAAGAGAAAAAAGAGGCACCTTAAGGTGCTTAAGACTTAGAAAATGGAAAGGAAAAGGATAGAATTGGATTGATAACTAACAAGAGGAATAAAAGATCCATAATCTCCTATCCATACACTAAATCTGATGAGTACACCCATTCTTTGATAATTCCATAGGTATTTTAGGTGATGGGCTTCGCAGGTGGCTCAGTGAACTAAAAAAAAAAAAAATCCATCTGCCAAAAGAGGAGATGCAGATTCAATCCTGGGTTGGGAGAATCCCCTGGAGAGGGGAATGGCAACCCACTCCAGTATTCTTGCCTGAGAGATCCCATGGACAGAGGAGCCTGGTGGGCTACAGTCCTTGGGGTTGCAGAGAGTCAGAGACATGACTGAGCCCAAACACGAGCATCTTAGGTCACAGGGCCTCCACGTGTGCATATTCATTGATAAGTTATTTTGTAATGAGCACCTAAGGACTAGGCATTCTTTTAGGTTGTGAGAACAGGAAAAACAAATAAATCAGTCTCCCTGACCTTAGGGTGCTGGGCCTGGTTAGGCCTGGTTAGGAGGGAAGGTGAGGGGAAGTCAGACAGACTCAAGTAAATATCACACAGTGAGATGCAAAGCTAAGGGTGGGGGTGGGGGCAGCTTGAGAATTGGAGGCAGCGTGGGACAGATGCTGGCTTCTGGAAACAGGTCACGCCCGCCCTGGCCCTGAACCCTGAAGGAGGAGTAGGAGGAGCCACTGTCTCCCATCCGAGCATCTGCAAAGAGACAGGGAGAGAAGGTGTGGTGGCATGGGGGACCTGGCCGGACAGTTGTGTGAGGAGCTCGGGGGACCGTGAGAGACAAGGACGACAGGTGGGCGGGCTCCTGCAGGCCGGGCTGAGAAGCTGCGGCCAAATCAAGAAGACGAGAGGAAAGGCCATGGACAAAATGTCATCACAGATAGGACTACAATTCGATGGGCCTTAGAAGTTATTTCTGTGACACTGTGTGAAGAAAGGGTTGGGTGGCAGCGAGATGGCGTGGGGGTGGGGATTGGTGAGTTAGGAGCTCATGGAGAAGAGAATGAAAGGCCAGATCAAGGTTATGGCCATGGGAAAGGAGGGGAAAGAAGGGTCTGAGACATGGGTAGACTTAGGGCTCACTGGTATCCTGAGGGGTGAGCAGGGTGGGGAACACCCCAAGGTTGAGTGAGTGAGTGGCTGGCAGGGCCATAACCCATGACCAAGGATACAGAATAAGATGAAAAAGTGGGTTTGGCAGGTCTGGGAAGGGCTGGTGATGAGTTCTACGTGCAATCTGGACACAGTGGCCAATCAAGTTATTTTAAGTAGAGACTTGTGGGTCTGGAGCCTGGCACACACAGTCTGGGACCCACAATCTGAACCTCTGATTTAAGAGGCATTACATCCCAAGTGTATGTACAACACAGGCAAAAAAAAAAAAGGTTTATGGTCCACAGCAGGGCCTCTGTTTCTCAGAGAGTGATCCAAACCGGGCATGTGTCCTATCCTTTAGGAAGCAGCTGCATTGATGCTTATTATGTGATAACATCTAATACACATGTACCCTCAGAAAACAGAAAAACTGTACTGAGAATTTGCACGGTTTTGTATTTTGATTCTGAATCATTTACTAATTTACCTACAGGGTCCCTGGCAGTCTTTTTTTTTTTTTTTTTAAATTATCATTATCCCTTTTACTATAGTTTAGTAGAATTGACACGGTAGCCTTCCCTTTGCCCGCATAGACCTGAAGATACTCCAACACCTGTGGTTCTTCCACGGGACTAAGACCATTAGAACAGCACCAACAGGTAGTTGGAGGGTATAAAAGCAACTCCACCTTACTGCTGCAGAAGAATAGAGGAGATGAACCGACAGCTGGTAACCACTGCACACAGCCTCAGAAGCACTGTGATTATGCTCAAAGAGGTCCCTTCCCACCCTGGAATGTACTGAACTGATCGTTCAGTAATAATGAAGAAGAGCTGTACCAAAACAGCCTTACTATCACCAGCACCACCAGGGGCCTGTGACAAAGTGCAGTCAGAATTAGTCGATCTATGACCATGAAGTAATGATGACCATGATAAAAATAACAGCAACGACCTATGCTTGAGAGTCCCTTGGGCTCCAAAGAGATGAAACCAGTCAATCCTAAAGGAAATCAACCCCAAATATTCATTGGAAGGACTGATGCTGAAGCTGAAGCTCCAGTACTTTGGGCACTTGATGTAAAGAGCTGATTCATCGGAAAGGACCCTGATGCTGGGAAAGATTGAGGGCAGGAAGAGAAGCAGGTGGGAGAGGAGGTGATGGTTGAATGGCATCACTGACTCAGTGGACATGAATTTGAGCAAATTCTGGGAGATACTGGAGGACAGAGAGCCTGGAAGGGTACAGTTCATGAGGTCACAAAGAGTTGGACACAACTCAGCAACTGAGCAACACCACCTATGCATCACTAAGCATTCATGGGATGTGTGTACCATCAAAGTGAACCTCTTAGGACTGAAAGGTAACTGGAAGTTATCACATCACTGTGAACTCATAGAAGAGATTAAAGCTTATTTTTTAACATTCCGTCAATTTTGTTGAAGTGAGTGGCAGACTTCCTTTAATTTAGAGAAGGAGTCTGAAGACCCTGATACTCATCTTCCTATAACACTCCCGCCCAAGGTTTCATTGTTATGGTTACTCACATCATTGAAGTGTTGGCTGGTTTTCATAATGTACGGTGTTCTTTCATTTTTATCCAGCTTCATCCACCCCTGCCCAAGAAATTCTCTGAAAGTTCAAAGCAAAACACAAAATCAATTAAGTTTTTTAAGGATATCTAGGGTCCTGAATAACTATTATGAATATTATATAAATTAAACTTGACACTGCTCAACTGCTGCTGCTTCATCTCAGATGAATTTTAGCCCAATTCTACTGTTTCACCACTGGATGCCAAAAAGAAAGAGATTTTTCGGTTTTCAGCTTTCTCTTATAAATGTTTGGAGTGAGTGAGTGATAGTCAGTCGTGTCCAACTCTTTGCAACTTCATGGACTGTAGCCCGCCAGGCTCCTCTGTCCATGGGATTCTCCAGGCAAGAATGCTGGAGTGGGTTGCCATTTCCTTCTCCAGGGATAAGTGTTTGCAACTGTGTCCTTATTAGGATCATAATAAAGGCTTCTCTGAAATTGGAAAACAAAGACAAGAGGAATAAAGAGGCTAAGTACTAACTCAGAAACCAAGACCATTTCCCCTGGATCAGCTTAAAAAATCTTAAGGCTTAGCAGAAGGCTCAAAAAATTCATCACTACCAAAAATATTAATCAGCAACAGCATGTTTTCCTCCACTTTGTTCTGACATTCTCCAGGAGAATGTCAATTCCACAGGCAGGGACTTTCCTTTGCTCTCCCCAGAGCCCAGAACAGTCCACGTGGGAAGGGCTAAAAGAACAAACACCAGTGTTAGCACTTTGCAGCCTGGTCATTTGAGGAAGGCAGTTATGGCAGGGGGAGCTCAGCCTGGTGGAAAGTCTGTCTTCGAAATAACATTCCCGCTCCTTCATTTCATTCATGAGCAGGTCCCGGGATCACAGCAAGCAAGGGACAATCAAGCTGGAGCATACAGGAATTATTTTGTCAAGGCACTACCAAAAATAACTTAAAAAGAAATTACTCTGACACATTCTCAATCCAGAAATGTTGACTGAGTCCCTAGGCAACGACCTTTGTCCCGTGATGTAGACGGTACTACTGTTCCCGTCCTGCAAGGCCGTTGTATACAAGATGTGCTAACTCCATGGAGGAAAATAACTGGTACATGTTCACAGCAGCACAGAGGGGACAGGAGGAGAGGTGAGATGCATCCCAGGAAGAGACCACAACACAGTCAACCACAAAGGTCCAGGCTTTGCTCTTTCTCCTCCTCCATAGAGGTCATGCCCCGTCCCTCCTGAATCCTCATTGCACAGAAGGGTCGTCAGGAGGAAGGCGAAGAGGCTCCTAACTCAAGTCATCAAATAGTTAATGGGTTCATTTGTTCGGCCATGGGGCCACATTCCTTTTTTTAAATGGCAGATGCTATTTAATTATTTTTATTGGGGTATAGTTGCTTCACGATGTGTTAGTTTCTGCTGTACAACGTAAGTGAATACGTATATTCAGCTGTATGTATACATACAAGCCCGCCCTCCGGGACCCCCTCCCCACCCACCCCACCCCTCTAGGTCATCACCGAGCACTTAACTGAGCTCCCTGTGCTATACAGCAGGTTCCCCTAGCTCTCTGTTATACACATGGCAGAACATATGTCAGTCCCAATCTCCCAGTTCATCCCCCTCCCCTCTGGGTCCACGTCTGTTCTCCGTACCTGCGTCTCTATCTCTACCCCCCAAATAAGTTCACCTGTACCATTTTCCTAGATTCCACATATATGCATTAATATATGATATCTGTCTTTCTCTTCCTGACTTACTTCACCCTGTCACGGATAGGTCTACAAGTGCTGAAAGAGGAGGCAGGAAATAAGACAAACGCATTACAGAAAAGTCTGCAGGAGCATCGCTAGCCCTGCTCTTTATGCCCCTTTGACCTATGACCCCCCATGCTGCTACGCCAGAGCCTCCATCATCACGGGTGCCCCCTGCTCTACACACGACACGGACCTCCCTTAGACCTCTTGCTCGGCCCCTTCCTTGCCTTCCATTCAGCTAGGACTTCACAGAGGATTTGGGCCAACAGCTGTTATTTGTCCAAACAGAGGCTCTGTGTGTGGACCTGCTGGAGGACTGCTGGAGGCGGGCGGCTGAAAGAGCCACCATCCTCTATACATGAGGCAATGATGCTTGTTATGTGACAGCATCCACTTGCCACATACACACTCCACATGCACTCTATGCCAAGCACTGTCCTGGGAATCTGTCTTGCTGTGGAGTTGCCACAGTCAGCAGTACTTGAAGATTTATGGATGTGGCTGAAGAACTGCAGCGGAATTTACAGCATTGACCCAACATCCATGTTTCTCAAAGTATAGTCCTGGACCACACAGAATTACCTGGAATTCCCATTGAAAATGAAGTTTCTTGGGCCTCAGACCTACCAGAATCAGAATCTCTGAGGGAAGCACCTAGGAATGTACATTTTTTAACAAGTCTCCTGAATGACTTTAGGCACCATGAAGTCTGAGAACAACTGTTACAGCTGCATGAAGGTTTCTATAACATTAGGATGTGAGTGGTCAGAGAAACTCACATTCTATGTTTAACTGCAGTACATACAGAAGCACAACAGTGACCATCTTGAGAGTTTCCAATATTTCTGTATCAATATTTTCAACATAAACTGGAACCCAAAGACATTCAAGTGGGTCCAAACCATCATAAGATGAAAAGCCACAGCTCTGTGCACACACGTGGGGTTGCAGCAGGGTGGGGGTGGGGGGCGCTGCGGCCGTGGGCGCACACTCACTCGTAGGGAATGCTTCTGAAAACGATGTGGTCCAGGAGGGTTATCTGCTCAGCCAGCTCCATGGCCGACAAGGTCTCGAAGCACTCGGCCTTTGGACAGTCCGTCTGCAAGAGATGAGGACAGGGAATGGCACACACCTCGAAGCCAGGTACCCGTCAGCTCACTGCAGTTGCTGGAGTACAAAGTCCACCCCGGATTCCAGCTCTGAAGAAAATGGTGGAGCGCTCAGAGATATCAGGCAGCATTAACATCATGGACCATGATGTTAAACGCTGAGCCAAATCTGGTCCCTTTCACACAGTTTCAGGGATAGAACATATAGTCCGGACCCCAGTTACCAGCTGTGGGCACAGTGCCTGCCTTTTCGAGGTTAAGTCTCACACATAATTAATTGTGCAGGATAAGACTATGGCTCAACTTACCAGCTGAATTATATCCTCTAGTTTTAGGTGGATGTCATCTTGATCATCTTGTGAAAGGGCCCTAAAAAAAGTCAAAATATCCTCCATGAAAAGAACATAGACAGGCCAGGAATGAAACGACAAAAATGCAGTTCAGTTTCCCCCAGGGTGGAAAGTCAGAGGGTTTGGGTCTACGAGACTGTAGGGACTTGAGTTGAAGACATGGGGTCCAGAAAACAGAAGAATGCACATGTTAAAGGCAGAAGAAGATCATCACGAGAGCTGACTTATAACAAGGAGTCAGCCCGTTGTACACAAAAGTGCTGTGTTAGTCACTCAGTCGTGTCCGACTATGGGACCCCATAGATGACGCCAGGCTCCTGTCCATGAAATTCTCCAGGCTAGAATACTGGAGTGGGTAGCCATTCCCATCTCCAGAGCATCTTCCCAATTCAGGAATTGAATCCGGGTCCCTTGTACTAAAGGCAGATTCTTTACCATCCGAGCCACGAGGGAAGCCCAAGGTTGTAAGTAAAACACCCACCGTGAGAGCGAAGCAGAGGGTGACCTGGGGCTTTGCCTTACTGAGAGGACCTGCGCCAGGAATCCGGGCACCCTGCACTGCTGGCAGTCAGGGTTTCTAACAGGCTGAGTGCTCCGTCCACACTCCTCCAGCCCCTGCCCTGTACCCCCCGACCCCCACACCGCTGGTGCTGAGGCAGAAGATGCAGAGCTGCCCCCTCCCCAGGCACAGGCAGACCAGAAGCTCAGGAGAGTTCCAAGTATCAAGAGTTTGAACAATGCCAGGCAAAGACCAGCAGGTAAACTCTTCCCTGTTGCTTCCCAGTTGGGCTTTCCCAAGACACGTTTGGTCTTGTATCCATCCCCACACTTGGTGTTATTCAGCTGTCAGCCAATATATTTTTGATCAGTGACAAATGAATTAAAAGAATTCCTAAGTTAAGGCAGGTGCTGGTTTCAGAGTGAGAGTGATACTTCATGTCCGATAGGAGTTCAGAGTCCAGGGTTATTTAATCCTGATTATATAACTTTTATCTGGGCCAAACACTTTAGGTGTCCTAAAATGAAGGCACAATCATGTGTTAAAAGTATTAAAAAAATTTAAACACTGCCCAACTGTGTAGCCTGTCTGTTGGAGGATGCTAGTTTTAAAAAGCAACAATGATGTGATATTCTGTTGTGTTCTGAATGGATTAAAACAAAACTATCCCCTTAAAAATACAAAATCAACTGAGGTGGGTAACTGTATGCCCATTATGTGCTAGGAACATGCTAACCATCTGACACACACTGTCTCCTGTATCATAAAAAATCGCTTTAAGTAAAGCTTTATTATATCCATTTTATAGATGAGGAAACAAAAGCTCAATGAAATGGACTAACTGGCCCAGGGTTTGGTTCAGTTTGCTTCCCTGTTGCTCTTGCTTGTCATGAGCAGGCTTATGAAAGGCACTGCTTCCAGAGTCCAGCATAGAACACACACCGAAAAAGGTCAGTTCCCTTTCCTCTGTCTTCCTTCTCTCCAACAAAAGCTCTAGGCTTCATTTTGATATTTGGCAAAACTAATACAATTATGTAAAGTTTAAAAATAAAATAAAATTAAAAAAAAACAAACAAAAAAAAGCTCTAGGCTATTTACAAGGGAGCAGAATCCTCCCAGCTCATAGGAGTGGCAATCCTCTTGCCTGCAATTAGCCATATCATTTGTGAGAAGAAAAAGTCACCGTATGCTAAGGGGCAGATGAAGGTGAGGAAAAAATAAGTAAACACAACTCCTTCTCCAAAAACTGTTACCTCACACTTAAGGGTCAGACACAGGGGGAAAGCTCTTTCCCAAAGTGCATGTCATTCTTTCTACTGTAGCCTAGGTTCCTGGAGAGAGATCAGTGGCCACATAACTATGTGTCGCTGTGGAAAAGATCTTTTTTATGAGGTTGGGCAATATTCTTTACTTGGAAAGAAATGGTCCAGAAGTTATTTCACTTCTTTCAAATGTTCCTTTCCTCAGTGATCTTACTCTAATGTTCCAAGCTATGTCTGGTCCCATTAAGTTACCTAATATTTCTCTCTTCAAAAGAATCTCTGCTCTATAGATCAAAATAAAGGCTATCTCTTTCAAAAGGGCCCCTTAGAACAAAAGCTCTTAACCCTAGAGTATCACTAAATAATCTCTAAGGGTCCATAAACCTTTTTGAAATGACATACAAATGTGTGCATATATTCATGCATTTCTTTTTTGGGGGAGGATATGGCTTCCATTATATTCTTTTGGGGAATCTGTGATCCCCAACAAGATGAAAGATAACCATAGAAATGTATGCTGTTGCTGCTGCTGCTAAGTCACTTCAGTCATGTCCGACTCTGTGCGACCCCATAGACGGCAGCCCACCAGGCTCCCCCGTTCCTGGGATTCTCCAGGCAAGAACACTGGAGTGGGTTGCCATTTCCTTCTCCAATGCGTGGAAGTGAAGTCGCTCAGTCGTGTCCCACTCTTAGCGACCCCATGGACTGCAGCCTACCAAGCTCCTCCATCCACGGGATTTTCCAGGCAAGAGTACTGGAGTGGGGTGCCATTGCCTTCTCCAATAGAAATGTATACTCTGCCATAAAACAGCATGTGACGTTGCTGTTTTACAAAAGATTTTTGTGTTATCATTAAGGAACCAGCCCCAGAATTTGATGCCCACCCATGAATTCATCAGTGATGGCAAGTTTTGAATTCTTAAGGTACATGTGAACCAAGGAAATAGCTCAAAACAATGTAGAAATGTGTTTAATAAGTGAGGATGATCCAGCTGTCAAAAAACACTTTACACCAAAATTAGAAGTGACTATAAAGTAAAAAACTTAATGGATGATTATCTTTGAAGACATTCTCAAGCCAGGAGGTAAACAGACTCTATCTAGTAAGAGAGGTAACCCCTGACAACCATTTGGAATAGGGGCAAGATGTCATTTTGGTGTAAAAGTTCTAATGGGTCTGAACAAAATAAATGCTATACATAAACACCCACACGTAAAATACTCTTTTTCTGAAACATATAAACCACCACATGTGAGTACCTTAGCTTGATGTAAAAGTTTCACAGAAACACAGTCTCCTGAATTTCCTTTGATTCTGGTAAACTGATTCAATGAAACCAAGGAAACCATTTATCCTGGCCTGTTCATTTGAATATCTGGTTTACTGTATGAAACAATTTGAATAAAGTAGTTCTTCTTCAAAAAAGTCTGATACTACTAGGGTCGGTGTGAGGTTTGTGGGTCCCCTTGTCATGACTGAAGCCATTCCAGTTGACCATCCAGGAAGTCAATCATTGCTTCTTTTCATTCAGTGGCATGCTAGTTGTCTACAAAAAACTGTACTACATAGATTCAGAAGCCAGCTAATCAGACAACATTGGAGGAATATGAAAGTCTTCAGCAGAGGTTTTTATGCACAATCAGGGCCATAACACTACTGATGCCAATCAAGCTTCTTCATCATAAAGTAACCCCCATGACACTGTGTGAGGTGGGGATGGTTTGTCACAGAAAGTTTTCACTGTACTGTATTAATGTATCATGCATTTAAATACATGTGTCATGGCTCACTGTTATATGACTTGAATACATATAAATCTTTAATATCAGGACTTTTTTTTTTTTTTTTTACCTTTCCCAATCCTAACATATTCACTGGGAGGTATGTTCAGAAAAGTTCCTGTCGGATGTGAAGGCTTCCCTAACTCTGTCCAGTTCCAATAGAGGATGGATTTGCTTAGTCTTCTGACTACTTTGGAGTTTGATGAGTACTCCGGGATCCTGGGTTTCTATCATGCAGTATGATCATTTTAATATTTGTGGACCTATAATGCAATACCAGGGGGGAAAAAACCTAAGAGGAAGTGGGATTATGCAAGTTTTACAGCTAGAAAATTTCCCCTTCAAATGCAGAAATCATGTAGTCTTAAAAACAGAGTCAAGAGCACCGGCCTCTGCCCTTGAAGCGTTCCACACCCTCTGGGCTGCTTGCTTGCTGCTGTGACTGGATGCCTGGGTCCGTGGCATGGCCTGCCTCAGACTGCTCCTCCCCACCTTGTGAATGGGTTAATCTCATGTTGCTACTGGGACCTACCAGACCACCTCATCCTTCCCATGCTTTCTCAGGCATGACTTTCCTTCCTCCCAGGCTTCCTTGAGCCCATTGCTATCCATGCTCTGACACATTTTTTAAAGGCAGCTGTCCATAAATGAAATGAAATGTTTATTACTAAATTCTCTCGGTTTCAGCTGAAAGTAATTCCCTGTTTATTTTCAAATTAAGAAATGAACAGGAAAATCTTCACACTTTTCAGAGTTGTTAAATAATCCTTTTGCTTTCTGTTTCTTTCTCCTATACCCCACACTTTTTTTTTCATAAAGAGATTCCATGAACGATAACATTCCTTCAATTGATGGTTCTATCAAGGTCTTACTTCCTACTATGCTTTCTAATTATTCTGATATGATTTTTAAAAACATAAATTTCACACACATAAGTATTTGATACGGAAAATTATCAAAAACCCTAAAAACAAATCTATGATGTATTCCTCCTATAATCACAATCTCATGTGCTGGGGCTGCTGCTGCTGCTGTTGCTAAGTTGCTTCAGTCGTGTCCGACTCTGTGCAACCCCATAGACAGAAGCCCACCAGGCTCCCCCGTTCCTGGGATTCTCTAGGCAAGAGCACTGGAGTGGGTTGCCATTTCCTTCTCCAATACATGAAAGTGAAAAGTGAAAGGGAGGTCGCTCAGTCGTCTCCGACTCCTACCGACCCCATGGACTATACAGCCTACCAGGCTCCTCCATCCATGGGATTTTCCAGGGATCCTCAAACATGATGTAAGTGGAATGAATTATTTGGCAGGAGAAATTCAATCAAATACCAGTTGTTTTCTTGTAGCAGGGTTTACTGCACAAATCTATTCACTAGCTTGTTGGGAAGATAAGTTAGTGCCCCAGAGGCTCAGCTGACCCAGACTAGGACTCAGGATCTGGCTGTTGGCTCAGCTGATGGGCTGGTGACCGACCAGTATCTGTATCTGTCGGCTTCTGTTGATAAGTCCCTATGTTAAGGGCTAAACAAAGGCTTTTGTTTTGGGTTCATGGGAAGAAAGATGGTCAGAAGTGGGAGAATGGACAGGGGAGTGTAACATCTATTTCCTGCTAGGCTCCATGAGTGACTTTTGAATTCTTACAGTGAAACATGTGGAACTAAGAAAGACATGGGAAGAGCTGTTTTCACAAAAGACAGAGACTCTGGGTTGAGGGAGGCTGCTCTGGGGCCCAGGGGGCACAGGGACGGGGCAGGTGGCATCTTTCTCAGCTTTTCAATAGGGAAATGGTAACTTCACAAGACTGCAGGCAGCATCTCCACAGAAACTGTGGCAGTGCTGGAAGGGGTCTCCCTCAAATGGCCTGGGAGCTGTGAGCGTGAATAAAGGTGCTGAGGCAGAAAAATCACTGGGTTCGTTCCTGAGCACATTTCTTGGGACTTTCAGAACACCTGGAAAGACTCTACAAGAAGCTGGAATTCTGCATGGGCAGCTAGGGGGCACCCCATCGGTGGAATTGCTTTTTTTTTTTTTTTTTAACTTGTTTTTTTCTTTTACAAAATAGTAGTAAGTAGGTTATGACTGTGGAAGTTGCTTTGGTAACAACTTTGAGATATAATTCATATACCAAACAATCCACCCATTTAAAGTATATATTTAATGATTTTTTAATTGCATTCACTTGTTGATTTATTTACTATTGTAAAATATTAAATTAGTTTTTTAATTGAAGTATAGTTGATCTATAATATCGTGTTAGTTTCAGGTATACTACTGCTATGCTGCTAAGTCACTTCAGTCGTGTCCGACTCTGTGCGACCCCACAAACGGCAGCCCACCAGGCTCCCCTGTCCCTGGGATTCTCCAGGCAAGAATACTGGAGTGGGTTGCCATTTCCTTCTCCAATGCGTGGAAGTGAAGTCGCTCAGTCGTGTCCAACTCTTAGCGACCCCATGGACTGCAGCCTACCAGGCTCCTCCGCCCATGGGATTTTCCAGGCAAGAGTACTGGAGTGGGGTGCCATTGCCTTCTCCAAGGTATACTACAGTATAGGGATTTAATATTTTTGCAGATTATATTCTACTATAGGTTTTCAAAATTATTATGATGTCTTTTCTATAGATACGATAACGAAGCTCAAGGCAAGTTGAGTTTGACTAAAGATCTAGCCTGGTTTTACTTGGGCTGTAGAGCCCTGACAGCAGAAACTATTTTTCCCAAGAGTCAGTGCTTTATAATAATAACAATGCCTGTAGCAGTAACATGAGTGCTAAGTATGTTTCAGGTATAATCTCTTCACACATATTACATCACGTGATTTTCACAACAACCCCATGAGGTAGGTATTTAGAGTCCCACTTTATAAATGAGAAAAATTAGGTTAAGATTGACTAAGAAACTCGACAGTTATTAGTGGTTGAGCCAAGATTTAAACCTGTGACCCCCTGCAAAAGCTAGAATCAGATGGCTAGATGTCACAGTCCCAGGCTGACCATCTACTAAAATTTCCACTCGTTACTGGTCTTACACCTCTAATTCTTAGGTCACTTATTCAGGACAAAAAATTGTACATCTAAAGCCTGATGACTAATAAAGACCTGGGATGGTAAATAAAGTTCGTCTGAAGTAGAAGTGCCAGTCAGCTGAGTTCTGAGCTCACCTGCGGGCACAGGCAGAGAGTGCTCAGGATTGGTCGGTGATGCCTGGCATGGGTGCTGGGAGGGGAGAAGCAACACGAAGGCCTCAAATTGTCCAGGCCTGACAGCCTTTCCAGTCTGATCACCTCCATTTTCCTGCCAGCTATTTGGTCAAACGTCACTAGGGGTCCACACTTCCAGAACCTAGTTTTCAATCATCCATGCTTTAAATACAAAGAGCATAGCCAACAGTTTATACAAAGAGAAGAACAGCAGTCACTCAAAGACGTAACCGCTCATCCACCGACACCAGGCTTTATCTGAAGATGTATTTAGAACTTTAAAATCTGAAGATAGCATAGTAACAGAGTCTCAAAGTTTACTGAGATGTTTTCATAGAATGGAAAAACTGAAGACCCTTAACGGCTTCCTCAGCTCAGTTCAGTTCAGTCACTCAGTCGTGTCCGACTCTTTGCGACCCCATGGACTGCAGCACGCCTAGGGCTGCCCTAAACAAGTACAACAAACAAAGTGACTGGAAACAACAGAAATTCACTGTCTTAGTGTTCTAGAGGCTCGAAGTCCAAACACAAGGTGTCGGCAGAGCCATGCTCCCTCTGAAACCGGCAGAGGAATCCCTCCTTGCAGGGGTCCCCAACCTCCGGAATCTAATGCTTGATGACCTGGGGTGCAGGTGATGTAATAATAATAGAAGTAAAGTGCACAATAAATGTAATACCCTTGAATCATCCTGAAACCATCCCCACCCTACCCCACCCTCATTCTGTGGAAAAACCGTCTTTCAAAAAAACCAGTCCCTGGTAGCAAAAAGGTTGGGGACTGCAGCTTCCTTGCTTTTCCCCAGCTTTTGAAAGTTTTCTAGCAATCGTTGGCACTCTCTGGCTTGCAGCTGCATTACTCCAAGCTCTGCTCCATCTCCACACGGCCTTCTTTCTTTTGGAGAGGTCTCCAAAAGCACGATGCATTCAGTTAAACTGGATTCTCCTCTACACACAAGCATTCAGGATAATGAAGAAACAATAGAGCCAAGCATAGAAGAAAGGAAGGGTTCTTTCCACTGCAGATGCAGAGGGAGCTAAAAGTCAGAATGGTATAAAGGAGGAGCAGGCACCAGGCTTCCTACCCCACGCAGGGACAGACACACAGCCACAAGTGAGGTGGAAGCTGTAACTGAAGTGTCCGCACAGAGACACTAATGGCTGCCCTCTTCATGTAGAATGGACTGGAAAAAGCTCACTCATCAGTTCAAGGAGGCACGAGAAAGTCTGTTACCTGCCTGGCCGCTGGGTGTAATGGGACACAAGCAGCCTCTAGCGCGAAACCCAAAGTTGAAGACTTTGTCACACACAAGGGCAGGGTCTGAATTCATACAACCTGCAGGATGTGGAAATCTCCACCTAAGAAGCCAACGGTAGGGACCTCCCTTGTGGTCCAGTGATTAAGAATCCACCTTCCAACACAGGAGATGCAGGTTAGATCGCTGGTTGGGGAACTAGGGTCACACGTGCCTCTGGGCAACTAAGCCTGGGTGACGTAACTACTGAGCCCACGCCCCAGAACTAGAGAGCATGCGCGCTGCAATGAGTATCCCTGAGTGCCGTAACTAAGACGTGCTGCATTCAAATAAAAAATAAATAAATAATATTAAAAACGAAGACACTGATGGTAAAATTGGTTCGGGACCAGTGAAATAAGCGAAGAAAATGTATAGCTGCTCTATGGTGGCACAGCCACAAGCCAGCTACACGAGACTCCTACAGAAATGGTACAAACCACCACCCCCAATAACCACGAGTGTGTGATAAACAGAACACACATGAGGGAAAAACACCTCTGCAACACCCGCCGGACCCTCAGGAGACCATCCTCCTGGCTTTTGGTTCTACAGTAAACTACTGTCCGCCACACAGACAGGAGCGACTGTCCTGCACACAGGTATGTCGCCCAGACTAAAGTCTTCCCAAGGGAGCTTTACCAGTGAGGACAGAACTGTAGCTGCGCTTCAGAAGTCTAATACACGTCCTTCCGGACTGAGAGGATCCCATCATCTTGAACACAGCACAAATCAGCCAGGGTGATTAACAGGCACCCACAAGTGCTTTTACCTTAGGATGTTCGCTGTGGCTTTCCGTTCTTGGGGAAGAAGATCTGGGTCTCGTAAAACTTCTTCTAGCAAATTTAAGACGTTCATCTTTAGTTCATTGTTGAGTTCAAAGTCCTAAAAAATGAAGTGGATTTTTAAGATTTTAGTTCCGAAGGGTTTAGCTCCATGACACATGACACCATTCCTCATAACAAATTCTCTAGAAGCTACATATGGAAATTAAAATGTATGGAAACTAGACGCTTCCCCCTCCTGGGATCCTGACTTAATTGGTTTGGGGTGGGGCCCTGCTGACAGGCTTCCTGGGCTGTACTGTGCTCAGTCCTGTCCAACTCTTTGCGACCCCATGGACTGCAGCCCATCAGGCTCCTCTGTCCATGGGATTCTCCAGGCAAGAATACTGGACTGGTTTGCCATTTCCTTCTGCAGGGGATCTTTCCCACCCAGGGATCGAACTTGGGTCTCCTGCACTGCAGGCAGATTCTTTACTGTCTGAGCCACCAGGGGAGCCCTGAGAGACAGGAATTCCTCAAAGGATGTGTGCTTCCCTTATCCTGGAGCACTGCCTTCTCCCCAGGTTTATTTCTGTTCATCTTTCAGGGTGAGGAGGTGATGTACTTTATCCTAGGAGCCTTCCTGAGTTGACCGGAAGCCACGGAGAGCTTGTTCTCAGTGTTCCCATGATGCACTCTGTCGTAACTCACTGTACTGTAAGGGCTGATTTAATTGTCTGTTTGCCCATTGGTCCATGAGTCAGTAGCTGGGGCACAGCAATAGCTTTAAAAAAAAAAAAGCTTTTTCAAAGTATAAATTCTGCAATTAACCTCAATACAGGTATGCTAAAGAATAAACGATACACACCCATGAGGCCGTGTCAAACAAACATAGGAGTGATCATGAAAGGGCACCCACCTGGCAAAGGTGAGTAGGACCACATGCACACCAAAATGAATGAGAGTAGTAAGTAATACCCAACCGAGTCAAAACAACTTGCAAGCCCCTACTAATGCCCACAAACACATAAATAGACACATACATGAAGAGGGCAGAAGAGAAAATTATTCTTTACAGTGGACTTCCAATAAATATAAAGGAATATGAGTTAGAAAATCACCATTTTTGACCAAAGCAGTAGTAACTTATCAGGTAAGGATCATGAATAGATGCCACAATTTATACGGAAACAGAATTAATAGTGTCAGAGTACCCTCTCCCCTGCAACACCACCATTAGAAATGATTAAATACAAAGGGAGAATCTGACAGATGTCACCTGAACCCAGTGATCAGTTACTGTCACAGGAATGGAGCAAACCAACATCATGGGCCCACAAATGTAATGTTCTGTGAAGAATCATCATTTAGTATTTTTGCCCCAAATGCATAATCTCACACTTGCATTATGAGGAGGTACTAGCCTGCACATTGCAAAAATGCTAATGTCATCAAAGACAAAGAAACTAAGAAATTGTTCCTGTTTAAAGGACACCAAAGGCACCACAGATAATGCAAGAGGTGAGCCTGGATTAGATCCAGGATCGAGGGGGAAATGCTACACAGGGCATTACTGCAACAGTTTAGAATTATGTACCAGTTGAGAGCATCCTATCCATGTTACATTGTCCTGAATTTGATCATTTTGCTGGGGCTATTTAAGAGCAGGTCCCTGGGGGAGAGGGGAGGAGCGAGAGAAAACGTGAGAAAGGGATGGGGAAAGAATACACATGTGGTAAACATGTGAGCCATTAGTGACTCCAGATGTGTAGCCACACCTTTTATTTTATTCCGGCATTTTCTCTTGATTTGAAAATTTCAAAAAGTTAAGGTCAAGTTTTTTCACACTCTTTTATTGTATGTATTCTTGTAAAACATGGACAGCATCCTGGCAGCATCCTGGGATTATCAGGTACTCAGAGATAAACTGAACGCTGCCACACCTTGCTTTCAGATCTGACTCTGATGGACTGTCTTCGCACGTGCAGCATATGGTTTACTTTCCCTACTACACAAAGTTACTCATTATGAGTACATTTTAACTTTAGAGAAAATAATTTTGAAGCACTACATTCTGATTTCTTTTAAATGATTAGAGAAAATATTGCTCATTGCAATGGATCCAATAAAAAAGCATACTTTTACTATACTAAGTTCCTTCGGTAGTGTCTGACTCTTTGCAACCCTGTGGGCTGTAGCCGGCCAGGCTTTTCTGTCCATGGGAAGAATACTGGAATGGGTTGCCATGCCCTCCTCCAGGGATCTTCTTGGCCCCGGGATTGAACTGGTGTCTCTTATGTATCCTGCATCGGCAGGCGGGTTCTTTGCCACTAACACCACCTGGGAAGCCCATATTTAGTAAATTGGGGGCATAAAGTCCATAATTTCACAAATTATAGACAATACAAAAGCCTAATTTAACCTGAATTGAATATTTGTGAACCTCAGTTTGGTGAAAAAGTGTCATTAATTTTTCTCAGTATTTCCCTTTCACTGTTTGACAATCAGTACCACTTCTTCAGGAGCAGGAGCCACTAGGGTCCAAGCAACACCTTCAGATGATACGTTTTCCTAAAATTTCACCTACTTTTTGCCCAACAACTTCTTGACTATTGATTTTATTTTTAAAATGTATGCAAGGAAAAGAGAGTAATATCTTGCTGCTGTTTTTGTCCTTTGTCCTCCTCCTCCCACCATTTCAAATGTAATGGGAGTGACATTTGTAAACAGCTAATGATCTCACCTACCCCAGTCTTCATGCACTACCAAAGGATTTCTCAGCCATCCAGCATCTTTGCTTAATGAATGTTTGATACTTATTATTGTGATGACTGAGTCCTGGAGCTATGTTGAATCTCTCAATGATGCAAATAATCTGATTATCATAAATGGATTAGTGTGAAGGACATCAAGCCGGTGTTTGGACCTCGCTGGGGGCTAATTACTGGCTTAATCAACAAGCATTCTCCAGTGCCTACTGTGCCCATTCTGGGCTCAACAGCGGGAACACTTCCGAGACCCCAGGAAGGCAAGTTGTGTGAAGAAAGGTCTTGTTAAGGAAAAGAGAATGTAATTTGATTATTCTGAGCTCTGGGAAGACTAGCCTAAGAGAGACCTTTGCAAACTTGGTAAAATCTGCCCAGACAGTATCTGAAGTGTGATGAATGGTTACGGGTGAATACTCACTTTGCTCATGTAGCTAATATAAAGCAGGTTAGCTAATGATGCTGCTGCTGCTAAGTCACTTCAGTCATGTCCGACTCTGTGCGACCCCAGAGATGACAGCCCACCAGGCTCCCCTGTCCCTGGGATTCTCCAGGCAAGAACACTGGAGTGGGTTGCCATTTCCTTCTCCAATGCATGAAAGTGAAAAGTGAAAGGGAAGTCGCTCAGTCGTGTCCCACTCTTAGCGACCCCATGGACTGCAGCCCACCAGGCTCCTCCGTCCATGGGATTTTCCAGGCAAGAGTACTGGAGTGGGGTGCCATTGCCTTCTCCTAGCTAATGATGGCTAAGTACAAAACAAGAATTTTCACTCAGAATTTTCCTTTACACTTGCACAGGCTTTTATCATGTTCAAAGTGACCTCCTGTGTTTGATTTCAGCCCTTCCTCAGCCGATCCAGGGGCAGGCAAGGTGGGAACCATAAACCCGGTTCACACCCAGGCCACTGAGGCTGATGGATGTGATCACATGGGGTGAAATGAGGCCCTTAAGGACATGGCCGTGTGGGGACAACACTGATCTTCCATCTTATTTCCACCTGCGCTTCTCAAACTGTCCGGTGCCCACGAATCACGGCAGATTCTGGTGCAGAAGGTCTGGAATGGGGACTCAGATTCTACTTTTCTAAGGACCTCCTGGGTTTTGCTGCTCACACTCTGAGTAGCAAGACTGGGCCACTTAAAAAAATCATGCAAAAAGCAGCTCCTCAAAACCTTAGTGAAAAAAATCGGAATCTTCTGATGTACAACCTAGAACGTAATTTTTTCTTTTTTTTACCAGAGCATGTAAAATGCAGAATTGGCCATTCAAAAATCCCTGTTAAAAACAGTACCTACTATCAAAAGAAATCTGGGGACTTCCCTGGTGGTCCAGTGGCTAAGACTTTGCACTCCCAATGCAGGGGGCCTGGGTTCAATCCCTGGTCAGGGAACTAGATTCCACATACTGCAAGTGAAGATCCAGCACGTGCAACTGAGACCCAACACAGCCAAATAAATATTAAAAAAAAAAGAAATCTGAAACATCTAAAAGGCACATGCAGTAAACAGGAGGTAGATTATTTAAACAGGAGGTAGGCAATGGACAGTAAGTTTGCCTAACAACCATTTTGTAATTTATCTAGAATCTCATTTTTGGCTACATTTCCCCAGGTCCTGAGATGGGAAACCAGAATGAATACTGGGTGTTGGAAGGACACTGGCTCCTTCTCAAAGGCAGCAATAATGACGCCCACAAGGTGGCGCTCCTGGGTCGCCTGGCTCCCCGGGAGTCCGCAGCGCCTTTCCCAGACCCACCGGCGGGTGTCAGCGAGCCAGGCCTGAGCCTGGGAGCTTTCAGGGAAGATCAGCAAACATCACGGCACCCAAGAGGACCTGCAGTCATTACAACAACAGCTTACTTAGGTTAGTTTTTGTTTTCCAATTCACGAAGCAGGGTTGAGGAGACTGAAGGCTGGAAAAAAGAAACCAGTCTGCTTTCAAAGGCGGAGAGCCCAGAAAATGTGAGACTTTTAACACTTCAGTCTCTAAAAAGGAGACTACAGCTCTTGTTCTTTCAACAGGCACTGAGCATCTTAGCATCTGGGGCTTTAGGGAAGACAGCCAGCCAACAGAAGTGGGCGCACAGAGCAGATATTAACCAATAAAATCCAGGGAGAGGGGCTTAACAAGGGGCATCTGAAAGCAGGTGCCCACTGAGTCTTAGGAGAGGGGCGGCGTCTGGGAGCCCCCTGTAAAGAGGTGACAGCTTAAGGAGGGTGTCAAAGAGTGCAGTGTAACACACAACACATGCTTAGGAACAAAAAGTTACCAACAGATGACGCTAGAACCCTCCTGGTAAGCTATTAGGACTTATGGACATTTTACCGAGACCTTACAGACTCAACTCAAACACACTAAAAATTCCTGGGAGAGTCAATACTTTCTCTAGGTTACTGAACAACTCCTGAGGTAATCATCACAACTAAGACTTAAGAGTTTGCCACAGGCTAGATGATATTTTAATCGCTCTATTATCTACTTCAACCCTCAACAGCAACAAGTTACAATCATTATTACTCCCATGTCACATATGAGGGAGTCAAAGTACTAAGTATCTCGTCCCAAGTCACACAGGTGGCAAGTGGCAGACCCAGAACTCAAACATGGGTAATGCTGGCTAAAACCTGAGTTTTTTAACTGCTATACTCTTCAAAGAAGCAGTTATCAGTGAAGCTGTCTTGGCCTGAAAGACACATCTCAACAGCATTACCATGCTGATCCTGAACTACCTTCCATCTACAGTAACAATGATTTGAGACATAGATCTTGAGACTCAGGTTTGTATGAATAAGACTAGATCATATAACAGAAAAATCAGTTTCTCTGGCACTTTAAAACTAACCCCTGTTGATAGTTTGGGCATCTTGGAAATGACATTCATTCTTGCAGGAGAATAGAATATAATATACCACATATGGCCAAGGGAACTCTAGGACACTGGGAAAGTCGGATTCAATAAGCACAGTTTGGGGGTAAAGAGAATTATGAGAGTAATTTTCTCATTGTAATCAATACAGTGTATTCCTAACAGTGGCCAGAATTTTTAAAAAGAAAGTGGAAATACTGCAGAGTGGAGTAAAATCACATAGATAATTTTAATGGATTGAAGGGCTCATAAAGAAGGGGCCTTGGGTGTGCTAGGCTCAAAAATAAGAGCCTAAAGTTTGACTTCACGATTTTCAATGCAAAGCTACTGTTTCCTGTTGTCTTTGACTACAGAAGATGAATTTTTTTTACTTGAAATTGTGATGTAGATTTAGGTTAGATCCAGGCCATTTTGTCAAATGGGAAACTGAGCCAAAGATGCTGACTGATCTTCCCAAATCTATTCAAATCACCCTGGAGTCTACGGTGAACGCCATGGATGTTAGTGAACTAAAGATAATAAGCTGTCAACCCCTATGGATTTCAGCTCTTTTGAGGGGAACCTTTATTTAGAACTTCAGTATTGACACCCGATCCTCGGGGAGACTGTGCTGGATAAGGGACCCTGCATAGTACCTGGGTTGTCTTGTCCACTCGCCACCACCCTCGTCTGCCTGCCTTCTCACCACCTCTGGGCAACCATGACTCTGAATTGGGGTTTCTCCCTGGAAAAGTGAAAGGTATAGAGTTTTCCAGAATGTCTCATCAATAAACTGCAAGAATATTTTAACCACCTCTTTGTTCACACTACAAAGAGAACAGCCTAGTTGAAATTTTAAAGAAAGGGCATTAAGTGTGGAAGAGAACCCTACAAAAATACCATAGTAACACTAAACTCTCTATAGTACCTGTTCAACACTTACTAATTACTCATAAGGTTGAGAATCTTCAAAGAGGAACAGAATATATAAGAAATGTATGCCTGACCATCATGTAGGAGTTTATGAACCAGGAAAAGGTAGTATATTCCAGATATCATTAACCCCCAGATTTGGTAAGCATGCATGTGCCTGGTGGGTCCTCAATTATTTGCTGGATGAATGGATAAACGTTCTTGGGAGTGTTCTTAACTTTGAGACAAGTGATAATAAGCTACCTAATTTTTCTTAAACTGGCGGTTTGGGAAATTAGTTTAGCAGATGTGAAGTGGGAGGCTACGAGGAGAAGGCACAATGTGAAATGTGGAAGATATGTTAGAACAAAAATAACTGGGGAGAGGCAAATGGCAATGAATGACACCAACTCAGCGCGAAGGAAAAAGCTATGCAGAAAATCATTTATTCCATCATTTTCTAACAAACGACTCTGCATGTGAATGACTTGCTAAAATGCAGCCTCTAGACCTGAACAGCTGTGCTTAGAAGAATTTTAAATACTGCCCTACAACCTTGAAATCCGATAGCTCCTGAGCCTACATCTCTAAGCTTCAAGAGAGAATCAGCCAGTTTAAAAGCATTTCTCAGGAAAAAAAAGAGAATTTTTCCACATGCTGTGTTTTCCATTGGTTTCTAGATAGGCGTTAACTGATATGGAATTGTCTCTTTCAAGATAATGGCAAGGATCAGAGGGAGAAAGAAAAGTGTGGAAGAGCCTGGTTTTAATCCTGATTTTGTAACTTTCTTAATTAAAGAAGGCCACATGCCAGGAAAATTTAACTTGAATAAAAACCTTACCAAAATGCTAGAATGTATTCTCTAAGCTATGCTTTGTCCTCCCTTCCTGGATTCATGAGAGGGGAAAAGACTGATAAGGAAAGCTGGTAGGTTTTCCCCACAGAGAAGACAGACTCAGAGTCATAGGAATCTGGTAGAATTAGAACCTTCAACGTCCATCCAGAGAGAAACGTTACCCGAGCAGATGAGACGACATAGGTGGGTGACTCTGGGGAGCAGAGTTGGGAGGAAAGAAACACAAAAGCAAAAGTCAGCAGGTGAGACAAGATCTTGGACCCGAATGAACCATCTGATGCACCAGTGTTAAGCGGGCTCCTGCAAGTCCTAAGGTGACTGACAGTAACGCAGGCTCACTGGTCCTGAGGACCTGATGGCACACCGTGGTCTCCTGAAACACTTCCAAGACCCAAGTATGATTACAAGCATGTGGAATGCAAACCGGGAAAAATGAGGATCCCCACAGCACCTTTAATCAGAAAACTCTTATAGCAGAGATACGAACCTATCAAAGGACATACAATCCCTTGTGTGCTTCTCTGAATTTTCTCTGTCAGTGCAATCCATCCTCAAAAGGTTAAAGAATCCCACTAGTTCTACAGGGAAAACTACAGTTCTGTCTCGGCAACTAATGGAAACTGAAAATAAGTTCCATTTAAGACATCTTCTTTAACTCTTAATTCTATTTCACACCGACTTAAATAAATCCTGATGAAAATGTCTTGCCAAGCATTTTTTAAAAGACAAGCATGGAAAGCTTAAGGAGAGTTTAAAGGATAACAATATGGATGCATAAAAGATAAGAAAAAGCTCAGTAAGCAGTTCAAGGAACAAGAATCTTGTTTGCCTGGACCACAGAAAGAGTTAAGATCTATCCTCAAGCTTAAAAGAAAAAAAGAGAGAACCCATATTTATCAGCTAGTAGTTTCTTATATATTTTCTAGAGCAGTCTGACAAATCATTCCTTTCTGTAGAAGAACCCTACAGATCATTTGGTCAAGTTTACAAATTTACAGAAAACACACACTGGAATCCAAACTAGAATTCAGGTTTCTGGATTTTGTTCCTCATGTGAGTCTTTTTTGACCCAGAAACTAAAGTGAAATGCAATGCCCAGGGCAGTCTATTCTGAGGGGAGGAGAGGACAATGTCGATAACCACAAGAACAAAATTCAGCAGGATCAAACACCCACTGATGAATGTAAGTACCAGCCTACATGTTCAGGAAATCAGAAGGAGTGAAAAGGACGTTGCTATCCTAATTAAATTAGATTCAGCATTCTCTATTTGGCTGCCTTTATGGGAAGTCTTGGGCTTCCTTGGTGGCTCAGCGGTCTCTAGAGAATCTGCCTGCCAATGCAGGAGATACGGGTTCGATCCCTGGGTCAGGAAGATCCCTTGGAGAAGGAAATGGCAATCCATTCCAGTATTCTTTCCTGAAAACTCCCATGGACAGAAGAGCCCGACGGGCTACAGTCCATGGGGTCGCAAAGAGTCAGACAGGATTGAGCAACTAAGCAACAGCAACAAATGGCCAAGTCTGGGCTTGTGAATAAACCCTGGTTTGCACCTGGTGGATGTTTGAGATTTCTTAGCTTAGACATTTAGAGGCCAACGGTGGTAGTGTGGACAGCTAGAAGCAAATCGGGACCAATTAATAAGGATGAGACTAACATAAAAACTATGCCCATGGATTATCTTTCTATTTGGTGGTTTTTATAAAAGCATTTACAAGGCTGAGGTAATACACACTAATTTACCATTAAAAATAAATATTTCAGAGACTTCCCTTGTGGTCCAGTGTTTCAGAATCCACCTTTCAACGCAGGGGACGTGGGTTCTATCCCTCATGGAACATTAAGATCCCACATGCCTTAGCGCATGTGCGGGCTTGCCAAGCCTGCAATTACTGAGCCTTACTGCCGCAACTAAGACGTAGTGCGGCCAAAATAAATAAATATTTTTAAATATTTCATAGCTTCCAGCATCTCACAATGTGACTGAATTCTCTCTTCCTGTTCCTGGCATCCCCATCAGAACCCACAGGCAGGGCAAGGCCTAGGAGCCTCCCTGGACTACCTGAGTGATGAGGCCACATCCTAACCTACCTGGGATACTGGTGGGATGTCTGGGGTCCTGAGGCCTTGAAAACAGCAGGGGTTTTTCTGGCCTGTGACCTTGGACAGCACCCCCAACTCCCGCCCTGGCAGTGCCCGGGGGAGACTGGTACGGGAGCCGGCTAATCACTGTCTGAATGCAGGAGGCACAGGAGTGGCTGCTGGAAGCGGGCAGGACTCTGCCCAACCTTTAGCAAGCACAAATCCTTTGTCTAAGTGACACAGAGTCTAGGGCCAAAGGCTCAGAGAAGACTAAGAAATAGAGAACGGAAGTGTTGTCAGTGCTGACATATGACACGCTCACTGTCTGGGGTCAGAAGTGGCTTTTTCCTATCCGTTTGGAGTGCTCTGCATCCTGAGTGTCAGCTGGCGAGATGCAGGGGCCGTGAGATGGGCGGTTGAGAACCTGAGCTGGGCAGCCAGCAGCCCGGGTGTGAAACCTGGTTCTGCCACTGGCCACCTGCGACATCTCAGGCAAATTATTAATACTTCGTCCCCAGGCTTCAATTTCACCATCTGTGAAACAGAGACTATACCTTCCCTCCCGCAAAAGGCTGGAGTGAGGAGTGAATGACTGACTGTTTGAAAACTGCTTAGAACAGCACCTGACATTAATACAGAATTGTTAAAGAACCTTTTGAACACTCTGGGAGGCTGTCACTCAGAATGCATCCTCAGAGAGCGGACTGCCTTCTGGGGGCGGCAGGGGTGGGGAGGTTAGGTTTTCAAGTTGCCCATGAAAGACCGAGTGTCCCACTCTGTAACTAAGACTATCTCAAACTTCAGGCTGGCACAGAGATCATTCCCCTGGAATCCCAGAGCTTCTCCTCCCAGGTCAGTGTCAGGGACACATTTCCCCAGGAAGTGGATGCTGGGAACTCTCATTCAGCTGTGGTGAGGATGTTGGGGAGGGACATTTGTAAGGTCCTGGTCATCTTTAGGAGAATGAGGTCAGGAAGCACCCAAGTGCGGCAGAAAGTACTGTGGTCCGGGGAGGGACTCTTTCTCCTGAGAAAGCTCCAAGATCAGGCATCCCTACTCTGAAGGCTGTCTCATGAGTGGAAAGAAAATCCATGACTCAGGAGCAGAGTCTGGGTGGCCCGTATAGACGGGGAGAGTCTCCCAGGCAGACTGGTAGAAGCAGTATAGACAAGGAGGGGGTGGACCCGAGGACAGGACAGGGCTGGACGCAGGCTGAGAGCCGTCAGTCCAGGCAGCAGGAGCTGCCTGGTCAGCAGCGGGTTCTCTCTTATCCATCTCATTCTTCCACCCACAAAAAAAGTCTGCCACGTGCTTGTCCTGGCCACCCTCCATTTCAGATTTGGAGCACAGAAGAAATCTAAACTTAGTGCTTTAAGTTGACACTGGATTTTATGTTTCTTTAAGCAAGGCCAAAACTTTTAAAAATTTAAAGGGGCCTCCTGGGGCTTCCCCAGCAGTTCAGCAGTAAAGAATCCACCTGCAATGCAGGAGACCTGGGTTTGATCCCTGGGTCGGGAAGATCCCCTGGAGAAGGAAATGGCAACCCACTACAGTATTCTTGCCTGGAGAATCTCATGGACAGAGGAGCCTGGTGGGCTTCAGTCCATGGGAATCACAAAAGAGTTGGACATGAATCAGCAACTAAACAACAATAAATAAATAATAACCAAATAAATACAGTGCCTGCATGCTCACTTGTGTCTGACTCTCTGCTGCCCCATGGACTGTAGCCAACCAGGCCCCTCTGCCATGGAACTTTCCAGGCAAGAATATTGGTGTGGGTTGCCATTTCTTTCTCCAGGTATCATCTCAGCCCAGGGATCGAACCCATGTCTCCTGCATCTCCTGTATTGGCAGGTGTATTGGAAGCCCCAGTAAACACAGTATGTGCCCATAAAATCCAGTTTTAAAAGGGCTCTCTGTCACCTGTCAAAATAAGAAAAAGAAGGGTTGAACTGATAAGCTCTCATTTTAGGACGCCCTGATCCCTGAGGTCTTTGAACACACTAAGTACAGGCCGTCACAGCGGCACCTACTTTTCTGCCTCAATTAGTCAACAGGGCGTGTTTCCACTGTCCCGCTGGCCTGGGGTCGCAGGTCCAAAGCCCAAACATAAGGGTGCTCGTTGTCCTTCCTTAGTGAGAAAAAGCTGTCATCTTCTCTGTGCGATTTATAACCCTAATACCAATGTTCCATAAAGATTTTGCTTTTGCTTCAATAAACCCAGTCTGGGTATTTCCTTCTTCAGCAGGCTCACTGGAGCCCTGGCGGGGACCACCCACCCAGGTTCCTGCTTCAGAGGAACGGGGCCCTGCAGGGCAGTGGAAGGACAGGACATCAGAGCTGGGTCTACTCACTGCTGAACTCTTGAGTGGCCTGTTACACTGTAGCCACTATCACACATGGCCAGAGGCTACTGTTCTGGACACCACGGACACAGAACCTTTCCATCACTATAGAAAACTCCCTGGGCAGTGCTGATTGAATCTCCCTGAGACCTAATGGCCTCACTGGTCAAACAGGGGTAGTGGCATTTTGTCTGAAGGACTGGATTCAGCCCAGATTCCACCTTCACAGGGCTCTCCCAAGAGCAGCCATACGCAAAGTTCTGAGCATCTATCTAGAATGATTACTCTAACAGGAATTGTTGTTCAGTCCTTTGGTCATGTCCAACTCTTTGCAACCCCATGGACTGCAACAGACCAGGCTCCTCTGTCCTCCACTGTCGCCCAGAGTTTGTTCAAATGCATGGCCGTTGAGTTGGTGATGCATTCCAACCATCTCATCCTCTGTCATCCCCTTTTCCTCCTGCCCTCAATCTTTCCCACCATCAGGGTCTTTTCCAATGAGTTGGCTCTTTGCATAAGGTGGCCAGAGTATTGGAGCTTCAGCTTCAGCTTCAGCATCAGTCCTTTCAATGAATATTCAGGGTTGATTTCCTTTAGGACTAACTGGTTTGATCTCCTTGCAGTCCAAGGGACTCTCAAGAATCTTCTCCAGCACCACCATTTGAAAGCATCAATTCTTCAGTGCTCAGGCTTCTTTAGGGTCCAACTCTCACATCTGTATGTGCTACTGGAAAAAACCATAGCTTTGACTATATGGCCCTTTGTCGGCAAAGTGATATCTTTGCTTTTTAATATGTGGTCTAGGTTTGTCATAGCTTTCCTTCCAAGAAGCAAGCATCTTCTAATTTCATGGCTGCAGTCACCATGCATAGTGATTTTGGAGCTCAAGAAAATAAAAGCTGTCACTGCTTCTATTTTTTCTCCTTCTATTTGCCACGAAGTGATGGGACCACATGCCACTATCTTAGTTTTTTAATGTTGAGTTACAATGAAACACTACTCAGCCATAAAAAATGAAATAATGCCATTTGCAGCAACATGGATGCAACTAGAGATTATCCTACTAAGTGAAGTCAGAAAAAGAAAGACAAATACCATATGATATCACTTATATATGAATCTAAAATATGACACAAATAAACCTGTCCATAAAATAGAAACAGACTCACAAACATACAGAATAGATCTGTGGTTGCCAAAGGGAGGGGAGGTGGGAGAGGGATGGATTGGGAGTTTGGGGTTAGCAGATACAAATTATTATATATAGAATGGAACAACAAAAAAACAACAAGGTTCTACCGTACAGTATAGGGAACTACATTCAATATCCTGTGATAAACTATTAATATTAATATAATGGAAAAGAATATAAAATGGAATGCATATATATATATACACACACACACACACACATATATACAACTGAATCACTTTGCTGTATGGCAGAAATTAACACAATATTTTAAATCAAGTATATTCAATAAAAAATTATATAAACATTTTAAACAAAAGAACAAACTGGGGTAAATGAATGTAATTGACAAATAAAGGGCTTTATTCTGAATGTATAAAAAGTATAAAAATCAATAAGAACAATGCTAAAACTAAGAAAAAAAGAAAAACTGAACAATGCCCAGGAAGTGGGACATTGACAGGAAGGGGCCTCTCCGATGTCAGAAATATTCCATTTCTTAATCAGGGTGGGAGATGCACAGGTGTATACATGGGTAAAAAGTCACTGAGTTCTACCCATGTTCAATGTCCTTCATACGAAGTATGTAATATCTCAACAAAATGTAAAAAAACATTTAAACCAAGGTATTCTTCATCAGCAGCTAAATATGCTTTGTCCATCATACAATGAATATAAGAGGACAGAAGTGAGTTAGAAACATAAAAAGTGAGTTATCTTGATAAATTCTGTGAAACTTGCTCTGCCAAGGTGACCTACACTTCCTGTACCGTGAACAATAATGAAATAATTGGGCAGCAGTACTGTTTCTCGGCGACCTCATTAAATTGCTCTACAGGCCATCCTTCCCCACCTTTTAGGATGGGCACCAGAGTTTCCAGAAGCTTTAGTTATAAGAACAATCTCTTCAGTCAAAATGTCCGATCCAATACATGAATTGAAATTCCATTTCAGTCCAGAATACACCAGTTCCCTCCTGGCCCTGCCTGGCTGGCCTCAAGCCTGGGACCCCACATGGAAGGCCCCTTCTCTTTCCCCTACTTCCTCTCTGCTTTCTTGCTATCACTTCTGACCTTCCAGGGGAAGAAGGTTTAGCCTGACATACTGCAGCAGGTGGAGCCTGGTCCTGGTTCCCTCCGGACATGGCGGATGGGACAGTGCCAAGCTCCTCCTTTTGTGGCATTTGTGGGGTTTCTGGAGACCTCTCTGACAGAGACTTAAGGCCCACTACCCGACTCAGGCTCTCGCTCACGTCTACCCCAGTGTCGGGCACACTCTGGTACTCAGTTCTTATAAGTGAATGAGTGAAGGAGGTGAGAAACAGAAAGGGAGTAGCAACGTTCCCTCCACAAACTCTTTCGGGAAGGAGATTTTAACATAACTAGGTCGTTTTTGTCTGATCTTACACTTTTAAAATATGTAGGCTAATTCCCTTTAGCTTGCAATTAAGAAAATAAATGATTGTTTCATTCTCAGGTACTTATTATTCCATTGGTGCCCACAGTCTGATGAAGTGAGCTGCAACCTGTGGACACAGTTGCAGGCTCTTTTATCAATGCCATTACATGCTTTGTAATAATCCACAAACAAGTGGACAGAGTATTTTTTGCAGAATTAGTTGATCAATAAGACAACTCAGGAAAATCAAAATTGCTGTAGATTGTACATACGAGACCTTCCATAGATACTAGAACACAGATGTGAGTTGTTTATAGCCAGCCTCGAAGTCCCTCCCCAACTTGGCTGTACACAGAGGACACAGGCAGAAACACTAATTTGAAAAGATACATGCACCCCAATGTCCACAGCAGCACTATTAACAATTGCCGAGACACGGAAGCAACCTACACCAACAGATGAATGGATACAGAAGACGTGGTGTATATTATATGGACAATGGAATACTACTCGGCCGTTAAAAAGAATGAAATTTTGCCATTTGCAGCAAGATGGATGGCCTTGGAGGGTATTATGTTAAATGAAATGTCAGACAGAGAAAGACAAACACTGTATGATATCACTTATATGTGGAATCTAAAAAGTGCAACAAACTAGTAATACAACCCTGGATCTATAACACAGTAGAGTAGACTCACAGATACAGAGAACCAACTAGTAGTTACCAATGGGGAGAGGGAAGGAGGGAGGCGCGATATAGGAGTGAGGGGTTAAAAGGCGCAAACTACCATGTATAAAATATGCTACAAGGATATATTGTACAACATGGGGCATATAGCCAATATTTTAAGATAACCATAGAGTATAACCTTTAAAAATTGTGAATCACTCTATTGTACACCTGTAAGTTATAAAATATTGTACATTAACTATACTTCGATTAAAAAAAAAATTAAAGTTCTGCAGTCCAGGAACCTGCAGACACCTTGTAATCAGGAATTGTGTGAATGACACATAAGGCTGCCCAGCATGACACCCCCAAGGAGGGTGTGGACACCCAGTTGAAAACACTTTGTCTACTCAGACTTTCTATACACACAGCCTTGATTTCCATTAGTGGTTGTAGTCTCTGCCTTGGCTGCCTTGGGAAACTTTAAAGGCTAGAAAATGACTTTCTGGAGAGAATGAACAACAGCAACATTAAAGTGTAAACTCAACAGCTATCACTGGGCAGTTACCACGTAGTCAGCATTGCAGAGCCAGTGAAAGGTGATATAAAGATGAATGAGGCAAGGCGCCCTGTATGGAGGGAGCTTCCGGGCTGGTTGGAGGGAGAGGAAATGTACATCTCTCCTGTCCTTAGCTGGAAGGGGCTGCACCTATGTTGTACCTTATGTCCTTCATGCTTCTTAATTCAACATCACCTTTAATTCTCACCACAGTCTTAGGTAAGGGAAAACATGGATAGCTGTTCTCTTTTTTAGAAGAGGAAATTAGCCCCCAGAGAGTCTGAGTAACCAGTTCAGGGATCCAGAGAAGACACAATGGCAGAGCTGGAAGAAGAACACAGCCTGGCCCCCCACCCGCCCCCATCCCCCCACCAACTCTGGGCTGCTGATCCATAGACAAGTGCATATGTGAGAAACTCAGCTCGTCTTGTGGCTTCACTTTCAACATGGAAGGAGAAAAATGAGTGAAAACGCATGACAAGATGAGGAGAAATTAGGGGAGAGTATATTCACAGGTGAGAAATTCTAAAATCAGGAAAATATGAAACATCTTAGCCTTACCAAATACTAAAGAAAAGCCTAGGAGAGGAAGTGGCACCCTAACACTACATTTGGGGGGATGGGGAGAGCTGAAGGCGACATCCTAGGGAAGTTTCTATTTCTCTGGAGACCCATACCTGTAATTCTGCAGTTCTTTATTTCTCCTGAAATAAGTTCAGGATAGTATCTGCCAACATGAGTTACCTTTGATGAGAACTGAGAAATAAATGCATGATCTCTAATACTTTATAGAAGACTCGATTTTCTAGATTATTTGTAGACAAATTTGCATCTTGCTGTTTCACTGTGGTTGTTTTCTACAAATTGCAATGGTGCCCCCTAGTTAGTCTACCATGTGAGGAAAAATGCAATTGTGAGAATGCTGTGCTGCTTTTTGAAATGCGTTCAACTCATTAATTTTCTTATAAAGCTACTACTTCAAAAGTCAAGTTGTCACAATAGTGCTGCATTCTTCCTTAAATGGGCTCAACTGGTACTGAATGAATCAGATAAGAAAAACATCCTCTTGTCAAGCCCCTCATTTGTGATGTGAAAACCAGAGACAACAAAGATGACAGGGGATTTCTCTGGCGGGACTCCCCACTTCACTTCAGTGATTAATAATTTGCCTTGCAATGCAGGGGACATGGGTTCAGTCCTTAGTCAGGGGATCTAATGTCCCACATGACATGGAGCAAATAAGCCCGTGGGCCACAACTAGAGAGAGCCTGTTCATCACAATGGAAGATACCACGTGATGAAGATACCACGTGATGTAATGAAGATCATGTGTGCCACAATTAAGACCCAACGCAGCCAAATTAATTAATTAATTAATTTTTAAAAACCCCTCAAATATGGGGGTTAACTGACAGAGTCAGACTAGAGCTCAAGTTTTCTGACCAGCAGTCTCAAGTCCCATTACCTCTGTGAGAGTGCTGCTGCTGCGGCTAAGTCACTTCAGTCGTGTCTGACTCTGTGCAACCCCAGAGACAGCAGCCCACCAGGCTCCCCTGTCCCTGGGATTCTCCAGGCAAGAACACTGGAGTGGGTTGCCATTTCCTCCTCCAGTGCATGAAAGTGAAAACTGAAAGTGAAGTCGCTCAGTTGTGTCCGACTCTTCGCAACCCCCTGGACTGCAGCCTAGCAGGCTCCTCCGTCCATGAGATTTTCCAGGCAAGAGTACTGGAGTGGGGTGCCATCGCCTTCTCTGTCTGTGAGAGTAAATACCTTTAAATAAACCTGGAGAGTCAAAGCTATGGTTTTTCCAGTGGTCATGTACAGATGTGAGAGTTGGACTGTGAAGAAAGCTGAGCGCCGAAGAATTGATGCTTTTGAACTGTAGTGTTGGAGAAGACTCTTGAGAGTCCCTTGGACTGCAAGGAGATCCAACCAGTCCATCCTAAAGGAGATCAGTCCTGGGTGTTCTTTGGAAGGACTGATGCTAAAGCTGAAACTCCAATACTTCGGCCACCTCATGCGAAGAGTTGACTCATTGGAAAAGACCTTGATGCTGGGAGGGATTGGGGGCAGGAGGAGAAGGGGACGACAAAGGATGAGATGGCTGGATGACATCACTGACTCAATGGACATGAGTTTAAGTGAACTCCGGGAGTTGGTGATGGACAGGGAGGCCTGGTGTGCTGCGATTCGTGGGGTTGCAAAGTCGGACATGACTGAGAGACTGAACTGAAATGAACTAAACTGAAACCTGGATAAAGGCTTGAAGCTGTTAATCCTTCTTCAAGGACCATGGTGGTCACCTTGCTTGGGGGTCTATCAAGTCGGGGGCCATGCACCCACCTCCTCGGGTGGTGGCTGGCTGGGGTGGTGGCTGGCTCGGGTGGTACTGCAGTGGTGACAGGAGGTGGTGGGCACACAATGTGGTCTCCAGGACCATGAGCTGAAACCAGGTCTGTCTATTGGAACTGTTTACCAGCCCATTACTAAGAGCCTGCCTTGACCTGCTCTTGATAACAACCCATTAATTGATTCCACTCTCCATTAAGTGGTCATGACTGAATGCTTTACAAAGCTCTGGTCTGTGTAGTGATCGCATAGGAAATAGAATGAATTTGGGGAAAGAAAACACTTTAATTTTAATGACATTTTAATTAAAATGTCATTAAAATTGAACTTAATGACATTTTAATTGTAATTCCAGTTGGATAAATAGAGAATTTTGTTTAAAATCCATTACCATATGAAACTCTAAAACAGTGCTTTAAGTTCTTATCATGCTCTTCAAAATTCAGAAAAGAGAATTAAAACGAAAGTACTTACTTTCTCAAAATATTCAAATGGCAACTTCTCTTGTAGCTTGAAGTGTTGTTACCAACTTGTAATTAAACTTAAAGTCTAAGCTTTGGATCCAGGCCATGAGGTGTAATTAAAAGCACTCTGGCTTTAGAAATGGACAGGCCTGGGCTCAAGTCCCACCAAAAGCAAGGCAGTAAAGCGAGGAAGGGAAAATGGACACTGAAGCCAGTAAAAAAATGTCCTAAAGCTCTTTTCCAATAAGCAGAAATGCTATGCAAACGCCTGCACCTCACGCGCTGACTGAGATGGTGATGGAGAACTCACTTGAATGAGGAAGGTGACAGGCTGTGCACATGATGAAGTTATACCAGGACAATCCGACACCAACCACACATCACAACAATGCACTCACACAAGCAGGCAAAGTAAGAAAAGACAAGTGAGTGAGTGGTAAGGACTGCCTTTGGCACATCAGGGTCTAAATTTTATACAGTAATCCTGACAGGAGAGAAGACTGGATACCTGAGCAGCTTTACTGTCCACACGTGTAGAGATGTACCACTTTGATGTAGAGAGGGTCTGGGATGCTAAAATTGACTGCAAAGTGCTTTCCCATGTATAAGCACATCTGAAGTGACAGGCTGCAAAGTATCTGAACTGTCCAAATAAAAGCTAAAACCTAGGGTGCTTTTTGTTGCACATAGAAGATTTTATTTCCAAGATGACAGCTTCATTTTAGTCCATTTCACCCACACTTGGAAGGGGAAAAGGGTTTCCTAGGAAATTAACCATGCACCATTTCTTATTCTGCCTTTGCTTTTCTAATTAAGGATTCAGGTTTGTGGCTGCCTTTCCAGCCAAGTTCACTCCGAACTGGCAGACTCAACTCTCTGGGACTAGGACTTGAGCTCTGGAGTTCAACAGTTCTTGGTTCAAGTCCAGGTTCTACCACTTAGAAGTGCTGTGACTTTCGGTGCTTCATATCTGGGATTCAACTGTAAGATATAGACAATATAGACAGCAAGTTCGAGTTGGCCTGTAGAGTAGGTGTCCAGTAAATTTTCGTACCCTCTCCTTTCCATTTACAGAATCTTCCTCCTAGGAGTCTGCTGCATCAGACGAAACTTTGCACCTGCTGCATTTAGTCATCTGTTTGACCACCTATCTATCTAGGCTTCCCTGTTGGCTCAGTGGTAAAGAATCTGCCTGCCAGTGCAGGAGACGTGGCTTCAATCCCTGAGTCAGGAAGATCCCCTGGGGAAAGAAAATGGCAGCCCACTCCAGTACTCTTGCCTGGAGAATCTCATGGACAGAGGAACCTGGTGGGCTGCAGTCCATGGGGTCACAGGAGTTGGGCAAGACTTAGTGACTAAACAACAACATCTATTTATCAATCATCTCCTTCTATCTATCTAGGGTGCTTTTGGGTTAGAACTAAAGGCCATTTGGACACAATCTGAATTAAGAGACTCTTGCTTTCATATCAATCCATTTTCTATTCCAGTAGCTAATGGCTTGGTGCTATTCAGCCTGATATTGCCTGTATGCACACATGTATACCTGCATGTACAATGTAGCTGTTAAGTCAGATGATAACACTTTACTATAAATCTCTTAATTATAAGTGATGGATTTAGTACACCAATCTCTTCTATCTATGAACTGTCATTACCAAAAGTAAAACAACCCCAGTCTACTGTAATTTGAATTGAGGTACTTTTCTAGCTACTGTAAGTATTATACGTGAATTTTGAGGGACCCCTGTTTGAGATCATTAGAGGAAGAGGGTGCTGGGGATTGATAAAAGGGATAAAAGGAAAGTGAGGCTAACAGGGAGGTGGGGTTAGAGTTTTTGAGGGAAGACGTGGAGGAGAGGAAGGAGCTGGGACCAGGGAAACCTGGGCTGTGACTGGTGCTGTGACTGCAAGTCTTGGCATGAACATGCAGGGCCAAAGCTCTGATTGGGGAAGAGAACCACACAGCATCTGCTCAATTTTGTCTATCAAAACTACTCTGCATCTCCAAGCCACTGTCAGACTCAGGAATCAGAAGCCAAGACTCTGAGTCAAAAATCAGAGATGACAGGATGGATGGTCAGGTGGCAGAGAAACATCACTACATGTTTTATCTGCAGTGAAGCAAAAGGGATTCAAAGCAGCTCACTGAGGTTGTGGAAAAGAGAGACCAGACATTTCCAACGAGCTAAGGATGGTTCTCTGAATTTGAGTCATATAGGATCCATTGTTATTTATCTAAGATGTAGAAGATGAAGTGCTTACAGCCTTTACTGACGTGCTGTACTTGTTTTTATTTTAATTACTATTTAGGAGCTGTCATGGGCCAGCTAGTGGTAAGGTCCACATCCCACTTGTTCCAGTTAGTGAACTGTCCTGCCACAGGGTTTTCAGGAGCCTGGCCCTCGCAAGACTGTCTCTGATGAACGGTCATTACCAAGGACCGGGCAGTAGGCCTGTGACGGCCTCTGAGAATATAATGAAGTGAGGCATGGGAATTCCTTGCATTTTTCCCCTCTACTCATTAGCTAACTCGCACTTCATATGTTTCCCATGTGCTGATCTGAGCCATGAAGGGCCCCCTTCTCTCTCCACAACTCCCCTTTCAGGGTGCTAGCCAGCCTGCATCAGGAAGGCCCACTGCTTATTTGAAAAAGCGGGGACACTGTTTGGCACAATTCATGCCCTGAATCAGTGAGGCAAAGGGGGCCCTTGCTTTATTTTGTGAAATGGTGAAATGGATATGAAGTCTATAAACTTGCACTGAATACGCACAAATAGAAAACAAGTAGGTGTCCTGTCAGCATGATGCAATTTAAAAACAGAATACAGTAGACTCTTAAGAAACAGATTCGAACTGTGTGGGTCCACTTGTATGCGGACTGTTCTCAATAGTAAGCGCTACCACCCTGCACAGCCTGAGGTTGGTTGAATCCGTGGATGTGGAGGAACCACATACATCACAGGACCACGGGTACGGAGGGCCAGATGTCTTACATCTACACGCAAGTGTTCCACCGCACAGAGGGCTGGCGCTCCTAACCACCACGTCGCTCAAGAGTTGGGACTTCCCTGGGGGTCCACTGGCTAAGACTTCACACTCCAAATGTAGGGGGCCCAGGTTCAATCCCTGATCCGGGAACGGGATCCCACATGCCTCAACTAAGAGTCAACTGTACTAGAAACAAAACATCAAAGGGTGTGAAGGCAAAAGTGTCTTCTGAATCAGGCTGAGGAAACACCCCCGTGTCTGGTACGAGAATGCTGCTTGCTTTCAGGGGCACCTGCTGTTCACCTCCATAAGGTACCACTCCAATTGACCCAACTCCACTTAGAGACAGGGCCCTGTGAACAGCGCTCCCAGGTGGCAGGGGACAGCTGGCAGCCACAGTGGGTGCTGTTTCGCAGAGATGAGAGAAGGGGAGTCCTGCCCCACTTCCTGTGTTCTGCCCTTGGAAGAACTGAACCACTCGATGGTGGTGGTACACATTTGCTTGCTTTGACCTGCAGGCCCACCTTCGAGTTTCTTCCCCTCAACGTGCTCTATTTCCAAGGTTGCAAACTCTACTTGAAAGCATCAGGAGGTGCTGTTAATGATTTTTAAAGCTGGTGTTTAAAAAAATCCTTGAAAGTAATTACCGAGGCTACTCAATTACCTGTGCGTGCTTTGAGACCCAGTGACGGAGAACGTTCAGTACTCGATTGGTGGCTGTTCTACGTATAATAAACTCTTTGTCGCATGTTCTCTCGGAGTTGTTAAATCCTTGGGAGGAAAAGAAACACACATGTTGTAGTTAAAGCCAATCCCCGGGGACCTGGAAAAGGTCACTTATTTTGGGACACTGCTTAATGCCACTCACAAATGACACATCTTGGCAGAGGAGTAAGTGGCTTCAGCTGGTCGTGGATTCTGCTTACTTACCTATGATGCCCTCAGAGCTCACCACATAGTTATAGGTACAATTAAATGAATAACGTGCACATATTTATTAATGGCCACTGATTAAAGCTACAGATGGTCTAGTGACATTTCCACTTACGGCTGTCCTGTTGTATCACATAAAGCCAAGAAGGAGTTTTAACAAAGTATTTGAGCCAACATTAGTTTATACTTTTGCTCCAGAGTCATATAACCACAGGTATTTTCAATATTTGCAGATGGATAAGCTCATACCTCGGAGAAGGCAATGGCACCCCACTCCAGTACTCTTGCCTGGAAAATCCCATGGATGGAGGAGCCTGGTAGGCTGCAGTCCATGGGGTCGCAAAGAGTCGTACACGACTGAACGACTTTGCTTTCACTTTTCACTTTCATGAGTTGGAGAAGGAAATGGCACCCCACTCCAGTGTTCTTGCCTGGAGAATCCCAGGGAGGGGGAGCCTGGTGGGCTGCCGTCTCTGGGGTCGCACAGAGTCGGACACGACTGAAGCGACTTAGCAGCAGCAGCAGCAAGCTCATACCTTGGCTCACAGATGATATAAATACTTTGTTGTGCACTCACATATTGAGAAGCGGTATAGCACAGTGGTTAAGAACATGAAGGAGCTTCCCAGGTGGCGCTCGTGGTAAAGAATCCGCCTGCCGACACATGAGACGTAAGAAACTTGGGTTCGATCCCTGAGTCAGGAAAATACCTCGGAGGAGGGCATGGCAACCCACTCCAGTATTCTTGCCTGGAGAATCCCATGGACAGAGGAGCCTGGCGGGCTACAGTCTATAGGGTTGCACAGAGTTGGACATGACTGAAGCAACTTAGCACACAAGGAAGTAAGAACATGAACTCCACAGCCAGACTGGGTTCAAACCCCTGTCCTCCCACGACCTAAGTTACAGCTCCTCTTTGGTGATCAGCTTCCTCATGTCCTGAATGGAATGAGTGTATCAACTGCAGAGACTTTTTGGAGATTAAGTTAGTTAAGCATTTAGAGTAGCACTTGGGAAAACAGTGAGAGCGTAATAAATGTTAGCTATTACTACAACTCAGTTTTGGGTCAGAGTCTTCATCTCTGTGCCAGCCTATGTTTCCACCTTGGCCACCTCTTCACTATCAAGAAACTATTTTAATATTTTCTATTGATTCTCTATTTTAAAAGATTTTGCTTTCCAATCATAACTAAGTGACTTGTTTCCTTTAAAAATGAATTCAAGGGGACTTCTCTGGTGGTCCAGTGGTTAAGAATCTGCATTTCCACTGCAGCGGGCCTGAGTTTGATTCCTGGTCAGGGAACCTTGATCCAACATGCCGTATGGTATGGTCAAAAAAAATAAATAAAATAAATAACTGCCATAATTTTTTTTTTAAATGAATTCAAATCTCATGTAACTTCACTGGGAAAGTTCTTAAAAGTTGTCCACATTCACTGATTTCATTTCATCTCCTACTCACTCTACATCCTACTCCTAGCTTCTTATCCCTTCTTACCACCAAAATAGCCCCCACTAAACTCACCAATAACCTCCACATTTCTACAACCTATTCAATGGACATGAACTTAGGCAAGCTCCAAGAGATGGTGAGGGACAGGGAGGCCTGGCATGCTACAGTCCATGGAGTCAAAAAGAGTCAGAAACGACTTGGCAATTGAACAAACAACAACTTATCATCTCTCCATAGGAAATCTCATTTAATAATCACCTATAAAAAATTACTCTCATAATTACATCCCTAGTTTTCTTCTCTGGACTCTGGATTCATGAATCCAACTGCCTCTTAGATCGTTCAAAAACCTCAAACTCAACACATGCAAAAGGAAACCCCCTGGCCTTTCCAGCAAACCTTATTCTCTTCTGGTGTTCCCCATCTCAGTACAGGACCACCACCAGCCATCCAGTTATGTAAGCCTGGAACTTTGGAATAGTTCTTGGCCTGCCTCTCTGCTTCTCCTCGATAGCTCTCCCTGCTAAATAAATCTCAGTTTTGTCCATGTCTTTGTATTTACAAAGCCAAAACTGGCACTGAGCTCTAGCAATTCTTAGTCAGTCTCCTGACAACAGCCTCCTAACTAGCCTCACTGTCACGCCTGCCTCCTCAAATTTCTTCTCTTTTCTGAAGTCAGAAAGATCTTCCAAAGGGCAAATTAGATGTGCCCTTGCCCTGTTTAAAGCCCTTAATGACTCTCGGGATAAACACAAAACTCCTTAACACAGCCTTCAGCATCTTCCATGGTTCGGCTCTCAGCTCCCTTCCAGCCTTTTCTGAGACCTTATTCTTTTCACAATTTCCTCTTCCAATTAACCACCCTTCTTCAGTCCCTCATCCTCACCCCAGGGTCTTTGTACATTCTGCTCCATATCTGGCCCAATTATCACTTCGCTTTTCACTCAGTGAAAGCCACTCTTACTTCACATCCCCAAAAAAGCCCTTAAGGGCCTGAACTGGGTAACCCCGTCATTGCACATCTCACAACAACATGCACATTTATTTCCGGACACTGGCCATATTTGCAATTTTACGCATTTTATCTATATGATTATCTGATCAGTATTTGTGTCCTCTATGAAGACAGGGATTGGGTATGTTTTTGCTGAGCGTGAGCACTTATGTGGCATGTAGCAGAAGCTAGACACAATATGTGTTTGCTGAATAAATGAATGCAAGCTTGTATAGTAGGAAATCAGTAATTACTGAATGTGCTATAAAGGTAAGGGTGATTGAATGAAAGACTGAATGGACAGTCCTCAGAGCCTACCAATGAGTTGGACCAAAAAGTGCATGCACTTCTAAAAGGCAGAGGTCCCTTCTCCATACTCCTCTTTGAACGTGGACAGGTGTCTTCCACCCACTAGAAGACACGGTCAGAGGATGCTGATGTGCTCTTGGTAAAATAGATATTTAAAAAAACAAAACAAAAACTTTTTGATATTAAAATCTTAGAAATTCTGGGGAAAATATCATATCTTTTTAAATGCATGGCTGAGTTCTCAAGAAGATAAGGAATTTTCCAGAGTCAAACACAGAGAGACTTGAAAACAAGAACTACGTCTCTGAACGACTGCTCTGAGAGGAGAGTAGGTTACCAGCCTTGCTAACAGGAGATGTGGATTGTAAATCCACGTGACTCAAGAGAAGAAGCCCCAGGGCCTTCAGGAAGTGTGGGTGACAGAATTGGAACTGACTCCCACATAAAGCTGGAATTCTCATCAGACCACCCCCTCTGCCTGAGAGAGAGGATTAGGAAAAGAAATTCTCCAGCCTGCACAAGGAGGAAGTTAAGAAACTTGACTATTTTAGCCTGGATCTCAGGGGAGTGAATCCCCCTGCCGAGAATAGGTAACCACAGGCCCACCTCAGGTAGGTTTGAAGCCCAGAATGAACCATTACTGGGTGGCCATGGCCAGTGGTAACTCTGGCGCCCTGACAAAAGCATACAAACCTCTCCAGAGAGACATGAGCTTACCCTCGGCCTTTACTGGATGACCAACAAGAAAGACCCTTAAGAAAAACTCACAATTCCAAAGCACAAAACAAATAAGCCATCCACCATAAACAAGGGTCCAGAGACACAGGGATCAGGAACTCCCCACCTCATCCCACCCCTCCACCACTACCAAAAATTTCAAATATCCTAAATTAGGATGCTTATAAAGACTAAAGATATAAAAGTGTGAACTAAAAACATGTGAAAAGAATTTAAAATATTTTAAGTTTTATAAGATCCACATAAAATGTCTTCAAATTAACAGAATTATTCTTTAAATTATTGCTGAAAAATAGACAAGTTGAAATTTAAAACACAGATTTGTTAGTCACTCAGCTGTGTCTGACTCTTTGCCACCCTATGGACTATAGCCCACCAGGCTTCTCTGTCCATGGAATTCTTCAGGCAAGAATACAGGAATGGGTAGCCATTCCCTTCTCCAGGGGAATCTTCCTGACCCAGGGATCAAACCTGGGTCTCCTGCACTGCAGGTGGATTCTTTACCTGTCTGAACTACAAAGGAAGCCCAAAACATGGATAGAAAAATATAAATAAACACGGGTTAGACCCAGTTAAATAAAGAAAGGAGCAAACTGTAAAAAGATCTGAAAATTTGCAACCTCATGGATGGTAGCCCACCAGGTTCATCTGCCCATGGAATATTCTAGGCAAAGAATATTGGAGTGGGTTAGCCATTTCCTCCTCCAAGGAGTCTTCCCAACCCAGGAATTGAACCTGTATCTCCTGTATTTCCTGCATTGCAGGTGGATTCATTACCCGCTAAGCCATCAGGAAAGCCCTAATCAGCTGCAATACAAAGAGCTAAAGAGGTAGAAAACAGGAAAGAGGGGAGATAGGTGCTCTGATTGGGAGCATGAACCCATGTGCAAAATTACATCAAGATCCCATGTATCAGCTTAGCACGTAAGAGTCCCGTTAAGGCAATTTCAGTTCATGAGTAAGCTGTAACTCCACTAATAAAACTTGACCTTCAGGATTTACTGGAGATATCCCCTCAGAGAGATGGTTTATGTATCTGGTGTCGGTAATTTCTAAATTGGCAGTTTAAACAGAATTGATAAGAGTACTTCTAAGATCAAAGATGTCCATCTGTTGATCAAGCAATGAAAGATGCCCATTTTTCACAGACTTTAAAGCTCTTTGATCAGAACAACCATTTTTTGCAACTTGCCAGACTTCCTCCTTATCGTAAGCCACCGTACAAGCTGGGGGCTGCTTGAGCAATATTTATTTCCAAATTGAAACATGAACCACACAGCCAATTGGTGGTGATACCCAAGTAGAAGCCAATCTGTCCTATAGTCATGGATCCACCCCCAAGGGGTTCTTAAGGCACTTTTTGTAAAACCAAACAGAAACTCTTTGTGGAGTTTTACAAATCTTTCCCTTTTCAAGTGTGACGGCCCAACCAAACTCTACAGATGCCAGGAGGTTTTATTTTACTAACATCACACGTGTGAAATACCGCCACCATGAAATTCTTGTCTTTCCAATTCATGCATGGTTTTTTTTCAGTTGTAGGCACTGGTCAGATGGGCTAATTTGGGCAACAAAAGTCATCTAGAAAAGTGGTAAGAAGCAAATCAGCATGTGTGTGAAGTTAAGAATGAGATTCAGCTTTATGGTCCTTCCCCCAGACACCTCATGAGTCATTCTCTCCCTTACAGCTGGTGGTACATATGACATCTCTCTCATTAAACTATACATTCCCTGGTGAAGGGATTTTATCTCAGGCATCTTTGTAGGCCCTTCAGTTTTGCACACAGGCACTCAGCAGTTATTTTTCTTAACAAAAACTGCATTCCTCCCAATGAAAACTATCAGAAAGTGTCTGCAGATCCTATGTATGTGAATTAAGGGCATTTTCCCACGATATTACTATGATGACTATGGATATGAGATCTATCACGAGCAGGCAGACAGTAAAAGTGGTGAGGAGGGATGCAAGGACATTTTAAAATATAGGAAAGCAGGAAAACTTTCCTTTTTTTTCTTCAAATGATGTGATAGTTAACTTCACTGCCTACTTTGTAAGAGGCAAGTAAAATAACAGTGAGATGGAAGTAAGATGGCATGTAGGTGGACTATGGGCTTGTTCAGTTAGAGCTACCCTGATACTATAAGAACATAGCATCATTATAGAGTTTTACATGATAATGGATTTTAAACAAAAACTCTTATCTAATCAGAATTTAATTTTTCTCAAAATGTATACTTTCATCAAATTCATTACATTTCTTACGTGACCTTCACATAGACCAGGGCTTTTAAAACTTCCAGACTTGATCTATTAATGGGGAGTGAGATCAATTTAGTGGGTTGTTGCCAGCTTTAAACAATGAAACAGATGAAAACTGAGTAGACTGTATATAGTGAGAGTGCATATTCGTCAGAGAAAATCTTATACCAATTGTGTGTGTGTGCATGTGTGGGTCAAAATGTAAACTGTATTTCTTAAGAGTGGGTTGCAATAAAAGTCTGAAAGTGACTAATATGGACAATCTGATTATGAGTATTATGTTTAAACTACCTGTATTAATTTCCCAGAAATTCTAGAAAACTAAGTCTGTTCTTTACTCTGAAACAAGTCTGAAGGAACAAGCAGAGGATACTCCTCCTCTGTTTCTGGTCTGTTCTCAAGCTGACTCCAAGCAGTTCTCACTCCTTTGGGGACATAATTCTCTCCCACGGTTTTTCTACATATTCCAACCTGACACCTTGAGTTCCATCATTTCCCCAAATCCTTCATTCCTTGAAAGAAATCTTTCTTACATTTCCATATGAATGACACATTCTTCTCTCATAAAAAAATATCCAGAAATAAAAAAAAATTTTTTTCTCTCATGCTCCTCCCCATCCCAACTTGCCTTTTAGTTAATGGAACAGCCACGGTTTCTGTTTCTTGGGTGGGAAACCTCACTCCTCTCTGTATTTCCTTGGTTTTTCCCATTCAGTCAACAAACACTGTTAACTTTTTGGTAGCATCTGTCAGACTGATGCCTTTCTTCTCTAGTCTCCTGCTATAACCCTGCATCTAGGCACCTCACACATGGGTTGTAGCTTCTTATCTCCTACATGTTCCTGTTTCCCCATTCTCTCTGCCTTCTATTCATCCTCATCCATAATTCAGTTATCTCATCAATATCTATGTTCCAGGTGCTGTGTAGAAATATTGACAGTCGTGTCCTGAATATCTGTGTTCACAGGTCCATTGTCCTGTGAATAATATCTATGTTCACCTGGTGAACAAGAGATGTGGCCCCTGCTCTCATGAGCTGGTTTTTTTAAATGGAGAGAAGACAGCCTTCAAACAAGTAAAACACCAAAGATGTGTAATTCGAAATCCTGCAAATGAGCAAGGCACTGTCTCTCCAACAGTAACTGTAAATATCCCTCTAATTTGTTATTGCTCCAGCACCAAGTACTTCTAATGTCTCCCTATTGCCCACTGAACCAAGTCTAGAATATTTTCCTAGTTATGAAGGGGCTTTATGAGTTGTAAACTAAAAAAAAAAAAAAAAAACTAATGCAGACAAGCAGATTTGCACATACACTGTGCTGAACATCATGATAACAGTATTCCCTCAGTCTATAAACTGACAGACTCATTTTTGAGAGATAATCTAGAATAATAGCTACAATTAACAGAAATTGAACCTTAGTTCGTACATAGTAGGATGTTTGCTGTAGTAATATACCAGTACGTTCAATTACTCCCATTTTAATGGTCTCTTTCCTGGCAATCTTTTGTTTGCAAAAGGACAGAACACCCAATTCAAACTGAAACAGGAGGGAAGGGGGCAGGTCACAACCTTTAAAAGACTAACGAAGCCCAAGGACATGACAAAGACTGGTAGAACCAACTGGGTCCAAGATGGCAGAAGATCTCACTTCTACTAGACCTTGAGCCTCATTAGACACTTATTGTGATACTGTAATACACTAGCATGCTAAATGACACACCTACCAGTTCTGAGGCTAACCAAAAAAGGTCCAAAAGTGGGCGATGGCCCAACTCCTGGAAAATTCTGCCCCTTCCCCCCAAATAATTGTAATAATCCTCCCACTCATTAACCTATGAAATTACCCAGCCCATAGAAACTAACCACACCATATTTCAGGGCTGCTCTTGCCTTTTAAGGAGGCCCACAGTCTGTAGAGTGTGTTTCTCTCTAAACAAATCTACTTCTTACCTATCATTTCATTTCTGAATTCTTTCACAACAAAGTGAGAACCTTAAATTCACCAGCAACAAAACTGGCTTAAAAGGGAATTGCTGTTTTATACTGGGGATAGTTCCAGATTCAGATCCTGTTTGATTCAGAGAACATGTTAGTCTGGTCCATGTCTATTTCTCTTCAGTGCTTTTATTCTGCTCTCATTTCCAGGTAGCAAAAATGGGTAAGGCCTTGTTAATCATATCATATTACCTCATATAACAGCATCCAGAGGATGACAAGGCATTCTTTTTGGTAGCTTCCACTAAAGATAAAGAAATGTGTAACCTAGAAATCCTCTAAAATATCTTTGCGTTTCATTGACTGCATCATATGCCTTCCTCAAATTGATCCCTATGGCAATACTGGGGAGGTGTCAGAGATGGCAGGGAGATGTGTGTGTGTGTGTGTGTGTGTGTGTGTGTGTGTGTGTGTGTGTCTGGAGGAGGTAGCTCCCACTCAAAGCACATGGCCAGAAATGTGAAAGGCCCTTTCTCAAAGGTGTTATAGGGCAAGACATTGATGAGGCAATGAACAAATTCTGCATAGTGAGATTTTTCTAAAAATTTGTCTATAAGTGTGTTCTTATCTTTAGAGTTGTTAAGTTCTTCTCTTTACTCTGTTTAACCTGAGATTTTTTTCTAAGTGCGATTAATTGCAATAAACACATCCTTAAATAATAGAATGAGGAAAAGAAGTTCAGCAGGTCTATATCATCATTCGTGATGAAAAATACATGAAGAATGGCAAAATCAATATCTTCCCTTTGCTTTCACCTTTCAAGAAAATCAGTAAGATTTTCTTGACTAAGATTGTCAGCTGAACTGTTCTCATGGATTTTTAAAAAAATATGTGCTGTTTAGATTCTTGAAGAAATGGTTATATACTAAATTTAAAACAAAACTTATTGAGAACCATTGGGTGTTACTTCTTTTAATTCTCACAATTGTATAAAACAGATTCTTTGTCTTCACAGATGAGGAAACTGAGGCTCAGAGAAGTCCAATAGTTACTGAAGGTCACAGATGGTAAGAGCAAAGCCAGGATTTATGGTGAGGTCATTGGATTCTAAACCCCAGCCTCTTCCCACTGAGACACGAGACGTGCTGGCTGCCCATGTTTATTGCTGTGTAAGCTCCAGGCCTCCCACTGTGGCTGCCATCAGTTTTTGTGCTGACATAGAGATACATCAAGGACACATAGCCAGTATGGAGGGAGATGGAGACTTCTGCCAAGGCAGAATGGGGTCCTTTGAGGTGTAGGTAAGAAGTGAAGCCAGAAAGTAACCAAATTTAAATGAGTTGTCAAGAAAACTGCTGTGGCAAGAAGAAAAGAGATAGTCTAGAAACTGAGAAGTGATAATGATTTGTGGGAGCCAATAACATGAACCACTCAAAATCAAAATATGGCAATCTATTAAAGGAAATCAAGAAATCCAACACTCATGGTCAGAGTTTCTTGATAGAAAAACTAGTATTACCCAGGCCTTGGAAAACACAGTAAATGCTCTAGAAATGGTTAACATAACAAACAACAAAAAACAAAAAGAACAAAACTTTAAATTTCCCAATTATTTCCTTTTCGGCCCAATTTCATAACCAACTGTCTGGAAAACAAGGAGGATGATTCTTCAGTTAGTCTGAATTCTCTGATGGTTGTCTGCTACCCCTTCCGGATAATAGGCAGCTCACCAGCGTGACGTGGAACAACATTCCCGTCCTTGTATTAGGCAACATCTCCCCACAAACCCAAACGATGGTAATTTTCCAAAGCCTTCTACATTTCTTTCTACAGAAGCCTATATACACGCTTAGAAAAGCTTTTCCACGGGGGCAGGGGGTGAGGCAAGGAGTGACAGCTCCTGATTCTGGGAGGTGTATCGAGTGTGTATACAGTGCTGGAGGAGCAGGCACTGGTGTGTGCTAGGAGAGGGGACAGCCACTGAATGAGCTGAGCTGTTCCGAAGAAGCCACTGCAGAGAATTTTTAGAGACGGCTGGGGAGGGGGGATAAAAACAGGCCCCTTTTCCCCCCTCAAATGTTAACATTAGACTGTACACAAAAAGTTTCAGTGTATTAAAACGATAGATTCTGCCAGTAGAAAATGAAACGTACCTTGGGAGAGAGGGTGGAAGCCACAGAATACAAAGAGAGCCCATTTTATCAGACACAAAATACTGACTGAGAGTCTTTGTGCCAATCTCTTTCACAGGAACTGGGGTACAGCGGTGGACAACAGGAAGCTAATTAGCTGTTTACAGGAATTTATGCTCTACTGAGGGAGACAGAAATTACAAGTAATAAATCATGTCAGTGACATTATCTATAAACAAATGAATAAGGTAAATTCAGATATTGAAAAGAAGAGCTATGTGGGAAGTAAACAGGCATGTGTGTGTGTTGTAAGACAGAGAGACAAAGAAAGACAGGCAGAGATAGAGAAAGAAAAAGAAACAGGGACACACACAGGAAGAGAGAGAACATTTGTTAGGCTGGGTTGGGAAGGCCTCTGTAAGGCGGGGACTGGGACAGGTGAGCTGGGACATGAACAATGGAAAGGAAACAGTCATATGAAGATCCAGGGGAAGAGCGTTTCAAGCAGAACAGTGAATGAGGAGGCCATGAGACAGTCAGCCTGATGGAGGCCCAGAAAGCGGCCTGTGTGGCTGGGGCCCAGTGAATATGGGATCCAGAGAAAGGAGACGAAGTTGGAGAGCAGGCAAGACAACTGAGCATCTCCCAAGTCAAGCGAAAGAGCTGGATTGTCTTCTCGGGTACCAGGAAGCCACCAGAGGGTCCTGTGCAAGGGAATCGTGACCTTGTTGACACTCTGAACAGGTCACTCTGGCTTCCTTAGGTAGTATGCACAGGAGTGGGCAAAAGTGGAGTGGGAGAGACCAGGAATGAGGCAGTAAACCAGGGTTGGACAAAGGCTGGGGCAGGAATGGTAAGAACTGTTGGAAACGGAGGAGCTAAGACTTGCGGACGGACTAGATGTGGAGGTCTGCAATGATCTGAACAGTGCTCTCCCAAATTCACGTTCACTCAGAACCTGTCAGTGTTAGCTTATTTGAAACAGGGTCTTTGCAGGTTTAATCAAAGTAAGATGTCAAACTGGATTAGGGGGAGTCTTAAATCCAATGACTGATATGGTTATAAGAAGGAAATTTGGACACAAACACACCCAGAGGAAGAAGGCCCCATGACAACAGAGGCAGAGAAGAGAGTTCTGCTGCTACAACACAGGGAATACCAGGGACTGCCAGCAGTCAGCAGAGGCTGGAAGAGGCAAGGCGGACTCCTTCTCTAATGCCCTCGGACAGCATGGCCGGGCCGCCACCTTGATTTCAAATTTCTAGCCTTATCATACTCCTTTCCCAATGTGGAACAAGTCCATTGTTCCAAGTCCAGTTCTAATAGTTGCTTCTTGATCTGCATACAGGTTTCTCAGGAGGCAGGTAAGTAAGTGGTCTGGTATTCCCATCTCTTTAAGAATAGCGTGGACAGAAGAGAGTAAAATTCAGATTTCAGATTTGTTTCATGAAAGAACAAATTTCTGCTATTTTTAGTCAATCATTTGAAGTCATCTATTACAGCAGCGCTAAGAAGCCAATGTGAGGTCTAAAGGAAAGGGAGGAATCAGGAAGAGTCCCATGGTTTGGGGACTGAGCATCTGGATTAGATGATGATGTCATTTCTTGAAACTGGGTTATAGGGAGAAAATCCAGAGTTTGGTTTTAAACTGAAAGATGCCTCTTTTAGACATCTAAGTGTCTATGTCGAGAAGGCTCTTAGACATAACAGCCTGAAATTCAAGTAGAATGTTTCAGACTGGAAATGTAAATTGGAGAGTCTCAAGCATTTACAAAGTACTTAGAATCATAAGGCTACATGAGTAGAGAGTGTGTACAGGGCAAAAGGCCAGGAGAGCCTTGTGATCCCAAGACCCACAGAGATTTTGTAGAAGATGAGACAGCAAAGGAGATCAAAAAGGGAAGGAGAGCAAGGTGAAAGGAAAATCTGGCACATGTGGTGTCATGGAGACAAAGAGGACAAGTGTTTCAACATGGAGGATGCCATCAGCTCCGCCATATGCTGCTGAGAGGTAGACTAAGATGAGGGCTTTGGCTTCAGCAAGATGTAGGTCCTAGGTGACAAGATAACAGTCACTTCAGAGTGAAAGTCCAAGAGAATAGGTGGAGGGGAAATGGAGGTGATGGAGGGGAGACATCAGGCAGGCTCACTCTTGCGAGATGTTCTGCATTGAAAACAAGCTGTGAAATGGAACAGGAGCCGGTAAAACTGATGATATAAGGACACACTGGTATGCCAAGGGGGATGGCTGGCTTAGGGAGAACTGAGGATGACAGAGGCAAAGGAAGGAACTGCATGAGAACAGTTCTTGAGTATGTGGAAGGGGAGGGGTGGACCCAACAGCAGGGCAAGGGTTATTCTTCCAGACCCACGGGAAGAAGGCAGAGGATGAGTCCAGGGGCAGAGGGCTGGTGAAGTTAGTGGAGGAAAGAGGTCATCCTTTCTGTTTTCACTGTGAAGGAGGAGAGACGCTCACCAGTAAGCCAGAAAAGGAGGTGGAGATCTGAAGAGAGGAGAGGAGAGGATGAGAAATCCTGGTGTGTGAGGCAGTGACTTTACCAGGATGACCTGGCGGCACAGAGTGCCCATGTGAGATCTGAAAACGGAGGGTTAGTCTGGGCAGCCCAGCTCTGCCAGCCTCTCCAGAGAGCAGCTCCACTCTGTGAATACCAAGTCCATCTGATCCTGTCGATGTTTAGTAAAGGTCCTGGTAGCTCCAGGCTCTGTGCCTTTGATCACACCAGCAGAACATGCCAAGCAGGCTTCTGCTTTTCCTCACATGCCCTGGAGGCGGCCGCAGAAGGGGGCGGAGGGTCAGAATGCAGGCTTTCAAGCCTGCAGGGGCTCTTTCATTTAAAATTCTTTGCCTGCTTTGAAACTTACAGGAAGCTCAGGGAGGAGAAAATCACCACCACCCCACTGTGTACTGAAGTGTGCAGTTTAAAGACATCCCCCAGGAGTTCAGACAGATTCTGAGCAGCTTGCCACACTGTTCTACTCCAGTGGATTAGTTTAACAGCACTGACGGATGGATGATTCAGCCCTGGCCCCTTATGCCAACAACTTCGGATCCATCACCTAGTCACAGAGGGCAATGTCAAACAACTCACAATGCTAATAACGGTGCAGTATGGCATTGTTAAGAGTACTGAGACATACGCCGCGGGGATGGTCCGGTTCCTTCACCCTCAGCGCACCTTGCCACCTGTGACTTGAAGACTGCAGTTGCAGTCTGAGACTGCAAAATTTCCCTGCCACTCCATCCCCACTCTTTTCCTTCCCCATGGAGAAAGCAGCAAATGTGATATAAGGACTAGCAGATTGGAGATGTTTTAACGGACTTACCTTACTGAGTTGCTTTGGAAAAGTGCCTTCGCCTCTCAGGGTCTCAGTTTCCTCTTTGGCATCACACAGAGCATTACTTTGCCAGCAAAGGTCCATCTAGTCAAAGCTACGGTTTTTCCAGTAGTCATGTATGGATGTGAGAGTTGGACTATAAAGAAAGCTGAGCACCGAAGAATTGATGTTTTTGAATTGTGGTTTTGGAGAAGACTCTTGAGAGTCCCTTGGACTACAAGGAGATCCAATCAGTACATCCTAAAGGAGATCAGTCCTGGGTGTTCATTGGAAGGACTGATGCTGAAGCTGAAACTCCAATACTTTGGCCACCTGATGCGAAGAGCTGACTCGTTTGAAAAGACCCTGATGCTGGGAAAGATTGAAGGCAGGAGGAGAAGAGGACGACAGAGGATGAGATGGTTGAATGGCATCACCGACTCAATGGACATGAGTTTGAGTAGGCTCTGGGAGTGATGGACAGGGAAGTCTGGCGTGCTGCAGGCCATGGGGTTGCAAAGAGTCGGACATGACTGCGCGACTGGACTGAACTGAGAGCTTATGTAAATGCTCCTAAGGTCCCTTCCTCAGGGTCTCCCTGGACAAAGCTCAGGTCTCCCACCAGGTGTCTGACACCTTCTCTTCCTTGACAGCATCAATTACCTGCCTCCTCCCCTCCCCACGCCTTTTCTCCAGCATCTCAATCTCCATAGATCCTCCCCTCGGCTTACAAAGGCCTCTCCTCAACGCTGCCAGTCCTTCACATGTGAGAGTGCACACTGTCTTTCTTGCTTATTCCTAGAATTGTAAGCAGGCACAGCTTTCAGCAGGAGAAATAAAGTGCCGCTTTGCCCCAGTAATCCACCTTTGGTAAATGTGGGCAACACCAATTCCATACATCTGACTGCATCTGTGATTTTACATAAGGCCCCCTTATGACCACAACCCCATCCCTTTTCTTTGAGGTTCTGTGACACTGAGCTGCACCAGGTGGCCCCAAGTGGCACAGACAGAACCAGATCAGACTGTAGCAAAGGGTGATGGGGCTCCTAAAAGTCAAGTCACCAGAAGAAAGGAGAAATCTGAACTGATACCCAGAGTAAGTTCTGGAGCTTAGGAAACGGGTAAACCATGTGGTCTGGGCAAATCAGCAGAGACCTGCAGCAGCCCCAGGGGTGGCCGTATAGAGAGTAGGGTTCACGGGAGCATCTCTGTGGATTGGCCAAATCTCCCACAATAGCAGCAGAGACACTGAAGAGGCCCAGCAAGTGGGGCCTTAGGCAGTTAGAACTTGACATTGACCTAGAGAAGCACCAGGAGGCAAGTGAAGACAGGGAAATGCAGCACCTGCAATTCTTAGAAATATTCCCAAGGAAGCCTATGAATGATGGATATTCCAATATTAATCCATACTGGATGTGAGGTGGAGGAGGCGGTTCTTAAACTGATTTAACTCAAGTTATTCTCTGGTTGCTCAGCTGGTAAAGAATCCACCTGTAATGCAGGAGACTTGGCTTCGATCCCTGGGTTGGGAAAATACCCTGGAGAAGGGAACGGCTACCCTCTCCAGGATTCTGGCCTGGAGAATTCCATGGACGCAAAGAGTCAGACACAACTGAGTGACTTTCACTTCATAAGAAGAAATCAGGCCTCACTTTGAGGCTCCATGCTGGAAGCCTGGGGCACTGGATTAGGTTTACATCTCCCTTCATTCAGTAATGTAATTTCACTCAGATGGGAAAGAATTAGCCTATAATGTGATTCAACTCCTCAGTCAGGAAGATCTCCTGAAGAAGGGAATGGCAACCCACTCCAGTATTCATGCCTGTAGAATTCCATGGACAATTCCAATATTTTTAAATGCACTTTATCACCGTGGATAAATATACCAACACAGACTGGTTCCATTTGTTCTAAGACGTTGGTATTTCCTGAGTCTGGAGGTTCCTGAACCTCCCTGACTCGGAATTTACCACACTTCTCCTCCCATCCCATGCTCCCCGGGGTCTGTAACCACAAGACTTGAGGTGCCATTAAGTACTTTCAGTTCAGCAACTGAGGACTCAGAAGAGAGGCTTGTCCACAGCTGTGAAACCTTCAACCCCAGGAAACGCCCTCCTCATGCAGGCGGGGTTGAACCCGGGCCCGTCCTTGGGGCCCGCTCCACCCTGGCTGAGGATTCTTGTCTCAGAAAGTGTTTCAGACAAAATCGATTTGTATAATATACTTTCAGCAGAAGACGGCTGCTCAACGCTCAGTGTCGAAAACTTTCAAACAGATCTCTAACGATTCTTAAAATGTGTTTGAAAGCTTCAGAATGTCTCGTTGCCCTACCCAGACACCTTCACCTCATCTATGGAAGACTTTAACTCACATACAGGAATTTCACGGGGAACTTCTTCCCTTCAGAATCCATACTTTGCTGATCAGGTCAATGGCTAACTGGTATGCAACTGCCAGAAGGTATTCGAAGCTCCCCAAGAATTTCATTCGCTAAATCTGTGTTACTGTCACTATTCATCAGGCTAGAGAAAATCTTTTTAACCGCAAATTCTGAAAGTATGTTCTTTTTAACGTCCCAAGAAATGATTCAACAGTCTAAAAATGATTCCACAGTCTAGCAGATACTCATGCAAAAATATTTTCTACTGAATCAGGTCAAAGTATTTGATTAATATAAATACAAATTAACAAACCATATTGATTCCTCAACTTCATGAAGGTAGGACCTTTTTTTTTTTTCATTAAACTTGTCCAAATTTTAAGGGTAGAGACCTTAATTCACACAGTGAATAAGTGTGGTACAGAGTTGTTTTGATTAGAAAAATAATTTTCCAAAAGTAAACTAACTTCTTGGACTTGAGGTTCTATTGAAAGACTGTAAAGGTTACTAAAGCTGTGAAGTAAATGTGCAAGTTGCTGAGAAGTTAGTCTATCCTGAAGAAGAAAAGATGGCCCTTGTGCTCATCTCTCAAATTCAAGCCAATGACTCTTACTCTTCAGAAGTAGGAGGTCTCTGGGTTAGGGAGGGTCTAGGGAAATACGTTACAGCAAAAGCATCATTCTCAGAGTTAAAACATTATGACTATATTATTTTATAGCTAACATTTACTCAGCGCTCACTTATGCCAAGGACTAAACTCATTTAAGCTTTCCAATAATCCTATGTCAGTTACCCTCACTTCATGGAAAATAATAATGATTAAATAATAATAGTAGTAGTGGTGGTGGCAATTATTTATACAGGGTTCATTACAGGCCAGGCACTGTACTAACACTTCACATGTATCTAACCCGCACACTAACCTCACGAGGCACCAGAGTTTCTGCACGCACGATATCATTGGCTGCCATTCACACCAACTACAGACGTGACGGCAGCACTCAGGTTCTACTTTCCCCAACTCAGAGTCCCCCAGTGAGCAAACATGCCTGATGCCCTTAGCCAAGTCCAGCTCTCTGATTACACAGCATCTCATGCTGGGACACACGCTGGGTCTGTACTTTTCTGGGTCAGAAAAAAAGGGCTGTTTATTCTCAGCACAGGACTTGACGGGCAGACATATACACATAACTGGGGTCCCACAAGGACACTCTAATTGCATGTTTCTTTTGTAGCTAGACCACATATTGCACAAACATTGCTTGACTTGAAGACATTTTAAACTAGTGAGTCTGGTGGTCAAGAGAGGTGCATTTAGATTTGTGCCTATGGACTACTGCATTTTTGCATATTCTGCCAATACGTGTATTCATATCTGTACTTGAATTAACTATGGTTAAAAATAAACACCTTTTGGTAAGTATAAGTGATTATGTGTAAAAGTCTAAGATGGAGAGGGGGTTCCTTCATGTCTTCTGGGGCTGGAATGCTCAAAAGCTAAAAATTGTATTTCCCAGGTTCTCCTGCCATTCAGGTTCTGAATGCAAGTTAGAGCATCTGCTCAGGGTCTGGCAGGTGGAAAGGAGACCAAGGCCATTATCCGCTGCAGCAGCCATTTCTGCCAGCAGGCATGGCCACGGAGGCCAGCAGTGTCCCAGCCCACAGGCGCATGCTTCACAGAGGTAGGCAGCAGTCTTCTGATCACTGAAGTGGTGAAGTCACTGTCTTTTGGGGTCAGCAGTTTCCAAAAAGACCTCCTGTGTGCCCACCACCCTAAGGACCAGAAGAAGCAGCCCTTGGTGGGTCAGTTCTACGCCGTACCTCAGAAGTGATTTCCTGAAGCCCAGACTTAAGCCTGTTCCTTCCTCTGAACCCAATTCCCTGTAATAAATCTCTTCCCAAGGAAAACAGCTCATTTGTCCTCTACAACCAAACTTTCACAGATAACAGACAGCAAGCATTCAAAGCCAAAGGTCTAGGAATTAGCCTACGATACTCACTATTTGTGGTTTCCCTGATGGTTCCGTGGTAAAGAATCTGCCTGCAGAGCAGAAAATGTGGGTTCAATCCCTCGGTCAGGAAGATCTCCAGATGAGAGCATGGCAACCCACTCTGGTATTTTTTTTCCTGTTTTTTTCCTCTTAAATTTATTTATTTTTTAATGTTCAATTAAAACAGCATTTTTCACATTCAGAAGTAACTGGAGGCTCTTTAGTTTCATTATGCTGAAGCTTGTCTTTTAACAGAGTGCCATAATTTCTAGGTAAATATTCACTGATCAAAACTGCTTTACACATGTGAAGGAAGTAAAGAAGGAAAGAAGGAGGGAGGGAGGGAGAGAGGTCCCAGCAGAAGTAAGGAGACTTCATACAGAAGCTTCTCTCTCCCCCTGGGGACCATTCTGGGTGAATCACATACTCTTTGAGCCAATCTTTAGAAGTCAACCTGAAAGAGTTTTTAAAAACCTATCTCTGTCTATGTTTGATGGCAGACCTGACCATTCCTTTATATGAAAACCAAACCATTGCAAAGGATTTTCTACAGATTCAGAGAAAAAGGCTGACTGACAAAAGAAATGAATTTAAATAGATGATACTGCATATCTGACTAAAACACAGGCAATGAGCTCACCGGTGCCAAGAATGCACATAGCAATTAGTAATCTTCATTATAAGGATTTAAATACAGCATCTAATCTTTTGCACACAATTCATATACATAAATCTTTGTAAACAAGATGGAAAGACAGTACAGTAGGGACAAAACAATATATATACAAATATTTTGTCCAAGAGGTCCTCTCCAGCTCTATAATGTTCAGGAAGCTCAGCAAGTTAGAAAAACCTATGACTGGTAAATAACACATCCTCTCAAGGGCATACTTTTCACCTCTGGCTCCTGGAGACGCTAAGAGCCAGCTCTTATACTCAATTCCAAGGGTGAGGGTTTAATAGCATCTCAGTCATACAGTGTAGTCACTCATTAGAGCCTATTCCCCACCATCAGCCCAGAGAGTAGGCTGTTTTCTTTCAAGATCACACTTCGGAAATGCTCTCTGATGAGGGAAATGAAAGCAAATCAGCAGATCATGGTACTGGCCATCACATGGCCCTCTTTCTCTCAGTATGACTAATTCTGTCACCAGCCAGATAATTTTCAGTTTCATGAAAGTCTGTCTGTGTATCAGGAATGCCAGTGGTTCTACATTTTACTCACTCACTCTCTTGGTAAGATGCTGTGGGCAATTATGCAGTAATCCCAAGATGAATTTAAATTGAATCCCTGACCCATCTGAGCTGCAGATCTCATGATGGGAATGCAATGATCACAGCAGACAACTGACACACACAAATACCCTCTTTTTAGCATATAAAGGGAGAAGGCCATGGCACCCCACTCCAGTACTCTTGCCTGGAAAATCCCATGGACGGAGGAGCCTGGTAGGCTGCAGTCCATGGGGTCACTAAGAGTAGGACACGACTGAGCGACTTCACTTTCACTTTTCACTTTCATGCATTGGAGGAGGAAATGGCAACCCACTCCAGTGTTCTTGCCTAGAGAATCCCAGGAACGGCGGGGCCTGGTGGGCTGCCATCTATGGGGTCGCACAGAGTTGGACATGACTGAAGCGACTTAGCAGCAGCAGCATATAAAAATCTTCAAAAGGCATGGGCAATTCTTTAAGCTTCAAATGAATTAACCTACCCTAGTCTCATATTATCAGAACTTTTAAAGAAGGCAGGAAACAAATACACACAATTAAAAGCTCCTTGCTTACCTACCTCTGAAATCACAGTCCCTAACATTTGGTTTCAGACACTCCAGTACTGATGGTGCTATAAAGCTTCCTTCAGAATTCTCAATAGGGTTTTCCTTATAGTAAGATCCCTGGGAGAGAGTTCAAAAAGACTTCACCTAACATGTATCAACTTTTGCTCTAGAGGGAAGAGTTCAAAGGTACAAGGTGCTTATAAAACTCTGCTCTGCTTTTAGCTGGAATAGTAGAGTCAGTAGTAAAATAAAATTTTCACTGGAGATAAAATGAGGATAAAATAGTTAAGCCAGTAAAGAAAAGAACAAATGAAAGCACATATAATTTTTAACAGGTTTACTGAGATAATTTACAGGCCATGAAATTCATTCCCTTTAAGTGTATAATTCGCTATAATTCGCTAATAGGTAGTAAATTTATAAGGTTGTGCAACCATGATCACAAGCCAATTACAGAATATTTCCATCGCCCCCCAAATATCCCTAGTGCTGATCTGTAGTCATTCCCTGTTCCCGCTCCCATGCCAGGCAAGAATGAATCTGCTTTCTTTCACCACAGATTTACTTTTTGACATTCACATAAATGGAATTATATTGTGTGTAGTTATTTGCATCTGGCTTCTTTCACTTAGCACAGGAGTCAGCAAAGTACCTGCTGTCTGTTTTTGTAAATAAACCTTTATTAGAACACAGTCATATTTAGTCATTTACATATTGTCTGTTGCTGCTTAGTACTACAAAAGCAGAGTTGGGACAATGCCACAGAGACTATATGGTCCACTAGCCTAAAATATTCACCATCTGACCTTTAAAGAAACATTGCTGACCCTGACTTAACATGACATTTCTGAGGTCTATCCATGTTGTGATACTGAATTTTGATATTCAGTTTCAGAGTAATCCAAGTCTATGCCCTGACCAATAATGCTGAAGAAGCTGAAGTTGAATGGTTCTATGAAGACCTATAAGACCTTCCAGAACTAACACTCAAAAAAGATGTCCTTTTCATTACAGGGGACTGGAATACAAAAGTGGGAAGTCAAGAAATACCTGGAGTAACAGGCAAATTTGGCCTTGGAATACAGAATGAAGCAGGGCAAAGGCTAACAGAGTTTTTCCAGAGAATGCACTGGTCATAGCAAACACCCTCATCCAACAACACAAGAGAAGACTCTACACATGGACATCACCAGATGGTCAATAATGAAATTAGATTGATTATATTCTTTGCAGTGGAAGATGGAGAAGCTCTATACAGTCAGCAAAAACAAGACCAGGAGCTAACTGTGGCTCAGATCATGAACTCCGTATTGCCAAATTCAGACTTAAATTGAAGAAAGTACAGAAAACCACTAGACCAATCAGGTAAAACCTAAATCAAATCCCTTACGACTATACAGTGCAAGTGACAAATAGATTCTAGGGATTAGATCTGATAGACGGAGTGCTTGAAGAACTATGGATGGAGGTTCATGACACTGTACAGGAGGCAGTGATCAAGAGAATCTCCAAGAAAAAGAAATGCAAAAAGGCAAAATGGTTGTCTGAGGAGGCCTTACAAATAGCTATGAAGAGAAGCGAAGGGCAAAGGAGAAAAGGAAAAATATACCCATTTGAATGCAGAGTTCAAAAAAATAGCAAGGAGAGATAAGAAAGCCTTCCTCAGTGATCAGTGCAAAGAAATAGAGGAAAACAATAGAATGGGAAAGACTAGAAATCTCTTAAAAAAAATTAGAGATACCAAGGGAGCTTTTCGTGCAAAGATGGGCACAATAAAGAACAGAAACAGTATGGACCTAACAGAAGCAGAAGATATTAAGAAGAGGTGGCAAGAATACACAGAAGAACTATATAAAAAAGATCTTCACGACTCAGATAATCACAATGGTGTGATCACTCACCTAGAGCCAGACATCCTGGAATGTGAAGTCAAGTGGGCCCTAGGAAGCATCACTAGGAACAAAGCTAGCAGAGGTGATAGAATTCCAGTTGAGCTATTTCAAATCCTAAAAGATGATGCTGTGAAAGTGCTGCACTCAATAGGCCAGCAAATTTGGAAAACTCAGCAGTGGCCACAGGACTGGAAAAAATCAGTTTTCATTCCAATCCCAAAGAAAGGCAATGCCAAAGAATGCTCAAACTACCACACAATTGCACTCATCTCTCACAGCTAGCAAAGTAATGCTCAAAAATTTTCAAGCCAGGCTTCAACAATACATGAACTGTGAACTTCCAGATGTTTAAGTTGGATTAGGCAGAGGAACCAGAGATCAAATGCCAACATCTGTTGGATCATCAAAAAGCAAGGGAGTTCCAGAAAAACCTCTACTTCTGCTTTATTGACTATGCCAAAGCCTTTGACTGTGTGGATCACAATCAACTGTGGAAAATTCTTAAAGAGATGGGAATACCAGACCACCTCATCTGCCTCCTGAGAAACCTGTATGCAGGTCAAGAAGCAACAGTTAGAACTGGACATGGAACAACAGACTGGTTCCAAATAGGAAAAGGAGTACGTCAAGGCTGTATATTGTCACCCTGCTTATTTAACTTCTATGCAGAGTATATCATGAGAAACGCTGGACTGGATGAAGTACAAACTGCAATCAAGATTGCTGGGAGAAATATCAATAACCTCAGATATGCAGATGACACCACCCTAATGGCAGAAAGTAAAGAGGAACTAAAGAGCCTATTGATGAAAGTGAAATAGGGGAGTGAAAAATTTGGCTTAAAACTCAACATTCAGAAAACTAAGGTCATGGCATCCAGTCCGATCACTTCATGGCAAATAGATGGGGAAACAGTGGAAACAGTGGCAGACTTTCCTTTTTTAGGCTCCAAAATCACTGCAGATGGTACTTGCAGCCATGAAATTAAAAGATGCTTGCTCCTTGGAAGAAAAGTTATAACCAACCTAGACAGCATATTAAAAAGCAGAGACATTACTTTGCCAACAAAGGTCCATCTAATCAAAGCTATGGTATTTCCAGTAGTCATGTATGAATGTACATGGACTATAAAGGTGGACTATGAAGAAAGCTGAGTACTGAAGAATTGATGCTTTTGAATTATGGTGTTGGAGAAGACTCTTCAGAGTCCCTTGGACTGCAAGGAGATCCAACCAGTCCATCCTAAAGGAAATCAGTCCTGAATATTCATTGGAAGGACTGATGCTGAAGCTGAAACTCCAATACTTGGGCCACCTGATGTGAAGAGCTGACTCATTTGAAAAGACCCTGATGCTGGGAAAGATTGAAGGCAGGAGAAGAAGGGGACACAGAGGATGAGATGGTTGGATGGCATTACCAACTCAACAGACATGAGTTTGAGTAAACTCTGGGAGTTGGTGATGGACGGGGAGGCCTGGCATGCTGCAGTCCATGAGGTCGCAAAGAGTTGGACACGACTGAGCAACTGAACTAACTGTCTGAGCTACTGAACTGAACTGATCCATGCTGTAACAGACTTTCCAGGTGGCACCAGCAGTAAAGAACCTGTCTGCCGAAGTAAGAGATGCGGGTTTGATCCCTGGATTGGGAAGATTCCCTGGGGGAGGGCATGGCAACCCACTCCAGGATTCTTGCCTGGAGAATCCCGTGGACAGAGGAGCCTGGCGTGCTACAATCCATAGCGTTGCAAAGAGTCGGACACGACTGAAGTGACTTAACACGCGTGCATACATGTTGTAACATGTATCAATCAATCATTCTTTTATCTTGTGGAATAATATTCTATTGTATGAAAATATCACATCTGTTTATCCATTCACTTGTTGATGGACATTTGGTCTGTTTCTAATTTGGGGCTATTATGAATAATGCTACTATAAACATTCCTGTACAAGTCTTTGTGTGAATATATGGCTTCATCTCTCTTGTGTAGATGCCTAGTGCATGCATGCATAAATGCTCAGTCACTCAGTTGTGTCTGACTCTTTCCAACACTATGGACTGTCCCTCCAGACTCCTCTGTCCATGGGATTATCTAAGCAAGAACATTGGAGTGAGTTGCCATTTTCTCCTCCAGGATCTCCAACCCAAATTGCTGGATCATAAGATAAACTTACGACATTAAACATTTTAAGAGACTGGCAAACTGTTTTCCAAAGTAGTTGGTCTATTTTACTTTTCCATCAGCAATATTTCTCCACATTCTCATTGCTGCTCATCTGGTTTTTTTTTTTTTTTTTTTTTTGGTCAATTTTATTACAGATATTCTGGTGGGTATTAAGTAGTATCTCATTGAGATTTTAATTTGTATTTTCCCTAATGACTAATCAGCATCTTTTCATGTGCTTTTTAGCCATTTCTTGATTTTCTTTGGTGAGCTATCTATTCAAATCTTCTACCCACTTTTACTTAAGCAGTTTGTCGTCTTCTTATTCTTGAGTTCTTTATATATTCTGGATAAAGGCTCTTTATCAAATATATGATTTGCAAATATTTCTTCCCATTTCTCTACAAGTTGTCTTTTTTGCTTTCTTGATGGTGTCTTCTGAAGTACAAAGCTTTCAATTTTTATGAAGTCTAATTTATTAATTTTTTCACTTATCAATCTTGAATTTGATGCTGTACCTGAAAACTCTTTGCCCAACCCAAAGCACTAAGACTTTTTTCTATACTTCTTACTAAAGTTCATAATTTTAGCCTTCACAGAAGGATTAAGTTAATCTTTTTGCTTGTAGCCAACAATTGCTCCAACACCATTTGGTGAAAAAGACTATCTTTTCTCCCACTGAATTGCTTTGGTACTTTTATTTAGAAAGAAAAAAATCATTGCACCATAAATTTGAGGACTTAATTCTAGACTCCTATTTCCATTTCATTGAAGTATATGACTATTCTTACACCATTACCCTAGCTTCTTGCAAACTGTAGTTTTCTATTAAGTGTTGAAATCAGGATAAAGAAGCTTTCCAATTGAGTTCTTATTTTTCAAAATTGTCTTTGTTATTCTGAGTCCTTTTTCCATATAAATTTTAGCACCCTATAAAAATAAAATAAAAATGAAAGCAAAAATAAATATACATTAAAAGCTATGAATTTAGGATCAGCTTGTCAATTTCTGGAAACAAACCTGTTGGTTTGATATGAATTGTGCTTAATATATTATAGATCAGTTTTGGGAAAACAACCTTCTAGTCAGTGAGCTTCGAACCTCTCCATCAATTTCTCTCAGTATTTTTCTGGACGTTATAGTACACAAGTCTTTCACTTCTTTTATTAACTTTATTCCTAAGTATTTAATTCCTTTTGATGCTTTGTGAATAGAATTGTTTTCTTAATTTCATTAAGTTCATGGTTAGTATACAACATACAATTGACTTTTACATATTGATCTTATATTCTGCAACCTTGCTTAACTTGTTTATCAGTTCTAGTAGATTTTCTCTGAGAATTTATTATAGTTTTCTACATATAAGATCATGTCATCTGTGAATAATGACAGTTTTACCTCCTTCCTTTCTTCCAATCAGGATGCCTTTATATTATCTTCCGCCCCTCTCCTCCACCAACCTCAGGAAAAATACTTCAGTGTAGATCTGAATAGAAATGGCCAGATATCCTTCAAATTGTTCTTGATATTAGCAGGAAAGCATTCAGTCTTTCACCATTAAGTAAGATGTGAACTGTACATTTTCCATAGATGACTTTTATCAGACTAAGAAATTGCCTTTCTTAGTTGGATCATATGAAATGTTTTCTCTGTTTCTGTAAAGATAATCAAATGACTTTTACCCTTTATTATATTTATATGATATATTATATAATTGATTTTCTGATAAGCCAATTTCCCATTCCTGAGATAAAATGTATTTGTGCGTGATGTTTAATACTTTTCATAAGCTGTTGGGTATAGTTTGCTAACATTTTACAGAGAATTTGTGCATTTTATGTTCATAAAGGCTATTTCTCTACAGTTTTCTTTTCTTCTTATGTCTTTCTCTGGTTTTGGTATCATGGTAATACTGGCTTCATAAAATGAGTTCAAAAGTGTTTTCTCCTCTATGTCTTAGAAGATTCTGTGATGCACTGACATTATTTATTCTTTATATGTTTGGTAGAAACCTCAGAACCCATCTATCTAGGTCGGGGATTTTCTTTTGAGGAATATTTTAAATTAATAATTCAATTTTTTCATCTGTAGTAGATAAAGCCAGCTTATTTCTGAATCTGACAACTCTGTGGTGGGAAGGGAATTATATACCACCAAAAAGCCTACCTATCTATAGTCGAACAGAAAAAGAATAACTTACTATGGATATCCTTTCCTCTTTTTTAGGTATGATAAGTCATTTCATACATTTCCAAAAAGAGTACTGAGAATTTTAGTGACACCTTCAAATTACTGGTGACTTCCCTGGTGGCTCAGATGGTAATGTGTCTGCCTACAATGCAGGAGACATGGGTTTGATCCCTGGGTCGGGAAGATCCCCTGGAGAAGGAAATGGCAACCCATTCTAGCATTCTTGCCAGGAAAATCCCACGGACAGAGGAGCCAAGTAGGTTACAGTCCATGGGGTCACAAAGAGTAGGACACGACTAAGCGACTTCACTTTCACTTTTCACTTTCAAATTGATAGCAATAACTTTCCAAAGGCTGAGTTTAGTACCTATAATCTTTATTTGAATTTGAACAAAATACCTCTTCATTTCATAGATTTAGTACTGCTTCTCAAGATCCTTCTAACTACAAAAAAAATCCAGTGTTCCCAATATTTCAACATAAATGAATCTAGTGTTATAGTCATTACGCATGATAATTAACAGGACTGAAAGCTATCATAAACTGACCTGAACCACAATGGGAACTATTCTGGAGCATGTACATGACCACAGTACCAGCATGGCTGAGTCCAACCCTGGATATGATCCCACAGTACCTACGAAAATCATCCACGGGAATGTCAGTTTCAGCAGCTGGACCTGTGATTGGCAGGGCTGGGGCAGTGTCAGGGGAAGTCTCAAGGAGCCCTTATCTAAGAAAATACCAGAGCTGACCATAGTAGGTGAAATAAAGCTATTCGGTCATATTGGAGATATTCCTCTTGATCCCAGACTTCCTGTCTTTCTGCTCTCAGATTCTCTCTGTCTGACAGAATCATCTCTTTATAGCACAGGACAACCAAGCAGAAGGAAGGTGCCAATAAGCTTGAAGCACCAGGAAATGCAGCTTCATTCATTTGCCATCCTGCAACCCGTACCTCAAATTTGACTTCATGGAGCCTTTTCTTTCTGATTATCACTGCGTTGGGAAAAAAATGAGTTAATTCTCAAAGTTCCAGTAAATTAAACACAATTATTCTTTTTTTTAATGGTGAGGAAACCGATGACCCAAGGAGCTAGTAAGTAACATAACCTGGAGTTTGAGGCTAACACAACAGGCAATCTGTGCACCGGCCCCTTGAGACCCTGACAAGTACAGACAGTGCACAGAAGCAAACACCATGTCAGAGGACCTCGCCTTTAATAACGGCAACACTGCTCAAGATTTGTTTGCTAGGATGTGTGACACTTTCAGGATAGAAGGTTGCAAATGTAATTTCCATTAGTAAGATACCAGTTCCCTATGGACCGAAACTCAGTTTCCCTTGGACTCTATCCAGAATGGAGCCCGGACAACATCTTCAGACTCGCTGTGCAGCCAGGGATTAGCCTCAAGCCCAGTGGTCCCCAACCTTTTTGGCACCAGGACCAGTTTCATGGAAGACAATTTTTCCATGCATGAGGGAGTTGGGTGTGTGGTTCAGGCAGCAATGTGAGCAATGGGGAGTGATGTGGGGTGGCAGATAAAGCTTCACTCACTAGCTCGCCAGCTGCTCATCTCCAGCTATGTGGCCCTGTTCCTAACTGGTCCACAGCCCAGGGGGTGGGGACACCTGCTCAAGTCCTTTCCTAAAAGACGGGAGGCATAAATAAATAAGCTCAGGGGACATCTCTCTAGGGTTGCGGGGGGCCAGACAAACTCATTTGGGAAATGTGTTATTCCCTTCTCTTTGGTTCTCCCCACTTAGATTTCTTGCTGACACCTAACACTTAGCTAATTGTGAACTGAGATCATTATATTGTTAACTCCGTTTTTCAGGCCTTGGACTTGCAACTTAACCGTTTGCATGGCTTCTCTCTTTTTCATTGGGTACTATGTATCAAAAATGTCTATACTAATATTTCTCAGACTCCTCCCCCTTCTGGAACCATCCAGTGCAAATCCTAAGCACCATCTACTATTACTACTATAAAAACATGCTGGTGAGTTGCTCACCTCTTCTCTCCCCAGTTATCTGTCATAATACACAAGGGTCAGCTGAATGAATACCATTATACAGCATAGATTTACTTTACAAACTTATCTCTAAGCCTCTTGATTTTGCCCAGAAACTATACTCCTTTTATCAGATGACTATGGGAGGACACACAATTAATACTCTTTTGCAGTTATTTTACTAATTCTTGCCCATGTAAAAGTAGTCAGTAGGGGGCACGGTATCCACGTATGTGTTCGTGTGTGTATGTATGCTCATACATGCACACACGTAAGTGAAGCAGGAAGAGACAATGAATGGGCAACAGAAGAATGCATTCATTTCATTGCAATTCTGCTTGTCATGATGACAGGGGCTGGAGATCTAATGGTAAACACAACAGTGCCTGTTCTCAAGAAGCTTATAAATTATGTAGAAGAAACTGCCAATAATAACAGCAGGAAATATTCAATGAGTGCTTAGCTGGTTCCAGATGCTAAGAACTGCATGGGAATCATCTAACCCTCGTGACAACTCTATGAGGGAGGTACAATCATTACTCTCACTTTTCTCAAAGATGAGAAAACTCAGACTTAAGAGATTCTGCCTGAGATCACACAGCTTAGGCAAGTGGCAGAACTCAGATACAAGAGGCTTGCTGCTGCTGCTGCTAAGTCGCTTCAGTCATGTCCGACTCTGTGCGACCCCACAGACAGCAGCCCACCAGGCTCCCCCGTCCCTGGGATTCTCCAGGCAAGAGTACTGGAGTGGGGTGCCATTGCCTTCTCCATACAAGAGGCTTATTTGACACCAAAATCCACTCTCTTAACCACTTTCAATGCTGACTCCTTGGAGAGTCATTCACACTGCTCTCACCGACACTGCATTCGCACTAAGGCCCTCATGGCCCCTGTTCACTGAATAACTTCTTTTCCCATAGCCAGATCACCAGGAACCAGCACTCAGAGACAGCTTCTCCACCAAGTGTTGTTCTCAGGACAGGGCATGCAGCCTTCCCCTACCCTTGACGTAGTAAGAACGGAAGTGTGAAATCCTCAGGCCTGAGTGTGAATTCCCACCAAGAGGGCAAGAGGGCCTCTTCACTGCATCCTCCACCCACCTGACAGTTCCCAGTGAGACCAGACACCCTGAGTCCACCATTGATCCCAACTGAACTGTTTTCCACAGTAAACAGCCTGAGTGCTTTCCAAACCCAGACTGGAATTCCATTAAAGATGCCAGGCAATACTTAAAGCCATTAAATGGTATGTCTTAAATGGGTGAGTTTACAGTATATAAAATATATCTCCATGAAGCTATTAAAAAATTTGAAAATGACAGGGTAGCCCATCTTTGAAAATGAAAGGCTTCTGAGTCACCATCAAAGGTCGTTGAATGGCAGAATATTTCAAGAAAATGGGTGGTGAGTGGATTTTAAAATGATAAAGTAAATAAGTAAAATCTGGTTGTGAGTTCGGGTTTCCTTCTACTTGGCATGATATCTATCTGAAGAAATGCTTAAGAAAGCAAAGAAATACATTCTAAGCCCTAACAACTGACTTTCTGTGTATCAATCAGTATACAAGCACCCTCCTCAGGAATGTTTTGGTGGCAGACCCTGAGCTCTGCTGAGAAATTAGGCACAAACTATTAAATGAGGAATAAAAGCAACCCCTAAAAAGAAAAGGCAATCCTTGAAACTTCCTTATGTATAGGAAGTGACTGAATCTGAGACGGAAGGAAGCTGAGACTCATATTTGAAGATGGTTAATAATTAAAAGGCAATGGCACCCCACTCCAGGACTCTTGCCTGGAAAATACCATGGACGGAGGAGCCTGGTAGGCTGCAGTCCATGGGGTCGCTAAGAGTCGGACACGACTGAGCGACTTCACTTTCACTTTTCACTTTCCTGCACTGGAGGAGGAAATGGCAACCCACTCCAGTGTTCTTGCCTGGAGAATCCCAGGGACGGGGGAGCCTGGTGGGCTGCCGTCTATGGGGTCACACAGAGTTGGACAGGACTGAAGCGACTTAGCAGCAGCAGCAGCAATAATTAAAAGGGCTTCCCAGGTGGCGCTAGTGGTAAAGAACCCCCCTGCCAATGCAGGAGACTTGGGTTCAATCCTGGGCCTAGAAGATCCCCTGTAGCAGGGCACGGCAACCCACTCCAGCATTCTTGCCTGGAGAATCCCATGGACGGAGGAGCCTCATGGGCTACGGTCCATAGGGTTGCAAAGAGTCGGACACGACTGAAGCAACTGAGCACACACGTACACACAATAATTAACATTATTAGGGGACTTCCCTGGTGGTCTGGTGGTTAAGAATCTGCCTTGCAATACAGGGGACGTGGTTATGGTCCCTGGTCGGAAAACCAAGATTCCACATACTGTGGAGCAGCTAAGCCCATGCATCACAACTAAGGCCCCATGCAACCAAATAAATATTTTAAAAAATAAACTCATTAAAGACCAATTAAGTGGATACGAACTAACGAGCTTCCTAGTGGCTCAGTTGGTAAAGAATCTGCCTGCAAATGCAGAAGACCTGGGTTTGATCCCTGGGTTGGAAAGATCCCCTGGAGGAGGGCATGGCAACCACTCCAGTATTCTAGCCTGGAGAATCCCCACGGAAAGAGGAGCCTGGCGGTTTACAGTCCATAGGGTCATAAAGAGTCAGATATGACTAAGCGACCAAGCAGAACTAATGGTTCAACCATCCCTTGACATTTAAGAGGTGGCTCAAAATGCCACTTTACAAAAGTAACCTGGTTTAATGGAATAAGCCCTGGACCAGGAGTCCAGAGACTTGGACTCAGGGCCCATTCTGCAATTCGTTAACTGCCTGTAAGTTGCTTCACCTCCCTACGCCTGGTTCTTTACATATTAGAAGAGGAAGATAATATCCACTTTCCAACCTTGTTGTGATGGACACCCACGCTGTTACTCATAAAAGGACTTTGAAATTGTAAGGCAGTATACAAATGTGAGGTGCAGGATTAGGTCTTCACAAACCCAAACTTCTAGGATAGGAAAAAAGGAATGAGAACATCACTTATGAATCTGTAACACTGCAGTGAGCAAGGTAAGTAGGATGGAGGCAAGAAACTCTAGCCTTTGTAAGACTGTTAGCTTTTGTGCCTGCCTCTAAAGGGGTCTGGCTCGTTTTCCGCATAATCCACATGGATCAAGAGAACTAACTCTGGTAGTGTAACATTATTTGCCAGATGGAGCTTTATCCTGACTAAGATGCTCTACTGTTTCGAATTAATTCTGAATTATGTACACGATCTTGAAAATTAGAAGCAATGCCAAAGAAAAGTCTGTAAAGAGGAGGAGGATTATAGGCAGGTAACATCTGCATTGCTGCCACTCAAATGCAACACATGATTAAACATCGAACCTAATGGACAGAGAAGCCTGGCAGACTACAGTCCACAGAGTCACAAAGAGTCTGACATGACTTAGCAACTAAACAACAACAATAATAACACTCAGAGTCTTCACAGCCGGGGATTCAATAACATCTGAAAAAGGAGCTGTTTGCCACAAACATGACTATTTGTTATATTTATTGGAAAAAAAAAACCAGACACACACACAAAAACATATCTGGATACTACTATTCAACTCTACTTCAACAAGTCTATTTCCGGTTTTCTGCAGGTTTAGGGCTTCTGATTTTTGAAGACACTGAAATATACTTTGTATAAGACTTTCATCACTTCTCATTCTGATGTACATGTGGATATCCTGGTAATATTAATTTACTCGAGTGTGACAGACACTGCCTCCACTTAATGTAAAAATAACTAAACTCCTAAGACTATAACACACATCAGAAAGTATGGGGCCACACAGATAACATGAAGATCCAGAGGAAAATGTCTCAAAGTTAAAAATAAACCAAAAAAAAAAGCTCCAAAAAGCTCCACTATTTTCAAAAAACTAACTGGAAGAGTGTATGAAATGCTTTGAAACCATAGTAACCTTTTCTTTCAGGGTTACGCACTGAAGGCTTGTTATTTTGCTAATGTGATATTTTCTCTTGGTTTTCAGTCCAGAATTTAACAGCATGGCCAATAATTACACTGATTGTCAGTAACCTGGAGTTTACATCTTGATCATTTGAAATTTACTGTATGCCTCTTCATCTAATCTCTTCAATGGATTTATCAGTTCTTAGAGAGCAGAGGCAATGCCTATTATTTCATTTTTATCTTTCCACAATGCCTGGTATAGCATAGTGTGCACACGGAAAGACTGATATAACTAATTGAAAATTAAACAAAATCAAATACACTTGTTCATCTTTTAATCCAAAGAGTGGAAAAGAATAATGTTTTTAATCCCAGCAGAGACTTCTGAATTTCCATACCAACCTCTCTGATGAACGATTGGACTTAGACCTTAAAAATCCAAAGCAGCTATTTCTAGGAGTCTTTCCAACAGAGGCAGGTAGGTAGTAAGGTCAGTGGCAGCTAAACTTCCCACCCCTTCCTACTCTCCCAAAGTTCTCTGGAATCCCTATGCCACTCTAGCCCCTCCCCTAATGTCACTGGGCCAGTTTCTAGTCACAACACTTCAAGAGCCAAGTTTTCATTCCCAGAACCACAAAGTCAGTGTTTAGAGAATACAAACCACCTACCAATAAGGAATTCACTAGAGCTTTGTCTTAGACTTCTAAATGCCCCATAGTTCCAAGAAACCATCTTCTCTGCAAAAGGGCCTTAAATTCCAACCTCCTGGGTAGCTGAGATGCTAAGGTAAGTGTAATGTGTCACACAGGCCAGCTTCAATTTCATCTTAAAATGATAATTACAATTTTACATTCGGCATTCCAGACAGACAATAGCTACACAGGGAGGCTCCTCTCAGTTTGCAGAAGACAGTAGAGCCATTAAGTTCCTTCCTATTGCTAAGCAACAGTTGTGTTCAAATCAAACTGCTCTCAAACAGAAAAATCAGTCTATTCAATTCAGAGCACTAGAGGTGAACGGAGTAGAGAAAGACTGTTTAGAGACCATGAAATACAGGGTAGATTTAAACTACATGTTAATTCTAGATATATTCTCTCCATTTCAAAATATTTTTAGGGAATAAGTGCAGGGTTGTCTGTCCTACAGGAATGGCCCCGGCATGCTTCTCTTTCTAATATGAAAATATTCTCCCTAAACTCAATTGGATTATGAATATTTTTGCCAAGGTTTACTGGCTACCAAGATACCACGTGTAGTGGCTATCTATTGCTACACAACAAAACACCCTAAAATTTATGGACTGAAAATAACAAACATTTATTATTATACAGTATCTTTAGAATGAGATTTTGGAAGTGGCTTAGGCTCAGGATATCTCATGAAGTTACAAGCCATATATCCACCAGGGCTGCAGTCATCCAAAGTCTCAGCTGTGGCTGGAGGAGTCACATCCAAGTTCATGCACGAGGCTCTGGGCAGGGGACCACTTTCTAGTTTCCTGTTGGTTTCATGGGCCTCTCCTCATGATATGGAAGCTTGTTTCCCCCAAAACAAGTGATCCGAGAGAGAGACTGACCAAGACAGAGGCCATTATGCCCTCTGATGACCTAGGCTCCGAGTCACACAATTACTTCTGCTTAATTTTATTTGCTAGAATCAAGTTACAAAGTCCTGCTCCCACAAAAATAAAGAGAAATTAAGCTTCGTCTCTTGAAGGAGTATGAATCTGTGGACGTCTTTTTAAAACCACCAGACCACCCACCAGAAACATTCATATCCTTCTCCAAACAACATGGCGGGGATTGGTAATGGAACTCATGGGTCCTCTTTTCATTAGCCTGATGATATGATCCAAATCTGCCACCTACTACCTATGTGACCTTAGGTAACTTACTTAACTCTCTGTATCTTAATTTTCTATACTGGAAAAGTAGTATAATAATAGTAACTACTTCACATATCAGTTAACATACGTAAAGCTTAGGACAGTGCTTGGTATATAGTATATCCTATGAATTATGTAATTTGATTGTTGCTGTGATTCTGGTGTTGACAATACATACATTCCATCGATTTGCATACAGAAATGCCCAACAGGGCAGCAAAGGATAGAGGTTTGAAAGATGTGGGTACAACTTTGAGAGATCTTCCACAAAAATATCCACAATTATGACGTATTCACAAGATAAAACAGGTTAATTACATGTTATTAAGATGATGCTGTGAAAGTGCTGCACTCAATATGTCAGCAAATTTGGAAAACTCAGCAGTGGCCACAGGACTGGAAAAGGTCAGTTTTCATTCCAATCCCAAAGAAAGGCAATGCCAAAGAATGCTCAAACTACCGCACAATTGCACTCATCTCACACGCTGGTAAAGTAATGCTCAAAATGCTCCAAGCCAGGCTTCAGCAATACGTGAACCGTGAACTTCCAGATGTTCAAGTTGGTTTTAGAAAAGGCAGAGGAACCAGAGATCAAATTGCCAACATCCTCTGGATCATCAAAAAAGCAAGAAAGTTCCAGAAAAACATCTATTTCTGCTTTATTGACTATGCCAAAGCCTTTGACTGTGTGGATCACAATAAACTGTGGAAAATTCTGAAAGAGATGGGAATATCAGACCACCTGATCTGCCTCTTGAGAAACATACATGCAGGTCAGGAAACAACAGTTAGTACTGGACATGGAACAACAGACTGGTTCCAAATAGGAAAAGGAGTACGTCAAGGCTGTATGTTGTCACCCTACTTATTTAACTTATATGCAGAGTACATCACGAGGAACTCTGGATTGGAAGAAGCACAAGCTGGAATCAAGATTGCTGGGAGAAATATCAATAACCTCAGATATGCAGATGACACCACCCTTATGGCAGAAAGTGAAGAGGAACTCAAAAGCCTCTTGATGAAAGTGAAAGAGGAGAGTGAAAAAGTTGGCTTAAAGCTCAACATTCAGAAAAAGAAGATCATGGCATCCGGTCCCATCACTTCATGGGAAATAGATGGGGAAACAGTGGAAACAGTGTCAGACTTTATTTTGGGGGGCTCCAAAATCACTGCAGATGGTGACTGCAGTCATGAAATTAAAAGACACTTACTCCTTGGAAGAAAAGCTATGACCAACCTAGATAGCATGTTGAAAAGCAGAGACATTACTGCTGCAAAGACAGGATCAAGAATATTGCGTCACTCAAGTTTCCCAAGATCTTGTTGTTTTGCAGTAAATGTGAAATCAGAGGCAATAACAGGGCAGCAATGTGGTAGGAACAGATCTGAGCCTCATTCTCAGGCACCGTGAGAACGTGAGCCAAGCCCTCCATCACTCTCGAGTCTCACACTTATTTCAAAACTATAAAATAAGAAAGACAGTCCCCGAATCCCCTCTGTGGTGCAAGGGTGACAATGAGATAATATTACACCGTGGAAGCAAAAGTCGTCAAGCCACAGTGGACAAGAAGAGATGGACTTCCTATAAAATAGCCCGACCAAAGAAATAAGAAATCGTTTTAGGGAAGGAGGACTGGGGAGGTTCGGGAGTCCATTGCTACTATTCAGGTATGTCTCAGGAGCTCTTATCTGGATCAACCCACAACTCCGGCTGTGAATGATTCCAGTACATCTGAGGCCACATACTGGCGGCTCACAGCCATACGTGGTCCACAGAAGGATTCTGCTTGGCCTGGATAGTAGTTTTTAAAGTGTATGAATTCACTTCCCACTTACAAATAGGACTTTTCATACAAACATCCAGATTTCTGGGTTTTCCTTAAAAAAAGAAAAGAATGAAAGAAAACAGCTGTGACAGCCCTAATCTGTCTCCGTCAAAATCAGAATGAGCTGAGCAGTAGCTGCCCCTTTTTCACACGATATCAGCTCTTCAACCCCGTCTTTCGGTTACCTGCCTGGCCCCGAAGTGGATGAAACTGTACTGCGGTCAAGCAGCAATTAAGCAATGTGAGCACATCAAAAAGTGAAAAGGCATAATCAACTGCTTTGTGTCTTGGCTGCGGAGAGACAGTCAGAGAGGAGAAAGATCTTCACAGAGTTCAGGAAAGGGCAGCACAAAGAAGGAGAACTTGGCAACACAACATGGTCAGGAAAGAGGGTGCTCGGGCCAGCTGGAACAAGGACCTGAGTCTGCTTGAAAGGCTTATCAAAAACACATGACGGGCAGAGGAGGCGCTCCGTGTGATCTGGCTTGCTGTGGGCATCCTGCCAGAAAGAGAACGCAATGGCCTCCTGACATGAGCATCCCTAGCTGTTCTGCAGGCTCATGCTAGTTAACAGGGATACATCAGGAGTCTGGGATTAGCAGATATGAACTACTATGTATAAAATAAACAGCAAGGTCCTACTATATAGCACAAGGGACTATATTCAATATCTTGCCTATAATGAAAAAGAATATGTATATTCACGTTGCGGTACACTAGAAATTAGCACAGCATTGTAAACCAACTATACTTCCATAACAAAGAAAAAATTCTGACACACATGTAACTTCTCAGTTACAAAATTTTAATTCCAGTCTCTGTGTGCATGCATCTAAAAATAAGACTGGAATCCATGAGCACAGAATATCTTTCCATTTCTTTGTGTCTCCTTCAAATTCAATAATGTCTTATGGTTTAACATTGTTAAAATGTCCATATTACCTAAAGCAATCTATGATTCAATGCAATTCCTATCAAAATCTCAACACTCTTTTTCACAAAAACAGGACGAAAATCTCAAAATTTGTATAGAACCACGCGTGTGCTGTGCATGCTACGTTGCTTTAGTCATATCTTTGTGACTCCATGGACTGAAGCCCACTAGGCTCCTCTGTCCATGGGATTCTCCCGGCAAAGATACTGGAGTGGGTTGCCACTTCCTCCTTCAGGGCATGTTCCTGACACAGGGATCAAACCTACGTCTCTTATGTCTCCTCCACTGGCAGGGGGGTTCTTTACCACTAGCATCACCTAGGAACCCTTATACAGAACCACAAAAGACCAAAAGCAATCCTGAGAAAAAAGAACAAATCTGGAGGTTTCACACACTCTGATTTCAAATTATACTTCAGGACTTCCCTGGTGGTCCAGTGGTTAGGAATTCACCTGCCAGTACAGGGGACACGGGTTCCATCCCTGGTCCAGGAAGATCCCACATGCCTTGGGGCATCTAAGACGATGTGCCACAGCTACTGAAGACCATATACCTAGAGCTCGTGGTCCACAGTCAGAGAAGCCACCACAACGAGAAGCCCCTGCTCATCGCAACTAGACAAAGCCCATGTGCAGCAATGAAAACTAACACACCCCAAAATAAACAAATAAAAAAGATATACTTCAGGTATACCTTGGAGATATTGCAGGTTCAGTTTCAGACCACAGCAAAAAATTGGATATTGCAATAAAGTAAGTCACGCAATCTTTTCGGTTTCCAGTGAATATAAAAGTTACATTGACATTATACTATAGTCTGTTAAATGTGCATTAGGTCTAAAAAAATAATGTACATACCTTAATTAAAAATACTTTATTGCTAAAAAGTGTTCTTGCCTGGAGAATCCCAGGGACAGAGGACCCTAGTGGGCTGCCGTCTATGGGGTTGCACAGAGTCGGACACGACTGAAGTGACTAAGCAGCAAAAAGTGTTAACCATCATCTGAGCCTTCAGCAATTGATAATTCTTTTGCTGGTGGAGGGTCTTGCCTCAGTGTTGATGGCTGCTGACTGACCAGTTGCTGAAGGCTGTGGCAATTTCAAAAAATAAGACAACCATGAAGTTTGCCACATCAATTGACTCTTCCTTTCACCAACGATTTCGCTGTAGTATACAATGCTGTTTGATATTTTACTCCTAGCAGAGGTTCTTTCAAAACTGGAGTCAGTTCTCTCAAACCCTGCTGCTGCTTCATCAACTAAACTTATGTCATATTCTAAATCCTCTGTTGTCAAGACATTCAACAATCTTCCCAGCATCTTCGAAAAGCATAGATTCTCTCAAGAAACACTTTCTTTGCTCCTCTATAAGCAGTATCTCCTCATCTGTTCAAGTTTTATCATGAGATTGCAGCTAAGTCAGTCACATCTTTAGACTCCACTTCCAATTCTAGTTCTCTTGCTATTTCCAACCACATCTGCAGTGACTTCCTCCACCTGAAGTTTTGAATCCCTCACAGTCATCCACGAAGGTTAGAATCAACTTCTTCCAAATTCTTGATAATCTTGAGCTCTTCCCATGACTCATGAATGTTCTTAATTACATCTAGAAAGGTGAACACTTTACAGAAAGTTTTCAACTTACCCTTCCCAGATCCATCAGAAGAATCACTATGTATGGCAGCTATAGCCTCACAAAATGTAATTCTTAAATAATAGGACTTGAAAGTCAAAATGACTCCTTCCTCTACAGGCTGCAGAATGGATGCTGTGTTAGCAGGCGTGAAGACATGAACCTCGTTGTAGGTCTTCATCAGAGCTTTTGAGTGATCAGGTGCATTATCAATGAGCAGCATTATTTAGAGATGAATCTTTTTTTCTAAGCAATGGGCTTAAAATATTCAGTAAATCATGGTATAAATATATGTGCTATCATCCAGGCTCTGTTGTTCCATTTACAGATCACAGGCAAAGTAGATATAGCATAACTCTTAAGGGCCCTAGGATTTTCAGAATGGTACATGAGCACTGGCTACCACTTCAAGTCACCAGCTGCATTAGTGCCTAACAAGAGTCAGCTTGTCCTTTGAAGCTTTGAAGCCAGGCACTGACTTCTCCTCCATGGCTATGAAAATCCTAGATGGCACCATATTCTAATAGAAGGCTGTTCCACTTGCATTGAAAATCTGCTGTTTGGTGTTTCCACCTTCATTAATGATCTTAGCTAGGTCTTCTAGATAACTTACTGTGGCTTCTATTATCAGCACTTGCTGCTTCACCTTGCACTTTTATGTTATGGAGTCAATTTCTTTTTTTTTTCAACTTCATGAACCAACATTTGCTAGCTTCAGATTTTTCTTCTACAGCTTCCTCACCTCTCTCACTCTTCAAAGAACTGAAGAGAGTTAGGGCCTTGTTCTAGACTAGGCTTTGGGAATGTTGCAGCTGGTTTGGGGCTTCCCAGGTGGTGCTAGTCGTAAAGAATCTACCTGCCAGTGCAGGAGACACAAGAGAGGCAGGTTTGATTCCTGAGTCAGGACAATTCCCTAGAGGAGGGCATGGCACCCAATTCCAGTATTCTTGCCTAGAGAATCCCATGGACAAAGCAACCTGGCAAAGCTACAGTCCACAGGGTCACATGGAGTTGGACATGACTGAAACGACTTAGCATGCATGCAGCAGCTGGTTTATGGAGAAGGAAATGGCAACCCACTCCAGTATTCTTGCCTAGAGAATCCCATGGACAGAGGAGCCTGGTGGGCTGTTGTCCATGGGGTCACACAGAGTCGGACACGACTGAAGCGACTTAGCATGCATGCATGCATTGGAGAAGGAAATGGCAACCCACTCCAGCGTTCTTGCCTGGAGAATCCCAGGGACGGGGGAGCCTGGTGGCTGCCATCTATGGGGTCACACAGAGTTGGACACGACTGAAGTGACTTAGCAGCAGCAGCAGCAGCTTTTGATTTAAAGCAAGAGACGTATGACTCTTCCTTTCACTTGAACACTTAAGAGGCCACTGCAGGATACATCATGAGAAACACTGGGCTGGAAGAAGCACAAGCTGGAATCAAGACTGCCGGGAGAAATATCAATAACCTCAGATATGAAGATGATACCACCCTTATGGCAGAAAGTGAAGAGAAGCTAAAGAGCCTCTTGATGAAAGTGAAAGAGGAGAGTGAAAAGGTTGGCTTAAAGCTCAACATTCAGAAAACGAAGATCATGGCATCTGGTCCCATCACTTCATGGGAAGTAGATGGGGAAACAGTGGAAGCAGTGTTAGACTTTATTTTGGGGGGCTCCAAAATCACTGCAGATGGTGATTGTAGCCATGACTTCTTGGAAGGAAAGTTATGACCAACCTAGATAGCATATTGAAAAGCAGAGACATTACTTTGCCAGCAAAGGTCTGTCTAGTCAAGGCTATGGTTTTTCCAGTGGTCATGTATGGATGTGAGATGTGGACTGTGAAGACGGCTGAGCGCTAGAGAATTGATGCAGTTCAAAGAACTGTGGTGTTGGAGAAGACTCTTCAGAGTCCCTTGGACTGCAAAGAGATCCAACCAGTCCATCCTAAAGGAGATCAGTCCTGGGTGTTCATTGGAAGGACTGATGCTGAAACTGAAACTCCAATACTTTGGCCGCCTCATGTGAAGAGTTGACTCATTGGAAAAGATTCTGATGCTGGGAGGGATTGGGGGCAGGAGGAGAAGGGGACGACAGAGGATGAGATGGCTGGATGGCATCACTGACTTGATGCACATGAATTTATTTGAGTAAACTCCGGGAGCTGGTGATGGACAGGGAGGCCTGGCATGCTGCAGTTCATGGGGTTGCAAAGGGTCAGACATGACTGAGTGACTGAACTGCACTGAATGTCAATACTCTTGTATCTCAGGGAACAGGGACGCCCGAGGAAAGTGAGAGAGACAGGAATGGCAGGTATAGAGCAGCCAGAACACAAACATTTATTAAGTTCACCATCTTTATATTGTTATGGTTCATGGACCACCCCCAAATTAAATAGTAACATCAAAAGTTACTGATCATAGATAACCATAACAAATGTAATGATAAAGAAAAAGTTTAAAATATTGCAAGGATTACCAAAACGTGACACAGAGGCATGAAGTGAGCAAATGTTGTTGGAAAAATGGCACTGATAGACTTGCTTGACACATGGTTGCCAAAAATCTTCAACTTGTAAAAAGTATAAGATTTGTGAAGCACAATAAAGCAAAGTGTAGTGAAGTGAAGTATATCTGTACAAAGCTATAGTAATCAAAACAGCATGACATTGGCAGGAAAATAGACACAGATTAATGACACAGAATTGAGAGTCCAGGATAAACCTACATATATATGGACTATTAATTTATGACAAAGATGCAAAGACCACACAATGGGAGAAAAGGCAGTCTCTTCGATAAGTGGTATTGGGAAAGCTGGACAGCCATAAGCAAAACAATGAAACTAGACCACTCTTCTACTCCATACACAAAAATCAACTCAAAATGGATTAAAGACTTGGATATAAGACTTAAAGTCACAGAACCCCTAGAAAAAAACTTATGCAGTACACTCTTTAACATTGGTCTTAGCAATATCTTTCTGGATATGTCTCCTGAGGTAACGGAAACAAAAGCAAAAATAAACAAAAACTACATCAAGCTAAAAAACTGCACAGCAAAGGAAACCATCAGCAAAACAAAAAAACAACCTACTGAATGGGAGAAGATATTTGCAAATCATATATGCGATAAAGGTTTAATATCCAAAATATATATAAAGAAACGCATGCAGGGAATTCCCTGGTGATCCAGTGGTTAGGACTCCACACTTTTCGTGCTGGGGGCCTGGGTTTGATCCCGGGTTGGGAAACCCAAGATCCCACAGGCTGGACAGTGCAAAGAAAATAAATAAAAGAATCTATGATAGAAGCAGAGCTGAAAATTAGAGGAAAACATTTTTTTAAAAAACTCACACAACTCAACAACAATTAAACAAACACCTCTATTAAAAAGTGGGCAGAGGATCTAAGTAGACATTTTTCCAAAGACCTACAGTGGACAGCAGGCACATGAAAAGTGTTCAACATCACTGATCATTAGGGAAATGCTAATCAAAATCACGGTGGCATATCACCTCACACTAGTTAAAATGACTATGATCAAAAAGACAGGAAATAACAAGTGCTGGTAAGGATGATGAGAAAGGGAACACAAACACTGGTGGTGGGAATGTAAGTTGGCGCAGCTACTATGGAAAACAGTATGGAGATTCCTCAAAAAATTAAGACTAGACTCACCATATAAGCCAGTTATTCCATTTCTGAACAGTATGGAGATTCCTCAAAAAATTAAGACTACAATCACCATGCTGCTGCTGCTGCTATGTCGCTTCAGTCATGTCCAACTCTGTGTGACCCCATAGACGGCAGCCCGCTAGGCTCCCCTGTCCCTGGGATTCTCCAGGCAAGACCACTGGAGTGGGTTGCCATTTCCTTCTCCAATGCATGAAAGTGAAAAGTGAAAGTGAATCACCATATAAACCAGTTATTCCATTTCTGAGTATTTATCCAAAGAAAATGAAGATACTAATTCAAAAAGACATATGCACCCCTATATTCAGTGTAACATTATTTGTAATAGCCAAGATATGGACACAACCTAAGTGCTTATCAATGGATGAATGGATAATGATGCAGTATATGTGCACAACACAATACTATTCAGCCATAAAAAAAAAAAAAAAGATGAAACAACATGGATAGACCTTGAGGGTATTACGCTAAGTGAAATAAGTCAGATGGAAAGAGACAAATGCCCTATGTTTTTACTCATATGAGGAATATAAAAAATAAAATAAACAACTAAACCAAACATAACAGAAATGAACATAGATACAGAGTAATGGTTATCAAGGGGAGAGGGACACTGGGGATGGTGCAATGGTTAAAGGGGGTCAACTGTGTAGTGATGGATGGAAACTTTCTGTGGTGAGCAAACAGTAGTGAATACAGAAGTTGAAGTATTACACAATGTTGCACATGTGAAACTTAAAAATAAATAATTTAAAATAAGACTTGGAGTCATTTTCAGTTATATCCAGTTTGCCAAAGTTCTTTGTTTTTCACTGATAATAGTGATAATAGCGTTTTCATTAAAAATATAAATCAGATACAGGCTGTCTTCCAAACTTCAACTAGCTATATTAAGACATTTTAAAAAATGGATTTTATATTATGCTGGAAAAAATAGAAAATATGTCTCAGACTAGGATACTTTCAGTAGGCATGCTACAACCAGAGAAGGAATAAATATACCTTCTCCAGCTAGTTTAGTGGTTCTCCATCTTGGCTCCTCCTAGGGCCAAATATCACCTGGGGAACTTTAAAAATCCTGATGCCCAGGATGTACCCAGACCAATCAAGTCAGAATCTGTGGAGGAGGAACCAGTTATCAGTATTTTTAAAAGTGGGTCCAGAATTGGGAGAGTGGCACTGACATATAAGCACTGCCATGTATAAAATAGAGGCTTAATGGGAAGCTGTTGTATAGCACAGGGAGCTCAGCTCAGTGCTCTGCGATGACCTGGAGGGGTGGGACAGGGATGTGAGCGGACGGAGGTTCAAGAGGGAGGGGATGTGCACACACACACACACACACACCTCTCTCTCTCTCTCTTTCTCTCTCTCTCTCTCTCTATATATATATATATATCTGATTTACTTCACTGTACAACAGACAGTAACACAACATTGTAAGTCAATTATACTCCAATAAAAAACAAATAAATAGCAGGTCCAAGATCAATTCACACCAAGCTCAGATCTACTACTGGCTACACAAACCTGAGTGGTTTGACAGGGCATAAAACAGATTATGAATTATCTATTTCACAATTACCAAGTCGCCACCAATAAAGAACTCACTATTCCCCCAAGCAACTGTAACTGTGCCATTAATTTTCCTATAAATGCAATCAACCATTCCTCTACTTTGTTAATTTAGTTTGACTTGCACAGAAGGGCAAAACCTACAATCATCTCCCAGATAATCAAGAGTTGCTTGTAGTACCTCTGCTGCCATTATTTCTACTCTCATAAAAATAACCCACCTCACACTTTCATATTTCATTTTAGATCATTTCATAAACTCTATCATTAATCCCAGAGCTTCAGGTGTATAGTAAGCACCATGATATGCTCTGATATGTGTATTCACTGGATTTGCATTTCTATTCAAATCATAACTATATCCAAACTGCACCTGCAGATTCCCTGTATCAGCAGCCATCTGAAAGGCACACATTTTAATCTGACTTTAATGCAGAGCTCCTCAATTTGAGCAGATGCTCGAAACTACATTTCAACCAGCGTGGTGGCTCATAAGACCCACTGATTTTTTTTTTTTTTGGTCTCATTGTTGTATAGAGTTAAAACCCCGCCACCAAAAAGAGGACTTATTTGACTGATTGATGATCATTAGTCCCACTGCCATCTCCAAGCCCACCTGCTCCCCAAGATGATCAGAATTTCCTAAAGCTGCTATCATTCCAGGAATGATCAGGACTGAACTCATAAGCAGATTTACCAGGAAGCCAATGAAGCTTAAGCCTGAGGGCCTCTCAATGTGTCTGGGCCTCTTCCAGAGCTCTGAAGGTTTGTACTTGTAATTTGATACACTTTTGCTTTAGGCAAATTGTGTGTTATACCCCACAAACCCTAGATCCATTCATAATGGGCCTAATGTAACTTGGTTGCCATTTGGAAGGCAAGCACTAAACTAAGCTGTGAAATCTTCATAATGTGAAGTCAACAAGAATTAGCTGTGTTACAACCATGTCGACAGGTCAGTCTTTTCTTCCTCTCCAACAGAGGTTGCCAACAAAGGTCTGTCTAGTCAAGACTATGGTTTTTCCTGTGGTCATGTATGGATGTGAGAGTTGGGCTGTGAAGAAAGCTGAGCGCTGAAGAATTGATGCTTTTGAACTGTGGTGTTGGAGAAGACTCTTGAGAGTCCCTTGGACTGCAAGGAGATCCAACCAGTCCATTCTGAAGGAGATAAGCCCTGGGATTTCTTTGGAAGGAATGATGCTAAAGCTGAAACTCCAGTACTTTGGCCACCTCATGCAAAGAGTTGACTCACTGGAAAAGACTCTGATGCTGGGAGGGATTGGGGGCAGGAGGAGAAGGGGATGACAGAGGATGAGATGGCTGGATGGCATCACTGACTCGATGGATGTGAGTCTCAGTGAACTCTGGGAGTTGGTGCTGGACAGGGAGGCCTGGTGTGCTGCAATTCATGGGGTCGCAAAGAGTCAGACACGACTGAGCGACTGATCTGATCTGATCTGAACAGAGGTACTCCTGTTGGTCTACGAGGAAAGAGGGCATGGTGTGGAAGGAAAAGAAACCCATCATTGGAAAGGACAGGCTCTAGGTCCTAAAAGAAACCAGAGGGAAAAATCTAGGCTTTTCCAGTGTGTGCAGAAATCAGGTAGGCTTGGACCCAAGGGGCAGGACTGGCAATCCTGAGCAGATCCCAGGCCACCTGCCATAGATACAAATCAGCTTTCTCTGCCTTTACAGCTAGGCATGTACATCTTGTTTGGCCTTTTTGTGAAGAAATTCTCTGTTCATCCTCTTGCTAAATTAAAATTCATTCTCATGTAGTAAAGTTACTTTCTAAGCAAATATTAATGAGAAATGGCTCACATGCAAATATCTGGAGTGAATATTTGAAAGCATAACCACTAATTGATGGTTCTAACCCAGAGTTCCCAGACTGCTGTGTATTTTGATGGAGGCAGAAGTGGGGGATGTGGAGATAGATGGGAGAGGATTAAAATGGGAGGGAACCTGAAGAGGAGCCTGAAATATGGAAGCCCACTCTGCAGACTGCATGGCTTGGCCAGGCAGCACCTTGTATCAGGCTATCAGCCACAAGCAGCAGGTTGGAACCACCAGCTGGGCTTATATTGCAGTCAATCAAGCAGATAGACCTGGAAAGATAGATGTGAGCATGAGGTCTCTACAACCTTCTCTCCTGCTCACTTTGGAGCTCTCCACATTCTGTGGGCACATGCGGGTCAATAATTCCTGATTCAGAGAGTGGATGAAAAGACTGATATCAGATCTTAAGCGTTCTCTAGCACTCCTTCCCTTCGGACATTTGTCCTTCTGGGTCTAGAACTTCTTTGGAGAGCATCGGGCTCTCCCTGACCAGCCAAGAAGTCCAGATCATCCTCTTAGTACTTCCTTTCTTTCTGCTCCATTTCCACCTGCTCTCTTGACCTGTGAACTTCGCCCTTCTGCCAAGTTCTTCCAGGCAGGTGGACTCTTCTGTGGGACCAGCTCCATGGAGCAGCTGAACCCCAGGGAAGTACTGATCCCTTCTCCAAAACTGACCCCCTTTCTTAGTACCATGGGCCATGGAGACTGACCCCTGTATCCCCAGCAGGGCCACAGACACTGCCAAATCCATCTTTCATTTCATTTATGTCTAAAATTGGATCACGTAGGGGCACAGTTCTTGAGATGCTATCCTACTGTGTGCCCCCTTTGCCTGGCAAAGTAATAAAGCCACTCTTTTTCCTCCATAAAAAACAAAAACAAATAAAAACACAATTGGATCATGAGGCTCCAGGCCATATTATAGGAGACAGCAGCAGCAGTGTGATGAGAGGAGCACCAGGCTACCCTGCATCCAGCACGCTGGCTGCGGTTAGCCAGCAGTCTGCCCTCCTCAGCCGGCTCACTGAGCAGGAGCTTTCTTGCTGCAGCTCTTCCAGCAGCAGGAGAGAAGCAGGAAGACAGGCGGCAGAGCAGCAGCAGGCTTCAGTGAGGAAGACGGCTCTTATGGCTACTTCATCTCTGGCTCATCATGGATGGATGAGCCCGAGTCCGAAAGCAACTCTCCATTAGAAGTCTGCTTCAGCCTCGGGTGAATAAAGGTACCTTCCCTGACCCAGCCTCCAGCTAATGGGGAGATGGGTTCATTCCAAATTGACTGAAAAGCTATTTCCCCTCACAAACCATATTTAAATTAAGAAACCTGTGAGGAAGCTCTGTACTTCACCTTTTCCAAAGATAGGCTAGATTGTGAGAACAAAAGACAGGAGAAAGTCTCAAGGAATCACAGTTGATAACTCACTCTGCCGAAAGGGTAAAGAAGACCCCTATTACTTCATCAAAGAAATGTTCATTATTATAACATGCAGTCGACAGCAGAAGCTGACTGGATTGAGAAGCCATCCATATTATTACCGTTACATGCTGTACTGTGTGCCATGCTGATGGGAACTGGGGGGAAGGTTTAGGGAATATTTGGGGCAAAGAACATCTCCAGTTTGCCTGACCACATCCAGTGAAGTATGTGTGGTAAAATATTTAAGATGTGGAATGTCATCAATGTGCAAAGATTTTCCATTCAGATGGGATAATTACCTCATCTATATATATATAATTATAATTACCATGGTAATTCGTGTTCATTATAGAATATCTCTCTGTTCTGACATCAGTTTAGAAAGATTTCACCCAGACAGCACCTACCAGTTACAACTGTTTAATACAGGTTCACAGGCTTTGGAAATATCCTTTTTTTGTCCATTGTTAATGAGCAATTGCTAATTAATAAAATATATCATCACTTCCAGAACCCATGGAGTTAGTTTAGGTGAAGGAACTCACAGCAAGAGGATTGTTTAAACCACATACAGATTTATTTTAACATAATGTCCTTCTTGCACATGAGAAAAGAGGACAGAGATAATAAATATAATTTTTCATCTACTTAAAATACTGTGCTTTTCTTTTAGGTACTTCTTTACCTTGAAAATTAACTGACAACAATTCAGCACCACAGAGCTACTGGAAATGAATTATGAGTCCAATAGATCCCTCTCTCCTCTCCCACCCTCCACAAGCCTTCCCTCCCACCGTGCATACACTTTTAGCACCGTACTCAATTAAAAGGGAAACATACGTTCTCAACAATTTGGCTTCAAAGGTTAAAGAACTCTGCTAATACAACATAAGAGAAATAACACATCCTGTTCTGATATGGAAGTTCTTGAAAGTGTTAAGCATAGGCTACCTGTATGAGACTTACCTGTAGGTGTTTATTTAAAAAGACAGTCTTACACCAAGACACACTGACAGACTAGGAAGCTGGGAATCTGCAATTTTAAGAAGCTGCCCAGTGTATTATCAAGATGCTGGCAGGCGAGGACCACTGATTTACCATAAATTGCCAGAGGTCTGGGCAATTCATTGCCAAGCGCTCGACAGCTCGCCCCTACTCACCGGGTGGACTCCCGTGTCCTGCTGCAGCCGTAGCGATTGCAAAAGCAGAGGCCGGTGAAACAGAGCAGTGGGAGTTGTCAGCTGTCTGTCCTGGTTATTTAAAAAGAATGGGAATGGCATGGTGAGGCAGATGCATAATATTACATAATGAAAATTCTCATTTTCATTCCTGCACTGAATGAAGGGTTGGGTCAAATATCCTGTGTTGTCCTTATTAATAGGCAAATAACAAGATTCTATATCAACCAGTTCATTCTAGTTATAGATCCAAGAGAAATGAAAATATATGTCTATACAAAAACTTCTACACAAACATTCACAGCAGTATTATTCATAATAGCCAAAAAGTAAAAACAGCCAAATCTCCCCCAACTGACGAAATGATAAACCAAATCAAAAATTCCCATGTGAGGGAATATGATTTAGCCACAAAAGGCATGAGGTAATACATACCACAACATGAATGTACCTTGAAAGCATCATACTAAGTGAAAGCTGGTCACAAAAAGTCACGTATTATATGATCCCATTTATATAAAATGTCCATAATAGGTAAATACACAGAGGCAAAAAGTAAATTAGTGGTTTCCAGGTGTATTGGGGGATGAGAATGGGAAGTGACCACTGATGTGTACAGGATTTCTCTAGCAGGGGTAATGAAAATATCTGGATTGAGACAGTGGTTATGGTGTCTCAGCCTTGTGAATATATAAAAGCACTGAACTGCACACTTGAAAAGGGTGAATCTTATGGTATGTGAATTTTATCTCAATATAAAAATATCTATATTTTTTAATATTCTACATGTTACAGATAGAATTTTCTTCTCAAAGCACCCTCAGAAAGGGGGATGGGCGCTCATATTGAAGGATGCACTGAGCACCTTTTTGTACCCCCTCTCACTTCTCAGATATTTACACACAGCACTTGATAATGTTGATGCCAACCTCACTGTTTTTCTCGTTCAGGCTTTTAGTGAAGATAGTTCATTTCTTCTGTGGCTTTTCTGTGATTCTGTGGTTTTATTAGTTTGCCTCTAAAGTCATATAGTCATGCTTAAAATAAATAAAAGGGGAAGCAAAGAGCTGCTTAATGTGCCTAAGCACTAAAGCACAAAACAGCTCTACCCTCTCCTTCAGCTATAGCCTGAAAACATTTGTGGAACAAGGTGGGCAAGAAGATAGATGAACAGACAAAATTTCAGCTACACACTGAGAAAACGTGGGCTGCTGTCACTATTTGGATCCTCCATATCATCACAGACTGTGGTTTCCTTCCTGCATCTCTGGGATTTGGTTGGATCAGGAAAGAAACAAAGGACTTAGTTAATCCACAAACAGGATGAGGATTTTCAAATAATGCCTATATAGATTTAAAGAATTTTAAATGAATATAAACATATGAAAATAGACCATAAAACAGGGCTCTAATGATAGTAACCAAGTGGATAGCACTTAAATAACTCTTGCCTTGGTAAAATTTTGCTTCCATATAGTTTGACCCCAAACTCTTCCAGGTTAATAATGAACTCAAGGGAGTCTGTCTGACATGGCAATGGTCACGGAAGTTGCCAAGGTCTGGACTGATCAAGGCTCTAAGAACAGTAAAGAGATTTGGCCAATCCCATAGTAGTCTTATAATAAGGCAGAGAAGTCTAACTTGTTACATTGGTTTTCCAGAAGTACCCAAATGTCAGGGTGACCCATGACTGATCAGGAGCCCAAAATCAGTCCCACTCCTCAAGAGCTAATATCCATCAGGGCAATTCTGCTGACAATGGTCCACTCAGGCTAGCTTCTCTTGGAGCTGATGGCAATGACAGCTTCCACTGTGTTGCTGAGGCTACAAATGAAATGACCATTTGCAGCCAAGCACTCTGTCTTTTGCTAAACTGTCTTACTTGAAGTAGAAGTATGAAAGTCAGAAAACATCTACATTTACTTAGGTTACTTGGGGTGAATCTGCTTTCACAAGTGAATAATTTTCCCTTCCAATTTGAAACAATTGTCTTGAGAAAAAAGGAGACATTTCAAAAACAACTGTTATTTGTAGTTATATTTACTTAAGCGATGGGGAGATAAAAGTTTTCTATCTTTTGCTCTGATAGTTTTCCCTTCAATTAGAAATGGTATATTTTAAAACAAATTATGGGATAATATTTTATAATTTTCATAATAGAAAATATACCAGATTCTGCCACTAACAATGAAGACTGGAGTCCCAGGCAACTGGACATTACTTTAGTTGAAATACTGTTCTTAATAAGGTCACCCCACAGTTTTGTGTCCCAGACGAACCTATTTAATAGAGACTACACTGGGATTCATTGTAATGTCATCAGAGTCTGGGAACACTTTGGCAAAACCAGCACTGACATTCAATCAACTGGCAACCAAGAACAGGCTTAGAGATTAACCTGTGATTCAGGTTACTCCATACAAAATACCACGCAATGATGGTGGTCAAGTAAATACTGGTTATATTAGTGACATTTTCTCTAATCATTTATGTTCCACTACTTGCTCCCATGGTAACATTTGCTTCCAATTAATTTTCATAATTGAGACTGAAAAATATTTGGGAACTGAAATGGTAAGGTAAACAAAAGATTCAGGAGCTAGAATCATCTCTCACTTGCATGTTTCTGAGTCCCTTCCTGAGTGCTCACCTCCAGGCTGGCGGTAGCGGAGGTGCCGAGGAGTTGAGGGTGACCTGCAAGGTGACAGTTCTGCGGCATCGGCTACGGGGGAGCTGTCCACACCTGCTCGGTCCACCGGCGTAGACTCGAGGACTGCTGCTTTAAAACATCACACATTTTAACAACCAGGTTATGAATTCAAGAGCTTCTTGTTAGTATCATGCATGGGAACACAAAAGTTCCTTATGGATAATAAGCATTTCATACTAGTCTGTATTTTTAAAGGACTTTATCATGATATCGAAGAACCGACTCATTGGAAAAGACCCTGATGCTGGGAAAGATTGAAGATGGGAGGAGAAGGGGACGACAGAGAATGAGCTAGTTGGATGGCATCACCTAAGTGATGGACATGAGTTTGAGTAGCTCCAGGAGTTGTTGATGGACAGGGAAGCCTGGCGTGCTGCAATCCATGGGGTCGCAAAGAGTCGGACACGACTGAGAGACTGAACTGAACTGATCGTGATATCAAGCCACTCCTCCTGGCAGAATGCTGACGATACACAACATGTGGTTAGTGGCTACAGTACAGAACATTTTTCCATCCTTCCAGAAAGTTCTAATGCCCTAGAGCTACAGATAAGCAGCAGGCCAGTGGAAATTTTTATAATGAAAGTTGAGAGGTTTTAAGATAATTTGAGTCTCTTCACTGCAGGTAACGTCCCATGAGTAAAAGAAACATCATTTCAGGGTCACATTCAAGCTATTACCACATCCCTTGCACTAACTTGTTAACCAGGTAAAACTACAACTGCATGTGTGTTATGTTAAGGGAAAGCACTACAAAAATTTCATAAACTTCTAACAACTCTTTGATTTCTTTTTCCTTGGGCTTTGCATCAACTGATAAAAACTGCACCACCTCCACTAATTTTCCATTATCTCTATCAGCAGAATTATTCTCAACTCCTTTTACCATTCCATTCAAGATTTCACTCAACAAACTCGACAAAATTCCTAATGACTTCACATAAAGCCATTTTTACACTTGTATGTGATTCACTCCTTTAGAAATATGGCCCAAATTCAGCTCTTCTGAAACACAAAGGGGCCGGGGAAGGGAAATGGTTAGAATCTTTCCTTGAATGACATAATTACAGTCAAGCTGGCAATGATGCAGGATGGAGACAAAAAAAAATCAGTGCTTAGCTGTTAGTTTTATTATTTTCTAAATAAGTCCCTCAAAATTCAGTAATAGAAGGCATCTGCTCTGCAAGAGCAAGCAGAATATCAAACGTGTGTCCTCGGTCTGATTCAAGCATTCATTCCTCTGAGGCAAATGAGCAAATCATTTAGTCAGCAATTACACTGAACCAAAAAACTTCCCAGTGCGAGAGCTGGACAGGGCTCGGGAAGTCCACTGAAAGGACAGAAAAGCACAGCGTAACACTGCAAGCAAACGGGCACCTACAGAGAGGAAAAATCACACCAGCACAGTGCGGGGGAAAGAAGCGTTTCCTTCTGGCAGGTTCACGTTCAATCAATCCCTGCAAACAGCTTTGCCTGCAGAACGAGTGGGCAGATGTGGGCTCAAAACAAATGCTAAAATTGGGAGCACTTTCAACCCACAGGCAGGCAATTTTCAAACTAGGAACAAAGAAACAGACACTAGTGATGTGGGTCGAGAGGCAATGCTTAGACTGTGTGGACAGCCAGGGCCCAAGAGAACGCGGATGGACTAAGAGGCCTGAACACCATGCGCAGGCCCCCGTGGTTCTCCTCTCTTCTCCACTGCAGGTTATGTTTTGTTGATATCCCACCACTGGGTGGAATCTGAATGTGTGTTGGGCTGAAATTTGTGCTTTTTAGAAGAATTCAATATAGCAGAAGGTGGGGCCTTTCTAGAAGGAAGAAAGAAGACCACTAAACCAGTCCATTCTAAAGGAGATCAGCCCTGGGTGTTCTTTGGAAGGAATGATGCTAAAGCTGAAACTCCAGTACTTTGGCCACTTCATGTGAAGAGTTGACTCATTGGAAAACACCATGATGCTGGGAGGGATTGGGGCAAGAGGAGAAGGGGACGACAGAGAATGAGATGGCTGGATGGCATCACCGACTCGACATGAGTCTGAGTGAACTCTTGGAGTTGGTGATGGACAGGGAGGCCTGGCGTGCTGTGATTCATGGGGCCGCAAACAGTCAGACATGACTGAGGGACTGAACTGAACTGAATGGATGTTGAGTGAGCCTGGAACACATCTGGGGATTAGTAGAGGTGAAACCAACTACGTTACTCTTCCCTTACAAGTTCAGAGCCTCACTGAGATGAGTGATAGCTCCTGTTTCTCTTTTTTCCCTTCATGTCATTTGAAGTTCTCTTGCCAGGAAAGATGGCAAGGCTGGCATTATAACTGCAATGACAATAAAATCAGACAAAGGTTACTAGCATTTTTCAAAGACAGCACCCTGCAACTGTCTAGCCGGATGGCAGTGAGAGGACCCATGGCCCCACTACAGACCCAACAGAGAAGCTGATCTTGTGCAATGAGGTTTGGAAAGTTGCATCCTGAGGTGAAGAGCAGAAAATGTATAAACTCCAGGCACAGACTTCTTATTCAAGTTTGCCGACTGTTTAAGGTGTCAACATTATGCAAAGCACACACAAACATCTTTCAAATTAAAGAGAGATCATTGTCTCCATTTACTTTGCCAACTGGAATTTTCAAGATTAGACAGCAGAGTTAACACAGCAGCACTCTTGGCTTCTACAGACATTGTGCACACGCGCACACACACGTACACACACACACACACACACACACACACACAAACTGATCTTGTCAGGCTGATGCTGAAGTAAAATATTTCATCTATGACTTTTCTGGAACTATTCATGATCAGTACTGCCTATATACCAATGCAAAATAAAAGGAAAAACTAAATCTATAATTCCTTCGTTTCACCCTTCAAAAAAATGCCCAAGAGCTCCCTAGACCTCAGAATTATGTCTAAGCTTTCTATTCACAGTGTTTCCTTTATGAGGATCCACAGGATAAATTATTCTCAAGTCTCAGGAGCAAGAAAATATGTGCCTGCAGACCAGTCTATTCTTAGTTGTCTGTATGAATCATATAATTGATTACACTCAAAACCAAAATCAGAATGACTCCAGGAACTGGAGAGAACCACACAGCATTTGTTTGTTCAACAATTTTTCTTCATTGCCTATTTCTTTATCTATTTGATTTTTAATCCAGCATACCATGTGCCTCTCTTAGTTACATCTTTAACACTTTGAAGAACAATATGGGAAGTAAATACATTAAAAATCATCAGAAGACAGCTACCCGAAAGGGAAAAGAAATCAAGATGCAAAGAAGTGGCCAGAAACAAAGTATTTAAGGGAACGATGGGCCTTCCCAGGTGGCACTAGTGGTAAAGAACCTGCCTGCCAATGTGGGAGACGTAAGAGACACAGGTTCAATCACTGGGCGGGGAAGATCCCCTGGAGGGGGCACAGCAGCCCACTCCAGTTTTCTTGCCTGGAGAATCCCATGGACAGAGGAGCCTGGTGGGCTATAATACATAGGGTCACAAAGAGTCGGACACAACTGAAGTGACTTAGCACACATGCAAGGGAAGGATTGTTAGGGGGGTGGTAATTATAGTAAAAATGAGAGAAAAAGGGGGATGTGTCAGTGGGTAGTCATGACTATGACACGCTGGACTCTGGGGAGAGGACTGGACATCTCTGGAGCTGAGGTAGGTTTTCACGGGCTAACAAGTGCCATGGCCATGCATGGACACAATCCTGAACAACCCCACCTCCACAGCGAGATGGCTCTGCATTTAACCTTGACTGGAGAACCACAAAATCCTATCTCTACCCCACAAGCCATGTGAATAAACTGACCCCTGAAACTCTAACTGCATATCATTTGTTTGGGGGAAATCCAGTGGAGATACAGAAGTAGTAAGCCCATAACTTCGGTTTTTCTCTAATGTGAGAAAGATCCTAATATTTCTGCCTCGCCTTTATCCATGGGCCCTCACCATCTGCTGGGCCCTGGTCAGCAATAACCTGAGCTGCCACATAATAAGGTCTCCAGGTGCCACTAGCTGTGCCCACAACATTCCCACCTCTGGCAGTCTGTTAGCGTCTTGCCCTGAGAGCTTGATTTGGTCCTTTCTCATTTATCTTGGCTCCCCAGTTCTAAACTTTTTCCACCTCATTACTCTTGGGGAAAAGCCACTGATTCCTGCCAGTGATTACACCTCTACGTGAGACAGTAGGCCAAACAGATGTTATGATGCGGCATGGGACCATCACATGCACTTTGGGCTTGGGCCTGGAAGACCAGAACTAGGGAACTTAGTGACCACTGTAGAACAATTCATGTGCAAGTAAAAGTCTAAAAATTAATTATTATGGGTAAGGGGCAACTTGACTGAGGGCCTTTAGAACTGTAACACGTACTTAGTATATAATGCAGAAAGGAATAGATTTTTCTTTTGCTCCTCTATTAAAGAAAGAAGTTACTAACTATACTATCAGGCCCTAGCCAAGTTAAAATGCAATCTCTAGAAAATCACAAAAAAGGAGAAAGATTCTTACCATGCTCCCATTAGAAGGCCACTCTCAAAAGAACAGAAAATACTAAGTGTTGGCAAGGATGCAGAGAAACTGGAACCCTGTACTCTGTTGATGGGAATGGTAAGTGGTGTCGGCACTATCAAAAACAAAAATTTCCTCAAAAAATTAGAAACAGAATTACCATATGATCTAGCAATCTCACTTCTGGGTATATACGCAAAAGAACCGAAAGCAGGGTCTTGAAGAGAATCTGCATACACGTGTACACTGCAGTATTACTCACAAGAGCCAAGAGAGGGAAACAACCCAAAAGTCCATCAAGAGAGGGATGGATAAAGAAAATATGGAATACACATACAAAGGAATACTATTCAGCTTTAAAAAAGGAGAAAACCCTGGCATGTGTTACAACAAAGATGAACCTTGAGGACATTATGCTACATGAAAAAGCCAGTCACAAAAAGGCAAATACTGTGTGGTTTTACTTATATACAATACAAGAAGTAATCAAACTCACAGAAACAAAAATAAGATGGTGGCTGCCAAGGGCTGGGGGAGGGAGAAATGGGGAGTTGTTCAATGGGTATATAGTTTCAGTTTTTTAAGATGAAAAAGTTCTGCGTACTGTACAATAATGTGAATATATTGGTACTTAACACTACTGATTTGTACACTTAATGGCTAACATGGCCAAAAAGAAGAAGGAGGAGAGAAAGGAGAACTTTTTAGGAGAGTTTTAAATAGTTGCTAGATACTAGAAAGCAGGAAGACTAGTAACATGGTCTACTCTGCAGAGCTTCACATGGTGTCCAAACTGGACAAAAGCTGTCACTTCACAAGCTGTGACCACTCCTGCTCTCAGAAATGGCTTTCACCACTGGGGGTTACCAGCAGCCTTTTGCTCATAGGTGCTCTTTGGCCATGAGTTTGCCTATTTCCTCCGAGCAGCCCACTTGTCCATTCTTCTTGGCTGACGTCAATGACCCCTGCAGATTCTGCTCAACCAAACATGATCTCCCCTGCTTTTCACCTTCCTGAGCCCTCCATCTATACATCTTGAACCACCTGTGTTTGCTCACCTTCTCCAGAGAACTACATATAAGGGGCCAGGGTACCATCTTATTTACCACTGTGGATCCTGTAGCACGGCAACGTGCAGAGGAGGAGGTCACAATGACTCCTGAACAACCTTACCCTGTTCCAATCCCAGTCTCCAAACAAAGTCTTGGGGCCACCAATGTCTAACACTGAAATGCTATTCCTAAAGCTCTGCTAACTCAAAATGACATGAGAATCCAGACTAACCTCCAGATTCCTCCTCTCTCATTTAATACAATCCAATAATGGAGGAGAAAGAACTTTCTATATTCTGGGAAGTTCCAGTAATTCCCAGGCCGCTCTGACACAGAGAGGAGATTTGAACTAAGCCTCCCAAAGTCACTCCCTCCACAGAGACTCCCAAGCACTGGTCTGGATCAAACCCCGGATGCATTTGTCAGTCTGTGCACTGCCTCACTATTCCCAAGAGAAATCCATCATGATTCTGCTGCAGCTTGTTGTTCTAATGACTTTTTAAATTATCTTTCCCCTTTCATCCTCCTTAGTTGCTAATGTGTCAACTTAAAGAATTTCTTGGTTAAAAGGGTGCTACTTTTGATCTTGACAACCACTCCAGTTAAAATTCCACAAAGCACTTCACTCAGAAAGCTGATTTAAATGATCTGAGCTAGAAAGTGCATAGAAGCTTCAAGCAGGTAGAAAGCAGGAATCTATGCTTCCGTCTCAGTAATCCTCCTTAAAATTTGGACAATTTGCCTGACTTATTGCCCAATTTTTTATTATGTTATCAGCAAACAAATCAGTCACTGTGTAGTTTACAAAGAAGCTGTTTGCTAATTTGGCTGTTAAATTCTGTTCATCACAGAAACACTGGATTGTAAAAGAACAAGGCTAGGCTCATTTCCTCCAACCCTTACGCTGTACCAAGCTGAGAAGGGTATGGAGATGTGTCACAGCAATCCCTAATTAGTCCCCTGAGTGTTTTGCTTGATTTATTCATTTAACAAAAATTTACAATCTGTGAGGTACTGGCCAACGCCCTGACAGTACAGAAGTGAACAAGACAGACAAGATTGCTGATCTCATGAGCTTCTGTAGGAAAAGACTGCCCAGGCAGAAAAGACTGCCCAGGCAGGGGCATAAGCAAGTGCAAAGGTCATGAGGCAGTAAGAACCCAGGAGTTTTTGAGACACAAATAGGAAATCAGTGTGACTGTAGCCAAGAAGATGAAGAAGAATGGCAGAAGCAGGGATTAGAGACACAGCATCCAAATCTCATAGGATCTGAAGGCCTTGGGAAGAAGATTGTACTTTATTCTAAGTATGATGGGAAGTCTTTAGAGAATATAATCAGGAAATCAGATGATCTAATTCACATTTCTAAAAACTGCTTTGGTTGTGTCATGGACAGTGAACACTGTCTCAGACTTTATTTTTTCCCTATATCTCTGTCATAATATGGAGTGTTGTCTTGGAAACTAAACTGAAGAAGTCATCTTAATGCTTCCAGGTTAGGTTGTCATCCTAAGCAAGGAAAGGCCAGAAGCAGTACAGGTGCTTAAGATGGACACTGGAGGAGGAGAAGGCTCTGGGGCTCGAGGTCATGGATAACGGTGCCTGCAACTTGCCTCTATGCCAAATATTGGGTTATGCTCTTTAGCCAACCAGCCTTAATCAAATTCCACTAAGAACCTTCCAGTGATAATCATATAGATGATACCATCCTTCCATAGACAATTGACTACAATTGGCCTTTTACTACAGAAGGCAGCTAACCCTGCCCTCCTTCCACAAAGGCTAGAAACTTTCAGGACTGTCTAATTAGCCATTGCACTCACTCTACTTTCTATGCAAAAGTAGGAAAGTTGTAAAGAAAGGGAACTAGGGTTCCAGAAGGAATGGTGGGGCCAGCAAACACAGAGTGTGGTAGCAGGATAATACCTCTCTGAATACTTCGTTTTAGCTTGTTACACAGATCCACACGGGGGTTATCAACAGACTCCTCTACAGATCCCGGGCTTTGTTCTGGAGAAGAAAGGCCTCTGCTCAGATCCAACGGCACTTTACCAGTGTGAGGCGGTGGGGACGCAGCTGGGCTGTGGGTGGTGGTGGGGCTGCTGGATGCCGAGGAGGTGGTCAGATCCAGTGCGCCTATCCTTGAATTCAAGGGAGAAGTCAAGGACAGCTTTCTGGCCCTCACTGGGGAGGACGTCCTGGACACAGCCAGTGGAGGTGGGGAAGAGAATTTGCGACACAGGCGTGGGGATTTGCCTTCCACCAAGTGTTCACCTCTGTTGTTCTGGCTGGTAGCAAAAAAGAGTTCCAATGACCTAAAAGCAAGAGCAAAAGCTATTAAAAGATTGTGGCCGAGTGAAAAATTAGTCTCCTGATGTCGTTCAAGACATGCTCCCTACATTAAAAGGCCATGCTATCATAGAACTTCTGTGGCTGGATTCCTTTATTTAAATGTTGGGTGTGTACCATACACTTGCCAAAAGAACACACTTTTTAGGCTTTGTCTAACCCCTTGCTACTAAACTGTGTCCAAAGACAAGGAACACTGGCATTGGGCTCCACTCCAGATTTACTGAATCAGAGCCTGCAGTTTAACAAGGTCCCCTGGTGATGCTTCTGCATATTAAAATGTGAAAAGCACAGTTGCTTTTAAAAAAAGAAAAGAAAGGTAGAAAGAAAAGCTCCAAACAATAGCTTTATCTTGGCAAAGGCCACTTGGAAACTTAAACTGCTTCCCTTGGGAATTGTGACCTCCCCTCACCGTCTTCTACTGGGGACTGGGGGGTCTGGTAAGCTCAAAGGCCAGCCAGGACCCTGCAGAGTGGGCTGTCCATCAGCACAGAGACCCAGGGACCAGGTGGGGCATACTTTCATCTCAGGCTAATCCCAGGCCTACCTGACGGGGATGGAGGTGAAAGGCCTCTTATATATGTCAGAGAGCTTCCCCAGCACCACAGCTGCCGTCGTGAAAATCCGATAGGTGTGCAGAAAGGTGTTGAGGAAATCGATGCTAAGAAACCGCAAGTCGGTCAATCTCTCCAAGAGGCGCTCCACGCTGGCGTACCGGATCTGCGGCACTTTGCAGGAGTTGAGGGTTTTACTGAAGCAAATGTCAGTGTCGTCCTTGTGAAGCCGGGCGTCAGACCTACGCATAAGGCAGGAACGTGAGGATAAAACCAGAGCATAACTGACCTTCAGCCCCTGAGTATTTCAGGGTCTGTAAATGCACACTCATGTCGAGGCTTCCCCTGGCATTTGATAAAAGATGTGCTTGGACATATACAAAGCAGGGCCACAAAAACATCAACCATGCCATTATAGTTTAGGAAGGTCAGAATTAATTGTGAAAATAGGAATCATTCATTCCACTCTGTGGATTCCTTCTCCAGGGGAGGAGAAATAATTTTCCCTTTACACTCCTGAGATCTTAATTGAGTCTCTGTGATAAAAGATAAACAAGAGAAAAATAAAGAAGCTTATTAACATGTATATCTCATGTATCCCTGGGAGATAACCAGGAGAAAATGAGAAACTCAAAAAGGTGGCTTAGAACTTAGACTTAAATGCCATCTTAATAGGGAAAGGGTGGTGGGGGTTGTGTATAGGCCTCTCAGGGAAGAGTAAATGATTTTTAGGAAAGATGAATGGACCCTTAGACTAGATGGAAGGTATCAGAACAGATGGAAGGTATCAAAATAGATGGAAGGTTTGTGACAGTTAGCCTGGGTGTGATGTTGACATCTAGTCTCTCCTGTGACAGCTGTCAATTTTCCATGGTTGGTGAAACTCCTGGGAAGATTTATGACAATTGAGTTCCTTTTTGAGAATCTGTCTTTAGGCAGATAAGAAGAGTTCAGAAAAACCCTCTCTGCATTTGCTGTTTTTCAAGTGTCTGTAGCTCAATGTAATGAATATGCCAAAGTGGCCTATGTTAGAGAAGCATACTCCGCTTTCACTTCTTTCTCTGGTTCAATCCTATTTTACTAGGAAATTAAAGCCAAAGTCCTATTTAGGAGGAGCAGGGCTTATACCCTCAAATCAGAATATCAGAAGTATGATTAAAAAGTAAGGGTGACATTCTCCCCACAGAAGGGTGGGGAGGAGGGGAAGATGCAGACAGCACTGCTATTATCTGTGGTTATTTCTTTTTCTTACTTGTAATTTTGTACATCTGTGCTCCCCCCCCCCACCAACTTTTTCTTGACTAAACCAATAGATATTATATTATTAGGTATTTTTCCCTCTGGAAACAGCTCTTTGATCAGCTCTATTGTTTTTTTTCTATATTTTAAGGTATTAATTTCCATTCTTAGTTATTTTATTCCTACATTTTCCTACAGTTGATTTTTGTCATTTTTTTTCTAACTCCTTGAATGCTTAATCCATTTCATTCTTTCTGGCTGATTAATGCATTGAAGGCCATCCATTATTCTGAATACACTTTAAACCATCAATTGTGTAAAATACTGTGTTTTCCTTATGTTTTCAATACTCTGCAGTGTTAAAAAGTGTCTTCCTAAAAAAATAATGGATGTAATATACTCAGTGAACTCTTCTAAAGATTCCCCTTCCACAGTCTCCACCTGCCCACCTGCAATGCTGGGTTTCTCTCATTCTATAAAACCACCATCTGGCTGCTCCTCAACTTGTCACCTGGAGGCCCTTGTCCTGGAAGCCTGCAACAGTCTTTCCAGGTGGACAGGAAACTCAGGGGAAGGTTCACACAGCAGCCCTTGGGATCCTTGGGTGTGCTCAGACCCCTCAGCTCGTGGTGCACCTTCGTTAGAAAGGTCAAGAAGCCGGGCTAAGTTCATAAGATGGAAAGCGTGGAAGCTGAGGCTGAATCCAAGTGAGGCTCAAAGAAATGCACATCTTTTTGAGGACTGCCCGTAGCCTTCACGTTCCCTTCTGAGACCCCCGTGTCTACCTTCATGGCAGCATCTCAGAAACAGGTGATCAATGAAGTGCTGGATTTCATCATTTGACTAAAGGATACACTACGGGCCAGTGAGGTTCAGTGAGACAGTCGCTTGCTAAGAATCAGCTGGCTTGTTGTGAGTGTCCCTAATTAGCTCTTGCAGTACTTGGGAGGGATTTTAAATTATATATTTATTTTCTTTGGGATAAAAAGAAATCAATAGCTTCTTTAGCTTGCTCTTGGAAACATCCCACCCTAAAGTAAGCTCAGTGCAGAGGGGAAGACTTCATTTGAGGGCCTGAAAGAGCATTTTAAATGAGTAGCTTACTTCTGACGAGGAACTAAGGGCAGCCTGTTCATTCTAGTCACATCACTGATCTTGAAAATATAGAAGAGCATCGAGTGAGGTTCTTGAAAATACAATGGCTCTTTCTTGTCCTTTATATGACCATCCACCAACTTTACTTTTCTGGTTTTTAATCTTCCTCCCTTGTTAAAAGACCTCAGAAACTTCTTTAATTCAATCAGTCTCAGTTCAGTTCAGTTCAGTTCAGTTGCTCAGTCGTGTCTGACTCTTTGCGACCCCATGAATTGCAGCACGCCAGGCCTCTCTGTCCAGCACCAACTCCCAGAGTTCACTCAGACTCACGTCCATCGAGTCAGTGATGCCATCCAGCCATCTCATCGTCTGTCGTCCCCTTCTCCTCCTGCCCCCAACCCCTCCCAGCATCAGAGTCTTTTCCAATGAGTCAACTCTTCGCATGAGATGGCCAAAGTACTGGAGTTTCAGCTTTAGCATCATTCCTTCCAAAGAAATCCCAGGGCTGATCTCCTTCAGAATGGACTGGTTGGATCCGCTAATCAAGGTGATCACTTTTTCTCCCACCATTTTCCCATCTAAAATCTCCATTTTCTTAGAAATGGCATTTCTAAGTAATGCCATTAAGCTAGGAAAATTTTTTGTTTTAACCTCTAAGTTGAGGTCAACTATTATGAAAAGAAAGCAAGCCTCAGCCTAAATATATAAAGTATAAAACATCACTTAAAGGAATATAACCACCTAATAAATATCATGATTTTGCATTATAATGGTAGTTTTGCACTTGGCATTTTTTGACTATAATTACTTTAATCAAATACTAGGAGGAAAAAATATATTGTAGCCAACATGAAATTACAACTAATTACACCACTGCCTCTCAAAATTATGATTACAGTTTCATTTTAACTAAAGAAAAAAGAATTAAATATTATGAAATTATTTAATTTTCTTTTATTACACTGAAAGAGATTTTACTTTATTTCCTAAGGGGCCCTCAAGAAGATATAATGTGTTACTTAAGCCTCCCATGATAATAACAACTCCTTTTTGGTAAACATTTTAAAAAACAATCTTGAAACATCAAACCCAAATCACCTATTGTAATTAGTAAGTTTTAAAAGTGAGTCCCTGCAAAGTAATGCCATTAAGATAGGATAATTTTTTTTCTTTTAACTCTGCAAAACATCTTTTTTTATTTTTTATTTTTTTATTGCATGTAGCCAGAGAGACGTGCAGGGAGGCAAGAATATAGAATTTAGAGAAGAACAGGACCACGGAGGAGACTATCAGAAGGAACAGAGATTGCAAAATCATCTTTTTCTCTGATTGAAGAGAATCAGGCTCAATGACCAGGGGAAAATGGAAGGAAGAAAGATACAAAATATATGAAACTCTGCCTTGGGAATACACCTCGTAGAGAATAGGGCATCCAAATATGTGTGACTTCCATAGGAAGTCCTTACAGCCTCAGATACAGGTTTCTATTCTCTAGTGAGTGGTTCCAACTCATAACAGTGACCTCTCTGTCCCTCCAAATGCAGAGAAGTCTTGGTCTATATAGGAGGCAGTTACAAATGAAACTGGAAATGGGAATTAGTCAAACTCCCAGAACACAGGACAGAAGATGCATTGAGATGCCAGTCATAACTGAGGCAGGCAGAAAACTAAAGTTTTTATCTGTATTAATTTTTTAAGTGAACAAAGTGTATGTAGAGTAGGTGTGCAGCTGCCCTAAGGTTCAAGAGCTTATAAGTTGGCTACCAAGTCCAACTTACATATTCTCATTCTAAAGCAGACTGGAATTTCAAGGCTGTCTAATCTTCAAGAAAGTACTTCAAAAAAATGAATGAAAATAATATACATTATTTTGTGAAGTATTAAAATAAGTCCCATCGCTTCATGGCAAATAGATGTAGAAACAATGGAAACAGTAAGAGACTTTATTTTCTTGGGCTCCAAACTCACTGCAGATGGTGACTGCAGGCATAAAATTAAAACACGCTTGCTCCTTGGTAAAAAAGCTACGACCAACCTAGACAGCATATCAAAAAGCAGAGACATTACTTTGCCGTCAAAGGTCCATACAGTCAAAGCTATGGTTTTTCCAGGAGTCATGTATGGATGTGAGAGTTGGACTATAAAGAAAGCTGAGCACTGAAGAATTGATGCTTTTGAACTATGGTGTTGGAGAAGACTCTTGAGAGTCCCTTGGACTGTAAGGAGATCCAACCAGTCCATCCTAAAGGAGATCAGTTCTGAATGTTCATTGGAAGGACTGATGTTGAAGCTGAAACTCCAATACTTTGGTCACCTGATGTGAAGAGCTCACTCATTTGAAAATACCCTGATGCTGGGAAAGATTGAAGGTGGGAGAAGAAGGGGACGACAGAGGATGAGATGGTTGGATGGCATCACTGACTTAATGGACATGAGTCTGAGCAAGCTCTGGGAGCTGGTGATGGACAGGGAGGCCTGGCGTGCTGCAGTCCATGGGGTCGCAAAGAGTCAGACATGACTGAGCAACTGAACTGAAATGAACTGAACTCTGGTAGAAAACTAATAAGAAAACTAGCCTGGTGATGTGAACTTAAAAATTAAGTCATAATTTGAAACTTTTGACTTAATATTTCATACTTGGTTTTAATTTTATTATCACACATTTTTAACTGATCTTTTCTTTTTACCTACCTTTGAAAAAAATGCACTTATTTATTTATTTATTGTTGGCTTCATTGTGTCTTGGTTGCAGCACCTAAAATCTTCATTGCAGCACACAGGTGCTCTCTAGTTGTGGTGTGTGGAATTAGTTGCCCCATGGCATGTGGTACCTTAGATCCCTGGCCAGGGATGGAACCTGAGTCCCCTGAATTGGAAAGTGGATTCTAAGTCCCTGATCTGTTTTTTGTTTTTTTTTTAAACTATACTTAAAAACCTAGGAAAAATAAGGCTAAAGGAATCTCTGCATGAGAGTCTTAAAATGACCCCTGTTGTTGTTCAGTCACTCAGTCGTGTCCGACTCTTATGACACCATGGACTACAGCAAGCCAGGCCTCCCTGTCCTTCACCATCTCCTGGAGCTTGCTCAAACTCATGTCCATTGAGTCGGTGATGCCATCTTACCATCTTATGCTCTTGCCCCCTTCTCCTCCTGCTCTCAATCTTCCCCAGCGTCAGGGTATTTTCCAATGAGTCGACTCTTCACGTCAGGTAGCCAAAGTATTGGAGCTCCAGCATCAGTCTTTCTAATGAATACTCAATGTTGATTTCCTTTAGGATTGACTGGTTTGATCTCCTTGCAAGTCCCAGAGACTCTCAAGAGTCTTCTCCAACACCATAGTTCAAAAGCATCAGTTCTTTAGCACTCAGCTTTCTTTATAGTCCAACTCTCACATCCATACATGACTACTGGAAGAACCACAGCCTTGACTAGACAGACCTTTGTCTGCAAAGTAATGTCTCTGCGTTTTAATATACTGTCTAGGTTTGTCATAGCTTTTCTTCCACAAAAAGAAAGAAAAAAATGACCCTCTTCAAAATATTTTAAAACTTGACTAGCAATTTATTTTTTTTAATTTTATTTTACTTTTAAACTTTACATAATTGTATTAGTTTAGTTTTAAAGTTTGTACAATTGGGATGATGCTAATTACAATAAATACCTATCATTGTACCTATCAATTGTACCTATCAATACCTGCAATGAAGAGAAAAGTTGATGCTGCTTTTTGTCTTAGCTCAGACCTAAAAAAAAAATCCACATAAAAGGCATGGAAGACAAACATTTTCTTAGCTTCATGTAACTTTTTGGAAAGATATAACAGGACTACTTTTAAAAATACATTTTATTCTTAGAATTTGGACTGCAAATAACCAAGAAAATGAGAGTAGGGAACAATTTGGTCAGCTTGAAAATCCTTCCAAAACAATTTTTGAATTTGGAAACAAAAAAGTATATAGAGACAAAAGTACTAATGTAGAGAGTTATGGCACATAGTTATTGATATAACTTCTCGCTTCAAATAAAACTACAGTTTCCTTAGTGATAACACTAAATTATCGGATTTGCTTTCTTAACAAAACACATAGACAGCAAGATGGAAGCCCTCAGCAATAGCCTCTGGGGCAAATCCATACACAGGCTGTGGGTAGATAGTACCATAGAAAGCCAGTTAATTTATGTTGAATGTCTTCAAAATCTCAGTGTGTCTCTACAACCAAATCTAACTAATATGATTCATACTCACTGAGAAGACTGCAAAAGAATCTGCCAAACTTTTGTCCATCCTCTGACACATCTGCTATCACAACTTTATATACTGAACTTAAAAATTTTGATAGGCTTTTTGTACTGAGGAAGGCATTCTGAATAGTATGAAAAACTGTATTTCTATGCTGTGAGTCAATAAACCATGAATCTGAAAAACCATTACAATAGTTTTATTATTTATAATGGCATATTATGAATTATCACATTACTGCTGAATGTATTCACAGTATGAAGCTGAATCCCAGTGAAGCAATATTTTATTCAGGGTTTTACATTCTCCACCAATTTGATCCTGATTAAAATGTCAGAGAAAGGATTATCACACTTACTTAATCATATGTGGCACAGTAACTTTGGAATTTTCTTCAAACACTATAGTCATTAAACCATTACACCGTATGTTGTCCACGCACTGTGAAATTAAAAAACAGACAGTTACAACCCACATGAAAACCTAGGCAGAGTATGTATTCCTAGAATTATTTAGAGTCATAAAAACAATTCAGTTTCTCATCTGGGCACATAAGCATGCAAGCATGGGTATGCACACATGTGTACACACACACACACACACACACACACACACACATGCACACACACACACACATGCACACACACACAGGGAAACATTACACAATGAAGAACAGAGTCCATACCCAAATACCAAAACTGCGCACCTAGCAAATGCCCAAGGATAGATATAAGGGCTGCATTTTCCTGGAACGTGTTCCCCAAGGATTCTGAGCACAGCATCACATCGGCACAATCCTCTGGCAGTCACAACTCTACTTGAGGAGTTTATTCCCCTAGTGACCACCTCTGCAATATTCCTTCTCTACCACAGGGCGTGGTATGGGGCAGGCAGAGAAGAAATGGCGGCTTCCTTGGATGGGATTCATCTTCTCTCTCACTAGTAAGCTCTGTGTGTGCTTTTTTGTGTGTGTGTTTTGTTTTTTTTTTTTTGCAATAAATCCCTACATTTTACTAGTTTCTCAAGCAGCTTCTATTGGCAATGTGTTGGTTTGGTGAGGATGAACTGTATGCTTTCTCCTGTTTCTGACATACATAAAGCCCTGTTCATCTCCTCTCTTTTCTTTCTAAGAAGAAAACTCAGAACGTTGCTAATTTTCTCTGCCTCCTTTATTTACATCTATGCCTTATCAATTCAAAATTTCCCTTTGCAATTACTTTGGGCTAGAGAAGTATTTTGAATTATACATATTCCCTTTAAACAAAACAGAAAATGAAAAATAAAATCTAAACATTTTTTAAAATCAGAAATTACTTTTAGTTACTAGGATACCATGTACTACTTAATGATTATAATTAAATGGTGTGAGGAAATTGATTGCCAAGTGATTTCACACAGCTCTTGAACTCAGGGTTTATCCTAAACCCCAATGTCTAATGAAAGAATGAATATGCATATAAAAAACTTTGGATTACCAGCATCCCCTGACTGTTGATTCCCCTACTTAGCATAATAGCCATTTTCATACTTAATGTTCCTTAAAACTTTGTTTCCTCAAGTCTTATGCCATTATTTCAATGACGAGGTATAGCGGATCTCTACTTCCAGGAATAAAGCAGAATATTTTAAAGTTCCTCTTCAATTCATTTCTTTAAACATCTGAAATTTTGAATTAGCTTCTTATATGTATAACTGTGGTTCAGTTCAGTTCAGTTCAGTCACTCAGTCGAGTCCGACTCTGCGACCCCATGAATTGCAGCACACCAGGCCTCCCTGTCCATCACCAACAGTTTGAGTTCACTCAAACTCATGTCCATCGAGTCGGTGATGCCATCCAGCCATCTCATCCTCTGTCGTCCCCTTCTCCTGCCCCCAATCCCTCCCAGCATCAGGGTCTTTTCCAATGAGTCAAGTCTGCACATGAGGTGGCCCTAACTATAAATTAGATGATATGTGCTTATACATGAGTTTATACTATATCTTACTCCCCTAGGTGGATTACAAAAATGCATATAGTAAGACAAAGTCAAGGTAAGTAAGAAAATCAGAGAGAATTTGGATAAAGTGTGGAAAATAATAAGATGAAGCCTGGAACCAACTGACCACATATACTTTATGTTGAGAAGTTCCAAACACTTGCTCTACATGGTCCTCAAAATTAGCTGAGCCATGGGGCAGCCAACTCAAAGGAAGCCATATGATCAACTACAAAATTCATGGCTTAACAGAACCTCAATTCATCCTACTCTCTGTCCAAAGGAAAAGTATCTCATGGGTCTTATAAACAAAACATTAAATAATGTCATGAACATTACTGTCCTCAACAACTTCATTTTAAAGTAATTAAAGTTTTGTTTTTTTATCAAATCATGTCTTATAAACTTCCTCAACATTGGTTGAAGAGTATAATTTCAAACTAACCACTCTGTGGTGAGTCCCAAAGGATGGGTCCTGCCTTTGCTTATCTGATTTCAAGCACTAATTTCATACTCTGCAGAAAAGGGTCTGTATGGCTGCTCTTCTTTAGGCATAAATAAATGCAGCCTCTCCCATCAGTTTTGAGTAGCAGGAAGTTAGACATGGTATTCTTCCCAAAGTTCTGAAACTGCGCTGTCCTAAATTAGTACCCAGTTGTATGGAGCCAGTGTTTTCACCAGTGAGCCAAGCTGCCAGTAGTAGGGGTATCCTCGTAGGCCTCAAAATGACCACACGACCTCAAGGGAGAGCTCTCAGTCAGGGCCAGGTGAAAAGAGACTCCAGTGACTCCATTCATTTCTATGCATGAGCATACAGGGGAAAGCAAGGAGATGAGTCTGGCTGGTGTGAGCATCTATAACGGAGGAGACGGTAAGAAAGAGGAAGTCAGCTGCAGTCAGCAGTCTCGAATCTGGATTATATCCAGCAGGCAGATGGTAAGTCACTACAAGTTTCTAAGTGGTCTTGTTCAAGTTAGAAGATCTACAGCTGGGGGAATTCACTGAATGGCAAGATCATCAGGATGATATTCTGAGTCACAAATGAAATGATTCATGGCTCCGCTGAGGCAGACCATGGGAATGAAGAGGAACAGATGGAGATAAATATTTTGAAGAAAGCAATAATAGAAATTGATGAGTTACTGAATAAAACCAAGAGAAAAAAAAAACAGGGTAAAATTCAAAGATGACTTCACTATTAGAACATTTTAAATTGGAAAATGCAAATATATTTAAAAGCAATAAACATGGCCAAATGTTTTTTGAGTGACACAGAACTTAACCAAAACTAGTCTACCTTTTTGGATTCTCATGGGCACCAAGAAGATGCATAGATTATATGGCATTAGAGAAGGCAATAGCATCCCACTCCAGTACTCTTGCCTGGAGAACCCCATGGATGGAGGAGCCTGGTAGGCTGAAGTCCATGGGGTCGCTAAGAGTGGGACACGACTGAGCGACTTCACTTTCACTTTTCACTTGCATGCATTGGAGAAGGAAATGGCAACCCACTCCAGTGTTCTTACCTGGAGAATCCCAGGGACAGGGGAGCCTGGTGGGCTGCCATCTATGGGGTCACACAGAGTTGGACATGACTGAAGCGACTTAGCAGCAGCAGCGGGGATTTTATTAAATGAGGATCTCATGTCTGCATTTATTAAGTATGTATCTATGTGACAGATACTGGGCTAAATGCTGGGAGATGAGGGCAGGGAGCAGAGAAAGAATATATAAAAGAGTTTCAAAGATGAGTAAGGTAAACCACTTTAAATTCATTTTCCTAATTCCAATGGGAAAATGGTTTAGCACTATCCCTATTCTTATGAAACTACGAGCGAGATTTTGGGGCATGGGGACAGATGTGGCATACAGACAGGGAGAGGAAGGAGGGGTTAAGTGACACCTTCACCCCAGTGACATTTCTAGCTATTCCTTAGACTTTTCACTCTCGGTTTTTCTGAGCAGAATGAAGATGTTACCTGGGTAACCAACACAGAAAGTGGGAGGACAGAGCTGGTGTTTGGTGAGAATTGTGGAAAGTAAACAGTGTTCCTTCAATATCCTTTAACAGTCTAAGCAAAAGCATAGTTATCAGACAACAGCCTTAGGATGTCTCAGGGCTATAGATTTTATGTTTAGATATTCTATTTGGCTCTTTGAAAGTTAAATCTGGATCCTTTTTACATAGCGATCTTTTCTTTCCTTTCTTCTTCCTTCCCTCCTTTCATTTCATACTTTACTTTAAATCTTCTTTTAAACCTGTCTTCTCTAAGTTATCACTGTATTAGATGAAGTTCCAGCAGTGCTAATTATACTCCTTACTGAGTCTTCTAACTCTCATTCATGATAGATCAGTTACTCAAAAGATTTGTAATTTTTTATTTTGAGCACATTGTCATGAGCCCCGAACTGTTGAAGTGTTGCTAATGCAGTGACTTTGTGTTTGCTTCTACCAAGCATTCTTGCTAACCAGCAACAGTCCAAAAATTGTTTCTGCATTAATTTCTCAGTTTGGAATTTTCACACCATGTGAATATTGCACATCTGACTTTCAAATCCATAGACCAGAAATGCATTTGTTTTTCTCAAAGGAGATTTTAAAAAATTCAGAACCCAAGACAAAGACAGACTTCTTTATGATTTCCCAGGCCAAATGGGTATTTTTTTTTTTTTTTTGAGTTCTTATTTCATGCATGGGACCGCCTTCCAATGCTCAGGCTTTAAACAGAAATCTTAGTTCCTTTAAGGGGCCCAAGGCTAACCCTCCCTCCTTTAGCTAATACCCCTCAGGCATGGGACCGATAACCAGACTTAAATCATCCTCATGTCTCTGTGTCTTCAGCTTACATGCTGTTTGCTCTGACTTTAAATTTCCCTGTTATTTCTGGCAACTAGAGATTTCCTTTTATATTTATAAATATCATCAATGAATTAAATTTTTTATTATACTGATTTTATGTATTAAATATTTCTTTTTTAAAAAAATTAATTAATTTATTTTACTTTATAATATTGTATTGTTTTTGCCATACATTACTTGAATATTTCTGATTTTATAGCCAGAGGGGATCTAAATTGGTGCAGTCCTCCACACTGCCAGAATTGAAACTTGAGATAAATGTTTTAGATCCAAAAGAGAAGATTTATGTGACCACTTTTGAACATCTTATTATCCAGTGTCAGATCTCATTTTGTAAATCTATTTGATTCATTGTGTCAAGCATTAAATTATTTTCAATAGGAATAAAAATAACTTTTTACTTACACTCAAGTCTCAGAAGGAAATATACATGCAATCTGAACCAGAGATCAAAAGACCATGTAATAAAAAAATCACATTTAATTGTACAAAAAGGTCTTTGATAACTGACACATCTATCTGTGGGATGGATGAATATATATACATATACATATACATACACACATATACACATATGTTGCTGTTGATTAGTAGCTAAGTTTTGCGACCCCATGGACTGTAGCTGGCCAGGCTCCTCTGTCCCTAGGATTTCCCAGGCAATAATATTGGAATGGGTTGTCATTTCCTTTTCTAAGGGATCTTACCAATCCAAGGAGTGAACCCGCATCTCCTACATTAGCAGGTGAATTCTTTACCACTGAGCCACCAGGGAAGCCCATACACACATATACATACATGTGTATATAAAATATATTATGGTATATTTATAACAGAGAAGTGGTTTTGAAATGGACTCTTTATCTATTAGAGGCTCCACAGACAGGGTTCAGTGACAACATGATTTTGAACAAATAGGATTCCTAGGGGCCCTGGGTTTACCAATTCTACTTCAACCAGAATATTTTGCTTTTATCTCACTTCCATTTGGTATTTTCAGTACTGCTGCACTGAAGAAAAGAGTTCTTTTCCAGAAAGAAAGTTAAACTGCAATAGAACTTTTATTTATGAATGTGTGTATGAATATATTAATATTTATATTGAAAGTATATATTCATAATCATATAAGCACATATCTTGTGTTCGGGAGAAGAGATTGAGCCCTGGGAAAATGAATCCAATTCACTCAGTTAAAAGAGAAAGACATGAAAATAGCCAGGGTGTCATATAACTTTAAGGACACAATTTATGTGAATTACTATAAACTTTAAAATCAGTAAGATAACAAAAGCAGATTCCTAGATCATGGCTATTCTAGTTCAGTTTTGATGACTATGACCAGGGGATAGAGGACTGGGAATATGCATATTTGTAAAAGCCCCAGGTAATTAAAAAAAATTTTTTTTATTGGAGGATAATTGCTTTACAATATTGTGCTGGTTTCTGCCATACATCAACATGAGTCAGCCACAGGTATACATATATCCCCTCCTTCTTGAATCTCTGTCCCATCTCCCACCCCATCCTACTCCTATAGATTGTCATAGAGCACTGGGCTGAGCTCCCTGTGTCACACAGCAGATTCCTACTAGCTATCTATTTCACGTATGGTAATGTGTATGCTTCCATGCTACTCTCTCAATTCTTCCTACTATCTCCTTCCCACACGGTGCACAAGTCTCTTCTCTGTCTGTGTCTCCACTGCTGCCCCTACCCTACAAATAGATTCATCAGTACCATCTTTCTAGAGTCCACACACATGCGTTGCTGCTGCTGGTGCTAAGTCACTTCAGTCATGTCTGACTCTGTGACCCTGAGGACTGTAGCCTGCCAGGCTCCTCTGTCCATGGAGTTCTCCAGGCAAGGACACTGGAGTGGGTTGCCATGCCATCCTCCAGGGGATCTTCCCAACCCAGGGTTTGAATTCTTATCTCTTATTTCTCCTGCACTGGCAGGCAGGTTCTTTACCACTAACCCAACTGGAAATACAATATTTGTCTTTCTCTTTCTGACTTACTTCACTCTGTACAATTGGCTCTAGGTTCATCCACCTCATTAGGACTAACTCATATATGTATTCTTTTTTTAATAGCTGAGTAAAGGTCCATCTAGTCAAGGCTATGGTTTTTCCAGTAGTTATGTATGGATGTGAGAGTTGGACTATAAAGAAAGCTGAGCACGGAAGAATTGATGCTTTTGAACTGTGGTGTTGGAGAAGACTCTTGAGAGTCCCTTGGACTGCAAGGAGATCCAACCAGTCCATCCCAAAGGAGATCAGTCCTGGGTGTTCATTGGAAGGACTGATGCTGAAGCTGAAACTCCAATACTTTGGCCACCTGATGCGAAGAGCCGACTCATTTGAAAATACCCTGATGCTGGGAAAGATTGAAGGTGGGAGAAGAAGGGGATGACAGAGGATAAGATGATTGGATGGCATCACCAACTCAACAGACATGAGTTTGGGTAGACTCCAGGAGTTGATGATGGACAAGGAGGCCTGGGGTGCTGCAGTCCATGGAGTCGCAAAGGGTCAGACACGACTGAGTGACTGAACTGAATATTCCATTGTGTGTGTGTGTGTGTGTGTGTGTGTGTGTGTGTGTCTGTATATATATATATATATATCACAATTTCTGTATCCATTTTTCTGTAGATGGACATTGTCCTAGCTACTGTAAAGAGTGCTGCAATAAACACTGGGATTCATGCATCTCTTTCAATTAGGTTCTCTCAGGGTATGGTGGCTCAATGGAAAAAAAATCTGTCTGCAATTTTTTTTTACAGACAGATCGAAGATGTGGGTTCGATCCCTAGGTTAGGAAGATCCCCTGGAGGAGGGCATGGTAACCCACTCCAGTATTCCTGCCAGGAAAATCCCATGGACGGAGGAGCCTGGCAGGCTACAGTCCATGGGGTCATAAAGAGTCAGACATGACTAAGTGATTAGGCACATGCCCAGTAGTGGGATTGTTAGACCCAGGTAATTTTGAAGCAGTTGGTCCTTGAAGGAAGGCTAACAATGCCTTTTGCAGCAGTGTTTTTGTTTGTTTGGTTGGTTGGGCTTTTTTGTTTTGCTTTGTTTTCCTTTTTTTTTTGACTGTACCACACAGTTTGTGGGACCTTAGTTCCCTGACTGAGGATGGAACCTGTGCCCTCTGCAGTGGAAATGCGGAGTCCTACCCATTGGACTACCAGGGAATTCCCTCTAGTAGGCTTTTCTGCAGGTCCTGCTTAAGGAAGTATCTGGTCAAAGGTTAGTAATCTACTGCATCACCATACCTTTCTATCTTCCTAATACTTCTAAAGAGTGGGAAGAAAAGTAAACTCAATTTTTCTCTTAAATCACCTTTTTATATTAAAGTAAAAAATTCCCTATTGATTCCAGAGAAGCTATTTTAAGGGAAGAAGCATGTCAGTGTGCTACAAATTTGTCTATATTTTGACACATCTGCCCAAACCAAGAAGCTCAGAGGTGAATTTTAATTCTGCATTTTAGTTAATACCCATAATTACAGAAAAGTCTGTTTAATACTCCATTATGTATCACAGTAAGACATGCACAAATGAATGCACTATATTGAAATGAACGGTCAAATCTTCAGCCTCAAATTTTTCCCTATAAATAGATGAAAAAGGGAAGAATTATTGGTCAAGACCATTAACCACTTGCACATTTTGTTGGACGCACCAACAGTTAATTATGACCTTGCTGGTGGAGCTAAAAGTATAATTAATCATTCAAGCAATTGTTACTTCTAAAAATTACAGCTTCAAAGAGAGAGGCCTGACAAAGCTAAAAGTCTTAATTTTCATACAGAGTTCTCTATGTGAAAGTGGGATTGTGTCAATACTTAGGCACCACTTTATTATTTCAAGTAAGAGCTACATGTGATTAGTATAACATGGTACAAGGGTTTAGCAAGGTAGAGTCAAATTATGCCAGAAAAAATTAAAATTATGCAAAACAAAAAAATGACAAAAAGAAGGACAAAATCATGGAGAATATATTCATAATTTAGATCGAAAGAAATGTTTATTTCCCTAGGACAGGGAAGGATATCTACAAGCATAGCCCCAACAAATAAATGTCCATCTGGTATAAACAGACAAGAAATAGATATGGTGGAAAATGTCAGTCTCACTGATAACTGCAGAAGTAATTAAAACCACTAGGAAGGAATTCCACTTTTCCATTAAATGAGGAAATGTGACAAACATGACAAAATTCAGCACTGGCAGGACTTAGAATAGACGAGTTACATATTTCTTGGGGTGTTTTGGCAGTCTGTTGAGTCATGAATCATGAAATCATGAAAGTGATCAGGCCCCCTTCACCAGCCCTATACCTGTGGGCAAGATACACCAACAAGGGGCCTTGAAAGGAGGAGTAACTCTCGGTGCAAAGATGGCTAGCACCACCCCATCATACATTAGTGCTGAAACTTGGAAATTGCCCGTATGCCTAATTATTCAGAAAGAGCTAGAAAAGTGGTAAGTTAACATGATGCGTGCTTAGTTACACAGTCATGTTGGACTCTTTGGGACCCCATGAACTGCAGCCCACCAGGTTCTATCCATGGGATTTCCTAGCCAAGAATACTGGAGTGGATTGCTATTTCCTTCTGCAGGGGATCTTTCTGACCCAGGAACCGAACCCGCATTTTCCACATTGGTAAGCAGATTCTTTACCTGCTGAGTCATCAGGGAAGTCTAAGTTAACATGGTAGAATAAACATATATTACCATTAGGAGACACCGATACAAAGAACTCATAGGAATATAGGAAGATGAAAAAGGAAAAAATGATGCATATATGCAGCTAGAGGCAAACTGTTGAATTATTTTGGTATGGCAGGATTGTGAAGGTTTCAGAGATGAAAATATTTGATTTTCAGAACAGAGTTTCTCAAATGTAATTGTGAAAAAGTGATCAGTGGGGCCTGTTAAACCTGAGGGGGTGTCTGGAAGGTGGGTTCGGGAATCTGCATTTAAAAAAAAAAAAAACTTCAGGTAATTATCTGTGAAAGACACTTTGATAAACATTTATTTAGTGATCTGGGTGTTGGGAGTATTTCTGGTTCCTTTTTGTATCCATATTTTTACATATACATGATAAAATATTAAAAGGTACATTTCAAGCATTCTGTAGGCTCATTTTATCAATAATGAATATGCCTAGAGGGATGTTTGGGGGACTGACAGATTTCATCGATGTATGTATAGCACACAGTTTCCCCCATAAAATGAAAATGTTTTAAGTGGAGAACAAGCCCAGTTGAGATGCAGGCTGCTGGGCAGTAAACTAGGCTCAATTGATAGTGGAGCACTCTGTCCCCACCACCCACCATTCAAACCCTGCGTCAGGAAAATCACTAAGTATCTCAGAACACTCACTACCTGGCTCAACATTTTTTTTTTAAATTCGAGTATAATTGCTTTACAATATTGTGCTGGTTTCTGCTGTCCAACAAAGTGAATCAGCTACATGCATACATATGTTTCCTCCCTCTTGAGCCTCTATCCCTCCCCCATATCCCAGGCCCTAGGTCATCACAGAGCACGGAGCTGAGTTCCCTATTCTATACAGCAGGCTCCCAGTAGCTAGCTATTTTACACACAACAGTGTACCTATGTCACACTTAGTCTCCCAATGCATCTTACCCTCCCCTCGCCGTGTCCACTTGTCTGGTCTCTGTGTTTACGTCTCTATTCCTGCTCTGGAACTAGGTTCATCTGTACCATTTTTCTAGATTCCACACATGTGCATTAATATATGATGTTTGTTTTTCTCTTTCTGACTTACTTCACTCTGTTTGATTGACTCTAGGTCCCTCCATATCTCTACAAATGACCCAATTTCATTCCTTGTTATGGTTGAGTAATATTCCAATTTATATGTGTACCATAACTTCTTTTAGAAGCAGTTGGCTCATAGCCACTCCCTCCTCTTCGATGCATTTCCTTCATTTGACTTGCAAGACACCACACCCTCTCGGCTAGCCTCCAATTGCACTACTGGTTCCTTCTCTTCTTTGCTGTTCTCCGTGACTCCTCACTCACTCCACGGGCTTCTCCTCATTTCTATCTATACTGACTCTCTAGGTGATCTCAACAGTCTTGTGGCCTTAAATATCATCTAAATGACAGAGAGTCTCACACATGGACCTCCCTTCAAGCACTGAGCGTCCATACCCCACTGCTTACTTAACAACTCCATTGAAATTACTTCCCCCTTTCTACTTTCCCTCTCAACATTCCCCTTCAGCCACATCTAACCTTCATGCTATTGCTCAAAATATACTGCCTCCTACTCTTGTGCTTGCAGAGGCTGTTCCCTCTGTGCGGAATGACTTTCCCTTTGTTAAATATCTACATGGTATTTTCCATAACTCGCCACAGTCTTTGTTTACATGTTGTCTTCAAAATGAGATGATCACCTTTTCAAAATTGTACTGACCCACACCTACCTCCAGTCGCCCAATCCTTCTCAACCTGCCCTATCACCTTCCAACATAAAATATTATATATTTATTATCTTTACATTGTTTTCAGTTTCCCCACACTAGACTGTAAGCTACACAAGGTCAAGGAATTTTTGTTGTTCTCTCCTGTCCATGATATATCACAAGCACTGAGATAGTTCCTGGTATATGTTATCACTGCATAAATATATTTGTTGAATGGCTGAAATTTTAAGTATCGAAACCACACAATATTAAGGCTCTACTGAACACAGTAATTTCATATCATGATATCACTGTCACTCAGAAAGACACAATTTCCTGTTGTTTCTTTCTCCGATTCAATTGTACCTATAATCTAGTACACCAGTATATTAGCCATACAAACTTGGAGAAATAGGAAGAAATTGTACACCTAACTCAAGATGTAGTCTACATGCGTACTCAGTCGCGTCCAACTCTTAGCTACCCCATGGACTATAGTCTGCCACGTTACTCTGACCATGGAATTTTTCAGGTAAGAATACTAGAGTGGGTTGCCATTTCCTGCTAAAATGTAGTCTAAGTAGAGAGAATCACTGCTTCTGGGAGGCAAAGTATTAGATCCTTTCCTTAAAGGACTGGGCATAGAATCATTCATACACCTCAAGGGTCTTTTCTCTCTTAGTGATGCCTCACCTGGCCCCCTAAGTAAGATGGCTTAAAGTTTTTATCAGCTCTGAATCTTAGGCACCCCAGTTATATCAAAAGGCAGAAACGATAAGAAGCTGGAAAAACATCTTTGTCTACAACTCTAATTCTCCCCATTCTTCCTACTTATCTTGGCTTCACAACACATACACGATTTTGTTGCATTAAGTTATCTACTTCCCTTTCTTCTCTACTAATCTGTCTGTCTCCTTGAGAGCAGGGATCGTTGCCAAACCCCTAGTACCTACACAATGCCTGGGAGCACAGGGTGATTGCTCAGTTAACATTCACAGAATCAATGACTGATTCAGAGTTTCTTAAGGTAAAAGATGCATTCCACAGACTTAATTACAGTATTAATTCATACAGCTTAGAGCTAATGAAAGTATTAGTAAATCACCATAAGTGTGTAATTATGCAAATATACATGATCCCATATTTTTGTTTCTTTGTTAACCAGAAAAGAAGCACCTTGACTTCAGCTATGTATTCATCATCAACAGTCCTGGAAGAAAAGCAGTAAAAATCTGGAATTCCAGTAGAGGACATTTAGAGTGGTAATAAAAGACCTGGATTAGGTTTCAGTCATGACCCAGCACAGTTGTGTAACTTCAGACAAATGCTTATTAACCTTCTGGACCTCAGTTTTTGTACCTGTGAAATGGGACTACTGTTTCTGCTTACCTTCAGAATATTATTGTAAAGGACAAATGAAATTAAGTCTGGTAAAACTTCTCTGACATATAAAAATGATTAACTTGCACATTCATTTTTTTTCTATTTTTGCTTTTCAGTCTCTTAGAAAAAAATTAAGGGGTTTTTCTGGGGTCTAGTGGTTAAGACTGCCCTCCCAATGTAGAGGGCACAGGTTCAGTCCTTGGTCAGGGACTTAAGATCCTGCATGGCTCACAACAAGGCCAAAAATTTTAAAAAATATTAAAAAATTGCTTTTTAAAAAAAAGAAAAAATTAAGTATCTGAAAAACTATGATATATTTATAGTTCATACTTATATCTAAAGCATATATAAATTACTAAGAGCTCTTCAGAAAAGGAAGACAATGGGATCTATAACATATGCCTTTTCTGTTTGCGCCAATCATCCTTCAGTCAACAACTCTGAAGATGATTAAGCTTTAATATTTTCCTTCACAGCTTCCCTTTTCACCTAGATTGGTTAATGGAGCCAAAATTAATGTGGAGCTTGGCTTGAAGAATGCCCAAGTCCAATCATCACAGTTTTGACATTTTTTTCAAATCCTGAACAAATGTAGCAATTCCCTAACCAGACAGTGCTGATCAAAGAAAGGTAAGCAAATCTGTTCCCTAACTTTTTCTATATAAAATACAGGAACTCATTTTCAGGCCTCATACTACAGGCATTCTCTCTTTTTTTATTTGATTCCACAGTCCTTATTAGCTATTTTTACATCTCTCACCATTTTCCTATCTCAGCAACAAATAAGCAAAAAAAAAAAAAAAAAATCTAATGAGGTCACTGGAGAATTTACTGCTCACGGGGCAATTTTAACACTCTCCAAACAAACACACAAAACCACTGTCCCACGCAAGTGCATACTGGCTTATACAAGAATGCCCAGGATACAAAGTACAGTGACAACATTTAGGTAAACTGTAAACAAACAACAACAAATGATTCAATACATGAAGACAATGACCACAGCAACCAGATGTAATTTTCTAATAAAAATAAATTGACTCTAAAACTGCGTCCCAAAAGTTTATGCTGGGAAATTTAAAACACAAACAAAAACCAACCTGGGGCCAAAGTCACTTGCTCACCTGACTGATGTCGCTCGTCCAGGCAGCTTTCTCCTGGCGGGAAGGTGCTAACAAGACCACAGTGAAAGGGGCAGCATCTGCAGGCTCCACCACTATTTTGAAATCCAAGTGTCCAAACACTTGGCCAGAACCTTTGGCTTCAACACACGTAAACCAAACAATTAGATGTGAATACAAACATAGGAGTGATAGGTAACTGCTTTCTCAAGGTCCTAGTAATACAACCAATGTGATTTAAGTCCAGAATCTCCTTTTAGTGATACAGTACTTCTCAAGCATGGGGACGGCTTTGTTAAGCTCATAAGCAGAGGAAAAAGCTGAGATCGGTGGGTTACTCAAGACTACGGTCCTGCTCTCCTTGTCAATTCATGGCTTTTTAAAAATTTTCCATAAATTACAGAATTCCAACATTCTAGTTCAATTACTTTCTTCTCTGTTGCTGCAAAGCCACTATCACGAGACAAATTCAGTAAAATGTAAACTTCCAAAGATGGCTTAACTGGGGTCACAGGTTAAATGGTTCAACAGAATTTTTCACATATAAATGAATTCAGGGAATTTATTCTTAACATCTTCCCTGTCTCCTGAAGCAGCTCTTCTTAGCTATCAATGAATAAAAACCATAGGACTATTTAATGCTAATATAATTCTAAGTGATAGAATGTGACTTACAGTCATCATCGCTCGCATCGGGCTCCTCAACCAAGGTACATTCTATTAGAGACAGAACTCCACCTGTCTGGAAACAGACCAATTTTTCATTAAGTGGCTGAGAGACTTGCATAGGTTGGGAAGCTGTGATTTGTAAACCTTATATTCGAACTGCCACAGAATAAACAGCAATTCAGTCTTGAAACTAATTTTTCATAGAGCCCAAAGTTAAATTTAAATGTGTAAAAGTAATTGAATTCATTGAGCTTCATGATTCTTCCCCACCATCTGACTCTCACTCGCAATGTCTGTAAAATTTAAAGAGTCGATCTATGGGAGATTATATGGCACCCCAGAGGCCCCACAGAGTGAATGCAGAGCAACAAAGGGTAAAACTCTACAACCAGTAAGTGACTTAAGCAGTAGAACTCTGCTGTTGTGATGCTGGATAATATTTTCAGGCATTAATAACAGAAGGCACAGATAGGCAAACTTTTTCTGTAAAGGGCCAGCTAGTAAATTCTTTAGGCTTTGCAAGCCATTAGATCTCTATTGCCACTGCTTAAATTTGCCATTTTAAAAAGCATGAAACAGTCAGGTACAATAAGGAAGGAAATGAGTTGTGGCTGTGTTCCAATAAAACTTTATTATTAAAAAGAGGCAGAAAGCTGTGGGCCATAGTTTTCTCACTCTTGGTACTAAGTAAGATAAAATAGCATTTAGCCAATATTACACAATCAGTAGGAGAAGGCAATGGCACCCCACTCCAGTACTCTTGCCTGGAAAATCCCATGGACGGAGGAGCCTGGTAGGCTGCAGTCCATGGGGTCGCTAGGAGTTGGACACGACTGAGCGACTTCACTTTCACTTTTCACTTTCAGGCATTGGAGAAGGAAATGGCAACCCACTCCAGTGTTCTTGCCTGGAGAATCCCAGGGACGGGGGAGCCTGGTGGGCTGCCGTCTATGGGGTCGCACAGAGTCGGACAGGACTGACACGACTTAGCAGCAGCAGAACACAATCAGTACACTGCAGTCATTTGACAAGATTTTTGAGCTCAGTCAACAACTAGTAATTTTGTCCAGGTTATGATTTTAATTGCCTTATTTTATGGCAATTGCACTTAAATTTCTATTACTTTGGATTTAACTGACAACAAAGTAAATGTCAAGGTTGGCAACTGTATATTACCTCATCATGATACGGTAATAATCTATTTTATGATAGTAGGCATGGGAAAGTCATAATTAAATTAACCTCGATGCCTCTTGAGTGCATGGAACATAAATGGAATAGTCATGTAAAACCAGTACCTTGAGCAGATGCAGCTTTCCTCCTGAACTTCTTGTACAAATTAAAAAGTGTTTTGTAAACAAGAAGCACTGTCTTTCTCCTTCCTTTTTCAAAGACAGTGAACCCAGGCGAACTTTACTAAGTTTCCCTCTCTCAACGGAAGGTACTTGAATAAGAGAACCTGGTGATCACAAAAGTGAAGAACACACAGTAATTAAAATTCTGTCAAGTGAGAGCAGTTCCTGATGCAAAAACACTAGGGCCTGTTTCCCAAGATACCAAGGAATTATTTGTTGTACCATCGGAACAAGCAAATCCCCTGCACTTTGAGCAGAAGAAACAATACATTGCTATGCTTTAAGAGTCACACCAATTCTTACTATTTTTGTAGAACACTTTAGATTTGATTATTTATATATAAGCTGGAAAATAAGTTTAAAAACAAAGCCATACTGAATTCAAAGAATGAGACATTTCTGCCTTCTGTCCTTCATAATCTGATCTTTATCAATTTATTTACATAAGAATAGGGTACATATTGTATAATTACATATAGTAATAAAACAACATAATAAAAAGCAAGTCAAATTTGTTTTTCCTAAAGCAATAAAGGTAGATGAATAGCATTAATATAGCCTACTTTGTATTTAAAAACATGATGCACATTTATAATGTACATTTTTAAATGTACATTATAAAAATACACAGATTATACAATTCAACACAATTTAGTGAAGGGCTGTTTTTAAAGGGCAGTTATTTCAGGTTACATTTAAATTATATGTGATAAAAATTCTTTGTGAAACCTACATAGAAAAGAAACCACATAAATTCTATATGCAGAACACTCCTGTGTTCTTCCATTCAAGAAGCTAAGCAGAGATTTTATATAATTTCACTCTAATTATGACCTCCTGCTCTCCTCAAAAGGAAATTCTAATTTAAATATCAAACCAAAAAATGCTAAGAAAGATGCTTGCAAATACATTGCCTCTGACTCCTGAAATGCTCTGAGCCAGTACTATTTCTTTTTTTTTTATAAAGCTTTGATTTTACTATTTCTACTATTTGTGTAATTCACCACCTACCCCAAATGCAGCTTTACAAAGACTCCTATCAGCCTCGTAAGAACTATTAAATGAATATTCATCACTTAATTATGAACAGAGGTCATCACTAAGAGATGAGACTGTAGGCAACTTTATTTTCCTCTTCATACATTTCCTAGGTTTCCTGATTGGTTTTTTTTTATTGTGTTTTTGGAATATAAATCTGTGATTGTGGGTCACAAAACACTTACATTAACATATGACTATTCCAAACAGTACCTACCTTTACAGACATCTAAGGATGTGCAGGAAGTAAAGAACCCAAATTTCTATGGGTCCCTGAATGCCCCCCATTCAGGTGAGTGTTTAAGAGGGCTGCCTGACAGAGGCACAGTCATCATCTATTTGGTGCCTAAAGAATAACACAGAGGTAGTCCTGGGGGAGGGCGTGGGACTGGGGAATGGGGACGGGGAAGGGCTTGGTTGCAGTGATAGGAATGGGCAACAAGCAAGAGAAGTAGGTGGGAGCAAACTGGCAGAGAGCCAGGGAGCAAGTAATCAAATATGAGGAATAAAGGAAAAGTGAAAAAGCAGAAGACAGAACGCTTAGAGGAGTAAATGAGCAAGTAATAGCCACAGAAGGATTGTACTCGTGAGACCCATTGGTGGAATCAAAGCCAGAGATCTTTCAGAGGACCTGGGTTATCCTGGCCAGGAGACGGCGGTGGATTCAACAACATAAAAACTGAAAGTCAGAAAGGGAATGGATGGGAAAAGACAGCAAGTTCTAGCTTTGCCATGGGCGGTCATGAGTCATCCAGACAGATGGGTTAGGGCCGAGTGGAAGACTGCAGCAGAGACAGGTGGACAAGTGGGCTTAAGGGTCGTTTTCAGAAAGGATATAACCGAGGCTAAGAAAACTGAATAATAATGTGCTCGTGGGTAAGTGCTTCTAGTATTTAATGATTCTGTAAGTTGGAAATTTTAAAATACACTGGTAACTCATGTATTAGTCATTATTGTGAATTTTAGCTTTGAGGTAAAAAACCAAATGTTTCCTTGGCAGCTATACACTAATATGCCTAATCTATAACTGCTCATCTTGGATCCAAATAAGAGACTATATGCATTAGGTATGCACAGAAATCTGTACATCTGAATTAGAAGTGAACAATTTCAACACTGGTTTATAAAATAATATTGAAAAATATGTTAAGTGGTTTTTTTTCACATTTCATCTTATGTTTGACATGATGTTTCAACACAACTATGAGACTTGAAAATTTCTAAATTTCCTAGTTATTACTAGAAACAACTAGACTTTTTAGTTATTACAAATAAGTGAAATCATTAGTCTTAATGATTCTTTGCATTACCATTGTCATCAGTCTAATCTAATAACTGGGGTCAACTTATAAAAAAACTTGTTTTTCAGTCACGAAATTCCCATGGTGTGGCATTTGAGACTGGCTAAAGCCCTTATTCTTATTCCATTCAGTAGTTAAAAAGACTGAAGAGCAATTTCCAGGTTATTGGATTAGGCATTTGAATAGGTGAAACTATTTCCAGACCGCATGTTACAATTTCAAAGAACACTGGTACATTGAAAGTACATGATTTTGAATCTGGAAATGATTAAAGTACCGGAAAGTTTCATGTTTCATTCTTGATGCATTTAGCTTTAAATTCAGTCACTCTATTTGCTTTTCCTAATTCACCTTTCTACCAGACAACGATGACTATATATAATGGATTTTGCACAAAATGTCAACTTACAGTGCCTTTATCTTCTAAAAAATATTCATATATATTTCATGTTATTGAAAATAGAAACTTATTCCAAAATTTAGATCTTGGTTTTTAAAGTTTATGTCATAATTTCTCTGACTCCAGTCATTTTTATGAACATTTAATTTTCACAACAACCCTAAAAGACAGGTACTACTATTAACCCCACTTAAAAAGAGGAAGGAGCTTCCTTGGTGGCTCAGTGGTAAAGAATCTGCCTGCCAATGCAGGAGGTGCAGGTTCGATTCTTAGATCAGGAAAATCCCCTGGAAAAGAAAATGGCAACGCACTCCAGTATTCCTGTCTAGAAAACCCCATGGACAGGGAAGCCTAGTGGGCCCCAGTCCATGGGGTCACAAAAGAGTTAGACATGACATACTGACTAAACAACAAAGAAAGGAAACTGGGGCTAAAAGAAGTTAAGTAAATTGTCCAGTATCACACAGCAAGGAAAGGGAGGAGACAGGATTTGACCTCCATGATGGAGCTAGCTATACTGTCTATTATTGCCTCAAACATGTACAACATTTGCTCAAGAAACTTTGAAAAGATTTTGAAAATAAATGACAATGTCAGACCACTGCTATGACACAGTCCTTTGCATCATACTCATCAACTATCTAGTAATTGGAATCAGTTTATAAAAAATAAGCTATTTCAATCAATGAATTCCCACGGATTGACATTCAAGATTGGCTATCACCCCTGTTCAGAGGGGAGCTTTCAGACGACCTTATTTTTTCTAGTCCTCAGAATTAAAATTCATTTTGAGACGAAAACACACATATTTATGCATATATGTTTGCACTCATGCATTGAACGTATCTAGTTGGCTGCCGTCTATGGGGTCGCACAGAGTCGGACACGACTGAAGCGACTTAGCAGCAGCAGCAGCAGTAAAAGTAATAATTGTTGCAACCAAAGCAAAACAACACAAACTTTCCAAATTGACTGTAATTGGATTATCTTCTACTTTCAGATTAAGGCCTGATTTCTTTTTAAACCACCTTTATTGAATAATTCCCAAACAGACTAACCAAACCAAACAACACAGAAAAATACTGCTGAAAGGCAAATCATTAATATCAACGTCAATACAGCAATAACATCAGATATATTAATAGCTGACAAAAGCGCCTCAAACATGTGGTTCAGAAGAAGCAATAAATAAAATCTAGACGTGAATCAAAGAGAGGGGTGGCTCATGATTGGTTTTCCTGGTGCAAGGAAAAAAAATACGATTTCTTCACTGTATTCAACCTTCCAGCATTTTTCACCATAGATGCTTTTTCCAACTTAGAGATATAGTAAACGTTTATGTGTAATAATAATACTCATCAATCCAAAGTCCTTTCAGAAATTGAATACTAGTTATAAAAACTTTTGTTTCCATTTTCACATATTACAAAGCTCAAGTCCTATAGTAAGTATTTTTCGGTGGACTCCAAACATAAGAAAAATACAAAACAAAACAGCTGACATTCAAAACTGCAGTTCAACAAGCAATTCAATTTAACCCATTGTCCATTTTCCAGATGCCTATAATGGAAAGCATTGAACTAGGCAAGAGAGAATTCATAAATAGTGCCCTGCAGAGCTACAGTTGCCGGGACAGACAGGCAAGCAAACACGTAGAAGAAGACGAGATGCACGCACCAGGAGCAAGGGCTCTTGGAAACAAGGAGGAGAGTACACTCATTCACACTGGAGGGGAGAGGAGGGGAAGATGAGGAAATTTAAAAGGCTCTGATCTGAGCCTAGCAGGACAAGAGGACCTTCCACAGGCACCAGAAACATGGATGAGGGAATCCCTGGTCTCCAGGGGCCTACACATGTAAAGGCACAGAGGCAGACAATGCCAGGAAGGCAGGAAGCCAATACAGGGACGCAGTCTGTGAAGAGGAATGGAGGGGGAATTAGGAAGGCCTGGTGTTGTCAGCATGATAGTCCACTATTACTTAAAGAAAAATTAATACTTCAAGTCAAAAATGCGAAAGGTATCATATCCTCAAATATACTTTCAAACTTTAACATATGTGTGACTTCTCTCCTTGTAAATAAATAATGGAAAATAGAACAGCATGTGTTAAATTTTTTAAGTGTTCTGTGCAAAAATTAATGTGTGCAGCACAAATAATGTCTTGTTTGATGAGGTAAAAAAAATGTTTCAGGCAGCACATTTTGGTAGGCACTAGAAATGCAAATATCTTCAATTAATATTGGCACATTATAAACAGAAACCACATTAAAGGTTAATTGGAGTTCCAAATGTATATGCCACTCCTCCCCAAGTTCAAAATTATGACTGTGTGCAATATACTGCCTGAAATCGACTCTGTGAGGGCATGTTCCCCTCCCTCAGGACACCTACGCACTTGCAAAGAATTTCAAGTGTGGTTTACTTCGTGTACTTTGTAATAAGAACCACAGAGGAATATGCACTGTCATGGCATAGCTTCTCTACAGTTTCCAGCATAAATATCTTCCACTCTTCAAAGGCTTAATTTACTGGGTGATGCCCCCAAAGCACACCCCTCAAACGTGATACCTTGGCCATCGCCAAAGTATGGCAGGGCAAGTTGAGACATTTCATCTAGCAACTGGAGTTACCAACTGAATCAAGTCATATCGTGTGGGGCCGATCCGGAAGTGCTGATGAAAAATGGGAACAAGAGACAGCTGTTTTCACTGCGGACATTGTCCCCTCTCCTATGGGAAAGGGCTTTGAGTGAGGCAAGTTTCTCTTGGGCCTTTGCCTGGATGTCGTCACCACCTGGCACTGCCACTCCAGTCGGCCAGACCAATCTGTCCTCCTTGGAGCTGTAGAGAATGTCCGGTCCACTGAGGAGCAGGGTCCAGTCAGAATGTAACTTACTGTCCCACTCGTGCTTTACTAGTATTGTGTTGCTGTTTTTCATGGCCCCTGAAAAGAAACAGCACAAAGGTGGGCCTCAACCACAGCCTCGGCCAAGGCCATGGGGACGTCCTGCACGAACAGCATCAAGCAAACAGCCTAATCAAGCCTGCTCCACCACGCTTTCCTGGATCTGCCTGTGATAGGTGACGGGTACAGAGACCACTTAGCTGGTAAGTCCGCTGAACAGGGACTTACCTTGGCGGATGAAAGTCTGGCTGGTGTCCAGCAAAATATCACAGCCCTCGACGATCATTCTTTCTATGGCAAGGTTCTTCCTTATGTTTTCGGTGTCACTCACTTCATCATGCATGACCCTGTCAAATACAATACAGGACCACAGTGAGAGATCTTCTATTATCCCAGTGGGTAAGCAACAGAGCTCCATCTGGGAAGCAAGTGTTTGACCTTGTATCAGTTTAACTGGAGATGTAGGTTAAGTCACACTGGACTTCTAACCTTCATCAAGTCATGACTCAAAGCAAAGCAAATGGAGTATTCTGGAACCGTTGCTTATAAACGCAATAGGAAAGCAACACATTATTTTATGAACAGCTTCTTTCATTGAAATTAGGACGCCGTTTCTTAGAGGTGGAGCAAACTAGAGACCTTTATACCAAATACACTATTTATATTTGTCCCTTATAAGTTAAAGGAACACAGCTGTAAAGAAATGCCTGAAACACTGAAAAGTCACCGATCAATCGAAAATATACATTCTCCAACTTCTTACCAAATATGCATACAAAAACGCAACTAACCATCTTCCTATTATAATGAAAGAAATGTGAATCTTTTCAAACTTAAACCAAAATGTGTCTAATCTCAATTATATAAACTTAAATGACATAAAATCATTCTCAAAGATTTTATATATATATAATTATACTTATTATATAAATGTTATATATATATAATTTTTTCTTGGTTAAAATTAATGTGCATGCTGATTTAGCACCATCTCAGAAGCTAGCATTTAATGTTCAGGGAAATCTGAGAAGCCGCTTATGTCTTGCTTCTTGTTCCCGTGGACATAAACATTCAGTTCAGTTCAGTCATGTCCGACTCTTCGCAATCCCATGGACCACAGCACGCCAGGCCACCCTGTCCATCACCAACTCCCAGAGTCTACATCAGGTCTTCACAAAAGACTAACATGCTACTTTGCCATATGAAGCCTTTATTATAAATTCTTCACGTACCTGGACAGTTCCTCTAGTTTGGATTTCGCAAACTCCAGACTTTTTCTCTCCACGTGCTCATGGGGTGTATGAGCCAGGAGTTCATGAAGCGTGATGATATACCTGGGGATCTAGAAGCAAAGCAAGGCCAGCGTGAGAAGGAGGGCTGGGTGAGTAACACTAGACCTTCTCTACTGCACCATCACCACTTCTGAAGAGCTCATCTCTACTCTGACACGTCTGGCTGTTTTACAAATATATTTTTTAAAGTAGTTATTTATTTGGCTGTACTGGGTCTTAGCTGCACATCTGGGATCTAGTTCCCTGACCAGGGATCAAACCCAGGCCCCCTGCATTGGGAGTGCGGAGTCAGCCACTGGACCACTCAGTTTGAATATTAGGCTTCAAACATTTGTTTGAATCCCCACAAACAAATATTTTTAAGAAATACATTTAAAATGAACTATGTTTCAAACCTCACACACGCAAAAACTTCACCAAGTGCCGGGGACCAGCCCTGGCTGATCCAGGGTATTCGAAGGAGAGACGGCATAGGCGAGGATCAGGATACAATAGCTTCAATTAGATATTAATTAAAGATATAAAGAGTAATAGAATAAGGATAGCTCAGTAGGAAAATTCAGTGGAGAAAAGAGGCTGAGTAGCTTGGTTTACGCGGAAGACCAATAAAACTTCAAGACAAGAAGTTTGCACCACTTACGTGGGCCGCAGGCGTCCTTCCGTTCTCCCGAAGGAGAGGAGACACTGAGGCCTCCCCGGTCGGATCTTAGAAGCCCAGGCATACTTAGTAAGCATGGTGGGTTCCGCGCTCCAGATGGAGACTCAGCCAGAGTGAGAGAGAGAGCGACATGGGGAGACCAGTATTTCGAGAAACTGATCCCAATTCTTTATTTTCCAGAGTCTGTTTTTATACACTGAGATGTTATACAAAAGTCACGCGGGGTCAGCAGTCCTGACTTTTATCAAAGTCAGGTGCTTCATACAAATGTATACAGAGGTCTTAGGGGTGTTACATCATCTTCTGGCCAGGGGGGCCTGCTGACAATTTACGACCCTCTCCTTGTGACAGCGGTCAGTCAATCAGGACACTTATTTCTCAAAACAGACGCCACCCAAATAAAGTTACATTCCTACAGGGTGAGGGTGTAGTGGGTTTTAGTTAAGGAAAGAATTTACTTAGCCTAAGGTCTAACGTGATTAATATCAAAGGTTAATTCTATATATTCATTAATGTGTGTAAGGTCAGGGGATATGGAGACTTAGCAACAAACGTTGGCTCAACAAATGAAAAACCCTTCACCAACACAATTTCTAATTAGCCCATTATACTTATACTAATAGTTTTCTAACTTTTCTAAGGAACCTGTTTTTAGAAGGTTTAAAGCATCTTGTGCCTCTCACGGTTGGGAGGCTGTGAGCAATCACATGTGGCTGGACGAGCCTGTCAGGCAGGCTAGAGAACCTTCAGAGGAGTTTGTAGGTTAAAACACTCTTGTCACACCCAAGAGTTTTTATTGACTGGAGCTCTAGGTTAACTCCTTCTCCGAAAGAGGTGGTGGGGGACAGCCCCCTGTAAAGTCAGAGGTGTAGGTAAGAGCACAAAGTAGTAAAGTAGGCAGGCTCTGGTTATGGGGGTAGACGCTCGAGGATTTCCAGGGGGACTCCTGAGGCTCGATCCCGCCTTTGCGTATGTCGAGCCTCCTTCCTCATGACCTTTGCCATGGGCGGAGTACCTCACTCTGGCCCCCAACAACCAAGAACACATGAAGATAATAAGGCACAAAGAAACAACTGTTTCTTTAGATTTTTAATATAATCATATATTTCTCAATCATAATTTTTGAAAACTGGTTCATAGGGGAAAAGATACAGTTATCAGCAAGTCACTTGAGTCTGTATTTTAGATTTATTTGTCTGTTTACAATTTTTTAATAGACAATCCTATTGCAATGTTCTCTTTAAGAATCAAAATGTGGGAAAAGATATGTTTACCCTTATTACATTCTGATCCCGCTTTACCTCAACTCATCCTTCTAGCAGTAAGCAGTATTGCTTAATTAGATCATTTGTTTATGCTTTTATTAATGAACAGACTATCTATCTGAATTCTCTCAAAAGCAGAAACGCCACCAACCCTGTGGAGGATTTAATAGAACACAATGAAGAATTAACTCAAGTTAAATATGTTGATTTAACTTGACATATTTTTTACTGGCTTATAAACAAAAAATTGTTAGAAAGCAGGGGCAGTGGGTTTAATTTTAATAAAAACCTGCATGAACAACAGCTACCATAATGCTGTCCGCTATGGGTCAGATTGGGAGTTTGAGGTTTGCATCCATCCTCCAGCAAAACATAAGGATCATTTCCCCACTTTATGGACAAGGACACAAAGCATGAAGAGGTTCCATAACTTGCCCAAAGTGGCCTCACAGTAAATGGCAGAGCCAACCATGAGCCCAGCTCTGACCAGTGCACTAGTCTAGTGGGTGTCTCTGCAGGGACTGGGGGGTCTTACTCAGCCTTTGAAAGGACCCCTAAGAATGAAGAAAGTAAAGCAGCTTCCCAGACTCTGTGGGTAGCTCCTTTCATGTTGACCTGAGGCTTTGTCAGCTCTATCTACAAATCTGCTGTTCCTCTCTTGCCTTCACTGAGTCATTTGCTAATATTTACTGCATACCCAGATCACCCATGGGTACAGAGGGCAGTGCCCTAAGCACAGACATCTATCAGCAGTTCATACTCTAGGATCATGTCCTAGAGACTGTCATCAAGTCAGGGTTTTGGAAGTGTAGTATCCTCAGTTATAGGAGGATGGGTCACAAGAGAACCCTTCCTCTGAAGCTAATGTGAGGCTTTGTTACTCTCTACCCCATAAACTTCTCACTAAGACAGCTGGTTGGGCCATTCCTCTTGGTGAAGGCTGCTGGGATAAGTATGCTTTCAAATATCCCTTTTGTACAATGCCATGACTGATAAAAGTTTGCCTCTAAGTTAGTAGTTCTACAAGAAAATCAAGGCAATCAATAGCTAAGGTACTCAATTTTTCATAACAAGTGGAGGGCAGGAGTGGGAGAGCCTGACTGCTTATAATGTTCTGAAAATCCACAAAACCAAGCTCAGTCAATAGCTTCATGGTCCTCCCCAAATCATTAAATCTATTTTAGAAAGCTCCTTGGCTAAGTGTCAAGTGGATGGATTTGAAAGTAACTGGCCCATCTCACTTTCTGGTAGAGAAACCAAGAAGCCTGAAACGACCAAAAAGCAGGTGAAGGACTTCTGCAGAGAGAAATGGACAGCGCTCCAAAGAGCTCATCTGACATATTCAAGAACTGATTATAAATCTGTCCCCGCAAAAGACCTTGGAGCTTCCCAGGTGGTGCAGCGGTAAAAAAAATCCACATGCAAATGCAGGAGACATAGGAGATGTAAAAGACAAGGGTTCGATACCTGGGTTGGGCCGGAAAAATCCCCTGGAGGAGGAAATGGCAACCCACTCCAGTATTCTTGCCTGGAAAATTCCATGGACAGAGGAACCTGGTGGGCTACAGTCCATGGGGTTGCAAAGAGTCAGATAAGAGTGAGCGCTCATGCACGTGCATGCACGCGCACACACACACACACACACACACACACACACACACCCCATGGGGTCACAAAAAGTCACATATGACTCAGTGCGCACACACACCCCCCAAAACCCAAGGATCATAGTAAGTATTGTCTAGATGAATCATAATTCTTTCAATTATGAAATAATACTGTCACCTTTAGACACTAATTAGCTTGCTCTTTAGTTACAGTAAATAGGTAAGTAGAGAAGCAAGTGGTTACTTCCTGGAGGACCTCTAACAGCACTGTCCTTCTCAGAAGCATATTTCATGATTTGCTCATCTATGGATATATGAGCAGCTGAAGACAATTTAAATAGTACTAGCCAAACCAGTTTTTGCTAAATAAAAATTAAGTTAATCACTACTGTATTGTCTATAACACATATCTTGGTAACACAAACTTTCTTGTCTGATATTAATAGTCCAATTGACTATTGGACTATAGTCCGATTCACTGCATCATCAATTAAGGATACATTCACTATAATTCCTCCATGTTTCCATAGCTCAGCCTAATTCACTCACAGTAACAACTGACCTACTCAACAAACAGCCCAGAAGAGGTGGAATATAACACTTCTCTAAATATACACAGGCTAAAAGTTTCCATTTACTTCTCTTCCTCCTTTGGCCCCCATACCAACTTTTGCCTCCATATCTAGAGTCGGCAGTGGCCTCTTGGCAGTACGAGCTAAGGTCACCTCTTACACTCTTGATCTTACCCCAAGGTGTCCAGCTTACATTGGAGCAAGGCAGATGTGCAGAAGTACCACTGCTAATACAATTTATGCAGAGGGAAGCAGACCATCTGAGGGAGCAAACGCCTCAGGGTTCCTCAGGCAAAGGACCCAAAGGGAACAAGAAGTATAGAATGAACCTAGCAAGAAAAACCTTCAAGTTTCTAGAAAGGGCAGTTTTCTCCCAAGTGTTCTACGTGGTCTCTCCTAGGAAGAAGACAGGAGGGAGAATAAGGCATTTGGGCAGCAACTCCAACGTTTTCTGCTCTTGGTCTGTTCAAAATAGCTAGAGAGAAGGAAAACAGTTTTGGAGAAGCAAATAAATAAGAGCAGAATTCAGAGCTCTTTCAATTTGCACATTTCTTGCAGTTGCACCAATTCTGGCTAAATTCTTTTAAGTTTGAGGCTTCTTCCAGCACCCGCTGGTTACCCTAGTCTCAAAAAAAAAACAGACAATCTCAACATCTGACCCTTTAGCTTAATTCTAGGATCTGGAGGGAGGGATCTGAGACTTAGAAGGTTAGTTAGTTACCCAGCTCAAATTTCTAGTCTGGTCCCCCAGAGAGCCAGGGCTCTGGGAGATATTTAGAGCTCAACTGTCCCAATTTTAAACTTAAGAAACAGAAATTCAGATTGGTTCAGTTAAGTTTCCCAATGCTACCACTGAAGGGAGAGCAGGACATGCAGGTCTCCTAAATACTCCCAATCCAATGGTCCCTTTTGGACATTATGGGAATTCATTCCCTGGGATCAATCAAAATGCCAAGTTGTTGTTATTGGGCTTAAACTCCAGGCGGAGAAAAGAAGGTTAGAAGAAGACTATCTCAGCATTTTTAAGAAATCCAAAGGCCTTTCCAAGGCCCTACATTCAACTGTTTGGACACCTGATCTAAAATTCAAGTACAGTTCTTGCATTTTAAACCACTGAGAGACACACGAAGGGAAATAAACAATACTTGAAAAGGCATTCGTGGGCTTTCAGGAAGGGAGTGAGGTTCCTCTCTGAATGTTCCATGCATCTTTCACAACCCTACCTTTGTTTATCCACCTGAGTTGAGGGTTGCTAGGCAGACAGGATTTAGAGAATTTAATCATAACCTAGAGCTAATTGCCAAAGATTCAAATAGAATCTCAGAACATTGAATAAAATTTTGTTTCACTCTAAACAAAATCTCAAATTATAATTTTGTATAAGGTTTTTAAAACTCATTTTTTTCTTTGTAGTTTCTCTTATGGAATATTTGTTCAGAGAGGCAAAGAGTTAAACAATTCAGTTCCATGGTAAAGAAAAAACACAAGGGCATTACAAAGTTTCACTATACTTAAGTTGTTACACATGCATCCTTTTGATTTTTTAAAATCTTACTAAACTTCTACAGTGACTTCCAGGATTTCAAGCAGGAGAGACAAACTTTAAGACAAACAATTATGAACCAGAGCAGCATCTCTCTCAGAGGCTATGAAACGATCAGCTGAGGTCAGAGATATCCGTTCAGAGGGACAAAGCCCTCCACAGAAACCATAACACACATGATTAGAAGAGTCGGTTTGCCACATAACAATTTGGAGGGCTGGATTGAAGCCCCACAAATTCCACAACGGGAACACTCGATGCTTTTCCAAAAGAACAAAATCAACACTTTTTAAAAGGATAGGAGATTCAATTCACATTTTGGCCTCTGCAGCTCTCACTAAAGAGTGGTGAAGTCTTAGATACAGGAAAGGCGCAAGTGTACTTGATCTTTGGGGTTGCTCTAACCCCCAAAAGTGAAGGTCGGGACAAGCCCTAGATTCACTGGAGCAACCTGACTAGGGGCCAGGAGCCTCTGGCTCCTTCGTCTCCCCACAGCCTCTGTGATGGGGAAGGTTCTTCTTGCGTTCTGCAGAGCTCCAGCCAAGGGAGACTCGGCAGCAACAAGAACAGGGCAGGAAAACAAACACCTTCCCAGCAGTCCTTCCTACCCCCCACCCCACCCCCCGGCCCCAGAACCTTTTATGCAACCAGCCCGCACTGGAACATTTGCACGGCAGCCTATTTCTGTAAACCCAATAATATTTTTAAACATGCTGGAGGAGGAGACTCCATGGAAGAGGTCTGTGAGGAATCTTTCTGCAGAGTGAAATTTGTGCTGCTTTAAAAAAAAAAAAATCACTCCTGATTTAATTGTCTCAAAAATGCCTGGTTTTCTTACAAACACTAGACAGACTGGAGAGAATGTGTGGCAAAGATTTGTTTATCTCAGGGTCAAGCTCAAGATGACAGAGGAGGTGTCACAACCTCCCACACGGAACACTTGCACATCTCATGCTGGTCACACTGGGTATCAGTCACATCGAGCTGGAATCAGTGACTTATAAGACACATCCTGGGTGACTTACCTGAAACATTGGATATGTCAAGAACGTCTCCAGCATCCTCCCCTCACAGGCAGGGTTGGCTTCATACTGTTTTAAGAGTTTGTCAAAGTCTCTGTTTTGCTTACAATTGGCGAGCACTTGGAGGCTGTACTGGTGATTACGCACAAATTCTTGATAAATGTTCAGCATGGGGAGCAAAATATCAAACAGATCAGCTGGAAAGAAGAAGCAAACATGGCCGTCTCTCAGTAAATTACCCACGGGACAGGGACAGACTGCTCACTCTGCAGGAATGGCAGAGAGCGGCCCCCGGAGCCAGGTTTCAGGCTACACAGCCCAGTGCAGATGCCAGAATGACTGACCTGGTAGAATGCACCCCTCGGCAGAGCCCAACTCTAGTCCCCAAAGAACCTTGACGGGCCACGGGGAAGAGTCAAAAAGGCAGAGTCCCCGTGCCCACAGAAGCTCCCAGGTCATCAGGGAAGTTCAAACAATTTAGGATGAATAACATTGAAACTGTTTTACTCTTTATTGCAGCCACATTAAGAGAAACTTTTCAAAGCATGCACTTACCTAAAATTAAAGTAGGCCAGTTGGCTATTCTTGCCTTCAGTCCTTGATGAAATATTTCGTGAAGAAACATGATTGTTTCACTATAAAAAAAAATGGAAAAAATAATATAATTTAATCACTATAAAGTATCTAGTTTGTTAAAGAAGTTCACTGAATCCTTAAAGCCTTAAGTACATGATATACATGTCTCTGAGGGCCTTGGAACCATACAATCAATAAAGACATGGATTATATCAGCCCCCAGAAAGCAGTTTATCTTTCAACAACACTAAAACCTCAATGAAAATTCTGAGCTAAGCCCCAAATACTGGAAGACAGTAAGCACCAAATCAGTGTCATATAGCCCTCTTTATCAACTTATAATATTGATAAAAACAGCTTTCTACTGTTAGGATGTAGCACTTCAACTGATAATCAGAAAATTAGTTAAGATCCTTCTCTTCAGATTTAATTCTAAATGATAATTCAGCCAACGTTCTCTCTCTTTCACTAAAATGAGTTTTGACAGAGAGAAGACTTGACAGACCTCTACCATAACCACTCCTAAAACCCTCATGCCAGAAAGGTAAAGGAATCTTCTGTAAAGAATGTAGCCTACATAAATATATTAGAATGAAGATTGCATCAATTAAAGATCCAAACTTCTAGAAGGTTTAAGAAGGGGAGTTATCAAAGTAATATTTGCTTTCTCCTCACTAGAATTAATCTACTGGAACGAGCTTTTGAAGGTTTTTCTGAACTAACACATCAACACAACCAAAAACAGGATTATTCATGTCAGTGACATACTTGGGTTTGTTATAAGTCAAAGTCCACAACAAGAAACATCAATGGGAAATCCTTACTTTCTGTGAATGGCCCATGGAACACGATAGATGCTCCTTGTAGACTGTGATTTGTTTTCTTTCATAGAAATTTTAACTAAGCGGTGTTTGTTGTTTTAGGATTTCAACCAAATCTACTTTGGTAGGTGTTGTAGATTAGTCCTTCAATCTCCATTCCATCGTCCTTCTAGGTAGAGAGGACGGGGAACTAAAACTACATTTTCCAGAGTCCCTTGCAGAGAGGGTTCTAGATGTAAATTCAGTCCCACCCATGGACGCACATAGTAAGACATGAAAGGCAGCAGCAGAGGCCATCTTCCTGTTACTGAAAGTCAGTCATGCACATGTGCTTTGGGGGCAATTTCAGTGCCTAGCCTCAGTGGTCTAGTTTCTAGGCACCAGTCTGATGTGGTTGAGAGGCCGCTGCGGTGGCAACAGCGGAAGCAGTAGTTTTCTAACCTCTGGGTTGTATTTGTGGTGCTGTGCCCTTGAATTCAGTGGTCCAGGCCTGCTGTCTGACTTGTGCCCCAGCCCTTCCTAAGGAACCTATAAGCAGTGAATTCCCTCCAATCACAGAGGAGGTTCCTCTTGCCTACACTGAAAACTAACTGGAATATCTACCTTCATATTTTGGTATTTAAATAGAAAACAGGTGAAACAATTCTTGGTGACTCCAATATGCGCACAAACAACATTCCAATGACCTGGCCTTTCTCGGGTGTTTGAATCTCTTTCTCCGAAGGTCTTGTCTTCCACTGACCTCAGACAACACTCTCTTAATCGTATCCTAGACCGTCTCGTTGTCCATAACCGCATCCTCTCCCTTATCTCAGTTTCAGGGACACTGCTCTGTGACCATCCTCTTACCTCCGAGTTCATTATCTTTAGAAACCTGACTCCCCAAATCCCTTCCCACCATCAGGACCCGAGACCATTGATCCTGCTGCCTTATTACTGACCAAAATCCCCTCACAACATCATTTCCCATTCTCCACAGTTTAGATCTCATGGTTCAGTGTTATAACCCCTTCCTTACACACACCTTCAACTCCCTTCTGTTTTCAGTTCATCATATTAGCCTCATACACACCAATACTAGTTAAACTCAACCCTTTGCCCACTCTTTACCTGCACCTATGCAGCTGAAGGTGGTTAAGAACAACATAAAACCATCCTGAATAGTCTCATTGTAAAGTCATAGCCACAAGCCTAATATCTGCAGTTCTATTACATTTCCCTCATCCATTCACTGCCCTGTTCGCCTTGATTATCATTTCACACCTTTCCCTCTCTTCCCTGACTCCAGCACTTCCCTCCCATCAGCACTGCCACTTGCTATCCTTGATTCCTAACCACACGATGTGTCCAGGTATTATTCCTTCCCTGTCCATGCTCCCACTTAAAGTCAAGCTCTTGACTTGTTCACCACATTCTATCCACTTCTGCCTGTGCAAGTACCCGCTCCAGCAATTCTTCCCTCTCTTTCCCATATCCCTTCCCCCCGCCGCCTCATCACTGTTGGTGTCATTTTTATCCCATCTAAACACATGCACAAACACACACACAACTTTATATTTCTTTATTTACCTCCAGGTACCACTCTGTTTCTCTGATCCTCTTTATAGCAACCCTCCTTGAAATAGTTTTCTACACTAACTCTAATTCCAATTCCCCTTCTCACCAAATCAGGTTTTGGTCCCTCATCAAAATTGCTAATAAGTTCCAAGTTGTTAAACCCACAGTCAGCTCTCAGTTATTGTTTTATTTGACCTTTTGACATAGTTGTTTGTTCCTGCTTGCACTGGTTTCCAGGACAACCCATCTCCTGGTTTGTATCCTACAACCCTAGCTGATCCTCTTCATTATAATTTTTTGAAGGGGTACAGCTGCTTTACAATGTGGTGTTAATTTCTGCTGCACACAAGTGAATCAGCTATATGTATACATACATCCCCTTCCTCTTGAACTTCCATCCCACTACCCCAATCCCATCCATCTAGGTCAACACAGAGCACTAAGCTGAGCTCCCTGCTCTATGCAGTAAGCTTTTACTAGCTTTCTACTTTACGCATGGCAATACACACAAGTCAATCCTAATCTTCCAGTTCACCCTCCCTGCTGTGGCTCTTCATACTCCTAACCTCTAAATGTTGGAATATCCCAGGGCTCAGTCCTTGGTCCTCTTCTCTCATTTATTTGTACTCACTCCCTTGGTAATCACATTCAGACAAACAACTTTAAACACTATTCATATGCTATTAGACTCCAAAATTTATACCTCCAGCCCTGAACTCCTCCCCTGAACTCCAGACTAACATCCAACCCTGCTCCCTTGATTTCTACATCTGGCTAACAGCATCTCAGACTTGACAAGTTCGAGATAAAAACTCTTGGTCTTTTCCCATAAACTTGTTCTTATGTCAATCTTCCCAATTTAATAAATAGCAGCTCCATCGTTCTAGTTATTCAGACCCAAAACCCTGGACTTTCCTTCAAAATCCACTTCAAACTCATCAGCAAATTTTATTGGCTCTATGTTAAAAACACACTCAGAATTTAATCACTTATCACTACCTCCATCATCTCTTGCCTAGATTACTGCACTAGCCCCACCTAATAGGCCTCCCTGCTACAGTCATCTCTCACCTGGTTTATTGAAATAGGCACAAAACTGATCTGCCCACAGTCTATACTCAAAAGAGAAAACCAGGGGGAACTTTTAAAACCTAAATCACGTCATGGAATGCTTCTCCTTAAAACCCCACCAATCTCTCCCCATCTCATTTAGAGTAAAAGAAAACATCTTTACAATGCCTTAACTGTTATCCCTCTGACATCTCCCTTCATCTGCTCTGACACTGGCAAGCCCGGCAGGCTCCAGCCTCGGGCCCTCTGCACAGGGCACCTCCTCTGTGTGCGTCTCTCTCCCCTCGGGCAGCCACATGGCTTGCCTTCTCATCAACCGCAGTCTCTGCTCAAATGTTAACATTATCATTGAGGTCTTTCTAAAAACTGGCTATAGAAAAACTATGGGACATTCTCATAATGTAATACCATGTAGCAATCTTTTGAAAAATAGAATACTGTCTCTATATATCAAATATGGAAAGATGTCCAGGACATACTGTTAAGTTTAATACATATCTGTAAAAAGCAGGCACGTGTTAAAGTACTTGCCTTTTGTGTTAGAGGGGGGGGAATAAAATTATATTCAAATTCGATTGACCTACATCAAGAAACACTGTAAGGCTATATAGAAAACTAATGAAAACAGTTACAGATAGCAGGTGAGGAAAATGGGGTGGGGAGAGACAGAGTTCAAAGCTGTTTGATGTTCTCATGTTGTTTTAATTTTTTTAACCATGTAAATGCATGGTTAAATGCATGTTTTTATCTACTTAAAAAACAAATAAATAACTAAAATGTTAAGTAAAATACAATGCTGGAGTGGGCCGCCATGCCCTCCTCCAGGGAATCTTTCCAACCTAGGGATTCAACACGGGTCTCTTATGTCTCCTGCATTAGCAGATGGGTTCTTTACAACTATACCACCTGGGAAGCTGAAGCAGCACTCAAAAACAAATAAATAACTAAAATGTTAAGTAAAATACCCTAACAGTCCCCTTTCTCCCATCTCCCCTTTCCTTCTTTATTTCTTCCACAGCACTAATCACAATATAAAATACTGCTGCTGCTGCTGCTGCTGCTGCTAAGTCGCTTCAGTCATGTCCGACTCTGTGTGACCCCATAGATGGCAGCCCACCAGGCTCCCCGTCCCTGGGATTCTCCAGGCAAGAACACTGGAGTAGGTTGCCATTTCCTTCTCCAAAGCATGAAAGTGAAAAGTCAAAGTGAAGTCGCTCAGTTGTGTCCAACTCTTAGCGACCCCATGGACTGCAGCCCACCAGGCTCCTCCGTCCATGGGATTTTCTAGGCAAGAGTACTGGAGTGGGGTGCCATTGCCTTCTCCGATAAAATACTGCATCTTTCACTTATTCACTGTTCATTGTCTATATTCCCACATCAGAATTTAAGTTCTATGAAGGCAGGGACCTTCTGCTTTGTTCACTGATGAATCCTCAGCAGTAAACGCACTACAAATATTTATTGAGCAAATAAATTTACTAAGAGATACTCAGACCCTCTGTTAATTTTTGTTCTTCCTAAAGTACTTCTGTGTAAGTTACATGTGAAGACCTATTAATCACTTCCATTTCCCTCAGGTTATGAAGGAGGTAATTTTCCCCAACACACACACAACGACAAGATGTCAGAGGGGTAGCAGTAGGTAATGCCATGTCAAATAGAAAAAAAGAGAGAGAGAAAAAACTAGATGCGAACATACCAGATAAAAATAAGAAAACATGGGCTAATAATGAAACACCAATGACAGCTTTCTTATTTTCAATATCATAAGCTCGTACAGGTGAATTTATGATACCTCTTCTTTTACGAGTGAAGTAAAACTTCCTTTAAAAACTACAGATAGGTTTTTCACACAACTTTTACTTATCCAAGACAAACCTGTTGAGAAAAATACTGCTGACGTCATCGTGGCTGATGGGGGGCTTCTTGGAGCTGGCCGCCATGCGCAGGGGCCTCAGGAAGCCATTGACGAGGATGTAGAGCTGGTGAACGTACTCCGACTCGGCCTCCACCATGGTGAACACGATCTGGTTTCTCTTCCTCATGCTTTCGGCGTGAGGAGAACAAATGTAATCCTGCACGATGGTCTTCCATTTCCTTCTACATAACCACCCTCGCATGAAGCTCTGAACCTACAGAGCAGCGGCAACAAAACAGAAGTGAATCTCAGGGAGGGGTGAGGCAGGCTTCTTAAGCTGGTCGGTAGGGTGTCCATCCTGTGCCGTGTGTATCGTGCTCCTTCACTGGAGCACTGGTGGGCCCACCACAGAATAAATAATGTCAGGTTTGGACCAGATAGCAGGAAAAAAAAAAAGATGAGTTTTAAAACAATACTTTTCCTCAGCTTTTCAAGTTTCTTCAATAGCTTAAGCTGTTTAGGCCTGCCTAGAAGGACAACAGAATATAATAATATTACACATATTTAGTTGTTAACATTTCAAGAAAGGAATAAATCGAAGGCTTATTCTTTAACAACATAAAGTCAGGTATTAACATTTTTTAATTGTGGTAAAAAAAAAAAAAACACACGCATAACATAAAACGTACTGTCTTAACCATTTTTAAGTGTATAGTTCAGTAGTGTTAAGTAAAATCACACTGTTGCACATACAGATCTCCAGAACATTTTCATCTTGTGAAACTCAAACTTTATAATCGTTAAACAACTCTCCATTTCCCCCTTCCCTCAGCTCCTTGTAATTCCCATTCTACTTCCTGTTTTTATGAATTTAACTACTTTGGATAACTTACATAAGTGGCATCATTCAGTATCTTTTTGTAACAGGTTTATTTCACTTAGTATAATGGCCTCAAGGTTCATCCGTGTTATAGCATGTGTCAGGATTTCCTTTCTTTTTAAGGCTGAATAATATTCCACTCTGTATATGTATGTGTATATAGATATATAACATTTTGTTTATCCTTTTATCTGTTGATGAACATTTGGGGTGCTTTCACCTCTTGGCTATTACATATAATGCTGCAATGGATACAGGAGTACAAGTATCTCTTCAAAATCCTGCTTTCAATTATTTTGGATAAATATTCAGAAGTGGGATTGCTGGTAGTTCTATTTTTAAATTTTTGAGGAACCACCATACTGTCTTCTATAACAGTTGAGCCATTTTACAATCTCACCAACAGAGTTCAAGGGTTCCAATTTCTTCGTATCATCAACAATACTTGTTATTGGGTGTTTGGGGTTTTTTATAGTAGTCATCCTAATGGGTGTGCGATAATATTACACTGCGGTTTTGATTCGTACTTCCCTGAGGCTTAGTGATGTTGATCATCTTTTCAAGTCTTAGTGATTTCTCTAAAGAATCATCTTTGAAAGAAATGTGTATCATCTTTGGAGAAATGTCTACTCAAGTCCTTTGCCTATTTTTAAATTGGGTTTGATTTTTTGTTATGGCTATTTGAGGTTTTTTTTTTTAAGCTTAAAAAAAAACAGTGTTAGACATCAACTCATCTGACCCCTTCTTTTTACAGATGAGTAAACTAAATTTCTTGGTTAAGTTACACAGGAAAGCTACAACCAGGCTTGCCCTTCTTTTACCTGCTTTTTGTTAAGAACTATAAGGACTCTCTTTCTCAGCCACATGGGCAAAAACACACACTAAAAATTCACAATGGTGTTATCTTGTGGGGAAAAAAATAAGAAATAAAAATTAAAATCAATGTTGTAGGAAGATGGAAGCCCCTAAAACTGATCTGAATCCCCAAGATAGGATTTGAAAAATAACAGGCCAACTGGACAGTGTGTGCTAGCCTTTGCATTTCAGCCAACAAATGTTTACTGAGCATCTTTTAAATGCCCAGGTAAATGCTGAGAGCTAAACAGAGAGGTCGGAGAAGGCAATGGCACCCCACTCCAGTACTCTTGCCTGGAAAATCCCATGGATGGAGGAGCCTGGTAGGCTGCAGTCCATGGGGTCACTAAGAGTCAGACATGACTGAGCGACTTCACTTTCTCTTTTCACCTTCATGCATTGGAGAAGGAAATGGCAACCCACTCCAGTATTCTTGCCTGGAGAATCCCAGGGACGGGGGAGCCTGGTGGGCTGCCGTCTGTGGGGTCGCACAGAGTCGGACACGACTGAAGCGACTTAGCAGCAGCAGCAGCAAACAGAGGTATATGTCATATCCCGAACCCAAAGGCTCTGCCACTTAACCTACTGGGTGACCTTGAACTCTGGGCTCCATTTCCTTATCTACAAAATAACTGACCCCAAAATCTGAAGTCCTTTCTAAATATAAGAAAAATTATATGATAATTTATTAGTATTTGTTATATCTAAGCAGTAGATTAAGCAACAAAGCAGGTTGCAAAGTCATACATAATTGAAAGCAATAAATTACTATCAAATCATCTGTAGTATCATTGTTTTCTTCTTAACAGATTATTTTCCTTTTTTCTCATACTATTTCACCCATATGGTCTCAATTATCATGCATTTAAACAACTATTCTTCTTTTGCAATATTTAAAACTGTCTCATTTACCAACTGATGTCAGCACACTATCAATTTTCATAATAGGCATTCACACAGTTGTCATATCTCAAGCAATAAAAATTAAAAACACATTTTAGTAGAATTATGTGGAGAAAATTATATGCATATTATTTGGATAAATCATATGGGAAATTTCTGTGAACCAATTTCAATTTTTGGTCTCCTGAAGTTAAAAAATTATGTTGCTATTTGTAAAGATCAGCATAGAGTATCTAATTCATTTGTGGGACTTCCCTGGTGGCTTCGATGGTAAAGCCTCTGCCTACAATACGGGAGACCCAGGTTTGATCCTTGGGTCGGGAAGATCCTCTGGAGAAGGAAATGGCAACCCACTCCAGTACTCTTGCCTGGAAAATCCCATGGACAGAGAAGCCTGGTAGGCTATAGTCCATGGGGTTGCAAAGAGTCAGACACAACTGGGCAACTAACACACACACACACAATTCATTTGTAAACATCCCTTTCCACAGAGACGTTAGTCTGATTGGGGACATAAAGGGAAATCGAGTCAAATTCAAAACCTGTTAACAAATTTAAAAGTAAGGTTTTTAAAAAATTATTTCCATTATGAAAGAGGAAGACAGGAAACTATAAAATGTATTTTATCATTATTCCTCTATTTAACAGAAATATTTTCAAAAATCAACTGAATTTGTGTTAAATAAAAGAATCTGCCTGCAATGCAGGAGATCTGGATTCGATCTCTGAGTCAGAAAGGAAGGAAAGAGAAGGAAATGGCAACCTACTCCAGTATTCTTGCCTGGAGAATTCCACGGATAGAGGAGACTGGTGAGCTAGCTACAGTCCATGGGATTGCAAAGTGTCCGGCATGACTTGAGTGATTAACACAAACAAAATCTATTTACTTGAGCGATATTGCCTGCTGTGCAAAAGCTGGCTTGTTTACTTGCTAGCATTTTCTACAACAGGACAGTACTACAATTGTATTTTACTGATATCTTTGTTTATATGGAACTGCATGTTATTAAAAGAATGGTGATTGGGGGCAGGAGGAGAAGGGGACAACAGAGGATGAGATGGCTGGATGGCATCACTGACTCAATGGACAAGTGTGAGTGAACTCCGGGAGTTGGTGATGGACAGGGAGGCCTGGCGTGCTGCGATTCATGAGGTCGCAAAGAGCTGGACACGACTGAGCAACTGAACTGAACTGAACTGAACAGCATTCATCTTGTTACAATGACATAAACCAAATTTAATTTAAAGATTTTCAAATTCTAAGAGAGGAATGTTTTTATTTTACTTTGTTATTTCTTGAAATCTGAAAACAGTGCAACTTAGTCCTAAGGAGCTTTTCTATTTCAAATTCTGAGCAATATTTAAAGCTTTATTGCAACTGAAGGGGAATAATTACCTAACATAGGAAAATAGGAATAAGAAAAAAAGAAGAAGAAATAAAATTCTGTAACTGTGCACCTTTTAACATAATATTAACACAGCTGAATCAGTGCATTTACACAGGACAACTAAGACTGTGGAATTCAAAACCGAGATGACTTAAATCAAACACAGTAGACTAGAGAGAGTGCCAGGGTCTGGTTAATTGCAGAAGTTGTATAGTTGTGACAGTAAGATGGAAGGAGTTGCTGATTATGTGGATGTTAAACAAGAAAGAAACAACAATAAAACAGAAACCTGAGCAGATGTATTGATTCACTCAGTTTTCTCACATGCTCAAAAAAATAAACTTCTCTAAATAAACACTGAAGACTAAAGCTAAAAGAAACATTTTTGAAGTGTAATTTAAAAAATACTCCCTAAAATATAAAAGTAGCACAAACACCAGAAAATTCAGCAGCACTTAAATAACCCAAACGGAGAATACCACTGTCTTAATGTCCACCTTTAGCATCCTTCTCACAGAATCCACAAATGGATTCCCAGAACTGGAAAGAAATCTCAAGCCAAAGCTTTTCCAGAGAAGTAACCATGTGTGATAATTTTGAAGCAGAAGTCAGGAAGCCATTGGGAGAGAAACACCAAGATTGTTCTTAGCTCAGAGTCAGGGTGGCAAAGACATCACTACAGAAAGACAACTGGTCCCCACCACACTCGCCCAAAGCTGGAAACCCTACCTTTTTTATCTTCTTGATGTCTGGATCCTCATCTTCTTGATTGCTTTGGTAAGGTCTCATTCGTTCCTTTGTTTTATTAAGAGCGATAATCTGTAACACAAAATTGGTCCATTTCATGACTTGGGAAACACTAGGCTAAAGCCATATATCACAGGAAGTTACGCTTACAAGGTAACTTATAAGATCCTCAGGAAACAGTCACTTTTCAGGCACATTATCTTCGTTTGATGCTAAGGCAGGGGAAGCCTGAACTTTACCCCAAACTTGTCTTATTATGCTGCTAACAAAAGTGCTTATAAGAAGTGACTGTGGAGAGTGTGAATGGGGGCCTGGGTTACAGAAACATGAGTCCGAAACTAGACCCTGACTGCCAGCGATGACCAGACCAAGGCCTTCTCAGCATCTCAGTGGTGTGTCAAGCATCTCATCAATGGCAGCTTCCTATAAAGCCCTCTGATCTCCAAATGCAGTGACACTCAGCTCCAAGCTCATGCTTTCTATACAGCAGAGTCACAGATCTCCTAGGGAAAATGGTAACTGCAAAGGGAACTCCAGAGCCCAGGGGCTCGGCCAAGCCAGTCAAGAAAACACAAAAAGGCAAAAAGAATGGAAACCACCTGGGGGATCTCTTCATAGCCTCAGCTCATTTTTGTGACTCAAAACCAGGTAGCCTCAGAACCACACTTAGCAATGAAATTCCTTGGACAGAGAATCTCTATCACTCAACTGCAGGCTCCTGAAAACTTAAGGACTGATTCAGATTTTACCAACAAGCAAACACTTAAAACGCTGAGATCATAGTTGCCCACTCAGACTTGTCTTTACATTTTGTCCCCATTACCAAACTCTCTCCTCTGCCATTTTTCTGGCAGGGAAGTGGGCAAATAAAAGGAGTAGGAAATAAATTATGGCTCCTGTCAAGCAACCACACAAGACAGACCTGCTACTGACAGTTTGTGGCTGCAATATATATTCAGACTAAAAAAGAACATAGTGAAGGCAGATAAGCACACACAAATAAATATTGGGGAACACTGCTTGGTGCTGAGTTTCTCTCATGGAGTAAATGCCAACCTCTTTCACTTAGCAGACAAGCATCTGCTCTAGCTAACTGTGGCGAAGACAGAACACAATAATTTTGTTTTAAATTACAGTGCCTGATATAGTCTTTTAAAATGCAGGTTTGTTATGTTTTTTGTTGTTGTTTTCACTATCTCAGATTTCAGGGTTGGATCGGGATGTTAACAACACTAATGATATGGTGGACAGTCTGCAACTTTTCATCCTCAGAGAAGCAATCAGATCCCAATGGGAACATCAGCTTAAACCCTGCTCTGTCTGCTGGAGGTGAGGTACACGGGCAGCAGGAGGTGAAAACCCTCTCAGAATTTGCAGAGTAAGTCTCAAAAGAAGATGTGAGGAAATGAAGAAGAAAATGTTGAATGACAGAGAAACAAGAAATTACCCAGATTGAGGAGCCTGCGGTTTGTTTCTATCAACAAAGTTACAATCAGCAGTAGGTTTCATTCTGTCCTGTTCTTTTCTTTGAAGCTAAGAGGACACTATTGCACCACTGGTCAGAAAGAGTGGAAAAACTGCACTTTCTACATTCCTCTGCAATTCTTCAGGTATTGCTCACTTCCCACAAGGGATGACAGGACAACAAAGGGAGGTACACTCAGGTTTCTGTATACAGATGGAGGCACCTTGGGGAGGAGGGGGGACCCACAGACACCGCAACGGCTGCCGTCTCCACGACCACCTGAGTCAATCTCACTCTATGGGGGTGCAAAGCCCGAGGAGTTCACAGTGAGGGTAGGGCAGGAAGGGAGGCAGGAATTCCAGCTTCAGGAAACAAATGCACCCTAGCATATGTCACATACTTTAACCCAAATGAGTTTTTCAAAATTCTATAGAGGAGAAGGTTGGACTCTTTGGACTGAGAAAAAAAGCAAAGACTTTCTGACTTCATGTCTGGACCTTCTTTAGTTGTCATTCAGACTTTTACACTGAATCTATGACAGGTTCACAATAATCATTACTATGAATCCATCTGAAAACAGATAAATACTGTAGTCAATTCTTGAATATTCGAGCAAATGAATGACATCAGGAGCACACATAATGTAAAGCTGCATATTATCCTGATATTTTACTGTACATATTTACCTAATCCTAACTTAGAAAATATATTCATTTCTCATGTACCTGTGATGGCAGAGGACTAAGTTTGGGATCAAAATTTTGCCCCTATAGGCTTTAAGTAACCATAAGGAGATGACAATAAACATGAAACAATGAGGAGTCTATCAACTAGGAAATACCTCTGATTTAAGCCTTTCGATTTCTGTGTCTTGATCTTCAAGTTGATGCCGGAGTTGGTTAGCTGCAATTTTTTCTGTCTCTACGATTTGAACTAGATGAATGTACTTCTGCATTAATACTTCCCTCTCAATCAAAATGTCTGCATAACTTAAGAGAAAATTACAGTTAGTCATTGAGATATTATTCTACTACAGTTTCATATAGAACAGCATACTCTATGTTTATTTTAAAAGAAGCCATAGAGTTTAACTAACTCTATGTAAACATTAACGTTTGACTTACATTTGGTATACTTTAACTATGTAGACTTTGAATCATCACCTTTTTACATAACCTTTAGAAGAGTTGATTTTACAATGGCAGCAACTCACAACTTTGTCATATAAATGAGAAAGATGCAAAACAAATTTATTATTTTATAAAGAAAATAGTGGAACTTCTTTAATAAAAACTGAAGTCTTTGAATTGATGGAACATATTTAAAGTATTTCACGGGGTAAGGCACCAGCCAATCAGAATAAACCACCTACCAAGCAGAATGAATGCAGGAACCATCAGAAGAGGCCCTGGCTGCAGAGAACCCCGATGACTGTACCACCAGCCTGGCTCTCTTCAGGATTATGCGACCTCTGAATTCACGCTTCCCAAAACCATTAGAGGCAAAAACTTTATTCTAAAAACAAGTGTAGATTCTTGGGCCCTGACATCATCAGCCTAACTTGTTTCCACTACTTTGGCCAAGTGTGAAAAGCAAGACATTCTCTCTTAGATTTTTTATTGATCTCTGTGGCACCCAGATTTTTGCTTCCAGAGCTTCTCGTGCTATTTAGGGTGGTAAAATGTTTGTTTACCCATTCCCATAATCTTTTCCATATGATGTGATAACAGTAATAAATAATAACTATTTACTGAGCATGTAGGATGTATCACTGGAGAAGGCAATGGCACCCCACTCCAGTACTCTTGCCTGGAAAATCCCATGGATGGAGGAGCCTGGTAGGCTGCAGACCATGGGGTCGCTAAGAGTCGGACACGACTGAGCGACTTCACTTTCACTTTTCACTTTCTTGCATTGGAGAAGGAAATGGCAACCCACTCCAGTGTTCTTGCCTGGAGAATCCCAGGGACGGCGGAGCCTGATGGGCGGCTGTCTATGGGGTCGCACAGAGTCGGACACGACTGAAGCGACTTAGCAGCAGTAGCAGCAGCAGGATGTATCATATATATTCTCTTACTCCCAGAAACCCCAAGAGACAGACTTTATCACTTCAATTGTACAGAGAAAGAATCTGATCCTCACAGCTAATAGGTGGCAGGGCTGGGATTCAAATCAAGGTCTGTCTGACCCCAAGCTCATGTTCTTAACCACAAGATAAACTGTCTCTCTAATGAGAAACAGCACACTGGATATAAACAAGAATATAATAACAGATAAGTTTTGAGCTATCTGTCCCCTTGATATATCTTCTACCCCACTACCTCTTCTTTGAGAACCTGGGCTGTGGCAGTCCTGTTTATACCACAAAATCTGCCCTCATGACCACATGGCACTGGTCTAAAAAGAGATAACTGGCCCAAGCTAAACCAAGCTGGATTATTTCTCTTTGGAATCTGGGAGTGTGCCTCTGACTTATTTGCTTGAACTGAGATGATATAAACTTGGAAACTCAGATCACTATTATTATCAGCCACATTTGGCCACACCCATGCCAAAACAAAGATAGAAAAGAATAAGCAGATGTTCAGAAAAACCTTTGGCTCTTTAGTTTCTGGTCCCAGACCCTCATGATATCTGAATATAATTTTACCCTTGGGTTTGGTGAGATCCTATTGCAGTTTCCACGTAATAAATTCTCTTTCTAGCCTACACTAGTTTGAAATAGATTTTTGTTGCCGCTGCTGCTAAGTCGCTTCAGTCGTGTCCGACTCTGTGCGACCCCATAGATGGCAGCCCACCAGGCTCCCCCGTCCCTGGGATTCTCCAGGCAAGAACATTGGAGTGGGTTGCCATTTCCTTCTCCAATGCATGAAAGTGAAAAGTGAAAGGGAAGTCGCTCAGTCATGTCCGACTCTTAGCGACCCCATGGACTGCACCCTACCAAGCTCCTCCATCCATGGGATTTTCCAGGCAAGAGTGCTGGAGTGGGGTGCCATTACTTGGAACTAAAAGAGTCTTAAGACAATTCTAAAAATCACAATTTTAGTTCAGTTATCTCAACCTTCTCAGCACTTACATCATGTGTGCCATTAGTGTTAGAAAAAAAAAAAAAGCATAGTGTCAGCAATATTTTAAGTCACTTGTTCTAAGAAATTACCCTAAGAGAAGGAAGAAAGGCTGTGTAAGTGTAAACGGGGAAAGGAGGAAAGGAGAAAAAAAAGGCATGGTCCTCAAAGAAATATGCTTTAGGGTACTTTAAAAGGAGGATGTAATAATAGCGCATGAGAAAATTACTTATTATAATAAAAACTCTACCCTTTCTCACCGGTTTTATTAGAAATATGCCAAATTTATTACAAACATGTTAGATCACTGTTAGGCAGCAAAAGAGTATTTTATTTTCTTCTATAAAAAGAAAAAGTCCAGACCAGTATGTAGAGCTGAATTCATGCAGACTTATCATTGATATATCTGGCTCCCTTCATTTCCAAGGTCCTGCTGAAATGCTAGGAAAACTGGTTTTTGTTTAAAGAAGGAAACCATAACAGCATTATAAAACAGGAAAATATGTCATCAACAGACCAGAAGTTTTATGAAATTCCATGAAGAGGAAAACCAAAAAGAATCAGAACGGTGGGAAAATCAGAGCAAGGAAACCACACAGGCAGACCCCTTGCACAGGCATGGTTCCCACCAAGAGTGGCCAGAGAAGCTCCAAGTCCAGAATCAACAAAGGACAGGAGACGGCAAGGGAAGGATCATCAGGGTCTTTCATTAAACAAGAGCCTTCAGAACATCTGGAAGTTAGGTTCCTCCTCTTCCCATTTTACAAGATAAAGAAAGAAAAGGTCCAACAGGCAAGAATGACATGCCCTCAAGTCAGCCGAAGATCTGCTCTCTGTAGAAAGCAGGCCGCCTTCCCAAAGAAGGCTCCTCATGAAGGGGTTAGACTCAGGGAGCAGAGCTTGGCTTTATATCACATCCACTGCAGACACAAGACAGAGAGCAAAAGGGAAAGGGAGAGGGACTAGGAGTGAAATACACTGTGTGACTTTTCTATCGGGTAACAAATTACCACAAATACAGTGGTTTAAACAGCACATACATATTATCTCATAGATTCTGTGGGTCAGTGTAGCTGGATCCTCAACTCAGAGTCTCCCAAGGTTGCTATCAAGGTGTCAGCCCAGGTGCCTTCTGTTCTAGAGGCATGAATGAGAGAAGCCACACTCACGTTCACTCAGGCTGTTGGAAAAAGGGATTTTCTTGCAGCTACAGAACTCAGGCAGTTTGCGTCTTCAAGACCAGCCGGAGAGCATCTCTGACCTCAGGGGTGGGCTTCTACCCCCACCTCCCTCATTTGATTAAGTCAGGCCACTGAGGAAAAGCTCCTTTTTAATTAACTCAAAATCAACTGATTTAGGACCTTAATTAACCTGCAAAATCCCTTTTCCTTTGCCATAGAATGTAATCTAGAAGCCACTATTCACTCGTGTTTGCTATATACTAGTTGCTGGTAGCAAGTCACAGGTGCCACCCAAGCACACTAAAGGGGGTGGAACCTGACAAGGGAGAGTCCCAGCCAACCTTGCTGCCATTGCCCACATACCTGAAAACGAAGCCTGCACAACCACACAAGGCACAGACAGACCCTTGTTCACAGTCACAGCGTTAAGCCCAGGCCAGCTGCCTATAGTAACCCTCAAGATCCTGCATTTAGAAACAAAGATCACTAGACACTTGAGAAAATTAATCCCTAAGAAAAGTAGTAGGCGGCACGCAAGATGACCCCTAGTGATGGAACAGATCACAGCAAAAGTGATGGGATGGCACTTCCAAGATCAGTGTACAAGGAGACTCTGGATTCCATCTTATTATTGGCCTTCTCTTATCTTGCCAGTTTGTGCTGGCCACTGCCATGTCGTGAGCTGCTACATGGACAGGCCCACACAGACAGAAACTGAGAGAGGCCTCAGCCAACAGCTGATGAGAAACTGAGGCTTTCGTCCAACAACTGGCGAGGAAGTGAATCCAACCAACAATCATGTGAGTGAGTACCTTTTGAACCTGCTGATGTGACTGCAGACCTGGCTGACACCAGGATTGCTGCCTTGCGTCCTCAGGGCAGACGCATCCAGCAAAACCATACCTAGATTCCCGAGCCACAGACACTGCTGGGGACCGTAAGTTGTTTATTGTTTGTTTTTTGTTTTTGTAAATGATGCATTTATTGTGATTATTCTTGTTTAATTTTTTTTTTTCATTTTCACCAAGAAGTTTATTGTTTTAAGCATTGGGGAGTAAACTGTCAAGCGGCAAGAGTTAATAAGTAAAGCCTCAAATGAACAAACAGAAGAGATACTAGGGAAATAAGACTAATCAGGCTACAGAGATTTATTATCTTCAGAGAGATATGGAAGGATAGTAAAGCCATAAAACAAAAAGCGGCTGGAAAAGAAGTGATCAGATAAAAGGAAGAGTTCTTGGAAACAAAAACAATTATTGAAAATTTTCAGGTCAATGAATGTGCTAACCAATAAACCAGACATGGCTAAAATCTAAGCTGGGTGGTGGCAGAGATAAAGAACACTGAACAAAAATACAAAGAGATTAAAAATAGGAAAGAAAATTTGAGCAGCCTGGAGTACAGATCCAAGAAGTCTAAAAACTATCTTATGGGAGTTTCAGAAGGAAAAAAAAACACAGACTGTGATGGGGAGAAAATAATCAAGAAATTCAAGAAACCTTCCTTGAACTGAACACAGTACAGTTCAAATAGAAAGGCTAATCCAAATGCCAGAGAGAACAAATTTTAAAAATGTCATACCCTCTCACACCCTTGTAAAATATCAGAGCTCTAAGGATAGAGAAAAATTATGAAATCTTCCAAAGAGAAACCATAGGTTAGCTAAAGAAAGTGAGTATCAAGCAGATGCGTTCCTCCTCAGTAACCTAGGGAGTTAGATCACAATAGAGAATTGAACACCAGCCTTGATAGTTGGTACGTAACATTTGTATAACCATGATGCAAATGCCCCTCACTGTTTTTTAATTTTCAGAACCAACAGTGGTTTAATTAAATTTATAGAACAGAAGGTAAATGTTTAAAAAAGTTTATAAACAGAGAATAAATAATAGTGAAAGTAATAAAACCTCAGGGTTAGAAGAGAGAAAAGAACAATAAAAACATATTAAATGTCTCAAATTATGTATCTTGCATAGCAGAGAGTCAATACACACTGTCCAAAGTTGGTAAATTAACAGAGGCTTAATGATATGATTTTAAGATATAAAGTCAACCATTGTGAGTAACACAAACAGAGGGGACAGAGGAAGGAGAGGTAAGAGATTTGTAAGAGTCTTAAAGTCTTCTTCTTTATAACAGGGAGCCAATAATATTGCTTAAAATTATTGAGTCAAGAAATAGATAAAAGGACGTCATAGAAAATAATATATGTATGAATAATAAATACAGAAAAAAGGTGCTACTACTTAATCATATAAATAAAAATTGTTTCTTTCACAAGGGCTTCCCTTGTGGCTCAGCTGGTAAAGAATCTGCCTGCAATGAGGGAGACCTGGGTTTGATCCCTGGATTGGGAAGATCCCTTGGAGAATGGAAAGGCTACCTAGCCTGGAGAATTCCATGGATTATATAGTCCACAGGGTCACAAAGAGTCAGACATGACTGCACAACTTTCACTTTTAAAAACTGTTTATCAAATGTATCAAGAGTTTCAGTAAACAATGCTACTCAGCGCCAGCAAAGATATGTTAAAACGGCTACACTACTGGAGTGAACTATGTCACAATATGTGATACATATTGTGTACAATATTATGATACACTAAAAAGGTCATACACATCCTTGGTCATTGTAATTACACTTCTAATAATCTAACCCAAGGAAAATAAACAAAGGTTTGCACAAAGATGTACAAAGAAACAAGATGTGCATTCATTAATTATTTTAATGACTATAAGAAAGTGCAAACAATCTAAATGTACATGTATATAATATGGAAGTGATTAAACAAGCAATAGTAGATCTACACAGTGGAATGATACATGCCATTTACAATCATATTTTAAAAGAACAGTAACATAATGAAGACATATCCAAGACTCACTAATAAGTGAGCAACAACAATAACAAAAACTCCAGGAGACAAAAATAAACATGTTTTGTGCATGCACATAAGTTCAGTTGCAGAGAGAGAAAATTATGTATATCACAGATATAAGGGTTGGGAAGGAGGGGTGACCAAGAGGGAATGATAGGCACTCCAAATACAAAGAGCAGTGTTCTTTCACTAGTAAAATTATGGGTAATTTTTAATTAACTTCTTTTGTGCTTTTCTGTATTTTTCCAGCACCTCTATAATTTTAAGTGGAAACCCCACATACACCAATCCTAATGACAGAGATTTATTCTGTGAGACAGGATTATGTAATGTTTATTTCCTTCTTAATATGTCCCTATGACTTCAAATTCATTCTTTCATCCAATGTTTATTGACCGGTATGTACCCAGAAACTGTTCAAAGCACTGGAGACAGGAGTAAACAAAGAAGAAAAAAACAAAAAAAAAACCTGTGCTCTTGTGAAGTTTACACTGTAGTACAGAGCAAAAAAAAAAAAGGTCTTAATGACCCAGATAACCATGATAATGTGGTCACTTACCTAGAGCCAGACATCCTGGAGTGTGAAGTCAGGTAGGTCTTAGGAAGCATCACTATAAACAAAGCTATTGGAGGTGATGGAATTCCAGCTGAGCTATTCCAAATCCTAAACAATGATGCTGTGAAAGTGCTGCACTCAACACAACAGCAAATTTGGAAAACTCAGCACTGGCCACAGGACTGGAAAGAGTCAGTTCTCATTCCAATCCCAAAGAAGGGAAATGCCAAAGAATGTTCAAACTGCCATATAATTGTGCCCATGCCAGTAAGGTTTTTCTCAAAATTCTTCAAGCTAGGCTTCAGCAGTATGTGAACCTAGAACTTCCACATAGACAAGCTGGATTTAGAAAAGACAGAGGAACCAGAGATCAAATTGCCAACATTCTCTGGATAAGCAAAGAAATTCCAGAAAAACATCTACTGCTGCTTCATTGACTATGTTAAAGCCTTTGACAGTATGGATCACAACAAACTGTGGAAAATTCTTAAAGAGGTGGGAATACCACACCACCTTATCTGTCTCCTGAGAAACCTGTATATGGGTCAAGAAGCAACAGTTAGAACTGGACATGGAACAATGACTGGTTCAAAATTGGGAAAGGACTGCATCAAAGCTGTGTATTTTCACCCTGCTTATTTAACTTATATGCAGAGTACATCATGCAAAAAAGCAAAGAGGAACTAAGAAGCCTCTTGATGAGGGTGAAAGAGCAGAGTGAAAAAGCTGGCTTAAAACTCAACATTCAAAAACCTAAGATCATGGCATCCAGTCCATCACTTTACGGCAAATAGAAGGGGAAAAGCAGAAGCAGTACCAGATTTTATTTTCTGTGGCTCCAAAATCATTGTGGATGGTGACTGCAGCCATGAAATTAAAAGATGCTTGATCCTTGGAAAGAAAGTAATGACAAACCTAGACAGCATATTAAAAAGCAGAGATATCACTTTGCTGACAATGGTCCATACAGTCAATGCTATGGTCCTTCCAATAGTCATGTATGGATACGAGAGTTGGAGCATAAAGAAGGTTGAGCACCAAAGAATTGATGCCTTCGAATTGTGGTGTTGGAGAAGATTCTTGAGAGTCCCTTGGACTGCAAGGAGATCAAATTAGTCAGTCTTAAAGGAACTCCACCCTGAATAGTCATTGGAAGGACTGATGCTGAAGCTGAAGCTCTAATACTTTGGCCACCTGATGCAAGGAGCCAACTCCCTGGAAAAGATCCTGATGCTGGGAAAAATTGAAGGAAAAAGGAGAAGGGAGTGGCAGAGGAAGAGATGGTTAGATAGCATCACTGACTCAGTGGACATAAATCTGAGCAAATTCCATGAGACAGTGAAGGACAGGTGTGCTGCAGTCCATGGGGTCGCAAAGAGTCAGGCACAACTTAGTGACTGAACAACAACACAGCAAAAGACATTAATGTAAGAAAAATCTGTAGTGTGCTGTTGCTGTTTCGTCCTTCTCCAGGGGATGTTCACAACCCAGGGATCAAACCCATGTCTCCTGCATTGGCAGGTGGATTCTTTATCACTAAGGCATCTGGGAAGCCCAAGCAGTATGCTACTGGTGATCAGTACCTTAAAGGAAAAAAACAGAGGAGTAGGAAAGGAAATGGGGGAGACGGGGTTACCATTTTAACCAGGGTATGAGAGAGGCTCTTTACTGAGAAGCCAGCACTGGACTAATGAATGATCTGAGAAGACAGCCTTGTCGCCAGCTCAGGGGGAGCCTGACAGGCAGAGGAAACAGCAAGTGCAAAAGCCCTGTGGTGGGAGTGGGTCTGACCTGTATGGGAATGGCAAAGTGGCCGGTTTACTAGGGGGCATACATGAGAGGCAGAAGAGGGGACAAGATTTTAATGCATGTAGGGTTCTAGAGACCAATCTAAAGTCTCGGTTTTCACCCTGTATGAGATGCAGAACTTTAATCAGAGGCATGGCAAGATCTGACTTCTTTACAGGATCACACTGGATGCTGTGATACGAAAAGACAGAGCTGAGGGGTGGAGTATAAAGAAGAAAAGGAAACCAGTGGAATTTCCACAATAATCCAGGAAAAGTGTTAAAGACTAGTCCATGCTAGATGATCATCTAGACGATCATGTAGCATGGGACCTGGCACAAAACAGTCATTCAAATGAAATCATTGTCAAATGAAAAAAATGTCACTTAATATGATTTGTTTTGCACAGTTTATTCTTTTTACAAAATAATTTGCTTTTCTCATAATTTTCAAGTCATTTGAAGTATTTCATTGGGTCTCCCTAGTTTACTCTTATGGGGATATTGTCCCACCTTAAAAATCATAGTTTTTTTTTATGTACCCCACTAGTAAAATAAAAAATGTACTACAGACTGGGTCAAATCATTGAAGACACATGCACGGCTTCCCTTTAGTGTAAGAGTTTTCAGAGCACTGCTATTTCTCTTCTACTATATTATCAATACATGTTTTGTCTGATTAAATTTTCTGGTTACTAGATAATGCTCAGGTTTAAGTGTTTCAGTCTAAACTATTCATTACTTCTGTTTTGCAATTTATTCACATATTAGTTTTTGTTATTCAGTTTAAGATTCCTTGAGAAAAAACGGTTCCTCACTGCCAAAGGAAATAATAAAATTAAGCCATATAAATGAACATGATGAAAACCAAACTAAGCTGTTGAGTACCAACAGATGGCAAGTCTGAGAAATATATATGGGAGTAAAATATTCTTGGGTAATATGTATAATCAAAACCACTACTCCATGCAAGAGAGAAGAAATATTCCAGTAGAATCCTGAAGAGTTCAGAGATAAGGCACAGTATAAAATCACAGGCCTTAAAATTATCAGGAAGGAATTTTACTTGGGCCAGAACCTTATCTGAGTTATTCTGTCCTGTCTTTTCTTTTCCTTCAGCTGCTCCAAGTCTTAGTTGTGGCAGGGTCTTTAAGTTGAGGCACGTGGGATCTAGTTTCCTGATCAGGGACTGAACCTTGGCCCCCTGCACTGGGAGCGCAGAGTATTAGCCCCTGGACCACCAGGGAAGTCCTTTATCCTAGCTATTTTGGTTGAAGATATATTTGCTAATGAGAGAGAGAGATGTGTCTAATACGCTGCTGCTGCTGCTAAGTCGCTTCAGTCGTGTCCAACTCTGTGCGACCCATAGACGGCAGCCCACCAGGCTTTCCCGTCCCTGGGATTCTCCAGGCAAGAACACTGGAGTGGGTTGCCATTTCTAATACGCTAGACAATTATAATTACAATTAGCATATATATCTAGCATATCAGAGAAAGGGAGAGAACTACAGTAAAACCCAAACTAAAAAGCTGTATAATGGGTAACTGAAGAAACAGTTTCACTAGCTCCAGGGTTATGCTAAATTTTATTGAGAAAACTTTGGAATCAGCATTCAGAGGCATCGTGGAGTCTTTGGGAACTGGAGAAATCCAGTTCAGGATGACAGCATTGTGGTTCCCAGCTAAACAATGTTTGAGCACAGGCAGCAGCACTCTTAACTAAGCAAGACCAGGCCTTCAGGCATCATTACAGCCACCTTAACATTGCTACCCTCCATTTTTCTGGCTCTCAACTGCTCTTACATCAATAGGTCCACTCCACTAGCTTATCAATATTTTCCAGGTATCACATCAGTGTTAGAGGTTCTAACACTAATTTACTCCCACTAATCTCTTTTTTTCTACAAACAGGCTCTTCTTTCCTACACTGTCCCCTTTACAATAAGTGGAAACTCAAGCATCTCTGTTAGGAGAGATCAAAAAAAGAAATAAAATTTAAGGACTAAGGATGTCAGAGTTGGACTATAAAGAAAGCTGAGTGCCGAAGAATTGATGCTTTAGAACTGTGGTATTGAAGAAGACTCTTGAGAGTCCCTTGGACTGCAAGGAGATCCAACCAGTCCATCCTGAAGGAGACCAGTCCTGAATATTCACTGGAAGGGACTGATGCTGAAGCTGAAATTCCAATACTTTGGCCACCTAATGCGAAGAACTGACTCACTAGAAAAGACCCTGATGCTGGGAAAGATTGAAGGCAGGAGGAGAAGCGGGTGACAGAGGATGAGCTGGTTGGATGGCATCACTGACTCAATGGCCATGAGTTTGAGTAAGCTCCAGGAGTTGGTGATGGACAGGGAAGCCTGGTGTGCTGAAGTCCGTGGGGTCGCAAAGAGTCATACAGGACTGAGCGACTGAACTGAAAGCTCCCTCTTTTAAACACTGCTTTCTTTTCAGTTCACAGTTGTAGTTCATTACTTACAACATCTGATTAACTTTGGGACATGTGAAAAGTTGTCACTAATCTTTTCTAAAGCACAATTAAATATAAAAAAATGAGCAAAACATTGTTATAAGGAAGTATAACAGAAAGCCAATAATGGTAAAGTTATTACTTTGACAGAAAGAAATGTTAAGGAATGCTTCTAAAACTAAATACATTTTATAGTATAGTAGTATATTTAAAAAGTGAGGAACATGTTTTATATCACAATTGATACTGATGACCCTTTCCTAACACTGAGACTTTTCTTTCTTTACAAATATGCATAAATAAGTATTGGTAGAATTCTCTTTATGATCACCAAAAATTCTTGAGCCAAAGTATATATCTAACTATATTCATTAAACACAAATGAATTAAAGGCGTTTATAAATTTTTGTGTTTAATTTCTACTATGAGGACTCTGAACAAAATAGCAATGGAAACAGGTGTTGGTGGGACTGTGGAGAAACTGGAACCCTCATACACTGCTAGTGGGAATGGAAAGTAGTGTATCCATGGGGGAACAGTCTGGCAGTTCCTTGAAAAGCTACACATAGAGATGCTACATGAGCCAATAATTCTTGCCTTGTGCTAAGTTGCTCAGTCATGTCCAACTCTTTGTGACCCTATAAACTGTAGCCCTCAGGCTCCTCTGTCCATGGGATTCTCCAGGCAAGAACACTGGAATGGGTTACCATGCCCTCCTCCAGGGAATCTTCCCAACCCAGGGATTGAATGCGTGTCAAACCCGTGTCTCTCATATCTCCTGTGTTGGCAGCTGGGTTCTTTACCACTAGTGCCATCTGAGAACTGAAAACATAAATCCACACAAAATCTAGTACACAAAGATTCACAGTGGCACTGCTCATAACAGCAAAAAGAGGAAACAACCCAAATGTCCACCAATTAATGAATGAACAAAAAGCAGTATAGTCACACAATGGAATAGTATTCAGCCATAAAAAGGGTGGAGGGCTGATTATGCTACAGCATGAATGAACCTTGATAACTTTATGTTAAGTGAAAGAAAGTGAAGTCACTCAGTTGTGTCCGACTCTTTGCGACCCCATGGACTGTAGCCTATCAAGCTCCTCCGTCCATGGAATTCTCCAGGCAAGAGTACTGGAGTGGATTGCCATTTCCTTCTCCAGGGGATCTTCCTGGCCCAGGAATCGAACCCAGGTCTCCCGCATTGCAGGCAGACGCTTTACCGTCTGAGCCACCAGGGACAGAGACAAATGCATTTATATGAAATGTCCAGAATACACAAATCCATAGAGACAGCAAGTAGATCAGTGGTTGGCTAGGGCTAGGGAAATCAGGGAATAGGGAGTAACTGCTAATTGATGGGGTTTTTTTCTTGAGTGTTGAAAATGTTCTGGAATTAGGTAGTGGTGATGGTTGCATAACTTTGTGAATATACCAGAAATCACTAAATCACAATCTTTAAAATGGTACATTTTTATGGTATGTGAATTACATCTCAATTTTTAAAATAATACTACTTTGTAAAAAGCAATGGAATGACTTCTCCCCAAAACCAGTATTTTCACTGCATGATAAATCAAAAAATTTTATGTCAAAAATGCCATAGATTTAAGTACAAGATAAAAAATGACATGGGCTTACAACAAATATGAAAAATAGAAAATATCTCTGTTACACAAAGAGCTCACAAACAAACTGATAAGAAAAACACCAACTGGAAAAATGGGGAATGGATATGAGATAGTAATTCATATAGGTAGTAGAGACAAATATTATCAATAGCAAAAAATAGTCTCACCAATAATCAAGGAAATACTCATTACACAAGATACTATTCTCTACCCATCAATATAATAAAGATTTAAAAAAATGATTCCAGCTTTCTCATGCCCTAGCAGAGGGAGATTAAACTGGTACCCACATTTCTGAAAAGCAACTTGGCCCTGTGCCAAGAGCAGGGATAAGAGATGAGCAGGACACGTTTGCATTGAAGGAATTCAAGCTGACAGGGAGAAGCAGAGAAACAAATCAATGCAATAATCTCATAGAGGCTCAGAGATAAATAAGAGGTTACAGTAGGGGCTCAAAGAAGGGAATGGTCAGCACTTCCCTGAGCTGGAGAAAGAGGATCCAGGAAGATGGTGCAGATGACTGAGAGCTGAGCCTGAAAGACGAGCTGGAGTTACTCAGGCTGGAGGGACACCCCAGCACATCAGAATTCCTGAGCTCAGGACATGGGAGGTGGCGGTGGTGTGGTGTGGGATGGCATGAGAAGCTCACAAAGGTTAGCTCAGAGGGTCCTTGCTTGACTGGCTCACTGCATCCCAGAACTTGCTAGGGAGGGAATAAACATCAGTTGAATGAATGAATTTTTTTTCCCTTAAAAGCAGCGTGGGAGACCATCATACTATTCTCCCGACCCTTGTATCTGTTTAAATTTTTATATTATAAGAAAATTGACTTTAATAACTAAAATTACTCAAGGGCACCCTGGAATTCTTCTAGAAGATCAGATGTTTTCTTCAGAAAGGGTATTCTGGTAATCGTGTGGAGGACAGATCAGAATGATACACATTTGGAAGGGAGACCTCTTGCAGAAAACTATGAGTTTAGTTTTAGGCTTACTGAGTATCAGTCTATCTATACACACACGTGCAAATACGTAGGAAAAAAAAAAAAAGAACAAATTGTGACCAGTAAGTACCTCTGAGGACATAAGTAGGCTTGGAGAATGTTGGGGGAGAGGGGAAGGATATGAGTGGAAACTAGAACTTTTTACCCTCTGCACTTGTGCATTGTTTAAATTTTCTTTTTGGAGAATTTGCATTTATAGGTATTATTTGTGTAATTCAAAAATAAGTACTAAATACAAAATGGCAAGTTGAAGTTACATAAGGAGGAAAAAGCTCTGGAAAGTCATGTTGACCCAGGTGACACAGCTTCAGTGGGGGAGAGACAGAAACCCACCCCCAGAGGCTGGAAAGAGCAGGAGTGTGTACAAAGAAAGAACAAACAAATCATTTCTCCAAGAAACCTGGCTGCACTTTCAAGAGTGGTCAGCAGCTAGAGGAGGATTTAGGGACAAGGCAAAGGGTTTCTGGTTTTTAGGTGGGAGACAAATATTTAAGAAAAACCAAAGAACACAAGAGAAAAGTCATGTTGAGCAGGATAAAGGGAGAGAGGAGGCTCAGGGAAACCCATTGGAACTGTAAGAGAGAAATGAATCAATTATCCAGCAAGAAAATCAGAGGGAAGAAGCCAATGGTAGAGATCTTCCTTGAACCAGAGAGGTTCTCTGGAGGCGACCCCCTGCAGGGGGTGAGCCCACGTGCACACGAGGACCCGCTCCGTGAGTGGAGACTCAAGGTCGCACTGCGGTGTCAGCTGACGCTTAAGGAAGGAGACAAGACAAGCATCTGAGGCAAACACTCTATGAGGAAAAGGAAAGATAACTGACGGGTAGGAGGATTAACAAAGGGCTGCAAATAAGACAATCCAAGCCCAATTTTTCTCCACAGAAAACAATTTCTACTATCCAACCAAGCAAATCTTTCAGTCCACAAACACGACTCCTTTTCTTTTGTGTTGCACTCTTCAAACTCTAAGGGGAAAAGTTCTGAAGTCTCTTTCATTGTGGCAGATGTGGAGGCAAAGGTCTGACAGACCTTCTTGGTAAAGAAAGACAAAATCTCAAACACACAAAATCCACATCTTCAGCTTTTTAACAGTGGCAGTCTTGCTGTTACAAAAAGAATACAAAATATGCCCTTGGGATTGCTCTAGGCTGTATAACATTACCATACGTTTCTGATTTCCTAGTCTTGTGGCTTTGCTGTGATACATAAAACATTTTCAGCTTTTCTGTGTAATCACGCTTCTGACTTGTGAAGGACTTCCCCATGCTCAATCTACAAAGTGCTAATTTTATGGGGATGACAGGATACATACAGTGGCCTTCAGTGTTGGACAGATTTTGTATTATACACTTTGCTCCAAAGTAAGCCTCTAGCCAGGTCAAAAGAATGAGGTTACAGGCATTAGGTGTTTGGTGCAATTACCATGGGGGTGTGTGTGTGTGTGTGTGTTTTAGAGGGAGAGGTGAAGAGATAGAGAATATGAACGAGGCTGCCTCAGGCACAGACCCAAGAAGCTGGATTACAGCTTTCTTTAGTGGACAAGAAGACAAGGTTTAACTGAAAACCTTAACTGGAGGATTAAGTTTCTCCACTCATCAAGTTCACAACTGACTTCAGGGTGAAGGAAAGGGCTGTGGCAAGCCCCAGCCAAACAAAACGCGACGTGAGCTTTATGGGACCGAGTCACATGCCCAGTTCCTTTTTCTCTTGCAAATACCTTCCCCATGAAGGAAAATCTAAGAGCCACCTGCCAGAGGCACACACAAAAGGGAGGAAAGAGCACCGAAGGTGTTGAGTTTTAGCTGGAGAAGTTGGAGGCAAAGCGGGCAACAGATAGCAGGACCGTCTCAAACACTGAGAGCATAAGCAAGAGCTCTGCAGGTGAGCAAAGCCACACACACCCCACGGCGTGCGACATCAGGCACCACGTTTTCCATGGCTCTGATGTTTCACAAGCCCTCCCCTGACCTCAGACCCGGTAGAAACCCAGAGCCAGCTCTCCCCTCAGGACATACCTTGACTTCTCTAGGAGCCCCTGATGCTCATTCTCCCATACCTGACATACCAGTGGGCAAGGAGACCCACCAGTATTGCCCGGTTCCCTACTCCCCCTTCCAGACACTCATACACCACAGTTCCCTGCAGAAGCCCTTCCTGGCCAGCACTTGTCATCCTGCCCCACAGTCCTCCTCTCAGTCATCATATGCCCTCTCAGAGAGTGACACCATCCAAGCTAGGGATCCAAGAGACATGTTAGATGCCACCCTGGTCCAACACTGTCCTTTTCCAGGTGGGCACAAGATCCTTTGAAGTCTACCCTCTACAACTCTGAAATACTTTCCACCTACCTCTTTCCCCAACTGCCATCAACCAGGTCCTTCAGGTCTTATGCTTAGATCAGAATGAGAAAAGCTTTGGTACCTCTGGTTCAACTGGATCCTCTTCCAAGACATGACTACCTTCTAACTTCCGAGGTTCCATTTGCTCAGGGCTCCAGCAGATGAAACTCAGAGGAAAAAGAGCTGTGGACATTATCATGTCAGCCAATGAGCCCTTAAAGACCCACAATCAATTGGATCAATGCTTTTAATTGTCATAATGGCTACCATAAAGAAGACTGAGTGCTGAAGAATTGATGCTTTTGAACTGTGGTGTTGGAGAAGACTCTTGAGAGTCCCTGGGACTGCAAGGAGATCAAAGCAGTCAATCCTAAAGGAAATCAATCCTGAATATTCATTGGAAGGACTGATGTTGAAGCTGAAACTCCAATACTTTGGCCACCTGATGTGAAGAGTTGACTCATTAGAAAAGACCCTGATGCTGGGAAAGATTGAGGGCAGGAGGAGAAGGGGACAGCAGAGGATGAGTTGGTTGGATGGCATCACCGACTCAACGGACATGAGTCTGAGCAAGGTCCAGGAGCTGGTGAAGGACAGGGAAGCCTGGCGTGCGGCAGTCCATGGCTTGCAAAGAGTCAGATACAACTGAGAGACTGAACAACAACCACAACAATGCCTACAACCAAATCAACCATGGTGGACAGATATGGCCAAGAGAACAAAGAAATATCAAGTTACTGGAAATGTCCAAAGCTCCATATCTAAATAGCAAACCATTTCTAGAACAAATACAGACTTCATTACTATTAAAATACTCTGGCTTCACCTCATCTCAACAGAAACAAGACTAAGCCTTGCTATTGTTAGGGGAAGCACATTGATTGAAACAGCCCACCCTGGCCAGGCACCATAGTAACCATTTGCATGAGCTGTTTTACGATAGGAGATCCTGATAAGGAATACGGAACTAATAAGCCACCAAAAACCGGAAGAGTTTGGGAAAAGTCGAAAGGAGACACTGCGTGTCCATCCACTCCCCAGAATCCCTCTCGCTAGCATCCATCTTGGCTGAGCGATGCGTGTGCCACCAGGAAAGACTCTGAATTAGAAAGATTGGCCACAAAGAACTAAATAGACATTTCTCCAAATAAGACATACAGATGGCTAACAAACACATGAAAAGATGCTCAACATCACTCATTATCAGAGAAATGCAAATCAAAACCACTATGAGGTACCATTTCACACCAGTCAGAATGGCTGCGATCCAAAAGTCTACAAATAATAAATGCTGGAGAGGGTGTGGAGAAAAGGGAACCCTCTTACACTGTTGGTGGGAATGCAAACTAGTACAGCCACTATGGAGAACAGTATGGAGATTCCTTAAAAAACTGGAAATAGAACTGCCTTATGATCCAGCAATCCCACTGCTGGGCATACACACTGAGGAAACCAGAAGGGAAAGAGACACGTGTACCCCAATGTTCATCACAGCACTGTTTATAATAGCCAGGACATGGAAGCAACCTAGATGTCCATCAGCAGATGAATGGATAAGAAAGCTGTGGTACATATACACAATGGAGTATTACTCAGCCATTAAAAAGAATACATTTGAATCAGTTCTAATGAGGTGGATGAAACTGGAGCCTATTATACAGAGTGAAGTAAGCCAGAAGGAAAAACATAAATACAGTATACTAACGCATATATATGGAATTTAGAAAGATGGAAACAATAACCCTGTGTACGAGACAGCAAAAGAGACACTGATGTATAGAACAGTCTTATGGACTCTGTGGGAGAGGGAGAGGGTGGGAAGATTCGGGAGAATGACATTGAAACATGTAAAATATCATGTAAGAAATGAGTTGCCAGTCCAGGTTCGATACACGATACTGGATGCTTGGGGCTAGTGCACTGGGACGACCCAGAGGGATGGTATGGGGAGGGAGGAGGGAAGAGGGTTCAGGATGGGGAACACATGTATACCTGTGGCGGATTCATTTTGATATTTGGCAAAACTAACACAATTATGTAAAGTTTAAAAATAAAATAGAATTTAAAAAAAAAAAAAAAGAAAGATTGGCCAAAGACCACCCGGAAACTAATCCCATCACCATAAAACCTGACATTGTGAGCCACGTGGCAGAGCAGTTCTCCTGGGTTCCCTTACCCTACTGCTCTCCACCCGGGTGCCCTTCCCAATAAAATCTCTTGCTTTGTCAGGACATGTGTCTCCTCTGACAATTCTTTTCCAAGTGTTAGACAAGAGCCTGCTCTTGGGGCCCTGTAGGGGGGCCTCCCCCTTCCTACAACACTATCACCTTCCTGTGAACCAAAGCCAGTAATACATAATGAAATGATATTTTAAATGTGCCAATTTCTAGAAATGTAATAGCAACCAACTTTGAGCAAAACTGTAAAACAAGCTTCCTGGACAAGGTCAAAGCTTCAAAATGAGAATATCAATTTCCAAAAAGATATCTTCCTGGGCCAGATCTAAGGAAGAAAACAAGTAACTGAACATACCAGGAAACGACCTAAAGATCCTCTGAAAGCAAATCAAGTCGATGCAGCTCGGAGGTACAAAAGCCAGCCTCAAAAATGTGATTCTCATGACACCCCAAAGATAGAACACCCAGGCTAGTACTGATAAACACCCCAGGAAAAGAGGAGCAGTGATCAAGAGAAGGATTCTGAGCAGTCCCTGTTTCTGTGTAGTACCTACAGAAGGATCTATAGCTCAGAAAAGAACTAGTCTCAGGCTAAAATACTCATCAGTTCATCAAAAGCTCATACTTAAAAAGAGGGATCAATAAAACCATAATTATTGAGCATCTGCTATTAAAAAAGCAGAAATACCAAAGTAATGCCATCAGGCTGTCCTCTAAAGGTGAAATGTTTAGTTAGCAACCAGTTGTTTAATTAGCACAATTTCAAGCAAAAAGGGCTGACAAATTCTTTCTCTGCATCAGCCTCATTAACTTTCTGGCTCTGCTCATTTACAAACAAAGTCAGGATGAATTTCACAGACCCAAGTTTACACCAAAAACTTGACTTAATGAAATGTAAATGAAAAAGTTATTATCTTCTATGATTTAGAAAGCAAAAATTTAAGAAGCATCTCAATACAAAAAGTCAAATACAAGAACAGGTGTAAAACAGTCAAATTAAAAGGAAGTCATCAAACAATGGAGTCCTGGACCTCAAATCAAAGGAAAAGCAAATCTAATAGACCAAAAGTCAGAACACCAAAAAAAAATGATCAATTAAGAACCAAATCTTCACATCTAAAAGAGAAGAAAAACTTGGATTAACCAAACCACTAAAGTGGTTTCTAAAATCTATGCTTCTTGACAAAATCATGTAAGCCCTGGATTGATCATATGGCAGTCAATATCAAATAGCTACTGACCTACTTCCATATATATGACAAAGTTTTCTTGGTATACCAAAAAAACCTCTTACTTGAAATTTCACCATTTTAAAGTAATTCATACTCTATTTGGTTCACCACAATGTTTGCTTGGCAACTACAAAGGAATTTAGGCTGCTAATGGTACTTGGTTTTTCTGGAAAGAAAAAAAAAATGGGCAAATACACGTGTTTTAAATTATTTACTTCATTTTAACTCCCAGGTAGAAAGGAACAGAAGCGGTCACAAAGACTGTGTCTGGAAATGACCCAAAGGTTCTACCTTGCCAACTTGATACTTCTTTCACCTTTGAAAACCTGGCTTTCTTTCTACAGCAAGTCAGTCTGCATTAGCCTTCAGTTTGGAGCAAAACCGTCAGACAGAGACCCTGAGAGTGAAGACAGCTGAACAGTGTGCCTGGATCCTGATGTTAGCAGGCTGCCTCAGGGTCCCCCTCGGACAGCAGCATTTGGTCACCAACCATGCGCATTTCAGAGAAATATTTTGGAGGGGAGGAAAGAAAAGGAACTGAAATCTTTTGCAAATAACATCTACTCTCAACCCTGACCTGACATTAATCCACTTTGATCTTTGAATTAGAGGGAGAGAAAAAGAGACAATAACGAAGACTAATACAATATAGAACATTGGTTAAAGGTTGTGGAGTCAAAGAGACCTGAGTTCGAGTCCCAGCCCTTTCCTCTTCCCTTTAACCAGCTTTTTACACCTTGGCCAATATGCTTAATCATCATGAACCTTTGTCTTCTCATCTGTAAAACAGAGTTAATAATACCCTACTGGTAGTTGGGAAGACTTTTTTTTTTTAAAGATGAGTATGTAGAGCTCTTAGCATGCTGCCTGCCACAGGGCAAGTAGTCAACATACAGCAGCTGAAGAAAGAAGAGGGGAAGGGGATGAGAGGAGGGAAAGGGAAGGGAGCAGAGGGGAGGACGGGGGAGGGAAAAGCCTTCAGGGTTCAAAGAACAGCCTACACTTACTCAGGACAGCACCTTAAATTCTTTATAATCAATGTCAAAATATTTCCTGGTGACCTACTACATAATCAGCACTGTGCTTCATTCAGAAATGAATGTGTCGCCATCCTCCTCCTCTCATGCTGTCTACAGTCCAGCTCAGGAAACAGAAATCACACGTGTGAAATATATGAAAAATAACCCACATTGTACTAAGTCATTAAATATTCCACATGTAATAAAGCAAGAACTGCGGTCATTTGCAGAAGGGGGCCAGTGAGTGCTGGCTTGTGGCGAAGGGTCCGGGAGACACACAGAGAGACAGACACAGACGTGAGTGGACTTATAGGTGAAGGAGGGGTCATGTCCGGCAAAGAAAGTCACATGTCCCAGGCCAAGTTTCGCCCTGAAACTTCAAGCAGGGAGTCACGGTGCGGACAGGAAAAAAGCCATGAGCACAAGAGCCATTCAAAGCAAAAATGAACAGGACTTTGGAACTGAATATGAAAAATAAAAGAGAGAGGTCTGCCTGTGTGTCTCTTGTGGATTTCTCACTCCCGTTTGAGGCCAAGTGTGCTCATGTCCACCTTTCTGGTATTTCTTAGGAGGAAGCAAAAGCACACTTTTCTATTTCCCCAGATGGCAGCTGGTGTTGCCTTTGTCGATAACCAGGCTGTACAGGGCAGGGTTTCCAAGTGGAGGCTCAGCTGGGCCTGTATCCCAGCTCTGCCACTCACTAGCTGTGAGGCCTCAGGCAAGCAAACTAACTTTCCAGGTCTTGGTTTCCTTATCTGTAAAAGAGGGGTTAACCATGACGTGCCTCTCACAAATTGTTGAGAGGATAAGGAATCCAAGCATTTAATAGATTCCTTAATTGAGAGGCACTTGTAACAGGGCCTGGCACACAGGCACAAACCCTGTGTTCAGTAATCATCATTACTATTGCTGTATCTATTACCTTTAATCTTCAGCTAGAATATAGCCACAGAAAGCATAAAGAATCATCTCACACATGACTGAGGAGGAGGTACTAAGGGGAAATCCAACTTGGAATTGCAAGTTCGCCCAAAACTAACACTGATGGTGAAACCTCAATGCAAAACCCAGACAATCCAGTGGCTCCCATACCTGGCTTGGTGAATGGCCTCCATCCACTCTTTACCATCCTGCTCCTCCTCACAGCGCAGCTCTAGTGGCTTCTGACCTTCATGGCCAAAAAGAACAGTAAAGTAATACTGGAAAGAAAAACAAACAAAGTTGTCTTTTATTTTTGAGGCATAATAGCATAATAAGACAATACTTCCCTACAAAGAGTATATGCTTATAAAACACATCAGCATTATGTAAATCATATTTCAAAATTTAATAACATTCCCAGTCCACTTGGCAATGACTTTGCACCTGGAAGATACCATAAATTGCATCTTAATACCCCTCAGTAAGAGTCAACTTACAATGCCTCACATACAGAAAAGATATTTGGTAAAATTCTATACAAACACATGATTAAAATTCTTTGCAAACTCAAAAGTGAAATTTCTGAACCTAATAAGGGATTTCTACCAAAAACTTACTACAAATATTTCACCTAATGGTAAATTATTATAAGCAGCCCTTCTAAAATCAAGAATAAGAAAAACTGCAATTATCACCACTTCTAATTACCAATTCTGTCTGGAGGGCAACATAGAAAAATTAAGAAAAAAAGAAATGGAAAGCAAGGGGGGAAATCATTTTGCACGATGATGTAAGTGTCTATACTAAAAATCCATTGACACACTATTAAAATAAGAGCATCCTTCAAAATTATTGGATGCAAAAATCAATATACAAAATGTATTGCACTTTGGTACAATATCAACAAATAAGTAACTTAATTTTGAAAACACAGCATTTTCAATAGCAAAGAAACATAAACAGTTGAAGGACCTAAGAAAATAAGTTTATCACCTCTAAAGAACAAATTAATCTGTACTTTCAATATATTCTAATAAAATTACCAATAGGTTTTCTTTGGGTGGAATTTGACAAAGTGAACCTAGAATCTGAGCCAGGGACGGGGAAGATGTCACTTTAAATCAGTCTATTTGAAGCTAGATGTATTAATTACCAAGCTCAGACTGTCTGGGAAGGAAATATGACTGGAGAACTTTTTATTATATGAGAATGATCAGAAAATACACTGAGCCTGCCCACAGTTTCCTCCTGGGGCCTGAAAATGACCAGTCCCACGCAGCTGCTCTGAGATTAAAAACCAAAGATAAAACCCAAGTTCTTTCTGTTGTCCCACCTTACCAGCCCCTGCAAACTTCTCTTTATTCAGTATGATCATTACACGCTCATTTTCTTCAAACAAATTAAAAATACTCAGGACAAAAGCTTTTAATCCATAATAACGCTGAATCACTATTTTTTACACTTGAACCATATAATATTATAAATCATTTATACTATAATATAAAAAATCCTTCAGGACAACAATCCTAGAGATAAATTCTTAAAAACCCTAGAATTTTCAGCACAATTTTACAAAAAAGGCAAAAACTGGCCAAGAGACTTCTCGTGTTACCTGGGGATAAATCATCAGAAGACTTGCCTGTGAGAGAATCCACTGCACTACCCTACGGACAGGCCTGAGCCCATAAATGACAAGCTGTCTTTAATTCTTAAACCTCTTGTCTAGCCAGAGGACTAAATGCTATGAACTAGGGGGAAATAACCCGATGAAAAGGCCACTGAGAAGGGGAAGAATTGAGTTTAGCACTGTATTCAATAAAGCTCCAGTTAAACTTGAGAGGAAAGGAGTTGCAAGTCAACAAAATAACAAATCAGTGGTTTAAGGGCAATCCTATAAGCGATGGCATTTCAGCAACAGCTGGCTACCATCCAAGGCCAGATGCCCAGTCCGGGAAGAGGAAACACTTAATGAACCTGTTATTGGAAGGCTGCAACCAGAACCTCAACAGCAGCTGCTGCGTGGGAACCCAATTAAAAGCCACCTTTAAAAGACAGCAAGGTAATTATATTAGCAGAACTACATCCAAAGGTTAGACTGTGTCTCAGGCATGCCAATGATGGAGTTTTGAGAGTACAGGTTACATTTCCAGGAGTTCACTTAACAAATTCAGCTTGACCACAAATAATCAAAACACTGTCTCTGCATCAGATCAGATCAGTCACTCAGTCGTGTCTGACTCTTTGCGACCCCATGAATCGCAGCACGCCAGGCCTCCCTGTCCATCACCAACTCCCGGAGTTCACTGAGACTCACGTTCATCGAGTCAGTAATGCCGTCCAGCCACCTCATCCTCTGTCGTCCCCTTCTCCTCCTGCCCTCAATCCCTCCCAGCATCAGAGTCTTTTCCAATGAGTCAACTCTTCGCATGAGGTGGCCAAAGTACTGGATATACCTGCAAATTATTCAGGCTAAGCTATTCATCAAAAAGCCTTCTTTGTGTGTTCTGGTCTCGCTCTGATATGAACTCAGTTTACCACAAATGACCTGAGAGAGCTTGGAGCACAAGTGGCAGCAGTCACACACTTCGGCATCTGACGACCAAGGCAGAGCTAGAATAAATGCCGGACCTGTCAGCACCAGCAAGGACCACCCCCCAGTGTCTGATAGACACGCATGCAGTCTCAAGGACAGGGAGCCCCGCTTACTGAGATACAATCTTAGGGAGGCACAGAAGAAAGAATGGATCACTTTTTCCTTAAATTGAAGAAAGTAGGGAAAACCACTAGACCTTTCAGGTATGACCTAAATCAAATCCCTAATGATTATACAGTGGAAGTGAGAAATAGATTTAAGGGACCAGATCTGATAAACAGAGTGCATGATGAACTATGGACGGAGGTTCGTGACATTGTATAGGAGACAGTGAGCAAGACCATCCCCAAGAAAAAGAAATGCAAAAAAGCAAAATGGTTGTCTGATGAGGCCTTACAAATAGCTGTGAAAAGAAGAAAAGTGAAAAGCAAAGAAGAAAAGGAAAGATATACCCATTTGAATGCAGAGTTCCAAAGAATAGCAGGGAGAGATAAGAAAGCCTTCCTCAGTGATCAGTGCAAAGAAATACAGGAAAACAAGAGAATGGGAAAGACTAGAGATTTCTTCAAGAAAATTAGAGATACCAAGGGAACATTTCACGCAAAGATGGCCACAATAAAGGACAGAAATGGTATGGACCTAACAGAAGCAGAGGATATTAAGAAGAGGTGGCAAGAATACACAGAAGAACTATACAAAAAAGATCTTCATGACCCAGATAATCACAATGGTGTGATCACTCACCTAGAGCCAGACATCCTGGAATGTGAAGTCAAGTGGGCCTTAGGAAGCATCACTACAAACAAAGCTAGTGGAGGTGATGGAATTCCAGTTGAGCTATTTCAAATCCTCAAAGATGATGTTGTAAAGGAGCTGCACTCAATATGCCAGCAAATTTGGAAAACTCAGCAGTGGCCACAGGACTGGAAAAAATCAGTTTTCATTCCAATCCCAAAGAAAGGCAATGCCAAAGAATGCTCAAATTACCACACAATTGCACTCATCTCACACGTTAGTAAAGTAATGCTCAAAATTCTCCAAGCCAGGCTTCAATAATACATGAACCGTGAACTTCCAGATGTTCAATCTGGTTTTAGAAAAGACAGAGGAACCAGAAATCAAATTGCCAACATCCACTGGATCATCAAAAAAGCAAGAGAGCTCCAGAAGAACATCTATTTCTGCATTATTGACTATGCCAAAGCCTTTGACTGTGTGGATCACAACAAACTGTGGAAAATTATGAAAGAGATGGGAATACCAGACCACCTGATCTGCCTCCTGAGAAACCTGTATGCAGGTCAAGAAGCAACAGTTAGAACTGGACATGGAACAACAGACTGGTTCCAAATAGGAAAAGGAGTACGTCAAGGCTGTATATTGTCACCCTGCTTATTTAACTTATATTCAGAGTACATCATGTGAAATGCTGGGCTGGAAGAAGCACAAGCTGGAATCAAAATTGCCAGGAGAAATATCAATAACCTCAGATATACAGATAACACAGAAAGTGTTTATCTGAGGTTGTATTATCAGATATGCAATATCAATAACTTCAGATATGCAGAAAGTGAAGAAGAACAAAACAGCCTCTTGATGAAAGTGAAAGAGGAGAGTGAAAAAGTTGGCTTGAAGCTCAACATTCAGAAAACTAAGATCATGGCATCCAGTCCCATCACTTCATGGCAAATAGATGGGGAAACAATGGAAACAGTGAGAGAGTTTATTTTGGGGGCTCCAAAATCACTGCAGATGGGGACTGCAGCCATGAAATTAAAAGACGCTTACTCCTTGGAAGAAAAGTTATGTCCAACCTAGAAAGCATATTAAAAAGCAGAGATATTACTTTGCCAACAAAGGTCCGTCTAGTCAAGGCTATGGTTTTTCCAGCAGTCATGTATGGATGTGAGAGCTGAACTATAAAGAAAGCTGAGCACCGAAGAATTGATGCTTTTGAACTGTGGTGTTGGAGAAGACTCTTGAGAGTCCCTTGGACAGCAAGCATATCCAATCAGTCCATCCTAAAAGAAATCAGTCCTGAATATTCATTGGAAAGACTGATGTTGAACCTGAAACTCCAATACTTTGGCCACCTGATGCAAAGAGCTGACTCATTAGAAAAGACCCTGATGCTGGGAAAGATTGAAGGCAGGAGGAATATGGGATGACAGAGGATGAGACGGTTGGATGGCATCACCAACTCAGTGGGCATGAGTTTGAGTAAACTCCGGGAGCTGGTGATGAACAGGGAGGCCTGGTGTGCTGCAGTCCATGGGGTTGCAAAGAGTTGGACACGACTGAGTGACTGAACTGAACGGAACTTTTTACATGATTGGAGCAAACTAAATTTACTACTCTCAGCAGCTTCTTTTTTCTCCACTAATATTAAGTATGGAGGGGGTCTTAATGAAAAAGTTGGCTCAAATTTTGGAAAAAAAAATGTTTGCACATCTAAGTGTAGTGAGGATAAACCTATTAATACAACCCTGTTCACAGTCTTATGCAGCTCCCTCCTGGCCAAACAAGATGACCAGAATTCTCTTCCTTAAAGATAAACCTGAGCTTTCATATGTCCTTACAAAACCCTCATTCATATTCTCAAACTTAACACCCTACAAACTGGCCTTAGTCTCCATTTTAAAGTTCATTTCTGCCTCTTTCCTCCTAAGTATGCCACACTCCAGCCAATCAACCCATCACTCCCCCAAGAAGACAAGCTCTTTCCTTGGCCTCATGCTACTGATGGAGTATATCTCTGGGATCACCAGACCTGGGTGTGAGTCCTGACTCCTCCAAGTGGTAACAACCTACGAGACCTTGGGGCAGGTGACTAACTTTCTGAGACTAAGTCTCCTCTAGTCAATGAGGCCAAAGGTAGGTTTACAGGACGGACTAGCTGACATGTAATGCCTGGCACCCAGTAGGTGCTTAACAAATGTTAATTCCCTTCTCTCTCAGCGCAAACCATTGTCTTGATGTTCTTCCTCTCCAGTCCCTCTCCTACCTAAAATTCTTATTGAACTTTCATGACTCACGTCATGAACCGTCAATTCCACTAAATCTTTCCCAGGTACCTTCTGGCATAAAAGAGTCCCTCTCTCCTCTGTGGGGTCAGTTGTGGCTCAGTGGTAAAAGAATCCGCCTGCCAATGCAAGAGACGTGGGTTCGACCCCTGGGTCAGGAAAACCCCTTGGAGAAGAAAATGGCAATGCATTCCAGTGTTCTTGCCTGGAAAATCCCACAGAATCTGGTGAGTCCATGGGGTCGCAGAGTCAGAGGCGACTGAGCACGCACATATGCACACACTCCTCTGTGTTTCAGTAACCTTGAGCACACTCTTCTCACGTAGCCGGAGAGTTGTCCACGCATGTGTCTCTCTTCCCTGTAGGACATGTCCCTTTGTACCCAAATCCCTCAATAATGTTTGGTGAATAAATGATCATCATAAAGAAAACATGAGGTATAATCAACCTAATAAATTTGCTTCAAACAGCCACATATGACAATTTTATGACTGTATAATCACCTCTAGGTAGACACCCAGAGAAAAGATTTAGAAACACCATTAAAGCTACTAAATACATATTTTTATCAAAAAAAAAAGGAAAACTGAATATTATGATGTTCTTCATAATAGAAAAGCAGTAAGTACAGATACTGCAGGTTGGCAGATTCCCTAAAGGGTCTTACCACTTACCAACAGTAACTACAAAATGCCAGAATGACAGCATAATGAACAGGTCTAGGAAATCTAAATATTCAGGGTCTTATTGGTATCTACTGTAGCTTCATATGACTTTTCATTTTCCATTTGTTTGGTTTTTATTATAATTGGTTTGCTGCTGTTTATGCTATGTGTTTTTGCAGAAAGAACAAACGTAACCCAATATGAGAACACAAGTTCATTTAAAACTCTGGTCCTTAGACTTCTCTGCAAGCTAGAAACAAGTTTATGGTTATGGCAGTGGCAACTGCAGGGGAATAATATTATAGGGCCACTTCCACTTCCTCCATTTCTGTATTGGTTGGATCATTTACATAAACACTTATAGCTATATAGCCGACAACAATATGCTCATTCCACTTTCAAATTGAGTCATTAACAATAAACACCTATAGCTATATAATCAACAGTAAAGATATTATCCATTTTCAAAACTATCCCTGCTGGCTCAGCAGGAAAGAATCTGCCTGCAATGCAGGAGATTTGCGTTAGGTCCTTGGGACAGGAAGATTCCCTGGAGGAGGAAATGGCAACCCACTCCAGTATTCTTGCCTGGGGAGTCCCATGGACAGAGGAGCCTGGCGAGCTACAATTCATGGGATCACATGAATCAGACATGACTTAGCAACTAAACCACCACCGGGTCTTTATCAGTTCAGTTCAGTTCAGTCGCTCAGTCGTGTCCGACTCTTTGCAACCCCAGGAATCACAGCACGCCAGGCCTCCCTGTCCATCACCAACTCCCGGAGTTCACTCAGACTCACGTCCATCAAGTCAGTGATGCCATCCAGCCATCTCATCCTCTGTCGTCCCCTTCTCCTCCTGCCCCCAATCCCTCCCAGCATCAGAGTCTTTTCCAATGAGTCAACTCTTCGCGTGAGGTGGCCACTGGGTCTTTATAATACTACTTATATACCCAAGAAAAGTAAATGATGTTAGTCAAATCAGAGATGTTCAAAAAAGATTAAAAACCACCACCGGTGTTCTTAAAGTACCAGTTAGAAAAATAACCTCTTTTAAACAAGGCTATGGTTTTTCCAGTAGTCATGTATGGATGTGAGAGTGGACTGTGAAGAAAGCTGAGTGCCGAAGAATTGATGCCTTTGAACTGTGGTGTTGGAGAAGACTCTTGATAGTCCCTTGAACTTCAAGGAGATCCAACCAGTCTATTCTAAAGGAGATCAGCCCTGGGTGTTCTTTGGAAGGAATGATGCTAAAGCTGAAACTCCAGTACTTTGGCCACCTCAAGCAAAGAGCTGACTCATTGGAAAAGACTCTGATGCTGGGAGGGATTGGGGGCAGGAGGAGAAGGGGATGACAGAGGATGAGATGGCTGGATGGCATCACTGATTCGATGGACGTGAGTTTGAGTGAACTCTGGGAGTTGGTGATGGACAGGGAGGCCTGGCGTGCTGCAATTCATGGGGTCTCAAAGAGTTGGACACAACTGAGTGACTGAACTGAACTGAAACAAACTTCAGTACCATATGTATTATTATTTTGATGGCACTTAAGGGTTTTAAATTATCACATATATTAGTGAAATTTTTTCAGTTTTAGAGTAAAAGAACTAAAACCAACCCTCTCTGCAGCCTCTGAGGAAGAAGATTCTCTTCAAATCTTCTTCCTACACTTGGCCCCTGTCTAGGAGGAGTGGGAGGACCTACAGGAACTAGCTATGGTCCCCTCTCCAGAACCACATTTCTGACCTTGCAAGTCAGACAATGGATGGGATAAAATGGGTGCCTTCCAAAGTTCCCAACTTGATGACTTGCACACCTGGGGATGGTGATCATGAGAATACAGCAGTCTGGCATGGCAGTGCCTCTGGGACCACAGCATGGCTCTAAAGCCAGGCAGAGCTCTCCACCCCGACCTGGGCCTTGGGGTCTGGCCTTCCCAGTCTCCAGGAATGTGAATAACACTGCTGAGTGGCCCTCCGCAGCCCAGAGCATATTCTTCCCACAGCAGCCCCACATGTTGCTATGACCATCCACCCCAATCAGCAGGGAGACTCCAAGCATTCCTGGATGTGGAGATGGATGGACACCATGGACAGCAACTCTCCAATCTAGGTGCGTTTCCCAAGCAATAATAAAGCCTGAGCTCATGTTAATCTTGCTATGCTTCATTACATCTTCTTCTTTCTCCCTTTTCCCCTCTCTTCTCCCTTCTGTAATTGCTTGTAGAGTGGAAATGAAACACATTTTAAACACTGGATAGATTGACAAAACTGAGCTTGCTGTGCCCCCTATACTAATTTTCACTCCCAGGGGTTTGTTGTTGCTGTTCAGTCGCTGAGTCGAGTCCAACTCTTTGGGACCCCGTAGACTGCAGCACACCAGGCTTCCCTTTCCTTCACCACCTCCCAGAGTTTGCTCAAAGCATGTCCATTGAGTCAGTAATGCCATCCAACCATCACATCCTCTGTCGCCCCCTTCTCCTCCTGCCCTCAATCTTTCTTAGCATCAGGGTCTTTTCCAATGAGTTGGCTCTTTGAATCAGGGGTTTAACTTCACCCAAACTGCTAACTATCTTTAACATTCACAGGAATTTCAATTAAAGTCCCCAGAACATGACTGGCCCTCCATAAGAGAAAGGAATCCCATCCTTGAGCCCTAAAGGCACAGACTGCTCTAATCAGATTTACTGCCACTGCCCTGGCAGCGTGTGAGAGGGAGATGAGAGAAGACAGACTGAAAATAATAAGTGAGCATTTAAAAACGGGAGATACTTCATGTTTTTGATACCATTCCCTTCCCTCCTCCTCCTAACATTCCTGCTCTTTCGTATTTCCTGCCATTGAAATGTTACTTGCATCTATGGCCATACCTGAACGAGCCCAGTCTCATCTGAAACGTTACTTGCAAGAGACTTCTCTGCCCACTGCATCTGGTCACCATCGTGCCAGCCAATGGGGTACACCCTGAAGAAACGTCTAAAACATTATATCTGGGACCCAGCCCTACTGGTATCTAGAATAGAAAGCATTTCTCTCTCCTGCCTCAGGGACGGTGTTCATATAGTGCGATCATTTCTTAACCACAGTTCCATCTCATACTTTTAGTTTCAAAGAAGACTCTGTGTATATTAAAGGAGACTGAATTTTCCAACTACTTCATAGACACCATCTTCTCCTATCATGGTTACAGACTGAAGCTCATTTTTTGTTGTTAAAACACATGTCAAATCTCCCAGCTACTACCAGGTCTTCTTAAGAACAAAGATCCAAGATGCTGAAGGCTTTCCCTCCCTATTGGTTCACTTTCTTGTCAACTCTAGATTCAGAGGTCTTGCCGTGGGCATTTTCGCTTCAGCACAGGCAACTTCACAGACTTCTGTGCATCTGAACCAGCAGTGTGGTCCAGCAGTAGGCTCCCCAGGCTGGAAAGTAGGACACTGGGATTCTGTCCCGTCTCGGATGACTCAGTGTGAGCTCTGGCAAGCTCCTATCAAGCTCAGTTTGTTCCTGGGCCAAGTGAGGACAAGGCCACCTCTCTCACTAACCCTGAAGATCAAATGGTGAAGGTGAAGATCTTCACTGAGGTGAAGACCAAATGCAGTAACACACATCAAAGTGTCTTGAAAAGCATGAAGTACGTCTTGTCGTTACTATAGCGGTAGACCTGCCAGCTCTCACTGGGAAGCCAGTCACCTCGAATCTGCCTCGAACACTGGACCTGTTCCAGCTCTGCAAAACTGGGTAATTTGAGTGTTCCTCAGGTTTCCCTCACTGCCTTCCCCAGATAAAAGCACATGAGTGGGGGGAGAAAAAAGGATGTATTAAAATTATGAACCAGCATAGTGGGTACTTGGTAATTAAGAAGAGGTCATGCTGTTTTTATTATGGTGGTTGTTTGTTGGTTGTTTTGTTCTTATGGATATTTTTGTAGTTGGTTGATACTCATGATGAAAAGATTTCTAATTTTCCCAAAGGCTTAGATAAGAATTGTATTTTGCAGTTTCAATGACATGCAAGAGTTTGAATGATTTGCCCCAACAGAAGCCAACATGTAGACTATACATTTGAAACTGTGAGTAAAGCAGAGTATTAACATGCATAAAATCCAGTATCACCATTTAAAAATTGCCTCAGAATATATCCTTTTATTAAACATATTTTAATGTTTAATAAAGAATTTAATGTAGGATGCAGCTCAAGGAGTAAGGGTTTAACTGCCTCCTACCTGTGGTTTTCTACCACAACAAGAAAATATATTATGTCTGGCTTCCAAATTTCATAGAGAAGTGAATCAAATTAATTGTGCCAAGGGGTCAGAAAATCTGTCATTTTAAGAATGGCTAAACCAAGTTGATATATTTGGTTGTGCTTCAAATCTTTGAAAGGTTATCATATAAAATTGCAACAGAGAAACTTTCATGAACCAAGGGATCTGAGCTCCCATAAATCACCAGATATGCTGAAATTTATGAAAAGGGAAGCAAGCATGATACATGGTGGCTTAAGTCATCATCCTTGACTCACAGAAAAAGGCAACAATCCTTCTCCATGTTTTGTTACATTTTCACACAGTGCTGATTTTCTCTTGTACTACCACTCCAGACAGCGACATGTGTTATTGATAACATTCCATCTTTGTGATTGATTTCACCTCATCCCCATCCTCCTGTTTACTTACCATCTTATCTTTGGAGAGAGATATCTAACTCCTGTCTGTCTAGAGCCACTGTAACCATTGTTACAGCCTTCTCTTACAGCAAGGCAACTAAACTTTATCACCATTCCAATGTCCATTCTATCCCAGCCTCTCCTGAACTAATCTAGAATCTCTAAATTCATATGAAACCTCCAAAACCTTTTTACTTCATGCCATCTTCATCACTTTCTCATTACAATCATTGGTTTGAATTATTCCTCATTTGCCAACCGTATTCTCATTTGTGTAAAATGTATGTACAGTGAAAATGCATGCTGTTAACACCGAGTTTAGTTAGTACCACTTAGTACTCTTGGCTAGAAAATCTTATGGGCAGAGGAGCCTGGTAGGCTGCAGTCCATGGGGTCGCTAAGAGTGGGACAGGACTGAACGACTTCACTTTCACTTTTCACTTTCATGCTTTAGAGAAGGAAATGGCAACCCACTCCAGTGTTCTTGCCTGGAGAATCCCAGGGACGGGGGAGCCTGGTGGGCTGCCGTCTATGGAGTCGCATAGGGTCGGACATGACTGAAGCGACTTAGCAGCAGCAGCAGCAAAGAATACTTCAACACACAGACTTGAGTGTCAGAGTTCCCCTGCTGCTACAAGGAAATTTTCTGAGGTGCTCTGTCAAAGAGGAACCATGGTTATGCCAAACAAATGGGCAGGGAAAATATACATAAATGAGATCAATTTTAGATGTATCCTGTGTAGCTCCATAAGGCACAAATAGAAACAGTGGTTCAAGTGAGAGATTTGAAAGATCTTTCTAAAAATGAGAGGGGATGCTGACGCCAGTTGGCCATCTCTCAATGGTATTTAGAAGGGATTCCTGTCCTCTGAAAACAGAACTAGGTGGCCTCTAAGATCCCACATTATCAAAATCCTTTAGTAGCTATAACATACTCTAGAATTCTACCATTAAGGTATGACACAGAGGAGTCATATAAACAAGGGTTAGACCACTGTGCTGTTCAACATCTCAGTTTTTATTGCATGGCAATTTACCAAATGGGAGTAAAAGAAAACACAAGTCTAAACAAAGAAATAATTAGTGCCTGTTAAGAAGTAGGACACAACTGAGTGACTGAACTGAAGAAGTCTTTTATGACATTATGCCTGGTGTATATTGATAATCATCAGTTACACTTACCAAATTAACTAAAACTAACCACTGCTGCATCGATGTTTTTAAATCAGAAGCACTGGGTTCGTAACAATACAAAACTGACAAAAATGTTTTATCTTTTACATTTTAAGTGCCAACTACTGACAATAATTGCTAGCACTTAATTCATTGAGCAAACCTCAAAGATGGAAAGCCCTAATAATAATAATAATCAAATAATAGTGATCACATGCATAGCTCATGAATCAAAAACTGGATAACAGTAAAAGATTAATGACTGTATTTAATGAATAAAGAAGTTTTTTAAATTGATAAGGAAAAGTCAAATAGCCTAGTAGGAATGTGGGAGAAGAAACAGAATATTCACTTGTCCACAAACAAAAAATAATAATAAAATGATACAAATAGGTAAAAATATGAAAAAGTGCATATTAGTACATTAAAATGTTCCTTTCAAATTGATTTTGTTAATAATAAAATCCAGAGTTAGGAAGTATAATGTGTTGATTAATATTAAAATGGTTACAAACTTTGTGAAGTTGGTTGGCAATTTGTACCACAGAATTTACGCCTCTGTTTTTATATAGGAATCTATACTAATGAAATCATTAAAAATACTTTCAAAGACTTATGTCCAAGAATGTTTAAAGCATCAAAAATAACCATAAAAGTACGCAACAATAGGGGGAAAATTAAATTTGGTATTTAAATTGAAATGCTCTGAGCAATTAATAATGATCTGTAAGAATATTTTCAAGCTAGCCTCTGAACTTTGCACAGCAGGAAACATTTCAAGCAATCTTGTGAAAAATAACAGCTAGGAGACTGAAAAGACTGAACAAGGATTTCAGCTACTACCTGCCACAGGAAGACAGAGTTTAGAAATTGAGTCTGCCAAGTAAACTGCCTGTTAGAACAAAAATGAACACTCTTCAAAGGACAACAACATAATCCAGAATCTTTAAAATGTATTATCCAAATGTCTGGTATATGCTAAAAGGTTAGTAGAAAAGAAACAACAGAAAAACTAGGGCCATAATCATGAGAAAATAGAACACAGATGTTAGAATTAGCAGACAGAACTTCAAAGCAGCTATGAGACAGTGTATACAAAGGAAAAGAGAAGCATAATGAGAACACAGATGGGGAATCTCAGGAGAGAAATGTAATTCTAAAAAAGGACCAAACAGAAATTTTAGAAATGAAAAGCATAACGATTGAAAAGAAAAAAGTAAATGGGTAAACCTAATTGCAGATTATAGACGGCTGTTTTAAATGAAAGAGTAAATGTAGTATACCTGCACACAGAAGACAGTTAATCGCTTTAAAAAGTGGTTCCATATGAAGGCTCAGTGTTGTCTCTATTGCTGTCAGTTTGAACATTTAGCACATTAGTTATATCAGCCTTTGTAAGAATAAGCCTATGCTGGGCCCATGAGTAGCCACCTTTTTTTGCCCCACCTGTCATTTTGTTCATATGCTCATTGTATCAGCACTGGGGTAATCAATGACAGCGATTATCTGAAAAAAAGTGACCTGGTCGGTCTGTCAATTTGATCATTTAGTGCCAAGTAAACGGCCTGCTAGAATAAGAAATGAACACTCTTCACAGGAAAATAATAGAATTCAGTCTTTAAATCTCTCTAGTGAATGCTGCAGAGATGATCCCATTTGGGGCCCATTCCTATTTTGTCCATCCACATGTTTCTACTCAGGCTTTGCTACCCCCAAACGTCTAATCTTTTTCCTTCCAGGTCTTTGATGCCAGCCAGAACATTCACCACCTCCTATAAGCCTATGTACATTTAAGCCTCAGACCACTTCTCTTCCAACACAAAATAGGTGGCCAGGGGCATGATCTGCTAGTCCACCCACTGGGGGAATCTCTCCTTATCACAGTCTTTCAAGACCATTTTGAAGTGATCCATCCCCAGGCCAAGCTTGGGTTTGTCCCTTTTCCTTCACTGGGCTGTAAAGAATCCCCCATACAGCCATCAACAGAGGCTGAGAGAGGGCTGCTGGGGTGACTGTGGTGGATGCCTGGAGGTAAAAAAGTTAAAATTGTGTGTCAGAGTTGTCTCCCCAGGCTGAAATGGCTAGATCTTTATACCGCTGCCTCACTCAGTCACTTGATGTGGGCTGCTTCAGGAAAGGTACCATCTTGGACAAGACAGATCTCTGCAGCTGTGGCAGACTGTGAAGGAGCTGACAGCTAGAGGCTGTCTGCTGACTGACCCCCTGCAGCTAGGCAGCAACTTTCTCTGAAGGGGAATCTGGTTGGTGCCCCGCCATGCCAAGGAAAATCCCCAGGGTCCTTCAACAGGTGAATAAACAATATGTGGAGAAGGCAATTGGCACCCCACTCCAGTACTCTTGCCTGGAAAATCCCATGGATGGAGGAGCCTGGTAGGCTGCAGTCCATGGGGTTGGGAAGAGTCAGACACGACTGAGCAGCTTCACTTTCACTTTTCACTTTCATGCATTGGAGAAGGAAATGGCAACCCACTCCAGTGTTCTTGCTTGGAGAATCCCAGGGAAGGGTGAGCCTGGTGGGCTGCAATCTATGGAGTCGCACAGAGTCGGACACGACTGTAGCAACTTAGCAGCAGGTACACTAATACAACCGAACATGGCATCCAGTCCCATCACTTCATGGGAAATAGATGGGGAAACAGTGCCTGACCTTATTTTTTGGGCTCCAAAGTCACTGCAGATGGTGACTGCAGCCATGAAATTAAAGGACGCTTACTCTTTGGAAGGAAAGTTATGACCAACCTAGATAGCATATTCAAAAAAAATATGCTTGCTGAAAACTATTCAGCAAGGAATAAGCAACTGCTGATACTTAAATAAACTTGGGTGAATCTCCCCATAAACTATTAATAATTACACAGGAAAAGGTAATTTTCAGGTGGAGAAATCTGGCAGACACCATGATAACTAAATGAACAAGATAAAGAAAAATTCTGAATTCCTATGTATGGAAAGAGAGAGAGAAAGAAAGTAAATAGGGCAAAATATGCATGCCTAGTGAATCTGGGCCAGAGAAGGCAATGGCACCCCACTCCAGTACTCTTGCCTGGAAAATCCCATGGATGGAGGAGCCTGGTAGGCTGCAGTCCATGGGGTCGAGAAGAGTCGGACACGACTGAGCGACTTCACTTTCACTTTGGCAACCCATTCCAGTGTTCTTGCCTGGAGAATCCCAGGGACGGAGGAGCCTGGTGGGCTGCTGTCTATGGGGTCGCACAGAGTCAGACACGACTGAAGCGACTTAGCAGCAGCAGCAGCAGTGAATCTGGGTAGAAGACATATAGGGGTTCATTGTACTACTTTTGCAATTTTATAAAGTTTGAAATAATAACAAAATTTTGAAGAACTGACTCATTGGAAAAGACCCTGATTCTGAGAAAGATTGAAGGCAAGAGGAGAAGAGGACGACAGAGGATGAGATGGTTGGATGGCTTCACCAACTCAATAGACATGAGTTTGAGCAAGCTCCAGGTGTTGGTGATGGACAGGGAAGCCTGGCGTGCTGCAGTCCATGGGGTCACAAAGAGTCAGACATGACTGAGTGAATGAACTTTTTTTTTGAAATTTTTAAAATGTTGCAGTGAAAGAGGAGAGTGAAAAAGTTGGCTTAAAGCTTAACATTCAGAAAACTAGGATCATGGCATCCAGTGCCACCACTTCATGGGAAATAGATGGGGAAACAGTGGAAACAGTGCCTGACTTTTTTTGGGGGGCTCCAAAGTCACTGCAGATGGTGAATGCAGCCATGAAATTAAAAGATGCTTACTCCTTGGAAGGAAAGTTATGACCAACCTAGATAGCATATTCAAAAGCAGAGACATTACTTTGCCAACAAAGGTCCGTCTAGTCAAGGCTATGATTTTTCTAGTAGTCCTGTATGGATGTGAGAATTGGACTGTGAAGAAAGCTGAGCGCCAAAGAATTGATGCTTTTGAACTGTGGTGTTGGAGAAGACTCTTGAGAGTCCCTTGGACTGCAAGGAGGTCCAACCAGTCCGTCCTAAAAGAGACCAGTCCTGGGTGTTCATTTGAAGGACTGATGTTGAAGCTGAAACTCCAATACTTTGGCCACCTCATGCAAAGAGTTGACTCATTAGAAAAGATTCTGTTGCTGGGAATGATTGGGAGCAGGAGAAGGGGACGACAGAGGATGAGATGGCTGGATGGCATCATCAACTCGATGGACATGAGTTTGAGTGAACTCTGGGAGCTGGTGATGGACAGGGAGGCCTGATGTGCGGTGGTTCATGGGGTGGCAAAGAGTCAGACACAACTGAGTGACTGAACTGAACTGAACTGAAAATGTTGCCGGGCTTTCCTGGTGGCTCAGAGGGTAAAGAATCTGCCTGTAATGCAGAAGACCCGGGTTTAATCCCTGGGTTGGGAATATCCCCTGGAAAAGGGAATGGCACCCCACTCCAGTATTCTTGCCTGGAGAATTCCATGGACAGAGGAGCCTGGCAGGCTATAGTTCATGGGGCCACAAAGAGTCAGATACAACTGAGCAACTAACACTTTCACAAAATGTTGCTAGAAGGCAAATTCATGGTCATATCTCCAGGTATCTGACGATCTATTATAGAAGTTCAGTTACACTGCAACATTTCCATTGATTGGGGAGAGGGAGTCAATAAGTCAAAAAAGCAAGATTTAGACTGGTGGAATGCAACTATTTACCCTAAAAGAAAAAGTATATGTAATATATATTTATTTATAATATTTATGTCTGTAAATGAATAAAGAAATACACTGAAAATGCATAGTATATGAAAAAATGTAAGAGCAAATCCATCATCCAATAATTCTGCTTCCTAGAGAAACACTCAAAGAGCACATACAAAGATGTACACTGCAATGCTATTTCAAGAGCCAGAAAAGACAACAATCTAAATATCTATCAATAAAAGCATAGTTACATACATAGTAGTAAACCAAGAATAAGCAGTTTAATAGAATGAGTTCTACATAGATCAACATTTATAGGCAAACCAATCAAAGCAAGCTAGATAATACAGAATTAGCATTTACAAAACAGTATTAATGAAAATGGGCTTCCCAGGTGACTCAGTGGTAAGAATCTGCCTGCCCATGCAGGAGATGCTTGATCCCTGGGTTGGAAAGATCCCCTGGAAGAGGAAATGGCAACCCACTCCAGTCCAGGTGCATGTGGGCCACAGTCCATGGGGTTGCAAAGAGCTGGACATGACTTAGTGACTGAGCACACACACACACATTAATGAGAACAAATGGAAGGAAAAAAAACAAAATGTCAATGGTAGGTAGTCCTTAGTAACTATCATCTTCTAATTCACACACTTAATGCATTTTTCAAACTAGTCATAACGGCATATACATTTTAAAGACATAAATATAAAAAGTCCTATGAATGGTAAAATTTGAAAAATACCTGGGGTCAATTAGACATCTTCCTGCTCTAAAAAAACCCAAATAATGCTAAAGCATCACAATGTGAGAAAGAGGGCTATATGGTATGCATTTATTTTTAAGTAGAAAAATGTATAACGAATTGCTGGAAACATTTATGTAAATAAAAGGACTTGGAGCACATCTGGTGGATATGCCTGGCTATTAAATACCAAAGAAGCAGGATTAGGAAAGGAGCTTAAAATTTTGTCTGAATATGAACTATTAATGATGGTTCTGCTGGGCTTCTTTGCCCCCCAAAAAGACTTTTAATATTAAAAATACATTTTCACCTCATTTGCTGATAGCTGAAAGCTTATAGCTGTCAGACATTTAAAAGAAAATGACAGTCTCAAATCTCCACAATCAGAATGGCTCAGAATATCAAACTTCAGTCCCGGAAAAGAAAATTCACACATGCACGTGTGCATAAGCTAGGGCTTTTTTTTTTTTCTGCTTCTCCAAAAATCCTCAAAAAGCTAAACCCCTCTCAAATTCTCCAAATCAAAGTGTCTTTAATTTAGTTTATGCCACACTCTTATTTCTCTTTAAGGAAGACATAGCAAACAATTCAGGTCTGTGCCTTCTGCATTTGATTTTTTTTTTTCATTGTGAAAACACAAGCCAAATGCCACGGCTTTTGTCTACCACCTATGTAAATTATTTATCTCTTATAAAATGTACTTTTGCCCTATGAAAATAATCACATAAATCATATAAAGATAGAAAACACAAAGAAGCAAAATTAGAGGGGGAAATGTATTGAAAATCCCAACATCACCCAAAGACAACCACTGTTAAATTTAGATGTATTTCAAGCCATTCTATTTTCTAAAACCAGTTTAATATAGTTGACCTCATGCTGCATATGCAACGTTACTCCAGTTTTTTTCAAGTTATATGATAACCTAAATATGTTTCCATGTTACTTACAGTGCGGTAAACATTTATGAAAGCCTGTATAGCACTGCACAGAGAGGACACACTACAGTTTACGTAAACATATTTGCATATTTTTGAAACACTTAGAAGGTTTTCTGCCATTCCTCATACTATTTATGGTACATAAAATTTTTCATTTGAATTTTGATTTAAGACTCTCAAGTGTGGACAACAGATACAGAACAGTTTGGGGATTTTTTAACTTGTTTTTAGATTTTTCTTTAGGGATCTTTGTTCCACATTGGCCAAGGCTGACACCAGGTTGCATCTGACAGGCGTGATAATCAGCTACTGGAACAATCCTTGCACAACAGTTACAGCAACTAAGCAGCCCCAATTGTGATACTATAACTGGAAATTATAAGCAGCTGAATATTCCTCCCCTCTGGGAGCTTACGCTCTCAGGGGTGCTTCTTTAACCTGAGCAGCATATGATGTCCATGTCTGCATATGTGGACATAAGAATCGCTAACATCTATTCAGTGCTTAACATATACCAGGCATTGTACTAAGATTCCTTCTGTATTTTCTCATTTAATTCTCATAATACCACTGTGATTTACTCCCCTTTTACAGATGAGGAAATAGGCCTAAAGAAGCATGACAGTCATCCCCAATCCACCAGGGCATGTGCCTTACCCTGGAGGCCCAGGGGTAGTAACAGACCCACATTCAACCACGCACCCTGCTTCCTATTCTCTGTTGTGAAAGCTGTACACATGGCAGAGCTAGCCGGGTCATACACGTAGCTATGAGCGTATATAGCTATATATAGCGTAGCTATACTCGTAGCCAGAGCTAGCCGGGTCATACGAGTCCATACTGGACTCGGACACACAAGTCTATTCTGCTGAGCCAACTCACCACGAAAGGATGGACTGCATGGGAAGGAGAAATAGATGGGCTGGAATCTCAAAAGAGAACGTGTGTGTCCGGAAAATAAATTTCCCCAAATCATCAAGTCTACACAGTTTTACCCCTGAACTTTATAATATTCCCATCTGCTGCCCTAACCATTTGTATCCTCATTTCTAATCTTTATATCAATAGCCCGAGAGACAGCAGGTGCTACAGAAAGGAAAGGAAAGAGAGAGGGGGAAAAAGAGAGAAGGAGGGAGGAAGATATCTATTAAATATTTATCAACCATCTTATTTTAGGAAGGATCATGCTGGTGTGTTACACACAAAGACATACATAACACTTTCTGGCCATGAGAACATTTCTATTTCGCTGTAGAGCTAAATTACACACTTATACAACAACTGAATAACAATGTAAGATTAAATGTGTGTGTTTGTGTATGTGTTCAGTTGCTCATTTGTGTCGGACTCTTTGTGGCCCCATGGACTGCACCATACCAGGCTCCTCCGTCCATGGGATTTTCCAGGCAAGAGTACTGGAGTGGGGTGCCATTTCCTCCTCCAGGGGATCTTCCTGACCCAGGGATTGAACCTGTGTCTCCTGGATTGGCTGACAGATTCTTTACCACTGAGCCACCTGGGAAGCCCAAATAACAGTGTAAGGTATGTCATAAGCTGTATGAAATGGCAAGTGTCAACATTTTTTTTGGATTACTAGACATTTGAGACAGTTCCTCCCGTATATCAGACTACTCAACCGGATTTTGGCCTATGAGAAAATACTTACTACAGATAAAGACAGTAAATGCTATAGGAGATCACTGAACAAACATCAAGATACCAATGAGTCACTCCCCAAGGCTAAGTCCCTGAGGACAAGTCCCTAAGCATTCAGAAAGAATGATGGTACCGAATATGGGAAGAGTAAATGTGAAAAGGGGGCTTCCAAGATGGCTCAGTGCTAAAGAATCCACCCACCAAGCAGTTGACTTGGGTTTGATCCCTGGGTAGGGAAGATCCCCTAGAGAAGGAAAAGGCAACCCACTCCAGTATGCTTGCCTGGGAAATTCCATGGACAGAGCAGCCTTGTGGGCTACAGTCCATGGGGTCGCAAAGACTTGGGCACGACTTAGCGACTAAACAGCAACAGTAGTAGTGTGAAGAGACTGGCAGAAACAAGGCCGAGGTCTCTTGCTGGATATTCCTGGGGAAGCCCGGGGCCTTTAGGTCTTCTCCATTACTGCCACTGCCAAGGGATGTGTACACTTCTATTGCTCTTTCCACTCACGTCTCCACATCCTACTCACCCCCTCCCAACAAGGATGCCCTATCTGATCTGCCTGCTCAGCATTTCACATTCAGCGGGCTGGTCTCTGTAGGTGGGGTCACTGCTCTAAAGAACAACATGCAGTCACCCTTCTCTCTAAGTTGTGTACACAATTAGGGGAGTAAGGTTAGCAGAAATCATGGAAAGGCAGGTGATCCTAATGGCTGACTTTGTTGGTCGTGATGCCAGCCTCTGTGGGTTCCAGTCCCATTGATGTCCCTTAGGAACTTACATATCCTTGGGCAAGTTGCTTAATATCTCTGTGCTTCAATTTTTGCATATAAAAATGTAGGTGATTGTTATAACTATCTCACAGAGTTACTGTGAAAATTATATGAATTCTTACAAGTAAAGAATTTATGCAAATACAACTATTTTCACTAACAAATTTGGGTTTGCCTTGCTCTTTATTTGCAGGGCTTGCGTACACAGGTCCAGACTTACGGGAAATAGGAAGCTCCTATTTCAACATCAAACTCAGGCCACACTGTCCTACATAGTCAGTGGGTGAGGTCTGCCCGGGATAATAAATCAGCCTTTGTTTCTCATTTGACTGGATATTCTTCAACACATGGCCCACTGGTGAGAATCAGAGGAGGAAAGGAACATAACTCCATAAAAGAAGGGATGGAAGGTTGCACCAATTCATTCATTAGATTTTAAAGAGCCACAGAAACTATAGAAAATAAATTTTATTCCATAGGCAATTGCAACTGTATATTTTCTTGGGCTGGAATCATGAGATAATAAAAGCTGTCTTTTATAAAAATTAACTGGCAGTCATACAGAGCCTTTGGCAGAAAGTTTCTGCATCCATTCAAACCAGGGTTTTTAAAGGTAAAAGAGTTTCCAGCACCTATGACTTTTTTTTTTTTCTACCCAGATTCTTTTGGGGCTTCCCTGGTGGCTCAGACGGTAAAGCATCTGCCTGCAATGCAGGAGACCCAGGTTTGATCCCTGGGTCAGGAAGATCCCCTGGAGAAGGAAATGGCAACCCACTCCAGTACTCTTGCCTGGAAAATCCCATGGATGGAGGCGCCTGGTAGGCTACAGTCCATGGGGTTGCAAAGAGTTGGACATGACTGAGCGACTTCTCTTTCTTTACCCAGATTTTTTTAGCCAGAAATGTAGTATACAATACTACATTTCAACAAAGCAAGAGTTGTGACTCTTAAGTTCTTAAACCCCATGCCTGACATAGAGTAAGGGCTCCACAATGATGACTGCATAAATATAAAACAGTATTTGCAATAACTGAAAGGATACAATAAGAAAGCTGAATTTGATGGCATGAGTTTAAGAAAAAAAAAGGAAAAGAGAAAAAGTGAGGGAGTGTCTGCCCAGCTAACTTCCACTGCAGTAACCAGCAGAAGCATTCTAGGGAACACAGGCTGGAGTGCCCGGAAGGTGTGTGGCGTCACAGGGGAGGGGCCGCTCCAGCCCAGGGCCCAGCTCGAGAAAGGTCCTAGGAAGGAATAGACCGCTACACCCCAGGGAAGAAGGGAAGCTTCACTGTGCAGAACATCTCTCAGGAAACAGAAAAGGTCAGTGTAAATTCTCAAGTTGTTGAGCTTGAAAACCAGCAAGTAAGCAAAAGGAAACTCAAGTTCACCCTTCCTTCCAATAAGGGAAAAAAATCTTGGGAGCGTGTTTTCTCGGAAGAATCAGTCTACTTGAAACCACAATCAGAAACGTTTCGAATAAATTACATTCTGGGGGGGAAAAAAAAAAAGCACATGATTTTGATGGCATCTAAATCAGTCAAAATACAAGAAGAGGAAATGGATTTGTTGCTCCAGGGTTGAAACTACTCATTTTAACTCATTTACATCCTCGTCCTTGTCTACCATGTACGTATCTTTCTACTGACTATTCTGACTGGAACACACTTTGGCGAACACCTTGCCACTCTCAAAACTGTTGAGGCTTTCAGAAAGCTGTTTAAGTCAAGAGACTGCCTCTTTCAAAGGCCCTTCAATCAGAGTAAGAAGCATCACACTGAAATCAAGAAGAGCCCAAAGAGCCATCAAAACAGGATCCCGACAGAGAACTGTGAACCGAGTATGATTACAGCTCAATAAACAACAAAACAACTTAAAGTGGAAAACGCTGACAGGAAATAACCCAAAATGTTAAAGCAGATGTTTTGGGGTAATACAAATTTAAGTAATTTTGGTTCCATAGTCATCTAGTATTTTAAAGAGCATTTATTTGCTCTTTTTGGAAAAGCACACAAACATTTTCTGAATATTAAAGTCCAAGTTTTTTTCAAAGTCAAGAAACATAAAATAGCATCTAGGGAATTTAGTGGGGTGTGGTGTGTTATTTAGACCTCACTGGAAATAGCTTCCTTCACATCTTGAAAATCTTTTATTATCACTCAGGAATTTTTTTTTAACTTGGAAGGGATCTTAAAGATTGTATGATTAAAAAAAAGTACCTCATTGTACAACTGAGGAAACAGTGAATTTCCTAACAAATGGCCTGTCAGGGGCAGACCTAGAACTCTGACCCACATTTCCTGCCTCCTAATCAACATTCTCTCCAGCTCTGAGTACATCACCAAGGAAAGTGCCCCTTCCCCTCTCCAAATAGGAAGAAAAAAAGCATTGCAAAAAATTGTCTCTCTCCACACCTGGGTATATACCCAAGAGAAATGAATACAAATGTCACACAAAAGCTTGTATATGAATATCCACAGCAGCATTATTCATAATAGCCAAAAAGTGGAAACAACTCAAATATCTTACTAACTGATGAATGGATAAACAATGTGGTATATCCATGAAATGGAATATTATTCACTTGTAAAAAGGACTGAAGTATTGATACATATTATATAATAATACATACATGGATGAGCCTTGACACTACTATGTTCAGTGAAATAAGCTAGTCATAAAGGACTCCATACACAGGATTCCATTTGTATAAAATGTCCAGATGGGCAAATCCATGAAGTCAGAAAGTAAATTAGTGGTTGCCCAGGGCTGGTGGGGCTTCCCTGGTGGATCAGTGGTAAAGAATCCACCTGCCAAGCAGGCAATGCAGGTTTGATCCCTGGGTCAGGAAGACCCCCTACAGAAAGAAATGGAAGCTCACTTCAGTATTCTTTCAGGGGAAATCCCATGGACAGAGGAGCCTGCCGGGCTACAGTTCATGGGGTCACATCAGACATGACTTAGTGACTAAAAAACAGCAACAGAGCTGTGGGGGACAAGTGGTGGGAAATTGGGGGAAACTGAGTTGTTTCAAATTCACTGTAGGGAAGAGTGCAACTGAAAACAAACACTAAAGATTTATCAGCACTTCTGTTCCAAGTAAAGAATAATACTGATGATGTCATATGGGGGGAAAACAATCATTTGTGTAGATTATGATCTCAATCAGCGCATTTATACCTCTTCCATTTTTGCTGCCCTGCCATTGATTATGCTACCCAAGCTCTGGAACTCTGTCTCTGAAAGTCTCCAGAGACATTTCAGCTGATGAAATGACCCAAATGAAATAGCTGTGTACACTATCCTGTGGAAGAAGCCAGGCTTAGTCAAGAGCCACCTGCTTTAAAGAACAACACGTTATTAAGCTGCAAGAAATGAATCTGCTTCAAATGGTTTAACCAAGTGGTTAGGTGTGGGGTGGCTCTCATTCACAAGCCAGCTGATGGAATGTTGCTATTGGACTCAATGTTCAGCTTCATGGCTTCCCACCACACCCAAAACAGCCTCTTAGCTGTTTGCCCTACTTCTCACTCACAGAAAGTCCAGGAACACACTGGGAAATGGATCCCATTCTGTGATCAGTGGGTCAATCACTGCCTGGAAACAAAACAAAAAAAAAAGGGTGTGCAAGAAGTAATGTGCCAAACCCTATCTGGTTTCAAATCAAGGAGACCTCAAATCCAAGTACGTCCAAAACTCAGTAGCTGAGCATTATTTTTTCTCCCCTGTTCAATGACAGGAAACTGCTCATTGTGTTTAGAGTTCAGCAGCAAATGAGAGCTTTATTCTGGCCTCAGATCATCCTGGAGAACCTTAAATGCTCTGAGGCTCTGACCAACCTGCCTGCCAACATTAACACAAACACAAGCACACATGTCAACTCCGAGCTCTCATTTCACCATCAGCCCTGCAGCAGGGACTCTGCTTCCAAGCAGGAATTTTTAAACAGAAGGGTCGGGATGCATACAAGGGATGGATACGCTGTTTGCATGACTGATCTAAAGTTACATGAGCCCTTTTCTAGGCAAAGCCCCTAACTGTTACCTCCAGGACTCTCTTCAGAGACCTAGGACAATGGTAAACATGTAGAAGTCTCAGCTCCCCACCACTTAGGGAGCAACGTATAGGCCTCTTTTTCCTAAAATAATTGAGAAAAAGTAGATATTCCATTTCTTTAGGTCCACAGTTCAGCCTCGGCACTGACTCTACCTTACACAGATTTCTGTTTTGTTGCCTGAAATCAAAACACTGATTTTATACAATTTTATTTGCCAATTATATCTTAATACAGCTGAAAAACTGTTTTCATAAATAAACCTTAAAACAAAAACCAATTTATTTTTCCTTTATGAAAAAAAACCTGACTTTTTGTTATATTAAAAAACTGAGATAGCTACTTTCCTCTGGCAGGAAATCAATAACTTTGACCAATTCACACCCACTGGACAGAGTTCAAGGGACTCTCGTTGACAGTTTCCATCTGGTCTGAAGACATCCAGAACAGATTTTTTCCGTAAGTGGTCCAATGGCCAGAGGCAGGTCTCCCATGCTGCTTGCCAAACCTGTCACAATAAATGTAATATAATGCTGATAATTTATTGTTGGGGAAAATGATGATTCTACTATCAAATATTCCATTTCACTATCTAGTGAGATAACATCTTGCAAAATCCTGGAAAAAGATAGCTTAATTACAAAATTTCCAGGTCTACATAATAAATACTCTTATTTACATGATCTTGATATTCCACAAGAACTAATACATTTAAAAATCTAGGCTGTTACTATGTAAAGGTACACTAAGATTTTTTTTAATTTTTTACCTCTTCCAAAGATGCAAATTTATCCAGGAGTAATTACAGTCCCTTTATGTTAATATCATATAATCACTTGTTTACAATGACAAAACTGCATCCTCTGAGTCACAGGAAAAATTAAGAATAGATGTTGTGCATATGCGTGCTCAGTTATGTCCAACTCTTTGCAACCCTGTAGACTGTAGCCTATCAGGCTCCTCTGTCCACAGGATTTTCTAGGCAAGAATATTAGAGTGGGTTGCCATCTCCTTCTCCAGGGGATCTTCCCGACCTAGGGACCGAACCTGCGTCTCTTATGTCTCCTATGTTACAAGCAGACTCCTTACCTCTAGGACAGGTCACCATAAGATACTGTCCAGATGCTCCTTAAATAGTGCTCCATTATATCTTTTTCCCCATAATTGATCATTTAAAACAGGTAGTAAATGAATGGCATTTCAATAGCCATCTAGCTATGTTAGTAAATACTTGGCTCAAAACATAATACTAAATCCAGTATCCAGAATATAAATGCAGGAAAGAAAAGCAAATAAATAATTAGATGTATTGCAGCCAAAAACAAAGCCCTGCAAATAAAGCTGACAAATTTGATAACTACTCCCTCTATAAATAGGAATAGTTGTTAAATGCTAAATATGCCACTTTTACTTCCTCCAACAAAGCCAAACTAGAAGGAAAAATTGGTTGATACTCTTTTTGGAAAAAATCCACTGGATATATATAATAGTTTGCAACTGGACTACAGATGCAAAGCCATTTGCTGAAAACTACAGAGGTAGCCAATTACCTAATTCCACACATGTGCTTAGTTGCTCAGTCGTGTCCAGCTCTTTGCAACCCCATGGACTGTAGCCCGCCTGGCTCCTCGGTCCATGGGGGTTCTCCAGGAAAGAATACTGGAGTGGTAGCCATGCCCTCCTCGAATTCCACATAGAGATGTGTCTTTATAGATAAGACTGAACAGATGAACCCAGTCAACCGAAATGACTGGACACTTTTCTCCCATTCCTTAGAGACCACCAATTCTGTCACAATTCAAGAAGATACAGAAGACAAGACCTTGCTCAAACCAGCAGATGAGGGGAAACCCAGATTTCCGTTCAATCTAACACAAGTTTCTAAGTGTTCATCATGTGGCCAAAATCATGCCAGGCACTATCAAGATGAGAAACTCTTTTTCTCAGCCCTCAAGGAAGTTACATTCCTACAGCAAAACAGACGCAAGAAAACAAGTAAATACAAATCAGGGTAGAATTAGGTTTCATAAGGTAGCTGCTCAGGTTTTTCAAAAGTGGAGAACAGTTCATGTGTATGTCTGTGAAAGCCCTTTGGTCATCAAACATCCACATCATATTCTTTAATTGCCAAGGAGAAGTACCTGTGCTCGAGAAGCAGGGAACCCTTGACTCTCAGAGTACCAGAGAGCATCTTCATGGTCACAAAGGAATGAGGTTGGAGGATGAAAATAGACTGGATGTTTGTCTTCCCCAAAAATTCATATGTTGAGTCCTAATGGCCAATGAGAAGGAATTAGGAAGCAGGGCCTTTGGGAGGTGATTAGACCATGGAGTGGAGTCCTTGTGAATGGCATTAGTGCTCTTATAAAAAGAGACCGCAGAGAGGTCCTTCACTCTTTCCAGCATGTGAGGACAGTTGGAAGATGGCCTTCTATAAACCAAGACGCAGGCTCTCACCAGACACTCAGTCTGCCGGGGCTTTGATCTTGGACTTTCCAGTTCCTCCGGAACTGTGAGAAATAAATTTCTGTTGTTTACAAGCCACCCGGTGTGTGGTATTTTGATATAGCGGCCCATACAGACTAAGTCAGAGGGCCCTAAAGTGGCAGTGAAAACTGAGATGTTCATGCGTCCAAGGAATAAAACCTATAAGACTGCAGGGCCACATTCTGCAGGGGTCCCAAGCAGTGCGCCTGAAATCTGTGGCCTCCTCCAGTGAATCCAAACTGACACAGCAGAGAAGCCCAGCCAAGGCTGGTAAGTCCCCACTCATCCGTCATTAGCTCCGAGTACCTTATCCTTGATCACAAGTATCCCAGAGAAGACCTGTGTAACAAAGACCAGTTTCATTCACAAACCTAATAGAAAGACTGCTGCCGGAAGGCTATTGACTGGGTTAACAATGGTATTTCCCGGGAGTGAAGACATAAGAACAGAGAAAGAAAAACAGCTTGTTGGATCATATATCTCATCTCAGTCTCTTTAGAACAGTGCTTCTTAATTAAGGCTGCATGCAGCGTTGAGCTTGGTAATATGCCTGATCTATTTAAATAGGAAATAAGAAAAATACAGAATAACTGTGATAGCACTCACTGGTGCATAACTCAGCCATGCAACAAGTCCCCTCCCTTACCACTTGTAGGTCCTCATTTTCTGTTATTAGACTGTAGCTGACTTACAAAGTCATCTTAGTTTCAGGTGTATAGCACAGTGATTCAAGTATAGTCTTTTCACTTTTCGGTGATTACACAATTTTGAGTACAGTTCCCTGTACTATATAGTAGGTCCTCTACATACAAACCTTCAAACTGCAAACTTTCAAAGATACAAACATGTGATCACGTGTCTAATCACATGCTTTCGTTCACATGTCCAGTGTGTGTTTTCATGTGTGTGCATCCTCTACAAGTGGTTCTGCTTTTGTGTACTTTACTTTACAGTAGTGTAGAGTGCTCTCCTGGTGGCTCAGTGGTAAAGAATCCGCCTGCCAGTGCAGGAGATGTAAGAGACTCAGGTTTGATTCCTGGATCAGGAAGATCTCCTGGAGAAGTAAATGGCAATCCACTCCAGTATTCTTGCCTGGGAAAACCCATGGACAGAGAAGCCTGGTGGGTTACAGTCCAAGGGGTCACAAAAGAGTCAGACACGACTTAACTGATTGAAGCATACATACTGTATAGAGTACAACAGTCTCTTTCAGTACAGCCCAGTGTCTTTATTTCAAACCTGGGATGTCCAGAAGCAAACATAAAAGCAGCAGTGATGCGGCTGGTACTACTAAGAAGCGCTACCTATTGCACTGGATTACAGTATTTTTCAAGGTACTGTAAGATTAAAAAATGTTTTATCTTTGTGTTTGTTTTCATGTATTATTTTGTGTGAACAAAGCTAGTGGAGGTGATAGAATTCCAGTTGAGTTATTCCAAATTCTGAAAGATAATGCTGTGAAAGTGCTGCACTCCATATGCCAGCAAATTTGGAAAACTCAGCAGTGGCCACAGGACTGGAAAAGGTCAGTTTTCATTCCAATCCCAAAGAAAGGCAATGCCAAAGAATGCTCAAACTACCACACAATTGCACCCATCTCACACACTAGTAAAGTAATGCTCAAAATTCTCCAAGCCAGGCTTCAGCAGTATGTGAACCGTGAACTTCCTAATGTTCAAGCTGGTTTTAGAAAAGGCAGAGGAACCAGAGATCAAATTGCCAACATCCGCTGGATCATGGAAAAAGCAAGAGAGTTCCAGAAAAACATCTATTTCTGCTTTATTGACTATGCCAAAGCCTTTGACTGTGTGGATCACAATAAACTGTGGAAAATTCTGAAAGAGATGGGAATACCAGACCACCTGACCTGCCTCTTGAGAAATCTATATGCAGGTCAGGAAGCAACAGTTAGAACTGGACATGGAACAACAGACTGGTTCCAAATAGGAAAAGGAGTTCATCAAGGCTGTATATTGTCACCCTGCTTATTTAACTTCTATGCAGAGGACATCATGAGAAACGCTGGACGGGAAGAAGCACAAGCTGGAATCAAGATTGCCGGGAGAAATATCAATAACCTCAGATATGCAGATGACACCACCCTTATGGCAGAAAGTGAAGAGGAACTCAAAAGCCTCTTGATGAAAGTGAAAGTGGAGAGTGAAAAAGTTGGCTTAAAGCTCAACATTCAGAAAATGAAGATTATGGCATCCGGTCCCACAACTTCATGGGAAATAGATGGGGAAACAGTGGAAACAGTGTCAGACTTTATTTTTCTGGGCTCCAAAATCACTACAGATGGTGACTGCAGCCATGAAATTAAAAGACGCTTACTCCTTGGAAAGAAAGTTATGACCAACCTGGATAGCATATTCAAAAGCAGAGACATTACTTTGACAACAAAGTTCCGTCTAGTCAAGGCTATGGTTTTTTCCTGTGGTCATGTATGGATGTGAGACTTGGACTGTGAAGAAGGCTGAGCACTGAAGAATTGATGCTTTTGAACTGTGGTGTTGGAGAAGACTCTTGAGAGTCCCTTGGACTGCAAGGAGATCCAACCAGTCCATTCTGAAGGAGATCAGCCCTGGGATTTCTTTGGAAGGAATGATGCTAAAGCTGAAATTCCAGTACTTTGGCCACCGCATGCGAAGAGTTGACTCACTGGAAAAGACTCTGATGCTGGGAGGGATTGGGGGCAAGAGGAAAAGGGGACGACAGAGGATGAGATGGCTGGATGGCATCACTGACTCGATGGACATGAGTCTGGGTGAACTCCGGGAGTTGGTGATGGACAGGGAGGCCTGGCGTGCTGCAATTCATGGGGTCGCAAAGAGTAGGACACGACTGAGCAACTGATCTGATCTGATCTGATTTGTGTGAAAAGTGTGACAAATATATTACAGTACAGTACTACATAGCCAATTGTGTTAGCTGGGTACCTAACCTAACTTTGTTGGACTTAGAAACAAATTGAGCTTACAAACACGCTCTCAGGACAGAACTCATTCATATGTAGGAGACTTACAGTATAGCAGCGTGAATATGTTGATCTTATTTTTGAAGCTTCTAGCTCCACAGTTACAGACGCTGCGAGGTGCAGCAGCAAGCAGCTCACGTCGTTAGGCGTGTGGCCCTGGCTTCATCTATGGCCTTCTTGGTCTTGGCCAAGGTGATAGGGTGTCAGGGGTACAGCTCTGTTTGAATTCAGCTGGCCAACCACACCCCTGGTTGTAGTTATTTGTGTTTTGTGTACCATGTTGAGGAAACACAAAATGCACAAAGCCTTTCTTTGCTCAGTCATAGCAAGCAGATGAGCACAGAACATCACCAAGACAGTGTACTGTATGAAATCTGCTGTATTCGCGCTCCAGGCTCACGCCATCAGAGCTGTCTGCACGGCTTTGACAAACCAGCCTTGAGGAAAGTCAGATATGCCCTTGACACTTCAGCTTTTACTAGGAAGAGTTCCCTGCCCTAGTTAAGATCCCAACAGGAAACCAGTGGCGCCCTCAGATTAGGACACTTGGGGTACATTTACAAAACTGAGGAAAAGAGTGCAATAACTGGGGTGCTAGCACAAGTTATCCGCCCCCCAAGCTCAAAGGGACAGCAGGAGTTAGTATCTACCAAATCAAAAAGCTAGGGAGGCTGCAAGGATGCCAACCTTAAAAGGAAAAGTGACCTTTAGTAGACTGAGGCAAGCTCACAGACAGGGAGCCCACAGAATGACTACGCTGACTTAATGTTCCCCTCTCCTGCCTGTCGACTAAAAACAAACAACGCACAACCTAAAAACTGAGAGTTATGCTTTATTCAAGATGTCCCAGGTGGCACTAGTGGCAAATAACCCACCTGCCAACGCAGGAGACATAAGAGACACAGGTGCATCTCTGGGTCGGAAGAAGACGAAATGGCAACCCACTCCAGTATCTGTGCCTGGGAAACCCCATGCACAGAGGAGTTGATGGGGTACAGTCCATAGCATCACAAAGAGTGAGACACGACTGAAGTGACTTGGCATGCATGCTTTATTCAGGGAACTTACTGAGGACAAGAGCCTGGGAGACAGCCTCTCAGATAGTTCTAAGGAACTGTTCCAAAGAGGTAAGGGAGGAACCAGGATATATATAAGTTTTTGCTGAAAAAAAATGTAGTCAAACATCAAAAGATTACTGCTAATCAAAAAAACCAGATATCTCAATTAATGATTTTAGTGCTTTTCTATACACAGGAAGATGCAAGAGTCTAGGTTTATAAAAATTATTCCTTTTATATGCATCTTAACTATGTAGGACCAGTATCCTGTTTTTCACCATCCTAAATTCCTCTCAGGGTCACCATCGGGGGGCAGCTGCAGTGGCTGATGGTTTGATGGTGGTCAACCATCATTGTTTATGGAAATGGCATGCAATGTTCTTTATTCATATGCTCATCTCCTGTTGGGCTCCTTACTGACTGAACCCAACTAGAAGCCACCAAGCATGGTACTCTGTTGACTCAATGCATATAGGCAGAGAGTACAGGGTAAATATGAGTGGAGAGTGGGTGTACAAGGGGAGTAGTAGAAGGCACTCTATGCATCTCTTAATGCATAAAAACAAAAAGCAATACAGAACTCCAGGGAAGAGAACATGCAAAAGAAAGTCATGGTGCAAAAAGGAAACCCACTAAAATGTGGCCAAATGTGCTGAGTATATTGGAAAGAGAATTTAACATTTCCTGAAGACAAAGAAGTTGTGGTCCTGGTACCAGAGAGAAAGAAACCTAATCATAGTATAGCTCTGTATACTGCAGTAAAACCTACTTTCAGCTTTTGTCTTTCAAAAACCAACCTATACATAAAGCAGATGACGATTTAAATTTCAGAATGTATGTGCTGCTGCTCAGTCACTAAGTCGTGGCCAACTCTGCGACCCTCTGGACTATACAGCTCACCAGGCTCCTCTGTCCATGGGATTTCCCAGGCAAGAATACTGGAATGGGTTGCCATTTCTCTCTCCAGGGGATCTTCCTGACCCAGGAATTTAGCCCACGTCTCTGGCTTGGCAGGCAGATTCTTTACCACTGAGCCACCAAGGAAGCCCCATAGTTTCAGCCATAATGACTTTCACAGTAAAGATGAGGGGAAGAGAGAAGAAGGAAGGGCAGAAAACAGAGACTCAAGAGGCACTGTTGAAAGCTGATCAAATAAAACAGAAATTTACAAATATCAATAACAGCTATAAAATTGGAATATGGTAACCACTGTAGAAAGGTCACTTCAGGCCTTGCTTGCCCAGCATGAGAGCATCTTCCCCTGGGCATTTCAGCTTCTGGAAGAAATAACTGAGCAAACATAATGTCTTCTCGTTCCAGTCATTCAAAACTCTCCATCAGCACCAGTTCATATGCTATGTTCCCACTGTCATCTTCCTGTTTTAAAGATGCAGCTGTCCTCAACGGAGAGATCAAAGCTTTGATGATTTTAAAGGGAAATACTGACCAATTTTCTTCTACGCTTTGGGTTTCACTTTCATAGGCTATTGTTTAACTGGTTCCAAATCAGGAGGAGTACGTCAAGGCTGTATATTGTTACCCTGCTTATTTAACTTATATGCAGAGTACAGCATGAGAAATGCCGGCCTGAGGGAAGCACAAGCTGGAATCAAAATTGCTGGGAGAAATGTCAATAACCACAGATACTCAGATGACACCACCCTGATGGCAGAAAGCTAAGAACTAAAGACCCTCTTGATGAAAATGAAGGAGGAAAGTGAAAAAGTGGCTTAAAACTCAACATTCAGAAAACAAAGATCATGGCATCCAGTCCCATCACTTCATGGCAAATAGATGGGGAAACAGTGGAAACAGTGAGAGACTTTATTTTTCGGTGGGGGCGGGGGGGTGCTCAAAAATCACTGCAGATGGTGAGTGCAGCCATGAAATTAAGACGCTTGCTCCTTGGAAGAAAAGCTATGAACAACCTAGACAGCATATTAAAAAGCTGTCATTACTTTACCAAAAGAGAGACATTACTTTACCAACAAAGGTCCATCTAGTCAAAGCTATGGTTTTTCCAGTAGTCATGTATGAATGTGAGAGTTGGACTATAAAGAAAACTGAGTGCCGAAGAATTGCTGCTTTTGAACTGTGGTGTTGGAGAAGACTCTTGAGGGTTCCTTGGACTGCAAGGAGATCAAATGAGTCAATCGTAAAGGAAATCAGTCCTGAATGTTCATTGGAAGAACTGATGCTGAAGCTGAAGCTCCAATACTTTGGCCACCTGATGAAAAGAACTGACTCTTGAGAAAAAAAACCCTGATGCAGGGAAAGATTCAAGGCAGGAGGAAAAGGGGATGACAGAAGATGAGATGGTTGGATGGCATCACCAACTCTATGGACATGAGTTTGAATAGGCTCCAGGAGTTGGTGATGGATGGGGAAGCCTGGCATGCTAGTCCATGCGGTCACAGAGTCAGACACAACTGAGCGACTGAACTGAACTGAGTCGCTAAGTCGTGTGTGACTATTTTTGTGATCCCATGGACTGTGGCCCTCCAGGCTCCTCTGTCCATAGGATTTCCCAGGCAAGAATACTAGGGTGGATTGCCATTTCCTTTTCCAGGGCATCTCCCTGACTGGGATTAAACCCAAGTCTCCTGCATTGGCAGGCAGATTCTTTACCACTGAGTCACCAGGGAAGCCCCACTTTTGTATGAACTATAGGAATTTTTGCATTTTATGACAAAACAAATGAGTTCCATGATATGCGAAGCTATTACTGTTTCAACATTTCAGAATTCCCACTTTAGCCATCTTCCCGTGATAAATATACTAAGAAAGAAAAATGGTTATCTGGGCCTGAGGTTATACTTTGTTGTTTTGTTGTTGTTAAATTTAACTAAACAAATTTCTTGAGATTGCAGTTGCTGTAAGAGGGGTTTGTCTTTGTATGAAAAAGTCTCTTCATTCCTGCCTTCAGTGAAGTTATCAAGTATCTGAGAGTCAACAGTATCCTTGAGGGGCTTCCCTGGTGGCTCAGACAGTAAAGAATCCACCTGCAATGTGGGAGACCTGGGTTCGATCCCTGGGTTGGGAAGATCCCCTGGAGGAGGTGATGGCAACCCACTCCAGTATTCTTGCCTGGAGAATCTTCATGGACAGAGGAGCCTGGCGGGCTACAGTCCATGGGCTCTCAAAGAGTCAGACAGGACTGAGTGACTAGGCACAGCACAGCGCAGTATCCTTGAGCACAGAAAAGACCCTGTGCTTGGTGAAGACATTCTAGTTGCAGAGTCCAAGAGAAGTCTGATCCACAAACTGGATGCCAGGTGCCAGATGATGAAGTCAAATCTGACAGATTCCAAAGGAGACGTGGAGAAAGTAAATTAGTAAACCACCCTCTCTGCAGCTCCTCATAATCAAAGAAAATGGTCAGAATCCCCTTTTACCATCTCAAAGATGACTGTCTGTAGCACAACAAAGAAAGCATGCTTGCATGAAAAATATTACTCTGAAAGGTTTTCTGTAACATTGGCTAAGAATACTTCAACTCAAATAGCTACCAATATAAAGGGAGTCTTTAGCTGTAAAATCTTTGTTAGCTAATTTTTATCATGTGCCTCATTTTAAATTTCATGTTCTTGCTAGAAAGAGCAAATCTCCTTCTTAGTTCACTTTACTGAACTGTGCACCAAAGAAGTGGGACAAATACAGCTTTTTCCTAAGTCTCCTACAATTTTCTTCTGAATTTTCTTTAACATAACACAAATTACATTGTTAACATCAAATGTCTAATTTAGCTATTTTGTAACATATGACTGAAACAAAACGGAGCTATATCAAAACACACCTGCGCGCGTGCGCGCACACACACACACACAATATGGCAAAGTAACTTCACTGGTCATGCCTGATCCCTTTCCCTGAAATTTGTAATTTATGCAGGTATTTTCCATAAAGGACAGTCTACTGAGTCCAAGAATTGTAATTATTAACACTTTTATCTTCAAAGTGCTAGTTCAAGGCACAGGAAGATCCCCTGGAGGGGAACATGGCAACCCACTCCAGTATTCTTGCCTGGGAAATCCCATGGACAGAGGAGCCTTGCAGGCTACAGTCCATAGGGTCACAAAGAGTGGGACACGACTGAGCAACTGAGTGACTTCACTTTCACTTCTTCCAAGAATAGAGGTGACCATAGACATCTGCAAAGAATATGGGCCAGGAAATCTCAGCAGGGCCTGGAGGCCAGAGTCTACTCCGTGTCCCACTGTTTCTGGACAGTCCAGCAAACACTGATTTACCAAACGTTTGCTTTTCTATCTCCATGTGAACTGCCTTCCTCTCAAGTTCCAAAGCACTGCCCTCAGCAACCTTTTTTTTGTCTTTAGCTGAAGATGGGATTTCAGGTGAGGATTTCGACCAGTTTGGTGAATCACTCAATTCTCCTGGGTCTCTGCCATGTATACATGTTATCAAACTTTTGTGTGATTTTCTTCTGTTAATCTGTTTCGTGTCAATTTAATTCTTAGGCCAGCCAGAAGAAACTAAAAGGGTAAAGGAAAATTCCTTCCTCCTCAAAAGTACTGTCAAGAAACAGTGGCTTGTATATTAATTAAAACGTCCAGAAGAAGGAAAGGCAGACACAATTAAATGCTGCTGGCTCTTGAAATGGGATTAGAAATGAGAGTGGGCGGTAGACTTGTCTTTTCATTTTAAATCTTTTTATACTACTCAGATCATTTTAACCATGTGTATCTACTTGGATAAATATTAACTTGTATAAACATGTAAGCACAAATAGACAATAAAACCCCAGGAGATTTATTTGTAAAAATTAAAAGACTGGTTCTAAAACTCAAATGTTATACTCTATATATGATTCCATTCATATAGAATTTTATAATAAGCAAAGCTACAGTAACAAAAACCAGATTAGAAACTGCACAGGGCCAGGACTTACCACAAAAGCACCCAAGTAAACTTCCTAGGGTGTTTATGGAATATATATTCCGTATTTTGATTGTGGGATAAAATATTCCATATTTTGATTGTGATAGTGATTGTGATAGTGACTACACAATTGTACACATGTACGCATGCTAAGTCACTTCAGTCATGTCCAACCCTTTGTGACCCTATGGACTCTATGTAGCACTGAGTTCCTCTGTCCATGGGATTCTCAAGGCAAGAATTCTAGTGTGGGCTATCATGCCCTCCTCCAGGGGATCTTTCCAACCCAGGGATTGAACCCGCATCTCTTACATCTCCTGTGTTGGCAGGTGGGTTCTTTACCCCTATTGCCATCTGGGAAGCCCACACAATTGTATACATGGGCCCAAACTCATAGAACTATATACTTAAAATGGATGAAATTTATTGTATGTGTAGTCTCTATATATGTATAGAAAAATGTACTTTTGTTTGAGAAGCTGGGGGAAAATCCACTATAATTCCCTCAGAAGAGTATATTCCGATACTTGACTTCGAATCACAACATTTTTGTGGCACAGCTGATTTTGCTTCAAGCTATTTTTCTTCAAGCTATCACGTGAATGGAATGGAAGCTAAGAGAGGAATGGAATACAAGCTAAGAGAGTGGTTTTTCACAATAGAGACTGTCACAGAGGCAAGGCCACGGTGCCATCTTGTCAAATCTGTGAGATTTATGGATCAGAAAATGAATTTTCTCCAACACCATAAAGGTGAAAGCAGCAAATGAAATTTTATGTAGGCTTTATTTTTGTCGTGCAGTCTGAAAACTATTCTCATAGGATTCATTAGGACTTGACAACAAAGACTCTCAGAAACCTGACAAAGCTGTCAGCTCACATGTCTGTTTCATTTCCTTGGCTCTGCAGTGATTGTTGCCACTTACTTAAGGTCCCTTCACTGCCCAGTGGCCCTTTATTCACTGAACTCTATCACAGACCAGGTCATGGTTTAAGCACTGGAGCTACAGCAGTAAACCAGAGATAAGGTCCCTAGTGGAGACAACACAAAGATAGAATTTCTTTGCTGTTGTTCGTTGGTTAGTCACTAAGTCGTGTCCAATTCTTTGCAACCCCATAGACTGTAGCACTCCAGGCTTCCCTGTCCTTCACCATCTCCCGCAGTTTGCTCAAACTCATGTCCACTGCGTCAGTAATGCCATCCAACCATCTCATCCTATGTCGTCCCTTCTCCTTTTGCCCTCAATCTTTCCCAGCATCAGCGTCTTTTCCAGTGAGTTGGCTTTTCGCATCAGATGACCAAAGTATTGGAGCTTCAGCTTTAGCATCAGTCCTTCCAATGAATATTTAGGGTTAATTTCCTTCAGGATTGACTGGTTTGATCTCCTTGCAATCCCAGGGACTCTTGAGAGTCTTCTCCAACACCACAGTTAAAAAGCAACAATTCTTCAGTGCTCTTCATGGTCTGCCTCTCACATCCATACACGATTACTGGAAAAACCATAGTTTTGTCTATATGCACCTTGGTTGGCAAAGTGATATCTCTACTTTTTAATCTGCTATCTAGGTTTGTCACAGCTTTTCTCCCAAGGGGCAAGTGTCTTTTAATTCCATGGCTGCAGTCACTGTCTGCAGTGATTTTGGAGTCCAAGAAAAGAAAATGTGCTACATTCAATATGCCAGCAAATTTGGAAAGCTCAGCCGTGGCCACAGGACCGGTAAAGGTCAACTTTCTTTACTATGAGGAAAATCAAAAGCATTTGTTTAGGAACATGAAGTTAGGAAAAGTGCTGCATCTCTTCAATTTGCTCCTTTCCAGCTCCACTCTTCCTCATCTTGCTCTATGCCCCTAGAGGCTGAGGTGTATAGAAATCCTCTGGCTTTTGACTGGGTTTGGCCCATGGCAGCCACCATCCAGGGATAGAAGGGAAATAGACTCAAGCTGAGGTACCCATCCCTCCAGCTCACCTCTCAACCATGACTGGTTGTAGTTTTTGTTAAGTAGTTCCTGAAAGCTAATCTCTCCAATATCTTTAACCAGGTTCTCCGCTCATGTCTTCAGGTAGTGCCAAGGACTCCCTGCTCCAGCTACCCCTGGGTGACGTCCTCTGGCCTGCTGGTAAATGGTCTCTTTATTGACAGCCCCTCAATTACCCAGTTTGAGAATATCAGCTCTTACTTGCCAAGACCTTGGCTAATACAGAAGACTCTGGAGACAAGAGGAACCTTGGGGATACATTTTTAAACCCTCTCACTATGCAAATTAGGAAACTGAGGGATCAGTAGCAGCCACTGGATTTAATTCATTTTGTACAGACTTTCCCTGAAATTAAAGTTGATGACTTTCTGCTAGAGAAAGCTTTAGTCCCAAATTTTCTTCCCTTTTTAAGCAATTCAACTTAATATTTTCCAAAATATAGCTTGGTTGAGCAAAATAACACTCATGGCAGACTGCATAATGGATATGGGTCCATCCATTCTCCAGAAATGATGATTTATCCCTGGAGGCAGTCAGAGAGCTGAACACTTATTGGGACCTTGTAAAAAGGTCTTCACTAAATTATGCATACATATGCCATCAGTCTATATGAAAAGACCTTTTGAAAAACAGTCCCACAAACCATTCTACATTTGAGAAATGCTGCTGAAAGCATAGTTCACAACACATACAGTGTTCCCTTTATGAGGTGTTTCTCTCCAATATAAACACAGGGAACGCTGTTTTGCCTTAATCTTAGGGCCATGATGCATTGTATCACTGACTCAGGGAGCCTGGACGCTCTCAGCCAAACCCGTAGCTCACTTCTAATTAGTGAATGGCATCTTCTAGAAAATGTTTTGGGTGCTGACCCTACTCCTAGCTTCTTTTCTTTCCATATCCTTACATATTTTATTTTTAATCTTTGTGGGTGCACCTTTGTGGGCTATGCAACAAACTGAATGCTGTAGTTCAGTTCAGTTCAGTCATTCAGTCATGTCCGACTCTTTGCCACCCCGTGAATTGCAGCACACCAGGCCTCCCTGTCCATCACCAACTCCCAGAGTTCACTCAGACTCACATCCATCAAGTCGGTGATGCTATCCAGCCATCTCATCCTCTGTTGTCCCCTTTTCCTCCTGCCCCCAATCCCTTCCAGCATCAGAGTCTTTTCCAATGAGTCAACTCTTCCCATGAGGTGGCCAAAGTACTGGAGTTTCAGCTTTAGCATCATTCCTTCCAAAGAACACCCAGGCTGATCTCCTTTAGAATAGACTGGTTGGATCTCCTCGCTTACATCCCCCCAAAATCCATGTCAAAACCTAATCCTCAATGTCACAGTACTGAGAGATGGGGTCTTTGGGAAGTGATTAGGTCATGAAGGTAAAGCCTCATGAATGGCATGGGTGTCTTATAAAAGACACCCCCAAATCACTCCCTCACCCCTTTTACTGCATGAGGACACAGCAAGTGAGAAGATGACCATCTATGAAGCAGGAAGTGGATCTCACTGGACACCGAATTTGCTTGTCTGTTGATCTTGGACTTTTTAGCCTCTGGCACCGTGAGAAGTAAATTTCTGTTGTCCATAAACTGCCCAGTGGTAATTTTGATACAGAAATTCAAACAGACTAAGACAGGCTTATCAAATTCTTTTTGAAATGAGACAGAGATGAAAGATAATTTAGAACAAACTTTCAAAAAAGGCTGAAAATAGTGACATGTATCTTTCCCCATAAAGCTTAAGCTATATTTTAAAATGCCCCTAAAACTGTCAAGAAGCCTGAAATGTGATGATAATCTTTATAACTTATCCTGACGCTTATCCTGGAACCCATTCCTTTCCATTTTGTTGAAGTTTCTTCTCCCTTTCAAAGGAAGCCTCTGGGCTGTATCTCCCTCTTATTCTTTTCTGCAAATGACACCACTAATCTCAGTTTTATTAGCCAGAAAAAAAGTGGAACAGATACTAGACTACACTGGACAAACCTGCAGAAGCCCCGTGACATATCTCCCACAGGCATGGAGGTCACTGGTGCTCCCGGGCGGGGCCCAGGAGACACCCCTCCTACAGCCTCAACACCAAAGGGAACGTTCAGACCTAAAAAGCAGGTCCTCCCATGAACAGTACTGGCTTCCCTGAGGGTCTTGGTCCTTCAATATGTCTCTCTCAGTTTCTGTTTCTATGTGTGTGTGTACGTGTCTGTGTGTGTGAATGAGAGTGTGAGTGTGTGTGTGTGTACAGCACATGTATGCATGCAAAGAGTTCTTTTCTCTCTGTTAAAGAGAATGGGTCTTCTCTGGTCCAGGATGGGGCTTAGGGGAGGAGCGTGTGATGGAGGTTAGGATATGGCAGGTACTCATATGGAGGACTGTCTGCATTATGAACATCCTCGTGGGAATTTTCTCCTTGGACATCCCATCCTTGTCTATAAGGTCCATGAAACCAAATTTACCCAAGGCAGCACTTACTTATCTAAAGACCTTCTGCTTCCAGAATTCACAATGAAGTTGTTAGATGGGTTAAAAGACACCTTCCCTGGTAAAGCTGATATATAAACTGCTGGTGCTCAAAATATCTCTGTAAAATTTAAATATGCTTACAGAATTTAAAAATGAAAATATTTAGAAACTGATGCAACTCAGACTTCCTCGGTGGTGTAGTGGATAAGAATCCACCTGCTGATGAATCCGCCTGCAATGCAGGAGACCCAAGAAACATGGGTTCAATCCCTGGGTTGGGAAGCTTCCCTGGAGTAATGAGTAGGTCTTAGTCTTTTAGCGCTTCCCAGGTGGTGCTAGTGGTAAAGAGCATGCCTGCCAAAGCAGGAGACTCAGGTTTGAGCCCTGGGTGGGGAAGATCTGCTGGAGGAAGATATGGCAACCCACTCCAGTATTCTTGCCTGGGAAATCCCGTGGACAAAGGAGCCGGGTGGTCTAGAGTCCATAGGGTCGCAAAAAGTCAAACATGACTGAAGCAACGTAGCAGGCTAATGCAGAGGACACAGGTTTGATCTCTGGTCTGAGAAGGTCCCACATGCCATGGAGCAACTAAGCCCATGCACCCCAACCACTGAGCCCGTGCTCTAGAGCCAGGGAGCTGCAATCACTAAGCCCACACGCTTTAGAGCCCATTCTCCACACAAGAAAGGACACCGCTCTCCGCAACTAGAGAAAGCCTGCGTGCAGCAACAAAGACCCAGTGCTGTCAAAAATAAATAAATGTAGTAGCATATACGTGTCAAAAATTTTTTTAATTAAAAAAATGTAAAAGTAGAAAAAATGCAACTATTTGTTTTCATAGATAATATCTTAGGAACACGTTTGACAGTTGAAAAGTCACTTCAAATGTGTATCAATACACATCTCAGTGATAGCAAAGCAAACAGACACACAAGAAATAGCTCTATTAATAAAATAAAATGGTGTGTAAGGTGGGATTTTGAGGGAAAACTGGAAAAAGGTGGAAAAGATCCTATTGAGTGTGAGAACTACGATGAGGTCTTCCCAAGCTTGTTAAAAATGCAGTCTAGGCCCCAACATGCTGGATCACAGTCTGCATTTTTAAAAGCCCTCAGGTGATGTGGAGACCTCTGTAAGGCTCCAGAAGCCTTGCTCTAAGGTCCCAGGAGTTCATATACTCTATCAGTGAATATATAAAATTAGGAGGTACTGACAGATGGCACCCCACTCCAGTACTTTTGCCTGGCAAATCCCATGGACGGAGGACCCTGGTAGGCTGTAGTCCATGGGGTCAAGAAGAGTCAGACACGACTGAGCGACTTCCCTTTCACTTTTCACTTTCATGCATTGGAGAAGGAAATGGCAACCCACTCCAGTGTTCTTGCCTGGAGAATCCCAGGGACGGGGGAGCCTGGTGGGCTGCTGTCTATGGGGTCACACAGAGGCGGACACAACTGAAGTGACTTAGCAGCAGCAGACAGAAACAAGGGATGGTAGAAATCTATAGTAAAACTAAATGAAAATGAGGTTTTGACATTCCTGGAGGTACCTCTCCTGCTCTAGTCTGATTCACAAACTCCTCCACTACAATAGCGCCATCACCTACCTGAGCTTATATAGCTCAACCGTGTGAACCTTTGTATAGTAAGAAATCAGCACTTACAATGTAGGAAGACAATTTGAACTCCACTCTTTCCCAGAGTCATACCAAGGGATGTCCACAGAATAGAGGTTAGAAGCCATCAGGATAAGGGGCATGCCAGCCAACCAGCCAGTGAGCCACCCCATGGGATGGGAAAACCTAGCTGGGAAGTAGGAAGAGCCAACAAAAAGGAGCCCAGAGTGCTGGGAGCTCGGAGCTCAGGCTGGTGCAAGCCCTGGGACTGGCTACACGACCTGCAACAGGGCTGGCCTGGGCAACAGAGCAGCACCCTGACAAGCCCCGACCCCAGCCCGCAACAGGCTTTCACCTGGACCGACAGCCCTGCTCATTCCAACAGGGCCACTGCCATCGAGAGCAAGCCTCCCAGGGAAGGCAAGTGCCCCAGCAGACCTGAGCCCCAGCCTCAGAACTCTTTGGCCTGGCAACAGGGGTCTGAACTGCTTGTGGCTACAGTTCCCACTCCACTCCTTCCAGAGGCAATGAGACTACAGGAGTGGTCAGGAGGATCCTCAGGACTCCAAAAGCAGGCTTTGAGTTGGCCATGAAATTGCAGGTGTGAAGGAGCTCACCTCCTTCCTACGGACCCTGGAAATCAAGCTACTATTGGACCATACAGTGAGCCTTTGTGCGATTTAGAAAATGGGGCTCCAGCTAGACAGAAAAAGAAGAAGGAAAAAACTCAGTAAGGAACGTTCCTTTGGGTGTTGGGAACACAGGGCTTAGCAGACAGAAGGCACCTGTGTGCTAAGAAAATGGCCCTCCTTTCCCCAGGTAATGCAGCTCCCGCTCAGTTCCTAGCACAAACATGTATGCAATGTTTACAGACAAAGCCATCTGCCCTCCCCACCCTGGCAGCCTCTAAAGTTAGGCTGGAAGAGAAAGGAAAATAGACTACATAAGCACAGGCACCCCAGAATCCAATAAATAATCCAGACAAAGAACAGTACTTTAGAAGTAGGAATAGTTCCCAGAGGACTCATCCGTCCTCACATCTCATTATGACTCGTGTTGTAATTGCATTTTACACAATACGATTATATTGAATTTTATAAATTGACTGATGGCATGATTAACTACAGCATAACTACACTGTATCATGTCGGGAGTAATGGAATACATTTCGGAATGCAGGAATATAATAAAGCCCAGGCTGCCAAAGTGGAGCTGTTGATTTCAGCAAGCACAGGGAGTGGGGTAACTGCTCCGCTCATGGGCCACCGCCGTCCTCCAGTTCTCATTTGCTAACACGATGGGGCATTTTATGAAAACATTTTCCCACCATTCTCACAGTAATAGCTCCAAACTGCAACAACATTATTGGTTGTTCCAATGATAAAGTTTGCTCCAACACAAAATTTCACACCGAGGAATCTTTAAAGGAGCCCCCACTACAGTGGAATGCCTAAACTAAAAATGGCTGCCCAGAAGTGAACTCATGAAAAACATTTCCATAAGTATGTTTTTACTCAATTCTTTTAACATCTGGTGTATCTTCAGGCCAGACTTTCTACAATTGACTTAATTTGATTTTAGGTATCAACGCACAAGTAAAGGAGTTCTTTCTTCTACAAAATAATAGTAACAGTGTTCAACTTTCTGAGTCACAATGTCACATTAATTTTTTTCATGCCTGCAACAAGTCAATTTTATAATCACTGGAATAAATCATTTACATATGCAAACTACGTTTATTGTGTTAGAATTCATTTTTCTGTGCTTGTATGTACAAACCATAGATAGCAGTTAGTATGTATCATGCACTTATTATATATCATACATTGTTAAGGATTTTGCACATGTCTCAACACCATTATCTTTGCATCAACCCTATGGATGTACAATAGATATGACTTTTAGCCTCATTAAGAAATGAAAAAGTGAAGCACAGAAAGGTTAGACTGCTAATACACAGAAAAGTCAGTATCTGAAGCCAGGAAATGTGTTTCTCTCTCAATTACTATCAAATAAATGCAAACAGTATCCATCAAGGCCTGAACCAAGATTTTAAACACTCAACAATGATTTAATTCAGAAAGACTTCAACATTTAATACTTCAACATTTAAACCTTCAGAGAATGGTACTAAGATATCCACAAAATTAAAAAGAAAAAAGATATTGTCCATGGCTACAAGTACTTTGCAGGCTAATAAAAAATAAAAACATACACATGAGGTACATTTATTTCAAAGCTATATATCTAAGTGGAAATGATAATGATTTAAATGAAATAAAGAGAAAGATGACAGATAGAGCAGGAAGTGTTGCCAAGGTGATCCCTAATGTAGCTTTCTAAGGAACCAGTGCCTGGATTGACAGTGATGGGAGAAGGGAACTTCACACCTTGATCAAATACAGAGGCAAAAAGTAAAAGGAGAGATGGAGGTGGCAGCTGGAGAACAGAATGTATGTCACAAAGTATTAATATTTCAAGCCATATGAAACTATGCTGAGCTACTTCACAGTGGTTTTCCTTTACCCAAGAATCTACATTTTACACAAATCACCACCACTAATCTGGCTTTATTCTCCTTTCCTCTCAGTGTTCCAGGGCAACACTCTGGACTGTTAAGTGGAAACCGTATTTCCTGTGTTCCCTTCCTGGTCTGCTTCCCACCAGTGTACAATGATTCGCTCAGAAACAAACTAGCCGGCTAAATGAGTGATGTCACCAAGCAATCACCCACCACTGACATATTTGCAAAAACTGTCTCTTCCTGAAGCCAAAATAAAATGAGGGTTGAATTTACATGACTCAGGTTACTTGTCTGCTTCTTTTAAAAGATGATGGAAAGGTTTTCAGTCAACCATTATGTTTTATTTAGAGAGCTCCTGCCCAACTAGGTGTTCAGCCCAGAGTAAGTGGTTAGCCCCCAAAGGTTCTAGCCCCCAAGGACTTGGTGATCCACTGGGAACCAAGTCAACACAGTGCCTGGCATACACTGGCATTCAGTAAACGGGAGCGCCTGTTTCTTGACCACTGCAGCTGAGCCAAGGGAACTGACGTAGAAGTCAAGAAGCAAAAGACAAATACAGAAGGTAAATCAGAGAGCTGAGAAGCACTGGACAGGGACCACCAGAACGGTGTGGCAAACTCCCCAAAGGGGTCAGAGAGCTGCTCTTTCACGGAAGAGGAGAGCACCTGGCAGAAATAGGAAGCTGGAGAGCATTTTGAGCAGTAACACAGCAAAGAATCCGACCTGTTAAAGAATGATAGCCACCTCTGTGTGGTATGACTGGGGCCCAGACATGGGGAGAGTGGGAGAAACTAGGTCAACCCACTGAGGGCTGCAGTGCCCTGCAAAGAAGGCAGGATTATCGAGCAGTTACAAGGAGCCAGGAACAGATATTAAGCAGGAAATTAATCTGATCATACTAATTTAAAGAGAGAGGTGTGATGGCAATGTGGAGGATAGACTGGAAAGGAGGCCTGGAGGTGATCATCAGGTAGTGCCACTGAGGGAAGAGGAGGGTCTGAACTCAAGTGGTGATGAACGAGATAAAAGGAAGAATTTTAACAAATATCAGTACTAAGAGATTTCTATCTGCAAAATATGTAGCTTAAGCTCTCAAGTTAGAGACTGCTGGATTTTCTCATGTCTGCAAAGCATCAGGCAGGAGGCCATTCAGATTAATGCCTTTTGAAAGAGGGATTAATTAATAATTCTACATCCCAGAACATTCCTCTCCTGCTTTCCTTCTTTCAATAAACATCAGCAAGACACTAACTATATACCCTATACTGGTAGCTAGGGATACAAAAGTAAGACACAGATGTGGTGGTCGAGGAGCTCTGAGTTTAGTAGAAGACAAATGGATGCAGAGATAACAAGCACAATAATCCCAATGCTGTATGAAGCGTATGAGAGCTGGCAAGTGCACAGAGACTCACAAGCTATCTGCGCAGAGCAGGTAACTTTTTTGTGTGTGTCTTTTAAAAAGGTTTTTATTGGAGTATAGTTGATTTACAAAGTTGTGTTAATTTCAGGTGTACAGCAAAATGAATCAGTTATACATATACATATATCCACTCATATTTCTATTATTTTCCCATATAGGCCATTACAGGTATTGAGTAGAGTTACCTATGCTATGAAGTAGGTCCTTATTAGGTATCTATTATATATATAGTAGTGTGTATGTGCCAATTGAAATGCTTCGTCAGTTTACTTTTAATTACAGAGATAATTGGGTATGACTGCAGCCATGAAATTAAAAGACACTCCTTGGAAGGAAAGTTATGACCAACCTAGATAGCATATTCAAAAGCAGAGACATTACTTTGCCAACAAAGGTCCATCTAGTCAAGGCTATGGTTTTTCCAGTAGTCATGTATGGATGTGAGAATTGGACTGTAAAGAAGGCTGAGCGCTGAAGAATTGATGCTTTTAAACTGTGGTGTTGGAGAAGACTCTTGAGAGTCCCTTGGCTTTTAAACTGTGGTGTTGGAGAAGACTCTTGAGAGTCCCTTGGACTGCAAGGAGATCCAACCAGTCCATTCTGAAGGAGATCAGCCCTGGGTGTTCTTTGGAAGGAATGATGCTGAAGCTGAAACTCCAGTACTTTGGCTACCTCATGCGAAGAGGTGACTCACTGGAAAAGACTCTGATGCTGGGAGGGATTGGGGGCAGGAGGAGAAGGGGACGACAGAGGATGAGATGGCTGGATGGCATCACTGACTCGATGGACATGAGTTTGAGTGAACTCCGGGAGTTGGTGATGGACAGGGAGGCCTGGCGTGCTGCAGTTCATGGGGTCGCAAGGATTTGGACACGACTGAGCGACTGAACTGAACTGAACTGAATTGAACTGATATGATCTTGCAGGTAACACCTGACTCCATTAATGTCTTAATAATTTAAAGAATCTATCACCAAGTTTTTAATGATAAACACATTGCCAGTGATTCACTCCCCCTTAACTTAGCCGAAGCAATAGATGAATTATTTAAAATACATCAGAACATAGATTCTATGAAACTTTAACCTTGTGAATGTTAAAGGCAAATCCCATTTGCAGAGCTCTGCTTGCTAGCTGGGGCTCACCCATTAACTACTATGATGAGAGTCATTTTCTTACATTTTCAACTAATTCTCAGCATTGAATTTCATCACAGAAATAAACAAAATGGTAAAAACCTATTCAGACCTGTTGGGGTCAAGCACACACTCTCTGAAAAGAAAAAAACCTTTGCTTTGTAACAGCAATCTCTTCAGACTACTTTTGGTGGCCCTAGTCCACTTTCAGACAATTTTTCCAGTAACTGGCAGGAGTTCCCATGGTACTCCACCCCCTCCACATCCTTCCTGTGCTAGGTCACTTAAAAATAACTAGCCATGAAACATTTTAAAATTTCAGGAAATTATTTTAGAGGAAAAATCACTGGCTATCACAATTGTAGTGAAGTGAAGACTCCAGGTAGATCTTGGAAGGATTTCAAATAAGAACTTTACTTTTTAGGTAGTACAAATTTCTTTACTCCCTACCAATGACTACTTACCTTAATATCAAGACAATTTGTTTGCAATATGTGAGGAATCTGGAGGAAAAAGCTTTTTATTTAATATCCTTCATTATGTGACAACAAAATCTATTTTAATGAATTCCTATGCCTCATAAATATGTTCACTTTGAATTCTGAACTTTTTCCAAGGAGCTGTTTCATATATTAGTTACAAAGTTATCAAGTAGTTAATTAATTACATAAGATTACAGATTATAGAAAATTAGACCATATACGTAGGCATGAGGAAAATTAAAATAACCCAAAGAGAATTAGTATAAACAGTTAGAACCTATTTTCTTCCATTCAGAATTTTTAAAGTACAATTTCTCTTTAAAATACTGCTTGTCTATAAATACTTTTTAATAATTTATTGCCATAACTTATATTGGCAATATAATTATGTACATATTTCATAATTTAGCTAATCAATCTTCAGGGTGGGGCGTCAAAAATTGTTTCCAATTTTTCTTCATTAAAGGCAATAATGAGCATAGTACTTAAATACTCATCCAATGGTTTCCTTAGGACAGAAGGCTAGAAGTGGAGTTGCTGAATCAGAGTAGACATGATACAGTCATGATTTTTATAGCATAGGAAATATATAGCTCATAGGTTGTTTAAAACATGCAAACAAAAATAAACTATAAAATAATGTAAATATAGCTGTATTTGAAAAACATAAAGGAAAGTATATATTTTTAAGAGTAAGAGTTTACATCTATTAAATTATAGCTTGCTGCTGCTGCTGCTAAGTCACTTCAATCATGGCTGACTCTGTGCGACCCCATAGACGGCAACCCACCAGGCTCCCCCGTCCCCCGTCCCTGGGATTCTCCAGGCAAGAACACTGGAGTGGGTTGCCATTTCCTTCTCCAGTGCATAAAAGTGAAAAATGAAAATGAATTCGCTCAGTCATGTCCAACTCTTAGCGACCCCATGGACTGCGGCCCAACAGGGTCCTCCATCCATGGGATTTTCCAGGCAAGAGTACTGGAGTGGGGTGCCACTAGCTGTCAACAAAGCACAAATTCTCAAACTAGAATAGGCTGCCAGCTCCTCTGTCCAAAGAATTCTCCAGGTAAGAATACTAGAAGATTCCCTTCTCCAGGGGATCTTCCCCATCCAGGGATCAAACCTGGGTCTCCTGCATCGCAGGCAGATTCTTTACCATCTGAGCCCCCAGGGAAGCGAGAGTATAGGGCAATAAACTTGGGTGCTACGCTATAGTAAGTACTATACTATAGAAATATAATGTGCTCTCAAATGTAAGCCACACATGTAATTTTAAATTTGCTAGGGGCTGCAGGGGAAAAAGGACAGAAAAACTGGTGATATTAATTTTAATAATACATTTAATTTGACCCAATGTATTTAAAATATTCTTTCACCATCTTATCAAGTTTAAAAAAAGAATTATTGAGATATTCTATGCTCTTTTTTTTTTTTTGGTACCAAGTCTTCAAATTTGAGCATGTGTAAGTGTAAATATTTATAACACATCTCAATTCTGTCTAGCTACATTCTAGGTTTCAAAAGCCACATAGGCCTGGTGGCTACTATATGGATAGGCAAGCTTTCTTCTGTAAAGGATCAGATAATAAATATTTATGGCTTTGCAGGCCAACAGGCAAAACTGAGGATATCGCGTAGGTACTTAAACAGCACCTTTTGCCTGAGTGGCCCATCCAAGGTGGCAAGCAGCTTTGCACCCAAGTGCCCTCAACGGGAGATACTTTTGAGATGAAGACAGTGGCTTAAAGGTGGACAGGGACACTGCTGACACTTAACCTGGATTTCAGTGAGATCCTGCCTCCTCCTGAGAACCCAGGTCACACTGCCACTGGGACAGGTGGCCATGACAGAGCAGACTGAGCAGTCGAGATTCCCAGACAGGGACAACTCCATCCAGTGCCCTGCATCTGCCAGAGCGAAGACCCCAATGTGTGGGCAATTGAAGTGGGCCAGAGGGAGAGCAGAGGCCCACAGGCATGCCACAGCTTGGTCCCTGCAGCTCTCTGTGCCAGCCCACCCTGGTTCTGGAATAGGCTATCAAGTAAGGGAGATTTAACAAAGCCCCTTGCACAGTGAAGATTCTGAGAAATCCTGTCATGAAGAAACCTGCTTCACTCTGGATAACTCTGCTTTTTCTGCTTTCTTAACTTTTTTGGTGTGAACCCATTTTAACAATTAATAAACACCAAGGCACACAAGTTGATATTTCTCATAACACAGGGCTCTCTTCGAGAGATACTGTTCTGATCTAATTTTGTAAAGCCCTGTTTGACATCAGGAAAAATGCCTCACAGTGAACCTTACTAATAATAGAACCAAATTCCCAGGTTCCTTCTCAGGCTCCCGTATTTCCTTGTTCCATTGTCCCAGAACACGGTGCTAGATTAGCTCTTCAACTCTCCCGTGTCCACACTAGTTCCCTCCAAGCTCTTCATGATGCACAAGCCAGTGATTGTGGTCTGCTCCAAGTGCCTTTCCGATTTTTCCCAAACGTTACTCCCAACTTGAACCTAAATGTCCCAGCTGAAGTCAAAATGAACCTAGCTCTTCCTTTTTCCTACGAGTTAAACTTGGTTCCTCTGTCAAGGACTGAAGACCACAGATGTGCCTGCAATCCTCTCTGACCACAAAGCCAGAAAGGTCCTCCTCATCCCCCAAACGTGTACGGCCTTTACAAAGCCTCACATATCCTCAGAGAACTCCTTAAATATACCACCTTACCTCCCCTCTAGACAGGCACTTTCAGGATCAGGGGCTAGACCTGAAACTTTGTTCAGAGGCCTTGGTATAATGCTCTGCAGCAAATGCTCAAAGTCTGCTTAGTGAATAAAGGAAGGAATGAAGTGCCTGGGTTCTGATGCAGAGGGATCTGGTTTGTGAGCACATTCAGGTTTCCTAAAAGACACATGAGGTGAGGATATACCTGCTAGCCTTCACAGCAGAAAAGCCAATAATCTAACCCTTGTCCTGATTTATCGTTTTAAGGCATGAGCCACATACTGCTAGTGAATTAATTCAAGGTCAAACTTCTTTTTCCCTTTATGACACACTTTATATCCTTTATATTATTATTCTTCAAAGACAAATTTAATATATTGCAATTTTCCCATGAAACTAGAAGCTTTGCTTCTGAAAAGCACTTTTTAAGCATGAGAAAGGAACTGTCTGGAATACCTCTTAAAGAGGATGTTAGTTACTAAAGCATCACAACATACACACACGTGTGCACTTACAAACTCCAATAACAAAAACACAACCCTTGTAAGAAAGTCTCTTTCATCCCAGTTGTACCACATGGACTGCTGAGAATGCCATTTAAGAGTCTAACCAGAATTTCACAAATTTTTTCAAAGCTACCAGGAAGTACAGGTACCATAATTTTCAAAGCAAATCATGACCTCATGACCTGAAAGCCAAATGCTGTTATGGGACTGTAGAGATAGAATATTTTAAATCAAGATTGTCCTGGAAAACCTGGAACCCTGCTGTGATATCAATTAAGCCAAATAGTATGAACAAAAACAAGTCTTAATAAAACCTAACGTGGAAGGTTTTCACTTCATAACAGCGATTAGGTAAATAACTACTGTTGGTGTATTGAGACTACAGTAACATGTCACACATAAAAACTCAGCTCCAAAACTTCTAGTAACTTTTATACAAATGTGCAAAAGAGATTAGAAGTATCTGGAAAACACTTGAGTGGGTTTTACTGTGATGTCATGAGCAGCAATCCTGAGAAATCTGGGAAGTGGGTACGCAGGAGATGTGGTCTGTGAGAGCTCTCGCCAACAAGGCTGCCCACCTCACTAGCCAACAAGACTGCCAGGAGAAAAGGCATAGGGCTTTCCTCCTTTATGGAAGGTGACCGAGTCTCCAAACAAACCTGCCTTCCAGGATGCTAAAATAATCTTCAAATAAAATGTTTTGTCAAGCAATCTAAATTTCCATTGACAGATGAATGAATAAAGAAGATGTGATACATATATACTATGGAATATTACTCAGCCATAACAAAGACTGAAATAATGCCATCTGCAGCACCATGGATGGACCTAGAGATTATTGTATTAAGTGAGGTAAGTCAGAGAGAGAAAGATATATATCAAGTGATATCACTTATTTGTATAATATAAAAAAAGATAGCAATGAACTTATTTACAAAACAGAAATAGACTCACAGACATAGAAAACACATATATATACGTATATATGAATCACTTTGCTGTACACTAGAAACAAGCACAACATTGTAAATTAACTATACATCAATAACAATACATAAATCTTTTGTCTAAACAACAAAACTAGAAAGCCCATTTATTTAAATTCACAGCAACATATAAGTTTTAAAATAAGAGGACAGAAGAGGTTCAGTGACATTCTTTCAGAAGTTCTGCTTGGGGCCAAAATCATTCTTATTATCAAAAGCCACAGGGAGAGGTGTGATGGGGTAGGGCTGGTGGAACACCAGGAACATGAAAGATGTTCTTAGTGGAAAGGATTAGAAGTTGCAAGAGGCAAGGCAGCCGTTAACAACTTCAAAGGTAAGAAAGAATGATTATCCCAGGAGGATTTAATTGTTTTGCTCTGGTTTCTTTAAATCACAAAATGTTAACACAATTCAATTTAAGGACAGTCTGCTGCTGCTGCTGCTACTAAGTCGCTTCAGTCATGTCCGACTCTGTGCGACCCCACAGACGGCAGCCCATCAGGCTCCCCCGTCTCTGGGATTCTCCAGGAAAGAGTACTGGAGTGGGTTGCCACTGCCTTCGCCGAAGGACAAGCTAGAATCGTCAAATTTGCCATTTTCTAACCCAATGGAAGAATTTGAAAAATAAAGACCCACTGCCAAAAAAGTTGCTAATGTTTTATGGAGAAGCAACATCTTGAATTTTAGTGACCGAAGATCGTGTAATTTAAAGGGGCTGCAGGAAGAGATAACAACCGCGATAAGAGGAGAGTAAACACCTTAAAAACCAAGCATTGAATTTTCTTCTTTCTCACGTGGTCAGGACATTTCCCATCCTTATATTTAATTATTATCAAAAGGTCAAAAGCCCACTGCATATGATACAATATGTGCTGTGCTTAGTTGCTCCGTCATGTCTGACTTTCTGCGACCCCATGACTGTAGCCCACCAGGCACCTTTGTCCATGGGGCATACTAGAGCGGTTAGACAGACTCTCCTCCAGGGAATCTTCCCAAACCAGGGATCGAACCCAGGTCTCCCACATTGCAGGCAGATTCTTTATCATCTGAGCCACCAGGGAAGCCTATGATATAATAGAGATATTTATATACCTCTAGGCTCAAATGACATGCAAATTCGTGAAGTGTTCCATATTTTTTTTTTTTTTTTTTTGGACTTCCCTGGTGGCTCAGATGGTAAAGCGTCTGCCTACAATGCGGGAGACCTGGGTTCGATCCCTGGGTTGGGAAGATCTCCTGGAAAAGGAAATGGCAACCCACTCCAGTACTCTTGCCTGGAAAATTCCATGGACGGAGGAGCCTGGTAGGCTACAGTCCATGGGGTCGCAAAGAGTCGGACACGACTGAGCAACTTCAGGGTCAACGTCAATGTCAGGCTCAAATACACAGAGCAAACAGCACTGCAAACACAACTGTCAAGTATCTTAGTCTGAAAATTCCCAGTCTATGTTTATCATGGTATCATTAAGTGTGTTCATACTGTCATATCCAACTCTTCAGACCCCATGGACTGTAGCCTGCCAGGCTCCTCTGTCCATAGAATTTTTTAGGCAAGAATACTGGAGTGGGTTCCCATTTCCTCCTCCAGGGGATCTTCCTGACCCAGGGATCAAACCTGCATCTCCTGTGTCTCCTGCATTGGCAGGTGGATTCCTTACCACTGAGCTACCTGGGAAGCCCATGGTATCATTAAATGCACCTAAATTAGTAAAGGTGTATAGGAAAAGTATTATCACATCAACCAAATGTGCACATTGACTGAAAACACATTCTAATTTCACAAAATGTAAAACATCACAATCCAAATATGCTTAAAATCGATGGAATGTGGTAGTTTCAGGCATTTCTATTTTATTCATTCAAACAGAGCTCATTTATCATGGTCCTAGGCATTCTAACTAATCCAAACAAACACCTCCTAAGAAGAGTGCTGCTGCTGCTGATGCTAAGTCACTTCAGTCGTGTTCGACTCTGTGCGACCCCATAGACGGCAGCCCACCAGGCTCCCCCATCCCTGGGATTCTCCAGGCAAGAACACTGCAGTGGGTTGCCATTTCCTTCTCCAATGCGTGAAAGTGAAAAGTGAAAGTGAAATCGTTCAGTCATGTCCAACTTTTAGCAACCCCATGGACTGCAGCCTATCAGGCACCTCCGCCCATGGGATTTTCCAGGCAAGAACACTGGAGTGGGTTGCCCATTGCTTTCTCTCCTAAGAAGAGTAAATCCCACCAAAATGCATTTATAGGTCTATAGTTTTATTTCCCCAAATTAGACTACTGTATTGGACCATATTTGTTTCTGTATTTTACTCACAGGTGAGATTGTACCTCCATTCCAGGAATTTATATTTCCTGTTGGGTTTTCAACTAGCTACAATACTACCTTGAAATGAAAGTGGGGCATTTATTAGAGAAAATAGCTTTTATTAAGGTGGAGAAGTTGAGAGAAATACCCTTACGGTCATAGCTAAAAGCTGCCTATCACTTCCTGCTTTTTTGTTTATTAATTTAATTGCATGTGCCTCCACCTGCCCTGACAATTTTTTCACAAATGTCATCCTGATGTTCACTGCAGCATTACTTACTACACCAAAGCACAGCTTTATAACATTAAAGCAATCTAAACATCAGACAGCAGAATGTTTACTGTACATCTGTGTGATAGCAAGAATGTTGTATGGTAATTTAAAATAATGTTTTGAAAGATAGTTACTGACAAACAAAATGCTCACAATACAATGTTCAATTAAAAAATCAAGATCCACAACTCTACATATAAAATATGGTATTGATTATGCTTTACTTTTAAAATGTCTGTTTATTATATTCATACCCATGAAAAAAACTCCTGAACGAAATCCTCTGACAATTTAATATATGTTTTTTTCTGAGGAATGGGATTTCAGGAAATATTAATTTCTTATAGTTCTCTGACTTCAAATTATACACAAAAAAATTATTCCTTTTTGAGAGAATGAATTTTATAATTCATTAATAAGTTTAACCATGTAGCTAAGTGGTTAGAATTACAAAGGAAACACAATATAGAGTTATTAAGAAATCAATGGTTAAAATATGTGAATGTATTTTGAAAGTTAAATAGAATTATATATCATTATTTAATTTTTAAATAATAATAATAGTTTGAATTTCTATTGCAACTGCATAAAAATAGAATAGACACTAGTTTTAGAAAAGGCAGAGGAACCAGAGATCTTGCCAACATCCGCAGGATCATGGAAAAAGCAAGAGAGTTCCAGAAAAACATCTATTTCTGCTTTATTGACTATGCCAAAGCCTTTGACTGTGTGGATCACAATAAACTGTGGAAAATTCTGAAAGAGATGGGAATACCAGACCTGCCTCTTGAGAAATCTGTATGCAGGTCAGGAAGCAACAGTTAGAAATGGACACGGAACAACAGACTGGTTCCAAATAAGAAAAGGAGTACGTCAAGGCTGTATATTGTCACCCTGCTTATTTAACTTCTATGCAGAGTACATCATGAGAAACGCTGGGCTGGAAGAACCACAAGCTGGAATCAAGACTGCCGGGAGAAATATCAATAACCTCAGATATGCAGATGACACCACCCTTACGGCAGAAAGTGAAGAGGAACTCAAAAACCTCTTGATGAAAGTGAAAGTGGAGAGTGAAAAAGTTGGCTTAAAGCTCAACATTCAGAAAACGAAGATCATGGCATCCAGTCCCATCACTTCACGGGAAATAGATGGGGAAACAGTGAAAACAGTGTCAGACTTTATTTTTCTGGGCTCCAAAATCACTGCAGATGGTGACTGCAGCCATGAAATTAAAAGACGCTTACTCCTTGGAAGGAAAGTTATGACCAATCTAGATAGCATATTGAAAAGCAGAGACATTACTTTGCCAACAAAGGTCCGTCTAGTCAAGGCTATGGTTTTTCCAGTAGTCATGTATGGATGTGAAAGTTGGACTGTGAAGAAAGCTGAGCGCCGAAGAATTGATGCTTTGGAACTGTGGTGTTGGAGAAGACTCTTGAGAGTCCCTTGGACTGCAAGGAGATCCAACCAGTCCATTCTAAAGGAGATCAGCCCTGGGTGTTCTTTGGAAGGAATGATGCTAAAGCTGAAACTCCAGTACTTTGGCCACCTCAGGCGAAGAGTTGACTCATTGGAAAAGACTCTGATGCTGGGAGAGATTGGGGGCAGGTGGAGAAGGGGATGACAGAGGATGAGATGGCTGGATGGCATCACGGACTCAATGGACGTGAGTTTGAGTAAACTCTGGGAGTTGGTGATGGACAGGGAGGCCTGGTGTTCTGCAATTCACGGGGTCGCAAAGAGTCGGACACGACTGAGCGACTGAACTGAACTGAACTGAAGTAGTATAGAGCCAAGAGGCTAAGAGGCCAGGCAGAAGCAGCAGCTAAGCTGCTGGAAATCAGCACTGAGTTTTTGGCAGTCCCATGGGGCTGTGAAGAGACCAAGGAGGAGGGGGTTATGTAAACACTCAGAATTCCTGATAAGATCTTGGAAAGGCTATACTTTAGAAATCAGGACAAAGTGGAAACTCTGCTCTCACAACCTGAAACCTAACTTTCACCAGCTCATCCTCAGAATGGATTAGTATAAACTACCCCACATTAATGCCAGCAAGAAACCAAAAGTAAATCCTCTCTGAAGGAAAATAATGTCATGCAGAAACTGAAATTACCTCTTTTGGTTTTTCATAAACCATGTCCAACATCCAAAGAAAATCACAAGGCAGGCAAGTGACCATTAGTTTACAGCTGAGTCCTTGTTGAAACTGACCCATAGAGGACTTATAACTTTCCGATCTGAAATTCCAATTTTTGGATGAATTAACTCAGACTCAAGAACTGACAAGGTACGCAGGGCTCAGACCTTGTTTGTTCAATGGAAAAGGTATGTTTATGAATGTAGTTGGTGTGGCCCCAGAAGCATCTCAGTTTTACATTTTAAAGAGCAGCATCTCTCTCTCTCTCTGGAGGAAACTTTATCTGCTCAGCTACCTGAGGCAAAGCCACTGACTCAATAGGATCCTTGATTCACAGAAATTCCCTAAATATCTGGGCCTGATTCACTGATGTTTTGGCTAACCTGAAACCCAATGATATCCAGCGGCACGCTGTGGCTGGTCAGTCTCAGTGTCAGCAATGCAGAAGAAAGAGCAGATGGAGTTGCTCCAGTCAGAGGGCAGGGCTCAGACTTCATGGCTGTTGGCAATGGCACAGCCATCTGGTCTATCACTTGGAAAACTACAGACTGCAAGATTCAAAGATCCTTCTTTGGAAACATGAATGGGGGGCACTGACTGAACTGTCTGCTGACTGAACTCTTTGGATCAGGTATGCAGGTGCCCACAGGAAGGGCTGTGGGCCAGCTGGAATCAAGCCACTGATAGAGGCTGACTCTTTCTAATGCACAGGACTACCGCTGCAGGGCATGCTTGTGACTCCTGTCCAAAGTTGGCCCATTTGTCTCACAATGGGAGAGGCCACACCATGAGGGGCAGTACCCCTCCCACTCTTGGCAGCTTGCCTGCACCAGACACCTGAAGCCCTCTCAGGGCTCACGGCGCTGCCTCAGCACTGTTGGTACTCATTCGGGTGACTGGTTAGCAGGTTCCAGTCACCCCACTGTGGCCCTTGAAACTAACCTGTGCGCTCAGCAGTGGACTGACTGTCCACCTCTTTCTCCCTCATTCCCTCCCAGTCCATATGTTTCAGCAAGGCAGTTTGATTAATGAATACAGGTATTCCAAGAAAGGGCTCATCCCTTCTTGATCATTTCCTGGGTACGGATCAGGACAAAGGGGGAAGGATTACAGAGCGTTACATAGATGTATTTTGAAAACTGAGGACTCAGTCTTGACCAGTGTTGGGCATAACACATTTTTCTTACCCCACTCCAGTACTCTTGCCTGGAAAATTCCATGGACAGAGGAGCCTGGTGGGCTGCAGTCCATGGGGTCACTAAGAGTCGGACATGACTGAGCGACTTCACTTTGACTTTTCACTTTCATGCATCGAAGGAGGAAATGGCAACCCACTCCAGTGTTCTTGCCTGGAGAATCCCATGGACAGGGGAGCCTGGTGGGCTGCCATCTACGGGGTCGCACAGAGTCGGACACGACTGAAGCGACTTAGCAGCAGCAGCAGCAACAGCACCCCCAGGTCAGCCTGGATGATACATCCTCCAGGTGGCAGTATAGTTGAAAGGTAGCTGTCAGGAATTCAACCTTAGCTCTGGTTAAGTTAATAAAAGTACCTTGTCCCTCTCGCATCTGACCCTTTGAGACGAAAGGTGGGTGTGAACTGGGGATGACTGAAAACAAAGTGAAGTTAGAAGTACTAGAACAGAACACCCTCTTTTGTGAATAACACCGCTGTCAAAATCCTTGTACAAGTCTTTGGTGCACATACATGTATTGCATCTCTAGAGGAAGCACAACAACCTACCATGTAGGAAGGGAACACCTCAGGCTCCAGGAGGTATGAGGGAGGAAAGAACATTAAGATATTTTTGTCCTGTAGATTGCCCCTGGAGATTTTCTCAAAGGGGAAAACATCCTGGTGTGGCAATCTGAAGCTGCTGCAAGTGCATTCTGTTTTACCTACGGCTGCATCTTCTGTGATCCACTTGATTGCTTTGACCACAGAGCAAAAGGGAGACCCCAGCTCCTGCACCTTCCATACAAAGCACCTCCAGACGCTGTCCCCATCCACACCGCACTCATTTCATGGGCAGACAAATTCCACAAAGAAAAATACAGATATTTTATACTACAATAAAATTTTAAACTTCTCATCATCAAACAACACCTTTAAGAAAGTAGAAAGGCAAACCAGAGTAGAGAAAATATTTCCAATACATATAACTGACAAAGGACTCATGTCTTCATACATACTGGGATGAACAAGATGATATTCAATTATTTTGACATTCAAAAATGGCAATTCATATAGTTTAACTTAATATTTCAAAACTCCTACAGATCAATAAGGGCTTCTCAGGTGGTGCTATTGGTAAAGAACCCACCTGCCAATGCAGGAGATGTAAGAGACAAGGGTTCAATCCCTAGGTCGGGAAGATCTCCTGGAGAAGGGCATGGCAACCCACTCCAATATTCTTGCCTGGAGAATCCCCTGGACAGAGGAGCCTGAAGGGCTACAGTCCATAGGGTCACAAAGAGTCTGACACCACTGAAGTGACTTAGCATGCACTCACAGATCAACAAGATAAGACAACTCAACTGAGAAATGGGCAAAAGATTGAATAAGCACTTCAAAACAGAGAATGTTCAAATGGTCAAGAAATACTTGGAAAAATGTTCAAGTTAAACATCAGAGAAATAAAAATGAAAACCAACATGAGATACTACTTCATGTCTACTAGAAGGCTTAAAACTAAAAAGACTGATAATACCAACTATTAGCAAGGATGCAGAGCAACTGTAATTCTTATATACATTGCTAGCGTTAACACAAATTGATATAACTATTTCAGAAAAGTGTTTAGCAGTAATTATTGAAGTTGAATATAAGTAAGTCCTATGAATCAAAAAGTTAACTCCTGGGCATATACTGAACAGAAATGTATCAGATCAGATCAGATCAGTCACTCAGTCGTGTCCGACTCTTTGCGACCCCATGAATCGCAGCACGCCAGGCCTCCCTGTCCATCACCAACTCCCGGAGTTCACTCAGACTCACGTCCATCGAGTCAGTGATGCCATCCAGCCATCTCATCCTCTGTCGTCCCCTTCTCCTCTTGCCCCTAATCCCTCCCAGCATCAGAGTCTTTTCCAATGAGTCAACTCTTCGCATGAGGTGGCCAAAGTACTGGAGTTTCAGCTTCAGCATCATTCCCTCCAAAGAAATCCCAGGGCTGATCTCCTTCAGAATGGACTGGTTGGATCTCCTTGCTGAACACAAAAAATACCTGTACAAGAATTTCCATTGCCATATTATTTGTAATAGCCCCAATACAATTTGTAATTGTAATCTGGAAACAATCCAAATGTTTCACCAACAGTAGACAAAGAATAGACCAAGAAACCATTGTATACTCATCCAGTGGAATACTACAAAGAAATGAAAAGGAATGAACCACAGCATCCGAAGTGTCATCCAAAACTCACAGATATGATGTTGAGGGAAATAAGCCTGACACAGAAGAGTACTTACTGCATGAGTCTATAATGAAGTTCAAAAACAGGCAAAAGGAATCCATGATGTTAGAAGCAAGGATGGTGGCTACCCATGGGGAGGAGCACCGAAGAGGAACAGAAACAGTTTCGTTTCTGGAGGGCTGAACATGTCAATGACTTGATCTGGGTGCTGCTTACAAAAATATAATCACTCTGTGAACATTCAGGAAGCAGCACACTTGTGATCTGTGCACTTTTCTATACGTATGCTATACCCTGAAAACAGGTTTATATTGTAATTTATGGTTAAAAGAACAACATTCAAATAACGTTTACTATTGAAGTATTAAAAAGTAAAGAGAAGTTATGAACATGAATCCTTAGCAACACAGGAGGCCAATCAGGACCAGAGGATAGAAACTGTTTTATTGGAAAGATCTTATTGATAAGGTGAGGATGTAAAATTGCTACTGAAGGAAGAGAAGGTGGCTTACAATGTATGAATATTAGTTAGTGAAAATAATATTTACTAGCTTGATGAAAACACTAGACATGTCAATAATGTCTCTGACATCCACCAAACTTTTCATGAAACTCCCTTATCCACAGCTCCTGCTGATTGACAGCCAGTCCACGGACTGGTCAGAGTCCAGCAGTCTTGTCTAGTCTCCAAATGTGAGTTAAGCCAATGAGATTCTCTCTCACAAAAAGACGAGCTTGAATACACTGAGTGAATAAGAGATGCCGCCGTGAGAACTAAAGCAGTAAAAGCAGAGAGCAGGGCCATACCATGCTGAGTCAGGTACCACAAGAGGCATGGCAGCATACAGTTGAGGGAAGCAGAAATGACGAGAAAACAGAAGCCATGAGGAACCCAAGAGGCATAACACACTGAAGAACACGTCAGCCAGCACCAGTGTCCGAAGCACAGCGCTAGTGGTTTAGTCGCTCAGTCATGTCCGACTCTGCAACCCCATGGATTGTAGCCTGCCCAACTCCTCTGTCCACGGGATTTTCCAGGCAAGAATACTAGAGTGGGTTGCCATTTCCTTCTCCAAGGGGATCGTCCTGACCCAGAGACTGAACCAGTGTCTTCTGCATTGCAGGTAGACTCTTTACCCTTGAGCCACCAGGGAAGCCCAAATCATAGCTGGTCACAATAAAGATAGAGCAATACTTGCCTTTTTATGATATTCCCACTATCCCCCTACCACAGAGAGAGGTCCCCATAATTCAAGACAACTTGAGTTCATGTCCCTCCCTTGCCTAAAGCAAATAAATAATCATGTGACAGTAACCAACGAACCCTGGAAAAACTTAGCAGCACTAGAAAAAGCAAACTACACACCTGACTAATTAAACCTTAGTAACTGCCTTAAAATAGCAGTCTCTCAGATATATGTGAGATGCTGCCTCCCGGTCTGCGGTCCTCATTTTGCCCCAAATTAAGCTTAACTCGCAACTCTCAAGTTGTAACAACTTTTTAGTCAACAGTTATGGCAACCGATGAAGCGACCCAGAGTGGACTTCCTTAGTTCGACTGGACTTCATGAGGAACCAGAGCTTTGGTACCTGCAGTGGCGCCTTGCACCCATCCACCTCCTCGGGGAGTGCAGACAAATTTGGGTAAGTCTCTCCTGTTCTTAAATCTCCTGTATTGGTTGAGATTCTGAGTTTTATTTGGTGGTGGAGCAGTTTACCTAACCGCCCCCAGTAGGAAAGATACTGGGGGCGGGCGGAGAGAGTGGAGCATCCAGGGCATACCTACTCATGGTCTAGACACTGAGGAGGGTTCAGTTGAAAGATACCGAGAAATTACCACCCAGTCAAAAGACACTGGGTGGGCAGGGGAGGGGGATGGCTGAAAGATGCCAGGGGAACAGCCCACTCAGTGGAAAGGTACTGGCGGGGAGGGCTTATTTGGGAAAAAATTCGAGGAATACCTGGGGCTCGGCTGAATGATGCCAAGGTCGCTCTGTTTCAGGGGACTGAAGGGTCTTGGCTGAGTGGTTAAGTAAGAGACTGATCTGACACTTTTCCTTAGTCCTCATACCATGCAGTGGTCCCATAGGGAAACCCGCTCACTAATTAAAATACTTGCTTGTCTGGAGTTTGCACATAAGAACTGGCCATGCAGCTGCCTGAGCAGCCACAGTGGTCTTAGATTGAAGAATCCGAGACATGTAAGACAAGCTGAAACAACTCTGGGATAACTCCTGGAGGAGTTAAGCTCACAAATAGAACATTGGCCCACTACACAAGTTAACTAGTGATTTTTACCCAGCTTAAAATGGAAACAGAATCTCTCAAAAACAGAAACAAAGGGGTGTCAGAAAGCCAGCCTCTGACTAACACTCCAGCCAGAATCTTGTACAGTATGTACGGAGCTCATACTTGCAAGTACCTAGTTAATTGGAGAAATTATACTAAAAGAGATCTCAACCTAAAATGGCCAAATTGGGGTTCTTTTGATATTCCAAAACTGACATTTTGCATGCACAATTAGAAAAGGCCAGCTGTGCTTACTTTGACTTGTATCTAGAAGCTTCTAAAAGAGGAAATGATGGAGTAACTTCTTTGCAGGAAACCAACAAGAAATTGCCTGAAACTATATCATCAGTGAAAAAGGCTGCTAACGCTGACTCTGCCAGGTCTCAGGATTAGTGGAATAAATGTTTGGCATTTATGCCTTTTGGCTTTCGATTTCTGGTCATCACTTTATCATCTTTTGGGGGACACTCTTCCACCTGGCTTTTGATTTCTGGGCATCTCTTTGCCTTTTGTTTCAAGTTTGACTCCTGGCTGGTGAGGTTTTGGTTCCATTTGGTTTGAGTGTACAGACAACTGGTGCAAACTGCTCGAACTAACATGGGAAGTGCTCATCTAAGCTTCCACACCCCACTTTGGAACCCCTAGGGAAAAAAAAATTTTTTTTGGACTGGTCAATCTATAGCAATCATCTAATGACAAGAAAAATGGCCTAAAAATATTAGATCTTTATTGACACAGGATAGGAAAAGGTACTAAAGTTCCCTTATGTCCCCTGGTGGCTTAGATGGCAAAGCATCTGCCTGCAATGCGGGAGACCTGGGTTTGATCCCTGGGTCGGGAAGATCCCCTGGAGAAGGAAATGGCAACCCACTCCTCCAGTACTCTTGCCTAGAAAATCCCATGGACAGAGGAGCCTTGTAGGCTACAGTCCATGGGGTTGCAAAGAGTCGGACACGACTGAGCGATTTCACTTCACTTCAACTGCCTTAAAATAGCATTTACTGCTGCTGGGTCTCAGAACTGATTTTGATAGATGGATAAAACACTGATTTATGGATAATGTCCTGACTGTTGCAAAGCTATGCAAAATACTGAGAGATGAGAAGTATCAATGGCATCAGAAAAGAAAGCACTCACTCTTAACTCTAAACAAGACTCTTTCAGCTGCTGGAAGAGTTTGGTAAGTAGATTTCAATAAAGATAAGAATCCCTCAATAAGAAAACCACCAATAATTTAATTTCCTCTATGTGTGCTGTGCTTAGTCGCTCAGTCATATCTAACTCTTCGGACCCCATGGACTGTAACCCTCCAGGTACCTCTGTCCATGGGGATTCTCCAGGCAAGAACACTGGAGTGGGTTGCCATGCCCTCCTCCAAGGGGATCTTCCCAACCCAGGGATCGAACCCAGGTCTCACGCATTGCAAGCAGATTCTTTACCATCTGAGCCACCAGGGAAGTTCAATTTCCCCCACAATGGGGTCAAATCATGAAAATACTTTTTACACCATGGTCATGGTTAAACAACTGATTTCAGACTTCTTTTCTTTAGGATTTAACAAGCCAGGCCTTATTTAAAACCTATTTCTACTACCTTTATATCTTCACAACTACTGTCTCCAGTTTTCTCCTTTATAATGATAGCAAAGGAACAAAAAGATGATGACAATTACAATAACACACATTAAATCAGAAACACATTACAAACTCTTTCCAGGATCGTTCTCTTCAGAGCTACACCTACTACAATCTTCAGCGCCAAAAAGGAAAAACCTCCTTATTTAATATGATGTTTGGGACTTGCTTTGAAAGAGTCAAACAACAACAACAACATAGGCATGTGTGGGGAAAAAAAATGTAACCAGAAAGCAGAAAGCTGAATATTGTTGAAGCTAGACAATAAGTATATTGGTATTCCCTAAAATATTCTATTTTGTCTGTGTTAAATTAGAAGTATTTTTTAAAGAGAAAGAAAGGAAAAACCTGCCCAAGCAACCCTAGTAATTAAAGCAACAAGAAGAAAATTTAAAAAGAATTGTATTAGAAAGAGAGGAACACAAACGCCAGCTGACAAACGAGCTCTGTATGCGCTGGGGCATGGACCGGTTGCCTATGAGTCTTTCAACAACCCGATGATGCAGCTACCACCATGATCCCCATCACAGGCAGGGATACAGGCGTAGAAAGAGAAATTGCTCATCATGGATCCAGTAAGCGTCTGTGTGGAGACTGAAACCCCCACAGTTTAACTTCTGAACCAAACCATACACAATACTACTATCTGACCTGGAAAGTGACATTCTTCAAGTTGAAAGCAAATCCATATCAGATATGAGCGGTCACCTATTCCTATGCATCATAACATCATCTTGTTATGACTCTGCAATGAGGTATGATACTCCACAGTGAGCCTGAGGCCAGACTACCTCCTCCCCACTCCCATATTTCTAACCCCAGAAGCCTCCTAGCTTTCCAATCGTCCCTCTATTTGACGGCACTAGCCCTCCTGTTTACATTAGTCACACAAATGGCATGAGCTCGTAAATATAGTTCAGGAAATGAATCAGGCGTTGTCTACATTAAATCAGAAAATGACAAAATAAAACATTTCAGGAAACTGAAAAGAAAGAATGCAAATTATCAGTAACCAGGGTCCCTCAGACGCCTGCTGATCCCGACATCATCAGTCTCAGCCAGTTCACAGCATAAGTATGGGAGGAGCTAATAAAAGAAATTTTAGCCTTCATTAAAAAAAAAAAATAAGGCACCGAAGCAGGGGTTCCCAGCCTCCAGGATCTAATGTTTGATGACCTGAGGTGGAGCTGATTTAATAATAATAGAAATAAAGGGCACAATAAATGTGATGTGCTTGAATCATCTCGAAACCATGTCCCTGTTCCCTGTCCAGGGAAAACTCTTCCACAAGACTTGTCTCTTGTCTCGGAACCATGTCCCTATTCCCTGTCTATGGAAAACTCTTCCACAAGACTTGTCTCTGGTGTCAAAAATGTTGGGGACCACTGCACTAAAGAATCAATAACTTTTATTTTTAAGCATAGCTTTTCTTAAAGTAGTTTTACTTGTATCTTCTCAGATGTTATGAGAATTCTAGCTTTCATTAACTTACCGCACTCTAATGCTATGACTTACATAAGCCTCCCCAACTTTCTCATTTCTTTCTTTATAGTTCAATAAAAAAAGAATTACGACTTAAATAAACACAGATAAACTTTTTTCTTGTTTTCTTCCCTCTCCCTAAAAGTATATTTGGAGCATTCTGCATTCACTATGCGGAGAAGGCAATGGCACCCCACTCCAGTACTCTTGCCTGGAAAATCCCAGGTCGGCTGCCGTCTATGGGGTCGCACAGAGTCAGACACAACTGAAGTGACTTAGCAGCAGCAGCAGCAGCATTCACTATGAGAAGTCTTAAGAAAAATGATTTGAATGTTCATTTCTAGTGAATCATAAGTTTTTCAAGTGCTAGTAAAAAAGGAAAAATTGTGAGAACATGTGCTTTCTGCATCTTTGTTCCACTTTCTGATACAAATGTTTTATCAAGGAAAACTTGTTGCTGTTTTCCTCCCAAAATATACACATAATCATATTTTAATTCCTTGGGGAAAAAGGGTAAAATATTTTATACCCTTTGGCGGAACCAAAATAATGTACTTATAATTTTACCATCAGCTAATATTTGAAAATTATACCAACTGAATTGCATTGAATAATTCTGGAATAATGGTCAATTTTTAGAATAATTGCCAAATATTATATAGTAAACATTTACCATAGTGCTATATTGATACCTAACAAATATCATTGCTAGTTTTGTTTCAATATTAATGAAGATTTTCATATACATAGTCTTAAGGTAAACTAATATCAGAGAGGAATTTATACTGTGATGTAACTTAACACAATCATTAGTCCTGAAAAATCACCCCAAATTGTATTTACAACTCATTGTAAATAGTATTGTATTTACAACTCAAGTCTTGAAATACATGTCTTAATGATACAAATAAAACCCTGCAAACTCCAAGATATGTAATTGAATGCTAATTTGCTTCAGCTGTGGCCAATTCTCTGCAAATCAATGAACCACAGCCCACCAGTCTCTGCCTATGGGATTCTCCAGGCAAGAACACTGGAATGGGTTGCCACTCCCTTCTCCAAGGAGCGAACCTGCGTCTCTTACGTCTCCTGCCATTGGCAGGTAGTTTCTTTACCACTAGCACCACCTGGGAAGCTCTGTATCATTGTATAAAAATTGTCTGATTTTTAATGATGGAAGATAAACTCAATAAACATATACACAATATGCATACACAAATATACACACATATCCCTTTCTTATAGGACAAATAAACAAGGCATTAAAACATAAAATCAGGACTTCAGACCTGAGTAAATCCATATTGTTTGTTAATATGGCTTATTTCATTACTTTTCCTACTCTACAAAATTAAAATTATATTTATTGTATCATGCATATTTATTGAGAAATATGGACAAAAATATGGTCAACTAAAAAGTATAATCTGCATTAAACAAACAGCAATATCAACAACTACTATTACAACAAACTACTAATATTTGCCAGCTAAGCCAGAAGCTTTTGGTTATCATACATGCTTTTGGACTTATCATTTAATGAAAGAAAAATACTTTTGCTTTTTCATTCCTGAAAGAAGGGAAAAAAAATTGTTATTACACTACAAATATTTTCCATTTAGTAGTATATTTAGTACTCACTTATTAAAACCCATGGAAAAATACTTGTCACAATAAAAATTCACTTTTATGTACATCTGTCCCATCAAAGATGGATTTCTCTACGCTGAATTCTTAACGATAAGTACAATAATATAAACAGTAAGGTTTAGTGCAGTCAAAATTAAAACTGTATTTTTCTAATCCATAGATTATTTTTCTTCATTCAAATCTTAATTGGAAGAATGACTACAAAATTCAAGTGATAAATCACTTCTTTCCTAAATTATACTTTAAAACATTTTATAAGATTTAACAAGTACTTTTATTCCATTTCCCCTTTATTTGTGTTCAATAAGCAAAGGTTGAAAAGAAAATACTGAGTTGGTTATTATATTTCAATTAACGTGAGCTGGAACAAAAACCGATCATCCACACTCCCCAACCTCCACAAATATTTCAGGGCTTGCAGGCAGCTCTGCCTAATTCGATAAAATGATTAAAATCCTCTGCTTGTGGTCAAGTTAGGAAGGCTAAAATGACTGGCTGGAAATGAGGTGACAGGGGGAATCTCATAACCTTTAATCCCTTAAAAATTAAAACATGTTTCATTCAGCACAAATATGACTAGTATCTACTACTTTAAACCTCCAGAACTAAGGATATGTTCTCTACCCTGCCTCTGAAACAACTGAAATCAGGCTGAACAGAACACTCAACACTACCAGGAGAGTAAGAGCAAAGATGACTTCATTCCTGTCTGCCTCTCCTGCAAGCAGGCAAGACGGATACAACCATGTAAACAGACCAGACTAACTGGGATGTATGCTTTCACCCCAGAGTGAGTATTTTTAAAGATTCCCTACAAAGTAAATGAATGCCCCATACAATTGTTTAAACATAAAGCCCATTTTTCTTTGAAAATGGAATGGTCTGCAACTGTATTTCTCAAAATGGAAACTGCTCCTTAAACAGTTTTAAGAGGAAAAAATTAAACAGTGATTCACTTACTACAACTCCAACCCCCATTTCACCCAGATCTGAAAGTTCTTCAAGCTCAGTGGATTTAAATAGTCTCCTTAATAAGCCACTCTTCAGAGATTATTCAGTCTTCATACCTAGAGTTAGACTTTGGTCATCTCCCTAAAACTCTCAAAGCCTCAATCTTATCATAGATAAACATGAAAGAACATCACCAATCTCCAAGAGCCGAAGTGAGGTTCCAACTTGATTAGCTAACAGAATGAAACACTGAGCTTAGCACACAGAATGTGAAAGTGAAAGTGTAGTCGCGCAGTCGTGTCCGGCTCTTTGTGCCCGGATGGACTATAGCCTACCAGGGTCCTCCCTCCATGGGATTCTCCAGGCAAGAGTACTGGAATGGGTTGCCATTTTCCTTCTCCAGGGGATCTTCCTGACCCAAGGATCGAACCTGGGTCTCCTGTATTCCAGGCAGACGCTTTAACCTCTGAGCCACCAGGGAAGCCCAGCACATAGGAGGTTCCTACTAAATGCAAATTCCTTTCCCCCATGAACACCTTTACCTGGAATGAAAGGTAAGTTTGTCATTTTCCATAAATGGAGCTCTTGTAGAAAGAAGTGCTATCAATACACATATTTTCAAGAAAAGGAGCACCACTTAAAATTTTCTGTAATTGAGAGCATTTTGACTGCATCACCGCAACTATCGCTAAGAAATAGCTACTATAGAAGGTTGATAAGAGCCATGCATCTCCTGAGGACCGACTAAAGTGAAATCCTGGGACGCTATTGAGAAATACAGAGTAATGCAAATAATCCTTCGACCTATGCACATTTGGAAAGTGAAAATCACTTTTTTCTTCTTAACTGGAAACAGTTTAAGATAAAGTGCGAAATAAAGAAAAGAAGTGCGAGGGAGGAAGGGACAGAGGGAAAGAAGGAAGGAGAGAGGGAAGAAAAAAATGAAGGAAAAAAACCTTAATTTTCTTTTGTCAACCAACGCACTTTGAATGAGTATTAAGAAGAAACAAACCAATGAGTGTTTTCTTCTCATAACTTACCACAGCTAATTAGACTTTTAAATAATTTGAAGAAGTAGAATCTAAACTGGCAAGGATGACTAGAGGCATTTTATAGCAAGAATTACATCAGCTGTCATCGTCATTACAATACGTCGCCCTTCAATGTGAATGGTAGGAACATCTTTGTCTCAAGCAATGTTTCTATAGTTCTGAACCTCTGCTGATCGAATTTATCAGAAGGTCCACTTCAATCACCTGCTTGGCCTCAGCTACTCAGAGGCAGTATTTATGACAGAGACGGGTAATCTTTAAATCTTGTGAAATTGTCTTTCACATCCTTGTACATAGCAAAAAGCTCGCACTATCTGTTAAAATCCTAGAAGCAGGAGATGTTCTAATTGGAAGGCAACTTAGAAATCATCTTAGCCAAACTCTTAATATTTACATGTTAAAAAGAACAGATTTCATTAACAGAAAAAATGTTAATGAGATGTTAAGAGATTTGCCTTAAAGAAGTCACACAGAAATGGTGGAGGAAACCTATTCTGTCTCCTTAAGACCTGTTTCAAGCCCTAACCTTCAGGTATGTTTATGGGATTGCTAGAAACGTTTATGAGGAAAGTTCCAGAAGCATACTTGGAGAAGCAGACCTTGACAGGATCTCTGCTCAGCCCCTCTCATCTTCCCCTACTCACCCATTTCATAGATCCACTGTGTCTAGCTGAGGTGAGGCACACTGTTGTTCAGTCACTAAGTCGTGTCCAGATCTTTGTGACCCCATGGACTGCAGCACACCAGGCTTCCCTGTCCTTCACTATCTCCCCGAGTTTGCTCAAACTCGTGTTCACTGAATTAATGAGGCCATCCAACCATCTCACCCTCTGTCATCCCCTTCTCCTCCTGCCCTCAATCTTTCCCAGCATCAGGGTCTTTCCCAAAGGCTCTTCACATCAGCGCGTTAGCAACACAAATTAACTGAAAGAGAACCAACTAAATAAACTGTAGATTTAAGGTAAACTGTTTCTGCTTGCTTCTCATCTTCACAGTTTCTTCATTCTTCAAACACAGCCAGATAGTACTACAGAAAAAATATCAGCCTGCTCAGCCAACCTAAGTCATAAAGGTTGTCTAACACAAGACAAACTAACAGATTTCCCCATCCAACTCCTAATCCATTTTGAATGCTGTATTCTCTATCTCAGTTTTATTACAATCACCGCAGGTTCTAATTTCTAACCTCACGGAGATGTAGAAATGAGTGAGAAATACTCATGGCTTGTATGACCGAGAAAAAAATTTTTTTGTAAGGAGACCTATTTTGGACTTCCATTAGGAAGTAGCATGAGAGTCAAACTATTTATAGAGATCAGAGTTCTTTATAAAGTATGCTTCAAAGAAAACAGTCCTAAAGATGAGAGTCTAGTTATTCTCCAAGTAGAAAAATCTTGGTTTTCATATGTTATTAGGACAGGCAGCCACGTTTGGGTGCAACAGGTAAAAACTCCCCACTCCCAGTTTTTTTTTTTTTTTAAGTGGCTATCTCCTGATATTAGCATACATACAAAGAGAGAAAAATACTTTGTAATTAAGTCATTGATATATCTTCAGAATAATCTAAAGTATCCTATTTTAGTTTAGGCAAAATAACACATTTTAAATCTATTGGTCTTTGCTCCTATAGGCCTTGGAACACATGCCTTTAAGAAAAATCTCACCAACAGAAACATTAAAAAAAAAATTCTGAAAAAAAAAAAAAAACTCTACATATTTCTTCAAAACCCCTCCTCTGGCTCTCAATTTAATTTCTAAAATATCTAACTTGAAATTTAAACCTATATTTCCAGTACCTACATCTACAAAATTGGAAATCAGTTTTTCAAAGACGCTCAACATGCCCTCAAAAACCAAAGGGGGGTGTAAGTTTTTCAGGTGTGTGGTATACCAAGCTTAATCAGTTAAATCTGAATGACTTACAGTGAAAGTAAAGTGAAAAAAGAAAAGTCAAACTTCTGGTCCATCTAGCTTTAACTCCTCTTAACTTAACACATTGATTTATGAGCCCCCAGGGGTTATGCAGGCATCTTACTCATCTTTCCATCGCTAGCGCCTCCCACAGCCGCCCTCGGGGTTTGCAGTCAAAGATGTTTGGTCTGACTTGCACGGAAAATTAACCTGCTAAATATGTTTATGCAACAACAAAGACCATCAATCTTTTTTTCCAGGTGGACATCTAGAAGCGAAGTGAGAAGATCTGGGAGCATAAAATTAGTCTGCTTTAACTTTAATAACAAATGGTGATTGAAAAAATACAAATTTCGCATTCGCAGGAATGGGGTGCGGGAGTTACTAAATTTGCAGGGGTTTTTTTTCCCTCCGTGAGTGCAAAACATAGCAAAACTAATAAAATTACGACCCAGAATAAAAAGATCACATTCATTTTCAAAGCATTCATTGAAAAGTACACAGAAGCGTTCTTTTTAAATGCCCGCATGTTTACACATAGCAGGAATGTGGCTACTAAATATTAATCCTGAGGGAAACGGATACACATTTACCTTCATAATTAGACCCAGCAGGCCAAATATTAGCAAAGTAAACTGACAGAAACCACAAAGACAGATTGAAAGTGACCAACAGAAAGTGCCTGTCCGTCCCGGGAGCCCGGTGTGTTCCCTGCTCAGCCAGCGATCAAACATCTCAGGCAAAGAAACCTGCACGCACCAGCCGGGTAAAGGAGAAACCAAACTTTCCCAAATAAGTTAGTTCCGTTTTGCCAGTCTAAGTCCAACAGGTGTCAACACACGTCACCACACTAAATCCTTCCGAACAAGGTGTAGAGAGGCCATGGGAGGTGAGCAAAGAAGCTGAAAGGACCCGCCCGCTTTCGGGACGCGGAAAAAAAAAATAAATAAATAAAGCCGAGCCCCTGTACCAACGGATCATAGAGATGAAGGATGGAGGACAAGGGGGGATGGAGATGGGGAGACGCGTAGAGCGGTCCTGCCACAGACGCCGCAGGGGGACCTCGGAGCGAGGGCCTTGCGTTAGGTCGGGCCCTCGACCTCCGGGGTTAGTAGAGTTGGGAATCGCCGCGGCCGCAGGCAGGGGAACAGGGAGGGGACGGCGCGTGGTACCTGCTTGTCCAGCGTGTCCCGGGCGCCGCCCGGCCCGGCCCCGGCCCTGGGCGGCGCGAGTGCCCGCTCGCAGCTGCAGCCCTCCAGGAGGTACATGCCCGCCGGGCGGCAGCTCTGCTCGCCCTCAAAGTAGAAGAGCACATTCTGGTAGAGGGCGAACCACTTTTCGTGCCAGCGGCTCGCCTCGGCTGCCTTCTTGCTCAGGAAGCCGCGCTTGGTGCCCTCTTTGCGGGCTAGGAAGGCCAGGTACAGGGCGTGCCCCTCGTTGTAGCGCACGCTCTTCTGCATGGTGAGGGCGCGGGGGGCTCAGCCCTGCATCGCGGCCATCTCCCGCCGGCTCCTCCGAGGGCGCGCCCGTCTGGCTCCAGACGACGTGGGGGGCGCCCCGCTGCCTGACGCGGCGCACCCTGCACGCCGTCGGCCTCCCGGGCGCGGCGCCGCGCGGGTCCGAGGGACGGCGGGCTGCGGCGGGACACGTTGTCTGCCCTGACCGCCCTCTCCGCCCCGCCCCCGGCCGAGCGAAGCCCCCGGCGCCCCGACGCCCGTGTGGAGAGGGGCCCGCGAGGGCGCCCGGCCGGCCGCCGCTTCGCTCAAAGTTGAGGGAGCCCGAGCCCCGCGGCGGGCTGAGAAGGACTGTCCTCGGGCAACTAGCTCCGGGAGACAGAAGGTAAAACGTCACGTGGGAGATCAGCTGTAATCGGCTTGGAGACCGATTTAAAGGGCAGAGTCGGCGCGGCGGCGGTGACGGCGGCGCTAGCCGCTCACCGCGGCGCGCGTCCCTCCCTCGCCCGTCAGCCCGCCCGCCCGGCCGCAGCCTCTGCTCCCGCCGCGAAGGGGCGGTTCGCGAGGAGGTGGAGGCGCGCGGCGACCGCACACACCGGCTTACACGCGCGCTCCATCGCGCGCGCACACACACACACACACAGGCAAACCAAGTATACATACTCAAACACACAAACCCACATTCCCGTGGCGCGCACAGTCCCAGCACAAACGCTCGCGTTTGCACAATTACACCCTCACACTCCCCCAAACGAGAACACACAAATACACAATCACAGACCCACATACTCCAACACACACAAATATATTCGCACAAATACACACAACGCAATGCTTGAACACACAAAAAATGACACGTATATACAAATAACACCCACAACGTGCATTCCTCCACACAAAAATACAACCCCACTTGCAAATTACACACATATGCAACTTACACAAACTCACACACTGACATGCTCACCCAAACATACACATTTACACACACAAATCATACAGTCATCCACACACTCAACCAAACTCACCCACACAGTGGACACATGCACACTTTTACACTCATACACACATTCATACACAAATAGACATCCATACACAATACATTTCTATTCACATTCATGGTCATACACTCACACAAAATGTGATCATATGCAAACACATATATGAACACACACACCTGCACACGTTTACTCAAAAATACACACAAATAGCATATTCATACACAAACACTCAGAAACATACAAGTACACATTCATGCAAATTTACACACTTTCCCAAACCCACTGACACACAACACTCTCACCAGCCAAATCCACATATTCATCCACCACTGTGTTCCCACTGCAGTGGGTGGGGTCACGATGGTTTTGCATAGCAGGCAACCTTGACTTTTCTGCCTATACTTCACTGTACTTAAAAATGGAGGTGAAGATCTCCTGTTCCCAGAAAGGTATCAGATATTATGGGTTCCCTGTCAATGACCGTTATTTCTCAGGATTGAGACAAAAGACTAAATTTTAAGCACAGAGTTTTCAACCAGGAAAAAACAGCCCAACAGGGAGACTTGGGGCTCCTGCAGAATTTATCCGGAGAGATCATGCTGTCATAGGTTCATTAGATACTCTTGCTGGGACTGGGATTCATTTGATTAACAAATCTCACAGGTTCAGCCAGAAAACCGAGACCCCTACTAAACAATATAAGTGGAATAGAAGTAATGGGCCCAGCAGAGAAAGCTGTGAGAGAAAGCTAGTGAACACTCCAGGGAGTACCTGTGTTTGATTCTGTTATATACATTTTTTAGTCTCCTTAGTCACTTATCATAAAAATGGTTTGCTATAAAGTGTTTATTGTTAAAGATAAGATAATAATGGCAAAATCCTTTCCTGGGCCATGAATCCGCCATAGCACACCTGTGTCTGGTACCAATAGTTGTGTGTTCATTAACTGGTAGCCCAGGGGTTCTGCTGTAAGTGCTGTTTTTGCAGAATATTTTAACTCTGCCTCACTGAGCAGCTGAGTGTTCCTTCCATTTTAGCTAAAAAAAAAAAATCACTATTAAAAACTATACAATAGGGAAGTTGCCATTTGAAATTTCAGTATGAGAACTGTGGCCATTTCTCTCTACATATTTTTAAATATCTAAAGGCCAGTGCTTGGCTAATTTGGGTTTAACCCAGGTGGGATATTATTGTATTGTTCGTTAGAGGAGATACCCGTAGAGAGACACTAAGTAAATGTGGACACGGTTTTCAGTCAGGTCCGAGAGGCAGAGGAGATGGCAGTTATCTCAGGAGGTCTTTCGTTTCTTTCGCTGTGATCCAAACCCCATAAGTGAGTTGACAGGGGTAGAGCTGATGAGCTCCATTTCTGAGCGGAAACCATTAAGGGTGTGAATTCAATACAAAAACAATTTTGCAATGAGTATTTAGAACTTCTAACCACTTGTGTGTTTTTTTAGATGTGAAACTTTTTTTCCCCCAATAAGCAGTGTCTTTGGTATTTAGGCTAATTTCAGTGCTTATTTATCTTATCTGCTCAAAGTTCCTTTTGATTTGAACCACATGAAGTATTCTTCTCAGCCTCTGGTCTGTCACCACTTTCTACTATGGAAGGTGTTGTGACTGTCATATGCCCTCTGACAGTGAGAGAAAGGAGCTCTTTCTTTCCCCAAAAATTTGACTGGTGACCATTATGGGTTTTAATTATGAAAATTCATTGGGAAACTGATCACTTGTTTATGTCCTCAACGCTACATTTAGGTGAGATAGAGGATATAGAGAAAAGCCCTTGCCTCTGCCCCTGGTGTGCTCAGTCTGTTAGGAATAGGGTTTACCGTTTAGGCACTTCTCACCTGTCTGTTCCTCCAAGGCAGGGCTGCAGCACCCAATGCATGCCCAGCTGCTAAGTCACATCTGACTCTTTGTGACCCTGTGGACTGTAGCCCTCCAGACTCCTCTGTTCATGGGATTCTCCAGGCAAGAATACTGGAGTGGTTTCCATTTCCATCTCCAGGGGATCTTCCCAACCCAGAGATCCAACTCACATCTCTTGCATTGACAGGCAGATTCTTTAGCACCAAGCTACCTGGCAAGCCTGAAGCACCCAGTAGGAGAGCTTATATGCAGTAGATATACAAGTGATTCATAATATTTCCTAAATATTGGGCCACTGAATTATTAAAGACGACATGCACATTAGCAAATATTAGATCATTCTGCAAGACTCTTAAGAGATGGAGAAACAACCAGAAATTCCTAGACATTCTAGAGAAGCTATATCCAGTGAGTATCTGATGGACATTCATGGGCTTTCAGCTTCCTTCATCTAGAGGGAAACTGCACCCCTGGAATGGTGCCATCTTGAAACACCAAAGGGCCAAGAGGTTATGAAAATGAGGATGATTATTCCCCCAGCTAATCACACAGGCTGGCAAACACGGACTATGTTCCAAGTGGGTGGGAACAAGTGCTTCTATGAATTCATTGTTTTTCCCTCTTGCGTTTCATGAACTCGTTCCTAAAGGGGACAGTTTAAGTTGATTTTCGAAAATGGTGCATTTCTCACTGATAATGATGAAAGTGTCCTCTTTCACTTTTCCTGAGTAAGAGAAAAAAAAATGGCAATGAACTATCGTATCTGGAAACTATATTTACGATTTGTAGAGGGAGACGATTTCCAGATAATTTGACCAAAAAGTAAAGGAGGAAGAAAGGGAAGGAGGAAAGAAGGAAGGAAGGGAGGAAAAGTGGGAATAAGGGAATAAAGAGGAAAGATAAGAAGGAAAGAGAAATTTTCTCTGAGTTGTCCAAAGCTATTAAGGTTGGGGAGGTGGAGGCAGGGAAACTCATTCTCCATTTACAGAACTTAATTCATAGCTTTTCCAAATGCCTAATTCATACATGAGAAGACTTTCCAGGAAGGGGCTCTGTGGCCAAATATTCAGGGGTTAGAAGAACAGTAGGCAGGTAGGACCTGAGGAGCATGGTACCCCAGAGGCTAAATAGCAGTGTTTGGAGAAAGAAGGAGTGATCAGCTGTATCAAATACTTCTTTGATGTTAAGTTAGGTGCTGACCATTGGGTGTGGACAATGAGAAGATCATTGGTGACAGTGACAGCCATGGTTTCAGTTGAGTGGTAAGGCTAAAAAGACTGAATGGAGTGGTTCACACACATTAAGTATATTATCCTCAAAATCCAGGATGAAAATAAAAATATTAGCAAAAACTGTGTCAATCACCTTACCAGTGTGGACTTGGAAGCTCAACACTCAGATCTTCTCACTCTGAGCACAGTCAGCTGTTGGCCCTTGTAGGTAATTGCCAGACACATTCTGACAAGTCAGGTCATCCCCAGGACCAAAGACACCTGGGTGAGAAGTGCTGCTGAATTTGGAGAAGATTCGCTGCCATTGGGGAATTTGCTCCAGGAATAGAGATCTGACGAGACCCTGTCATGGTCACCCAGCTGATAATAATAAGATTGGATCCAGCCTTACCACAGTCACTGCTTGTCCAAAGCGTCACACAGTGCGGCTGTCTGGATGCTTCAGAGAGGAGTCTCTTTATCCTGCTCTATCCCACCAAAGACTCTGAGCAAATGTTCTCAGTAGCTCTGCGTCATTGGTCTGGATCCAGTTTCTCCTCGTGCTGTAGGTGCAAGTGCTGATGGTGTAGGACGCAGGATGCATGCCTTTGCCTAGACTGAACCCTGAATGCTTTGCAACCTTGGGGATAATTAGTAGAAAAGGAGTGGGGGAAGCCGTGGGAATGATCCATAAACCGTAAATAATTTGCTGCCTCTCAGGAGCTGGAACCTTGGATTCCCTTTGGTGTAGAAACTGTTCCTTCATAAGAAGCCCTTGAAAAGGCTCTTCAGTTGAGAAATATAAAACAAATGACTTCTCATCATTTCGAGAAAACCATGATGGGATCGTTGTGTGCATAGCTACTCTTGGAGGAGATGTTTCTTTTCCTTCTGGCAGAGACTGGCTGGATACAGATGAACGCACAATTCTTCTCTCCTGGAGTGGAGGGGACTCTATTTCCCAGCCCTTCTTACCATATAACTGGCTTTTGGCCTAAGGGACATGGGCAGACTGATGGGCACCTCCTGCTAGGTCTGGTCAGGATCATCTCTGCTCTTTCTTCTCCTTGGTAAGAGTGAAGATACATCCTGAAGTCAGCAGGGCCACCAGATGGAAGAAGCCGTGATCCCTGAGTCACTGCATGGCTTCCAACTGCTTGGAGCAAGCAGCCCAGCCCATGTGACACTGTGACATAAGCAAAACATAAACTTTTGTTTTATCAAGTCATAGAGATACTAGCCTTCTTGTTATAACTAGTGCTAAGTGCCCTAGTTATACATTTTTTGATGTATACATTTTTTGATGTATACATTTCTCTGTGGACTTAAAGTGCGTTATATCAGCTATAAAGTGTTCTTTTTGCTTTTTTAAAAACAGGCATCTTGAAGTATAAATTACTTACAACAACTGCACATATTTAAAGAATACTGTTTGATAAGTGTTGATATATTTGTATACCCATGAACCAATACCTAATCAAAATAACAAACATTTCCCTGGTGGCTCAGATGGTAAAAAAAAAAAAAAATGCCTACAATGCAGGAGACCCGGGTTTGATCCCTGGGTTGGGAAGATCCCCTGGAGTAGGAAATAGCAACCCACTCCAGTATTCTTGCCTGGAGAATTCCACGGAATGAGGAGCCTGGCGGGCTACAGTTCATGGGATCAAAAGAGTCAGACACAACTGTGCAACTAACACATATCACTCCCAATAGTCTCCTCATCCCTCTTTGAAATCCTTTCCTTCCCACCTCTCCTTCCCCTCCACCCCCATGCAAACACTGGTCTACTTTGCCATTGTTGGTTTGCAATTTTTAGAATTTAAAATAATGGACTCATACAGTCTTGTAGCCTTTTCATCTGGTGTCTGCCATTCATAGTGGTATTGAGATTCATTCATTTTGATGAGCTTTCCAATAGTTTATTCCTTTCATTTCTGAGTAGTATTCTGTGGTGTGAGTACACCACATTTGTTCATGCATTTGCCTGCTGGTGGACGTTTGAGTTGTACTTTGGATTAACCTAGTGAAAGTGAAAGTTGCTCAGTCGTGTCCGACTCTTTACAACCCCATAACCTAAGAACACTAAGATTTTCTCCTATATTTTCTTTCAGAAGTTTTCTGGTGTTAGGGCTTATATTTCGGTCTATGATCCAAGGTGTGAGGTATGAATTGAGGTTTGTATTTTTTACATATGGCTGTCCAACCATATGGTTCCAGCACCATTCGTTGAAAAGATTATTCTTTCCCTATGGAATCGCCTTGGCATGTGTGTCAAAAATCAATTGACTACACATGTGTGGGTCTATTTCTGGATGCTGTTCTGTTCCTTTGATGTGTATCTTTATATATATATATATATATATATATATATATATATACATATATACATATATACACATATATCAGATTTCCATTGATATATAACTTTATACCAACTTTATACTGTCTTGATTAACTTTTTAAAAAGTCTTAAAAATCAATAGTTTTAAGATTTGAAACTCATTCTCCTTCTTCAAAATTGTTTTGGCTATTTTAAGTCTTGTAATTCCACACAAATTTTAGATTCAGCTCACAGATTTCTGAAAAAAAAATTGCTGGGCTTTAGATTGGGATGGGATTGAATCTATAAGTCAATTTAGAGAGAAATGACATTTTAACAATATTGAGGTCCTCCAATCCATGAACATGGTGTATCTCCCCATTTTAGGTCTTCTTTAATTTCTCTCAGCAGTGTTTTATAGTTTTCAGTGTACAAGTCTTGCACAACTCTTGTCTAATTTATTCTAAATATTTCACATTTTTAATGCAATAGTGTCTTAGCTTAAGGCTGTTCTTAAAAAAAAAAAAAATACTGTAAACTGGGTAGCTTGTCAGCAACAGAAATTTCTCTCAGTTCTAGAGGCCAAAAGCCCAAGATCATGGTGCTAACCTGGCTGAGTCCAGCCAGAGAGTCCTCTTCCTGATTGCAGACAGTGGACTTCTTGCTGTATCCTCATAGTGTAGAGAAAGAGAGCATTTTGGTTTCTTATAAATTGGTGTCTTATAAAGGCACCAATTCCATTCATTAGGACTCCACCCTCACGGCCTAATTACCTCCCAAAAGCCTCCCACCTCCCAGTATCATCACACTGGAGATTAGATTTCAGTATGTGAATTTGGGAGGGCAGGCATGAACACAAATAGTCCACAACAAACAATAAATGGTATGTTTTCATTTATTTTCTGATTTCTCATTGACAGTAATATAGATATAAAATTTATTTCAACATATTGATCTCATACCCTGAAACCTCACTATATTCACTTCTAAGTTCTTACAACCTTTTCATAAGTTTAAAATTTTCTACATAGACAATGATGTCATCTGTTAATAAAAATACTTTTATTTCTTCCTTTCATATCAGTATGTCTTTTATGTCTATTTCTTGCTTTTTGCTAATGGCTAAGTCCTCTAAAAAATATGTTAAATAGAAGAGGTGAGAACATACATCCTTGCTTGTTCCTTATCTTAGAAGGAAAGGATTCACCAGGTGTGATGTTATCTGTAAGTTTTTCATAGAGGCCATTAATCAGGTGGAAGAAGTTCCCAGCTATTCCTGGTTTGCAGAGAGTTTTTTTTTTTTAATCATGATTGGATATTGAATTTTGGCAGATGCTTTTTCTTATGTTCATATGGTTTTACTTTTTAAATCATTCAATATGGTGAAGCAATAGCTTTAAATAATAGTGTTAAATAAACCTTGCCTTCCCAGGATAAACTCTACTTTATTATGGTGTATCATCTGCTGTTAACCCATATAGTGTATTTTTCATCTCAAACATTATTTCATCTTTAAAAGTTTGATTGGGTCTTTCCGTCTTCCATTTTCCTCTTCATCATGCTCATGCTTTCTTTTACCTTATCAAACATATGGGAGTATATTTATAATAGCTGTTTTAATGTCCTTATCCTTCCATTTTATTGTTTCTGTCATTTGTGTCATTTCTGGGCCTACTCATTAATTTCATTTTCTCTTTCCAAAGAGCCACATTTTCCTGAGTCTTTGCCATATTTGGTTAGATGCCTAAGGAAGTATTCTTACCAGGATAATCCAGTGGACAAAGGGATTATCTTTGTCCTGGCGGGCTACAGTCTGTGCGGTTGCAAAGAGTCGACTGAAGTGACTGAGTACGCACACACACGCACATGCACAGACACTGCGAATTTTACACTTTCAGTTCTGTTGCTTTCATTGTGTGTGTGTTTGTTGCAATATACTGCTTTAAATATTTTCTACTTTGTTCTGGAACTCAGTTAAGTAACTTGAAAATAGTTCGATCTTTAGAAGGCCTACTTTTAAGCCTTCTTTTCAAGGAGGTTCAGAACAGCCTTTCATTTAAGTTCGTTTGGCCCACTCAGCCGAGGACTCTACTTCATGCTCCCTGTTTTAGGAGATATGTCCATTCTTCTAGGAAGTGGTGTAAACTCTGGAGATTTTTCCTCTTGCTTCTTTTTTTCTTGTTCTGACTTTAGTCATTTTCTCACATGCATGAGCTGATCTGGGCTCAGCTGAAGACTGAAGGGGAACTTTCTGTAGATTCGCAGCTCTCTCTTTATGTAGCTGTCTCCTCTCCAGCACCCTGTTCTGTGTATTCTAGCCACTGGCTTCCCTGCACTCAGTCTTGTCTCTTCACCTCAGTGAGGCCACCAGGTCTTCATGGGGTTCTCCCTTTAAGCTCTGCAGCCTGGCAGCTCTCTCCAGGATGGGTGGTGGGGCCACTTGTAGGGCTCATCTTGTTTGCCTCCCTCACTCAAGGACTCCCAAGTGCCTTCCTGCCTCTTTCCCTGTGTCTGGAAACCACTGCTTCATATATTTTGTCCTACATTGTGGTTGTTTAGGGTCCAAAGTAGAAATCCTGTCTTTGTTCTTGAGAAATTATTTGGTGGTTGCTCATAGGTGATGACGAGTAGCTGTTGCTGGGATATTCACAACATAAATGACGGGTGGGAGCTTCAGCCCACAGGTAGGAGAGAGGAAGAGGGGCTGCACCAAGCTCGGCAAAGCCCCATTGTGGTCTGGACCATGGAGGTCCTCCCTACTCAAGGTGTGTTATTTAACACAGGAGACCACAAATGGCTCGTGTTGGACTCTTTAGTCCCATTAGTGGCTTAAAATCAGCCCAGACAGGACCTATGTTTTCTCCTAATGAGAGTGATTCTTCCTTCCATAGAATCATTCTAAGAGGCCGATTCTATGACAAGTGAAAACTGGAGAGGAAGGTTTGTGCCGAAGGAAGAGAGAAACTTTTTCTCTAGCAGGGAACTTCTCCCTTCATCTCCATGTTAGCATCTGCATTCTCTATGTTGTCAGAACCTTCTGTTCTCTGTTGTTCTGATGGAAATTAAAGGACCAATTCCACGCTTGAGATGGGTTGGTAAAGGTGAGTGGTGCTTCCCCTTGCCAACCTCCATTCCCACTGGCCTGAGGGTAACTCTGGCTCAGAGTTGCACGGAGGTGATTTGAGCTTCAAGGAGATACTAGATAAAGATCACCACAGCTGGCAGCTCAGTGAGACTGGAGCAGGAGACTATATACAGATCTTCTAGTGAATCCTCATAAGGAAGCAGCCCTGTGGCCTCTTAACAATTGAGTGTGTGTGTGTGTGTGTGCGCGCCCACATGCATGAGCATGTTCAGTCACTCAGTTATGTTCGATTCTTTGCAACCTCATGAACTGTAGCCCACCAGGCTCCTCTGTCCATGGAATTCTCCAGGCAAGAATACTGGAGTGGGTTGCCATTTCCTTCTCCAGGGGATCTTCCTGATCCAGGGAGCTCATGTCTCCTGCTTGGCAGGCAGATTTTTTACCACTGAGCCACCAGGGAAGCCCCTGTGAGGCCTATCTGCCTGTACAAAACCGTTTATCTCATCTGGACCTCCACAGTAAAACCAGTTATCTTCTTTCTCTTCATTTTCTCTCTTCCTCTGCCAGGATCCACTGCAGGCTGCCTGGTGAATACTGCTCTTCTCATACCCTCTCACTGCTCCTTTTTCTGTTTTTCTCAGTCTGTCTTCTATTGGGTTATTTCACTTGTACCCACAGCACAGTGCACTTAAAAGACTAACCTCACCCAGTCATGAACAGCCAGAGAACTGCTTTGCTTCTGGGTGTCAGCCTCCACAGCCAATCAGAGAGCTGCTTTCCTTCTACATGGCAGGGGTCAACCACAGCTCATTGGCTGTGAGTTTCAGAGCCTTACTTCTCCTCTGAAATCTGGCCTTCACAGGGTGACTACCTTGTCCCAGATTCCCAGGACTCTGGTTTTAGCATTGAAATTCCTACATCCTGGGAAACTCCCCAGACCCCAACAAATGGAATGGTTGATCTCCCTAATCCTGAAGCCAGTGCATGACTTCTTTGTTCCCAAGAGCTGGTTTTTAAGGCCATTCAAGGTTCAAGTCCATCTGAGCAACTTAAGGGTGGAAGTGGCTAGTTACCAGATGACCTAAGATTTACTATGGTGGAGCTTTTATCAAATCTTTATGCAGTTAAATTTGTATCATTTATTTTAAATGGTAAAATTACCATGTTCAGTAAATGTGTCAGAGTCAAAAACACAGGTAGAGTAGCATATGTTTGCCTAAGGCAAATAAAATGAGATTCTGTAACTCCTAGTCTTAGTTCTTAAGGAGTATGGGAAGATAATCTTATACTGTGGATTATCATTACTTATGCAGGCTTTAGTAAAAATTGTAAATATATACGTATATATATACACACACACAAAGCTTCCTGATGGCTCAGCAGGTAAAGATCTGCCTACAGTGCAGGAGACATGGGAGATGTGGGTTCAATCCCTGTGTCAGGAAGATCCCCTGGAAGAGGAAAATGACAACCTACCCCAGTATTCTTGCCTGAAAAATCCCATGGACAGAGGAGCCTGGCGGGCTACAATCCAAAGGGTTGCAAAGAGTCCGACATGACTGACTGGAGGAAAAACTGGAGGAAGGGAGGAGAAGAGAAGTGGAGTATGCACACACATGTGCTTTGTATTTGAAAAAGACATTTACTTATTGACCGCTCACAATCCATGTGTTCTGAATTGATTTTCCAATGCCAGAGATGGATTTTGGTGCTCCATCCACATTCCTTGGGGCCAAAGATAGACATCTAGGCAAGGAATGCTGTGGGAGGCAGGGTGATGCTCATATAAAACCCAGAAGTGGAGTCTACACGGACAGCAGAGGCCTCTGAAGGGCACTAAGAAAGAGAAATTCCACCATCTGTGAGTCATCACTCTGAGTTTATTATTACTATGTCCCTGTGCATTTATTAAAAATGCATATACTCTCAGTAGGGGTACACATCTTTGTGTGAATGGATTTATCAACTCATATTCTTTCCTAACAGGAGAAACAGAACAACACAAAAGCCCTGGATCATAAAGAGGAAAAACTGGAGGAAGGGAGGAGAAGAGAAGTGGAGTATGACATTGAATTCTGGGCCAAATATTTATTGGGTTGGCCAAAAAGTTTGTTCAGATTTTCCTGTAATATCTTACAGGTCAACCTAATAGTTAAAAGAATTGGTAGAAGGGATACGGGGAGATCTTATATCATTCAGGATTCAGTAAGGAAAATTTGAATATTTTACATAGAGAGAACTTAATTCAGGGATGGAAGACCAAAGGAGTCAAACGGGGTTCAGGGTGGAAACTCAGAGATGAAGAAAGGCAGGAAGTCAGTACAGCTTCTGGGCTGCAGAGACAAAGGGAGAAGATGAATTCCTGGGTCCCTGGCATAGCTGGGCAGAAGCTGGTGTCATGTGGGCATGTATGGCAGGAGGTGAAGCCAGGGAAGGCTCAGCTATTGCTGCAGACTCAGCCAGGCAGAGATGGGGGAGAGAGGGAAAGAACTGGATGACTCTCTCCTGCCTTCAAATTCACCTGCCTTCTTGTTGGCTGCACTCACCCTGAGCCGGCAGACAAATACAAAGTGTGTGTGTGGCGGGGGAGGGCAAGAAGTGACTGTGAGAGCAAGCAGCCCCAAGACTGGCAAACACCAGATAAATACCTAACTCTCTGCTTCAAAAGCATGCCAGGGCTGTGCTCTTAGCACCTCAGCCCTAGACTTCAAAACATACAACCTTGCAGTCAACTTTCCAAAACTCCCAACTCTATTTTCTCAAACTGGAAATGAATTTATTCTGTAAACCAGCTTAATGGCCTCTGTGACCCAGATCATCAAGAGATCAACAAACGTTTATCAACTTCTTACTTGTTATGGTGATGATGGTAGAAACAAATATGAATAAGACTGAAGCACTGACATATATACACAATCATGTATAAAATAGACATCTAGTAGGAAGCTGCTATATAGCATAGGGAGCTCAGCTGTGTACTCTGTAATGACCTAGAGGGGTGGGATTGAGGGGTGGGAGGAAGGCTCAAGAGGGGAGGGGATATATGAAAACTTATAGCTAATTCACATTATATAGCAGAAACATTATACATACTGCTTTACAACACTGTAAAGCAATTATCCTCCAATTAAAAATAATTTTTTTAAAAAGTGCTGTTGACAGGTAGGAGATGGTAGAAATGGGTGAGGTGGTCAAAAGGTACAAACTTTCGGTTACTAGATAGGTAAGTTCTGGGGATGCAATGTACACACGGTGCCTACAGTTAATAATACTGTATTATATACTTGAAAGTTGCTAAATGACTGGAGATTAATCTCATCACAAGAAAATTGTAACTGTGAAGTTACACATGTTCACTAAACTTATGTTGATCAGCTCACAATATATACATATCAAATCATTATGTTGTATACCTTAAACTCATAAATGTTGTATGTCAATTATATCTCAATAAAGGTGGAAAAGGGTGCAAAAAAAAAGAGCCTCTAATAGTTTCCCATTTTATACAAGAGGGCAAGCAAATACACAACTTTTTCTTGCCTTGTTTATAATGCAAGGCAAGACGAAAGGCCAAAATGAGTTTTCCCTGTGGCCGTCAGAAAAACTAGGTGATTGAGCTAGATGATTAACAAAAAGAAAGAGATGCCAAAACACAGTTCATAATTTGTGAGCACTTTCCAAGTTGGTGAGTTACGATAAGACTGAGGAAAGGAGAGACTTGCTAAAACTAATTGGTGAGATTCTTTAACACCAGTCCACATCAGATTCCCTGACTCAAATTCCATCTCTCACTACATAAAGCCCGAGTTCCTTTTCTGGCACAGAGGGCTCTCTGTGACCTGGTCTCAATTCCAGGTTAGTCTCATCGTCTACCATTTCAAATATTACTCTCCAAGAACTTCAAAATTCAAATTTTAATTTCCAAGCACTTCAAATATTAATCTCCAATAACTCCAGACTTCTGGTAGATCTCAGCTTTCACCATGTTCAGTGGTGCTCGTTGAATAAATGACTGTTTCATGCTTCTAGCTCTTTATCTGTTTCTTTCTGTAAGAGCTTTGGTTTAGACAGTAAAGAATCCATCTGCAATGCAAGAGACCCAGATACTGTCTCTGGGTTGGGAAGATCCTCTGGAGATGGGAATGGCAACCCTCTCCAGTATTCTTGCCTGGAGAATTCCATGAACAGAAGACTCTGGTGGGCTACAGTCCATGGGGTCGCAAAGAGTTGGACATAATTGAGCAACTAACACTTCTCTAAGAGCAGCCTTCTGTCTTCATTTGACAAGTGTGAAATGCTTATTTCTGCTTATCCTGCAAGAAATTGCTTGGTTATTTTTCCTCTATGGAGGCCTCACTGACTTCCAGCTGGATTTAGTCTTCTTTCCATGTGCAACAGTCATATTATCTCTATAAGCATTCACCACAGTTTGGAATTATCTGTATGTCTATCTCTGTTACTGGACAAAGCTCCCTGAGGCCAGGGACCCTGTCTTACTCATTTCTGAACCTCAACGGAGGTCCCAGTCCAAGCTAAGCTGCACTGAACCTAGCTGTGACTAGTGTTGGTTATTGCCACCCCAAATTCCTCTCCACTCCTCTTCCCTAACAATACCCTACAAGTACGAGTATAACCAGGAGTGTACTCTAATCTGCTCAAGCCACCAGAATATTCTCTCTCTCCCACTTGGAATGATTGATCTAAGCCAGTCCAATCAGAGTGAATGTGAGGACTCTCACTTGAAACTCTAGGGTAAAGACTAAAACTTTCTCTTTACTTAGATGTGGAAGACAGCCAAGGAGCTTCTGGAGCATCAGACCACAATTTAACCTTCACTGCTCAATTGCTAAGGCAGTGGCACCCCACTCCAGTACTCTTGCCTGGAAAATCCCATGGACAGAGGAGCCTGGTAGGCTGTGGTCCATGGGGTCGCTAAGAGTCAGCCATGACTGAGCGACTTCACTTTCACTTTTCACTTTCATGCATTGGAGAAGGAAATGGCAACCCACTCCAGTGTTCTTGCCTGGAGAATACCAGGGACGGGGGAGCCTCGTGGGCTGCCGTCTGTGGGGTCGCACAGAGTCGGACATGACTGAAGCGACTTAGCAGCAGCAGCAGCAGCTCAATTGCTATCCCATCTGAGTCTGGGCAGTTGGACTACTTCCAAGGGAAGAACTCAAGAGAATGGAGGGCACACTTCTGCCCACCATCCCAGGCCCAGACACTTGCTAAAATTTGTCACATGGTAGGACTTGCCCTGACAGTGTGGATCCCTGCTAGGGATCTTTTCATCCTGCAATCCTATCTACCCCACAAAATGAGGGCATCCCTAGAGGCAAAAATCTACCGAACAAACTTCTGCTCCCACAAAGGAGGACTCCTCTCTAGATTTAAAAATTACCAAATAACAATAAGGCTTCAGTGGAAAAGTAGGAACTCTAGATGGTAACATAAGACCCAGAATCTGGTTGGGACACACACACACACACTTGATTTCATGTAGAGAAAACAGGTACTGGAGTTTGAGGAGGGCAGAAATAAAGAGAAGGGAGTGATGAGGAGTAGGGTGAGCCTTTAGCATTCTGGAAGTCTTGGAAACCTCGGTCAAGGGCATATCTGCCCAGTTGCTTTGACCACCGTGGTTACCTCCCTCCATTTTTTTGAACTAAACATACTGGAGATTTCCTCCAGTGCAAATAACTCAGGTGAGTCTCTAGTCCTAGCTGGCATTTTCCCACCAAGTAAGTTTTGGCCTGAAAAAGCCCAGGAGTCTGGTAGGGTCATAAGTAATAACAGTGACGGCAGTAAACACACTTACTTACATAGCACTTACTATGTGCTTGGTCTTTTTCTTAAATTAACTCATTTAATCCCCACTGCAACATTTTGACTTGCACTTTATCATCATCACTATTTTATATTTCAACAAAAACATTTACTTCAAAATATACTGGGCAGCCACATACACCATATCAGCAGTTGCCCTATTGCCATCCCCTCTGCTAAAGGATTGAGCAAATGAATTCTTTTGTCTGCATACATTTCCTGTTCAAAACCTTCAGTGGTTCCCTGTAGACTGGAGAATGATATTATTATCTGAGTTCCTTAAGTAGCCCTGCAAGTCTTTCTAGTCCAATCTGTGTCCAGTGGACTGTACTCACCTGCCCTAACCCCTAGGATTGGCCCTGCTCTCACCTGGAAAACTGCACCATCTGGGAAAACTGATCTTTTCTGCAGGCCAACTAAGCCCTACCTCTGCTCTGAGGCCCCCACTCTAACCCTCCCCTCCCCCAGCCTCCTCTGAACTCACATGGCAATTAGAATTGGTAAAATGCCCTGGACAGCCAATATGTATTTCAAGAGACAGCTCTTGAAATATTACTTATTTTGGTGGATAATTCCCATTATATTTTATCTTACTAGTCAGATTGTGGTCTTCTTGAAGAGCGATCATGACTGATAATAGATCTATTTTCCCTGCAAGGTGGTGCACAGGGACCCACCCTGGAAGTATTTGGTAACTTTTAGACAGATTCCAGGACGGGAGAAAAAACCCTCATGTTTAAGGCTCAAAGTTCAAATCCCAACTCTTTGCCACTTTCCGGCTGAGTGAATAACTCAGGGGACTTGTACAATTGCTCAGGACCCTAGGCCTTCCCTTAAAGAGTAGTTAATGATCACTTACACCGCTTAGCCTTGCATACAAATGCGCCGTGCATTTTAGCTAGTCTTTGTGTTCTCGTTTTTAACTCTAGGCACTTTTAAAAGTTCACCTGAAACCACAGGTCTTAGACCACAAAGATGACGCACCTGACTTTGGCCATGGGAGAGGAGGAGTTTTGCTTGGGAAAGATTCAAGGGCGAAGAAAGGTGACTGGAAGGAGCCTGTATTCGCATCTCTCCTGTGGGCTCCAGGCTGTATATTAAATAATATTATAAATCTGATCCCGCCTTCCACCTTTCAGAATTTATGTAGGAATTCAATTGTCCAAATAATAATATAATTTATAGGGTTTGGTTTACTTCAGGCTTTACTTTTTTCCAGGCTTAGCTGTGGTCCATCCACAGCAGCATGAAAATTAGAAGGCTTTTTTAGCAGAGGATAAATGTCACCACTGAAGCCATTTTTTAAAATGATCGATGGGCAAATCCTATTTTTAGCAGAGACCAGAGCATATGTAATTTGAACTGAAGAAGACAAGTCAGGATGAGACACATCAGTAAGGATCTGGGAAGTAAAAAGCAAGATAAAAAAGCTCCCTGACAATGTTATCTAAGAGAGGCAAAGCACAATGGAGCCTCTTAACGCTCAAAATGTAGCATGTTTGAGGCAGTATTGTTTTATATCAGCGCTGGAATGTGTCATGATACTGTTAGGCATAATATCAACCATCAAACAGATCAGAGTTCAAATCCTGGCTCTGCCATTCATCAAAGGTAAGACTTTGGGGAACTCTATGAGCTGGCACTCCAGAATCCAGTGGAAATTTGTTCATTGATGTCCATGTCTGTGATTAGGGACGATAATGATAATGAACTGACCTCATAGGGTTGTTGTATTAATACATGTACATTTTTAACACAGTTCTAGGGACATAGTATGTACCCATTAGTTAGCTATTATTATTCTACCCAGTTAATAATTCAACTCTATTGTTTTAATACCACAATCCCTGGTGTTAGCCAAAATGCCAAGAAAAGCACAAGTCTCAATTATTTAACAGCTTCCTTCCTTTGATCAATCTTCAGTCACTGCCACTCTCATTCTTTTATTTCTCACCAAGTTTATGGTCATGGACAATAAAGCATTTCCTGTGGGATTGAGTCATTTGGATTTCCTATGCTGGAGGCAAGCTTGATTTCCCGGGAAGGACCATCTGGCATTGCCCCTGGCTAGACTTTGGAGCCAAGGAACATTGCCTGGCAGTGGGCACAGGAATACATTTCATTTCCTCTTGTAGGATTCAATAGTCATATTTTGTTCAAATTATAGCTCTGTTCTCCTTTAGTGCTAGGATCGACTGTGAAAATTAGGCCTGAAATGCACATTCATTTTCTAAAATTGTGCTGTTCTGTGTAACAGCAGTCTCTAGGTCTTAACTAAGTCTATAGATTCTGTGATGTTTCTATTAAGAAGTCAATGTGAACCAGACAGATTAGAAAGGAAACCTCCAAAATCCATATATCCTGGGCTGGGGGAAAGAGAAAACTTCAGAAGACACAAGCCTGAGAGTTCTTACAATGTGTTGTATATGCATTTTCATTTACTTTTATTTGTCTTTGTTTGCATGAGTTGTGTGAAGTTAACTGTCAATGTATTTATTTATATGACTCATGATATTGCAGTTGCTGATATCTACTGCTGCAATTATTATTTATGACAAAATTAGCTCCTGTTGGTAAGTGCGCTAAGTTTTCACTCAAAGAGTACATCCATGTTCGGGCTATTTTAATCCCAAATACAAATTGGCAAGCACAGTAATTGTGGAAGAGAACAAGGAAGCTGGATCATAAATTGCCTTTATGGAAGACAAAATATTCTGGGAATACTTAGAACCTTATTTCTAAATAATATCTGATACAAACTATTATATATATATATATATATATATATATATAAATAGAACGGATAAACACCAGGTGGTCCTATTGTATAGCATAGGGAACTATATTAAATATCCGATGATAAGCCATAATGGAAAAGAATATGAAAAAGAATGTATATGTAACTGAACTACTTTGCTGTACAGTAGAAATTAACACAACATTGTAAATCAACTATATGTCAATAAAACATACTTAAGAAAAAATAAACAGCATCCGAAGAAAAATGAGAAATTGCCCCAACTCTGATGACTTTGATGGTGACATTTTGGGTTTTTTTTTGTTTTTAAATGTTTCTTTGGCTGCACTGGGTCCTAGCTGTGGCACAGAGGAGCTTCGCTGAGGGCTCTCTGTTGCAGCGCGCAGACCTCTCTCTAGTTCCTGAACACGGGTTCCAGAGAACACAGGCTCATTTGTGGCACTCAGGCCTAGCTGTCCCGCAGCCTGTGGGATCTCAGATCCCCCACCAGGGACTGAACCTGTGTCCCCATCCTTGGATGGCAGATTCTTAACCACCAGACCACCAGGAGACATTTTTGAAGTTAAGGAGCTAAATTTTAGCTCATGATCTCCTGGTTTTTTTTTTTTTTTTTTTTTTTGCAGGTTAGTATTTTATTAGATAGAAACAGAAAGGAGGGTGCCTACCCACCCCTTCCTCTGGCTCAGGAGAGGAACTCCCGCCTCCCCAAGAAAGGGCAGGGGTCTATAATACTGAGATAATGGGAGAGGTTAGGGAAGAAAGCTCCAAGCCTCCTCCTTCTTAGTCTTAAAAATATGGAACGCTTCACGAATTTGCGTGTCATCCTTGCGCAGGGCCATGCTAATCTTCTCTGTATCGTTCCAATTTTAGTATATGTGCTGCCAAAGCGAGCACTGATCTCCTGGTTTTATGTCCTGCTCCATTAAAGATCATGGGAACTTTTGAAATATGTTCAGTTGTCTTAATGGCAAGGAATATCATTATTTTTTAAGAATAAAAGTTATTATTGAAATTGCTTTGAAATCAAGATGTGAAGCTAGACTTATACAAGGTCACATGGGGTGGACTTCAGTGCATTTGGAAAGAGAATTTTGCTGATTAGGATTGGATCAGATGAACAGATGCTGAGATGCTGGGAAATTCTGGATTTCCAGTCACTGAGACCTCCTCTGGAACTTTATTTCTAACCTTTCTGTATGACCACAGTAACATTATCCCTTGAGCATTTTCAAGTCTAAATTGTCAAATGGTCAAGAAAAAGATAATTTCTCAAAGCCCTTTATCAAAGGCGCTTCTCTGGTTACCTTTTTTACAGCTAAACCTCTCTGGGGCCACCTCTGGTTCCAGCAGTGCCATCATCCTTAGTTTATCCTAAAGAGCCCACTGCCCACTGAGGCACGGAAACTGGAATATTCCCTTTAAGGCAACTGGTGGGGTGCTGCTTGGGCAACAAAATAAAACAATAGTACATAGTTTCAACCCCTGGGTCGGGAAGATCCCCTGGAGAAGGAAACGCGATCCACTCCAGTATTCTGGAATAATCCCATGGATAGGGGAGCCTGGTGGGTTATCATTCATGAGGTTGCAAAGAGATATGACTGAGCGAATGAGCACACACACACACAGACACACTCATATTTTTAGCAGGCTTTTATTTCAAAAAATATCAAAATGTGTCATATGTCATCTTGCAGAAAAGACATTTAGGAAGTCATCTAGACCGTGTTTCTCAAAACATTGGGTTTATAAAGTTTCACTGCTTCTCTGTGAAATTAGAAAAGTAAGAACAGTGTAGTAAGTTTATAGTACAATTGCATTTATTTAAATTTAAAGGCCTGTCTTTTATTCAGAAGATTTTGCCCTTCCTATTTAAGGAATTAAAATATCACTTTTATATAAATGACAGGTATTGCTGACATTAGGTTTATATATATAAACCCACTTCCGTAAGCTGATAAAGGGGTTAGCAAACTGTCAGTTTGTGAACTAGTTCCTACAAACCCTGCATGGGGAGCTACTTTATTCTTTGCTCCTGGGGACCTAGTTACTAAGCTAGCTCTCTCCAACTCTGTCCCTGCAAATGCACAAGACAGTTTGTAATCACACATAATCACATTGCAACAAATGTTGCTGTTGCTATTTTATCACCAAGTTGTGTCTGACTCTTTGCAACCCCATGGACTGCAGCCTGCTAGTCTCCTCTGTTGATGGGATTTCCTAGGCAAGGATACTGAAGTGGGTTGCCATTTCCTTCTCCAGGGGATCTTCCCAACCCAAGGATCTAACCTATAACAAATATAAAGTAGCTTTTTTTAATTAAAATTTAAAAAAAAATTTGCATGCTACCTGGCATGTGGAATGATGTTCCACATGAACACACCCATGGATGAACACACCCATGATGTTCCTCAATCATGGATCCACCTGGTGCCCCTTGTATTAGAAGCACAGTCGTAACTGCTAGACCACCAGGGAAGTCCCTAAAATAGCTTTTTTATTTTGAAACAAAACTTTTGAACATTTCTCAAGTTATCCCTTATGCTTTACTCTTTGAAACCATGGAATTTATCTGAGCGAAATTGCCGCCAAATCACCTACCCTCTCCCTTGGCTTCACTTCCTCTAGTTCCCAGCATCCATCTTGCAAAATGGCCCCTTCCCTCACTGCTGTGTGGAAATTGGCTCCCTGCCAATTTCATATCCCCATATGCCCCCTCCCAACACCCCTGACAATTATATCCCCATCTAGTTAAATTTGTTTTTCCTTGACAATCAGCTTCAACATACGTTTTTAAAATCTCTTTCTTATTCAATTGTATTGCTTTTCTAGCTCTTTAAGACTCAAAATATTCTGCTCTTACAGCAATCTGTAGAATTTTAGTTATTTTCTGGGTGAAACAGGCTTTTATGAACTAACCTAGAAACCCCTTAACCTTGTTTCCATGGGGAAATGCATTTCAAATAACCAGCTGGTATACAGACCATCAGAACACAAGCTGTTTGTACACCACTGGCTGTCTGGAATGTCAAGGGCCTATGACTTTTATTTGCCATATGATATGCAGCAACAAAGCAGCTAAATGTGCTTTTCATTTCCATGTGACCACTGTTCTCCCAAGCACAGATGTTTCAAGGTTTCTGTGAGCTGATGGAAGAATGGAAATGCTCCCAAAAAAGAAAAAAAAAAAAAAAAACCCACAATAAATCAACAAGGTGAAAGAGCCATTAAACTCCTTGAGAACTGGGTACATTAGTCTATCCAAGAAAATTTTATGGGCCAATGTTCAAAAACAGATTTTTAAATAAAGCTTTCCTGATTCAAGGCATAAATCTAAGAAAGAATGCTAAGAATTCACAGGTGCCAAGTAGCAACAAAACTTGACCTAAGGGCAGCCTGTCCATAAAATGGAGGATATAAAAAGTGGAGAAAAATTGCAAATACAATCAATTGCTAGCTAATTTATACTAAGCAAATTAAAACAGGAAAATATAAATTAAAAGAAATAGCTATTGTGACGTTTATGAACATGGACCACTCAGGAAAAAAAAAAGCTATTAGTTTAATAGTAACTTAGCTGCTCTTAGGGGAATTTTTCAAAATAGCTACCAGGATTGATTTAAATAATTGCACAAGATAAATTTTGTATATTTTTCTCTTATTTACAAGGAGAAAAGAAGTACATGGTAGCATAAGCAATAAAAAGGGACACCAAATATTAAAACATTTTTGGCAAAAATGAAATATGTATAAAACAGAGATGAAAGGAAAGCAGCACAGCAACAATTGAGATGTTTATGTGTTTCCAGAAATGTAAAATGAAAGTAACACTCCTACATGATGTCCAGAATGCAAACTCAGGTACCACAACAAAGAAACAGATACCTATAAAAATTAAAGAATGACCAGATTTTTGAGATCTTTTCAAGGATCCACAAACACAAGTCATAAAGCACGGAAATGGCAACCCACTCCAGTATTCTTGCCTGGGAAACTCCATGGACTGAGAAGCCTGGCAGCCTACAGTTGGTGGGGTCACAAAATGGTTGGACACGACTTAGCAACTAAACAAAAGTAATAAAACATGGTTTGTGAAATAGAAAACTACTATAAAAAAACAAGAAATATCTGGCAATACTGGATGATCACAGAATGCCAAAATGAAGACTGTTCCAAGAAACTATAAAAAAGACCAAACTCACGTTGAGCATTGAAAGGCAGCCCTGCTTGCCTAAATCTATGATCTAAGCTGTGGAGTTGCTGTTGCTCAATACAGCAGCTGGCTGGTGTTCCTTTGATGGCAAGGAAAAGAAAAATCAGACTTATAGCTTAAACTATAAGGATGTTAATAGTTCACTAAGTCTAGGTCAGCAATCCTAAGCTTGATTTGATGGTTCAATTGTGTCATCAAAGACTCCAGCTCTTTCTATTCTTGATTTCACTGCTTTTGTGGCCATAGTTCCAGGCATCACATTCTTATACTACAGCTTTCAAAGCTAAAAGTGGACAGAAACAACTTCCTCTTTGCATGCTGCTCTTCTCAGAAAGGAACAGTATGTCCTGAGTCCTCTAGCAGATTCCCCTTAAATCTCAGAGCTAGATCTGTGGCTCCGCTGGTAAAGAGTCTGCTTGAAATGCGGGAGACCTGGGTTCGATCCCTGGGTTGGGAAGATCCCCTGGAGAAGGGGAAAGCTACCCACTCCAGTATTCCGGCCTGGAGAATGCCATGGACTGTATAGTCCATGGGGTCACAAAGAGTCAGACACAACTCATCGACTTTCACTTTCACTGTCATTTTCAGAGCCAGATCAGATGCTTGCATTCTCCATTGTGTATGGTTCTTTGTGACCCTATGGTCTGTAGCCCACCAGGCTCCTCTGTCTGGGAAGACCTGATAAGACGCTTATCTGTAGACCAATTTTAATACTCTCAAGGAGGAACAGAGTTGCTGTGATTGGTTTAGACTAATCAAACTATAGGGATTCCCTAGTGGCTCAGTGGTAAAGAATTCACCTGCCAATGCAGAAGACACAGGTTTGATCACTGGGTTAGGAGGATCCCCTGGAGAAAGAAATAATAACACGCTCTAGTATTCTTGCCTGGGAAATCCTATGGACAGAGGAACCTGGCAGGCTATATAGTCCACGGTGTCGCAAAAGAGTCAGACACAATTGAGCAACTAAACAATGACAAACAAAATCAAACTATTAGTTGGGCACATTGCAGCTAGAACAAAAGTTGGGATTCTGTTATCAAAGAAGGAAAAATAAATTGTTTAAATTTGGTCTTTAGGAAAGGATAAACAGGTAAATAAAAAGCCTAAGCAAAATGTTATACAAACTACCTAAACAGCTATGCGGCTGCTGTAGTGCGGATGGAAACGTGCAAAGGTCAGTATAGGCTAAGTAATGCTGCAGGAATAAACAACTCCAAATGAGCAGGTTGATTTTCCACTCATGTTACATGTCTATCACAGGTCAGCTCCACTCACAGACCAAGACTCACAGAGCAGCTTTTATCTGGAATGCTGCTGGTCTTATAGCAGAAGAATAAAAGATATGGCGGACATGATGCTCATTCTTAATATTTCTGCTCTGAAGTGACACACATCACTTCTGCTCATAATTTATTACCTAAAGGAAGTCATTTGGCCATGCCTGAGTTTAACAGCCAGGGAGTATTATTTTCCTGCAGGAAGGTGATCTCAGGGAAGGGCAACAAATATTTTGAATGATAATGCAATCTACCAAAAGGGTGAATGTGTCATTTGCCCATTATTCACTTCAATGTGATCATGAACATCTGTGACTCAGCATTAAGCTTTTGTAAAACGACAATCTAACTTGAATTTTTCTGTTGCCATTAAAGCCCGACGTTGCTATTGATCCTAAGATAAGCCACCTGAAGAATGAAGTAAACGAGGAACAGCACTTGTTGGTTACTTACATTGATTTTTGTCAGTAGAATAATACAACCGTATAAAAAATAATTTAAAACATCCATTAAAAAGTTCCATTTCCTGAGTTCCATTTCCCCCTTTTCCCTTAGCTTTGAGTCCTTCCAAGTGCAGAAGGGATTTTTAACTGTCCCCCTGACACCTCATGTTCTCTCTTTTTTAATCTAGAATTAGGTTGGCTCAAGGAACAGTTCTGGCACAACCACAATAGCCTAACCTTTCACAGTTCGGATATGACTTGGTTGGAAAAAGCATATTTGATTGTTGAGTCTGTTTGGAGTCAGGGTAAATCCCACACCTTCTGAAGTTCTGTTCTAACCCTCCCAGGACACAGCCTGATAAAGTCCTTGCAAAGCAGCTCTCTCCCACAGAGCGTTGCCTTCACATTTGGCTCCTGTATCCTCAGGATGAGAATCAGGGCAATTATATAACTATCTGTGATTTCTCTGCAATTAGTTATGGGAGGAAACATGGCTTTTCTTGCTGCGTAGGGCTTTGCAGAAGGGTTTAAAGCAAGTTTTTGCACTGAGAATTTATTGTAACTTATTTTGTGATTAACAAAGTTCTATGGCAACATATTACACAGAAATCATATATGACTTTTTGGAAACAGTTAACAGATTAACTTCTTTGTTTTTTAAAGCACACACAAAATTAACCTGAATAGGGCATATCTAAGGCATCTTCCCTAGTATTTCTCAGTCAAGACCTACGTAAAAGCAATATGTGATCCATTAACTTTTTTGTGTGCATGTAAGATATACATCCACTCCAGTATTCTTGTCTGGAAAATCCCATGGACAGAAGAGGCTGTACGCTACAGTCCATGGGATCGCAAAGAGTCGGACATGACTGAGCGACTTCACTTTCACTTTCTCTTTCAAGATATACATAGAATTTACCGTTTCAACCATTTTAAGTGTACAGTTTAGTACCATTAAGTATACTCATAGTTTTGTGCACATATCACCACCATCCTTCATGAGAACCTTTAATCACCCCAAACAGAAGCTCTGTACCCATTTAACTGTAAAGCCCCATTACTCCATCCTGCAAGCCACCCATTGTACCTTCTGTCTCTACGAATTTGACTACTCTGCGTGCCTCTTGTAAGTGGAGTCATACAGTTTATCTGTCTTCTTATAACTGGCTTATTTCATTCAGCATAGTGTCCTTAAGGTTCATCTACATTGTAGGACGTGTCAGAATTTCTTTCATTTTTATGTCTATTAATTTTTAAATTGATATAGATGATAATGTTTTTAAATTGATATAGATGATAATGTATTTTATTTTTTATTATTTTTTATAATGTATTTTAAAATGATCTGCATTGTCTTTAAATACGGTTTTGCTTTCTTTTTAATTTACATACAGACTTACTTTTGATGTACAGTTCAATGCACAGATTTGTGTAATCACAAACACAATCAGGATCCAGAACTCCCCTAAATTTCTCGTCAGGCTCTACTCTCCCCCAACACTAATCTCATGCAATCATTAATCTGTTCTCCTTCCCTCTAGTTTGCCTTGTCCAGAATGTCACATAAGTAAAATCATGAATATGTAACCTTTCCGGACTGTCTTCTTTCATTCAACACAACACACGAGAGCTTTACCCGTGTTGTCATTTGCGCCCACAGTATGTTCCTCTTCCTTGCTGTAAAGTACTCCGTTGTATGGAGCTATCATAGTGTGTTTACCCAGTCGCCAGCTGAAGACATTTGGATTGTTCCCAGAAATGGGCCATTCTGAATAATGCTGTTATAAATACTCATGTGTAAGTTTTTGTGTGAATGTAAGTTTTTGTTTTTCTAGACTAAATATCTAGGAGTAGGAATGTTAAATCACATGGCAAGTGTATGAAGTGGAAGCGTTAGTCACTCAGTCGTGTCTGACTCTTTGCAATACCATGGACTGTAACCCGCTCTGTCCACGGGATTCTCCAGGCAAGAATACTGGGGTGGGTAGCCAGTCTCTTCTCCGGAGGATCTTCCCGACTCAGGGATTGAACCCGGGTCTCTTCATTGCAGGATTCTTTACTGTCTGAGCCACCAGGGAAACCTGGCAATTGTATATTTAATAGAAACTGCCACATTGCTTTCTAAAGTGGCTGTACTATTTTTCATCCTCACCAGCAAAGTATAAGAATTTCAGTTGCTCCACATTCTCACCAGCATTTGGTTTTATATGTTATGTGTATGTGTCTGTTTTAAGACATTCTAACAGGTGTACACTGGTATCTTATTGTGACTTTAATTTCAGTTCAGTTCAGCCGCTCAGTCGGTCCAACTCTTTGCAACCCCACGGACTGCCGCACACCGGGCTTCCCTGTCCATCACCAACTCTCGGAGCTTGCCCAAACTCATGTCCATTGCCGTCGGTGATGCCATCCCATCTCATCCTCTGTCATCCCCTTCTCCTCCTGCCTTCGATCTTTCCCAGCATCAGGATCTTTTCAAATGAATCAGTTCTTCACATCAGTAGGCCAACGTATTAGAGCTTCAGGTTTAGCATCAGTCCTTCCAATGAATATTTAGGACTGATTTCCTTTAGGATGGTCTGGTTGGATCTCCTTGCAGTCCAAGGGACTCTCAAGAGTCTTCTCCAACACCACAGTTCAAAAGCATCAATTCTTTGGCGCTCAGCTTTCTTTATAGTCCAACTCTCACATCCATACATGACTACTGGAAAAACCATAGCTTTAACTAGATGGAGCTTTAATTTACATATCTCTAATAACTGATGATGTTACACATCACTTAATGTGCTTATTTCCCATTCATTTGCCTTCTCTGGTAACAGGTCAGTTCAAATCTGTTGCCCATTCATGTACTAAATTGTTTACTTACTGATGAGTTTTGAGAGTTGGTGCATTGATAAGGAGGAAGCAGCATTATGATTTATTGCTTTACTGTAGCCTAGTGTATCTGACAGAACTGCTTCACAGTAGAATCCCAGGGACAGGGGAGCCTGGTGGGCTTCCGTTTCTGGGGTCACACAGAGTCGGACACGACCGAAGCGACTTAGCAGCAGCAGCAGCAGCAGCCTCGTCTATACACTAATGAATGAATCATTTCAAAAACTTTATGGCATACAGTATTACAGTCATATTCATAATATAGTATTGGAAACACTGCTACACTAACACACACACTTGTTTAAAGATCTAAATGTAAGACCTGAAACCACACAAGTTCTAGAAGAGAACATAGGCAGAACACTTTTTGACATAAATCATAGCAATTTATTTTAGAGCTGTCTCCTAAGGCAAAAGAAACAAAAGTAAAAATAAACACATAGGACCTAATTAAACCTAAATCTTTTTACAGAAAAGAACATTATCAACAAAATAAAAACACAATTAATTGACTGGAAGAAAATATTTGCAAAGGATACGACCAATAAAAGGTTAATATCCAAAATATATAAACAGCTCATATGAGTGAAATTCACTCAGTCATGTCCGACTCTTTGTCACCCCATGGACTATACAGTCCATGGAATTTTCCAGGCCAGAATACTGGTGTGGATAGCCATTCCCTTCTGCAGGGATCTTCCCAACCCGTGCATCAAATCCAGGTCTCCAGGCCAGAATACTGGAGTGAGTAGCCTTTCCCTTCTCCAGGGGATCTCCCCAACCCAGGGATCGAACCCAGGTCTCCCACATTGCAGGTGATTCTTTACCAGCTAAGCCACAAAGGAAGTCCAAGAATACTGGAGTGGGTAGCCTAACCCTTCTCCAGCGGATCTTCCTGACCCAGGGATGGAACCAGGGTCTCTTGCATTGCAGGTAGATTCTTTACCAAGCTATCAGGGAAGCCCATAAACAGCTTATACAACTCAATATTTTAACAAAAAATTTTAAAATGGGCAGATGATCTGAGTTGACATTTTTTCAAAGATGACATACAGATGGCCAACAAGGACATGAAAATATGCTCAACATTTCTAATTGAAAATATGCTCAACATTGCTTATCATCAGAGAATGCAAAGCAAACCCACAATGAGATATCACCTCACACCTGTCAGAATGAATATCATCAAAGTCTACAAATAACAAGTGTTGGAAAGGAAGTAGAGAAAAGGGAACCCTACTATACTGTTGGTGGGAACAGAAATTGGTGCAGAGATCAAACCAGTCAATCCTAGCAGAAACCAACCCTCTTTATTGAAAGGACTGATGCTGAAGCTGAAGCTCCAATACTTGGGCCACCTGATGTAAAGAGCCGACTCATTGGAAAGACCTTGATGCTGGAAAAGCTTGAAGGTAGGAGGACAGGGGGGCAACAGAGGATGTGACAGTTAGATGATATCACTGACTCAATGGATGTGAGTCTGAAAAAACTCTGGGAGATAGGGAAGGACAGGGAAGCCCAGTGCAGAAGGCGATGGCACCCCACTCCAGTACTCTTGCCTAGAAAATCCCATGGACGGAGGAGCCTGGTGGGCTGCAGTCCATGGGGTAGCGAACAGTCAGACACAACTGAGCGACTTCACTTTCACTTTTCACTTTCACGCATTGAAGAAGGAAATGGCAACCTACTCCAGTGTTCTTGCCTGGAGAATCCCAGGGATGGCAGAGCCTGGTGGGCTGCTGTCTATGGGGTTGCACAGAGTTGGACATGACTAAAGCAACTTAGCAGCAGCAGCAGCAGCAGCAGGGAAGCCCAGAGTGCTGCAGTCCACGGGGTTGCAAAAAGTCAAACATGACTTAGCAACTGAACAATAACAACTGTGTAAAACAGTATGGCATTTCTTCAAGAGAGTAAAAACAGAACTACCACATGACCCAGTAATTCTCCTGGGAATATATTTGCAGAAAATGAAAACACTAATTATAAAAAAAGGCTACATGCACCCCAACTTTCATTGCAGCATTATTCACAATAGCCAAGATTTGGAAGCAAACTAAGTATTCACCAACAGATGAATAAATGAAGAAGATGTGGCATATATATAAAACTGAATACTGCTGCTGCTGCTGCTACTAAGTCGCTTCATTCGTGTCTGACTCTGTGCGACCCCATAGACGGCAGCCCACCAGGCTCCCCGGTCCCTGGGATTCTCTAGGCAAGAACACTGGAGTGGGTTGCCATTTCCTTCTCCAATGCATGAAAGTGAAAAGTCAAAGTGAAGTCGCTCAGTCGTGTCCGGCTCTTAGCGACCCCATGGACTGCAGCCTACCAGGCTCTTCCATCCATGGGGTTTTCCAGGCAAGAGTACTGGAGTGGGGTGCTCAGTCACAAAAATGGATGAAATTCTGCCATTTGCAACAATGTGGATGGACCTAGAGGGTATTATGCTTAGTAAAATAAGTCATAGAAAGATAATATTCTGTTAAGCAGATACATTACTTTGCCAACAAAGGTCCGTCTGGTAAAGGCTATGGTTTTTCCAGTGGTCATGTATGGATGTGAGAGTTGGACTGTGAAGAAAGCTGAGCACTGAAGAGTTGATGCTTTTGAACTGTGGTGTTGGAGAAGACTCTTGAGAGTCCCTTGGACTGCAAAGAGATCCAACCAGTCCATTCTGAAGGAGATCAGCCCTGGGATTTCTTTGGAAGGAATGATGCTAAAGCTGAAACTCCAGTACTTTGGCCACCTCATGGGAAGAGTTGACTCACTGGAAAAGACCCTGATGCTGGGAGGGATTGGGGGCAGGAGGAAAAGGGGACAACAGAGGATGAGATGGCTGGATGGCATCACCGACTCGATGGACATGAGTTTGAGTAAACTCCGGGAGTTGGTGATGGACAGGGAGGCCTGGCGTGCTGCGATTCATGGGGTCGCAAAGAGTCGGACACTACTGAGCGACTGAACTGAACTGAACTGAACCACTTACATGTGCAATTTAAAAAATAAAATGAATGAATATAATGAAACAGACTCACAGATAACAGATACAGAGAACAAACCATTGGTTACCAGTGGGGAAAGGAGAGGGGGGAGGATCAAGATAGGGGTTAAATGATACAAACTACTATATAAAAAATAAATAAGCAACAAAAGGCATTTTGTACAGAAAAGGGTAATAAATTCATTTTTTGTAACAACTTTAAATGGAGTATAATCCATAAAAGTATTGAACTACTGTTATACACCTGAAACTAATATAATATTATAAATCAACTGTTCAGTTCAGTCGCTCAGTCGTGTCCAACTCTTTGCAACACTTGGGATGATAGTCTGATATGCAGTTTCTTCAATTACAAGAAAAAGAAAGGCATACTGTATAGTACTGTGCGTCTCTGAAAGCAAAGTTATAAAACAGTGAGAAAATCAACACATTATTCATTTTATATTAACTGTCACTCACCTTATGCCTATGGAAGGATATGCTATCCACTTCAACACAAGTCTTGCACACAGTGTTCTACACCATGAATTCTTAGGCAGTGATGAGAACCATGATGACACAAAAACATCTCATATAGCTCTTGTATAAGTTACTAGGTTTTCACACAAAGATACACACACTTATACAACAGATAAGTTTTCGTACGACAACCATATGGCACAGCGATTCTTTACTACTCATTAAGTGGAGGTGGATCATCATAAAGGTCTTCATCCTTGTCATCGTCACACTGAGTAGGCTGAGGAAGAGGACAGCTTTGTCTTGCTGTCTCAGGGGTGGGAGTGGTGGAGGAGGTGGAAAGGGAGGCAGGGGAGCACATTCAGTATAACATCAAAATACTTAATAATCTCTTCTGACTTTTTTGCTTTTTCATACTTCTAAAAACTGTTTCTATATGCTATCAATGCTTTCTCCACCATCTGCTTTTGTTTCAGTGTCCATATCCATAAAAAGGTCTGTGTTGTAAAGAAGTCAAAAGCAGTCTTAAATGACTGAAACCCTTCTGCCAGACTATGTCAATTTATTTTCTGGCACTGCTTCTTCCACATCTTCTTCCTCATCTGGCACTGGTTCAGAAGCACTTGCCTCCGTCAAGTCATCTTCTGTCAATTCCTCTAGTGTGGTATCCAGCAGCTCTTGAAGTTTTCCGAGATCTGTATCTTGAAACTCTTCACCCACCCGACCCCACCCCACTTTTTTTTTTTTTCCATATCCATGATCTCTTTCATGATTTCCCTATAAATTCTGTGAAATCATGCCAACATCTGGATACCGTTTACTCCAACAGGAATTTATAGTTTTGGGCTTGATGGTTTTCATGGCTTTTTCTATAACTATGATGACATCTTCAATGATATAATCATTTCAACAGTGTAATCATTTCAGACTTTCATGATGTTCTCTGTATCTGGGTACTTTGCCATAGCATTAACAATTCTTTCTGTATAGTACCATGCTAATGAGCCTTAAAGGTCCCTAGAACTTCTTGATCTAGAGGCTGAGTTAGAGATGTGTTTGGGAGCAAGTGGTCACTTTGACGCCTTCAGTGTTGAATTCATGGGGTTCTGGGTGGCCAGGGACATTTTCCAGTATCAAAAGAACTTTAAAAGGCAGTTCCTTTCTGGTAAGGTACTTTCTGACTTCAGAGACAGAACACTGTTGGGATCAATCCCCAGAAAAGGTTCTCATTGTCTAGGCCTTGTACAACCAAAAGACAGACAGCCGGTGCTTATCTTTCCCCATTAAGGCCCAGGGATTAGCAGCTGTATAGCTAAGGGCTGTCTTGGTCATAAAACTGATTGCATTTTCACAAAACAGTAGTTAGCTTATCTCTTCCTGCTTAGATCTTGGTGCATGTTTCTATTCCTTACTATTAAGTGTCCTTGTTGGCATTTTTTTGCCCCCCAGAATAAGGCAGTTTCAGCTGCATTAAAAACCTGTTCAGGCAGATATCCCTTCTCCTTAATGATTTTCATAATGGCATCTGGGAACTTGTCTGCCGCCTCCTGGTCAACAGAAGCTGCTTCTCCTGTTACTTGATACTTTTTAAGCCACACCTCTGTAACTGTCAAACTATCTTTCTGGTATTAAAGTCTCTAGCTTTAGATCCTTTACATTCCTTTTGCTTTAAGTTGGCATATTTTTTCTCCACTTTTTCTCAAATCATATTAGAGTCTATAGGTATGCCTTTTTGATAGCAATCCTGAACCCACATAAAAGCTGCATTTTCAATACAAGCTAAAAAGGTATTTTGCAAAAAGTGCAAGGTTTTTGTGTCTGCTGGCACAGCTACAGCAATAGCTTCATGAATTTCCTTTTTTTTTTTTTTTTGTTACAATAGCCTTTATCCTAAATTCATTTACCTTGAAATGGTGGGCAACCACAGCTGCAGACCTTGATCTATAGCACATATAAAGCAACTCAACTTTTCCATGACTTTTCTCTGCTTCCTGTGAGTATTTCCAGCATCACTAGCAGCACTTTGTATGGGGCCCATGGTGTTTTTCAAGGTTTATGGTACTGCACTAAAAAAGGTGAAAAACATGCAAGAATCATAAGAGATCACTTTTTACTGTGATACACAATTTACTGGAGAAACAAACTGCTCATGCAGAGATGATTAACATCACACAGCATTTTAAGTGGAGCTCACTGCAATAGCAACAGGAGGTGGCTACAAAATTATTATAGCAGTATAGTATGCACTAAAGTTAATTGTATACAATTATGACTTAATACTGCAGTTTTATGTTTGTTTATCTTTCATCTGCAAATGGTGCCAGGTATGGCCTGTGTTTGTATGCATAAATTTTGATAAATTTTAACTTTTCATAATAGATTTGTGTATATTTTATGGCAATAAATGATAAAATAGACTAGTGTCTACATATATTTTTTACATGGATGATATCCCTATCATTTTTCTTACTCTTTTGATATCTCTGGGCTATTTGATTTCTGTAAGTTTTTTCAAACTGTCACAAATCTCCAAAAAAAATTTCCAACATATTTATTAAAAACATCCTCACATAAATGGATCCCCTCTGTTTAAACTTATATTTTCTGACCACAATGAGAAAAACCCTCAAGTGAAACTCAATCAGTTGTGTCCAACTCTTTGCATCCCATGGAATTCTCCAGGTTAGAATACTGGAGTGAGTAGCCTTTCCCTTCTCTAGGGGATCTTCCCATCCCCAGGATTGAACCCAGGCCTCCTGCATTGCAGGCAGATTCTTTACGATTCGAGCCACCAGGAAAGCCCAAGAATCCTGAAGTGGATAGCCTATCCCTTCTCCAGGATATTGAATTGGGGTCTCTCGCATTGCAGGTGGATTCCAGCTGAGCTACCAGGGAAGCCCCGAAAAACCCTCAAAATAAGTAACAAAAGCAGATGCTGAAGGCTGCCTCAATCAATATGACTTCAACTCATCTGTAGTATTTCTTCAGAGCTGGAAGGTCAAAGGTCAAAGAGATTTCTCCCATTCCCTCGAAGCTAAGGTTCTGTGTGGGACTACCTGTTGCCAATAAGACACAGTTGTGTGAGACTTAGCAGAACTGACTTTGTAAAGTGAAGATCACATGCTTCCTCAGAGGTTCTGTCTTGGAATTTGGTTTCTCTGCAGTGGTTACAGAAGAATATCTGTGTGTGTATGTTAGTCGCTAAGTTGTGTCCAACTCTTGGCGACCCTGTGGACTGTAGCCTGCCAAGCTCCTCTCTCCATGGGATTTTCCAGGCAAAGAATACTGGAGGGGGTTGCAATTCCCTTCTCCAGAGGATCTTTCCAATTCAGGGATCGAACCCTGGTCTCCTGCATTGCAGGCAGACTCTTGACTGTTTGAAAAACCCAGGGAAGCCCCAGTAGAACATCTGGTGTCTAGTAATTAGCTTTGTGAATTGCAAAGGAAAGGTACTGCCAGCAACTAAGAACTTGGCTAAAACAATCCCAAGTACTTGCTGATTTTTAAAATGTCTCAACCTTATAGACCAAAGAAGAAATAAAAATTTAAATTATATCATGCTTGGAAATTAACTACAATGAAAATATCAAAATGTATGGGATGGTACTCAAAAGTGTGTTTAGAGGAAAATTCGTAGCTTTAAAATGTTAACATACAAATATCATTATTAAATATGAGGACTTTGGGGTCAAACTGCCTTGGTTTAAATACTGACTCTTGAACTCAGTGCTCAGAACTCAGTCATGTATGATTATGGGCAAGTTACTCAGTTCCCCTCTAAGCCTGTATTCCTTTATCTGAAAAAATGGAGATATTATCTCAGAGAGTTGTTAGAAAGATTAAACAGGAAATACACAAAGCAACTGAGAATGCACACACACAGATCTAAAGCCCTCAGCTCAGTGCTTGCATAATTATTCAAACAATATTAAATATTAGTACAAGAAGTTAGCAAATAGATATATCAGTCGCTTTCTAGAGGAAAACAAAGACAGCGAAGAGTAAATGGGGAGTTAGAAATTTTCTCAATGAAGGAAATTCCGTATCTACTCTTAATTTGTTTTCAGTAGGTTCCAGGACCATCACAACCCTATTCAAAGCAATGAAAGAATTTGGAACCTTGGCCCAGGGAAAAAATGCTTGAGGATTTCTTGTAGAAACAATTTTTGTTAGAATCTCCTGATTCTGCATGAGAGAAGTTTTAGAACTATTTAGGGGACTATCCAAAATTAGATTGAATTAAGTCTCCCCAAATATATTCATAAAACATTCAATACCAGTATTAATGTGATTTCCAACTTGGTATCTAGTCATTTTTATCAGTCATACTCAAACAACAAGCATGTCATTTGTAGCTATTTGATATTGATCAGCTAGCTATGTTACAGCTTATAGAGCTCTTTCTTATGCATTTCTAATTGACTCTTAGAACAATCCTATGAATAAACTAAGCAAGTCACTTGTTAGTATTCCAATTAAAATTTTACAAAGGAGAAAACTGAGTTTCAGAGACATTTTATATGATTTGTTTGAAGACACTAAATGGCAGGGCATAGAAATTTAGAACTCAGTTAAGAACCAAAAAGTACTAGACTCACTACAATATTTTCCTTATATTTTAATCCAGAAGTAGTACCTTTAGGCTGCCTGCTAGAGTTATGGTATTTGAGACGGTTTTTATTTACTAAGAAGAAAACACTCTGTTTCATCAGGATTTCTTTCTAAAACCCTTTCAACACCCTTTCAATCTAATCCTAAATATCATAAGAGTGTAAGGATCTGCCATTATCATTAGTACAGTTATTCCCAATAGTATCTAGTTTTATTCCATTCCCAAGAACTGTAAAAAGCTTTTCCTGTTCATTCTATATAACAATATTAACTCTGGATCCATCATTTAAATATCGTAACTCTTCATGAGCACACTAACATTTCATTGCTTATATATTCTCACGGATGTGCATGCTCAGTCGCTCAGTTGCGTCTGACTCCGTAACCCCATGGACTACAGCAGGCCAGGCTTCCCTGTCCTTCACTATCTCCCAGAGTTTGCTCAAACTCACGTCCATTGTGTCGAGGACGTCACCCAATCACCTCCTTCTCTGTCGCCTCCTGCCCTCAATCTTTCCCAGCATCAGGGTCTTTTCCAATGAGTTGGCTTGTGCTATACAGTAGGTCCTTTTTTTCTATTTTATATATAGTAGCTTATACCTGTTAATCCCAAATCCTAATTTACCCCTCCCCCACCCTCTTTCCCCTTTGGTAAAACCCTAAGCTTGTCTTCTCTGTCTGTGAATCTGTTTGTGTTTTGTAACTACGTTCATTAGTGTCATATTTTAGATTCCACTTATAAGGGATATTTTGTGGTATTTCCAAGCAGATATTTTTATCTTTCCTTTAGTTATGGTCTCCCTTTCAATTTTAAGATATTACTTTCTATAAATAGATCATGCAAAATGCTCTAACTCAGATATTTCACTAATTCAGATAGGTAGGTGTGTTGGAATACTCCTCCAATCAGGTTGAACTGGGGAAGTTCTCTCTTTCTAGAAGGCTGATTTCCAGTGTATTCACATATTGCACAAATCTCCAGCACTCTCATGAAGTCAGATTAATCACTGGTGTTCAGAGCTGCTGCCAAGCTCATAGTCAAGTGAAGCTGGATAAAGTGAAGCTGCCCTCTGGACAGAACAGACTAAACAGAGTAGATGCTTGATCTTGGGGTTGCGACTTCCCAAGCAAATCAGCTGTTCAGGAGGTGGCCCAAGACAAAAGCTACCCACAGGAACAGCTATGATAAATTGAACCAATCAAGTCTGCCTTCTTAGGACATCTGAAATCAAAAGGAAGTAACAAATTGGTAGTGGGACAGAAATGGAGACCCCTGGAGAGAGGGCAGGAAGTATAAGTGACGAAATTACTCAGCCATTAAAAAGAATACATTTGAACCAGTTCTAATGAGGTGGATGAAACTGGAGCCTATTATACAGAGTAAAGTAAGCCAGAAGGAAAAACACCAATATAGTATACTAACGCATATATATGGAATTTAGAAAGATGGTAACAATAACCCGGTCTACGAGACAGCAAAAGAGACAATGATGTATAGAACAGTCTTATGGACTCTGTGGGAGAGGGAGAGGGTGGGAAGATTTGGGAGAATGACATTGAAACATGTTAAATATCATGTAAGAAACGAGTTGCCAGTCCAGGTTCGATGCATGATACTGGATGCTTGGGGCTAGTGCACTGGGACGACCCAGAGGGATGGTATGGGGAGGGAGGAGGGAGGAGGGTTCAGGATGGGGAACACATGTATACCTGTGGCGGATTCATTTTGATATTTGGCAAAACTAATACAATTATGTAAAGTTTAAAAATAAAATAAAATTAAAAAAAAAAAAAAAACAAAAAAAAGAAAATGCAGAGGCCAGAAAACAGAGAGAAACGGTGGAAAGTCAATAATGGTAGAAGCAAGCAAAAAAGAAGACCAAGAGAAGCTGACTCACTACAGTGGTGCAACAACAGCCACATCAGTTCAGTTCAGTCGCTCAGTCGTGTCCAACTCTTTGCGACCCCATGGACTGCAGCATGCCAGGCCTCCCTGTCCATCACCAACTCCTGGAGCCTACTCAAACTCATGTTCATCGTGTCGTTGATGCCATCCCACCATCTCATTCTCTGTCGTCCCCTTCTCCTCCCACCTTCATCTTTCCCAGGATCAGGGTCTTTTCCAATGAGTCAGTTCTTTGCATCAAGTGGCCAAGGTATTGGAGTGTCAGCTTCAGCATCAGTCCTTCCAATGAATATTCAGGGCTGATCTCCTTTACAATGGGTTGGTTGGATCTCCTTGCTGTCCAAGGGACTCTCAAGAGTCTTCTCCAACACCACAGTTCAAAAGCATCAATACTTCAGTGCTCAGCTTTCTTTATAGTCCAACTCTCACATTCATACATGACTTCTGGAAAAACCACAGCTTTGACTAGATGGACCTTTGTTGGCAAAGTAATGTCTCTGCTTTTTAATATGCTGTCTAGATTGGTCATAACTCGCCTTCCAAGGAGTAAGCGTCTTTTAATTTCATGGCTGCAATCACCATCTGCAGTGATTCTGGAGCCCCAAAAAATAGTCTGTCACTGTTTCCATTGTTTCCCCATCTATTTGCCATGAAGTGATGGGACCAGATGCCATGATCTTAGTTTTCTGAATGTTGAGCTTTAAGCCAACTTTTTCACTCTCCTCTTTCAATTTCATTAAGTGGCTCTTTAGTTCTTCGCTTTCTGCCATAAGGGTGGTGTCATCTGCATATCTGAGGTTATTGGTATTTCTCCCGGCAATCTTGATTCCAGCTTGTGCTTCATCCAGCCCTGCATTTTGCATGATGTACTCTGCTGCTGCTGCTAAATTGCTTCAGTCGTGTCTGACTCTGTGCGACCCCACAGAGGGCAGCCCACCAGGTTGCCCTGTCCCTGGGATTCTCCAGGCAAGAACACTGGAGTGGGTTTTCATTTCCTTCTCCAATGCATGAAAGTGGAAAGTGAACGTGAATTCGCTCAGTCGTGTCTGACTCTTTGCGACCCCATGGACTGCAGCCTACCAGGCTCCTCTGTCCATGGGATTTTCCAGGTTAGAGTTACTTATAAGTTAAATAAGCAGGGTGACAATATACAACCTTGATGTACAGAAAAGAAACCTGTTTGTGATGAAATGACTAAGCAACAGAAATAGAACTGTATATGCTGTATCCTGAAAATAATTTAAATTTCTCCTCTTTTACAAGTCCAAGTGAGGCTGCTGTTTCTGTCTTCCTTAACTTTCAATGTATCCTCTGGTATCTTTCTGTTCTTGAAACTTAGAATCTATCACTATTAACTAAGTTTGCAATTATTCATTTAAACACAGATGAATGAACTTATGATAAATTGCTATTCTAAAGGAACAATTTTAGTTGAAAAAATATCTTAACTGTGGCTAGACATTTAGGTAACATTTTATTTCTTGTTTGGAGGCCAGTAGCTAAACTGAATATATATATAATAAGATGTCTTGCAATTGGCTACCTACACTCACCTGCCACTAATAAATATTTTTATATTTAAACAAGATGCCTTGAAGTCTCTGGTTTGTAGAAAAGTTAATATTTTCAGCTTGTTCCTTCCTATAAGTAAGGAATTACATTTCCTCACAGCAAGAGAACATTAACTCTAGAACTTTTTTTTCAAACCTCACTCCAAGGTTTCTATCTAACACAGGAGTGATTGTTCTGAGAGCTTCTAATACTGCAGGTTTGTTAAACCACTGCTGACCCACGTTAATTGACACAGGGACCTGTTTGCCTGTTGCTTACAACGTGTGAGTTAACTTTTGGGTCCATTAACAATTCTTTTCAGACTAAGGTCATCTTATTTTCTGTGCCTACAGAGAAAGGACATTTTGGAACTTAGCTTGTGTACCAATAATATCAAAGCTACTATTCACTAGAAAATTGTAGTGTTCAAGGTCACGAAGCAAGTTGATGCTTGGGAAGATTTTCATTATCTCCTTTCCTGATTATGCTCTACACTGGTTGGAATATTACTTAGAATATAAAAATAACATTATAGCAGAGAGCTTATGAACAGTTTGAGGCACCATTGCATACTCTTTATAGACAATGCTTTAAATCTCATAACACAAAGATGCAACTTCATGTGTTTCTTTTGCCTAATTCTCTATTACAAAGAAATGCAAGGATTTTGGAAAAATCAAAGGCCCACCATTATTTGCAGAACTGACTTCTTATGAGTAAGAATTTGATGGCGTTATGACCATGCTCCTCATAACTCAATTCTTTAACTATCTGCATCAGGATCACTTATGACACTCATTTTAAAAATAAACTTTCATCTTGGTACCTTCCACTCAATTTTGCTATGAACCAAAAACTCCTCTAAAAATAAAGTCTATTTTTAAAAATGAATATGAATGCAGACCTTATACTGTTCACAAAAATTACCTCAGAATGGATCATAGACCTACATGTAAAATGAGAAACTATAAATCTCTTTAAGGATAACAAAGGAGAATACCTAGATGACCTTGAGTATGGCAGTGACTTTTTAGATATAACACCAAAGGCATGATCCCTGAATGAAATAAGTTGGTAAGCTGGATTTCATCGAAATTAAAAAAAAAAAAAAAAACTTCTTTGCAAAAGACAATGTCAAGAAAATGAGAAAATAAGTCACAGATTGGGAAAAAATATCTGCAAAAGACAAATCTGATAAAGGATTGTTATTAAAACTGTTCAAAGAATTCCTAAGACTCAACAATAAGTAAATGAACCTTCCAATTCAAAAAAAGGCAGAAGGCCTATACAAACACCTCATCAAAGATACACATATGGTAAATAAGCAAGAGAAATGTACGCTATCAGTAATTACAAATTAAAACCACAATAAACTCTACACACTCATCGTGTGTGTGTGTGTTAGTCGCTCAATTGTGGCTGACTCTTTACGACCCCATGGACTGCAGCCCACCAGGATTCTCTGCCACGAGATTTTCCAGACAAGGATACTGGAGTGGGTTGCCATTTCAGAATGGCCCCAGTCCAACAAACCGAAAACACAAGCGCTGGCAAGCACGTGGAGCAACAGGTGCTACCATTCAGTGCTGGTGACAGGCAACAGGGCACAGTCACTTTGGAAGAGTTTGGCAACTTTTTACAAAACTAATATACGCTCACTCTCCTTGGTATTTATCCCAAACTGTGTCTGCACAAAAGCCTGCACACAGATATGTACAGTAGCTTTATTCATAATTACCAAAACTTGGAAGCGACTGCAATGTCCTTCATAAGGTGAATGGACAAACTGCGATAAATACAGACGATGAAACATTATTCAGTAATAAAATAGCGCTATGAACCAATGAAAAGACATGGAGGAAACAAATACATATTACTAAGTGAAAGGAGCCAATCTGAAAAGGCTACATGCTGTGTGATACCAACTAAATGACAAAGGAAATGAAAAAGGCAAAACTGTAAGTGGTTTCCACATGTTAAGAGAAGAAAAGGGATAAACAGAGTATGGAGGATTTTTAGGGCAGTGGAACTATCTTATATGACAGAATAATGGTGGATGCATGCCATTAAACATTCGTCCAAATCCACAGAATGTGTAACACCGAGAATGAACCCTAGTATACATACCATGGGCTTTGAATGATAATCAGTGTGTCATTGATTGTAACAAATGTACTACTCTAGTGGAGGAGGCTGTGCTTTATGGGCAGAGGGTAGGTAAGAATTCTCTGTACTTTCTCTTCTCAACTTTGCTCTGAACCTAAAACAGCTCTAAAAATACAGTCTTAAAAAAAAAAAGCTTCCTGGGGTTCCATGGCAAATCTACTGAATCAGACTGAATCTTGGCAAAGGATTATGATCTAAGGAATGTGATTTTTAGCAAATTTCTTTGGAGACAAGACCACTAATCATGAATGGAGGAGTAAGACAGGGGAAGGGGAGAGAAAATGGGAAGGAAGAGATGAGGACAAAAATTAGTGTCGACTACTATTGCTGTGTACCAACCTCAGAGATTCAGATTCAGCAGAATTGAATGAGGCTTAGTAATCTGTATTGAAAATCTCAGATGTTTCTGAAGCTACAATGAGGTGCCACCTCACACTGGTCAGAAGAGCCATCACTTAAGTCTATAACTAATGGTTGGAGAGGGTGTGGAGAAAAGGGAATGCTCTGCCACTGCTGGTGGGAATGTGAACTGGTGCGGCCACCACTGGAAACCAGCAGAGAAGTTCGCCCAAAAAAACGAAAAATAGACTTGCCATATGATCAGCAATCCCACCTCTGGGCATATAACCAGACAAAAATGTAATTTGAAAAGGTATACGCACTCCTGTATTCGCAGCAGTACTATTCACAAGAGCCAAGACATGGAAGCAACTGAAATATCCATCAGCAGATGCATGGATAAAAAAATATATACATATAAAATTGTGTGTATATATATGTGTACATATGTATATACTTCCCTGGTGCCTCAGATGGTAAAGAATCCACCTGCAATGTGGGAGACCTAGGTTCGCTCCCTGGGTTGGGAAGATCCCCTGGAGGAGGGCACGGCAACCCACTCCAGTATTCTTGCCTGGAGAATCCCCACGGACAGAGGAGCCTGGTGGGCTACAGTCCATGGGGTCGCAAAGAGTTGGCCATGATTGAGTGACTAAGCACAGCACATACAACACATAGGTATATATACACAATGGACTCTTAGTCATAAAGAAGAATGGTGAAGAGTCCGCCTACCAATGCAGGAGACATTAAGAGACGCGGGTGCGATCCCTGGGTCAGGAAGATCACTTGGAGGAGGAAATGGCAACCCACTCCCGTATTCTTGCCCGGAGAATCCCATGGACAGAAGAGCCTGGCGGGCTACAGTCCACAAGGTCACACAGAGTTGGACACGACTGAAGCGACTTAGCACGCAAAGAAGAATGAAATAATGCCATGTGCAATGTGAATGGACCTAGAGATTATTATACTAAGAGAAAGAGGCAAATATCACGTTATCACTTATATGTGGAATCTAAAATACGACAAAAATGAACAGAAACAGACTCACAGACACAGAGAACAGATCTGACGCTGCCAAGGTAGAGGGAGGGATAGGGGAAGAAAGGATTGGAGTTTGGAATTAGCAGATGCAAACTATTACTATAGGATGGATAAACAGCAAGGTCCTACTGTATAGCACAGGAGACTACATTCAATACTAACAGAAAAGAATATGAAAAAGAGCATATATATATATATATATAAATATATATAAATGAATCCCTTAGCTGTATAGCAGAAATTAACACTGTAAGTCAATTATACTTCAATAAAATTTTAAAAAATTAAAATAGAACAAAACCTCCTTAGGTGATTCTGATAGAGGGAGGGACATCCCTACATCCATGAAAAAGCTTCATGGAAGTAAAGTTTTCTGGAAAAAAAGCAGCATGAGACTGAAAAGGAAGCTAAAATCACACATAATATTTCTGATGAAGAAAATAACAGGTTCTTTATGTTAAAGAAGAAAAAGGATATAGTCAAAGCCAATGAAAGGATGATTTGAGCAAAGGACTAAACAACTCGAGAAAAGAGTTCTTCATTCTGAGATTAATAATTATTTCTACCAGAGGCCAAGCCTGCGACATGTCTATGATCATACAGCTGCACATTCTTCACCATGATTTCATGAAAACAAGGCAGATGACAAAGTCATCTTTGGGGATTTAGTCTCATAAATAGATTAGGTAGTAAAGCTCTAACATGCCAGTTATCAGAGTTGTAATTTCTAAATGCCACAATCCCATGGAGGAGGGCATGGCATCCCACTCCAGTATTCTTGCCTGGAGAATCCCATGGACAGAGAAGCCTGGCAGGCTACAGTCCATAGGGTTGCGAAAAGTCAGACAGGACTGACTGAAGCAATTTAGCACATGTGCATGCAAAGCCTTTATTATGAACACGTAAAATTCATTAGCAGAACTTTCAAATAAAAATCAGTTCATACAATGGGTTTAAAAAATCAATTTTTAAAGATGACATTCAAAATCTATCAAGTTGGTGAGTGTGTCCACGAATTGGCACCTAAAGCTAGGGTAACCATGAAATTTATTATTCAGAACAGGACAATTTTTGGGGGAGAGGGCTATGCCCTGTAGCTTGTGGGATCTTAGTTCCCCGACTAGGAATCGAATCTGGACCCTTGGCACTGAAAGGGTGGAGCCTGACCACTGGACCACCAGGGAACTCCCAGATGATTCAGTTTGAACTCACGGCATACTTTTTCTTACAAAATTCCTACTTCTTTCCACTGAACAGGCTAAGAAACAATGACCAACCCAAAAGCACTGACACCTCTAACGCCCAAACTATGGCTGCCAGATGTCATTTATCACTCAACAGGGTTGGAACTCCTTTGAGAAATATTCTATTCCAGGTGTCTGCACAGAAAAGGTACAAGATGAGACTGGAAATCTTGTCATCTCAGAAAGTGAGGAGTCTCCCAAAGATGAACAGGTTTGGGTACAATAGGACACTTCTGAGTGAAAGAGGCTTTTAATAAGTGTACCAGGAAAACAGGTACAGACCAGGATGCCCCAGATTCACCCCGGGCAAACCAGAATGAATATCCCCCTTATGGCAATACCTCTATAGACATTAATACAGTAACAATAATCATCTATCCTAACTTCAGTGTTCCAAAGAGGAAGTGATGGTAACTACAAACTTAGAAACAACAGATCTAACCCAAGTTCTTTTTTCTCCCTACCCATGTTCTTGGTGTGCAACATCAAATGGCACTTTTATAATTATGTGGCACAGCAGTAATTAACATTGATCTTGGAACTTGGGAAAGTCAACATTAACTTGTACCCGCATTAGATTCAATCTCATTTTTCCTCTGGAATTCATGCAGTGAGCACTGTTTCACCAGCTGCATTACCACTACCACTAAGACAACAAGCTCCGTTTGGACAAACTGTGAGAAGAAATTTTTATTTTTTTGTTTTATAATTTAGGACACTTCTGTGCAGATCTGGAATTCATAGTGAAATAGTATCTTGATTATGAAGAGTCATTTCACTGCATTTCTAACATGACAAGGTCTGTTCTTTCCTATTTCAATAAATATTTGTTGGGGTTCTATACTATGCCGTGCTTTGTCTAAATGATAGATTAAGCATAGCAGAGGGAGAGCACAGGATTTGTCAGTCCAATGAAAAATACCATTTAGTCACTCATAATCTATGAGACTCAGTTCAGTTCAGTCGCTCAGTCGTGTCCAACTCTTTGCGACATCATGAATTGCAGCACGCCAGGCCTCCCTGTCCATCACCAACTCCCGGAGTTCACCCAGACTCATGTCCATCGAGTCGGTGATGCCATCCAGCCATCTCATCCTCTGTCGTCCCCTTCTCCTCCTGCCCCCAATCCCTCCCAGCATCAGAGTCTTTTCCAATGAGTCAACTCTTCGCATGAGGTGGCCAAAGCACTGGAGTTTCAGCTTTAGCATCATTCCTTCCAAAGAAATCCCAGGGCTGATCTCCTTCAGAATGGACTAGTTGGATCTCCTTGCAGTCCAGGGACTCTAAAGAGTTTCTCCAACACCACAGTTCAAAACCATCAATTCTTCAGCACTCAGCTTTCTTCACAATCCAACTCTCACATCCATACATGACTACTGGAAAAACCATAGCCTTGACTAGATGGACCTTATTGGCAAAGTAATGTCTCTGCTTTTCAATATGCTATCTAGGTTGGTCATAGCTTTTCTTCCAAGGAGTAAGCGTCTTTTAATTTCATGGTTGCAATCACCATCTGCAGTGATTTTGGAGCCCCCAAAAATAAAGTCTGACACTGTTTTCACTGTTTCCCCATCTATTTCCCATGAAGTGATGGGACTGGATGCCATGATCTTAGTTTTCTGAATATTGAGTTTTAAGCCAACTTTTTCACTCTCCTCTTTCAATTTCATCAAGAAGCTTTTTAGTTCCTCTTCACTTTCTGCCATAAGGGTGGTGTCATCTGCATATCTGAGGTTATTGAGATTTCTCCCGGCAATCTTCATTCCAGCTTGTGCTTCTTCCAGCCCAGCGTTTCTCATGATGTACTCTGCATAGAAGTTAAATAAGCAGGGTGACAATATACATTCTCGACGTACTCCTTTTCCTATTTGGAACCAGTCTGTTGTTCCATGTCCAGTTCTAACTGTTGCTTCCTGACCTGCATATAGGTTTCTAAAGAGGCAGGTCAGGTGGTCTGGTATTCCCATCACTTTCAGAATTTTCCAGTTTATTGTGATCCACACAGTCAAAGGTTTTGGCATAGTCAATAAAGCAGAAATTGATGTTTTTCTGGAACTCTCTTGCTTTTTCCATGATCCAGCAGATGTTGGCAATTTGATCTCTGGTTCTTCTGCCTTTTCTAAAACCAGCTTGAACATCAGGAAGTTCACGGTTCACATACTGCTGAAGCCTGGCTTGGAGAATTTTGAGCATTACTTTACTAGCGTGTGAGATGAGTGCAATTGTGCGGTAGTTTGAGCATTCTTTGGCATTGCCTTTCTTTGGGATTGGAGTGAAAACTGACCTTTTCCAGTCCTGTGGCCACTGCTGAGTTTTCCAAATTTGCTGGCATATTGAGTGCAGCTCTTTCACAGCATCATCTTTCAGGACTTGGAATAGCTCAACTGGAATTCCATCATCTCCACTAGCTTTGTTCGTAGTGATGCTTTCTAAGGCCCACTTGACTTCACATTCCAGGATGTCTGGCTCTAGGTCAGTGATCACTCCATCGTGATTATCTGGGTCGTGAAGATCTTTTTTGTACAGTTTTTCTGTGTATTACTGCCACCTCTTTAATATCTTCTGCTTCTGTTAGGTCCATACCATTTCTGTCCTTTATCGAGCCCATCGTTGCATGAAATGTTCCCTTGGTATCTCTAATTTTCTTGAAGAGATCTCTAGTCTTTCCCATTCTGTTGTTTCCTCTATTTCTTTGCATTGATCGCTGAGGAAGGCTTTCTTATCTCTCCTTGCTATTCTTTGGAACTCTGCATTCAGATGCCTGTATCTTTCCTTTTCTCCTTTGCTTTTCGCTTCTCTTCTTTTCACAGCTATTTGTAAGGCCTCCCCAGACAGCCATTTTGCTTTTTTGCATTTCTTTTCTATGGGGATGGTCTTGATCCCTGTCTCTTGTACAATGTCATGAATCTATGAGACTAGTGGTTCACAAATCAGACTGCACTTTAGACTGGGGAGAACTTTAAAAAAAAAAAAATCCTGTACCTTGCTACATAAAAATCTGCATATGAATGCTCACAACAAAATTCTTCATGATAGCTGAAAAATGGAAATAGTCTAAATGTGTATCAGCTGATGAAGTGATAACAAAATGTGATATATACATATAACCGAATAGATTTTAGTAATAAAGATGAATGAAGTATTGCTCCATGCTACAACATGAACCTTGAAAACAGTAAGCCAAGTGAAAGAAGCTGTATACCAAGGACCACATAGTGTACAATTGCATTCATATGAAATGTCCAAAATAGCAAACTGATAGAGACAGGAAGTAGATTAGTGACTGTCTAGGAGTAGGGATTTGGGAGAGGAATGGAGAGTAATTGCTAATGAGAATGGATTTTTTGGGGGGTGATAAAAGTGGTCTAAAACTGACCATAATCATCAGAGAAAAGCAAATAAAACACAATGAGGTATCAGCTCACACCTGCTAGGATGATAACAAGCAGTAACAAGTGTTGATGAAAGTGCAGAGAAAAGGGAACCCTGAGAACGAAAAAGTTGGCTTTTCAGAAAACGAAGATCATGGCATCCGGTCCCATCACTTCATGGCCAATAGATGGGGAAACAGTGGCTGACTTTATTTTTCTGGGCTCCAAAATCACTGCAGACGGTGACTGCAGCCATGAAATTAAAAGATGCTTACTCCTTAGAAGGAAAGTTACGACCAACCTACACAGTATATTAAAAAGCAGAGACATTACTTTGTCAACAAAGGTCCATTTAGTCAAGTCTATGGTTTTTCCTGTGGTCATGTATGCATGTGAGAGTTAGACTATAAAGAAAGCTGAGCACAGAAGAATTGATGCTTTTGAACTGTGGTGTTGGAGAAGACTCTTGAGAGTCCCTTGGACTGCAAGGAGCTCCAACCAGTCCATCCTAAAGGAGATCAGTCCTGAATATTCATTGGAAGGACTGATGTTGAAGCTGAAACTCCAATACTTTGGCCACCTCATGCAAAGAGTTGACTCATTGGAAAAGACCCTGATGCTGGGAAAGATTGAAGGCAGGAGGAGAAGGAGACGACAGAGGATGAGATGGTTGGATGGCATCACTGACTCAATGGACATGGGTTTGGGTAGACTCTGGGAGTTGGTGATGGACAGGGAGGCCTGGTGTGCTGCGGTTCATGGGGTCGCAAAGAGTTGGACACGACAGAGCAACTGAACTGAACTATACCCTGTTGGTGGGACTATAAACTGGTACAGCCATTATGGACAACAGTATGGAGGGTGCTTAAGAAATAAAAACTAGAACTATCGTATGATCCTGCAGTCCCACTTCCAGGTATATAACTAAAGGAAATCAACTCAGGATCTCAAATACATTATATCTAATGTTACAACTGCAGCCCTCCTTAAATTTGATACCTGGATTATGTACCTAATCAATCATCTTTACTGCCAACCTCCACAACATGGGGACAACCATCATAACTAGGACTCTGACACAACTTTCCCTTCAACACCTCAGTGCCCTGGCTGGGAAGGAGTCTCACTTAGAAAGCGTGTTTGGCACGCTTCTTTCAAACTTGGAGGCAGGCCTGTCCTCCCTCAAACTGACTAGTTGATATCCCGCTTTATGTTAGGGAATCTACCTTGCAACGTTCCGCATTGTCACTTGCCAGACTCTGGGGTCTGTCACTGCCTGGACATACTATTCCTGAAACCCTTACCTGCTTGAATGCTGACACTGACCTGGGCAAGCCAGAGATGGCCCGGAGTGTCCACCTGGACATGAGCAGTGACTGCTGGTCCCTGTAGCTCCCCAGCCATGGGTGTGACATTCCTGAATTCATCTCCTTTTTCTGCTGACCTGCCTATACAGCACTACCTCTGTTAACATAAAACATTGACAGTCTTACTGAGTATATTGAAACATTGTTTAAAAAGTGCTGCTATTTAAAATTTAAAGAGTAAATCCCAACTAACTCTATTTTGAGATATTTTTGAGAATTTCATTATATGTTAATGAAGCATATAATGCAAGGATGGAGGAATCAAACCACATCCTATTCTAACTCTATAAAGGGCTAGAGTGTAAGTGACTCAAAAGTGTAATGGTGATCTAGCGGCTAAGACTCCCTGCTCCCAATGCAAGGGTCTGGGTTTGAACTGGTTAGGGAATTCGATCCCACATGCCAAATACTAAGACCTGACACAAATAAATAAATAATTTTTTTTTTAAAGTGTAGCAACCAACCACTATTCATCAACTTGGAGAGACTCAACTGACTGTCTTCATGGCTCACTGTTATGGACACTGTTACGAAATAACCTAAAGAAGAAATTAGAAATATGACCATCAAATGTGTGGAAGGCATTTCACTGAGTAAGAATGAAAACTGAGTGGGAAGTAGGATAGAGAAGCTTTGTGCAAGAAACAAAAAGCATATGAGAAGCCAGGTTTCAAGTGCTATAGAAAGCTCAGGGACATAGATGATCATGTGTTACCCTAACCTTGCAGGGAGGGAGTGCTTTTATGAATCAACAAAGCTATAAGGCATTTGCTGTATCAGATAGTAGAAAGGTCCAAAGTGAGAAAGCTCAGTTCTGTGCACGTGGAAAAAACAGCAACCTTGGTTCCATAACTAAACCCCAAATTCAACAGGAAAAAGATCATAAATTATACCAAGTATTCATCAATGTTTATTACTGAAATGAATGACAAATAATTTCATCCAACAATCTCCAAATTGCTTAAGACTATGACACTATTTAACTTCTCAAATTTCATGACCTTGTTATTTCTGCGCTCTAGTTTCTAAACAGCCTGACAATTCTATTTCTTTTCAAAAATTCTTATGCTCACAGTGAATAAACTGGTAGTATCATAAAATTATTTCAGTTCAAATAAAAGGTATATTCCTGCCAGACATTTCACCCAGCTGCAAATTATCTGAACTGAAACAAATAAAATCATGCTTTACTTTTTATATCAGCCTCTAAAACTTCATGAACTATACAGTCTACTTCAGATTTTACTTAGAAGCTTTTTATTTGAATCTTACTGTCCATGAGGTTTTCTAATGACATGATAGGAATCTTAATATTCAAAAGTGTTTATACTTTTAAAAATCAGGATAGCAGGAACCTACACAAAAGGCCTCCCTGTTTCTGATAGGAATTTGCCACAGTCAGGCTTTATGCTCACATCACACAAAGATGGGCTGTTACTGGAGAGTTGTTTTCACACAGTTGGTATTTTTAATTCTCTATTTTTCGGTTCCAAAACGTAACATCACAAAGAGATGTCTGTAATTTCTTCTTCGGTCCACTTTTGCAAGTCTTTTGCATCATTTACCGTCCATAGCTTGGTAAAACACTTCAGCTTTTTCCTGGACAGAAAATAAAATACCATTTCTTTTATAAATGGAATTGTTAGGGGCCAGTCCATCCCATCAAAACTATGAAAAGTCTGTGATATTAGAATAGCAGGCAAGCTGTATGGTTAGGAGGCTATGGTGGGGAGCATCAGCCTTTTGGTGAAAGAAGTTCTCAGGGCGGCTGCTTTAATCAAGAGACCAAGGTTGCTGATCAGCTCCAGGGAGGGGATGGCACAGCTTCCTCCCTCTTCTAACTCAGCTGGATGCTGTGTGTGCTCACAGGATGAAAAGTGAAATTGACTTAATAAAATAACGCAGGCTATTGGAAAAGTAAAATGCCAACATAACACAGACCTACTTTTCTTTCTGCAAAAATGCAATCCAGTTAAATATTAACATCTTATGGGAAAACCTGAATGAACTTTTTGACCAACCCAATATTTAGGGTCTGCAGAGGGAATGTGAGTTCCAATCATGGCTCTACCGCCAACTAGCTGGGTGACCCTGGTTTCCCGGTCAGTCTCCTACCCTCATTTTTCCCAACTACAACACAGGATGACAGCAGTATCTATTTCACAAAGTTATCATAAGGGTTACGTGAATTAATGCATGTAAAGCAGTAAGAACAGTACCTGGCTACAGTGTCTAGGCTGCTGCAAAGGACTGACTACCTAAACTTGCTGGTATCCATAGCAAGCACTCAATAAATATTAGCTATTAACAAACTCATAAGGATGCACCAGATTCAGTTTGGGTTCTGTGACCAATGAAATCAATGGGATAACCACTTTTAGTGAAAAGGAAAAACAACAAATACAGTTTGTCCTGATAAATCATCAGATATCATGCCAAAGCAGCCTTTTCCTACAATTCTGTCTTATTAAGCTAACTTTCTAGATTTTAAAATATTATATACTAATTGGAAGAGCTAAAATATTTTTTACCTTATTTTTTAATTAATTTATTTTAATTGGAGAATAATTACTTTACAATATTGTGATGGTTTCAACTATATATCAACATGAATCAGCCCTATCCCTCTGGGTTGTCCCAGAGCACTGGCTTTGGGTACTCTGCTTCATGCATCAAATGTGCACTTTGTCCTCCATTTTACATATGGTAATGTACATGTTTCAATGGTGTTCTCTCAAATGATCTCTCCCTCGCCTTCTCCCACTCAGTCCAAAAGTCTGTTCTTTACATCTGTGTCTCCTTTGCTGCCCTGCATGTAGGATCCTTGGTACCATCTTTCTGAATTCCATATATATGCGTTAATATGCAGTAGTTGTCTTTCGGAGGAGTTAAAATACTTATAAATAACCTGTGAATTTTACTGCTCTTGCTTTATAGCCTACAAGAACTTTCATATCTTACTGCCATCTTGCATCTTTTATAGTAAAGTTTAATTCCAGTTTCTTTATGAAAAAAGAAAAATAAGAAGACAACAAGAGAGGATTAAAGTTGTCTGTGGACTTTGAGCAGAACTAAGGGCTAAGCTTACTTTTAAAATCTCATAGATGATCACTTTTCCCTCTAGAAAAATTTTAGGTGAATCTATTTTGTAACAAGTAACTGGAAGTAGCCCGTCACTGATTGAATCATTTGTTTCTAATCTGGTGTTGTGGAAAGGATCCAGAAGAGAATGCCACCGGACGACAAAGTGCTGCAGTATTCCAGCACTTTGGACCTATCCCACCACCGGTTACCATGGCAAGGTTAGGAGTGTGAGGCAGAAACACAGAGGAAGAAAGAAGAGGAGGAGAAGCTGCTTGCAGGACTGTCAGTATACAAGCTGGCAACTGTCTCTTTAACTAAAATATCAGGTGTTCATAGTTCAATATTTAAATTGGTAATAATTCCCAGAACTAAAAAATATTCCTACGGCATAATGGCCAGCCAGGATGTTCTATCTGACTTACAGCCTATTCGCTCCAGATCACATGGTCATGGACCAGAGCAACAATACCCTGCCGCAGGTCAATTAGACTCTTCAGGCAGAGCAGGGTGGGGTAGGAGGTGGGCGAGGAGTTTATGCTTTTTTAAAATATAATCTGGTATTTGGGAAACAAAAGGCTGCAATTTATTATTTATTAATAGGGTATTTTCCTAGGAATATCTTCCTTCCAAAGTATGTTTCAGGTTTGTATGACGATCAGTTTATACACTGACTACATACTCACTGGGTGTCCAGGGTAAAAGTGCATTCACAAAAAGCATTCTAGGTGGTGGAGAAGTTTGTTTAGAATAAAAAATCTGTCACAAACAAATCCACAAAGTAAGTGACATGCACAGATACCGACTCTAATCACCTAGCTCTGTGATACCGATTTTACCAAAAAGTTCATTCAGGCATTTCTGTAAGATGTTACGTAAAAACCTAAAGAACTTTTTGGTTAACCCAGCACTATTATTTTCATTCACGTTCTGACAGAATTCTTCACTTCTGAATGCAACTGCTGCATATCTGAATGAGCATAAAAGAGTATAAAAGAAATACTGTAAATATTATTTATATATCGAGGTTTCCATTAGTAATATTCTTCATAAATGAATATTTTAAGCAACCAATGTGTTGGTATACACAAAGGAGTTAATTCTTTAGAAAAATGATCGGAAAACCAACTTAGCAACTTAACAGATAAAGATCTGACTAGAGAGGCCTAAATGAATTCACATGGGCTTTGGGAAGAACCATTTTCATTTTATCATAATTGAATGTTTCAGAATATTTGAAGAGGTGCTTGAAGGAAGATCTGATGTTCATTTACAGGACAATCCTCTTCCTGGGACAACCTGGAAGAGTTCATTATAAATCAAAAATGCAACACAATCATTCTGACCTTTTCATATTTACTAATCCTTCCAGCTCTTTGGACTTGCTAGCTGCTTTCTTTAAAATTTCTCCAGGAACATCTGCTAGTTTAGCCACATTGAGTCCGTAACTCCTTGCTGCAATTCCTCTGGTTATTTGATAAAGAAATATGACAGAATCAGGGACCTGGTCTTCTTCACCTAAAAAAATAAAGTTAAAAGAAAGAGAGAGATAAAGAAAACCACACTTGAAAATTGAAAGAAATTAGATTAAAGACAAAATAGAAATCTGTATAACTTTATTCAATTAAAATTTGTAATCTGAAAAAGAAATCCATTATTCCTAATCTGTTACCTTCTTTACATATCTAGAAAAAGGGTAAATACTGTTTTGAAAATGCTTTTGCATTTAGGATCTACCTTTTAGCTTAGTTAAAATGCTTTTTAACAATTATTCATTGTAAGTTAAGAAATATTTAGTTGTATGCTGCTTGCTGAAAATTTTCAAATGAATTTCTATACCCAAAAGAGAATGATTCTGATACATGGTACAATATAATTTCTCCTTTAAAAAGTTTTTTTTTTAAGTGTTTTCCAGTGAAAGAATGTATTCACCAGTCTTGTATGTAATATAATCTGCAAAGTAACATATATAAGGGATGTTTCCAAGAGTGCAAGAAACAAAGCCACAAAAACAGATAAGGAAATAATACATGTTGCATAGTTTAAATATCAAGACTGAGAAATTCTGGCTTATTAAATATCCTAGTTAAAAAAGAGTTATACATATTAAAGTTGATACTGTTCACATGTGTGCATGCTAAATTGCTTCAGTTATATCCAACTCTGTGCAGCCCTATGGACTGTAGCCCACAGGCTCCTCTGTCCTTGGGATTCTCCAGGCAGGAATACTGGAGTGGGTTGCCATGCCTTCCTCCAGGGATCGAACCCCTGGTCTCTTGCATTGGCAAGAGGGTTCTTTACCACTAGTGCCACCTGGAAAGCCCGTGGATGCTGTTTGGTACCATCCAAATCCCATTCGGACTGCCCCAACTATCAGAGCAACCCTCAGCTGTGTGCTCTCTTTGGGAACTTCCACAGCTGAAGAAAGCTGTTTCGCCCAAGGTCACTTCCCATCGTGGGCAGCCTGCATCCAGTGGACTGGCTGCTACAGGGGTTGATAGGCAGCTTCGAAGGTGGCCACCAAAGATCCCCTGCCTCCTGGTGTCCATGTCCTTGAGTCATTCTCCCTCTCTGACTGTGAGCTGAACCAAGGGACTTGCTTCTAATGAATAGAATACGACAAAGATTATGGTACGTCACTTCTGAGATTAGATTGCAGGAGACTGTGGCCTGTCTCGGGCACTCTCACTTTCTTCCCTGTTTGCTCTAAAGGGAGCCAGTGGCCATACTGTGGGCTGCCCTATGGAGAAGTCCACATGGGAAGAAACCGATGTCTCTGGTCAACAAGTTAGTGAGGGTCTGGAGGCCAACCAACAGCTGTGTGAATGATCTTGGAAGTGGATATTCTGAGGTATGCCAACAGCATGTGAGAGCGCTGGGAAGTGGGCTGTCCCAGTCAGGCCTTGAAGTGACTGCTACCTGGCCAATATTTGGATGAAGCCTGTGAGAGAGACTGTGAGGTGTTCAGCTTGGGTTCGTGACTGACAGGAATTATGAGATAATAAACAGTTGCTGTGCTAAGCTGCTGTTTTACGGGAAATTTGTTATGGAACAATAAGATAATAAAAGGCATAAAAGTCTGGCTTTCTCGCCTCAAGCTGAGGTGACTCTGAAGGACCAACCCCTGACCGGGCTCTCTGCAGGGTTGGCTGAAGTCTTACAACTGTAACGCAGCCCAGAACTGCCTAGTCCTGCTCGGGTGTTGATGGTGAAAGCATTCCTCAATAAAACTCGGACACTCGAATTTCAGAATCTGTTTCTTAGGGCACCAGTCTACCACCTAATACATATGCTTGAAGCTAAAACTTTTAAAGAATTGGGATATCATGAAGTACAGTGTTCACTGGAAGGACTGATGTTGAAGCTGAAACTCCAATACTTTGGCCACCTGATGCGAAGGGCTGACTCATTGGAAAAGACTCTGATGCTCGGAAAGATTGAGGGCAGGAGGAGAAGGGGACAACAGAGGATGAGATGGTTGGATGGCATCACCAACTCAATGGACATGAGTTTGAGTAAACTCCAGGAGCTGGTGATGGACAGGGAGGCCTGGCGTGCTGCAGTCCATGGGGTCACAAAGAGTCGGACACGACTGAGCAACTGAACTGAACTGAAGTACAGTAATACAAAGACAATGCTGCAAAGGTATTCAGAACAAAATGTGCCACTTTGGCATGCAGACTCTCTTGAGTTGAAGATAGTGAAGGTCCAAAAGGCTCAGGAAGACCTATCTCCCCCTTCAATGGCCTAAAAGAATTTAGATGGGCAGAGGGGTGCTGGCTCGGAGACAGACTATTACCAGAGAGAACTTTTATCAGAATGACCTATGCATATGGCAAGACAAACAATCTAATTACCAAATATCTGTTTTTCCCATTTGCCCGTCAATTACCCTCCTCCTCTTTGAAGCTCCTTCTCCTATCCCATTCCTTAGGTCTGGATGGTAGAGAAGCCTCAACTGCCTCACTGGCCCTCATATTCTTCTGGGGCCCCTGTAGGTACATAATTAAATTTGCTTTTCTCCAGTTAATCTGCTTTATGTTAATTTGGTTATCAGATCACCCAAAGAACCAAGAACAAATTCTTCCTCCCCAACAGCTGCATACAGTTTAATCTTTGATAAATCTAAAGCAATTCAGGATTATGCAGCTTTTATTATAAACTTCAACATAATTGCACTCTACTGCAAAAATGGCCAAGATGACCAGATTCACGGTGACTTCTGAGACCCTGGTATACTTATTATAAGTTTATCAGGAGCTTTTCTCATAACATTATTTCATTTGATAAATATGTAAGCTTTACTCTTATCAGCTACAAGCTAAAAAGCCCAAAGACTGAACACAAGAGAAAAAAGGATAATGGAAATGTCTTTAATCTCCTCTAAGAATTCAGCAACAGACAAATAATATCTTTCTAAGGGTAGGTGCTAGAGGTGGGAGGTGAAAAGAATGCTGACACTCTCAGAATACATAGACTAAAACTCACATTGCAAAGCACTAAGAATATCCTTTACCTCCAAAGAAAACTAAAGGAACACAAAGAACAGGTGACGAAGTGGGTGGGAAAAGACTAGGAAGGAAGCATGCAGAAACCAGTGCCTGCCAACCTGGATAGTTTTTTGTTACCCTTCAATTGCTCACAAGACCCAAAGCGAAATGAACAGCAGTGGGGTATCAAAAAAGTTAGCTCTCTTCATTTTTAAGACAAACACAGATTTTATCACTTCAACTAGGCTAGTCCTACCTGATGTTTTCACCTCCAGCCTCACCTCTATAATCCAGAATTGAAAATGACCTTTCTAAAAATGAGATTAATTCATCTGTCAGTCCATCTGTCCATTCATTATCCATCCATTCATTCATCCATCCATCCATCCATCCTTTACTGAAAGCCTGCTGAATTCCACAAACTCCCCTCATTTAAACATTGCTTTGCTGACAGCTTTTTTCTTTTTTTGCTTTATATATATATAATATGTATAATATGTAGTATATATAATATAGCTAGCTAAAGATGCTTCTTAAATACAGCTATAAAATATAGCTAAATTATATCTGTTGCCCCAAAAGACTCATTAACACATCTCAGGACAAACAACTGCTGAATTTGTCATCATATGTAGTCTCTACTTTAGTAATGATTATGGTAGTTCTTGGTGGCACTAGCGGTAAAGAACCTGCCTGCCAAAGCAAGAGACATAAGAGACGTAGGTTTGACCCCCGATGGGAAGATCCCCTGGAGAAGGAAATGGCAACCCACTCCAGTGTTCTTGCCCGGAGAATCCCATGGACAGAGGAGCCTGGCGGGCTACAGTCCATGGGGTCACAAAGAGTTGGACATGACTGAAGTGACTTTAGCACACAGCATGGATGGTAGTTCTTAGAGCAGCATCAAGGTAAATTATGTGACCACTCTTCCATAATCACCTGAAGGAGCTGTATTAAGTTAGGTTCTACCTTAAGACTATCTTTCACCACTCTTCCATGGGAAGGAGAGGTAAGAAGTGGGAGGAGGAACAGAGAGCCAGGTCAGAGAGCAGATGGTAAAAACAACTCATGTCTTTACAGCCTCAAATAAAAGCTCATCATGAGGACTCTCCTTATAAGCTATGATCATTGTGTGTGTGTGTGTGTGTGTGTGTGTCAGTCGCTCAGTGGTGTCCGACTCTTTGCGACCCCATGGACTGTAGCCCACCAGACTCCTTTGTCTGTGGAATTCTCCAAGCAAGAATACTGGAGTGGGTTGCCATTTCCTTCTCCAATGATCATTTCTTAAACAGATATTATTGAAAAGCTTATCCGACACTGCTTAGAGTCAGTGAAAGCAATCATTCAAGTTTCTCCTTGTTACAGGGAAATTTAGCACAACTGTCTTAAAGCAAAACTTCTCTAGGCAGTTATTAAACAGATGTGTGCTGATCAAATAGTTTCTGCAGTCACTTTCGGGAGAGATCCCTAAAATTTATTAGACACGGATGAGATTAGGTGACTTGTCCAAGGTCTGGAAGACACTACAACGCAGGTCTGTCACTGCTGGTCCACTGATTTATCCCACCCCAAGGGAAAGAGATAAGCACAGAGTCTTGGCACCCTAAAGGCCTTTGGGGGATTTACTGATGACCAATAGCCTCGAATTTAGACAGAAAAGGGATTAGGTCAGAGGCAAAGGATGAAGCCTAGATACAGCCAGGGTTAATACTGGATGTGAGCAGGCAATGGAGCAATGCTTCAAGTTTCTGAGAGAAAATAATTCTCAACCTAAAATTCTAGCCCTAGCTAAATTATAAATCCAGTGTGAAGGTATAATGGAGACATTTTCATTCATGCAGAGTCTTAAAAATTTTATCTCCTTTAATTAATATTATTAGCAGCTTCTCCAAAATCTATTACAGTTCTAAGAAAACACTTATTTATAAAGGGATTAATTCCCTGAGAAAGACTGGACTGGTTGAAGCACAAGCTGGAATCAATATTGTTGGGAGAAATATCAATAACCTCAGATATGCAGGTGACACCAAACTTACAGCAGAAAATGAATAAGAACTAAAGAACCTCTTGATGAAAGTGAAAGAGAAGAGTGAAAAAGTTGGCTTAAAACTCAACATTCAGAAAACTAAGATCATGGCATGTGGTCCCATCACTTCATGGCAAATAGATGGGGAAACAGTGGAACAGTAGCAGACCTTATTTCTCTGGTCTCCAAATCACCAAAGATGGTGATTGTAGCCATGAAATTAAAAGACGCTTGCTCCTGGGAAGAAAAGTTATGACCAATCTAGACAGCATATTAAAAAGCAGAGACATTAACAGCAAAGGTCCATTTAATCAAAGCTTTGGTTTTTCCAGTAGTCATGTATGGATGTGAGAGTTGGACTATAAAGAAAACTAAGCACCAAAGAATTGATGCTTTTGAACTGTGGTGTTGGAGAAGACTCTTGAGAGTCCCTTGGACTGCAAGGAGATCTAACCAGTCCATCCTAAAAGAAATCAGTCCTGAATATTCATTGGAAGGACTGATGGTGAAGCTGAAACTCCAATACTTTGGCCAGGTGATATGAAGAGCTGCCTCACTGGAAAAGACCTTGATGCTGGGAAAGATTGAAGGCGGGAGGAGAAGGGGACGACAGAGGATGAGATGGCTGGATGGCATCACCAAATCGATAGACATGAGTTTGAATAAACTCTGGGAGTTGGTGACGGACAAGGAGGCCTGGCGTGCTGCAGTCCATGGGATCGCAAAGGGTCAGACACGACTGAGCAATTGAACTGAACTAATTCCCTGACCATTTAACCCAGGGGATAGTGTCCTTATGTCTACTTCCAAATGTTGATTCAAATTAGTCTAGGCTATTCAAAGTTATCCTTGTCATTCTCATTTCTAGAAAGTGGTTTAAGAATAAGCATGTGCACTGATTCATTTTGCTGTACAACAAAAACTAACACAACATTGTAAAAGCAACTACTGTTGTTGTTTAGTCACTAAGTCCTTGTGTCCAACTTTTTTGTGACCCCATGGACTGTAGCCCACCAGGCTCCTCTGCCCATGGGATTTCCCATGGACAGAGGATTTCCCACGTCCATGGGATTTCTCCAGGCAAGAATACTGGAGTAGGTTGCCATTTCCTCCTGTAGGAGATCTTCCAGACCCAGGGATGGAACCTGCATCTCCTGCATTTCCTGCATTGCAGGTGGATTCTTTATCACTGAGCCACCATATTCCAATAAAAATTAATTAAAAAAAAAAAAAAAGAATGAGCATGTGAATCAATTCTGAAAATAAGACAGGACACTGATGAGATCCTAGTCGGCATCTAAGAAAATTTCTCCTGCTCCTAAGAAAGACTCACAGGAAATGCTGGTCCTTTTTCTTCCTTCGGACATTATCAGTTCTGGATGTGATGCACAAAAGAACTGCAGCCATCTTGCTACTAGTGTGATGATGAAATTAGCAGAGCAGGAAGGCAAAGCCTGGAGAATTGCAAAGAAGAGAAGCTGAAGCCCACCCTTCCTGAGGTTCCCATAATACAAGATTGTATTTATCCTCATTGTCTGAGCCAGAGTGAGTCCAAGCATTCTGTTACTTGCAAGTAAACAAACAGAAGACAGGTTAAGAGACATCCCAGAATGACACCAAGGCAGGTCTCGGGACAACAGCTGAGGTCTAGGGAGAAACCAGTTCAGATGAGCAGGAGGACATAGGACTCCAGGAGGAATGACTGCAGTAAGGAAACCTGTAATCAACAGGTGCAATCATGTGAAAACTGTCTAGAGAGGCGTTTTACAGTTACTAGAGGATAGAATCAACAAGAGACTCAAAACAATGAAATGAAAGAATAAAAACAATTAATTATGACCTTGGAGAAAAAAGGTGTAAAAGAAAGAAAACATACTTGTCTCCTTATGTGCCTCAGGAGTAAGCAATACCTAATGGCAGTAACAGTGAAACAATGAATTCGAATGAAATAGGAAAAATGTGAAACCATTACACTAGGAGGAAAGGGGAAGGGAGGACTGAAGACCCTCATTTAACACAAGCAGTCAGTAATACTGTCAGGCTGGTGAACCAAGAGATAGGAAAATAAGCACAGTATTTAGACCCAGGGAAGAAACGGACGGATGAAAGAACCAAAAACAGTTGCCTTGGGACTGGAGGGAGGAGGGGCCGTGTAGGAAAAGCATGGAAGAGGGGACCACTGCTGTTAGCACGTGTCTTTAGCATCATTTAGTTTTTCTAAAATTCTGTTCATGAATAAAAATTTAAATCAATAAAATAAAAAGTCAAAACACTTAAGATATAAGGGTCTGGGTTAGCAGTTAGTTCACATCAAACGCTTACCACTGACTCTCCCTCCCCTGTTGGTGAAATCTGTTTTGTTTATCCCATGGAGTTTTGGCTTATGAGCTCCTCTGGTCACTTTGGATGCAGATGAATAGATGTGAAACTGTTTCCATGAGAGAATTTATGGTGTGTTTTTCAAGATCGCATGGTGGCGAAAGGCAAGGATTGCCTAACATTGTATTTATCTCAGGTCCACTGCTTTGTTTTATTTGGGCCAGTTGCTTGATTTCTTTTTCAGGTCCATCCTTACTTATTACTTTTCCAAAATAAAATCTGGACTATGAAGTATCTTGGATAATGGATTTTCCATTGTAGCACACCAACTGTGTAAACCATCACTGGCCCACAGGCTGGTGGCTTAAAAAAATTACTACTGAGCATGGGGAAAAATGCTAAAATCTACTACATTACTAACAGCACTTGAATTTTTTTATTGGCTAATGACATTCTTTTTTCATGAAATGTTTCATTTCTGTGACACGAGTAGTAAATGGAAGGCTAAGAAAAAAATATTGTAACTCTCACATAGCAGTTCTAACAGAGATGAAAAGAACCTGCAGGCAGAAGACATGGATTCTAGGTTCAACTCAGCTCCCACCCAGGTGCCTGACATGGGGGATCCAATTTACCTGAGATTCACTTTCCTTGTCAAATTCAGATAAAACATATGTCCAGTATAGAATACTAGAGACATCACTTTGCCGACAAAGGTTCGTATAGTCATAGCTATGGTTTTTCCAGCAGTTACGCATGGATGAGAGAGTTGGACTATAAAGAAGACTGAGTGCCGAAGAATTGATGCTTTCAAACTATGGTGCTGCAAAAGACTCTTGAGAGTCCCTTGGACTGCAACGAGATCAAACTAGTCAATCCTAAAGGAAACCAACCCTGAATATTCATTGGAAGGACTGATGCTGAAGCTGAAGCTCCAATACTTTGGCCACATGATGTGAAGAGCCCACTCACTAGAAAAGACCCTGATGCTGAGAAAGATTGAGGACAAGAGGAGAAGGGGGCAAAAGAGGGTGAGATGGTTGGATGGCATCATCGACTCAATGGACACAAGTTTGAACAAACTCCAGGAGATGGTGAAGGACAGGGAAGCCTTGTGTGCTGCAGTTCATGGGGTCATAAAGAGTCAGACACAACTGAGCGACTGAACAGCAAGTATAGAATATTGCTCTTAGTAAGTAATTCATGTTAAATCATATTTTGGGAAATATATTGAGTATTTTTCAAAGATGACTAATATAGTTGACTGTTAAGGCATCTTTCCTAAGATGGACCTAGGAGTAAAATCTAAATGTTCCCCCCTCACCCCACCTTCTTCTTGAAGAAAAATGAGATAAAGAGGCCTAGAGAAGGACTCAGAGATGGCGAGGAGAAATGCAAACTCTGTTTGACCCAAAGCTTAGAGAAAATGATGTTGGACAAATGTCAATTACAATCGACTTAAGTTCATACTCCTATGAACTTTGGGTTATTCGTCACAAAAGCCAACAGAATGATAGTTGTACTTACGGCAAGAACAATTCATACCTGCATCCTGTTTGCTTTCATCCTCGTTAACCAAAAATCCCATGTGATAATTCCCCACCTGCTGTGAGTAACTTTTTTCCAGTTCACAAACTGGTGGATAATGGGTAACAAACAGGGTTAAGGATTTCACCTAAAGCAGTGAGACATAATGAAAGTTATTTTATTGTTAAATTTAAAATTTTCTCCAACTTTATTTTGAAAAATTTCAAACCTTCATAAAAGCTGCAAGAAAAGTACAATGAACCTTCATATATTCTTTATCTAGACAGCCATTTGTTAATATTTTGCTGTATTTCCCCTTTCTTCCTCCCTCCTCTACACACACTCACATGAACACACATAGTTTTTTTCCTGAACCATTTAAGAACTGCAGACATCATGAAACTTTATCCTTAAATACTTAAGATTCTATCTTCTGAGAATAAAAACATTCTCCTCCATAACCAAAATAAAGTTATTATGCTCAAGAAATTTAACATTGATACATCACTATTTGGGCTTCCCGGGTGGCTCAAAGGGTAAAGAATCTGCCTGTAATGTAGGAGACCCAGGTTCAATCCCTGTGTTGGAAAGATCCCCTGGAGAAGGAAATGGCAACCCACTCCAATGTTCTTGCCTGAAGAATTCCATGGACAGAGGAGCCTGGTGGGCTACAGTCCACGGGGTGGCAAACAATCAGACACAACTAAAGCAACTAACACTTTCACTGACACTGTTTATTAACTATGTAGTCTGTGAATTTCTCTTACTGTCCCAATAATGTTCTTTAGAAATTTCTTTTTTTTTAATATATTTATTTATTTGGCTATGCTGGGTCTTAGTTGCGGCATGTGGAATCTAGTTCCCGAACCATGGATTGAACCCAGGCCCCCTGTATTGGAAGTCTCAGCCACTGGATCACCAGGGAAGTCCCTAGAAACCTCTTTATATTTAAAAAAAAAATCAAGACTCATGTAGTACATCTGGTCATGTCTATTTAGTACCCATTAATTTAGAAGACTTCTCCAGACTTCTCTTTTTTTTGACTTTTATGTCTTTAAAATTTTTGAAGTATCCAAGATAGTTGTTTTGCATAATCTCTCTCAGTTTGGATTCACCTGATTGTTTTCTCCTGATTAAATTCAGATCAAAATTTAATGCCAGGAATATTACATATACATGTAGGTGACATAATCTTTCCAATATATCACATCAAAAGGCACACGGTGTCAATCTGATCTATTATTGGGGATGCTAAATCTGATTATTTGGTTTAAGTGCGTGCCCATTCTTCACTGTACTGACACCTTTCTTCTTCTTAATTAATTAATAAATAACTTGTGGGGTTACACTTTGAAACTGTGTGACTATCATTTTCTCCAACAATCTTACCATCTATTGATCATCACTGCCAGAATCGGTCATTATCGTCAGAGTTGATAAACGTCAATTTAAAAAACAGCATTCTCTATTTATTAGCTGGCATTTTGTAATGTAGAGCTTTCCCTTCTTCCCACCCTACCCCCACCATTTTAAAATTTACTTTTGTGTTGTCACTATCAGTACGGACTTGTGAGTTACTTAATTAGCATTGTTTCAAAGCACACGTTCTATGTATTCTAGAAATCCTTGTCTTAGGGGAAGTTAACATCAAATCTTGGTCTAAAAATTAGCAGAAAAGAGTAATCGAATTAAAGAACTCGTTTTGATTCATCTGCCATCCGCCTTATTAAAAGTCAGAACATATGTCTTCTGTCTAAAAACAAGTACAAATAAACTTATTAAGGCAGGGTTTCTTTGACAAGTTGCTCTTAAAATCTGCCCTGAAGCATCTTAGGACCAGCTGGCTCCCTGGAGCCCCTTCCCTTAGCTGAAAGGCATTTCTAGCTGGAAGATCTAAGGGTTTGGGTTACACCACTGCCCTCATCAAGGCCACACTCAGCTTAATGCAGCAACACAGAGCCTCCCCAATTCCTCCTCTCTTCCCCATTCTAGTGATCAATAGACATCATGAAAAATAAAGATTTTCAACCATAAAAAGGTTAGAACTCTTGTTCCTGAAGAATCCTCTTCAATGACTTTCCTCCAAGATAAATTTTACCTAAGACTTTCTTCACCAACATTTATAATATCCAAAAACTGCTATAGAAGCAATGAAAACAGAAGTGACAAATTCACTTCTGTCATAATTTGTTCCTGAAGATTCTTAAATAACTCTCTGGAATTTTGACAAACTGCTTCTGGCAGACAGACTCTAACGTGGCCCTAGCGATCTTCACTCCTCGTTGTTCATGCTCTGGAGGACCCTCTTCCCACACTGAAGAGCGCTGGCCCTGTGTACTCAACAACATGATGGCAAAATCAAATGCTCTGTTGCTTCTAACCTTGGCCTCTTGGAATGCCTCCCTCTGGGGGAAGCCAGACGCCCCTCTGTAAGGATGCTCAAGCAGCCCATGGAGAGGCCCACGAGGTAAGGAACTGAGGGCCCTGGCCAATCGCCTCACCAGCTTGCCAGCCATGTGACTGAGCCACACTGTAAGAGGATCCTCCAGCCCTGGCCGACAACCAGACTGCAACCTCAGCAGAGGCCCTGAGCCAAAACCACCCAGCCAAGCTGCTCCCAGTTTCCTCACCTCCAGACACTCCGAGAGATCATGAATGATTATTGTTGTTTTAAGCCACTAAGTTTAGGGGTAATGTGTTATGTGGTCATAGTAACTGATAGACTTCTACAGAGTAGATACAATTAAATTCAAAGTTGACAAGTTCAGCTCTGTCATAATTTGCTCCTGAAGGCTCAAAAAAAAGGAGTATCTTAAATAATTTTTTATTAAGTGAAAAATTCTTTAAATTCTATAGCACATTACAATTTTCAAAAGTTTCACACACATGATTTATAATCCCGTAACATCCCTTTTTCCTCCTAACCTTATAATGCCTCTCCCCGTTCCCTCTCCCACTGGTAACCAACAGTTTGTTCTCTATATCTGCGAGTCTGCTTCTCTTTTGTTATATTCACTAGTGTGCTGTATTTTTTGACTCTACATAAAAAGTGATATCCTACGGTATTTGTCCTTCTCTGACCTATTTCCCTTAGCATAACGCCTATCTACGATGCTTAACATGGCAAAATTTCATTTTTTACAGCTAAGTAGTATTCTTAACTGAATGTTAAAAAAATGTGTTTTGGAGGTAGATATAGGACTTTATTGAATCCATGATATATAGTTCCTATAATGATTAAAGAAAAGTTCCTGAGCTATACCTTTTTGCAAATACAGAATTTCTTTTTTTAAAGAAAATATTTGTCTTAACAAAATATATCATCATTAACTATGTAATGGGGAGAGTTTGATGAAAGTGACAGGGATAGAAAGTTTTACACAAGTAAAATTGTACATTGAGATGCTTAGGAACAAACTCTGAAAAAAAAAAGGACACACACTGAAGGAGGGGGGTTACTAAAACAGAGACTCAAGAAGATCAGCTCAAAGGCCTTATATGGAGATCTTTTAGGATACTGCTGAGAAAAAGTATTTCACAAGGCAAAAATGGTACTATCTCTTATTTGGTTCCTTTCTCAAGAATTGGGTTGAAGGTAGATGGTCTCTGATCTTAATTTAGTTTGTCAAGGATAGTAAGATACAGTTTCTAGGTGGAAATATTGCCAAGAAGGCCTTTCTCCTACTGACCAGGTTTATTCCACTTCAGCTAAATAAAGGAAGACACATTAAAGAACTCAAACATTATTTAGGGCCAATCTACTTGAGTTCCACGTATAGCATCTGAATGATCAATTGCAAGAATAGGATCAACTATAACAAAGATAGTGTTGAATATTTAGAAACTGAGGTCAGGATACAAAAAAGGTACGCAAGATACTTACATCTCTAATGAAATGCTCAAGTGTAGCATAAGCAATGGCGATTCCATCATGGGTGCTCGTCCCCCTTCCCAATTCATCCAAGATAACCAAAGACTGTGGTGTTGCTTTTCTTATTATTTCTGCTGTGTCAGTCAGTTCTTCCATAAATGTACTCTGTCCTTTATATATGTTATCTGCAGCCCCCATCCTATAAACAAAACGACAACATCTTGATTTTCCCTCATTATTAGGATGCCAGACATTATTTTCTGAACAATCATTATAAAAGAGTTCCATGAGTCTATGTACTTTGAGCCAATAACAGCTGAAATTACATTAAGCAAACCAAAAAAATGTTGTATGTAAACTGTGTCTAACATCAAACGGCACTTTATAGAAACATTCTGGAGAGAATCCAATGTATTGGACAGAGCTCTTGAAAAGCAGGGGAACCTCTGACTAGGCCATTTTCTGACTAGTCATTTCAAACAGAAGTTTTGGTATTTACAGGGCAAAATAATACTTGTCTGTGTTGCTGTGTTTAAAATCCATGAGTAATAGTATACTGTACAGTCAAAGGCTTTTTCCAGTGTTTCCTTAAGATTCCACACTGATATTACAAATTAAAGGACCACATTGAATAAGATAAAACTATTTTTTATTCAAACTAAAAGTATAAAAGTTTAATAGCCTAAGACACCTAATACAGGTTTCTAAAGTGGACTTCATGGAATAGAAGTGCTTTAGAGATGTCAAGAAACAGGTTCAAAAGATTTAAGAGTTCTTTCCTATAAGACTTCTCAGAGCCTTTAATATTCTACTACACATTATGCATTTCTTACAGCATATCTAGCACACAGCATTTCAAACTCATTTAACCACAGGCCCTTGAAACTTCCCCTGGAGTTTCAAGGTCTACAATAATGGTCTGACAATAATGGTCTATAGAACACATTTCGGAAAATGCACAAAAGAAACTGGGGTGCGGGGATGAAATTAGGTATATGCACTCCAGGCAACTCAGTCAGCAGCAAAACCTAGAATTGACTCTGACCCACTAGCCAGCTTTGTAAATGCTGTAACTATTAATATTTTCTCAGCAAAGATACCTTCAGCAATTTAGCTTTTATACAACAGTTCACATGTGACCCACGGGAGGATAATATATCTCTTATTTCTGGAGGAACTCATGGTGAAACCGAGCCTTCATCAATCTGTGACTGGAACCCTGCAGTGGGCAGGAGACAGAGTGTAATTCGCCCCCATGCAAGACTGGTGGAGCCTTAGAACTGATCTAGTGGCATTTAGAAACTATAATTAATTACATCTCTGATGGAGGTGATAGGGGTTTACTCAAAGTGCTGCTGATTTTATCTATTTTCAAATCGGTAACCACAAAACATAATTTCTGAAATGTTGCTAACTTAGGAGCATTCTCGTTACTTTATCAGAGTTCAAATTCTGTTATTCACCTCAATTTCAAAGTTCACTTTACCAATACATTCCCTACCACAAAGCAAGAAGATTAAACTTCCCTATCTCTGCAACCACACTGAATTCTTCAGAATATTAATGTTTGATCCTCACTTAACGATATTTTATTTTATTCCTGATTGTGAACTGATGACACGAACATATCTTTGGCTGATAGGTGGGTGGCTTTATATATTGATCTGTGTGTGCGTGCTCAGTCATGTCCAACTCTTTGCAACCCCATGAACTGTAGCCTTCCAGGCCTCTCTGTCCATGGAACTTTCCAGGCAAAAATACTAGAGCAGCTTGCCACTTCCTATTCCAAAGGATCTTCCTGACCCAGGGATCGAACCTGCGTCTCTTGCATCCTGCATTGGCAGGTGGATTCTTTACCACTAGCGCCACCTGGGAAGCCCGCATGGCATCAAAACGCGTGAAACCAAATCCCATGGTATCAGCATGTCTCACGGTATTACAGGGTTTCTGTCCTTAAGAAGGTTGGGCCAGGTTTGGGTGGATCTTGGATGTATTTTTATTAAACAATGATCTCGACTCTATAAGACCAGTGGTTTTCAAATATCTTTTTACCTGTTAAATCCTTTGTTCACATGAAATCTTATAAAGAAACTCACTCTGCAGACGAGACAAAAGGAACACTGATGTGGCCAAGAGCCCAGCACTATGAGGCTCACCTTCCCACCTAGAGGGGGCTCTGTGGAATATTAACACCCTGTAGAACAGTCTGAAGGCCACTGCATTATTAGCAGCCAACGCATTTTCTTTCACAATTCCATTTTTCCATAGCACCTGATGATAAAGTAGCAATGCTGCTCAGCAGACAATGAAGAAATGCTGGCAATTAAACAGTCACTGGGGTCACTGGGGAAGTATGTGTTTGTCACTGTGGCAACTTGTTCATTGATAAAAATATTTTCTGTTAACTTCTCCTAAGAAATTTAAGAGATTCTTCTTAAGAAATTAATTTTTCCCATAAACTTCAGCAATATAATAACTTTGTAAGATTCTGATGGACAAAGAATTTTATCACTAAACACATTTTCCTTTTAGTCCTGGTTACTAGGAAACAATTGAATAACATCTTAAAATAATAGCAAACAGCAACTGTGACTTCATCTAATGTTTCTATGCTAATTTCTCCTTGACCTTTGAATACCATTTTACTTTCTTATTATCCTGCTCTGTTGTATATATCCCAGTAAACTGCCTAAAATAACTTAAAAACAAGGCAAGGTTTAGCATCCTTAACAAAAAGTCTCTAATTTTCTATCACTCCAACAAGCATTTACAAGACATACTACAAGACAATGATCCTGAATTTTTTCAAATGTTAAAATATATTAGAGATTTAAGGAATTTCAGAACATATGTCATTGTTATCATTCTGCCTGTATTTGTATTCATATGCAGTGAAAAATGGGAAACGCACTCTTTAGGTTTCATCTCAGAGTTTGCTCTGAGTAGACAGGTTACAGATATGTGATTAAGAAAAAAAAAATCACTCTGATATTTTTAGGAGTGGAGGCTCACTAATCTTTCTAATCCCCTACCCACTCCTCGTCTATAACCCTTATATAGGTCAACAAAGCTTAATAAAGCATTAATGGAGAAAAGAAATTACTACTTTTTTGAATCAGTTTCTAAAGTCAAGAACACTTTCATGAAAATTTGAACAAGGGTTTGTTTTTATGAAGTCTTGATATTTTGAAATAACATTCTAGATGTTTCTAAATTATAGCAAATGGGTGGGCCTCTGTCCATTCAAAACACAATCTCTGGGCCTTGTGAAAGGAAAATGCTAGCATGAGAGAAATACTGCAATTAACAGGGGGGGAAAAGATTCTTTATATTGAAAGAAAGTAACTGGAGCTTAAATATCAAAATTGCTAAATAGAGGCAAAGATTATTTGTATGCATCGGTATTTTTTGACATAATAAAAGTATATATTATTTTATATATATATATATATATATATATACACACACACATACATACATACATGGCTTCCCAGGTAGCTCAGTGTAAAGAATTCGCCTGCCAATGCAGCAGACTCAGGTTTGATCCCTAGGCTGGGAAAATTCTCTGGAGAAGGAAACAACAACCCACTCCTTGCCCAAGAAATCCCATGGACAGAGGCACCTGATGGGCTACAGTCCACGAGGTCACAAAAGAGCTGGACACGACTCAGCAACTAAATAACAACAACAGCATGCACACACACACACACACAACTAAACTTTACCATTTTAACATTTTTAGGTGCATAATTCAGTGTATTAAGCACATTCACAACGCTGTACAGTCATCACTACTATCCATCAGCAGAACTTTTTCATGATCTCAAAATAACTCTTTAAAAACTAACTTCCCAATCTCCCCTTCCCTCAGCGCTTGTCTCTACAAATTTACCTCTTCTAGTTTCTCAGATAAGTGAAATCACACTCTATTTGCACTCTGTTTTGTACAGAAGGCCTTTTATATTAGCTCATTTTGCCTTCTTTTTGAAACTGAAGATGTTCTACTCACTTCACTTTGCTAAAAACTTTGCAGAATTTTGTGCAGTATTGGTATCTTCGCTTGGGTTTGTTTGTTTGTTTGTTTGTTTTTGCATATTATATAAATTTTACAAAAGGAAAATAATCTCCTGAATAGCAAAATACTCTAATTTTTAAGAAGGGTGGTCTAAGGGAAAAAAAGTTGAAGTCTAAGAAGACAAAAAGCTGAAAATGGTTACCAAATATTGAAAACTGTTTATACACCATGGCATTTAAAAGGCATACAGAAATGTGAAGTAGTAGATTTGTATCACATTTAAGTAAACATAAACATTAACCCAGCAATGGAATGAAATCACAAATAACTTACCACTATACATGTGCACTTTTTAAAAGTCTGGAAGGTCATATACCTAAAGAACAATGGTTTTCAGGTCATGGAATTACAGGTGATCTAAATTTTTTTCCTTTTTGAGCTTTTCTATAGCTTTAAATTTGCAATGAACAAGCTTTACAGTGTCATCAGAAAAACACATGTTAATTTAAAAAATCACAATACATTAAAATACTTTGTACTCTACTGATACATTTAAAACACTTTATATTCTACTGTATCATTACTTTAAGACAAGGCAAAATGATTGTAATTACCAAGAAAAATAACCAGCTTTCTTCTACCAATATCAAAAATACCTTATTAGCAGCAACGAGATTATTATAATAGAAAAGAAAAAGGTTTATTTCTCTAGTTTACCTGTTTCTACTAACAGCTGCAATCAGATCACACTATGGTATTTAAAGTCAATTTATAACAACTATGACAGTGAACTGCGAACATAACCAAGCAAAAAACCACTACAGCAATCTTTCTGGGTTGCTGGAAACATGCTGAGAATCAAGGCAGCAATCCAGGAATGCCAGACTGTTATGGGCTCACATGAAACCACAACCACTAGAACCACCTACAGAGTACACGCAGGCCACGCAAGAAGGACAAGGTGCTCTCCTAGCAAAAGAAACTCACAGTGTGCCGGGTGGGCAAACCATTTCTCAAAACATCTACTAGTCTACTCAGGGGGATGGTCCCAAGAAATTCAAAGGAAAATAATTAACTATTTCTTAACTATTTTCTGTGAAAAAAAACACAAACAATTAAAGCCATCAAAGGAAGGATAAGACTAATCAGTCATGAGGGCAAAAACTAACCTTATTAATTAATAAGTATTAGTTAATAAGAGGGAAATCCGACACAATCAAAGGAGGCAATGTTATAACTGTATGAGCTTGAGCAAATCACAATCTGTTTTCCCTTATGTAAAATGTCCAGCATGGAGACTGAATAATAGCTCCTAAACCTGGATATATTTCTGAGTCACTTGCAGAGGTTCTTTTTTAAAGAATATTTTATTTTAAAAAAATGTAAGTATAGAGGGCTTCCCCAATGGCTCAGTGGTAGAGAATCCACCTGCAATGCAGGTGACACAGAGATGGGGGTTCAATCCCTGGGTTGGGAAGATCCCCTGGAGGGGGAAACCGCAGTATTTTGCAGCACTCTTGCCTGGAAAATCCCACGGACAGAGGAGTATGGTGGACTACAGTCCATGGGGTCACAAAAGACACAACTGAGCAACTAAACAACAATAAATAGTTGATTTACAATGTTGTGTTAGTTTCAGGTGTACAGCACAATGATTCAGATACATGTGTGTTTGTGTGTATTCTTTTTCAGATTCTTTTCACTTACAGGTTATCACAGAATATTTTTTAGAATTTCTGTACTATACAGTCAGAGAAGGTGATGGCACCCCACTCCAGTACTCTTGCCTGGAAAATCCCATGGCTGGAAGAGCCTGGTAGGCTGCAGTCCATGCGCTCACTAAGAGTCGGACACGACTGAGCGACTTCACTTTCACTTTTCATGCACTGAAGAAGGAAATAGCAACCCACTCCAGTGTTCTTGCCTGGAGAATCCCAGCGACGGGGGAGCCTGGTGGGCTGCCGTCTATGGGGTCAACAAGAGTCGGACACGACTGAAGCGACTTAGCAGCAGCAGCAGTACTATACCGTAGGTCCTTGCTGGTTATCTATTTTATATACAGTGGTGTGTAAATGTTAATCCCAACCTCCAAATTTATCCCCTCTTCCCTTCCATTTTGGTAACCATAAGTTTGCTTTTTATGTCTGCAGGTCTGTTTCTGTTTTGTAAACAGGTTCAACTGTATTTTTTTTTTAGACTCCACATGAGATCCAACTAGTCCATTCTGAAGGAGATCAGCCCTGGGATTTCTTTGGAAGGAATGATGCTAAAGCTGAAACTCCAGTACTTTGGCCACCTCATGCGAAGAGTTGACTCATTGGAAAAGACTCTGATGCTGGGAGGGATTGGGGGCAGAAGAAGAAGGGGACGACAGAGGATGAGATGGCTGGATGGCATCACTGACTCGATGGACGTGAGTCTGGGTGAACTCCGGGAGTCGGTGATGGACAGGGAGGCCTGGAGTGCTGCGATTCATGGGGTCGCAAAGAGTCGGACACGACTGAGCGACTGATCTGATCTGATCTGATAAACAATATCATATGATATTCTTCTCTCTCTGTCTGGCTTACTTCACTGAGCGTGATAATCTCTAGGTCCATCCCTGTTGCTGCAAATGACAATATGTCATTCTTTTCTATGGCTGAGTAATATTCCATTGTGCACATACATCTTTATCCAGTCATCTGTCAATGGACATTTAGGTTGCTTCCATGTCTTGGCTACGTAAATAGTGCTGCTATGAACACTGGGGTGCATGTATCTTTGCAAATTATACCTTTGTCCAGATATACACTCAGGAGGGGGATTGCTGGATCATATGGCAACTCTATTTTTAGTTTTTTAAAGAACTCCATATTGTTCTCCATACTGGCAGTGCCAATTTACATTCCCACCAACAGTGTAGGAGGGCTCCTTTATTTCCAACACCCTCTTCAGCATTTATTATTAGTAGACTTTTTGATGATGGCCCTTCTGCCTGGAGTGAGGTGATACCTCATTGTAGTTTTGATCTGCATTTCTCTAATAATTAGCAAGACTGAGAACTTTTTCATGTGCCTATTGGCCATCTCTATGTTTTCTTTGGAGATATGTCTATAGATTCAATGTAATCCCTATCAAACTACCAATTGCATTTTTCACAGAACTGGAACAAAATTTTTTTAAAGTTTCATAGAAATACTAAAGATCCCAAATAGCCAAAGCAATCTTGAGAAAGAAAAACAGAGCTGGAAGTATCAGGCTACCTGGCTTTAAATTATAGTACAAAGCTATAGTAATAAAAATAGTATGGTACTGGCACCAAAAACACATACATAATCAGTGGAACACAGTAGGAAGCTCAGAAATAAACCCATGCACCTACTATGGTCAATTAATCTATGAAAAAGGAAGCAAGAATACACAATGGAGAAAAGACAGTCTCTAGTCTCTTCAATAAGTTGTGCTGGGAAATTGGACCATTATATTGAAAAGAATTGAAAAGATTGAAATTGGAATGCTTTCTAATACCATATCAGTCATGTCCAACTCTTTGGGACCCCATGGACTGTAGCCTACCAGGCTCCTCCGTCTATGGGATTTTCTAGGCAAGAATACTGGAGTGGGTTGCCATTTCCTTCTCCAGGGGATCTTCCCGACCCAGGGATCGAACCCAGGTCTCGCTTTACTGTCTGAGCCACCAGGGAAGTCCAATACCATATACAAAATAAACTCAAAATGGTTAAAGACCTAAAGGCAGAACCAAATACTACAAAACTCCTAGAGGGAAACATAGGCAGACACTCTTTGACATAAACTGCAGCAATATCTTTTTAGATACATCTCTTAGAGTAACAAAAATAAAAGCAAAAATAAACAAATGGGACCTAAAAACTTAAAAGCTTTTGCACAACAAAGGAAACTGTAACCAAAATGAAAAGACAGCCTACAGAATACAAGAAAATATTTGCACATGATGTGATTGACAAGGGATTAATTTACAAAACATACAAAGAGCTCATATAGCGCAGTTAAAAAAAAAAGTGCATAATTAAAGAAGGAGAAGACCTAAGCAGGGGTTCTTAATTACAGAGTCCCAAAACCTCCTTCATCATACTGGTAACACTTGAATCTCCAGGGAATCTACATTTCAGGGACATGCCTGGAATCTACACTTAAAATTAAACCAAATCAAACCTTCAGGTGACTCTGAAGCATTAAATTCATACAACCACTTCCCATCAAAAAGATGAAGTGAGATATCTCCTGTCTGGCAGACAAAGCTATAGGAGCTAAATAAACCAGAGAGACACTCATAAGGTAACATTTCTGATGCCAATAAAATTCTCAACAGCCCACTCATTTAGTAAAATATAATGTGGTTTTTAGTGCTAGTATTTACTACCAACTAGACAAACACATACTGACTCAAGATGTTTTCTTTCTATTCAACCAGGATATATATTTTTTTAATAAAGTATAAATACTCCACAGTAGGTACTCAATCAATATGTCCTGAATTAAACTAAATTGGGCAAACAGACCAGTTATCATCCACACAGCCAAAAGCAAACATTTAAGATAATTTAATTTAAGTATCTGAAGACCTATTACCTTCAAATTCTCTCTCAAAATAAACACACTGGAGCCATTCTGGTTACACAGCATTGCTGAAGCTGGGGGCCATAAGAAAGAGTTTACGTGGGGAGCGCGGCATGAAAATTACTAATTAATGTAAATACTCCTTTCTACCAACATTTAACTGACATAAATAGACATAAATTATGCTGAGAGAAGCCAATTGTTTTATTTTAAAACTAGACAATAAGTCATCACTTTTCTAAAACTTAACTACTGAGTCTAAAGCACTGAATAAGGTTTAAGTTTGCATTTATCAGGATAACAAAAAATAGATCTTAATTCAGTGATGCACTCAAAGATGTTAATGATCTTCGGAAATAAATGTCTAGAAATATTTCACTGATGAGTATATATATCACAATACACTGATATAAATATACCAATTATGGCCAAATGAAGATGTTTGAGAAAATTCTATTTTTAAAAAATGCTTCTTATTCAGAGAAAGGCTCAACATTCAACATTCATATGAGGTTACAACATTCATCCCAAAGCCTCTTGTTTATAGCTTTTCATCTGTTTATTTAGTCTCCTTATAAAACAGCACATAGTAGGTACTCAATAAATACTTAAGCAAAACATGAATTTAGTCCTAGTGTTGTAAATATCCAATTAATAATGCAAAAATAACCAATTTAAAGATACAGCCTGGAGCCACACATTATGCATATATGTTAGATTTTATTATTTTTTCCACTGAGCAAAAAAAAGATTTGAAGTGATTTTGAATAATAATATATTTATAACAGAAGAGTTACAATGAATAGGAAAGTAATATTACAAGCCATACAGCAGATTTTCAAATTTGAACAGCAAATATAGCATGAGCTTTTAAAATGCTAAATTTAGGGTCTCAGGCCAAAGATTCCAATATAATAGGTCTGTGACAGGCCTTATTAGAAAATATCATTTTTAATAAGAATCTCTGATTCTGAAACAGCTGTTCTCAGAATCATGCTATAGAAGTACTCATGGGAGAAATAGTCCCATATAAAAAGAGAAGGGGAAAAACAAACCCCGTATTTGTTTCCACATTTCTGCCTTGAATTTAGCTCTTGCCTTCCTGGCAATCAACACAAAAAGTAATTAAAGAGGAAGCAACCATTCGCTGAAAACAAGAGGCCTGGTGGTTTGTTAGGGAAGGTTAATAAATTGCTTCAAATCTCTTTGTAAACAGGCAGTGTATGCACATGAAGGAAAAAAATTTCCTTAGCATTAATAAAAAGTGATTTATCAGATGGTACTTTATGTAAAACACATTAAGTAACAGGAATGAAAATGTCTTTAAGAGCAATTTTAGAGAATATAGAGAAACATCATCAAATGGGTATTCTTATTCTAATTCATTTTAAAGCATCAGGAAAAATTTTACGCACTGCTGATGGGATTCTAAACTGGTCCAGCCTCCTTGAAGACCAAGACAGGTGCACTTTCCTTATACTCTACCATCCCACTCCCAGATAAAGTCCAGAATCAGCAAACTCACTTGTGTACTACATGTGTGTAAGACAAGTATCAGCACTTTTGAGATTTGCAACCAATTTGGATATTAGATATTAATAAAGAAAAATGGATAAACTATGGTACATGCATACAATGGACTACCACAATTAGAGAAAAATGAGTGAACTAGAATTATATGAATCCACAACAATAAAGTTCATAAATAAAACACTGAGCAGGGGAAAGCCACTTATAGACGTTTAAAAACATGCCAAATAATTCTGTGTATTGTTTCAAAACATACCTATATTGTAAAAATACAGAGAAATTCGTGGAGTAAAAACCAGAGTCAAAAAGGACGGTTACTCTGGAGGGACTGGAGAGGAAGGAACCTGGGAGGACTATGGGCTCAGCTGTATTGGTGATGCTCTGTTTCTTTAGGAGGGTGCAAATTACATAGGCGATTGCAGTATGTCTGAATAATTTCATGATAAACAAATGAAAAATGTGAGGGCATAATGTTAAACCATACCCTAGTAAAAGTTTAAAATCCTAGGGATACAACTGAATGTGGTCCACACAGACTCCTTTCCAACGGTAACAAGAACAGAAGGTGAGGACAAAGAATGGATAGGGAACAGGGTCCTTTCTACTAGAGCAGTGCAGTGCATCCCAGATGGAGCTTTCAGAGGCTGAAGAGTTCAGGGAACCTCTGCACGGCAAATATACAGCAGCCAATAACAGTGTGATTCTAATCCATATGAACTGATAGGCAACTCAAAGTGAAGTGAAGTGAAGTCGCTCAGTCGTGTCCGACTCTTTGCGACACCGTGGACTGTAGCCCGCCAGGCTCCTCTGTCCATGGGATTCTCCAGGCAAGAATACTGGAGTGGGTTGCTATGCCCTTCTCCAGGGGATCTTCCCGACCCAGGGATCGAACCCGAGTCTCCCACATTGGAGGTGGACGCTTTAACCTCTGAGCCCCACAAATTAGGAAATAAAAGCAAGCTACATAAACAATAATACTTAGTATTAATATAATTGGGTTTTCCTGGTAGCTCAGATGGTAAAGAATCCACCTACAATGCGGGAAACCTGGGTTCGATTCCTGGGTTGGGAAGATCCCCTGGAAAAGGCGATGGCTACCCACTCCAGTATTCTTGCCTGGAGAATTCCATGGACAGAGGGGCCTGGCAGGTTATAGTCCATGGGGTTGCAAATAATCGGACACAACTGAACGACTAACATTTTAAAAAGAGAAGATTTATGTATACTTGTAAATTTGCAGAAAGTTGTATGCTGCTAAGTCACTTCAGTTGTGTCCGACTCTGTGCAACCCCATGGACGGCAGCCCACCAGGCTCTCCCATCCCTGGGATTCTCCAGGCAAGAACACTGGAGTGGGTTGCTATTTCCTTCTCCAATGCATGAAAGTGAAAAGTGAAAGTGAAGTCGCTCAGTTGTGTCTGACTCTTAGAGACCCCATGGACTGCAGCCTACCAGGCTCCTCCATCCATGGGATTTTCGAGGCAAGAGTACTGGAGTGAGGTGCCATTGCCTTCTCTGAGAAAGTTGTATAAAGAACCATAAATAGATGCTGGCCTGAGAAGAAGGTAAACATTTCACTTTATACCCCATTACATCGCAAACAGTTTTCGTAAGAAGTTTCTATTACTTTATAATTAATCAACAGAACTCTCCAGCAAGGGCTTGGGGAAATGTGTCTCAATCTTGGCCACCTTCAAAACCATCTGGATACATGAAAAATTCAACTTCCAGACCCCACCCCAAATTAGAACCCCTGAGATTAGGGTTCAGTACCAACATTATTTTAAAAGCTCCATTAAAAAGAATCCAATGTACACAAAGGGAGATGTTAAAAATGCAAATGGCAATGTTTCTGTTATGAAAAGCAAAAACACCAGGTATACTGAACTCACAGAAAGCCATCAATTCCTAGTAGGAAGAACTAGGGCTACTTAGAGGTTCGGCAGAAACTTTGGAAACAAGATCTGATGTGTTGTTGGGAAGCTTTAAAGCTTCGAACCCCAAATTCCATGCAACTGAGTTAGGAAGATAAATTTACCCTAGGAAAAAAGTATTCCCAGACAACAACCAAATACACATTTCAGTAGACTCCTAGGAAACATCTCATTTTGACTGATACTACCCTTAACTGGGGGCTTGGGGAGGTATTTACTTAATTACATGTTTATTTCAGAATTTAAAATATATTCATAAACCAAAGGAAAAAAGTCACCATAATGCCATATCCTTCACAATGATTTTGGAATAGAGCCTTCTATCTAGATGGTTTGCACTGCATATATTTACATATATAATTTCTCATACAAAAGTGGAATCATACCGAACGCCAGGCTCTGTAACCAGCTCTTTTTCATGTATTTTAACAAAAATATTCTTTTATGTAATACTACCTCTGGATGGGTTGACCAAGACCAGGTAACTATAAAATGTATCTTCAAGTAGCTGAATAAACTACTGTGTTTAAAGGAGTTAACTCAGAATGAACACTACTATACTGGGCTTCCCAGGAGGTGCTAGTGGTAAAGAACCTGCCTGCCAATGCAGGAAACACAAGAGCCATGGGTTTGATCTCTGGGTCGGGATGATCCCCAGGAGGAGGGCATGGCAGTCCACTCCAGTATTCTTGCCTACAGAATCCCATGAACAGAGAGCCTGGGTGGGTACAGTCCATAGCATCACAAAGAATCAGACACGACTGAAGCAACTTTGCTGTTGTATACTGAAAAAACAAATTTAGTGTTGGCAAGGTTTACAGCTCAGGTGTTGTCTTATGCAGTGACTGGTCACTACTCTGGTTCCTTAAGGCGGCCCCTGGTTCCTGAGCTCCAGGCACGCCTTCATGCCATCAGTGTGAAAGAAGCAGCTCACATCTCATGTGAACACCCACCGTGTCAGCTACATCCTGAGTAACAAGAGGAATGGCTCTACCACCGCTCCATTCTGTGGGGCTGGAGCCTCAGGGTTGACGATTCTTATCTGTCTTACATCTGGAGAGTTCCAAAAGAGTAAGTGCCAGGGGGGTTATATTTGGTTAATGTCTTTCAAGGATAACAACTAAGACCAAAAATTCATAGTGGTTTCACATCCTTTAAAAAATATTCTCAAAGCCTGTAAAGCTGATATTATCAAACCTTTGTGTGGGGAGCCAGCTCCGCCCGTGGCAAAGGTCATGAGGAAGGAGGCTTGACATACGCAAAGGCGGGATCAAGCCTCAGGAGTCTCCCTGGAAATTCTCGAGCATATACCCCCAAAACCAGAGTCTGCCTACTTTCTGCTTTGTGCTTTCACCTACACCTCTGACTTTACAGGGGGCTGTCCCCCACTACCTCTCTGAAAAAAGTTAGCTTACAGCTCCAGTTAATAATTCCTGGGTGTGACAGTGTTTAACCTACAAACTCCTTTGGAAATCCTCTAGCCTGCCTGAATAGGTTTTTCCGGCCACATGTGATTGTTCAGAGCCTCCCAGCTGTGAGAGGCAGGAGATGTTCTAAACTGTCTAAACACAGATTCTTTTGAGTAGTTAAAAGATTGATTAGAAATTGTATTGGTGAAGGGATTTTCACTTGTTGGGCCAATGTTTGCTGCTAAGTTTCCATATCCCTTACCTGCTGTGTCCCTGGCAGTGTATTGATTAATATAATTGGTGTAAGTAGTAGCTTTAATGTTTGTAACCTGGGACCCTTGAGTTAATTCTTTTTCTTGTTGTAGCCCACCACACCTTTGCTCTGTAGGAATGCAACTTTATCTAATGCTTTTGGAGGGTGGCTCCTGACCAATCACCTTTAGAGAAAAATAAGTTTTCTGAAGAAAAGGTCTTAAAATGTTAACAGGCCTCTGGGCCAGAAGATGATGCAAATCACCTAAGCTTTTGCATATGATAAGTTTGCAGGAAGAAAGCCTGGTTTGCTGCAAGACTCTACCCCTTCCCCCATTATCCTCTGTGCATAACTTAAGGTATAAAAACTACTTTGAAAAATAAACTGCGGGCCTTGTTCACCGAAACTTGGTCTCACCATGTCGTTCTTTCTCTTACCTTCTGGCTGAATTATTTAGCCTCTTTTCTGCACTAAATTTCCTCACTGAGCTATCCTTATTTCAGCCTCTTTTCTCCACTGAATTTCCTCACTGAGCTATCCTTATTTCAGTCTCTTTTCTTCACTGAATTTTACTGAGCTATCCTCATTCTATTACTCTTTATATCCTTAATTAACATTTAATTAAGCAATTGTCTCCTGATCTTCGCCTACGCCGTCTCTCCTTCGAATACCCTGGATCAGCCGGGGCTGGTCCCCGGCACCTTTGTTCTATAGGTGTCAGACCTGAAGCTGTTAGAAAGGGAGTGCTACACTAACATACAGACGAAGCCAGACTGTACAGCCCAAAATACTAGTGACACAGACTCTGGCAGGAACAAAACTCAATTTACTGAGCACCTATTACACGCCAGGTGCTTCATACACTTAATTTTTATTTCTGACAATAATCTGTGATTTAAGCAGTATTGTAGGAGACAGGAAGAATAAAAGAAAAGCAGGCCCTGGGAAGTGCCGCAAAAGAAACTAAAGAGCCTCTTGATGAAGGTGAAAGAGGACAGTGAAAAAGTTGGCTTAAAGCTCAACATTCAGAAAACGAAGATCATGGCATCTGGTCCTATCACTTCATGGCAGATAGATGGGGAAACAGTGGAAACAGTGGCTGACTTTATTTTTCTGGGCTCCAAAATCACTGCAGATGGTGACTGCAGCCATGAAATTAAAAGATGCTTACTCCTTGGAAGGAAAGTTATGACCAACCTAGATAGCGTATTAAGAAGCAGAGACATTACTTTGTCAATAAAGGTCCATCTAGTCAAGGCTATGGTTTTTCCAGTGGTCATGTATGGATGTGAGAGTTGGACTATAAAGAAAGCTGAGAGGAGAAGAATTGATGCTTTTGAACTGTGATGTTGGAGAAGACTCTTAAGATACCCTTGGACTGCAAGGAGATTTAACCAGTCCATCCTAAAAGAGATCAGTCCTGGGTGTTCATTGGAAGGACTGATGTTGAGGCTGAAACTCCAATACTTTGGCCACCTAATGCGAAGAGCTGACTTACTGGAAAAGACCCTGATGCTGGGAGGGATTGGGGGCAGGAGGAGAAGGGGATGACAGAGGATGAGATGGTTGGATGGCATCATCGACTCAATGAACATGGGTTTGGGTGGACTCCAGGAGTTGGTGATGGACAGGGAGGCCTGGCATGCTGCAGTCCATGGGGTCACAAAGAGTCGGACACGACTGAGCGACTGAACTGAACTGAATTATTGATAAACTGGATGCTATAAGGCATGAGACTCTTGGAACAAGTCCAGAGGGAACAGTTCATAATCTTGAAAACAAGATATGATCCTGAGGTCGGAAAACCAACCCGAGACTGTTTCTCAACTGGTGTCTCAGAGTCACATCTTTTACGTATCTGGTGGAAACTCTATAGATAAGAATATTAGTCTTAGTTACTGATTTGTTATTGATTACTGTTTCCTAATTACTCAATGGTTAATGATCATTTTGTTCTTTGGCCCTGAAGGCCACATGAGTTATAGTTTAATACCCCACATATTCTTTCATTCATGGCTGAAAGTACAATAAAGCTGGCTTGGATTCAGTTTCGGCGCCTTCACCTTGGAGCGGTGTTGGTTCTCTGATCCTCGCCTTTTTCTGAATTCTTGTGTCTCATTTCTCATTCTCTCGCTGTATAGCGCTTTCGGAAACCTTGCTTGTCGAGCTAGTCTCGACACAGTATAATCTCCGTTTTTATAGGTGATAAAATTGAAACACTGAAAAGTCAAGTAATTTAGTAAAGGTCACATGGTTGTTAAGTGGAAAAGTGGGATTTGTACTCAATTATAACACATCTTTTTTTTTTTTTCTTTCTTTAAATAAAAGGACATCATACTGCTTTCAAGGCCCTAGGTGAAGTAACTAGTGAATGGTCAGGAAATTGGTGAATTTGTATGGAAACCTGCATTTTCTGGCTCTAAAGCTTCCATCCTTTCCCGATACTAACCCATCTACTTACATTTTCAATCCAGTTCAGTTCAGTCGCTCAGTCGTGTCAGACTTTGCGACCCATGGACCGCAGCATGCCAGGCATCCCTGTCCATCGCCAGCTCCCGGAGTTTACCCAAACTCATGTCCAGTGAGTCGGTGATGCCATCTAGCCATCTCATCCTGTCATTCCCTTCTCCTCCCGCCTTCAGTCCTTCCCAGCATCAGGGTCTTTTCCAATGAGTCAGCTCTTCACATCAGGTGGCCAAAGTATTGGAGCTTCAGCTTTAGCATCAGTCCTTCCAATGAATATTCAGGACTGATCTCTTTTAGAATGAACTGGTTGGATGTCCTTGCAGTCCAAGGGACTCTCAAGAGTCTTCTCCAACACCACAGTTCAAAAGCATCAATTCTTCAGTGCTCAGCTTTCTTTATAGTCCAACTCTCATATCCATACATGTCTACCAGAAAGACCATAGTTTTGACTAGATGGACCTTTGTTGGCAAAGTAATGTCTCTGCTTTTTAATATGCTGTCTAGGTTGATATTATCAAGAGATAAAAGAATCCTAGTGACCCATCCAGTACTGGCCAAAGTCTTGGGTTTTATTCTGTTTACGTCACGTTAATCCAGCACCCGTTTCATGGGTGCTGTCAAAAGACACAAAAATCCTGAGTCAGAGACAAAGGACTTATTACCCATGTTGGTTTGCATCAGCTGTTCAGTCCCGTAGGCAGAAGGCAAAGGGCTCGCCATGGATGCTGCTACTGTGCATGCAGTGGGTCGTTAATCAGCAGAAACACTGAGCTTGAGGACTGACTACTTGTACAACAAACAGAAGCCAGCTTTCTCATTGAGGGGAGATGTCACTTCTTCTCTCAATATTGCTTACTGCAAGTCCACCCCTGACAAAAGCTTAGGTAGGGAGAAATCGGGTTTTCTTGGTATACTTAGCAGGTACATGCAGAGATGCTCAGGGCCGATGGCAGACTGCTTCTATCAATATAAGCATGACCTTGAGGTCCATGAAACAACAGCTACTTAAAGGGAAAGCATAAGAGAATGTTCTATATGTATGTGTTTAAATCTTTATAATCTATTTATTTCTTTACTTAACTGATTCACAGTTAAAAGTTTGCTAATTAACTAGTATTTTAAAGCTGTGCTCAATCATGCAGTATAAAAAACCAGTATCTCTCTATGTTTCAGACAGATCTAGAGATCCAAATAGATTCAGATTTGATTTGTTTGCCCTGATTTCATAGCTTGTGTTACAAACTTTTACCTAATGTTTGGTTGTCTCTCTTTTCATGACATTAGCTGCCATTTCTAATTATTGCCTAGATGTATAATGACATTAGGGATTGAAAAAAAAAAGGGGGGGGGGTACGGTTATATTCTAATTCCACTATTCCCTCTTTGCTAGCTGGAATACTGATATAAAGGGAAAATTCTTCTCATCATCTTTTTGGAAAGACATGGTAGCTGCTTGATTCTCCCCTTTATCTTTAAATTCTCATTCTCCAAAGTGACTAATGACTTCTTATTTTAAATATCATGAATTCATTCTAATACCCTCCAAGGTGACCAATGCATCTTTTTTTAGAATCATAAATTCATGGACATAAACATACCCCACTGGACATCCCTCTTAAACATGTTCAAGTCTACCAGTCAAAAACAAAACAAGTCCCTTACTGGATTTCTCACCTCCTCTTCCCAGCCAATCTGCTCCAGTGTCGTCTACTAACTCTATTTCCTAACCTCTCACTTACTGTTGAACCTTCTATAACTGGAGGGTTAAAGTTATAACCTCCGACCACCCAGACATAATGGTTCTTGCAAAGGTCACTAGTCACATCCATTTTGCTAAAACCAAGGTGGACTTCTGAGGCTTCATCTCATTCAACTACTGTGGACCACTTCTTCCTTGAAGCACTCTTCCCCATGCCCCCACGATACTGTGATGTCCTGGTTTTCCCCTACCTCTCTGGCTACTCCTCCTCTGTTGGTTGTTCAAGCTTATTCTTCTTACTCAGCCATGACATGTTGGCAGTTCTAAGGCTCAATCTTGGAACACTGTCTTCTTCACTATACTCTCTGCCAACAGGATCCCATCCACACCCAGGATTTCACTCCCCACCTTACACAAAGATGTCTCACAACAAATCTATATTGTTACCTTTTCTCTCTCCCTCTGAACTCAAATTTTATATTCAACTGACTACATGACAGCTTTCTTAAGGTCTAAGAGTGTTTCTATCTACTGCATACAAACATAAAGTCAATACTCAGTCATCAAAAAGAATGAAATAAGGCCATCTGCAGCACCCTGGATGGACCTAGAGATTATTATACTACGTGAAGTAAGCCAGGCAGAGGAAGACAACTACCAAGACGTCACCCAAATTAGGAGCTTGGAATTAACATACACACACTACTATATATAAAATAACTAACTAACAAGGACCTACTATATAGTACAAGGAACTCTACTCAATATTCAATAATAACCTGTATGGCTAAAGAATCTGAAGAAGAATGGATATGTGTATATCTATAACTGAAGCACTTTGCTGTACACCTGAAACTAACAACACTGTAAATCAACTATACTCCAATAAAATTAAAAACAAAACTAAAGTCAGGATTCATGAAAAAAAAAAAAAATCATCCTCTTCCAGTAAATGCCACCATTCTCCAACCAGACGCACAAATTACTCTCATCTCTGAAAACACCACTTATTTATCTCAGCCTCATACCTATCTGTCATCAAGTCCTGTTGATTTATCTTCTAACTGCCTTTCAATTATGACTCCTTTCCACTTTAACACTACATCCCAGTTCAAACTACTGATACCTCTCACCAAGGCCACTGCAAGGGCCTACTGATAACACTGGTCTGATCAACTGTGTCCTTTCTCCACATATCTTCTGCACTGCAGCCAGTGTAGAGGTGATCGTGCCAAGCCTTTCAGTGGTTTCCCATGGCTTTTACACAAACTCCTAACATGGCCTACACTCTGTGTAACTTGCTTATTTTCTTCATCTTCATACCTTCATTGAAAAGCATGCTCCCCTAGAGAGCAACCATTCACTCTGTCGTCTACGTGTTGTTGTTGTTGTTGTTGTTGTTTTTAATGTGAAAGAACTTTGCACATGCTGCTTCCTTGGTCTGAAATGCTCTTTCTTCAATTTAACTCCTCCTTCACACATACATCACTTGCTAAAGGGAGCCTTCCCCTGACCTTCCTGACCAGATCAGATCCCAGTACCACAGGCAGTCGTAGCCTCTTGTACACAACCTTTGTAGATTTGTCATATCTGTAATTTTACATTTCTTTATATGACTTTTTGGTTTACGCTAATCTTCTCCATCAGGAAATTTCATGGGAACAGAAACTATGGTTGCTTTGTATTCCTAGTGCTTGTCATGTTAGATGTCAAGTTAGTATATGCTGGATGAATGAACAAATGAAAACGAATGGATAAATATCCAAGTTTGTTGGAATTAATATGTGTTGTCCTTTTACAGAAGGCTTATGTTTGCTCTCACTGAATGTACTTTATATAAATATTTTATGTACACAGAACAGTGCCTATTCATTGATAAGAATGTTATTATATTAATATTATAAATATGTTATTATCATAAAGGTTAGTTGTTGTTATCACTGAATTCATTCCTTGTGATAGAAACTATTTTCAGGTTACTTCTGAATCTATTCTTGAACACCCTGTCCCTTACCTAACTCCATTATAAAACCAGACAAAATCACCAATTCATAATTTGTTTCCCTTATAATTATTGCCATGAGACACAGTTCTGGTTAGTGAAATATAAGTGAAAGCTTTCTGGGAAGCTTCCAAAAAGGTATGGACTTCCTGAAAACAGGAGAAGTCTTTGCATTCCTTTTCACTTTTTCCTCATGCGAATATCAACGTGATGTCTAGATTCACAGTAAGTATCTTGCAACTATCAGGAGAAGGCAAAAAAACTGCAGAGCCACTAAAGCACCAGAAGTGGCCACCTACTTCAGGCCTTTTTGTTCAATGAGAAAAGTAAAACCTATTTTCTTTTCTATTACTTGTGTATAAAAATACTCCTGATATTCTAACTAGATTTTCTTCCAGACAAGTTACCTTACATGGACCAAGATATTTTTTCCTCTTTCTTTTTATTTTCCCTTCTTTACATCTTTTTTCTCCTAATAAAACTTCTCTGTCACTCTCCCTAATAATGTAACCAAAATAAAAATATCTATATAGGAAACAGAAAATTAATTATAATTTTAAAAACTAAAGAAAGATTTTTAAAATTTCTTTACAGTGAAAGACAGTTGTGTCCAACTCTTTGTGACCCCAAGGACTATGCGGTCCATGGAATCCTCTAGGCCAGAATACTGGAGTGGGTAGCCTATCCCTTCTGCAGGGGATCTTCCCGACCCAGGAATTGAACCGAGGTCTCCTGCATTGCAGGCGGATTCTTTACCAACTGAGCTATCAGGGAGGCCTAGTTAATTTACAAATATATGGAAATAAAAATAACATCTGTTTGGTGATATGGCATAAAAAAGAATTTAAGTTGCTTTGCTTTTGCTCATTCTTAGATATAAGACCAAATTTTAAAGTATTCTAATGTCTATTCAAATACATGAATATTAGCATGTGATATATTCTAATGTGTTCAAGGGTCAAATATTAAATAAGCAGGAAAATAAATCAGATACTCTACAGACATACTTTGACTATGTGCTATAGAGTATATTTACTTTTTTCTAAAAATTAAGTGTAGGAAGTATAAATAATACTTTAAGAACTCATAAATCTGAATAAGTAGATTAAACTATGAATCTTAACCCATGAGACCAGGATATTTCACCTATATTCCAAATATGGCATACAATTTAGGTTTATATGTTGAGGGTAAGTCTTAGCCTCATGTTATGTCCTTAAAGCAAAAACGAATATGAATTAAATTATTTTGGGCCAGTGCCTTTTCCAGTCTGTTCTCAGTTCCCCATCTATAAAACAGGGAAGGTAGACCACCAATAAAACATGGATAGCAGACTTCTCTACAGAGCCTAGAAACCAAGTCTCCAAGCTCTCTACTTCTGATTGATCTTCTACACATGATTTCCTTTAAAGAAAGAGCTCAGTAACTAAAAATAACTTGGAAACTACTGGACAAAATGATCTCCTAGGTCTCTTCTGATATTAGTTTCATGATGAAGTGATTTCTTTAAACTCCTAAATTCTAAATAGCAAAATCCTATACAGCAAATCTGTTCAATTAAATATGTACGTAAGAAAATTCATGTGACAATGTGGTCTTGATTTATTGCCAGAAATATATCCAAATAGAATTCGTGTTTTTACCTTGTGAAAATGCCATCCACGATTCCAATTGTGGCTTCCTCTGCAGGTACATAGGAGCCAATCTGAGCCATGACAGTAATCAATGCAACTTGTTTTATATACGAGCTTTTTCCACCCATGTTTGGTCCGGTAATTATCATTACTCTCTCCGAGTCCCCCTAGAAAATTAAAAAGCAATTTTACTTATTGTACCAGAGGGGGTTCTATATAATATCTATAATTTATTCCATAAATGGGAATGTATTAGGCAAAGATTATGCTGTGGTATTTAAATGTCACCCATTAAGCATCACAAAGGGAAAGAAGCTCTCTGTTTTCAATTTGAACTGTGATATTACAGAACAGTGAATTCTCAGCAGTGCACAAGGTTGTTTCGGAGTATAAAAAAGGAAATAACAAGAATCAACCTAGATGAGATAACCCCTATGGTTTTCTCTTTAAATAATCATTAATCTGCTTATGAGCGTCTTTTATATTACTTACATTTAAAATCTATCAATTTCCATATGTCCAAATCACAGGTATTATTTATCTAACTGCAGAAGGCCTAATCTGAATTGGTAGCACATGATATTTTTAGTTACAGATTTTAATATAGACAGTAAAGAGATTGATAATACCAAATTCTAGGTATCAATTTTATCAACATTTAATTACTTACTGGCATTTCACCAGAATAAGTGAAAAAGGCAGAAAAGCTGCAATGCTTGCTGTGATTTCATTTCTAGAATTTACCTGTATTAAACAATTCTAGTACTTGCCAAATATATCCTAAGAAAAACCATCCAACTGCAGTCCTCTACAGAGGAGTCAGCCTTAGGCATCCACGTGCTTTATTATGTGAACACAACGCCCTTGGCTATACCTGCCTGGTCAAGAGTAGCCAATCCATAACTGACCAACAGCCTAAGAGAAGACATAAACGTCTTCTGAAACTAGGCTCATCAAATCATCTCTTGGGAGTTGAAATTGAGAACCATGGAGTGCGTGCGTGCATGCTCAGTCATTTCAGTCGTGTCTGACTCTTTGAGCCCCCATAGACTATATATATAGCCCACAAGGCTCCTCTGTTCATAGGATTTTCCAGGCAAGAATACTGGAGTGGGTTGCCATGCCCTCCTCTGGGGATCTTCCTGATGCACAGAGGGAACCCGTGTCTCCTGTGGCTCCTGCACTGCAGGCAGATTCTTTACCACTGAGCCACTGGAGAAGCCCCAAGAACCATGGAAAGGATCAATCTATTGATAACCAGAGGAGAGGTTGATAAGAAAGGCAGAATGAAGCTACACAACACTGGGGACCGTAAATGAGAAGTTATGAGGAACCAAAAGGTATGACAGGGGTGAAAAGAATAATTATCAATGATAAGGAAAGAAAAAAATAGAGAAGAGCCAAGAGGAGTTGAGATGCCTCATGCAAATAATGGGGGTATCAGATTAAAGCATTATAAAGCCTTATAATTGAGGGGATAAAAAGTAAACCTATTCCATCTCTAAGTTGTAAAAGTGAAAGTGTTAGTTTCTCAGTTGTGTCTGACTCTTTGCAACCCCATGGACTGTAGCCCCCCCAGGCTCCTCTGTCCATGGAATTCTCCAGGCAAGAATACTCTAGTGGGTTGCCAACCCTTTCTCCAGGAGCTCTAGCCAACCCAGGGTAGAGTCCCCACATTGCAGGCAGATTCTTTACTGTCTGAGCCACCAAGGAAGCCCTGAATGATACAACTTGTGAGCAAACATTTTTTAATTTTTCTACAGACATTAAAAAATAATAAACCTATTATAAACAAACATTTGGCATATGAAATGCTTTGAAAATTCAGATTAAATGAGCAGAGTTCTTTTAAAAAATTGATAAAAAATAATATAATAAATAGAAAATAATCCAGTATATATTAAAGATTTTAAATCTATAATTAAAAGTCCTTCAATAAGAAAAACTCAAACTGAGATAACTTTCCCACTAAGGAGAGGGAAGCCTGGCGTGCTGTAGTCCATGGGGTCGGAAAGACTTGGACACGACTGAGCGACTGAAAAACAAAATAGAAAAAAATAGTATCAATCTTACAAAAACTATTCTAGAGAATAGAACAATAGGGAACTCTTCCCAAATCATTTCTGAAAGCCACCATGATCTTGACACCAAAACCTGACCAAGAGCATTACAAGAAAGAAAACTTACAAGTCAACTTTATCCACAAATACATACACAAGACTCCTCAATAAAATATTAGTAAGACAATCCAAAGATATATAAACCATTTAGAATTTTTGAGGAAAACAAGGTGGTTTAATATTCAAAAGGCAGTTAACAAAATAAATTAACATTATAAATAACAATAAAATAACATTAACAAAATAAATTAAACATCCATTCACTTTTAAAAATGCAGGAAAAGGAAATAAAAGGTATAAGGATTAAAAAGAGAATAATGAAACTGTCATTACTCCTATATGTCATTACTATGATACCAGAAAATCTAAAGTGATCTATGAAAATTATTAGAATCTACAAATGAAATGAGCAAGCGCTTTAGGTACAAGTTCAGTATTCAAATGCCAACATTATTTCTACATTTTACCAACAAGTAACTGGAAATTTTTTAAATGATCTAATTTACCACAATATCAAAAGAAATCAAATATCTAGGAATAAACCTAATACAATGAACAAGACTTCTACAGAGAAAACTACAAAATATTATTGAAAGAAACTGAAAAAGGTAAACAGTGAAAACAAGGTTTCTTTTAAAATAAATTTATAAAAGCTTTTGAAGGCTTGATGCTTTTGAACTGTGATGTTAGAGAAGACACTTGAGAGTCCCTTGGACTGCAAGGAGATCAAACCAGTCAATTCTAAAGGAAATAAGCCCTGAATATTCACTGGAAGGACTGATGCTAAAGCTGAAGCTCCAACACTCTGGCCACCTGATGCAAAGAACCAACTCATTGGAAAAGACTGACGCTGGGAAAGCCTGAAGGTAAAAGGAGGGGAGGACGGCAGAGGATAAGATGGGTTAGACAGCATCACTGACTCAATGAACATGAACTTGAGCAAACTCCGGGAGATAGTAGAGGACAGGGGAGCCTGGCATGCTGCAGTCCATGGGGTCACAAAGAGATGGACGTGACTTAGCGACTAAACAACAACAACATTGATCAAAAGATGTCATTAAGAGAATACAAAATCACAGAATATATGATATACGTACTATATATTTCCCAAAGACTTGGATGCAGTGTACATAATGAACTCCCACAAACCAAAAGAAGGACAAACTTCAAGAAAAATGGTAGAGGAAAAAAAATTTTAAATGACAACACAAAAACCCACAAATGATCAGTAAGATGACAGTATACTTTAAATCATTAAGAAAACACAAACCAAATCAGGGAGACAACATTACTTTACTTAATGGCTACAGTTAAAACCAAAAACTGTCAGTATTAAGCTTTGGCAAAGATGTAGGACAACTAGAATTTTTATATACTGTTATTAGGGGAGTAAATTGAAAACTATTTTGGAAAACTGCTTGGTAGAGTCTACTAAAGCTGAAAGTAGACATATCTGAACAATTCTGCTCCTAGGTACATGTCCAACAGAAATGTACATGATGTACATTAAAAAAAAAAAAACAACATGTAAAAGAATGTTCACAGCAATACTTTCATAATAGTACTAAATTGGAAGTAACTCAAATGTTTATCAATAGAACAGAAAAGTTATATATTTATACAATGAAATTCTCTATGACAATATAAATAAGCAATATGCAAAAAAAAGGATGAATCACATAAAACCAATGTTGAATCAAAGAAGCCAGATACAAAGAATACATATTGTATGTTTCTATTATATACAGCTCAAAAACGAGAACAAAAATAACCAAATTATTATTCGTTGGTAAAAGAAATTAGGAGAGTGGTTACCCTTTAGAGGGGAAGGAGTTAATGGGAGGCCCTCCCTCCCAAGTGGGGATTTTAGAATGTGTTCCTTCCCTTACTATTCTTCTGTTTCTTGACCTGGTTTTGGATACTTACATGGGTACACTTTGTGAAAATTCATTAAGCTGTACACTTAAGATTTGTACCTAATTCTGTATGTTATGTTTCAATTAAAGTTATCTTCAAAAGGAAATGAATACATTCTCACAAATTAACCTACATGCAGTACAACTGTAGAAGTTAATTCTGAAATTTATTTGATAGAGTTAAGTCAATTCAACTTTGAAGAATGAGCTGGGAGAGGAGACTTTGTAAAGCTATAGTAATTAAAAGTGCAGCATTGCTTTAGGAACAGGTAAACAGAGAAGTAACAGCAAGCCTGGACACAAACCTATACTGGCCTGTGAGACATGTGAGAGTTAGGATCACAAACAAGCAGAAAAGACGCCACGCTCAATAAACAATGGTGGGATAACTGGGTACCCACATAATAAGAGTCAGACTGGAATCTCACAGCCTTTAAATCAATCCAGATGGATGAAAGAAAAAAATATGAAACGCAAGCAATCTTTTAGAGGAAAACATGGAAGAACAACTTAATGACATGAAGGTAGGGAACAACTTATTGACAAGATAGAATAAGCAATATAAAAATATAAATCATACAGGAGAAGACTAACATATTTGATTAAATTTTTAAAACCTCTGTTATTAAAAGCAGTCACCAAACACAAAATGAAAAGGCATATAACAAAGAAGTAGTGCTCCTACTTATTAGGACCATCAAAACAATGGAAAAATAGGCAAAGGACATAAGTATATTATATACACAAAGGCCAAAAAGTATTTATCAGAGAAAGGAAAATGAAATCAGCAGCATTTTCCAAGGGACCTACAAGCTATTCCTCATAGTCACATAAGGGAAAAAAAAAAATTAATTGTGAATATTTCTGAAGGAATAATTTTTAAGGAATAACTTTTTACATTTATCATACTATCAAAAAGTTTAAAAGTTTGCTTAAATAGCATGTTGGAAAGAACATGGACAGCAATTTGGAAATGTTTACTGAAGCTAAACAGCCCATATACTGGTCTACATGACACAGTGATTCCCCTTTTAGAAATTTAGGAAGATACACAAGCACTCAAAAAGACATTTATAAAGCTGTTCAGAGTAATAAACACCCTCTTCCAACAACCCAAGAGAAGGCTCTATACATGGACATCACCAGATGGTCAACACCAAAATCAGATTGATTATATTCTTTGCAGCCAAAGATGGAGAAGCGCTATACAGTCAGCAAAAACAAGACCAGGAGCTGACTGTGGCTCAGACCATGAACTCCTTATTGCCAAATTCAGACTGAAATTGAAGAAAGTAGGGAAAACCACTAGACCATTCAGGTATGACCTAAATCAAATCCCTTATGATTATACAGTGGAAGTGAGAAATAGATTTAAGGGCCTAGATCTGAAAGAGTGCCTGATGAACTACGGAATGAGGTTCGTGACATTGTACAGAAGACAGGGATCAAGACCATTCCCATGGAAAAGAAATGCAAAAAAGCAAAATGGCTGTCTGGGGAGGCTGTGAAAAGAAGAGAAGCGAAAAGCAAAAGAGAAAAGGAAAGATATAAGCATCTGAATGCAGAGTTCCAAAGAATAGCGAGAAGAGATAAGAAAGCCTTCTTCAGTGATCAATGCAAAGAAATAGAGGAAAACAATAGAATGGGAAAGACTAGAGATCTCTTCAAGAAAATCAGAGATATCAAAGGAACATTTCATGCAAAGATGGGCTCGATAAAGGACAGAAATGGTATGGACCTAACAGAAGCAGAAGATATTAAGAAGAGACGGCAAGAATACACAGAAGAACTGTACAAAAAACATCTTCATGACCCAGATAATCACGATGGTGTGATCACTGACCTAGAGCCAGACATCCTGGAATGTGAAGTCAAGTGGGCCTTAGAAAGCATCACTACAAACAAAGCTAGTGGAGGTGATAGAATTCCAGTTGAGCTACTCCAAATCCTGAAAGATGATGCTGTGAAAGTGCTGCACTCGATATGCCAGCAAATTTAGAAAACTCAGCAGTGGCCACACAGCTGGAAAAGGTCAGTTTTCATTCCAATCCCAAAGAAAGGCAATGCCAAAGAATGCTCAAACTACCGCACAATTGCACTCATCTCACATGCTAGTAAAGTAATGCTCAAAATTCTCCAAGCCAGGCTTCAGCAATATGTGAACCGTGAACTTCCTGCTGTTCAAGCTGGTTTTAGAAAAGGCAGAGGAACCAGAGATCAAATTGCCAACATCCGCTGGATCATGGAAAAAGCAAGAGAGTTCCAGAAAAACATCAATTTCTGCTTTATTGACTATGCCAAAACCTTTGACTGTGTGCATCACAATAAACTGTGGAAAATTCTGAAAGAGATGGGAATACCAGACCACCTGATCTGCCTCTTGAGAAATTTGTATGCAGGTCAGGAAGCAACAGTTAGAACTGGACATGGAACAACAGACTGGTTCCAAATAGGAAAAGGAGTATGTCAAGGCTGTATATTGTCACCCTGTTTATTTTACTTATATGCAGAGTACATCATGAGAAACGCTGGACTGGAAGAAACACAAGCTGGAATCAAGATTGCTGGGAGAAATATCAACAAGCTCAGATATGCAGATGACACCACCCTTATGGCAGAAAGTGAAGAGGAACTAAAAAGCCTCTTGATGAAAGTAAAAGAGGAGAGTGAAAAAGTTGGCTTAAAGCTCAACATTCAGAAAATGAAGACCATGGCATCCAGTCCCATCACTTCATGGGAAAGAGATGGGGAAACAGTGGAAACAGTGTCAGACTTTATTTTTGGGGGCTCCAAAATCACTGCAGATGGTGACTGCAGCCATGAAATTAAAAGATGCTTACTCCTTGGAAGGAAAGTTATGACCAACCTAGATAGCATATTCAAAAGCAGACACATTACTTTGCCAACAAAGGTTCGTCTAGTCAAGGCTATGGTTTTTCCAGTGGTCATGTATGGATGTGAGAGTTGGACTGTGAAGAAGGCTGAGCACCGAAGAATTGATGCTTTTGAACTGTGGTGTTGGAGAAGACTCTTGAGAGTCCCTGGACTGCAAGGAGATCCAACCAGTCCATTCTGAAGGAGATCAGCCCTGGGATTTCTCTGGAAGGATTTATGCTAAAGCTGAAACTCCAATACTTTGGCCACCTCATGCAAAGTGTTGACTCATTGGAAAAGACTCTGATGCTGGGAGGGATTGGGGGCAAGAGGAGAAGGGGACGACAGAGGATGAGATGGCTGGATGGCATCACCAACTTGATGCACATGAGTTTGGGTGAACTCTGGGAGTTGGTGATGGACAGGGAGGCCTGGCGTGCTGCGATTCATGGGGTCGCAAGGATTTGGACACGACTGAGCGACTGATCTGATCTGATCTGATCAGAGTAATACTGTTTGTATTCATAATAGACAAAAAAATGGAAAAAGTCTAATTGTCTATCATTAGGAAAATGAATTGATCTACTTTGTATAATAATTAAAACAATTATTTACAATGCATAATACAATAAGAAACTTTCACTGGGGTATATGTATGTACAGTTTAAGTATATACAAAAATAATTATGTCATATTAAGATACATCTATATCAAATAAAAGAATAAAAACCATCCATACGGATATTAAATAACACCAGGATAATAGTGAGGACAGGAGGTGAAGAGGGAGGAAAAGAGATGGCAGTTAATTACATATGACCTTAGCTATATGTGTAATCTTTTTACTCATTTCAAAAAAAAACCTAAATTTTTACAAAATGTCAGTCTTCATGATATTTAAGTGAAGGGTAAATGAGAATCTATTATATAGGTTTCTGTACCTTTTCTTTTGAAATATCAGGTAGTTAAAAGTTAATTAAGTGAATTACCTTAAGATTTAATTATTTATTCATGGATAATCATGAACAAAGAGAAGGCAATGGCACCCCACTCCAGTACTCTTGCCTGGAAAATCCCATGGACGGAGGAGCCTGGTGGGCTGCAGTCCATGGGGTCTCTAAGAGTCGGACACGACTGAGCGACTTCGCTTTCACTTTTCACTTTCATGCATTGGAGAAGGAAATGGCAACCCACTCCAGTGTTCTTGCCTGGAGAATCCCAGGGACGGGGGAGCCTGATGGGCTGCCCTCTACGGGGTCGCACAGAGTCGGACACGACTGAAGCGACTTAGCAGCAGCAGCAGCAGCAGCTTCCTTTTAGTGCTTTGGCAACTGCTCCACCCACTTACGGAGAAGCCAATGGCACCCTACTCCAGTCCTCTTGCCTGGAAAATCCTATGGACAGAGGAGCCTGGTAGGCTGCAGTCCATGGGGTCGCTAAGAGTCGGACATGATTGAGTGACTTCACTTTCACTTTTTACTTTCATGCATTGGAGAAGGAAATGGCAACCCACCCCAGTGTTCTTGCCTGGAGAATCCCAGGACAGGGGAGCCTGGTAGGAGGCCGTCTATGGGGTCACACAGGGTCAGACACGACTGAAGCGACTTAGCAGCAGCAGCAGCAATCATGAATAATCAAGTAACTCTTTACAAAGACACTAGTATAACTTACGAAAAATCCACTTAAGTTTCAAACATTTTGTTATTTGGACTTCTTAGTGTATTACACAAAAAACAAGTACTACAGAAAAGCACAAAATGGAAAATGAAAGAATACAGCACAAAGCAGATAGCCCTCAGCAGGGTTACTCCTGCCACGCTAAGGCCCCCCATGAAGGCATGGTTTATGGAGCTACCTGAAGCAGAACTACCCAACTCAATGAGCACAAGAGGGTGGCCAAGGAAATGTGGGAGTCGAATTTTTGTTTAAATCAGTAATTTAGGGAAGCTATGAGATAAAGGAAAATGAACACCTTTTATCTTGTAGATACCTTACTCTTTTCAATATCTTAAAAAATAAGTAATTATATTTATTCTTCAATTCTGTTTTTCCTTCCAAACAGAATCAATAATTTCACAGAGTATCTTAAAAAATCTTAATTTAATAACCAAATACTTTAGTAAATAAGATATGCAGTGATAAAGCAAAATAAAATAGAAAATAACGTTTGTAATTAGAAGACAGTATTGGTTTCTGGCTTTCATTCAGTTCAGTTCAGTTGCTCAGTCATGTCCGACTCTTTGCGATCCCATGGACTGCAGCACGCCAGGCGTCCCTATCCATCACAAACTCCCAGAGCTCGCTCAAACTCATGTCCATCGAGTTGGTGATGCCATCCAACCATCTCATCCTCTGTCGTCCCCTTGCCCTCCCGCCTTCAATCTTTCCCAACATCAGAGTCTTTTCTAATGAGTTAGGTTCTTCGCATCAGGTGGCCAAAGTATTGGAGCTTCAGCATCAGCATCAGTCCTTCCAGTGAATATTCAGGACTGATTTCCGTTAAGATGGACTGGTTTGACTCCTCACAGTCCAAGGGACTCTCAAGAGTCTTCTCCAACACCACAGTTCAAAAGCATCAATTCTTCAGTGCTCAGCTTTCCTTATTGTCCAACTCTCACATCCATACATGACTACTGGAAAAACCACAGCTTTGACTATATGGACCTTTGTCAGTAAAGTAATGTCTCTGCTTTTTAATATGCTGTCTAGGTTTGTCAGTATGAAGAGACTTTCATTAACAAGTTACAATCTCATCTTCTCATCTGTAAGAATGAGTAATAAAAATCCTGGCCTTACACAAATTTTGTGAAATTTAACTAAATAAGAAAAAAATAATGTGAAAGTCCTTCAAAATTATAAGCACTGTAACAATTTTTGTAAATCACTGTTTCTTAAAACTAAGCCACATGAAGAAAAAAATTGCAACACACTCTAGAGTATCTGAAACAGAAAAAATGAACAAAAGGAAATGAAAGTTATTTTGCCTTAGACTTAATGTAAAAGTCAAATGTGAAACTTACTGGAAGAGTTTGATAAGTAAAATAAGCATGTGTATGCATGGGGTTGCAAAGAGTCGGACATGACTGAGAGAGTGAACTGAACTGATGGCACTTACACAAATAGAAATGTTACTTTCTTTTGGATTCAAATTGCATGTAAGTTAGTGAAAAATGGATAAGCGAATCTGGTACTTCCTATTATTTTCAAGAGGAATGAAATTTTTCTTCTACACTTAACTACACAGAAACTGCTGTTATTTAGAACCACATCATCATGTACGTGTTCCTTGAATACATCTCTCCTTCAATACAGGATAGCAAAGCTTTTAATTTTTTTATTTCAGAGCCAACTGATACACAGAAATCAATTCTTTGTACTTAGCTTCTCCAAGCCTTTCTTTCCTCACCTGTAACATGGGAAGAAAGGCCTGGAGAAGCTAAGGATCTTGGCCAGTAACGCAGAGCGACTACAGTAGCTAACATCCTGACAAATGTCTCAAAGGGAACTTCCACTCAGTGACAAGAAATAACAGTCACTGCTAAAACGGAGGAGTGCTCCCCTAGCTCTGGGCCAGCATCCTTGGATTCCTCAAACTACAGTAATGATCAATCAGTATCCATGGAGTCATGAGATGCAAAGAAGGAAAAAAAAAAGTTGTCTAATGTTAATTTCCAAGACTTGAATATCAGCTAATTTTCTGCAAAAACTGTCTTCTTCCTTGACAGGTACAGATATTCACATCCATCCTTTAAAAAGAATCATGGTAGAACTATTTATATAATAGTTGCAGATTGATGAAAAGTTTGACAGTTTCAAAGTGTTTTATTCCCTGAAAACATCAATCAATGGCACATTATAGTAAGAGGACTTCCCTGGTGGTCCAGTGGTAAAGAATCCACCTGCCAACGCAAGGAAAATGGGTTCGATCCCTGGTCCAGAAGATCTCACATGCTGTGGAGCAACTCAGCCTGTGTGCCACAACTACCGAGCCCAAGCCCGAGAGCCCGGTCACTCTGCAACAAGAGAAGCATCACAATAAGGACACACACTGCAGCAAAGAGAAGCCCCCACTTGCCACAACTACAGAAAGCCCGTGCACAGCAACAAAGCCCCAGCACAACCAATAATAACTATAATAAATAATTTTTTTTAAATAGCATGTTACAGTAAGAGACTCCTTAGTGAAAGCTCTGTCCAGGCAAGCTCTCAGCCAAATTCTTATACTTTTAACTCCAGGTACATTTCAAACAGAAAGGGGGAGAATGAGGCTGGAGAGTACAAGCTGCATGCGAAGATACCAAAATAAAAGTCCAACTCTTTCTGACATCTACATGCTTTCCAATTTACATCCTACTGAGAGCTAGTGGTTACTCACCCAACCCCTGCACTTTATGGATGACGAAATCAAGACCCAGTGAGGACGGTGGCCTATCTAGAGATGACAGCACACTGACAGCAGAGCAGGATTTGAACTGACCTCTCCCATCATGGTTAGGCACTTTCCCACTACACCCATGCACCAAAAAGTGGTATATGATGAGAATTTTTTTTTTTTTTTAAGGAACAGAGAAAGTGCTAGAATAGAAAGAAATTATTTCTGGCCAGATGGGGAAGGCTTTAAGGAGGCAGTAGCATTTTGGGGGCCTTGAAGGCTAAGTAGTGCAAACAATGACGATGAGTGAGGCAGGAAAAAGAAACAGGAACATTCTGTATCACAGAACAGTTTAAAAAGCGATTATCCTTGACACTCAAACTGTGAAGAGTTTTATGTTATCAATCTATAACAAAGGAGGCAAGAGTACACAATGATGATAGTCTCTTCAATAAGTGGTGCTGGGAAAACCAGATAGTTACATGTAAAAGAACTAAATTAGAACATTCTCTAATACAACAAAACAAAAATGAACTCAAAAAGACCTAAATGTAAGACTGGATACTATAAATCTCTTAGAGGAGAACATAGGCAGAACACTTCCTGACATAAATTGCAGCAAGACCTTTTCTGATCCACCTCCTAGAGTAACGAAAATAAAAACAAAAATAAACAAATGGGGCCTAATGAAATTTAAAGGCTTTTGCACAGCAAAGGAAACCATCAACGAAACAAAAAGAAAACCCACAGAATGGGAGAAAATGTTTGCAAACAAAGTGACTGATAAGGGTTAATTTCCAAAATATACAAGCAGTTCATACAATTCAATAACAAAAACAAACAACACAATCGAAAAATGGACAGAAGACCTAAATAGACATTTCTCCAAAGAAGATATACAGATAGCCAACGGACACATGAAAAGATGGTCAAAACTGTGGATTATTAGAGAAATACGAATCGAAACTATGAGGTACCACCTCACACCAGTCAGAATGGCCACCATAAAAAAGTCTACAGAAAGCAAATGCTGGAGAGGTTGTGCAGAAAAGGGAATCCTCCTACACTGTTGGTGGGAATGTGAACTGATACAGTCACTATGGAGAATAGTATGGAGGTTCCTTAAAAAACTAAAAACAGAACTACCATATGATCCAGCAATCCCAATCATGGCCAAATATCTAGAGAAAACCGTAATTCCAAAAGATACAGGCACACCAATGTTCACTGCAGAACTATTTACGATAGCCAAGACATGAAAGTCCGTCAATGGAGGAATGGATAAAGAAGATGCAGTATATATATACAATGAAATATTACTCCACCAAAAAAAAGAACAAAATAATGCCATTTGTAGCAACGTGAATGAACTTAGAGATTGTCATACTGAGTGACATAAGTCAGACAAAGACAGTATCATATGATATCATTTTTATGTGGAATCTAAAGAAATAGTACAAATGAACCTATTTACAGAAGTTGAGTCACAGATGTAGAAAACAAACTTGTCGTTACCAGGGGGGAAGAGCAGGATAAATTGGAAGATCAGGACTGACACATACACACTTATATATAGAATAGATAACCTATTAAGAACCTAATGCATAGCACAGGGAACTCTATTCAATACTCTGAAATGACCTGTATGGGAATAGAATCTAAAAAATTGTGGATACACACGTATCTTTGACTGACTAACTTTGCTGAAGAGCAGAAACTAATACAACACTGTAAATCAACTATACTCCAATAAAAAAAAAATTTTTTTAAAGAGTAAGAAAAAACATTGATTATTTTTTTAAAAAAGCAGTTATACAAAATGTCCTTCTTTAACTCACTGTTTCAGAATCAGGAAGAAAGGAGACAGAAGACAGAAGTAACAGAAAACAACACTGAAATGCCATTAATGTTTCCTTCAATCGTTAACAATATATCTGATGATTATGCTATGTGAAAACCACATTTATAGTGATTCTCACTGAAAATAAACTAGAGCCTGGCAGAAAAGACTTCATACAACCAAAGCTGTAAGAAAGATCCATAAAGAGAATCTTCAAAAATGATACAAATGAACTTATTATAAAACAGAATAGACCCACAGGCACAGAAAACAAATTTATGGTTACCAAAGGGGAAGAGGTAGTGGGGATTAATAACTGTAGACAGTCAAACACACAGATATACATATATATCTATATACAGAGATAGATATAAAAAAAACTATATCACTTTGCTGTACATGTGAAACATTGAAAATCAACTATGCTGCTGCTGCTACTGCTGCTAAGTCACTTCAGTCGTGTCCAACTCTGTGCAACCCCATGGATTGCAGCCCACCAGGCTCTGCCGTCCCTGGGATTCTCCAGGCAAGAACACTGGAGTGGGTTGCCATTTCCTTCTCCAATGCATGAAAGTGAAAAGTGAAAGTGAAGTCGCTCAGTCGTGTCCGACCCTTATTGACCCCATGGACTGCAGCCTACCAGGCTCCTCCATCCATAGGATTTGCCAGGCAAGAGTACTGGAGTGGGGTGCCATTGTCTTCTCTGAAAATCAACTATACTTCAATAAAAAATAAAAAGAAATACAAAGATCACAAAGAATCAGGTAGGAAAAGAAGAAAACTCATCAGGTCAGGATATAGGCCCCTGGGAAAAGACACAGAAGAGAAAAGGGATCCTTCCTGGGGAGTGATCAGATCAAGACACATACCGGGTGTCCCAATCCTGGAGTACATACAACACCAGGAAGACAAGTCCCCTGAGCTGCTTAGAAAGCCAGTGGTACAAACAGGAAGGCCTAAAGAAACCTAGCAACATAAATAAACCCCATGCATGCACACTAAGTCACTTCAGTTGCGTCCGACTCTGTGCGACCCCATGGACAGCAGCCCACCAGGCTCCTCTGTCCACAGGATTCTCCAGGTAAGAATACTGGAGTGGGCTGCCATTTCCTTCTCCATATAAGCCCCAAGGTAACCACAAATCAAAATTCTACAATAAATAAACAAAAATTAGAGACAAAGGAACACAAGCATTAACACTAAACAAGAATCATCAAACCAAAGGTATGTAAAATAATAAAAGAACAGACAAACTACAAAAACAATCAGAAAGCAATTAACAAAACGGCAATAACAATAAGTGAATGTGCATGCCTGCTCAGTCGCATCAGTAATGTCTGACTCTCTGTGACTCTATGGACTATAGCCCGCCAGGCTCCTGTGTCCAGGGGATTCTCCAGGCAAGAATATCAGAGTGAGCTGTCATACCCTCCTCCAGGGATCAAACTTGAGTCTTCTGTGTCTGCTGCATTGCAGGTGGATTCTTTACCCACTGAGCCACCTGGGAAGCCGTAGTAAGTATATACCTACCAATAATCGCTTTAAATCAAAATGAACCAAATGCTCCAGCCAAAACACATAGTGTGGCTAAGGAAATTTTTAAAGTAAGGACTCATCTATTTGCTGCCTATAGAATACTTGCTTCAGAGTTAGAGACACACATATTGAACGTGAGGGTGAGAAAGAGATATTTCATGCAAATGAAAACAAGAGAGTGGAGGTAGCAATATTTATATCAGACTACAGAATGATCTCTGTTCGTTTCCAAGGCAAACCATTCAATATCACAGTAATCCAAGTCTATGCCCCAACCAGTAATGCTGAAGAAGCTGAAGTTCAATGGTTCTATGAAGACCTACAAGACCTTTTAGAACTAACACCCAAAAAAGATGTCCTTTTCATTATAGAGGAGTGGAATGCAAAAGTAGGAAGTCAAGAAACACCTGGAGTAACAGGCAAATTTGGCCTTGGAATATGGAATGAAGCAGGGCAAAGGCTAATAGAGTTTTGCCAAGAGAACACACTGGTCATAGCAAACACCCTCTTCCAACAACACAAGAGAATCATTCTACACATGGACATCACCAGATGGTCAACACCGAAATCAGATTGATTATATTCTGTGCAGCCAAAGATGGAGAAGCTCTATACAGTCAGCAAAAACAAGACCGGGAGCTGACTGTGGCTCAGATCATGAGCTCCTTATTGCCAAATTCAGACTGACATTAAAGAAAGTAGGGAAAACCACTAGACCATTCAGGTATGACCTAAATCAAATCCATTATGATTATACAGCGGAAGTGAGAAAAAGATTTAAGGGACTAGATCTGATAGAGTGCCTGATGAACTATAGACTGAGGTTCGTGACATTGTATAGGAGACAGGGATCAAGACCATCCCCATGGAAAAGAAATGCAAAAAAGCAAAATGGCTGTCTGGGGAGGCCTTACAAATAGCTATGAAAAGAAGAGAAGTGAAAAGCAAAGGAGAAAAGCAAAGATATAAGCATCTGAATGCAGAGTTCCAAAGAATAGCGAGAAGAGATAAGAAAGCCATCCTCAGTGATCAATGCAAAGAAATACAGGAAAACAACAGAATGGGAAAGACTAGAGATCTCTTCAAGAAAATTAGAGATACCAAGGGAACATTTCATGCAAAGATGGGCTCAATAAAGGACACAAATGGTAGGGACCTAACAGAAGCAGAAGATATTAAGAAGAGACGGCAAGAATACACAGAAGAACTGTACAAAAAAGATCTTCATAACCCAGATAATCACGATGGTGTGATCACTGACCTAGAGACAGACATCCTGGAATGTGAAGTCAAGTGGGCCTTAGAAAGCATCACTACGAACAAAGCTAGTGGAGGTGATGGAATTCCAGTTGAGCTATTTCAAACCCTGAAAGATGATGCTGTGAAAGTGCTGCACTCAATATGCCAGCAAATTTGGAAAACTCAGCAGTGGCCACAGGACTGGAAAAGGTCAGTTTTCATTCCAATCCCAAAAAGAGGCAATGCCAAAGAATGCTCAAACTACCGCACAATTGCATTCATCTCACACGCTAGTAAAGTAATGCTCAAAATTCTCCAAGCCAGGCTTCAGCAATATGAAACTGTGAACTTCCAGATGTTCAAGCTGGTTTTAGGAAAGGCAGAGGAACCAGAGATCAAATTACCAACATCCGCTGGATCATGGAAAAAGCAAGAGAGTTCCAGAAAAACATCTATTTCTGCTTTATTGACTATGCCAAAGCCTTTGACTGTGTGCATCACAATAAACTGTGGAAAATTCTGAAAGAGATGGGAATACCAGACCACCTGATCTGCCTCTTGAGAAATTTGTATGCAGGTCAGGAAGCAACAGTTAGAAATGGACATGGAACAGACTGGTTCCAAATAGGAAAAGGAGTACTTCAAGGCTGCATATTGTCACCCTGCTTATTTAACTTCTATGCAGAGTACATCATGAGAAACGCTGGGCTGGAAGAAGCACAAGCTGGAATCAAGATTGCTGGGAGAAATATCAACAAGCTCAGATATGCAGATGACACCACCCTTATGGCAGAAAGTGAAGAAGAACTAAAAAGCTCTTGATGAAAGCTGAAAGTGGAGAGTGAAAAAGTTGGCTTAAAGCTCAACATTCAGAAAATGAAGATCATGGCATCTGGTCCCATCACTTCATGGGAAATAGATGGGGAAACAGTGGAAACAGTGTCAGACTTTATTTTTGGGGGCTCCAAAATCACTGCAGATGGTGACTGCAGCCATGAAATTAAAAGATGCTTACTCCTTGGCAGAAAAGCTCTGACCAACCTAGATAGCATATTGGAAAGCAGAGATATTACTTTGCCAACAAAGGTCCATCTAGTCAAGGCTATGGTTTTTCCCATGGTCCTGTATGGATGTGAGAGTTGGACTGTGAAGAAAGCTGAGCGCCGAAGAACTGACGCTTTTGAACTGTGGTGTTGGAGAAGACTCTTGAGAGTCCCTTGGACTGCAAGGAGATCCAACCAGTCCATTCTAAAGGAGATCATCCCTGGGTGTTCTTTGGAAGTAATGATGCTAAAGCTGAAACTTCAGTACTTTGGCCACCTCATGTGAAGAGTTGACTCACTGGAAAAGACCCTGATGCTGGGAGGGATTGGGGGCAGGAGGAAAAGGGGACGACAGAGAATGAGATGGCTGGATGGCATCACCAACTTGATGGACGTGAGTTTGAGTGAACTCCAGGAGTTGGTGATGGACAGGGAGGCCTGGCGTGCTGCAATTCATGGGGTCGCAGAGTTGGATAGGACTGAGCGACTGAACTGAACTGAACTGAAAGAGACTCTGAAACAAGGTCTATAAAAACAAAAGACAAAGAAAGGGCATTATATAATGACAAAGGAACCAATGCAAGAAGAAGCTATAACACTCATTAATATTTTTGTACCTAATACAATACAGTGGTGTTGGAGAAGACTCTTGCGAGTCCCTTGGACTGCAGTCAATCCTAAAGGAAATCAACCCTGAATATTCATTGGAATGACTGATGCTGAAGCTGAAACTCCAATACTTTGGCTACCTGATGTGAAGAACTGACTCACTGGAAAATACCCTGATCCTGGTAAAGATTGAAGGCGGGAGGACAAGGGGATGACAGAGGATGAGATGGCTGGATGGCATTACCTACTCAATGGGTATGAGTTTCAACAAGCTCTGGGAGATGGTGGAGGACAGATAAGACTGTCCTGCTCTGGGCTGTGGGTTTCCCTTAGGTTACACAGATACACAGGGTTCCAGCACTTCCTGGGAATCTTCCTGCTTTGCATTTGACTAACTCTCCTCCTCAGAAATTTAGAAGGCACCAACTATATCTTCCCCTTTTTCCTTCCCAATGTTTATATTATTTATATTTTTTAAAAAACACAAAACAAAAACCCCCACCTTTGATTTCTATCAAAAATCCATCCATTACATGAACAACAAGGATCTACTGTATAGCACATGGAACTCTGCTCAATGTTATGTGGCAGCCTGGGTGGGAGGGGACTTTGGAAGAGAACTGATACATGTATATGAATGGCTGAATCCCTTTGCTGTGTCCACCTAAAACTATCAGAACACTGTTTGTTAATCAGCTACACCCTGATACAAAATAAAGAGTTTAAAAAAATCCATCCATTACAAAGTCATTTGGCTTAAAATGCAGAAAACTCCTGAGATTACAGCAGGTTATGGTGGAGTTTCCCAAGTAGTACTGAGACAGGCTGGGGTCTGGGATCTGGGATACTTTGCTATAGTGCTTACATCTGGACAAATATCTCTTTGAGTGTTATATTCTGTTAAATACAAAGAAACTATAAGGGACCATAAATAACTGCATACATATACTGCTGCTGCTAAGTCACTTCAGTCGTGTCCGACTCTGTGCAACCCCATGGACGGCAGCCCACCAGGCTCCCCCATTCCTGGGATTCTCCAGGCAAGAACACTGGAGTGGGTTGCCATTTCCTTCTCCAATGCATGAAAGTGAAAAGTGAAAGTGAAGTCGCTCAGTCGTGTCCGACTCTTAGCGACCCCATGGACTGCAGCCTACCAGGCTCCTCCGTCCATGGGATTTTCCAGGTAAGAGTACTGGATTGGGTTGCCAGGGCCTTCTCCAGCATACATATACAGTTGGGGCAAATTATGGACAATAACATACAAAGAGACCAAGAATCCAACTGCCACTTCTGAAGGCCAGGAGCAAAACGAGGGTACTTTGCATGCCTCCTGCATACAACACCAACAAAGGGGTGGGCAAACCACCTAAGCTCCCCCTCTGGCTTGACCCTGGACACAGCCCTACACTCACCCCATATACGGAACCAGCTCAGCTCCCTTGAGCAAGCAAGGGAAACTGCTGCTTTTTATCACTCTCCACTGCCGCTGCAGGGGCTCCAATAAAGCCATGCCTGGCCTCTTAACAATTTCTCTCAATTAAGGAGTCCAAGAACCCTGGTTGGTAGCAGTATGTCTTGGCATACTGCGTCTTGGACTGCCTCAAAGGTTACAGGTGTTCTAAAATGTTGACCCTCAAAGTGGCAGGCGGGGCTGGGGCGGTCAGAGCCCTTGGGCCAACCTCATTTTGCTCTGAGCAACCTTTTCCTCCAGGGTACCAGCACTGTAATCGTTTTCTTGGTGTGCTGTGAAGTGAAAAGGGTTGGAAAGCACTGGCTTGCCTTAGAATGCATGTTTTGGGAAACAGGTCATGACTATTTGACTTTAGAAACCCCCAGCAAGTTGATTCACCTTTCTGAGCCTTGGTTTACTCCCAAGTATGAAGAGGTAGTCACACCAAATGATCCCTAATATCCCTTCTAGTTCTTCAGTATAATTACTGTATGAATTGTGAACTCCTAATATGATAGCTTGAAAAATAACATTTTGTGAAGGAAAAAAAGCACAAATTTAAAGTAAGACTTGGCGACTGCTCAAAACTTCAAACCTTTTTTATTTAACAAATCTGATTGGATATGCCAGAGAACTGCGACTGACAGTATGATTACAGCTAAAGAGGAGAAGCAAAGCCCCTGTTCTCTTTAAGCTTGTAAGCCACTGGCAACCACAAACCCAAAAAAAGGCAATTACAATTCAGTGGGATAAATACTAAACTAGGGAGAAATATAGAGTGTTGCGGGCATATGACAGGGGGCACCCATCCCAGCTTCGGGAGGGAAGCCTTAGTCAGGATGAGACACCAAGACCACACTTAAAGAACAAACAGGAGCTGGAGGGTGGACGGGGTGCGACGTGGGTGTGTGGGAGGTGCGTGTGGACGGTGCGGGGGAAGATGACATTCTAGGCTGAGGGAAGACCATCTGCCAAGTCCTAGAGGAGCAGTAGCTTTGGGAGCTGCACGGCTGGAATTTTCAGCATTAATTCAAATGAGGGAGTGATATGACAGGTTAGGAAAAGCCCTGTGGCTGCAGAGTGGAGAATAAACTGGAGGTGGGCAGATCCAGTGGCTGCTAAGTCTACAAATACTCAGATTATGTAAGGAGTCGGGGAAGGGAACCAAAAAAAGAGGGTTTAAAAGTGTATTCCTTTCAATTATGCTTGCAGAAGTCAAACAAGGTTTCCTAGAAGATGAAGCAGAGCGAGGTCTTAAAGGCTAAAAAGAAATATACAATAGCTCCTTAAAAAAATTTTTTTTGTATTTTTATCTTTTTGATGTTCAGATGAAACAACAACTAAAAGCTAAACATTAGGTAGGGATATATTTAAAAGATACTTGAAAAGTTCTCTTCATTTAAACCCACTTTCAATGAAATGACTCCTTTCATGTCAATGCTTGAGAAGGCTTTTTCCTCAGCCTTCTTTACATGTTTATACAATCTCCCTGAGCGACAGACCCAGAATCTAAACTCCCTGAACATGCATCATGATCTCTGTTAAATCCCTAACTCCATCTCAGCCCTCTCTCCTGGCTTTTATATCCACCTTCACATTGGGATCTCCACCAAACATCCCACAAGTACCCGACAGTTCCTTACTACTTGATTCTTTGCTAATACTCCTCCAGGAAACTCAATATAGCAGTTTAAAAAAATGTTATTTTGTTTACTGACCATTTGGATATCCTTTACTTTGTTTCGCCTGTTCAAGTCTGTTGCAATTTTTCTACTGGATAGTCCATTAGGTCCCTCATAGCCTTTAAAAATAGTCTATTGGTGTTAATTTAATTGGATCAATTTCTCACCAGATTAGAGATATTATATCTCTTCTTTGTGAGCCTAAATTCAAGCACAATATTGACACAAAGTAGTTGTATTAAAATCTATAAGAATAAAATATTCATAAAACAGTGCTAGCAAAAAATTTGTAAATCAATGCAAGATTGTGAAATGTGAAAAAATGAGTATTCTTCAATTATACACATACACATATATTATTTTTCAGATTATTTTCCATTATAGGTTATTACAAGATATTGACTATAGCTCCCAGTGCTATATGGCAAACCTTTGTTGAGTGTTGGGTAACCAAAAAAATGAGTATTCTTAAAACTGGTTGAGGAAAAGTGGGCAGTAACTTGGCTCGTTTAGAAACTTTATAATGAGTTCATATAATACAGATCCAGAAAAGTACACTCATAATTACATGTACAAAAGACCATTTCTGAAAATTACATGACTGTCAAAAGCAATAATGCCATTTGACTTTCAGGAAATTATTTTCAGAGTATATTTTATAATTAACACTTATAAAATATTTAAAATTGAGTTTTACATAGTAAGTTCTTCTTCAACACTATCCCTATATAGAAATTTATACCCTGCAAAAAAGACTGTACTTCGCCATAGCAACAGTTCTATATCAACTCCTACTCAAGTTAGAAAAAGCATATGTAAAAGAAATGAATATTCTGGAATATTCTGAAGTGCTTGCTGGAATAAATCGCTCCATTTATTTTGTAAAAATTTAAATACAAGAGTTCAACGTTTCTTTAAAACATCCCTGTCATTAGGCTAATTTAGTTTCTCAAATTTTGCTGTTTTAAATAGTGTAATACATTACTTAAAAGAAAGGAGGGGAATGAAAAGGAAATAAAAATTCAGTGTCAAGAATAACATACTTGAGATCAAGTTGACGGGTGTTTAGGGACATAATAATAGGATATGATATTTCAAGTGATTTATAAGTAAACCAAGGAACTAAGTGGAACAGCTGTATTATTTTCTCAAGAAAAGCTATACCTTACTAGTATGGACACTGAAAAAGGAATTCTTACATTCACAGAGACTTCCTATGAAAGACAATAAATACATGAGTGCCTGTTAACTTGGTTTGATAAATCAAGCAACTCACAAATTCTCTAAGGAGAATAAACATGTTTACAGACATCAGAGATCTAGTTATGTACTACTCCAAGTTTTTGTATGATACTGCCAGCTAAAAATTGCCACCTTCTATCTGCCTCTATAAGGACTAAGTCATGAACCGCTGCAGCCACTGTTCTCCAACACACCCTGAAAGGAGTTCAGGGTGGAGATAAGGAATCAGGCACTCTGGGCTTTGGGAAAAACTGGCAGACCAGGTCTTTGGATAGTTAGCTTATTTGCCAGAGAAGATTTTGAGCCCAATTGTTGCATCTCCTCATATCTAGAAAAGCACTAAAATCATTAATGGTGACATCTGCTCCTTGTGACTAGCAGTAAGCATCTGCCAAAATGTGTGCTTAGCTGCACGTACCCCACTTCCCTAAAATCATACGTAACAACGGCCTTCTGCCCATGTCTCTGGAGCATGGCTATCTGAAACGCTACCTCCTGGGCTACAGTCCTCATTCTGCCCCACATAAAACTTAATGCACAGCTCTCATGCTGTGCATTTTTTTCTGTCAGCAATATCAAAAATGTATTATGAAACTAGATATAACTCAAAGTATTTCCTTTTACTTGCCCCACCCTTGTGTCAATCAAATTTAGCAGGCTCACATCTTTGTCACCCTTGCTCACGGCCCAAGATGGAATATTCTGTGATATTCCCAACTGCCTTGCCCTCCTGAGTTTCCTTTGTGTGACCCAATTTCCAACTGATTCCCTACATTTCAATTTTCTCACTGTCCTCTGAAAAATTCCCCAAGACTTCTATGTTTCTAACCTCCTTGCTTAACATTTCCTTCACACATTGACTTGAGCTGAAAGCTGGCTGTTACTCCCCTGCGGTTCTCTCATTTCAAGGATGAGCTTTTTGTATCTCAGGGTTCAAAGGTTCTCCCATATCTGTTTCTTTAGGGCCTTACCATCTCTACTTGTCTTCACCACAGGCATCTACATGTACCTCCAGCTCATCAAGTCTCCATCTCGTGGAATCTCTGACAGCTGGACCACCTTCGCATTCCACTACAAATCAAGTTGTTTGGACAATTTCAACACGCCTATGGATGCCTTTTTCTCAAAAGCTGTTCCTCAATCTACTCATCTCCAAAGGCCTCCTCCACTTCTGCTCACCTTCCATGTCCATCCTTGGGCAAAGACCTCCTCCACTTCTGCTCACCTTCCATGGCCATCCCTAGGATCTTTCTGTCACCCAGCACACTGCCTCTGGAATCTGGAAGTCATGAACCTAATTTTCCGATACAACCTCCCTCACTTAGTGACTCCTTCCATGTTAATTCTTTCATCTAATCACCAGATAATTTCACTGTGTTGACAGAGACTCCCTCCTTGATCAAATGCTAGTCAGGCTCCTCTGAGCCCACTTGGTCCCAACCTTGGCCTATAACAGCTGCAACCCTCTCAGCACAAATGATTTCATTCCCTCCCCACTAAGAGACCAGAACAAAAGCCAGCATATAGTTTCTATTTAACAGCTCAAGGCCACAATCTTGGGATGATCCCAGTCCCCATTAAAGTCCCTGCTTACAAAAGCACACAATGCCAGGAAAGAATTTGTATTTGTTCCAGCCAAAACCTAGTGAAAGATAGACATCAAACCTACCTACTTTTTGAGCAATTACTTCAGAAATCTTGTGGTTATAAATCCTTTCTCTAACTCCTTTAAGAGGTAAGTCTTCCACCACTTAAAAATGTGTGTGGAGCCTCTCTTTGAAATGCAAACATCCATGGAGATAACTCTCACTGTTCTTCTCAGTCCCCATGGAAGGGGATCAGCAACAGTTGCCAGTTATGAAACCCAGAAGGGTTTCATATTAACCAACCCCTTTTCTCAATTTTTCTATTTCCACTTCCTTGAACCCGCCCATGCCCAGCCCTCCTCCCTACTTGCTCATTCTTACTTTAAGACACCTAGTCATCTCTGAAAGGGTGGCAGAGGATGAGATGGTTAGATGGCAACACTGACTCAATGGACATGAATTTGAGCAAACTCTGGGACATAGTGGAGGACAGAGGAGCCTGGTGTGCTACAGTCCGTGGGGCGGCAAAGAGTCGGACACGAGTTAGTGACTGAACAAACAAAAACATCTCTGCACAAACTATACTCAGTTCAAGCTAGACTCTCTTTCCTATGCAACAATACTACTGAGTAAAATTACCCTTATCACCTGAATTAGTGCATGGCTCGGTTTATCATGGACAATGTAACTCGGTGTAACAAACACACAAACACAAGTTCACTTTTTTCTGCTTTCTGTTTAAAAGAGGTTTAAACACTCTTTTCTTAGCATTCTCAATTCTTTAGGAAAAACAACAACAAAAAAAAAAACCTTTAAACTCCTTAATACGCCTTTAAACAAATTGGCCTCTTCCTTATTTCTAACACTTTTTTCTTTATATTCTATGCCCCAACCTTACGCAACATCTTTCAGTTCCCTGAACCCACCAGTGCTGCTTCACCCCCAGACTCTATCACCCTGGCTCCTGCCCTGGAATACTCGTCTCCACTTCCCTGGTGTGCACTGACTCACTCTCTCTTCAGTCAGTATCTTGTCCCTGGGAAACCTTCCCAAGCACTCTCCCTAACTCTGGGTTACGTCAGTCTGCTACATGCTCTATGACCCCTGGTCTCCTGAACCCTGGCCTGACCTAGCCACGTTAGAGTAATCCATCTTCCCTGCTAGACCACAAGCTCTCTGCAGGCCGGCGTACTCCTGTCTTGCTTTCCACTGTCTGTCCTAAAACTCTGTTTCACTACCTGGTGCTAAATAGGTACTCAGTAAGTACGTGTTAGATGAATAAATACTGTAAATCATTAATGTTCTATAAGAGAACCCTAGTCCTTATGACAAAAATTCTTTTTTTTAATGATAAAAATTCTTATCACTGAAATCACCTGAAGCATCTGTGATCCTTTCACAAAACATCTGAAAACAGACCACAAGACAAAGCCTATACTATACACCAACAGGAATTTGCAAAACCATCGTGTGATTCCTCTCCATTAGCACCTGTGGGCATTTAAAAATATAAAATATTTTTGCTCTGGGTTACCAGCTAATTAAGGCTAATCTTTTAGTTGCTAAATTGTTCCCTGTATGGATAACTGGAAATAGCACTGACTCCATATTTGGTGTTGAGTATAAAACTATAGCCATGGATTAGTTGACTTAAAGCCAAAGGCAAAACTTGGGTAAATTTTTTAAAACATCGTATGGTATTTAAAAGTTCGAGATCAATGTTACCATCTTCATCCTTTTTTTGTCATGATGTGGTACTTACTGACAAATCTGTACTATTGGGAACAAACTGGTCCTGCTCTCCCAGCAGCACATCAATCACAGGGTGCCGGCCATTTTTTATTAGGATTTTCCTTTCTTCTTGTAGAGTTGGTCTGCGAGAAGAGACATATTTCAATTGACAAAGCAAGGAAAGAGACTTTTAAAAAAATCTCAAAAAGCATGAAGATTTTTATGGACAGTCTGTCAGACACACAACCAAACCTTAAACATGGACTTTAAGAACATATGCTCAGGACAAGGCTGAGTATAAAAGTTTAAACTCAACTGTAGAATCAGAATTGGAAAGACAACTATAATTACAGTGCTCTGAAGCACAAACTTTAGAAGAGTCTTATGATGGCTCTGTAACTAAGATCTCCCTTATAAGATCCTTTTTTTCTTTTTCTACTACTCTCTAAGATATATTCATCAAAAAAAAATACAGTTCTGATTATTGCTACTTAAAATATTTTTAGCAATAAACAAAATTTTAAAAATCATGCAAAATTATTTCTAGATTATTACATTAATATAAATTGTATGTTGGACTTGGGGACAGAATGACCTAAAATTTTCACATTCTGTTTAATTAAAACATCTTTCTATGGTCTTTAATATCTTTTAGTTTTTTTGATATAAAAAATGTTTATCTGCCTTGTTTTTTTTTAAGGTTTTCTATTTCTGCTTTTACTGATAGCTTCATCAGTTTATCCAAGCTCTCTGAGCACCAGCCTTCTCTCAGTTTCCTCCCCAGAGGTTACCACTGGGAGCAGTTTGGCGTCTACCTTTTCCAGTTTGGTGTCTACCTTTCCCAACGTTCTTCTATGCATTTAAGTTTCCATAAACTCATTGTATTGCTTTCTGATTTCTTCTTTAAAAATAAACAAACAACAACAACAAAAACCAAGAATCATACTGTAATTCATCATTCCACAACTACTTTCCCCCCCTTAATATGCCTTGATACCTATAAAAGGTAGACTTCACCATTTACCATGTGGGTCCAATGGACTCTGTCATTTTATGTCTTTAAATCTTTCTAAGTCGTTTTATAAGTACGATGTAGAATTGAGAAAAACAATAATAGTGAGAGGAAAAAGGCATGACAACTAGTAAGAATCCAAACAGCAAATTTCAAATTTTTATTCCATATTTTCCAGGTTTTTAAAGCACATATAGGGCCTCCCTGGTGGCTCAGTGGTAAAGAATCCATCTGCCAATGCAGGAGACCCAGGTTCAAACCCTGGCTCAGGAAGATCCCCTGGAGAAGGAAATGGCAACCCCATTCCAGTACTCTTGCATGGGAAATCCCACGGACAGAGGAACCTGGCAGCTACAATCCATGCAGTTGCAGAAGAGTTAGACACAAGTTAGTGACTAAATAACAGGCATATCCACCTGGAAAGGGCAACACACTATGAATCTAAGTGTGCATCAGCTGTCATGCAGGCACACGGATGATGTTCACTTATAAACACTAATTCTAAAGTTCAATACAGTTCTAATAGGTTCTAGCTTATCCTTATTTCTGGTTCTTCTCCCACTTGCGACGAAAATGCAATGTTTGAAGAACTTTTTGAAATCTTTTAAAGCTTATAATTTTCATAAAGAGAAGATAGCTATCTTCTTTGCTTCATAATTACAAAACATTTTCATACCTACATTTATAAAGACAATTCGAATAATCAGTCAAATGAGTACTTTTATTTTATATCATCTATTTTCTTTCACTCTCCTGCTTCAGCATCTATCCCCAAGCAAACAGTATCAAGTAAATTTCAGGGCACAAATATCATAAAAGACTACTCACATATGTGTTTTTAGCAAATCATGTTGGTTCCAATTCTTGTCACTAAGTACTGCATGATGGATGCATCTTTTGGAATAACACACTGGATAAGAATACTCCATTTCACTTTGCCCTCACAAATATATTATTCACACACACCTAAGACATATTATTTGCACACTCATAATCTGAGATTTTGTTTTATACAAGAAATTTCACTACTATCATTAGTATATAGAGCACTGCTATCCTTCTCTTCACATCCATCTTTAGAATAATCTAATAATGAAATGAAATGTCTTCTGTCAGTTTTTTTCTTTTTGCTATTATGAGGGAAAAGAAAAATTCTGAATTCTCAACTGTATTCACTTAAAGTCAGAAACAAACTACAACCGTGGCATCGCCAGTCTACTTTAATCTCTTCTTGAAAGATGATGTGACTGGCGAACACAATGAGAAAAATGAAGAATGATACGACAGTGACTTCCATCTCATTTCTGTATTTCCCGCTTCCTTCTTATTTTAGATTTTTACAGCCTGCTGGGAAATACTGATAAACAGTGATGAAATGATTCCTATCATGATGAGATAGTAAGGCACTCCAGACAAAAGCAAGATAAACATTATTAAAGATCTCAAAATGCATTTTAGATTTATAAAAGGGTCCAACGGGCCCATCTGGTGAATATAAGACTGAATACATTTTATTCTCCTTTTAAAAAAAAAGTAAATTTTCTCTTTGTTCTTTATAAAACCTTTAAAAAACTCAAAAGCTGAAAATAGGTCCAGTAAACCCTGATGGTATGGAATACTGAAGATGAAGGATTATTCCTTGGAGGCATTCTTTCAAAGCTGCTGAACAGCAAGTTAGCTATCTCCACTACTGAACATTCAGACTGTCTAGACTTTCAATGTTATAAACAATACTCCAATGAACAACCATATATACACATTCACGTAAATATTTTCAAGTGTTTCTCTAAGCCAGAGGAAATGCTTGAAGTGGAATTTCCAAATCATGGGACATGCATATTTTTAAATGCATGTTAAAATTAAAATGGCTTTTAATTAAAACTCAGGCCCGTTAACTCAGTGATGCCATTCAACCATCTCATCCTCTGTCATCCCCTTCTCCTCCTACCTTCAGTTTTTCCCAGCGTCAGGGTCTTTTCTAATGACTCAGTTCTTCATATCAGGTGGCCCCAGTATTGGAGTTTCGGCTTCAACATCAGTCCTTACAATGAATATTCAGGACTGATTTCCTTGAGAATGGACTGGCTGGATCTCCCTACAGTCCAAGGCACTCTCAAGAGTCTTCTCCAACACCACAGTTCAAAAGCATCAGTTCTTCAGTGCTCAGCTTTCTTTACAGTCCAACTCTCACTATAGTCCACATATAGTTGGACTATATGTGTCTCACACATATATGACTATTGGAAAAACCATACATTTGACTAGACAGACCTTTATTGGCAAAGTAATGTCTCTGCTTTTTAATATGCTATCTAGGTTGGTCATAACTTTTCTTCCAAGGAGCAAATGTCTTTTAATTTCATGGCTGCAGTCACCATCTGCAGTGATTTTGGAGCCCCCAAAAATAAATTCTGTCACTGCTTCCACTGTTTCTCCATCTATTTGCAATGAAGTAATGGGGCCAGATGCCATGATCTTAGTTTTCTGAATGTTGAGCTTTAAGCCAACTTGTTCACTCTACTCTTTCACTTTCATCAAGAGGCTCTTTAGCTCTTCTTTGCTTTCTGCCATAAGGGTGGTGTCATCTGCGTATCTGAGGTTATTGATATTTTTCCCCGCAATCTTGATTCCAGCTTGTGCTTCATCCAGCCCGGCATTTTACATAATGTACTCTGCATAGAAGTTAAATAAGCAGGGTGACAACATACAGCCTTGACGTACTCCTTTCCCGATTTGGAACCAATCTGTTGTTCCATGTCAAGTTCTAACTGTTGCTTCTTGACCTGCAAACAGATTTTTCTCAAGAAGCAGGTCAGGTGGTCTGGTATTCCCATCTCTTTCAGAATTGTCTACAGTTTGTTGTGATCCACACAAAGGCTTTGGCATAGTCAATAAAGCAGAAGTAGATGTTTCTCTGGAACTCTCTTGCTTTTTTGATGATCCAATGTGGCAATGTGATTGTTCCTCTGCCTTTTCTAAACACAGCTTGAACATCTGGAAGTTCACAGTTCATGTACTGCTGAAGCCTGGCTTGGAGAATTTTGAGCATTACTAGTCTGTGAGATGAGTGCAATTGTGCGGTAGTTTGAGCATTCTTTGGCATTGCCTTTCTTTGGGATTGGAATGAAAACTGACCTTTTCCAGTCCTGTGGTCTCTGCTGAGTTTTCCAAGTTTGCTGGCATATTGAGTGCAGCACTTTCACAGCATCATCTTCTAGGATTTGAAATAGCTCAACTGGAATTCCATCAATTCCACTTGCTTTGTTCATAGTGATGTTTCTAAGGCCTGCTTGACTTGGCATTCCAGGATGTCTGGCTCTAGGTGAGTGATCATACCATCGTGATATCCGAGTCATGAAGATGTTTTTTGTACAGTTCTTCTGTGTATTCTTGCCACCTCTTCTTTATATCTTCTGCTTCTGTTAGGTCCATACCATTTCTGTCCTTTACTGTGCCCATCTTTGCATGAAATATCCCCTTGGTATCTCTAATTTTCTTGAAGAGATCTCTAGTCTTTTCCTCTATTCTATTTCCTCTATTCCTCTATTCTATTGTTTTCCTCTATTTCTTTACACTAATCACTGAGGAAGGCTTTCTTATTTCTCCTTACTATTCTTTGGAACTCTGCATTAAAATGGGTATATCTTTCCTTTTCTCCTTTGCCCTTAGCTTCTCTTCTTTTCTCAGCTATTTCTAAGGCCTCCTCAGACAACCATTTTGCCTTTTTGCATTTCTTTTCTTGGGGATGGTCTTGATCACTACCTCCTGTACAATGTCATGAACCTCCATCCATAGTTCTTCAGGCACTCCATCAGATCCAATCCCTTGAATCTATTTGTCACTTCCACTGTATAATCATAAGGGATCTGATTTAGGTCATACCTGAGTGGTCCCTGCTTTCTTCAATTTAAGTTTGAACTTTGCAATAAGGCGTTCATGATCTGAGCCACAGTCAGCTCTCAGTCTTGTTTTGCTGACTGTATGAGAGCTTCTCCAATCTGATTTCACTACTGACCATCTGGTGATGTTCAGGTGCAGAGTCTTGTGTTGTTGGAAGAGGGTGTCTGCTATGTCCAGTGTGTTTTCTTGGCAAAATTCTATTAGTCTTTGCCCTGCTTCATTTTGCACTCCAAGGCCAAAACATACCCTTACCTATTAGTAAATTCAGTATTATCAAACTTTCTAATTTTAACAGTGTGATCTCATTGTCTAAATATGCACTCACTGCTTCATAAGGTTGACGTCTCTTCGTCAATTTCTTGACCCCTTTTCTTTTTCATCTTAATATCCTATCAGTGATCTCGAGTTTTTAGACTCAGACCTTTCACATATAAGCACATTTCTGAACGTACTCATAACACCAAGAAATAATACTTTCCTGAATGCTTGAATTCTTCTTAAATATATCCGACTAACAAAACCCCGAGAGTATACACTCACATCTCTAAAAGAAAGTTACTAAAGTATCTTCCAAGTAAACAATTTGAAATCACCTTTTGAAAAGGGACATTTAAAGTTACAAGAAAATGACACTTTTTAAATTTTAGAGTATAATTTTAAAACAGAATTTTTATCTATATAGGTTACAAATATACCGTAAAGAAAAAAAGATGATACCAACTATAAGTTATATCAGTTTTAAAATTCTAAGTGCTCTGCCAAGTGAAATCAACATAACATATTCATGACACTGATCTGACTTCCCAGAAAGGTTTTCACTTTAAAACAAAAATCTGAGTGGTTTGTTCTGCTCTAAAATCTACAATGACTTACTCTGTTGCTTTCAAAACTACATAATGAGAAAACACTTCCTGGTACAGTATGAAGCGAATGATTATTCAGAGACCTGAGAAGATTTATTAGGATGGGACAGTGATAGCAGAAAGATATGAAATGTTGACAGCATTTAGTGGCACTGAAGAGAAAGAACTGAGAAAATCTGGATGCTGCCTGAAAAGAACGAAACACTAAACTTAAACAAATTCACCTATTTTATATTTTTAAAACTGCATCATTCTCCTTTAAATGAGCCAGAGAAACAGAACAACAGCCTATATTAGTAAAAATGTACAATGTCCAGAATACAAATTGGATAGAAAGACCTAGAATAAGAACTTCCGTATAACGATTTAGAATATAGTGAATAAAATGTCCTAATAACATTTAGAAAGACGACTGTAATTATGAAGCCAACGATCAATTTGAACTAACTGCAATAACTCAAATGCCTAAAAATCTTTAAACAAGCTGGAAATCTAAGGGAAAAGAGCATAAACTTCAGATTATTTAGATACTAGTTTTAAATGCATTTTAGAAAAAAACTTCCTATTTCATGGCTATTTACACTCAATTTTATGGCTGCCAAAAAAATAAAAAAGAGAGAGACTGATTGTATTACTTAAAGATGATGGCACAATTTTCATTTAAAATTTTTCAGGTGAAATTTTCTTACTATAAAATATATAGTAGTCAATTTGGAAAGTATTTTAGCATGTGACATTTCCTGAAACTGTTTTACTGACAGAAGACATGGTTTAGAACAATCCTATTGAGGACAAATAAAAGGCTGGATAAAGTATAGAAAACTTGTACTTTACTTGAAGTATACTACTTGAAGCCACCTGACAACTAACAAGACAACAAGGAATTGGAGCTGGGGTAGGACAGAGGATAGAGGGCCAGGGAGGGTGTTTGCTGATTTCTGCTGCTTTCTGAGGGGATGCTGAGCACTATGAACAGCTTTAATCTGGATTGAGACACCAAAAGACTGCACACCAGGCAGAAGACTGGATCTGAAGTGAGAACTGTAGGCTTTGAATATTTGAACTTTTGAATCTTTAATCCTTTGAATTTCTGAACCTTCTCAAGCTCTGATGTGGACTAAGTGATGCCAGAACAACATTAGTGTGTTGAGATGTGACCCTTTTGGAGAAATATACATCAAATTATTTCTACAAATGATTTTGCAAATATAATGTGCAGAAGATAATCAAAATAAGCAGGCATTCAAAGAGATGCATGCATGAAAATGAACAGAAACAACAGTCAATAGAAAGAGACCCGCAAGGACTACAGACATATGAGTGAGTCATCAGACACAGACTTTGAGATAATTATCTTACCACATTCAAAAAGACAGAAAAGACTGTGAACTGATAGAAAACAAAAAGTGATTTTTAAAAAATAAATAATGATAGGTATGAAAGATACTAACAACACATAAGCTCAGATGTTTTTATTAAAGGCAAAAAAATTTTACAATACTTAATTCTTTCTGATTTTTGAATAAACATCAATGAGTAACTATTGCTGTTTATTAAGTATTTATCATCTGCTTGGTTCTCCTTAGAAATTTCATAAAGTCTTTATCTCATTTAATTTGTACAACATTTCTAAGGGGTAGGTATTATTTTGTGAAGAATATGAAGAAACTGAGGAGCACAGAGGTTATGAAACTTAGTTTAAGGTTAGTGGTTAAAATAACCAGGCTGGTGATCAAACCTATGACCCTGGGAGGTGATTAGGTCTTAAGGGCAGAGCCCTCAGGAATAGGCTGCTGCTGCTGCTAAGTCACTTCAGTCTTGTCCAACTTCGTGTGACCCCATAGATGGAAGCCCACCAGGCTCCCCTGTCCCTGGGATTCTCCAGGCAAGAACACTGCTAGTACTCTTATATAAGAGACCCCAGAGAGTCCCCGAAAGGGCTTCACAGAAAGCCCCCAATGCAGAATTGCAGCCTAGGGGAGTTGCTGGAATGAGCCCAGGCACAGAACACCTCAGAAGCAGAGCTTGGCCACGGAACAAACCACTGCGGGGACTGGGCAGCCTGGAGCCCTAGAGGCCCAACCCTTGCCCAGCAAAGCTATGGGAACAGGACTACTACCCCCTCAGGTCTGGAAAGCAGGACCCCTGTGCCCCAGTGGGCCTGGAAGGCAGAGCACTGAGCCAAAGCTTTAGCTTAAGATTTAGTCTTAAGGAAGAGCAATTTGAGAGCAACTGAGTGGAATTTGCCTTAAAATGAATCATACCTTAAGTCTCCCCCATATCTGATTTAGATAATGTTTAAATAAGACTTTTATAATTACAAAGTTAAACATATCATAAGTGTTCAAGTGAACGCTAACAAATGAAAAGGATTGCTCCTCTATAAAAAATGTCACCCACATAAACCTAAAAATTGAAATATGTAACATTTCCCTCTAGTTATAGTCATCATCTGCTTTCATTATACTCAATGGTAGAGCAAGAAAGGAATTTCTTAATTTTAAATCAAGCTATATGCGTATGACATTCAGCTTTACCAAAAGTTCAACATATTTGAGTAATTTTAATACTTTATAATGAAAGTGAAAGTCACTCAGTCAGGTCTGACTGTCTGCAACCCCACAGACTATACAGTCCATGGAATTCTCCAGGTCAGAATACTGGAGTGGATACCATTCCCTTCTCCAGGGGATCTACCCAACCCAGAGATCAAACCCAGGTATCCCACATTGCAGGCAGATTCTTTACCAGCTGAGCCACCAAGGAACACTAAACTTGATTGAAAAATTCTATCTGTTCTAAAGCACTGAAAAGGGCTGAGGTAAAACAAAACAAAACACATTACCTGCAGTAATCTCTTTGCTTAGCGACCTTGGCCAGGGACAAAATGCAGTCAATCGTTGCTAGGTGATGGACTGCTTTACACAAGGTGTGATAATGTTCATTGAAATTCCTACAGAATCAACAACAACAACAAAAAGGTGAGCAAATTGATTTCTTAGATCTATAAAAACTGTACAATTAGTAATCAGTTTGGTAGCTATGATGAGCATAAACAAATAACCAGGCACACAGCTAGCAGTTAAGAAAGGTGGAAATTACATTGAACTATTTTCTGTTTAATAACTTGATTATTGAGACTTTATTTGGAAAAAGAAAAATATATATATATATTTTAAAATAGTTTCTTTACAAAGATGTCTACTATTAATACCATATTGCACATTTCATCTGACCATGACCCTGAAGTCAGACCTAATTAACACTAATGTAGAGATTATTTTCATTTAACTTAAATGACATCACGAACTACCCAAATGGATCCAGCTTCCCTTTGCACATATCCTTCATACCATTGTCCAAACTAGGATAACAGTTTCAATATCTTCTCCTAAAATTTATTGGAAGTGTCTCAATGGTAGAGCTCATCAGGTCCACCTGATTTATTTATCTAACATTTAATGATAGAGTTGACACTACAATAAATTTTTTGAAGGTAAGCAAGAAGAAAGGTACCTTTTTTTAGTGATCTTCAGTTTTCTTATTAATAGTTCATATAGAAATTAAATATTAGACTTGTTTTTAAAAAGGTCACTTTAAATCTTTGGCTAATTAGGTAGCTGGTGATCTAAAAATTTAAAAGACTTGCAATGAAAGACTTATTCTAGAAAAAACATACGCTACATGTAGGGGTTTTCCTTTCCTTTTTTTGCTTAGATACTTTCATTATCTCTTATCACAGGAGTTCCTTATAACCTTCTAAAGATGCTCCTCTCCAAAAGAGATGAGTATTCTACTGAATGCATCTCTTAAAAAATATTTCTCTATTTAATACTGCGGGTTTCAGAAACTAAGAGATTTAATCTGTTTGCTTCTTAAATCCAAAAGTTTTTAGAGTGCTTCCTACTAGAAAAGAATATCCAGATTAAGCTACTATGTGATCAGTTATTCCAATATTATTACCATTGTACTGGTTTTTTAGAACCCATAATTTCTGACTTCTTATTAATATTAAAATAAGATATTCTATGTAAATGACTTTTCCAGATACTAGACCATTTTAAATATTCAGTTTTAATTCTAACTATTTGTGAATTACAGAGTATATTTACAGTATATTTTAAACTTCTTTGTCCAAGTAGATACAGCACTTGTTGTTCAGTTGCTAAGCTGTATCCCAAGGTGCCACGGACTGCAGCATGCCAGGCTTCCCTGTCCTTTCACTATCTCCCTGAGTTTGCTCAAACTCCTGTCCACCCATCTCACCCTCTGTCACCCCTTCTTCTGCCCTCAATCTTTTCCAGCATCAAGGCCTTTTCAAATGAGGCACCTCTTCGCATGAGGCAGCCAAAGTATTGGAGCTTCAGCTTCAGCATCAGTCCTTCCAATGAATATTCAGGGTTGATTTCCTCTAAGATTGACTGGTTTGATCTCCTTGCTGTCCAAAGGACTCAAGAGTCTTCTCTAGCACCACAGTTCAAAACCATCAATTCTTCAGTGCTCAGCTCTCTTTATGGTCCACCTCTCATATCCGTACATGACTACTGGAAAAACCATAGCTTTGACTAGATGGCCCTTTGTCAGCAAATTGAGAACCTCATAAACAAGGAGAGCATAATGAATATAATTTACCTATTTCCCCCAAATTAAAGTTACTCAGAAGGAACTATATGATTACCACTAACAATGTTAAGAGTCTGTGCAAAATACCAAACACAAAGGAGACTGGACCCTGACATTAAACAGGAGCACTCAGTTGCCACCTTAAAAATGATTCTTAGTTTTGAAGATGCCACGCGCTGTACGGACATAACGCTCCTGAGGGTGCCCTGTCACTTCTAGTCTAGCTTCAGTTTTAGATTTGACCACTCATCTACCCCTTGGACTGCAGCTGATGCTGTCCCTATTCTAATTACTAATCCATCTGGTCTTCCTATCCTGGCACTCTCTCTTTTGCGAGAAAGCAGCCATATTTGATATTTCTGCTCTTGCCTCTCTGGATCTGAGTGTTCAATATATATGTGCTGCTACTGCTAAGTCACTTCAGTCGTGTCCGACTCTGTGTGACCCCATAGTCGGCAGCCCACCAGGCTCCCCCATCCCTGGGATTCTCCAGGCAAGAACACTGGAGTGGGTTGCCATTTCCTTCTCCAGTGCATGAAAGTGAAAAGTGAAAGTGAAGTCGCTCAGTCATGTCCGACTCGTAGCGACCCCATGGACTGCAGCCTACCAGGCTCCTCCGTCCATGGGATTTTCCAGGCAAGAGATCTGTGGCACTACAGTAAAAAAATTTAAAAACAGCCTATTTTTTCTTATCCCCACTCTTCCTTCTCAGGTCCTGTCCAGGCCACTAATTTGTCACTACTCACCAGCCTTAGGTTGAGGTTAACTGTCCCTGATGATCTAACTTCCGGGATTGAAATGAGTAACTTAACTCTTGGTCAGTACCATTTCAGCTTAGTAACAACAAAAAAGGTAGGAAACAGAAGGTAAATTATTTAGCTGTGGACAACAATGTTCCTTCTCATGTCAACTGTATAAATAAGGCATGTGGAAAAAAAAATTTTAAGCTATCATAAACCTTAAACGTCACCATCACAACTCTTACAAAGCCTTGCTTGGCTTCTTGGTCTTTGTCTATTTGTTATTCTTGACCAAATTTCAAAGAGATCATTTTAGAAAAATGACACGCTGAAAAATGGACAATTCAGGCAACAATCCAATAGACTTGTGTTTACGTTATAACAACATACAACTTTACCACTAAGCCACCAAAAACAACTTCAATTAATCACTGTGATTTAATCTCAAAAGGTATTGCTGGGTCCATGGGAAGAAGATTAAAGACACTTGGGTTCTAAAGTTATTATGACAGTTTACCATCCGATGTGATTCAATAATATTTGAAGTTAATTAAAAAGGAGAATATTTTCTTTTCTATTTGCAAATGTATTTCTAAAATCCTTGAACTACTATATGAGACGTAATTTTATTCAATTGAATAATATTCAATAATCTTATTATTAAAGATTTTTCTAGTGAGATTATTCAATATCGAGAGCCCATCTTTTAGAACATGAAAGAAAAGACACTGTTTTTTGAGAGAGGGTTCCATTCACAGACTTTCTTACAGCCTTGATTTCTTGCAATATTTCAATATAAAGTAATGTGACTAATGGACAACTGTTAGTATCTCAGTAAGAGACAAAAACACTTGTATAGCTGGTATTCAATCCTCTGGTGTCAGGTTCAATGAGGTTAATCATTTTTGAAATGACATTATATTCACACCATCTGGCACCTCAATAAATAGTATGTCTAACAATCAATGCTATTCTCAAGTGGGGGTCTAACTGCAAATGTTGTAGCTAAATTTCAGCCAATATTCTTTCTTTGGATAAAAAAATTTATATTTTTCTATTTGAAAGTAATATATGTATATTACAGAAACTTTTGATATCATGGATCTACAAAGTACATTAAACTTCCAGTAATCTCACCCTCCAGAATTAATGTCAATATTTGAAGTTATTTATATATATATGGTCAATAGGCATATTAATAACAGCATATATTTAATATTTTAAAATACAAAAATGTGTATGCTGTGCATGTATGTGAATTTACACATACAGAACTGGCATCACATTTTTAATACTTTCATCCTTTCTTTACTTAGCAATATATCATATCATATTCTTCTGTGATGTTTTATTTAATGTTAGCTTACTCTCAGCAGCTCCCAACTCCAGCCAAGCCACAGTATGATGAGAGCAGGATTCTCCTGGGTTAATGGGGTAGAAGGGCCCAGGCAGAGGGCTGACACAGTGAGAATGGCGGGGTGTGAGAAGAGGACAGGAGAGGAAGGGGCAAATCAAAGAGATGTTTCAAAGAGAAAAAAGACAAACAGGAATTTGATAATAGATAAAGGGGAAAAAAGGAATAAAAAATCAGGATAGTGCGAAAATCTTTACCCTGGGAGATCTGAACTTTCTCTACGCTAGAAGCATGAAAGAACATAACCCAGACCTATAAAATCACATACACTATGCAGGCAGGGAAGACGAACAACCTCACCGAATCCCACGACCCTAGATACAGTCCCTGAAGCTTGAAAGGGAAAACATCAGTCCACTTTTCATATTCTCAGTGATATCACTAAGGGGAAAGTCAGGAAAACAAAAACTCAAGAGCCCTGAAAACCCTTAGCAAGGGTAATTGAAAGTAAGTTGGAAAAGGAAGTGAGTAGACCAAATTTCTATCCCCAGATTCAAGACTCAGAGTCAAGATAATCTCAAAAGATTCAGGGTAAGTGTACTGAAATCTCTTTCTGATCCTGTAATTCAAAACTGCTCTGGGCAACAAGAGATCCTACCAACCTACCACCTTTTAAAAACTGTCACATATTATCTTTTTTGTTCCTCTTTTTTCACTTGTCAGAGTTGTTACTTTAAATGGAAAAAAGTTCCCTGAAGACTACACTGAATATACTGTTTAAATTTTTAAAGAGCAAGACTGAGAGATTTCCCAGTGATGCCCATGGATTGATTCACCATAGGTGGGCTCTACAGCCTGACAGTATAGTGCACACGCCCTACCACCAGACACCCTGGGTTGAATCTGGGTTACAGTCTTATTGTGAGCAACTTATTCTTTAATTCTGTCACTCACCTTATTCATTTGCAAATTGGGGATGATAATAATATTTCACTCTTAGGGCTCTTGTGAAACAAAATGAGCTAATAAACAAAGTGCTTAGGTGACTGGTGGTCGGGAGCTGGCTTCTATGGACTCATGAAAGTCAACTGTGTGCACATCTCCTTTCAATCCAGGCCAGCAGGACCCTGTAATCAGTCCTGGATGGGGTAGTGACACCACAGAAATCGAACACTACTGCTCTCCAGAGAGCTGGGCATTCACCATTTATCAGAACACCACCAACTTAAAACTATTACGATGAACATGTGACTGCTAATAAATCCAGAATGAGATTCTTTGAGACAATGGCATGGATGCCTCCCCTCTAAATTTCATAATATAAAGGTAGAGGGCTATTCTAGATTAAAATATACTCATGAAACATAATAGACAAATGCAACATGTGAAAGGTTTTTTTAAATATGGGAGGAGGGGAAATCACAGTCATGGAGAAAAGACTTGTGGTTGCCAAGGAGGAGGGGGCTGAGGGAGGGAAGGACTGGGAGTTTAGGATTAGCAGATGCAAACTATTAAAAAGCAACAAGGTCCTAGTGTATAGCACAGGGAAATGTATTCAATATCCTATGATAAACCACAATGGAAAAGAATATAAAAAAGGAATGTCTATATGTATGTAACTGGGTTACTGTGGTATATACAGCAGAGTTTGGCATAACTCTGTAAATCAACTGTTAATCAATCAATTTCAATAAAAAATAAAAATAATAAAAATATGGGGAGAAGAGGAATTGAGACAATTTAATATTTAACTTAGTAGCTGCAGTCCATGGGTTGCAAAGAATCAGACACGACTGGGTAACTGAACAACAACAGTTATAGTTTCTCAGGTATAACAGTGGTAGCAAAATTATATAGCAAAGTGTCCTTATTTTTAGAAGATGTATGCTTAAGTATTTAGGGGCAAAGTGTTATAATGTCTAAAACTTACTTTAAAGTGTTTCAGAAAAAAAAGTGTGAGGGAGATATAAAACAAATGTAGCAAAATCTTAACACTTTAAATAAACCTAGGTAAAGAGTACAGACCACCTGACCTGTCTCCTGAGAAACCTGTATGCAGGTCAGGAAGCAACAGTTACAACTGGACATGGAACAACAGACTGGTTCCAAATAGGAAAAGGAGTACGTCAAAGCTGTATATTGTCACCCTGCTTATTTAACTTATATGCAGAGTACATCATGAGAAATGCTGGGCTGGAAGAAGCACAAGCTGGAATCAAGACTGCTGGGAGAAATATCAATAACCTCAGATATGCAGATGACACCACCCTTATGGCAGAAAGTGAATAGGAACTAAAAAGCCTCTTGATGAAAGTGAAGAGGAGAGTGAAAAAGTTGGCTTAAAGCTCAACATTCAGAAAAAGAAGATCATGGCATCTGGTCCCATCACTTCATGGGAAATAGATGGGGAAACAGTGGAAACAGTGTCAGACTTTATTTTTGGGGGCTCCAAAATCACTGCAGATGGTGACTGCAGCCATGAAATTAAAAGACGCTTACTCCTTGGAAGAAAAGCTATGACCAACCTAGACAGCATGTTAAAAAGCAGAGACGTTATTTTGCCAACAAAGGTCCGTCTAGTCAAGGCTATGGTTTTTCCAGTGGTCATATATGGATGCGAGAGTTGGACAATAAAGAAAGCTGAGCGCCCAAGAATTGATGCTTTTGAACTGTGGTTTTGGAGAAGACTCTGAGAGTCCCTTGGACTGCAAGGAGATCCAACCAGTCCATCCTAAAGGAGATCAGTCCTGAACATTCATTGGAAGGACTGATGCTGAAGCTGAAACTCCAACACTTTGGCCACGTGATGCAAAGAACTGACTCATTGGAAAAGACTCTGATGCTGGGAGGGATTGGGGGCAGGAGGAGAAGGGGACGACAGAGGATGAGATGGCTGGATGGCATCACCAACTCGATGGACATGAGTCTGAGTGAACTCCGGGCGTTGGTGATGGACAGGGAGGCCTGGCGTGCTGTCATTCATGGGGTCGCAAAGAGTCAGACACGGCTGAGCGACTGAACTGAACTGAAAGAGTACAGAAATCATCATTTCAACTTTCCCATAGATTTGAATTTTTTCAAGATACAAAGTAGGGGGAAATAGGTAAAGGATGCAAAAATATAAGAAAAAAAATTAAACGTAGATAGTGGGTTGGCCAAAACGATCGTTCGAGTTTTCCTGTAACATTGTACAGACTTTGTTTCCTGTAACAACAAACTTTTTGGCCAATGCAATAAAACAACTAACCCAAACTTGTCCAACTCTGAAAATGTTAAGGCTTTATACAAGAAAAGTAAACAAAATCCAAGGTGGAATTTCAAAGTGACACTACTAAACATCCTTAGCAACAAAATGTTAGTACAGTAACAAAAAGTATATTTGGTCTCTTACCAAAGACTAAGATGAGTTTACATTTCAATAGATTAAAAATAAAATCAGAGAACACATGTACTCAACTATTTTATGGCAGGTCACAAGCAGTAATCTCTACTTTTCTTTTTGGTGGAAAGATTTTCCGGTCTATTTCTCATAGCAAAAAGTCAGATTACATTTTTCATTGTAAACTCACTCTAGAAAAGCAAGCCATTCAGCACTGCAGTCAAGGACTAGCTGCTCCCGGAGCTGATTCAGATGTCTGTAATTTTCTACAATAAAAGGAGAGTGAAAGCGGCTCACAGCTTTTGTGCTAGAAGAAGAGAAAAAACATAAAATAGGAAATCAAGGTTACTAAGAAGTCAGTAATGCCATCACTTCAGAAAATTAAAGTAGTTATTTATTATTCTCTGATGAACCTTGAAAGTAAATAGCTGTAAATAGAGAACATTCTTTAATTATGATCCTAAACTTTATTGACTCCAAAGATCTTTAAATAAAGTATTTGAAGTTCAGAGTACTTTGTTATGAAGCTTTTAAAATTCAAGTTATATCCATATGACAAAAATCAAAGTTTAGAATTTCTGTTAAAGAGGTTTTTTCTGTAAATTATACAAAATGAAAATGTTTGGTTTAAAAAAAAAAAAAAAGATCAGAAGCAAATATAACAAAGTTCAGTCCTAACAAATCAGAGAGTTAAATATATTGGTGAAGGTCATATCATTTTTTATATTTCATACATTTCTGTATGATTAAAGTATTTCAATTTAAAAAAAAAGCATTACAATGAACAGCAATGCATTAATTCAGGAGGCAGTCAAAGAAGGGTTCACGGTCCAACTGCAGATTCACAGTGACCCTGGATGGGAAGAAATATCATCTACTCCTCTTCTGAGCTTGCAAACAATCTCTGCTTCCTCATCAAGAAGCTACAGAACACAATGGTGGATGCTATGGGTCCCCAGTCAGAGAATCCGCAGTAAGATTCCAACTCTGTCACTTACTCGTTATCTATGTGACTCTGGGCCAATAAAACTGATTTTGTCTAAATTAAAAACTTTCCTCACCTATCAAATGGCCTCACCTATCAAATGGGGATAACAACAGTATCTACCTCATGAAAAGTGAAAATGTTACTTGTACAGTCATGTCCAATCTTTCCATGGACTGTAGCCCACCAGGCTCCTCTGTCCATAGAATTCTTCAGGCAAGAATACTAGAGTGGGTAGCCAGAGCATCCTCCCGACCCAGGTATTGAACAAGGATCTCCTCCACTGCAGGCAGATTCTTTACCGTTTGAGTCACCAGGAAAGCCCATGGGTACTGTAGGGAGGATCAGATAGTGCTCAGCAGAGTAATTATGTCACTAGTACTCAATGATTTCCTAAAGGAAATCAATCCTGAATATTCATTGGACAGACTGATGCTGAAGCTCCAATACTCTGGACACCTGATGCAAAGAACTGACTCATTAGAAAAGACCCTGATGCTGGCAAAGATTGAAGGCAGGAGGAGAAGGGGATGACAGAGGATGAGATGGTTGGATGGCATCACCAACTTGATGGACATGAGTTTGAGCTACTTCTGGCAGTTGGTGATGGACAGGGAAGCCTGGCGAGCTGCAGTTCATGAGGTCACAAAGAGTCAGACACAACTGAGCAAATGACCTGAACTGAACTCAATGTTAGGAGCCATTCCACTGTGGTAGTGATTACTGCTTATTGATGCTATTACTATGATGGAAACTTCAAGAAGAAAAGGTCAAGGTTGAGTGATAGGTAGGTGATGACAGAGTGTACTCTGATCTCTGTTTGCACACTCACTCCTGTTAACACATGGTCACAATTATCTTTAATTTGGCAAGTTACTGAAAATGAGCCTTTTGCATTTGAAATCTGACTAGTGATATTTTAACTTACTCCTGTCAAGGCTATGGTAGCTAAACAGATAAAAAATACCTTCCCAACCACATTTATTCATTTGATTTATATCACTGAAATGTTGAAAAGATGCTGGTATTGATTTATGCCTTGCTTATTGCTTTTAAAGTATGTTATCTAGATTTCTATGCAAACATATTAATCATAGCTTTTTCTTCTGACAAAACTCATTTAGTGAGACATTTCAGTGGTTGTTCTAGACAGATTAACACGATTTCTAGTAATTTCTCTTCATAAAGTGTATTACCATTCATTAGCTGTAGTATAGGACAAGAATTGGTAAAGGAAAGAATGCCTGCAGAAGAAGAAAACATTCCCTATAATCAACAATATGTGAAACTCAATTACAGCTTCTGGTAAAAAAAATAAAGGATGGTATTAGAGCTAAAGAAACCCATGATTATGCTTTCAGGATCCTTTGATAGTGGCCATGGATAACAGGGTTTTTTATTAAAATAACAAATTAATAATCATTCACACATCATGTCAAAATCATGTCAAAATTTCCTTCCACTCTTAACATAGCATTCCTCACACCATCACCAGCTACTAGTCCCTATTCTACTATCTTAGGAAAATGTAACATTTTCATCTCAAGTTGATACAAACATTCTAACAGTAGTAATAAATATTTCTGAAACAGTACCACTCACAAGAGGAAATAAATTTCCCTAAAACCACTTCTTTAATGAGTCACCTCTTGAGGATTAATGCCTAACCAAGAAGACAAGGCAGGGTCTCACTGTGGTTCTCTAATTTTGTTTCTGATTAATTATTTTCATGAATCCAAGACACAATGTTAAAAAAGAACATGTAAAGAACTAGTGTAACTACTGCCATGGAAAGCAGTAAGAACAAAGAAAGGCAGAGCTCAGTGAGGCAGAAAATGAAGTGTCAGCTTCTTAAAAGAATGTCAGGTACAGCATTCATCAAGAAGTTCAAGCGACCAAATTAATCTTATAATTGAAGGTTCTGCAACTTTCTCTTTTCCTGTGTTTAAAGTGTACTCTGAAGTATAAGGATAAAATAATAATTCACAAAACAAGGAAACAAATATATACAAATAAGATACCTTTTGGACAAATGTTTAAAAATCAATGATTAAAAGAGTTTAAGATAATTATTTCTCTAATTTAAAGTTCCACAAGGAAACTGAAGGGCAAGAATTGCTTTTAATGTCAAGGATGTGCTTTTAACAGTCCAGAAGCATGAAGGTAATTTATTTATTATAATCTACATGAATAATAAAAAACATGTATTTTTAAACTTACCTTCCAATCTTAACCCAATCAGTTGGTATACAAGATACAGCAGAATTCTTTACTTCAATCATAAACTAAAATAAATACAAATAAAGGTTAGATATTTAAAAGATTAGCCATTATATTTTTAAATCTTCCACAAAACTGTGCTGCGATAGTCTAGCAAATATCATTCTAAACATTCAAAATAAATCTAGCACTGTTATTGGGAGAGTTCATATATGTCTGTACAACCAAATATTAATAATTAGGGTTTCAACACTTAGGAAAAAGTACCATTTGTACTAAGCAAAAAGGTTGTAATAAAAAATATAACCTGGTGATTTAATACCTGTAACGCTGTTACATTCATACTACAAATGGTGATTTTTCCTTAATGACCTTTTTAATTCATTTCATTTATTAGCAGCATTTATCTTAAGAATTCTATGACTCAGTAATAAGACTGAACCTCTAAATACATAAAATTTTAGAATATTTTATTATTAGACATTATATCAGTTTGAGACATGGCTAATCCCTTATTCTGAACAGAAGAGGATTTATTATAATAGCTTTTATCCAAGAAACCTAAGTCCTTTAAAAGTATCATCACAGAAAGCACTTAACCCCTCAGTAATTAAGGAAGGAAGAGATTTCTTCACATGAGTATTTTCTTTAAGTTTTCACTTATATGAACTATTACAGATCCAACTGTACTCTACAAGCTTTTCTGAAATCAACCAGGAAGTAAATGAAATCACTATTTTTATCACACCTTCCATTTTTCACACAAATTATATATCATCTCCTTTTCCTGCTCACATTTCTGTATTATTACAGTGAAATTTAATGTTTCATTTAAATAAAAATACACCTATTTTGTATGGGATGGGACCCAGAAATTCTAGAGTTGCCATTAATTTTGAGATGACTACAGGAACTTTGTCACATATGTTTTACAACATTTAGGTATTTATAACATGCATATTATTAATAGTATCAGTCTGGCTTTTGAGTTTACTTTTCTGTTAATAGGAACACTTTAGCTTTTATATTCATTATAATTGGAATCAATGGTTAACCTAAAATCTATTTTGTCCTCACTTTAAAAAAAATTCCACTATCCTGAATCAGCATCACTACTGCTTTTCTTGCCTTCCTGGCCTCAGCCAACCTTAAAGAACTTGTCTACATTCACTTTCTCTACCTCACATTCAACCTGCCCAGGAGACCACTGCCTTGAGGGCAAGCATTATGTCTGATTCTGGACTTCTAGCAGCCAGTACATGTTCAGTCTAGTTCCTTAAATGAAGGAACCAAGTATAGTATGGTTTTTTTCACTTGTTTTCCTCCGAAACAGCTCTCACAGAGATCATTAAGTATATAATTAATTGTAAATTCAAAAAAAAAAAAAAGAATTTTTATCCTTAGCAACGATTTTGCAACTAATGAAGTCCTCCTGTATAGAGGATATTAATACAATTTCAAATCTGACATATCCAGTTAAAGAAAAGAATTTTTAAAATCTCTCCTTTGGCTAAAAAAAAGTAACTGGGGGGGGGAGGGGACAAAATAAATATCACTAATGAGAAAGATAAAATCTCTCGAAGACTATGCTAAAAAATATTCTGCTTAAATATTTTGAAATCTTCTATGAGAAAACATATTGGTGTTTTTATACAATAATTGTGGGAGGAGATAAGCCAAAGGCAAACAGCAAAATTCGGGACCACAGTAGACCACTAACATTTGGGAATAATACATATAACACAGAGCTCCACAGAAATTACTGCCTAAATGATAGTGGAAATATTGAAAAGAAGCTAAACCTGCCTCAATGAGGTCTCTGGGCAGCCAGCTGGAATACTGTGCTTGAGTTATGCACCATAACTATGCAGCATGACGGCTCTGAATTCAGACCCATGCCCTATACACATTACTAACTGCCACCGGTCACACTCCTTTGGAGCACCCTGGGAACAGTTTAGACCAGGGGTCCTCAACCTTCAGGGTCTAATGCCTGATGCTCTGAGGTACAGCTGACGTATTAGTAACAGAAATAAAGTGCACAGTAATTGTAATGCACCTGAATCATCCTGAAACCCTCACCCACCGCCCACTAACCTGGTTCATGGAAAAACTGTCTCAACAAAACGGGTCCCTGGTGCCAAAAAGGTTGGGAACTGCTGATTTAGACCATAACTGTTCAATCTTAAAGTATCCAGGGTCTACTCTAAGGACCACAGCTCCTCAAGCAAGCCCTTTACAGAGTCAATACTGGATGGAAAACGGTGAGAATCAGGAAAGCCACGTGGACCCCCTGTTTGTTAAACTCCCGGGGTCACTTTCTCAGGTGCTGGTGCTGTGTCCTCTTGTGTTTCTCCTCAGCATTGTCACCAATGAGCAGTTTTTCTCAGTTCTACAGTAGTTATGGGATAGGAAATTTTCTATTTCTTTTCAATGAACATTCTAAGGATGAGCAGACAAGCCTTTTGTTTAGAGACTTTACTGCTAAAGGAAACTAACAAAAACTGGAAATTAACATGTATGTCAGAAATTTTAGAGAGTTCTCATAGAAACTTTCCTTGCTCTATGGTTTGTGACTTTGTTTCTTAGGTGTTGATGTGAAAAATCTGTCCAGATTCATTCTAACAATCTCTCATATTCTTCTGCTGGGATCCAGTTCTGTCTTGGTTAAATGTCAGATACTGTTACTCAAACTACAGCCCATGGAATCAATGGGCTGGAATCATTGTTAAGTTTGCTGAAATTCACTCATTTCAGAAACTGCTCTCTGTTCTCTCCAAGGCCACACTTCACCCATTCCTATTCTCCCCTCTTTCTCATTGTTTCTTAAGAATTCACAAATATTTTTTTATTTAGATGTAAGATATAACAGATTGCATTTCAAGTCTCAATCATGCTAAGCAGATATCTGGATATGCTGCATCCTGTGAATTAGTAACTTTTTTTCTAAAGATGTTCCAATAATATTTATTCCCTTTTCCTTTAAGAAAACTACTAGTCAAAACTGTCCCAAATCTAAGTATCACCCCATGCCTATTCCATATTTGATTCAATGTTGAGATATAATTCTCCCCACACATAAAAGATGAGAGACCCTATAACAGAAACAATGAACTATGTAAAGCTATGTAAGTTTCTACTTTCATTATTTTCTTCCCAGGATTTTTTTTCTTTCACTATTTTCTAAAACAATACTGTCAGATGAAGGTGTGACAGTCACTCAGTTGTGTCAGACTCTTTGCCACCCCATGGACTGTAACCTGCCAGGCTCCTCTGTCCATGGGATTCTCCAGGCAAGAATACTGGGGTGGGTTGCCATTCCCTTCTTCAGGAATACTATCAGAGTCAGACACAATAATTCACCATAGGCAATAAGGCTTAGTATTCTCATCAGTACATAAAAACCGGGAACAAAGTGAAAAAAATGAATAGAGCAAAAAGTAACACTGGTGTGACAGTTTATTTTTACTAGCAAACTCACGTACCAACAGGGCTATTATAACAGGTATTTTAACATATATTACAAAAGTTATATGTATGGAAATAAGCTTTCAGCTAGAAGAGAAGGGTATAAAATAAGCAGCACATATATATAATACAAGAGTTTTCCCTCCCAGCTCCTTCACTTCTCAGAGGGAATCATATTTGATGAAGTCTGTTCTACTCCTTTAAATATCTCTAAATTTTGTTGATACCTTTAGTACAAATATTTAAACAGAATTTGATTATAACAATGCTGGCTACTTAGAATTTATTTGATGTTTGAATGAACAGCATCACTAATTCCCAAAAAAATGTTATAAAAGTGATTCTATAATGAAGTACTATGGAGAAGGAAATGGTAACCCACTGCAGTTTTCTTACCTGGAAAGTTCCATGGATAGAGAAGCCTGACAGGCTACAGTCCATGGGGTTGCAAAGAGTCAGACACAGCTGAGCACACATTCAATTCGAATGAAGTACTATCAAGATTTTAGAGGTTTAAAAAAAAAAACAAAACAAGAATCTATCCTTTTGTTAAAAACTAAAAAATTTCCTGTCTCAACCTCATCACCTTAATTTAGTAAAAGTTAACAATAATTAGATAATTTACCTTCCTTGATAATCCTTTGTAATCCAATTACTTGATCTCCATGCTGTGCTTTTTCTTAAATGTCAGTGCTATACTGTCAATGCTAATCTACTATCCCTTACGAATTTTTGATAAGTTTTCCCCATTTTAACTTTAAAACTCCAACTGAATCTAGGGCTGTCTTTCAAAACCTTACGTTTTATTTCAATCTGAACAGTACAAGCTCTCAAATGTCTGGATTTTATCAAATAAAATCTATGATGTTGATAAACCCTTGTGTTAACACTGTTTGTGAGCTGAGTGAAATGACAGCATGGTATAAAGATCAGAAACAGGGAGACCTGGGCTGGAAATAAGGTTCTAACTTGGGCAACTTATCTCACTATATTATGCCAAGTCTGAGTTTTCTTTCCTGAAAAACTGGAAAAAACCCTTTTGTGTTGTTACAAGGATTCAGTAAAGCACTTAAAACCATTCCGAACTTTAACAAGTGCACAACAAATGGTAACTATATTACTATTATTAAGTGAATAATACTGCGAAGTGCTTTATGATTAGAAAGTACTTTCATGCTTTTTAACTCATTTGGTCTTTGTAGTAGTCTCACTTCAGAGGTGACTCTTCCATGGTACAGAGCATGTAAGCGGTAGAACTGGAAGATTTCGCCACTATAATACCAGGTAACCACTTTTCTACTACACATTTTCATTAATATATTAAGCAACTTTGATCATCTCACTTCCAACAAATAGACCAAAACAGTGGTGCTGAGGTCACTTGTCACTTTGCAAGATCATAATTATATACTCCGATGCTGTAAAGAGCAATATTGCATAGGAACCTGGAATGTCAGGTCCATGAATCAAGGCAAATTGGAAGTGGTCAAACAGGAGATGGCAAGAGTGAATGTCAGCATTCTAGGAATCAGCAAACTAAGGTGGACTGGAATGGGTGAATTTAACTCAGATGACCATTATATCTACTACTGTGGGCAGGAATCCCTTTGAAGAAATGGAGTAGTCATCATAGTCAACAAAAGAGTCCAAAATGCAGTACTTGGATGCAATCTCAAAAATGACAGAATGATCTCTGTTAGTTTCCACGCCAAATTATTCAATATCAAATAATCCAAGTCTATGCCCTGACCAGTAATGCTGAAGAAGCTGAAGTCGAATGGTTCTATGAAGACCTACAAGACCTTTTAGAACTAACACTCAAAAAAGATGTCCTTTTCATTATAAGGGACAGGAATGCAAAAGTAGGAAGTCAAGAAACACCTGGAGTAACAGGTAAATTTAGCCTTGGAGTACAGAATGAAGTACCGAAATCAGATTGATTATATTCTTTGCAGCCAAAGATGGAGAAGCGCTATCCAGTCAGCAAACACAAGACTGGGAGCTGACTGTGGCTCAGATCATGAACTCCTTATTGCAAAATTCAGACTGAAATTGAAGAAAGTAGGGAAAACCACTAGACCATTCAAGTATGACCTAAATCAAATCCCTTACAATGGTAGTAACAAACAGATTCAAGGGATTAGATCTGATAGAGTGCCTGATGAACTATGGACAGAGGTTCATGACATTGTACAGGATACAGGGATCAAGACCATTCCCAAGAAAAAGAAATGCAAAAAAGCAAAATGGCTACCTGAGGAGGTCTTACAAATAGTTGTGAAAAGAAAGGAAGTGAAAAGCAAAGGAGAAAAGGAAAGATATACCCATTTGAATGCAGAGTTCCAAAGAATAGCAAGGAGAGATAAGAAAGCCTTCCTCAGCAATCAATGCAAAGAAACAGAGGAAAACAACAGAATGGGAAAAACCAGGTATCTCTTCAAGAAAATTAGAGATACCAAGGGAACATTTCATGCAAAGATGGGCTCAATAAAGGACAGAAATGGTAGGGACCTAACAGAAGCAGAAGATATTAAGAAGAGATGGCAAGAATACACAGAAGAACTGTACAAAAAAGATCTTCACGACAGATAATCACGATGGTGTGATCACTCACCTAGAGCCAGACATCCTGGAATGCGAAGTCAAGTGGGCTAAGGAAGCATCACTATGAACAAAGCTAGTGGAGGTGATGGAATTCCAGTTGAGCTATTTCAAATCCTAAAAGATGATGCTGTGTAGGTGCTGCACTCAATATGCCAGCAAATTTGGAAAACTCAGCAGTGGCCACAGGACTGGAAAAGGTCAGTTTTCATTCCAATCCCAAAGAAAGGCAATGTCAAAGAATGTTCAAACTACCACACAATTGCACTCATCTCACACGCTAGTAAAGTAATGTTCAAAATTCTCCAAGCCAGGCTTCAGCAATATGTGAACCGTGAACTTCTAGATATTCAAGCTGGTTTTAGAAAAGGCAGAGGAACCAGAGATCAAATTTTCAACATCCGCTGGATAATGGAAAAAGCAAGAGAGTTCCAGAAAAACATCTATTTCTGCTTTATTGACTACGCCAAAGCCTTTGACTGTGTGGATCATAATAAACTGTAGACTCTGAAAGAGATGGGAATACCAAACCACCTGACCCGTCTCTTGAGAAACCTGTATGCAGGTTAGGAAGCAACAGTTAGAACTGGACATGGAACAACAGACTGGTTCCAAATAGGAAAAGGAGTACATCAAGGCTGTATATTGTCACCCTGCTTATTTAACTTATATGCAGAGTACATCATGAGAAACGCTGGGCTGGAAGAAGCACAAGCTGGAATTAAGATAACCTCAGATATGCAGATGACACCACCCTTTTGGCAGAAAGTGAAGAACTAAAGAGCCTCTTGATGAAAGTGAAAGTGGAGAGTGAAAAAGTTGGCTTAAAGCTCAACATTCAGAAAACAAAGATCATGGCATCTGGTCCCATCACTTCATGGCAAATAGATGGGGAAACAGTGGAAACTGTGGTAGACTTTATTTTTTCAGGCTCCAAAATCACTGCAGATGGTGATTGCAGCCATGAAATTAAAAGACATTTACTCCTTGGAAGGAAAGTTATGACCAACCTAGACAGCACATTAAAAAGCAGAGACATTACTTTGTCAACAAAGGTCATCTAGTCAAGGTTATGGTTTTTCCAGTGGTCATGTATGGATGTTACAGTTGGACTATAAAGAAAGCTGAGTACTGAAGAATTGATGCTTTTCAACTATGGTGTTGGAGAAGGCTCTTGAGAGTCCCTTGGACTGCAAGGAGATCCAACCAGTCCATTCTAAAGGAGATCAGTCCTGGGTGTTCATTGGAAGGACTGATGTTGAAGCTGAAACTCCAATACTTTGGCCACCTCATGCGAAGAGCTGACTCATTGGAAAAGACCCTGATGCTGGGAAAGACTGAGGGCAGGAGGAGAAGGGGATGATAGAGGATGAGATGGTTGGATGGCATCACCAACTCAACAGACATGAGTTTGGGTAAACTCTGGGAGTTGGTGATGGACAGGGAGGCCTGGAGTGCTGCAGTTCGTGGGGTCACAGAGTTGGACACAACTGAGTGACTGAACTTAACTGAACTGAATTATATAGTGAAACCAAGAGATAAAATTAAGGATTTGGTATTTGCCGGTTCAGGGGAGGAGTGAGAATAAATATACACATTATGATTTCATAGAGTTCTACTCAGAATCCATTATGAAATGTGTATAATATCTTAACTTCATTTAGAAGACAGGCTGACTTAATCAATAGTATATTAATAAACATTTTAATAAAAGATTATAATTTATTATAGAGTGTCTTCTTTCAAATAATTATACAAATTAACACTCTTTTGGCTAAATAAAGCAATGCAAATATGTTTAAAACTGATCTGAAATTAAGTTTTTCCCCATTGGAAAAATATCTATTTTTTAAAATTCTGAATAAAATGTTATCCTATAGAAATTACTCACAAATTTCCCAATTTGCTATTTAAACAAGAAGAATTTTTCAAATTGCTTCAGTTGGAACCTTTATATTTTATTAAACATAAGATGTAGAGGTAGCAATACCTCAAGACTGAGAAAAGAACCAATGGATATAGCCACAATTTGAAAAGTGTACTTCTTCCTGTTTCTCATTCAGGTACTAATATCAAACTTTAAACAGAAACACACATACTAAAAAACACTTCCTACACAGCACCATAATCTTATGGAAGATTCACAAAATGTAGGTGTTTGCTATAGTTTTGTTTTTCTGGTTTTGTTTTTTTTTTAGCAGCTATACTCCTTCAAATAGAAGCCTTGTCATTTAATTACTGTATGATCCAATTAGTGTAGATGGTTCACTTTGTATCATTTATCATCTGCAGACTGGGAGTCAAAGACTAACTTCTCTCTTCTAGAGTAAATGAATTATTTAAAGTTATTATTTACCATAGTCAAGGTTTCCTATAATATAATTTCAACAGCTAATACTAAAATACATGTAACATTAAGATCCATGATTTTACCAAGAAACTAAATAAGCAAACAAAATACTGCCATTAAAAGAAAGTTTTTATTAAAATAAGGTATTACAATATATTTCCAAAGAATAAAACAGAAAATCTGAAAAAAAAAAAACAACAAAACTTTCAGCCTATTATCAGATATTTATTTATACTTTAGAAAAGCTTTTCCAATTGAGGAAAATTAATGTAAAAGAAAAGTATTTCAATATTACCTCCTGTCCTGATACAGTCACATATTGTGCAGAAGGATTTTTTAGTATTTTTCGTATTTCTTGTAAATGTGTTTGGATCTTCTTGGTAACGTCTTGAATTTCATCCTTCCTCTTTTTTATTAAAGGGAAGTCAGAAAGGTCTTTGAATAATTCAGTTTTATCCCCAATCCTAAAAAAAAATGAAAAAATGCAAATATATACTTTTAAGCATATTACTTATACTAATTATCAATTATTTTTCAGAACATAATAAAAGGGACTTCCCTGGTGTCTTCTGGCTAAGACTCCACACTCCCAATGCAGGGCGTCCGGTGGTCGATCCCCGATCAGGGAACTAGACCCCAGAAGCTTCAACTAAAAGAGCCTGCATATGGCATAACTAAGACCTGACATGGCCAAATAAATAAATATAAAAAAAAAACATAATGAAAGACCAAAGGGTGGGAAGTCAGGAGAACAAGATTCTAATCCCAGCTCTTCCATAAATATTTATGGGTAAGTTTCTTAATTTCTTGGAAGACATATGAAATTACCCTAACATCACTTTCATTTTGGAAGTTCATGATAGTCATGATGAAACCAAAAGATAGAATTCAACATTTGTTGTATATTCAGAAAATAAACACAAATGAAAATACTGTCAAATCTGTTTTCTTATACATAAAGTTCTTTGTGGGATAAAATGTAAAATGACGACCCCTTAAAGGATAAGTTTACTTCTACAGTTTCTACATATAAAACAGACCATCTCTGGCTATCTAGCAGATAAGCACAAGATGCCATCTGCCATCTACTTTTGGATTAATAAACTGCTACTACTTGCTCAGCCTGGACTTCATCATCTGATACCTGAAGAAATACCATATTTGTTCTGTCTGACAGAACTGACTAAACACTAAGGGTTATTTCCAGCTGTAATACAGAGCCTTTAGTATTCAATCACATTTCTAGTTTTATATGCAACTTCTACTATTAACTCTAAGGGAAGCTTAAGTATCCACATATTAAATGGTAAATACATTACTTTCACTACTAGAAAGGAAATGCTACTTACTTGGCAGCTTGTTCATTGAGTATCTTTAAGTAATGCTCCACTGGACTGAGGAGTCCAGGAATTTCTAAAATAAATGTCTGGAGCAACTCTGACTCAACATGGGAATTCACAGCAGGTATTAGTGCTTGAAATTCTGACTTCAAGTGATACAGGGTTTTGACAATCAGGAAGAACTCTTGCGTGGAACACTGAAAAGAGAAATATCTTTTACCTAAATAGCATAAGATACATGAAAATGAAATTCAGTTTGTGGTCTTTTTAAAGTTAGAATAAAAGAACATTTTAATTTATTGCATAAATGCTGCTGCTAAGTTGCTTCAGTCGTGTCCGACTCGGTGCGACCCCACAGACGGCAGCCCACCAGGCTCCCCCATTCCTGGGATTCTCCAGGCAAGAACACTGGAGTGGGTTGCCATTTCCTTCTCCAATGCGTGAAAGTGAAGAGTGAAAGTGAAGTCGCTCAGTCGTGTCCGACTCTTCGCGACCCCATGGACTGCAGCCTACCAGGCTCCTCTGTCCATGGGATTTTCCAGGCAAGAGTACTGGAGTGGGTTGCCATTGCCTTCCCTTTGCATAAATGAGTTAATTGAAATAATAGCCAGGACATGGAAGCAACCTAGATGTCCATCAGCAGATGAATGGATAAGAAAGCTGTGGTACATATACACAATGGAGTATTACTCAGCCATTAAAAAGAATTCATCTGAATCAGTTCTAATGAGGTGGATGAAACTGGAGCCTATTATACAGAGTGAAGTAAGCCAGAAGGAAAAGCACCAATACAGTATACTAACACATATATATGGAATTTAGAAAGATGATAACAATAACCCTGTGTACGAGACAGCAAAAGAGACACTGATGTATGGAACAGTCTTATGGACTCTGTGGGAGAGGGAGAGGGTGGGAAGATTTGGGAGAATGGCATTGAAACATGTAAAATATCATGTATGAAACGAGATGCCAGTCCAGGTTCAATGCACGATACTGGATGCTTGGGGCTAGTGCACTGGGACGACCCAGAGGGATGGTATGGGGAGGGAGGAGGGAGGAGGGTTCAGGATGGGGAGCACATGTATACCTGTGATGGATTCATTTTGATATTTGGCAAAACTAATACAATTATGTAAAGTTTAAAAATAAAATTAAATTAAAAAAATAAAAATAAAATAAAATTGAAAAAAAAAAAAAAAGAAATAAAGCATTGTTGATATGTCCTAAATGTTAAATCAATAGTTTAAGTACTTTATAAGGTAAAGCTATAAAGAAAATTTGAGGCAAGGATAGGAAAACCAATACTTGTTCAGTATTTTTTCATTTTAAAATATGCTGATCACATAACAAAAATACAGTAAACAATGTCACAAATAAAAAGGATAATTCTGGGAAAAATCTGCAAAATATTTAAGAGATAAAGGTCAAAATTCTTTCAAGTATAATGAGATTTTACAAATTGGAAAAGATGAATAATTCAAAGAATAGTGGCTAAATGATCTGAATAAACTCATAGGAAAAAAAAAGTCCAATAAACACATAATTAACCGCACATATAATTAGGACAAGCAGATTAAAATGACAAGATAGCATTTTTCATTTGTCAGAATGTCAAAGATTTAAAACTATGATAAGAGCCAAGTCACACTGAATATGAAAAATGATACTTTTATATACTATTAGTAGAGGCATTACCTTCTTGAAAAGCAATTTGGCATATATTTATAATACAAAGTGTAATACTCTTTGACTATACGATTCCATTTTAGAGAATTTTAAAATATTTTTCACAAGTAGTAAAAAAAAATGTTTGTATCTGAATATTTATAGTAGTAGTTTTGGTAATAATATTAAAAAGATGAATAAAAAACAAATACCCAGAAATTGAGATATTAGGAAAAATTCATTCAGTGTACAACTATAAGACAGTTAAAAAACTAACACATATGTAAATACTAATGTACAGATTAATACAGAACTTCATAATTTCAACATATAAGTGTATATAGTATATTTTTACACTATATACCATATATCTGTTTTACACAGTAAAATTTCATTTGTGATTCTTTAAATTATGTTATTCTACAGAAGTTCAAGTATAATTTAACTTTCTCTAGTTATCTCTGGATAGTGGATATGCCAAAGGGTGGTAAAGGGAGACTTTTTACTCTTTATTTTATACTTCTGCTCATTGGAAAAGATCCTGATGCTCAGAGGGATTGGGGGCAGGAGGAGAAGGGGACGACAGAGGATGAGATGGCTAGATGGCATCACCAACTCGATGGACATGAGTTTGGGTGAACTCCGGGAGTTGGTGATGGACAGGGAGGCCTGGCGTGCTGCGATTCATGGGGTTGCAAAGAGTCAGACACCACTGAGGGACTGAACTGACTAAACTGATACTGTTGTAATTTTGTAACATGAATGTGAATAATTTATACTTCTGGAGTTTTGGATTAAAAAAGTGGGCTAAACAAGTGCATCTAATTTCACTCTGTCTTGAAGCTATAGTCCAAGATTGTTTTAAAAGACATGAAACTTCAAGAATAATTAGGAGAAAAAACAAAAGCAATAATCTCTTAGAAGCTACAAAGTAAACAGACTAACGGTAATTTGACATAGAAGACTCTAGGTACCTGAATCTTAAGCTTGCCATGAGGAAAACTAGGACTCAACTTTAGTTACACCCAGAATCCTAAGACTCAGGAATTGGGGGCACAAGTTATCTTTGAAAGTGGAAGCTGGGGATTTGGGAGTGGAGAAAACAATTGGCTGAAAGTGACATACACAGCAATTAAATCCCTCAACCCCCTATTCCTCTTCATGTCACTAAAGGGCCACCGTTCTCCTACCCTACAAAGACTGTAGTGGACACCTGAACAACTGAATCACCTTTCTGTACAGCAGAAATTAACACAACATTGTAAATCAACTATACTTCAATAAAAAATAATATTTTTAAATAATAATTCAGAAAAATTTCCTAGAACTTGGTTGCCAGATTGAAAAGCTCCAATACAAATGAATTAAAACACAACCGAATCACAGCTGATCATCATGAAATTTTAAAACACTGCAGACAAAAGACACAATCTTCCATTTCTAGAAGGAGAGAAAAAACCACCACCACAACAAAAAAATGTCACACAAAGAATCGGGAACCGGTATGACTTCAGACTGTTTAAAAATAATAGTAGAAGCTGTTGAAAAAGACAGCACAAAATTCTAAAGGAAAATAATTTACTACCTAGAATTTTACACTCAACCAAACTACCAATGAAATGTGAGAGCAAAACAAAGACATTTCCAGACATCAATATTTCAAAACTTACTCCTAATACCCTTTCTCAGGATGCCTCCAGAGAATGTACCCCACCAAAATGGAGGAATAAACCAAGAGGAAGTCATGAAGTACAGAAAACAGAAGATTCAATTCAAGGAAATAAAGGGAATCTTAAAAGATAGCTATTCAACAGGTATAGCAGGCAACAAGTCCAGGTTGGATCAGGTAGGAAGGCTCAAGAACATGAAATGAACAGAATATTTGATGAAAATGAATACCTTGAGATGAGAGGACAATGTAAGTTTAAGTTAATGGTAAGTACACACCATAAATAGTATATATGTGTGTATATATATATAATGCCTGAATGTTAAGACATATTTAGAAAGATAATTACTTATAAGAAATAAAGAAAACTGTACAAAAAAAAAAAGAAACTAGGTTCAACTGAACAAATGGTGAGTTCAGAATGTATCATAAAGCACCTCATCTCCAGAAAGGCCATGGCTCACTGGGAAAGATACATACAGGAAACTGCACTGTTTGTATAAATATGGAGCCTGGAAATAATTTATAGCCTAGAATTGAACTCAAGTCACTTAATGGTATAGTCTAATAAAAGTAAAGGGCCAAAAATAAACATTTTCAATAGAATTTCTGAATAATAATCTCATAATTATTGCAATTTGATAAGCAAAAAAGAAAAAAAAAAAAGGAATTGATTGTTCATGCTTAGATATGATATCAAATTTAAGTGAGCAAGAGAAATAAGGTGAAAGCCAGAAGTGCTTGCAACCAAGTCCTAAGTGCCCAGGGCAGGCTGCTCTCAAGAGTCACAAGAAAGCTGAGAATAAGGGTAAAACAGTTGCTCTTGAAGTCACTCATGTTCAACCCCATTTCTGGCAGCAAGCTTCTCTATGGAAGTGCTTGAGAATACATGCGCAAGTGCAGAGGCAGATCATCACAGGACTGGAAGAACCCCAACCTAAGCTCCACACTGAAAACATGGAGTTGGGCTTCTAGCAGTCTAAGTAAGAAATTAACTATAAAACCTACAAAGTCTGGAAACCCTCTCCTTTCAACATTTACTAAGTGCTACATCCTTAGCAGCTATGTATCATTTTCTTACAAAAGTTATTATAGTTATTGAACAGTTAATGTGAACTCCTATCACTAGCACTATTTTCTAAGATTTAAATTTGAAGTCTTACTATCAAAAGAAATGTTTATTTCAGAGTCGGCCCGCTTGGTATCCTCTATTATTATCATCATAAAAATACCTATTTGTGCCTATTCCACGGCACTTTCCACACAGCCAGATGGCCTAAGCCTACCACTTCCACAATATTCAAGCAGTGTTCCTTAACATTTTCTGAATTTCACAAAATTGGCACAATCTGTACCCAGGATATCACTCACCATTTGGTGCATATAGCAGAAGCTTATTTAGAGTAATCTAATGATAAAGAATAGACATGTGTTTTATGGTATGTTCCAAGAGCCAGCTAACTAATCTATAAAAATGTGGTTTAAAGCATTCAGACTTCCTAAAGTTGGTCTATACCAAATCATTTCTAATCTTCCCTTTTCAAATCAATCCTTAGGCATATTCTTGTACAAACACTAAAACAGCAATAAAGGAACAACTTCTGAGTGAGTCACAAGTTTCATCAGTATAAGCTGAAAGTCTAAAAAGTCATTCCTGTTCTGCATATTGGTTACTTTTAAAAGAAATTAGATTGTATTCTGTATGATCTCACTTGGATGTGGAATCTAAAAAGCCAAACAAAAAACCTGAATTAATAGATACAGAGCACATGTTAGGGGTTGTGGAACATGGTTATGTAGGCAAAATGGGTGAAGACGGTCAAAAGGTACAAACTTGCAGTTGTGAACTGAATAAGTCCTGGGGATGTAACGGCATGGCAACCACAGTTACTAATACTGAATTGTGTATATTTGAAAGTTGCTGAAGAGGAGATCTTAGGAGCTCTCTCTCATCAAGAGACAAAAAAGCTTTGCAACTTTACATAGTAAAGGATGCTAACTAGAGACTTATTGTGGTGATCATATATATTGAATCCTTATGTTATATACCTGAAACTAAAGTTGGATATCAATTATACCTCAGTTAAAAAAATTAGATTCTGACATTTACCAGAGTTTTAAACTTTTATAAGTACACAAACTTTATGCAAATAAGCAAATAATAAAGTACAGTTTAAAGAGAAGCAGGAAGGCGTAATAGAAATCACCACAGTAATAAATGATGATGCCATCTTAATGCCACGGATACTATGATTCAGCTCTTTTGATTAGCCATTGATAATTTTTCAGCTTTGTTCCTATCTTCTTTTGAGAAAAACAAAAATCTCTAACATCTGTCAGTGAATCCTTTTTAGTAGTGAAGGCAATGTGTTTAGAGATCTGCTGCTTAATGAAGGGTAACAAGCATGGATTATCAGCCACTGGGTCAAGGTCAAAAACAAAATAACAGATGGTATGTCATCCATTCTGTAACCTCAAAAATGGCAACCGTAATACTTCCTACTACCGGAACAGCCTCTACTCTTGCCAACAAAACAGAAACTCAGCAACTTCCCTGGCCAGTCCAGCGGTTAAGATTTCACCTTCCAAGGCGGGGGTTATGGGCTGGATCTCTGGTTGGGGAGCTAAGATCTCACATGCCTCATGGCCACAAAACCAAAAGATAAAATAAAAACAGTATTGTAACAAATTTAGTAAAGACTTTAAACATAGTACACATCAAAAAAAATAATCTTGGGCTTCCCTGATGGCTCAGTCGTGAGGGGTTCTCCCGTCAATGCAAGAGACACAGGTTCAATCCCTAATCCAAAAAGATCCCACATGCTGCAGAGTAGCTAAGCCCATGCACCACAATTATCGAACCTGTGCTCTAGAGCCCAGGAGCCACAACTACGGAAGCCCACGCACCCTGCTCTGCAACGAGAAGCCACTACAATGAGAAGCCCGAGCACTGAAGCTAGACAGTAGCCCCTACTTGTGGCAACTAGAAAAAAGCCTATGCTGCAGCGAACACCCAGCACATTCCAAAATAAAAATAAGTAAATAAATATTTTTTAAAAAGTCTTGGGGGGAAAAAAAAAACCTCGAACACAGCGCATCAAGCAATGAAACAATAGATGCCAACCCCATAACCAAGGCCTACATTTTTTCCCTAGGGATCAGTATTTCCCAATTTTGACTTTTTCTTTCTTTTCAAATTTAGCCGAAGCATATGCAACAGTTACGTAAGTCCTCCTGGACACTGCAAGTATTTTCAGAGGCAGCAGTTATTATTCCAGTTAAACACTGTAAAGGAAAAAGCCTTAAAAAGGTAAAGACTAATAGAAAATTGGTGACAACTAAGGTTTTTCCAGTAGTCATGTATGGATGTGAGAGTTGGACTATAAAGAAAGCTGAACACTGAAGAACTGGTGCTTTTGAACTGTGGTGCTGGAGAAGACTCTTGAGAGTCCCTTGGACTGCAAAGAGATGCAACCAGTCCATCCTAAAGGAGATCAGTCCTGAACATTCATTGGAAGGACTGATGCTGAAGCTGAAACTCCAATACTTTGGCCACCTGATGTGAAGAACCGACTCATTTGAAAAGATCCTGATGCTGGGAAAGATTGAAGGCAGGAGGAGAAGGGGACCACAGAGGATGAGAAGGTTGGATGGCATCACCAACTCTATAGACAAGAGTTTCAGTAAGCTCCGGGAGTTGGTGATGGACAGGGAAGCCTGGCGTGCTGCAGTCCATGGGGTCGCAAAGAGTCAGACACAACTGAGTGACTGAACTGAACTAAAAGTTTGGGCACATAAAAGCTATTCTAAAAAAATTATTAAATTGGCAAGGATTTACGTTTGGGCAAAAAATAAAAGTTGCTTACATAGGGACAGCCAGGAAAAAAAGATTTAATAGTATTCAAAATTGCTGCTACATCAAAAATGGTAGTGTCCAAAAATGTAAGCCACTAAAACCCAGTCAAGGACCCTGGTTTAAATATGAATTCTGTCACTTATGAGCAAGTTATTAACCCTCCTCTTAGCATCATTTTAGCCAAGGTAATGCAAGCTGTCATAGCATTATATAAAGACAGAAATATACATAATTTCCCACCAGTAAGAAAGTAATAAACCTTCTCAACCTCACAAAGTTTTTTTTTTACAACAGAGTCTAACATATGTGAATGACTTCTGTAGTAGGTAAGACACTATAAAAAGTTTATTAACAATTACAAATATCACCAACTGATAATTTTTTAATTTTAGGCATATTTTGAAGATAAATTATTTGTCTAACAACTCTCACTTGTTACTGTTATACGATTTAAACTGGAAACCTTGCTGCTGCTGCTAAGTCACTTCAGTTGTGTCCGACTCTGTGCGACCCTATAGACGGCAGCCCACTAGGCTCCTCTGTCCCTGGGATTCTCCAGGCAAGAATACTGAAATGGGTTGCCATTTCCTTCTCCAATGCATGAAAGTGAAAAGTCAAAGTGAAGTCGCTCAGTCATGCTCGACTCTTAGCGACCCCATGGACTGGAGCCTACCAGGCTCCTCCTTCCATATGGGATTTTCCAGGCAAGAGTACTGGAGTGGGGTGCCATTGCCTTCTCCAAAACTAGAAAGCTTAGGTGATGAAAATCAAAATAATGTGTTTTACTTAGCTTCAATATCCAAACTTGTCTGCATATTAATAATACCACAAATATTTTACAAACAGACTTTTCCTTTGGGTAAGTCAAATAAGAAGTTGTTGTGAGGTCAAAAGAAATAAGGCATCTCTTCTTCAAGTAGCTAGTCTAAGTAAACTTCCTACTTTGATGATGGTCCATACTTTGAGGATGAAACAGGAGAATATCCTGTACTAGAACAGCCTCTATGTATTGCTGTAGTTAACAGAAGTGGGCAAACAATGCAAAAATTGGAATAACCTCAGTTTGTGCAATTAAAATCTCTAAGGATTCTCTTATGTTATCTGTAAGATTTTACAAAATAAAATAACAATAAAGCTCTGTGATGTTTCCTATTAATATCTGGTATCCCCTGGTGGCTCAGAGGGTAAAGCATCTGCCTGCAATGAGGGAGGCCTGGATTTGATCCCTGGGTCACAAAGATCCCCTGGAGAAGGAAATGGCAACCCACTCCAGTACTCGTGCCTGGAAAATTCCATGGATGGAGGAGCCTGGTAGGCTACAGTCCATGGGATCACAAAAAGTCAGATGCAACTGAGCAACTTCACTCGATCCTCAAGCTGAAGAAAATTAACAATTTTAAAAGACGTGATTTCTATCACACTTACTTTTTTGTGATAAATGCTACAGAGTCCTCTCTCTATGTCAGGCAATTTACGTAGATGATTTTCTATCTGACCAAACACACTGGATTCTGAATGGAGAACTTCAGATACAGCATCAAGTCGAGCATTTATTTCCCTGTGGGAACAGAGAAATGGCAATTATCAGATAAGTTAGGAACTCAGAATGTAGGCATTTCCCACTCTAATGCCCAGTACTGTGACAGCAGCCACTTAGAAAAGCACAAAGGAGATTTCATCCGTACCTGCAGCCCTTCTCTGTCCCTTATCACTGGAATCAAAGACCAGGTACCACACTAGGAACATCATTAAACAGATGGGACAAAGATGGGCTCTGTAAGTTTTCCTTCCTCCAGAACAAACACACAGACTACGCTTCCCAGCCTCCCCTGCAGTGAGGTATAGCCATGTACCCAAGTTCTAGCCAATGAAATACATGTAGGAAGGATTACATCACTTCTAGTCATGGCCCATAAAACCTCCTGCAGTATTTCACATTCACTCTCTCCCCCTTTGCCAACTAGATGTTGAGCCCAGGGCTAGTCTGTGAGCCACCTCACCTGTTGACTCACAGCGTGAGTCTGTGAGTAGAGCAGAAAACCTTCCACCCCACATCTGCTATCAAATGAACTTTTCATTAACAAAAAATAACCATTTCTTTTGTATTTAAACCAATGAGATGGAGAATTTGCTACTACTGTTTTTATTACCTGGCTAATATAATGGATCTACAGTGAGCAACTGGATTTTCTACTCTGACTGAAGTAGAGTAGTAGATGTACTAGAGTAGTACTAGTACATCTAGTAGATGTACTAGAGTAGATGTACTAGAGTAGTAGATGAAGTAGATGACTAACTGACCATCTCAGTCAAAAAACACTTCATTCAGCCAACCAGCTGCTTTGGGAGACATCTCAGTGGTGGTAGCTGAACTGATCATATGCTTGATTGAAAGAGGTCTTAGGCACACTGAGCCTGGGCAGAGATTGGAAGCAGTAATAGAAAGGGCAGAGGATAAAACATTAGGACCTCAGGAAACTACATTCAATATCAGGTGATAAATTACATAGCAGAAAAGAATATGAAAAGAATGTGTGAGTGTGTGTGTGCGCATATATATATATATATATATAAAACTGAATCACCATACTGTACAGCAATAATTAACCCTATATTGTAATTCAACTACAATAAAAAATTAAAAAAAAAAAAACATCAGGAGACATGGGAGGCCAGGATTGCAACATTTTATCAATGGCTACACCTTAAGTAATGGGTCACTTGGAAAGAAATGGTGAGACTGTCAGCTCAACATGGAAACTTGACTAATGTGCCCCAAATGAGATAAAACCCATCCAGCACCTACACATGTCAAAGGCCTATACTAGGTATAATGGCCATATGTGAAAAAACTGAAATAAGTAAACATATCTAGTAGAAAATGGGCCTTCGGTAAAAGTTCTTTTCGATAAATGAATGAATGACAACAAGCAAGCAAATGAAAAAAAGAACTGACATTTGGGGGGGAATGGGGACATCAGCTACTGAATGCACTCTATCAAAATTCTTTTGCTATCACACACACTGATGTAAAGGGCAGCCTGACATCAGAATCCTGCCTAGATGACTATTAAACTGTTTTACAATTAATTGAGAGTTTTTATCTTTCTTATCCCTATAACTAGGGTTCCCAGGTGGCTCAGTGGGTAAAGAATCCACCTGCAATGCAGAAGACACAGGAGATATGGGTTTGATTCCTGGGTCAGGAAGATCCCCTGGAGGAGGAAATGGCAACCCACTCCAATATTCTTGCCTGGAGAATCCCATGGACAGATGAGCCTGACAGCCTCACAGTCCTTAGGATTGCAAAAGAGTCAGACACGACTGAAGTGACTCAACACAACACCATATCCCTATAACTATGCTGTGAAGTCAAGCTTGTTCACAAAGCAGAGGCTAACTTCAGGTATCATTGTTCCATTTTTCTCTAGCTCATCCTCTGCTGCATAGAACAGGCATTTGATGTCATGTGAAAAAGTAGAACAAGCCAGAATCTTGCAGACACACAGGCTGATTCTTCCATTCTCAATGCTGTGGCCTCTTAAATCTCCAGTTTTTTCCATTCTATTGCCTCTACACTAGTCTAAGGTAATATGACTTCTCACAAAGAGAAGTGTTCTACCAAAATAGCCTCCGAACTTTTCTCCTTATGTCCACCTCTGTCCCTTTTCCCAATCCATTCTCCACAGCACAGCCTGAGCAGTCTTCCTAGAACCCAAACCTGTTCATGCCTTACTTCTGCCTTAAGCTCATCAATGACTTGCCATTAATCTTAGATTCAAATCCAGGATCCTTAAATGCCCTGCTTACCTCACAAGTCTCATCTTAGATCACCTGTTACTCTTTTCCTCTCACTCTAAGTTTCAGTCAGACTGAACTTCTTCCAACATCTTGGTCACTCCAAGTTCTCTGACATTACGGCTTTCTCACCTGCTCCTCACTCTGCCTTGAAGACTGGTTTCCCTTTTCCTCCTGCCTACCACCTTCCACTTTGTTTGGCAAACTCCTTCTCATTCTTCCTCTGAAAGGGCTTTCTAGACTCACTAGAACTAGATTTCATCCTTTTCCATCCTTTTCCATACAACTCTGTTTTCTTTTTATAGTGAAACTTACAACCGTATTTACTTCTCCACTGTCTTCACTGCTCAACAGTAAGCTCAGTGAGTGTGAGGGTGTGTTTGTGATCAGTCATATCCTACTCTTTGCGACCCCATCGACTTGTAGCCTACCAGGCACCTCTACTCATGGGATTTTTCCAGGCAAGAATACCGGAGTGGGTTGCCATTTCCCCCTCCAGGGGATCTTCCCGACCTAGGGATTGAACTCACATCTCCTGAGTCTCCTACATTGGCAGACAGATTCTTCACCACTGAGCCACCTGGGAAGTCCTAAGCTCTGTGAGAATGGGGATCATTTCTCCAATAGCACAACTGATCATGATACATGCTCAATAAGTAGCTGCTGAAATCAATTGAATTTCGAAGACTACATATAAAATAAACCAAGATGAGGTGAAAAAATTAAATTAAGATTGTTAGGGTAAAACATTGATTTATTTTATCACAACGTTTACCCCAAAATGCTATACAAATATAAAGTTTTATTTTAATAGCTCACTCTTGCACAAATGAAAGAAGACACCAATTGAAATAGACTAAGTTGATGCTGCAGATGGTATGAGGACAGATAAAATAATGCCATCTGTGAATGTATAAGACAGCCAGATAGCTCCTCTTTCAAAAATTATAAAGGTTGTCTGAGATACAGAAAGATAAAAGCAAAAGACTTAAATCATATTTATGAAGTCTTCCAAAAGCCTTTTTCAAAAAATATTTTCTTGGAAAATATATAGGTAGTGGCTTTTATTTTAGCATTGTGACAGCAAAGACAAAACCTTGTTCTGAATCATTTTCACATTAACCCAGGCTTCACTTGTTAGGGACGTTAACAGCTCGGAGGTAAAGAGCTTGAGCGAAGAAGAGAAATAACCTCAGTTCAAATCCAGGTTCTTTCATTTACCAGTTATTTAGACTTGCCCTAGCTTCTCCATCTATAAAATGGGAATAATAATGGTCCCTAACTCATATAGAATTGTTATAAGAATTCAATGAAATAATACATATTAAGCACTTAGCAGACTGCTTGACACACAATAGCTACTCAATACTTGTTGGCTGTTACCCCACTATTATTACAGACACCTTTGGTGGTGGTGTAGTCACTCAGTCTTGTCCTACTCTTTGCAACCCTATGGACTGTAGCCTGCCAGGGTCCTCTGTCCATGGGATTTTCCAGGCAAGAATACTGGAGCGGGTAGCCATTTCCTTCTCTAGGGGAACTTCCCGACCCAGGGATTGAACTCTGGTCTCCTCTACTGCAGGTAGTCTCCTGCATTGCAGGCAGATTTCTTTAGCAAATGAGCCACCAGGGAAGCCACAGACACCTTTATTTGGTTATGAAATTTGTTTGGTAGGTACCACAAAGAACAGCACAGGGGAGGGAGAAACAACACCCAAAACCTAAGCTGGGATATAACTATGTTTAGACAAGCCTCTAGGCATAGATATACAAAATGGTATTTTGTGCAAAGTGAACAAGAAAGGATTACACAAGAAAGGCCAGTCCTAGCATCTTAAGTGCTAAATCTGACTGGCAGTAGTGACCTGAAGTACTGTGCTGAGACCTGATAGGAGGTACATTGAGAAACAATGCCATAAACGTCTACCCCAGTCAGGGAGAACTGGAGAGGGTGTGAGGCAGTATTTATCGTGAATTTCTCATCACTGGGGCAGCCATACTTCCACTTTTAACTCCAATAAGCAGATCAGAAGGCAAATCAGTAAAAATGACCTCCAATCAGGTTTTTTGGTGTATCTCAGAACTGTTCTCTAATTGGCGGGTATAAGACTTTCTAAATAACTGTAATAAAATAATTGGTCAGACCACCAGAATAGAAAACAATTATTTTGGTGCAATGAGTGTGCTCAATCGCTCAGTCATGTGACTCTCTGCAACCCTTTGGACTGTATAGCCCAACAGGCTCCTCTGACCATGGGATTTTTCAGGCAAGAATACTGGAATGGGTTGCCATTTCCTCCTGCAGGGAATCTTCCTGACACAGGGATCAAACGTGTGTCTCCTGCATTGCAAGGTGGATTCTTTATTGCTGAAGTATCAGGGAACCAGTCAGTGAGAGAGATCAACAAAACAGGAAATAGCACTGCCAATTAAATGATGATAAATATATTATTCTTCCAAGATATCCTATGATACTCTACAATTGATCATACGACAGGATACATTCTAAACAAATGAAAAAGAGAACACCTGGATCATTCATTTCATTCCATATGACAAAAAAAATAATGAATCTAAGGTCCTGGAGATGACAGAGATTCTCCTTTATCACCAAAGATCCAACAAGTAAATGTGGGTGTCACTAGAGTCCTTCACATTTGAAAACCAATGGAGTGATGACGTTAGTATCTGCTGTGTGGGGCTGTCACTGAAACACAGTGTATCACCTACAGCCACTGCCACAGTAAGGACAAGTGATCAGTCTGTACCTACTGGTTGCTATTTGTGGAAGATGCCTCTATTATTCTAATATAAGTTTATTTGGAGGGAAAGAGATAAACTACTGGGGAAAAGTTGGGGGTGTTTTGGTAGTTTGTTCTGATTTTTTACTGAAAGGTTAGCTCTAAAAGATAATATAAAATGAATAAATTAAATTCAGACATTAACACATTGGTCATACAATATGGCTAAATCAACTACCTAAACAGCTTTCTGGTAGAAAGAAACATGAGTCATAGGCCTTCTGCTAGGGCCTAACCATCATTACTTGAATCTACCTAGCTTTGCCTTTCACATACACTATTCACTTATTCACTCAATGAACAATTACTGAGTGTTTATAAAGCACCAATTGCATAAATAGAAGAAGTAGGGACTTCCCTGGTGGTACAGGGGCTAATACTCGGCACTCCAAATGCAGGGGGCCTAGGTTTGATCCTTGGATAGGGAACTAGATCCCACATGCTGCAACTAAAGACCCCACACGCTGCAACAAAGACTGAAGACCCACATGCCCTAAGACCCAGCACAGTCAAATTAAAAAAAAAAAAAACAGAAGATGGAGAGTGAAAGTGTAACAGTAGGAGCTAGAAAACAGAACAGGAACTTGGTCACGGGAATAATGCAGGCCACACAGGAGCTCTGACTTAGTCCTGAGAGCAAGGGGAGTCAACGGCTAATTTTGACAAGGACACAAGGACAGTAGCAGGAAGACTGATTAGGAGGACGCTTCAGGAATCCAGAGGAGTGGCACTGATGATCTAAACCCAAGTAGAGGACATACCAGTGCAAAGAGCACATAGTTTAAAAACATATTATAGAGGTAAAGTAAACAGGGATTGTGATGGATTATACAGGGAGGGGGAGAGGAGAAAAGGAGGAATAACTTCTTTCTGAGAGGTAATGAGAGGTAGTAAGATGCCATCTGCAAACATCATGCTCAAAACCTTACAGACCATGAAAGAAAGGGTTTATTTATGAAATTACATTGTAAAGAGCTATTCTGAATATTTACTTAGTTGCAAACTGTAAATCACCCAACCAGTTTTTAAGGATTTTTATTACTCATATTCAAAAGAGGCATCATTTTACCGAGACAATTTACCCCTTTCAGAATATTAGACAAAACAATTTCCTGACAGCTACCTTCCATTATTGGTTCAGGCCACAAACCTAAGCCATTGAAAAGAGCATGAAAGATGATTTCTGTTTTTGACAATAATGGGAATGGGTACTTCCAGACCATTCCTCCCATTGGGGACAATTTAAAAAGCCAAACAAAACATAAAAACATGTTGTCACAAGTATCAAAGGACTAACAAAATGGTAAGAAAAAACTATCAAAATGAAAACAAGAACCCAAATAAATAATCCAGCAGTCAACACTACTTTTGCACTAAAAAGATATGCCAGAAGAATCTTCTGCAAAAATGAGCTGGCCTCATAGTAAGGGTAAATTTGTAGTCTAGGTTAGTATCATTTGGATGAACTGAAACATGTCAAAACTGAACTTATATTAAGACAGTCCCAGACTGGTAATACCACCAAGAATCTGGCAAAAGCAAACAAAAATATTCTTTAGGAGAAGGTACCTTCACGTTAGTACTCGTATTATTTATTTAATTAAAGTACAGTTGACATCAACTATATTGTGTTAGTTTCAGAGGTAAAGTGATTCAAGTTTTTTTTTCATATTATGTTTCATTATAAATTATTACAAAATATTAAATATAATTCTATTTATATATATAATATTTATATATATATATAAAATGCTATCAAACCTTTCCCTCTGTAACCATAAGTTTGCTTTCTATGAGTCTGTTTCTACTTTACATATACATTCATCTGTATGGTGTTTAGATTACACATACATGTAACATCATACAGTATTTGTCACTACATATAATGTTCTCTAGGTCCATTCATACTGGTGAAAATGGCAATATAATATTTCATTCTTTTTTATGACAGAGTAACATTCCATTATTTATGTGTGTGTGTGTGTGTGTGTGGCCCATATGGTAAAGAATCCACCTGCAATGCAGGAGACCTGGGTTTGATCCCTGGGTTGGGAAGATCCCCTGGAGGAGGGCATGGCAACCAACTCCAGTATTCTTGCCTGGAGAATCCCCATGGACAGAGAAGCCTGGGTGGGGGCTATAGTCCATGGGGTCACAAAGAGCTGGATACGAATGACTGACTAAGCACAAACACAAGCACAAGTGTGTGTGTGTGTGTGTGTATACACACCACATCTTCTTATGCCAGTCGTCTGTTGATGGACATTTGGGTTGTTTCCATATCTTGGCTACTGTAAACAGTGTTGCTCTCGCACGATACTGGATGCTTGGGGCTAGTGCACTGGGACGACCCAGAGGGATGGTATGGGGAGGGAGGAGGGAGGAGGGTTCAGGATGGGGAGCACATGTATACCTGTGATGGATTCATTTTGATATTTGGCAAAACTAATACAATTATGTAAAGTTTAAAAATAAGATAAAATTAAAATTACAAAAAAAAAAAACACAAATTTTCAAATAATATAATTCGTACACAAAGATAATCAAGTGTTCATGTATAAAAAGAAGCCAGATGAGTAAGAATCAAGAGAAGCAACAGACAATAGAAAGAGGCTACAAACTACCAAGCTTTGTGGGGTATGGGGCTGAATGATAAAAAAATACTCAAAAAATTCAAAAGACATTGTGAAAAGAAAGCAGATGAAGAACAGAATAGATAGGGAAAATAGAACTTAAATCAGTTATGTAATTTCCATTGCTTTACAGTTGATCTTTCTTTGCTCCCTTGACCTCTATAGGATTTTTATCTCTGATTTAGAATCATACATAGTTTCATTGTAATTTAGGAAAATGTGGATTTCTTGTTTGTTTTCAATTGCACTTTGGATTCAACTGTGCTTTCTAAACCTAAAGATTCACATCTTTCATGAAATGTGAGAAACTCTCATCTTTCATTTCTTTGAACACTGTCTCTCTTTTCCTATTCTCTCTCATTTTCTTCTACTGGAAATTTGATGAGGACTATGTTAGACCACCTAATTTTTTATTTGTCTTTTAGTCTCTTTTCTCTTTGCTCGTACTATCTCTCTGTGCTACACTCTGGGTAATTTCTTTAGATAATATCTTGGATTTCAGTTATTTCATCTACACTGGTCTAACTCACCATTTGTTTCTTTTCTTTTTTTTGGAGACTATTACTTTAGTAAGGAATCCACTTCCATGACTCAAGAAGCTCAGGCTGAGTTAACAGAGATGAGTTCTGAGATAACGACACTCCACTCTGACCTTCTCTCTCTTCCTCTGTTTGAGCAGGCAGATAGCTAAAGAAAACAGAGAAAGGGGGGTGCAGGCCAAATTGCAGGAGACCATACATCTTATCAACAATGTGAGTCCTTGGGCATACAAAGAAAAGAAGGAACCTCTGGACTGACATGAAACCACACATTTTGGGGTGATAAGTGTCCTGGAGGCCGACAAAGAAAGATAGGAAAAGGAGGGAATCTCTGGCATCTGAATGTAATCTTTTGCTCATCATGGTCTTATTACAGTAAAATTAGCCTTGAAGATAAGAAGTTCCCATCATGCAGTGATACCATGATACTTCTGATCAAGACTAAATAAGGACAAAAATCCCCCCTCGCCTCAGGAAGGTGGAGCTGGGATGAAAATCAGAGTATACAACTCCAAACCCCTCCCTCCCCAATGAATATTCTGCTCCTTCATTTCTATGCCTCATATAACTGCAATGCCAAACAAACTCAGTGCAGCTACTCACCTGAGACTGCCCACTGTCCACTTAATAAATTCTCGCTTTGCTTCCCTGAACTCTCTGTCTTGTCTCTGAATTCTTTCTGCAACCTAACAAGAACTTGCTCCCCAGTAACACCTCAACTGAAAACCCAGACTCATGAAGCCTCAATCCCTGCCCCTCTATTCCTAGAAGATGCCAAAGCCAACTATGTAAAAGGTTTTTTCAGAGGAGGAGACGACTTTTGTCCTCCCAGAAGAAAAACCCTCTGCTTTGCTTTATGAGGCAGGTAGCAATCCCAAACCATGGTAAGGCTGGGACCTGCGCAGGCCTCAATCCTACCCACTGTTTATATTAATAAAAGCTACATGGAGTTGTTTTTAAAAATCAATCTGATTTCTTCTGATGGTATTTTTGTGCTGTGCTCATGTTTTGATTCCCTTTTGTGTTTCTTTTAATTTGGTGGTTCAATATTCATCTTTCTAATCTCACTATCTAAAGGTCTTGGGATTCTGTCTAGTGTTTATAACTTCCACTAACTCACACTCATGGGTACTTGTTTCCCCACATCTTTTGTAATTATGGTTTATGAACTTATGGCAGAGTTTTCTCTTTGAAATTCCTAGGAGGCCTAGATGAGAGTGTACATCTTCAGGGAGGATCTGTATTTGTTTTTACTAGGAACCATAAGGCATGATGGGACAATTATAAATAAGTTTCACAACTTGGAGACTGCCAGACCACAGGGATAAGACGAATCAGAATAATGAACCTGGGTGTAAGGTTGGCCTGTTATATATTCTTGGAAACTTGGCAACTACAGAACAAAGCAGAGACCAGCTCAAGGTTCCTGCACAGAAGCATCCCAAAAGATGCTGGTTAAACCATACGCAATAACAGGGCAGACATTTGGATAAGAGGCTTTTAGGGTCACTTTTTCTTGGTGGCAGCAAAACCCCTCTCCACTTTCACTCACGTCCACACAGCAAAGGTGAAGAGGCAGGGGGTCAACACCCATCAATCACAGCCCCCAGGTAGGCTTCACCCACCACTCTTCCATCCCATTTGTGAGCAGTACTGTGTCTCACTGGACTGAGTAAGATTAGAGTCACCACATGTGAATGTTTATAAGCAGACTCATGGATCATGGGAAACCACAAAGAATAAATAGGGCCTTCTCATGTAGTTAATTTCAGGAAGTTCCAGAGTTAAAAATGGCACTTAGTCTTGCTAAAATAAATGAAATGTTAAGTGGAGCAAACATATAATATTCTATTACTTTGTCACTTAGACTAGGGCTATGTGGCACTAGCGGTAAAGAACCTGCCTGCCAGTGCAGGAGACCTAAAAGACACAGGTTCGATCCCTGGGTGGGGAAGATCCCCTGGAGTAGGAAATGACAACCCACTTCAGTATTCTTGCCTGGAGAATCCCATGGACAGAGGAGCCTGACGGGCTACAGTCTATGCGGTCACAAAGAGTCAGACACGACTGAAGCGACTTAGTATGCACGTATGCATATGAATTAGAGATACAAACGCTAATACCCCAAACATAAGGGTTTACCAAAATAAAAGTCATTTAATTACTCAAGAGAAGGTTCAAGAGGGAAGGGACATGTATACCTATAGCTGATTCATGTTAATGTATGGCAAAAACCAATACAATATTGTAAAGCAATTATCCTCCATTAAAAATAAATAAATTTTAAAAATTATTCAAGAGAATTAACTATCAGTAAAATATACTTAGTGCTCTAGAAAATTACACAGAAATCTAGTCCCAGACCTACTTCCTAATACCAACAAGCTTCAATTTTCTTAAATATTTATGTGATTTAAATTCCAAGAATACTTAGCATGCTTAATTCTCTTAAGCAGCTTTCTAAAAATCTAACTGAATTATAAAAGTATTCTTCATTTGTTCTAACTACATTATTGAGCTAGATAGTGAAGAGCAAGCATTTTATTTTAGGTATTAAAGTTTCCTTCACTTTCAGCTCCTCCTCACTAGAAGATTATACCTTGGTCAAATTAGATTAGAAGCTCCTTGAGAATAGGAACACTGTCTTGTCATTGAGATTAAATCATACAAAATTTTAAAAACCTATTTTATACTACTAAGTGTTAATGGGCACCTGGTCAATCAGAACAGAAAGCTGAGCTTCCTAAATCCCCAGGATTGGGTCAAGTTAAAGCATTAAATGAAAGAGAAAGGTTGTGATCCAAGCCTGACCACAGACAATGACAATGCTCAACTGCTAATGGTTGTATGATTCTGAGAAAGACGCACACAGGGACCCCCACCTACTCACCAGTAGCCCTTGCACATTCTCCAAAATCCTGACTACAGCTACACAAAAGACACAACGCATGAAGCACCAGATTCCGGAGAACTGATGGGGACATATACTGGACAGCTGACAACAGGGGCACATAGCCTCCTTCCTTTCACCACTGGAAGCCCCCAGCCAGGACTGACTTCCCATCTTTCTAAAACAAGATGAGGTGAAAAGTAAATGCTCTGGAGTCTAACATGGGCTTTCCAGACAGATGGGCTTGAGTTTGCATCTCACTGTCACCTGATCAGGATGGTGGTGAAGGGGTGGTAGCAGTACCATTTAAAAAAATATACATGTATATGTGTATATGTATATTTTCTCCATATTATTACTTTCTAAAAATAAAACACTGCAAACACACAGAAAACACTCCTCCATCCATTTTTCTTTCTCTTTCTTCTCTTCCCAGAAGTAACCACTTTCCTGATGTTATTAAACATCCTTTCTACTTCTTGTACTTATATTTCTGCCACTTATGTCTGAAACCTGAAACAACAAACGGTATTACTGTGTGTTACAACATTTAGATAAATAGGTTATCATGTCCTATGTCATAAACATTATTTTTATGAGAGTTATCCATGTTAAAACATGTAGACTCAACTCATTCATTTTAACTGCTATCCCGTATTCTAACGTATGACCAGGTAACTATTTTAGCACTCCCCTCCTAATAGCCAGGTTGCTTCCAATTTTGGGGTATTATAAAGTCCACAGCCACTTGACTGTGTGACTGACGCCAGGATCCACACTAACCCTTTATGCAGACCATCTCATTTGGTCCTCATAACACCACTACAGCGTAGGTGGTGCAATTTCCATTTTACAAGTGAAGAAACTGAAGTGTTCAAAAGTTCGTAACTTGTCCCAAGTGACAGAAATGCGGGAGCAAATCTGAACTCAAGCTCTAGTGTCTCATTTGCTCCAAAACTGTGCTTTCAGATATGCCTGTGTGCTTTGCTGGATAATCTTGGATAATGAACCTGAATGTCACTTTTTCTCATCTATAAAACAAAAGCAGTAACCGCTACCATCTTCTATGCATTTGATCCTTTTGAGTTTTCATCTCCTACTTCCCCCACGTAGACACCGGTACAGAGAGGAACAGACCAGAACTCACCTCTCAAGCCTCAGCACTTCCCTCCTCCCACCTTGGCTACTCTTCTTTTCTCAACTCTTAGATCTGGACATCTCCTTTCTAGCAAAATACTTTCCTTTCTTTTTTTAAAAAAATAAAGTTTCCTTTTCATCTCTAAAATCAATCTAAACATTTTGCATAAATACCTACACCTGGACAGATACAATCCAGAATGTTTTTCAAAGGTAAGGAAGATGAAAGATTTTTCAGAGTCCTGTACTACAGGCATAAAATTACAGAACGTTTGCAATTTACAAATTCAGTGTTCTCTACCATCTCACTTCAGATGTTGAATAAAAATGTGTGCACATTTAAATGATAATCAAAACACTTGTTTCCATTCAAGAGATGAGCACATTTGATCTGTCTGTGCCAAGAAAAGGAAAAATATGAAATAATTGAGCCTATCTGTTATGGATGAAATTGTGTCCCCTCCAAAAATATGTGTTGAAGACCTAACCCCCAGTGCCTCAGAATGTGACCTGACTTGGAAGTAAGGTTACTGTAGATTCAATTGGTTAAGATGAGGTCATAATGGAACAGTGTAAGCTCCTAATCCAATATGATTATATTCTTACTAAAAGAATGCCGTATGAAGAGAGAAGCACACAGGGAAAATACCACACGAACATGAAGGCAGAGGTAAGTGTGACACACTGGATTTCCCTGGTGGTGCAGTGGGTAAGAGAACACCTGTTAATGCACAGGACATGGGTCCATCCCCAGTCTGGGAAGAGTCCAGATGCTGTGGAGCAACCAAGCCCGTGCATCATGACTGAGTACATGCTCTAGAGCCTGTGAACTGCAACTACTGAAGCCTGTGTGTCCTACAGCCCATGCTCTGCAAAAGAGAAGCCACAGCAGTGAGAAGCCTGTGCACCACAGCGAGAAAGTAGCCCCAACTCGTCACAGCTAGAGAAAGCCTGTGTAGAGCAATGAAGGCTCGGCACAGCCAAAAATAAATACATAAAATGTAAAACAAACACAGGAAAAAAACAAAAGGCATTATCCCTTAAAAAAAAAAAAGACACGTCTATAAGCCAAGTGACACACCAAAGATTGACAACAAACCACCAGAAGCTAGGAGAGGGACTCTGAATAGATTCTCCTTCACAGACACACAGATGCTTTGATCTTGGACTTCTAGCCTCCAGAACTGTGAGACAAATTCATGCTGTTTAAGCAACCTAGTCTTTGGGTACTTCGTTTCAGCACCCATAATAAACTAACAGACCCATTATGTACTTCAGATTCTACTGGTATGGACTTTAAAAAGCCATACTCGAAAATCATAATGACTCTAAATATTTGTAAGCAAATAAAGTTTGACTCAGATGAGTTTAGAGTTATAAGCTAGATTTTTTTTACACGATACTTAAAACTAGCTATGCCTGATTCTTGTCACCAAGCCTGGATTCCTTACTAAGTCATATGACTTTCTCTGAGTAACTTCTAACCCTATGAGGGGTGTGACAAGAATGCAAGATGTTGCAACACCATTTCTTCCATGGTTAAATATCACCTTTTCACATCAGACCAAGCAATTATTCCACTAGAAAGGAAGAAATGATTTCTCAGAACCAATTCTATGGCACTAAGACAAGGAATCATATGAAAAAAAAAAAAAAAACTGCTTCTAAGGGTCTTTTAATTCAAGGAGTTTTTCTGAGAAAAATAAACTTCCCTTACATAGATGTGTTTTTATTTTCAAAGCCTACTTACAACCCTAAGATTGTTAAATGGATTCATTTGTTCATAATTTCTTGATCACCTGTTATATTAAAAGCACTGTTAGCCTCATTATGCATTCTGTGTATGTGTCAGGGGTGGAGGAGTAAGAAGCAGGATAAAATTGAGGGAAGATACCTTTCTACAAGGATGAAGTGGGGATTGAGGGAGAAGAACTTTTCAGAGGCAGGATCTGAGTTAGATCTTGAATGAGTTACTCTTTTAATTATTCCTTCAATGAATAATAAATATCCACTTAATAACAATACTACAAAGCTACAGTAATCAAAACAGTATGGTACGAGTACAGACACAGATGTATAGATCAATGGAACAGAGTAGACAGCCAAGAAATAAACCCATGCACTTATGGTCAATTAATCTATGACAAAGGCGACAACAAGAGACAGTCTCCTCAATAAGTGATGCTGGAAAAACTAGATGTGACACGTAAATCAGTAAAATCAGAATACATCATTGAAACATACACAAAAGAAACTCAAAATGGATTCAAAGATCTAAATCTAAGACCTGAAACCATAAAATTCCTAGAAGAAAACATAGCCAGAACACTCTTCAACATAACTCATAGCAATACGTTTTTGAATCTGCCTCCCAAGACAAAAGAAAAAAAAGCAAAACTAAACAAATGAGGTCTGATTAAACTTGAAAGCTTTTGCACAGTCAAGGAAACTGTCAATAAAACAAAAATACAACCTACTGATTGGGAGGTTACTTACAACTGACATGACCAATAAGGAGTTAATATCCAAATTACATAAATAGCTCATACAATTCAATATAAAACAATTTTTAAAATGGGCAGAAGATCTGAATAGACATTTTTCCAAAGGAGATACACAGATAGCCAACAGGCATATGAAAAGATACTCAACATCACTAATTATCAAAGAAATGTGAATCAAACCATATTAAAATTATAACTTCACAACAGTCAAAATGACTATCATCAAAAAGTCAACAAATAAATGTTGGAAAGGAGAAAACGGAACCCTAGTGCATTATGTGAAATGCCAACCTGGATGAAGCTCAAGCGGGAATCAAGACCGCTGGAAGAAATATCAATAACCTCAGACATGCAGGTGACTCTACCCTAATGGCAGAAAGCAAAGGGGAAACTAAAGAGCCTCTTGATAAAGGTGAAAGAGGACAGTGAAAAAGACTGAAACTCAACATTCAAAAACTGAATATCATGGCATCCAGTCCCATCACTTCACAGCAAATAGATAGGGAAAAAAGTAGAAAGTGACAGACTTTATTTTCTTGGATTCCAAAATCCCTGAGGACTGTGACTACAGCCATGAAGTTAAAAGACACTTGCTCCTTGGAAGAAAAGCTATGACAAACCTAAACAGCATATTAAAAAAGCAGAGACATCACTTTGCTGACAAAGGTCCATATAGTCAAAGCTATGGTTTTTCCAGCAGTTATGTAGGGATGTGAGAGTTGGACCATAATGAAGGCTAAGTGCTGAAGAATTGATGCTTTCGAACTGTGATGCTGGAGAAGACTCTTCAGAGTCCCTTGGACAGTAAGGAAATAAAATCAGTCAAACCTAAAGAAAATCAACTCTAAATATCATTGGAAGGACTGATGCTAAAGCTGAAGCTCTAATACTATGGTCACCAGAGGCAAAGAGCTGACTCACTGGAAAAGACCCTGGGGCTGGGAAAGATTTAAGGCAGGAGAAGAAGGGGACAACAGAGGATGAAATGGTTGGATGGCATCAACAACTCAATGCACATGAGTTTGAGCAAACTCTGGGAGATAGTGAAGGACAGGGAAGCCTGGCAAGCTGCAGTCCATGAGGTCACAAAGAGTTGGACAGGACTGAGTGACTGAACGACAGTACACTATTGGTGAGATTGTAAATTGCTGCAGCCAATATGGAAAACAGTATGGAGGCTACTCAAAAAACTAATAATAGAATACCATATAACCCAGTAATTCTACTGCTGGATATACATTTAAAGAAAACAAAAACACTAATCTGAAAAGATACACGTATCCCAATGATCACATGATCACTATTTAGAAAAACCAACATACGGAAATAACCTAAGTGTCCACTAACAGATGAACAGATAAAGAATCTGTGATATATATACAATGGAATATTACTCAGCCATAAAAAAGAATGAAATTCTACAATTTGCAATAATGTGGATAGACCTAGATAGTATTATGCTTTGTGAAATAAGTCAGAGAAAGACAAATACTCTCTGCCAAACAGGAAAAGGAGTACACCAAGGCTGTATACTGTCACCCTGCTTATTTAACTTCTATGCAGAGTACATCATGAGAAACACTGGGCTGGAAGAAGCACAAGCTGGAATCAAGACTGCTGGGAGAAATCTCAATAACCTCAGATATGCAGATGACACCACCCTTATGGCAGAAAGTGAAGAGGAACTAAAGAGCCTCTTGATGAAAGTGAAAGAGGAGAGTGAAAAAGTTGGTTTAAACCTCAACATTCAGAAAACGAAGATCATGGCATCCCATCACTTCATGGAAAATAGATGGGGAAACATGAAACAGTGGCTGACTTTATTTTTCTGGGCTCCAAAATCACTGCAGATGGTGACTGCAGCCATGAAATTAAAAGACACTTACTCCTTGGAAGGAAAGTTATGACCAACCTAGACAGCATATTCAAAAGCAGAGACATTACTTTGCCAACAAAGGTCCGTCTAGTCAAGGCTATGGTTTTTCCAGTAATCATGTATGGATGTGAGGGTTGGACTATAAAGAAAGCTGAGCACCAAAGAATTGATGCTTTTGACCTGTGGTGTTGGAGAAGACTCTTGAGAGTCCCTTGGACTCTACAAGGAGATCCAACCAGTCCATCCTAAAGGAGATCAGTCCTGGGTGTTCACTGGAAGGACTGATGTTGAAGCTGAAACTCCAATACTTTGGCCACCTGATGCAAAGAGCTGACTCATTAGTAAAGACCCTGATGCAGGGAAAGATTGAGGGCAGGAGGAGAAGGGGACGACAGAGGATGAGATGGTTGAATGGCATCACTGACTAGATGGACATGGGTTTGGGTAGACTCCGGGAGCTGGTGATGGACAGGGAGGCCTGGCATGCTGCGATTCAAGGGGTCACAAAGAGTCAGAAACGACTGAGTGACTGAAATGAACTGAACTGAACTGAATCACTTATATGCAGACTCTAAAAAAGTAAAACAAATAAACATATGTAACAAAACAAGAACAGACTCACAGATTTAGAGAATGAACTCGTGGTTACCAGCTGGGAGATGAAAAGTGGGCTGGGCAAGGTAGAGGTATAGGATTAAGAGACATAAACCACTATGTATAGAACAAATAATGGATATATTGTACAACACAGGGAATTATAGTCATTATTTTGTAATAACTTTAAATTGATTATGCTGCTGCTGCTGCTAAGTCGCTTCAGTCGTGTCCGACTCTGTGCTACCCCACAGACGGCAGCCCACCAGGCTCCGCCATCCCTGGGATTCTCCAGGCAAGAACGCTGGAATGGGTTGCCATTTCCTCCTCCAATGCATGAAAGTGAAAAGTGAAAGTGAAATCTCTCAGTCGTGTTCAACTCTTTGCGACCCCATGGACTGCAGCCTATCAGGCTCCTCCGTCCATGGGATTTTCCAGGCAAGAGTACTGGAGTAGGGTGCCATTGCCTTCTCCTAAATTGAGTATAATCGATAAAAATATTGAACTACTGTGTTATACAACTGAAATTAATAAAATATTATAAAGCAACTACATACTATACCTCAATTTTTCAAAAAAGGACAAAATATCGATATATACAACATGAATGAACCTTGAAGATATCACACTAAATGAAATAAGATGGTCACAAAAAGACAAACCTTGTGTTATTTCACCTTTGTGGGGTACCTAGAATAGTCAAATTCATAAAGACAGAAAGTAGTATGGTGTTTGCTCAAGGTTAGGAAAAGGAGGTTATGAGAAGTTATTCAGTAAAGTGTACTGAGTTTCAGTTTTGCAAGATGAAAAGAGTTCTGAAGATGGACTGTGTTGTGGTTGCACAACAATATTAATGTATTTATTACATTTTCAAATGTACTTCATGAATGTAATATATTTACTGACACATAAAAATTATTATGATGATAAATTATACATTATGCATATTTTACAATAATAACATATTTTGTTTGAAAAGTACACATGTAGAGAAATGAGCACAGGGGAAAGATAGTTATCGAATGCTTGTTATAAATGAAACACACAGTTTTGTGAGACAGATATTAAACAACACTGATAAACAAATATCAATCATAATAAGTCCTATATACTATTCAAGAATGATATGAAGAATATAACTTGGATTAGGAGGGCAAAGAAAAAACTCTCTGAAGAAGTAGCACTTTGAGGTAAAACCTAAAGAATAGAGGAGCTAACTGTAAAAATTGAAGAGAGAGCAAAGAACATTCTAGATAGAAAGACGAGTAAATGCAGAGACCAAAAGATGAGAGAAAGTTCTGGGATACTCAGAAATCAGAGGAAGGCCAGAGTGATCAGGAAACAATGAACGCACGAATGCACAGTCATACTGAAGAGCCATGTTTAAGAATTTTAATTTTACCCAAAGCACAATGGAAAGCCAATGAGGATTAAGGAAGGGGAGTGACATAATTCAGTTTTCATTTTCTAAAGGGAAATCAGTTAGTGCTATATTTAAAATGAACAACCAACAAGGACATATTGTATAGCACAGGGAACTCTGCTCAATGTTATGTGGCAGGCTGGATGGGAAGGGAGCCTGTGGGAGAATGGATACGTGTATATGGATGACTGCCTTTGCTGTCCACCCGCAACCGTGACAGCACTGTTAATCGGCTATAGCCCGAGACAAAATAAATAGTTTAAAAAAAAGAGAGAGAGAGAGATCAGTTAGGAGGATACTGCTGCAGTCCCAAGTGGGAGCTACTGAGAATTTAGACCAGGGTGATGGTGGTCAAGATGGCAAGACACACACAGACTATGGATATATTTTAGAGATAAAAGCAAAAGGACTTAGATTGGATGTGGTTGTCAAAAGGAAGCATCCAGAGTAACTCCCAGGCTTCTGGCCCATGAATCTCATGAGGTAGAGCAGCTGGTTCCTAGAACAGGGAAACCAGAAGGAGGAATAGGGTTAAATATGTTAAGCTTGAGATGCTTGTGATACACCTATGTGGTTAGGAGTCTAAGTTGAATATATAAGCCTGGAGAATAGAGCAGGGTAAGGACAAAAGACATAAATTTGAGAATCACTGACATTTTGATATTTAGGGTCATTGGTTTAGGTAAGTTCATTGGAGAGAGGAGGGGAAGGAAGGATAAGGGAAGGAAGAAAATGGAGCTCCTAAGATTCAGGCCTCAGAACTCCAACATTTAAAGACACAGAGAAAGGGACTTCCCTGGCAGTCCAGTGGTTAAGACTTCGACTTCCAATGCAGGTGGTGCGGGTTCGATCCCTGGTCAGGGAGCTGGAATCCCACATGCCTCACAGCCAAAAGGGGCCAAAACATAAAACAGAAACAATATTGTAATAAGTTTAATAAAGACTTTGGAAAAGGTCCATATTTAAAAAAAAGAGAGAGAGAAAATCTTTAAGAAACAAATTAAAAAAAAAATAATACAGAGATGAACAGAGAGCAAAGGAAACTTTGAAGAAGCAGCCAGGAAATTAAGAGGGAAACAGAAATGAGTAGTTTCCATTTTAGAAAAAGGGAACAGACTGTACAAAGGTCCAGAAATAAATTACACCTCAGTGTGTTGTGAGAACTGTAAATAGTGGAGAGCAAAACATAATCAGAGACACATTGTTTTTCCAATCATCTTTGGGTAGTGCAGACAGGAACAGAGAAGGGCAAGACCAGATGGGTGGAGATACTTAGCCTTCTTGATAAACAAAGTCTTTACAAAAAGGCTTTCATCTGAGAGTCTTTCATAAAAAGTGATTTTACAAAAAGGCAAGGTGATATAATACTACTTCTTACAGACAGACTATTTTCATCATTGGTCAAAATAATTCCTCCACTAAGAGTGGAGAAACTGATTTCTCAGGTTCCTTTTGTGGTCAATACTCTGCTGTTCTGTAAGTGTATATGCATACCTGTATGGGCATGCGCTCACACACGAGAGCTGCATTTCCAAGAGATCACTCTCTCACTGAAGGAAATAATGTTATTTCCAATTTCTTTTGCAACTCACGTGGAACGTTTCCTGAGGCAGAAATGTGCTCGCGGATGTGTGGGTCTGGAACTGGGGGAGATGATGGTGACCAAGCCATCAGCACATGAAGTTACAGGAGATGCCACGGCCACAGGTAAGACCCTAAGCAGTGCTGAAAGTGAGAAGACGCCCCAGAAGAGAACCACAGGTAACAACAACATATAAGGTGCAGGAACACAAAAAGAGGTGGGCTTCCCTGGTGGCTCAGTGGTAAAGAATCCACCTGCCAAGCAGGAGATGCAGGTTTGAACCCTGGGTCAAGAAGATCCCCTGGAGAAGAAAATGGCAACCCACTCTAGTACCCTTGCCTGAAAAATCCCACAGAGAGAGGAGCCTGGTGGGTTACAGTACATGGGGTTGCAAAAGAGTCAGACACAACTTAGTGACTAAACAATAACAGAAAAAGAAGTACTCATGGAGAAAGCTCAGAACTTACTTTTGTTAATATTTCAAAATACAGAGTAAGTTTTTACTGAATCTTTAGTACTACTTCTATTACGACCAGATCTGCCTTAGAAACTAATCTTTTGCCTAAAATATCACTTAAGAGACTCATGCCACACTTCTCAAAGTTTTCTTTCCCCTGCTCCTACCTGCCCAATCATTACTGTATTTACAAGCAGAATTTGCATTTGGGGATTTGTGGACAAAACCAATAAGGTACATATGGTATATATATATATATAAGATTGACACAACTTATCAACTAAAAGAAACAGAAAAAATGCAAAGACCTTGAAAAAATGAATTCAATATAATTTATTTAATTTTAAAAGGTCTTAGGAATAATGGCTTACCAACATGACATTCATTTATAAGAAACCAGAGACCTACACTGAAGAAGCTTCCTGCCTAAATTAGAGAACTGATAAAAAGCATAAGTCATAACACATAAGAAGCATAACCTATTTATACAGGCCGATGTGGTTTCAATAGAGTAAAATCTGATCTCAATAACCCAAGTGAATTCTTTGATCAGTCAATAAGAATAGGGTCAAAGCCATTTATACTTTCTAGAAAGTCACTAGAAAATCCTGCACCAAAGAAGTCATTTTGCAGAATAAAAAGTAGTGGGAGTGGAAAATCCTCTGAAACTTGAAACATCTGGTCCTGAATTTATGAACTGTGATTGCACTGGGAATTAAGATAGACTAAAAATATAAAATATATATATATTTATAAAAATATAAAGAGATTTAAGATAATTCATGGATGACTGACAAATAATGGGCTCTTGAAAAACTTAGGGAAACCCACTTTACATCGTGCTGAATTCCCTTGTCACCAATAATTTTAATATGATCTCACGATAGAAGAAAACTAAGCCCTAAACTAACCTTTGGTCGCCAATGTCAGAGACAGAATATTTGCCTGGATAAACAACTGATATGATCAGCATGGCACCTAATGTCAGCATTAAAACAACAACGACTATACAGCTGAACAACTGACTAATCAGCTAAAGATTTTCTCTAGGTATTTGGAACAGGTTGCAAGTGCAATTAAGACTTAACTGGAATTCTTCTGAAGTCAGTTTTAATTGATTAGAGAGCTTAAAGTTTTAAAACTATGACCTAAAATAAAAAGGGCAAAAGAAGAAGCTTTGTGTGCTTGTTTTCAGCTATATACGCTTTAGAATGGTCTAATGTTCACACTTGAAAGCACTGGAGCTCAATGCATGGAGTGCTTTCTCTCAGCCTTTCTGGGCAGGGAGGATCCCAGGAAGAATATGATCAACCCACAAGGAACATACAACATGGTCTACTGAATTCATCTCAAATTAATCCTCTTTATACAAAACAAGTTTAACAACAGAAATAAAAATTTTCATTTACATGAAAAAGTCTGCTAGTAAGTCTGTTTCTGCTGAATATTTCAACCAATCAAAAAAAAAAAAAAATAGTAAGAACGGTGTGGCTGCTTAGACAGATGCCTTTCCATTAGCCAGCAGGCAATGCTTCTTACACGGCTGTCCACAGACTGCCTGCTCTTGTTCCATGAGGCATCTTTATCTCATACAAATGCTGGCCCAAAGCAGACTTCCATTTTCAGAGTTTCATCTTTACCTAAGTCAGTTTTCACTACCTGAAGGTCTTTATGGTCAAGAAAAGAAATCATAATAACCCACTAAAACCTGAAATGATTTAGTAATTATCATCATCAAAACAGTATTTTAAAGCCTATGACCAACAGTGACATCTGCTATCCTTTGCCAAAGATGGCTATTTACCAAGCCAGCATAAAATGCAGCCATGAGTGAGGCTGCTGTGCAGTTTAAAAGAGACGATGCACATAAAGCCCCTGGCACAGTGCTTGCTGTAAGATAAGGAGCTCAAACATGGCAGTTAGGATTACTGTCTTATTCTGTTCCTTACAGCAGCCTGTGAGAAGGTATTGTACCACTGCAAAGGTGAGAACGCGGTGTGCTGGGGCTGACGGGCTATGGCCTTAGTGAGACTGACTCACACTCATATAACACCAGCACCACCCCCTCTCTGCTCAGTCCATATGGGAAGCTGTTCAGGATGGAGTCAATGCTGATCTTACCTTTACGGTCTACCCAGTTGTGAAATGTTGAGCAAGTTATTGAAACTCTCTGAATCTCTTTACTCATCTCAAGGATCTACCTCAGAAGATGATTTGAATATTAAATACTGGGTCAGAGCAAAAGCACAGTAGATAACAGCATTCAGTCATTCAGTCAACATTACTGGGACTCCTACTAAGTGAGAGGCACAGGTCACAGCTCCCAAATCTATCTGCGTGTCAGAATTATCTAGGGAGCTTTTAAAAATTCCAACTCCCAGGCCACACTAATAAGTCACAATATGTGGTGGCAGAACACAGGTATAAGTTTTTGGAGCTTCCCAGATGACTTCGATGTGCAGACAAGCTTGGAGACCACTATGCTTAGGCACTAGGCTCACCTACCTTTCCTGAAAGCTCTCCTAGTTTACTCATTCTTCTCTCTTAAACATCTCACACCGAAGCCCTCTTTCAGATTCCTACGCTCCTTCTCTAGCTCAGGTTCTCAGAACCTCTCCGTGAACTTGCTAACTTGTCCCCTACCCATCACTACTTTCTCCATCCCCCTACACCCACCAGCTCTGATCCAGCACTCCCGTGTGCAGAACCACTGGATTAACTGCCTCTGGCTACTAGCTCCTCAGCCCAGCCTGCAAAGCCCTCAACAAAGGCAGTGCCCCATATTCCCAGCACCTCTCTCCCTACACCCTATGCTACTGATGACCCAAACCAACTGATTACCTCACTCTCCCCAGGTAGATCCCATGTCTTTCAACTGCAAAGACTCATTCTTGGGAACAAGGAAAAAATCCTTATGATATTGGACAGTATATCACTAGTTACAAAGTGAAATCTTCCCCAATTGAAAATGGTGTTCTTATAAACCATGGTGACCTTGGTTTTAAGGAGGCTGATGTACCTTTAATTTCATAATTTCAGATAAAACACAAAAAAGAATTCCTTTTACCTTAATTTAAGGAGCGGCTGGGTCACCCACTTCTTTAACTTGCGTCTCCCAAATGAAGTTTTAGTATGGTCTAAAACCCAAAATAAACTTCCTTTGGTTTTCATATCAGTCTAAAAAAGACCAGAAAGCATGTTTTATTAACTCAATGATGGTATTTGGACCAAAATTGCCAGTTGTTCATGTGCCCTAATTATTCCATATTCCCCAATTATAATCTTACACATGCTTAGCTTTTATGCTCAAAACAGGTGTTCAATGTATATATATATACACATACACACACATATATACACACATTCTGTTTCCCAGGAGGCACTAGTGGTAAAGACCCTGTCTGCCAATGTAGGAGATGTAAAAGACACAGGTTCCATCCCTGGGTCAGGAAGATCCTCTGGAGGAGGGTACGGCAACCCACTCCCGTATTCTTGCCTGGAGAATCCCACGGACAGAGGAGGCTGGTGGGCTAAGATCCACAGGGTTGCAAAGAGTCGGACACACCTGAAGCAACTTAGCACACACGCACACACACACACACATCCAAATAAACACACACAAAGTAATGACATTTTGCATAAGAAAGATATACTTTATGTGTAGTTTTTAACTAACAATAAATTACTGAGAAGTCTCTTTTAAAACATCTGTCCTGAACACCTTAAAAATATAACTGCATCCTTTCCTGGCTTAGGAAAGCACAGTGAAAATAATTTCATGTTCCTTTGGCAATTCAGTATCTCCCACTACTTAAGAGTTGACATTCTAAAGACAGATAATCTCATGACAACACTCTCTCTTAAGGAAAGACGTGAACGTGCACTGCACCCTAGGACTGTACCCGGGAGGGTTTGATTTTAGCCTCTTATTAAATACTTAGCAAAAGTTTATCTATGCTTTGCTACTTCAAACCATTGAAAAAATTTACAATTAACTAGAGATTGTATTTAACCAAGGTTTCACTGTAACACAAAATGTCTATTAATAGGTTTGTTTAATTTGGAACACAGAGTTACAATTTTCATCTGAATTTGTTTTTGCCTTTTCCTTTTCCTTCATATCAACAAACAGGTACTTATAGGACACCTCCCGTGTGCTCAGTAGAATGACTGGCAAAGGTATATTAAGACACAGTCCCTCCCTCAGGGCTCTTATATCCAGGTGTGGGAGGAAAGACTCCCAATGAGGACACAATGTCATCTGGCAGAAGGCAACTATAAAAGGTGTGCTACAACCTCTCCAGACCTCGGGAGTTTAAAGCAGAGCATGGGAACAACAGTGGTCATGGAAGGTTCCCTGACGACGAGCTGGGCACGCAGAACTGACCTATGAGGGGAATCCACATAGGTGACTGCACCATCCCATCCTGAGACAAAAGCCCAACTGCTGGGACCACAGTGAAGGGTCCCAGGAAGAGCGCGGAGCATTGGAGAAGCACACTCAGACGGGAGAGGGACAGGTGCGGGAGACGGAGGCCTGTTACATCTTTGCTCTCTCTGCTACTCAGACCCCTCCTCATGACCCTTTTCCACTGATCCATGGAAAAGGAGGAGAAAGCTGAAGTGTGAAGACAAGCAGAAGATGTTAACTCTCAGTCTCCACTTCTACAAGTGCCCGAGTCCTAATAGAGAAAGGGGTTTTTAAAGGGTATTTTGAGGATGGATGATTTTTGCCTTAGGACTTTGATTTTGGAACTGACGCCACTGTGATAGGACCTGAACAGGAAGGATGTGGAAGAAGTACGGAAATCTTGGAATGCTGGGGCTGCATCTGGAGGCTCTGACTGTGGGCTCTACTCCTACCACTTGTTTCCTGTCTTGGGGATGTATATAGCGTTGAAGAGAAAGACTTGTGGGAAAGATGCTGAACTTCCAAATAACAGAACGATATGATAAAAATGCTCATGCATAACAGGAAGGCTGACTGCAGTACATAAGGACAGCCTGACAGAGGGAGAAACCTGAATGAGAGAAATTAGACAGTAATAAACAAATCCAAGAGTCAGGAGACTGACTAATTCAGCATTTACTTTAATTCACAGCAATAGCAGTGATTCACAGCAGATGGTTCAGCTCTTTCTACTTACTCAAATGACTCGGAACTACCTTATATTTTTGTGACTTTATGTTATAATAACATTATTTTTACAATATAGTAGCTCACACTTTCAAGTGATAATTTAATGAATGAAAGCAACAATTTTAATATCTTCATTATCCTTCACATTCATCAATAAAGGGCAAGTAAGCAATGATGAAAGTTTGTGAAGTGAAATATTATGTATCTTACAGTTAAACGGAGTATCAGAGAAACTTGTTTTATATGCTGGACAATGAAGTAAGGCTACAGACATTTTAACAAAAAGTTATATAGAAAACAAACATATGTAGAAAAACATAACCAAGCAGATCAAAAATATCCACTGTATATTAATTTCTAAAGATGATACCTTTCCAAAGAAATATTTAATATAAAAATTATGAGGACGGCCATATTGCTTCAATCATTAAAAAGCATGCTCTAAAGCTCCCAATGTAATCCCTGAGTAAGTATTTCATGTGTTTGATTCTCCAAAAAGTGAGCAGTACCATTACCAAGAGATATGAGGTAGACCAGCCGGCTGAAGACAATACTGTTTCACCTGCACTAAGAACAGACTGCTGCTTCATCCCAAATTTCTTTTCAAAACCATTTTGAATCAAATAGCCCTTATGTTTGCCTGACCTGATTCTGAAGGATTTCCAGGTTCCTTAATGTTGTTCCATTAATTGTCATAAATTCCATTTCACCTGACAACTGTTTAAAATTCCTGTAAAGGAATGAAATAAAAGCCATGAGGCAAGTGCATAAAGAAACAGAAAAACAAATTCAGTGGTTACAAATATTCCAGTAACATTACAACAAAAGTTTAGCCCTCTGATAGGAAATCAAACCAAAAAAAGCCAGAAGAATATTCATTAAAAGATTGTCTTCCACCAGTGCTGGTGCTTTTAGGTAAACTGATGTGAAAGGACAGCCATTCTCACACCAAAAACTAAAACAAAGGAAGTAATGGTATTAACAGCTTTTTAGTTTTTTAATTTCCAGTAACAGAATCAAGCATAGTCTTTTAGTATCAGGAAAGCAAGTGGGGGGTCTCTTCAGGAAAAGCTATGCAATTTGCTAGAAAAATATGTCAAGGTGCTTTAAAATGTCCTCCCTCTTCTTTGGCATGAGATCATCTTGATAAACACTTTAAAAACTTTTAATCAACATTCTGATACGTGCAAATGTTATTTATTCTATAATCAAGACCACACATTCATGTGGCTAATGTTTTAGTAGAGTCTAAACTGAAAAAGTAGAAATTATTTAAGTTCAAAGAATTCACATTTTCCTTATGCCCCTCCAAGTACCCCAAACTAGATTAAAAGCTCAGTAAATTTCAAATAAGCTTGAGTATTGAGTTCAATGTGATTACTAAATGCATGCACGATTCAAACTGCATCCTTGTTAGTCTTTCATGTTAAAAAACATATTAATCAATGCATTACTAATTCAATAATTAATTTCCTTTATAAATCAGTCCTTTGACATTTCTATCCACAGCACTTACAGACTTGATGGATCATTTTTCAAAGCAAGGAAAATAACAGCAGGTCACTAAGCTATTTGGAGGGAAAGCATGAATGTTTGCATCATAAAACCAATCCCACTCATCATGGCCCTAATAAGAGAAATAAAATCCAGTTTCCCAAGCCAGTGATGGAAGAAAGCCTTCATCTAGGAATCTAGAGCCTAGAATCAAGGCCAAGGAGCCAGTGTTCATTGAGAGATGCCTTAACTTCTAGATGACTCCCACAACAAAGACCCAGAGACCTGAAAAAGAAATAACTTGCTGCATATTAGGAACACTACCTAGTGACTGAACATTGTCCTGTGGCAGTGTAATATACCTGTGACAGGTTTACCTAGCTTCCAAAAGATGACTTGTTAAAGATTTTCAGAGGGAAGCAACTCCAACACTGATAGCAGGTGTGTGCGGCCAATCTCTTCTTCTTGTAACTGTTAATCTGCCTTGCATTATGGAAATTTATGTTCTTCGGTGATCCTTATTAATAGATCTAAGCTCTGTGGAGGCATGGGTTATTCATGCCTTACACATTTTGCAGCACCTGCAGAGCCTAGCAGAAAGCAGATGCTCAGCAAAGGTCTGTCATCTTTCGATGGGGAGGCCAGTTTGGGTCTCTTTGTTTTCCTTTGAGTCATAAAGACCAGAAATATATGTGAAACATCCAGAGACAATAATAAAATGTAAAACATTATTTTTAGGAAGAAACAATTGGGCAGTGATTTGCTGTACAAATGACAGATGTTCATACTCCTTCATGGTGAAAAACAGTTGAAAGTACTGCTAGCCTGGCCTCTGAGTTGGTATCCAACCAGGTCTCATAAGTTTAAATAAAGTCATTTACTTTCCCCTCTCCCGACAGGTTTAAACTACATCCTAGGGGTGATTAATGAACACTTGAGTACCTTAACATATTATTGACCAGAGATGTATTAATGCCACGGGCATGAGTTTCGACAAAAATGCCCCTGTCAATAAAATGTTAATCATTCTCAGACACTGGGAATGCTTAGCTGGCATCAAGAACCCACAATCCAGCAGCACTGACATCTGCACTGATCTTAATAAAAGAGATCGACCACTAGGAATATTAAGTTAAACCAATTCCTATGGCACAATAATTACCAAACAACTAAAAGAACTAACTCTGCTTTCAGGTTTCCCATGTTTGGATGATAAAGTACTCTGGAGTTGTGACTCTTCCTTACAAATACAAAAGAAATTTCCTCTGTTGGTGCCTATTTTCAATAGGAATTATATATATATTTTTGAACTCAGGGTTGTATCTGCCAGCATTCCCTAGTGATCAGGAATGATCACTGATTAAGCAACTCTAAATTATTTATCCTTTTGGAAGAAACCAAATTTGATATGCTTTGAAATAAACCTTATAAACAAGGCCTGGCTAGCATTCACACTGTGTGAACTTCGACAGAAATCTTCCAAGTAACAAGGGAAAATACTTCATTAATATTTTGGACAACAATAATACATAGTATGTATATGTACATCAAGTTTTATAATGGGAGAAAAACATTCCTGCTAAAAATTGCCAAAGAAGTTTAGGATTCCACATCACTCCTATTTCAACTTTTAAAAAAATGAAAACCAATCTTTCTGATTCAGACAAAGGCAGCAAAGGTGCAGACCTTATGTGAAAGATCAATCCCTTACAAAGATTCTATTTAAATACTGTTAACATTATTTGAAAATGAAAACAGAAAAAAAAAAACCTACCATATGCACCATCTTACATATGAAATCCATAGTATAAAATAATTCTCTATATAGTTTTCAGAGTTCATACATTCACTATTAGTCTAACTTTTGATTGTTAACTTAGAAATTATATCATATTACAAAAATTCAGTTTTATTGTAAATTCACTTCTAATTTATTTGCAATTAAAATGAATATCTTTGCATTCCTAACTACTGCCAGTAAGCATATTAGAGAAGAAAATAGTAAGAAAGATGACCTACAGATCTCCAAGGATTCACTAGGAGAATACACAGTACTCAGCATACAGTTCATATAGCTATGATTTATTGCAGTGAAAGGATATAAAGCAAAATCAGAAAAGCGAAAAGGTACACAAGGCAAAGCCTGGAGGAAACCAAGGGCAAGCTTCCAAGAGTCCTCCTTGGCAGAAATACACAGCATGCACTTACCTACCCCAGAGTGAGTTGTGGCAATGTATGTGAAATATTTACCAGAGAAGCTCATTAGAGACTCAGCACCCAGGATTTTTCACTGCTGCTGCTGCTGCTGCTATGTCGCTTCAGTTGGGTCCGACTCTGTGTGACCCCAGAGATGGCAGCCCACCAGGCTCCGCCATCCCTGGGATTCTCCACGCAAGAACATTGGAGTGGGTTGCCATTTCCTTCTCCAATGCGTGAAAGTGAAGTCGCTCAGTCGTGTCCGACTCTAGCGACCCCATGGACTGCAGCCTACCAGGCTCCTCCATCCACGGGATTCTCCAGGCAAGAGTACTGGAGTGGGGTGCCATTGCCTTCTCCGGATTTTTCACTGGGGGGCTGTTTTTACAAAGGTACCTGCTCCTGAGCAGGTGCCAAACTTACAGCTCTCAGAAAGTAAGTAGTTGTCCAATATAAACCATACTGCCTTCAGAAATGGTTTAGGCACAGGGAGTCATTCTTACCAGAAAATGCTGGAGATTGGCCCCAAATGCAAGTCCCGGATGCCAGTCAAGAGTCAAGCTTGAAGTAGGGTTTTCTAAGGATAAATGTCTCATCTGGCTTGCCATGTTAATCGGTTTTCAGTATCAGTGTTATATTTATATTCTTTTGTGTTCCTTCTAGTTTACTCTTTATTCCTAAATTGATCTTTTCTGGACATATAGTTCATTCTTAAGTCTTATCATCTCATTTCAAAGCCTTCCTATTTCTCATCTATTCTCCTTTGTTCTTTCACATTTAGCATCATTTCCTCAATGTCGTTTAGCTCATTTTGAAGTAGTAGGTTATAGTTTTTATTTCATCTGTGAGCATGTCTTTCTGGTGTGCGTTTATTTTCTATAAGGATATTATCCTATTCCCCATTCTTTTCTATTATAATTTTATATGGGATTTTCAATTTTGTTCTTTTCCCACTGCTAATTTTTAAGTGAAAATTTGTTTTCCATAAGTTTCAAGACATAGACACTGTTTAGGAAAGCTGCTGTTACTTTATACATCTCCCTCTTCTGTTGCTTTTGTGTGGTATTTAATCATGGAACCTCACCTGCTTTCATTCATAAAAAGATTAAATGCATGAACATTGCTCTTTAGCCACAATTAGAAAACTGGACACATTGTATTACATATGCGCGCACACACACACATATATATACACATACACATATGCATATAATTGTGTGTGTGTGTGTGTATTTTAAATTGTTTTTCAGGCAGTTGAACATCAGGCAGCATAGAACTGTGGTGCCTGAAAGAAAAACAAAAAGAGATAAACACTAGGACTAACGTCTCGGAGAGACCAAGGAAAGTTGAAACTGTGAGACCGAATGCCAGAGATGACAGAGACGCACACAGAGAGATGCAGAAGGGTGCGCTCAAGTCTTTGGCCAAGCCCTGATCCTTAAATTGTGGAGGACGTCACATGAGATCATAAGAAACAGCAGGATGAACAAGGACCAGGGTTCACACATGGCTTAGTATAGTTTGTTCTCTAATGAGAATGGCTGCTGCTGCTGCCAAGTCACTTCAGTCGTGTCCGACTCTGTGCGACCCCACGGACGCAGCCCACCAGGCTCCGCCGTCCCTAGGATTCTCCAGGCAAGAACACTGGAGTGGGTTGCCATTTCCTTCTCCAATACAGGAAAGTGAAAGTGAAGTCACTCAGTCGTGTCCTACTCTTCGCGACCCCATGGACTGCAGCCTACCCCAGGCTCCTCCGTCCATGGGATTCTCCAGGCAAGAGTACTGGAGTAGGGTGCCCTTGCCTTCTCCAAATGAAAATAGAAATACCTCAAAATACTTGGGACACTGGGTAGAAGTCTCAGAAGTGCATTGGGTGGGGTTAAAATACACAAAGACAAGGACTTCCCAATCTTGGTACCAAATGATATTTTACTGAGACAGCTCCTATCTGTCCACTCCATCTCTGCAGAAGAGGAAGCAGCTTACTTACAGGATCAATATGATACAGGACAATTCTTCACAGAGCCAAAGGTAAGGGGCCAGTAAAGATAGAATATGGAAAGGCAAGAAAATTATTCTGTTACCCTTTTTTTCCCACTAGCTTTTAAGATAGCACTTTCTTCGAAGGTCAATTGCCAGCTTTTAAATCTCTCAACTCTACAAAGTTAATCACTCTTAAAAAGCTGTCTATGTTAGTGGCTATCCTCTTTATCTTCATCTTTATGGTCTGTGAAATTATGACTGAAATCAAGAATAAGAAAGGTGATGAAGTTTTATGAACGCTTTTAAATACGCCTTCTTAATACTACTTGTCAATTAACTGTGCTTTAATATAAAGCACAGTTCTTTACTCAACACTAAAATACATTCAATAGCAATCATAAATACAAACTGACCCAATTCTTAAGCCTTCTATTAATTTTTTATGTCAACTAACATTTTTAATACTCCTCAGTAACAATACCACACAAGTCACTCTTGCCCCAGAATACAGTATTCCATCAAGAGCAGGTAACTGAGTACAGTACTTACCAAATTCAATTTAAGAAATGTTTTTTAATATAACCCTACCCTTCTTAAAATTTTTCAGAAACCACTTACTTGGGTTTGGAAAGCACCTTTTCCAAGTTAAACTCTTTGAGGTATCTTATTATGGCAGCCAAAGAACAAATCACAGGCTTCTCCAAGTTAATGATGTCAGAAAAACTTTGAGAACCTAAAAAACAGAATATATACCTTCATTAAAATTATTATTCATCATATTTAAAAACAAACATTAAGTGAAATAAAATTTTGTTTATAATTATTGAAATAATCATTTAGACACTTAACTCCTAAAATTACCCTTTGGAAAAATACAGATTATAAATACCTAGAGTATGAAAAAGGGCAATTTTCTGAATTGAACCTTCTTTCAAAAGCAAGGGATCAAGTATTTTCAAAGTGTAAAATGCTCATCTGCTTTGACCCAGAAGTACTCCAAACTGCTTGTTAAAGATGTGTATACAAGGAAATGAGTTGAAAATCTTTCATAGTAGTAAAAAATTACAGAAAACCTAATTGAATATCAATTAATAGATAAATTTCAGTACCTCTAGATTGGTATGCACCTACTACTGGAAAGGACTTTCCCATTAGCTTTCCATCTGGTCTCCCACTCCCTGTGCCCTATCAGTTCAGTTTAGTTCAGTTCAGTCGCTCAGTCGTGTCCGACTCTTTGCGACCCCATACACTGCAGCACGCCAGGCCTCCCTGTCCATCACCAACTCCCGGAGTTCACTCAGATTCACGTCCATCAAGTCAGTGATGCCATCCAGGCATCTCATCCTTTGTCGTCCCCTTCTCCTCCTGCCCCTTATCCCTCCCAGCATCAGAGTCTTTTCCAATGAGACAACTCTTTGCATGAGGTGGCCAAAGTACTGGAGTTTCAGCTTTAGCATCATTCCTTCCAAAGAAATCCCAGGGCTGATCTCCTTCAGAGTGGACTGGTTGGATCTCCTTGCAGTCCAAGGGACTTTCAAGAGTGTTCTCCAACACCACAGTTCCAAAGCATCAATTCTTCGGCGCTCAGCCTTCTTCACAGTCCAACTCTCACATCCATACATGACCACTGGAAAAACCATAGCCTTGACTAGATGGACCTTTGTTGGCAAAGTAATGTCTCTGCTTTTGAATATGATGTCTAGGTTGGACATAACTTTCCTTCCAAGGAGTAAGCGTCTTTTAATTTCATGGCTGCAGTCACCATCTGCAGTGATTTTGGAGCCCCCAAAAATAAAGTCTGACAGTTTCCACTGTTTGATGGGACCGGATGCCATGATCTTCACTTTCTGAATGTTGAGCTTTAAGCCAACTTTTTCACTCTCCACTTTCACTTTCATCAAGAGGCTTTTTAGTTCCTCTTCACTTTCTGCCATAAGGTGGTGTCATCTGCATAACTGAGGTTATTGATATTTTTCCCGGCAATCTTGATTCCAGCTTGTGTTTCTTCCAGCCCAGAGTTTCTCATGATGTACTCTGCATATAAGTTAAATAAGCAGGGTGACAATATACAGCCTTGACGTACTCCTTTCCCGATCTGGAACCAGTCTGTTGTTCCATGTCCAGTTCTAACTGTTGCTTCCTGACCTGCATACAGATTTCTCAAAAGGCAGGTTAGGTGGTCTGGTATTCCCATCTCTTTCAGAATTTCCCACAGTTTATTGTGATCCACACAGTCAAAGGCTTTGGCATAGTCAATAAAGCAGAAATAGGGTATTCTTAACAGAACAGGCAGAGGAATCCTTTTGAAAACGTACATCATATCATTAGATTACTTTGCTTTCAAATCCTGCAACATCTCTCAACTCACTGAGAGATGTGGCTCAAGTTCATAAGGATCTAAAAGTCCCTAAAAAACCTGCTCTCCATCTCCTTTTATCTCTGAGCTTACCTCCTAATAGTCTCTTCCTTAGTTACTCTGTACCAGCACCCAGGCTCCCTGACATTCTTTAAACACACCAGGCACTTAAATACACTATACTTAGTGTTGTTTCTGCCTGAAAAACTGTTTCTTCGCTCATCCATGTGGTTTTCCCCCTTAACCCCTCTAATCTTTGTTCCATCTTCGTTCAATTGCCATTTTCTCAGTGCGGTCTTCCTTCACCACTGCATTTAAAAATTCACCTCTTCCCTGTCTGTCTTCTTTTTAAACTCTGTGCATTTATTTATTTTTGGCTGTGCAGGGTCTTCGCCGCTGCGCGGGCTTTTTCTCTAGTTGCTGCAAGCAGGGGCTACTCTCCAGTTGTGACGCACAGGCTTCTCAACCGCGATGGCTTCTCTTGTTGCTGAGTACGAGCCCAGGGTGCGTAGGCTGCAGTAGCTGAGGCACGTGGGCTTAGTAGTTGCGGCTCCCAGAGTCTAGAGCACAGGCTCAGTGGTTGTGGTGCAGGGGCTTAGGTGCTCTGCGGCATGTGGGATCTTCCCAGACTAGGGATCAAACCCATAGGACCTGCACTGGCAGCTGGGTTCTTTACCACTGAGCTACCAGGGAAGACCTTCCCTGCCTTTCTCTAAAGAACTCATCACCTTCAAACACTATTTTATTGTACACCTCCTCCCGCTAGACTAAAAAACTCCAGAAGGGCAGGAATTTTTGTCTAATTTCTTAAAGTATAAACAATACTTTTAATAGGCATTCAATAAAAATTAGTTGAAATAATAAATCCAAGTCATATTTAATAAAAATAAAGAATTATGCATGTTCATGTGTAGACCTGTACATGAAAAAATTCTTAAGAATTTGACAGGAGGGACTTTTACCTTTTTCCTTATACACAACTATGTTTTGATTTTTTTTTTTTGCAGTAGGTATTTACTACCTTTAGAAAAAATTATAAGACACTGTCTATAAATCTGTAATATAAAGTATATTACTTTCAACATAACTTTTTGTAAAAACAAGGTATAAATGAAGAATTAACTCTTTTCTCTTCTACTGAGAGTTTCATCTTTTGACTGCCCAGCTCTGTTCCCCAGGAAACCTGATAAAGATGGAATGCCAATGTGTTATGAGACAGCACTGCATATGGAGGAAATGGCCTGAAATCAGGAAATTGCATCCAGACTAGGAGAGGAATTACCTGATTCTAGAATTTTGGCCTTCCTTCAGTACACTGACTCTTTGAACTTGGTATGTCCTTTGGAGAAATTCCAGCAAGAGCTAAGGTTTCCTGTAGGGCAGACCCTGCATCCACCTGCTTTCTTTGCAGCTGAGTTGTCACTAGAGGATGCCGGGAAGTTCAGCGCCCAGTGGCTCTATGGACTGCTGCAAAGATGGAGAGGACTCCTCCCGCTAAAGAAATGGTGCTGCGCCAGCAAACTGGATTTTCTGTCCTATGTGATTCTAGGTGAACTGGATGCCAAGAGTGGCTTATGTATTTTCATGACTTAGTCCTGTCTTTAGCTGAGCATAATTTGATGATTCCTTGGCATTGGCCAAGACACCATGAGATTAAAAAGAATGGGGGGAAAATGCCATAAGACACTGATGCCTAAGAGGGAGCTGGGGGAGGTTGGTCCAAGGGTGAAAGCTTTGCAACAGGATAAAAACGGATCTTAACATAAGCTGGACTGGCAAGAATGAGGGGTGCAGGCCAGACCAAACAGACACTCAGCTGAGGAAACGTGAATCAGACAAATAATGGATTCAACCTATTAAGACCCTGTCAACAATGTTCTGGTATTTTAATTCTGGGCATTAATTTTTAGAAGTGCTAGCCTTCCTTAGGACATTTCTCCACACATTTTATAAAACTGCAAGGAAAATCATGGCCACCTTTTGAGGGAAGAAAGAAGGAAGATGACTCAGTAATTAACTTGTCACACTCCATGAATATGTCAAAAACACCACATTACTAAAATGGTCACAACTACAAAAAGCAACTGCAGTAATCCATCTGATAAGTGTAAGAACAGTGAATGCTTTCCTCTGCTTCTTCCAGTTGTTTATCAATAACTACCTAGCTTTCACTAGCCTTTAAGTCAAATTTGCACTTTTATCCAGATCTCAACTCAGTTACATTTGCAGACATATGGCTAACACGTATAAAATATTTACCTTTAATGTCGACTACATCTTTTGCATAAAATTCTGTAACCTCTTGGAAAGCATGGCTGTATTCAAAATACACATTCTTCATCCTTTCTACTCGAATTCTATCATCCCGCACACTGAAAGAAAAAAAACGAAAATTTAAAAAATAATTATACATAATCTTGAAAGATCTGTATTCAGGCCCTGACCTGACCAAAATAAATACTCATTCATTATTTTTTCCCAAGATGAAAAAAAAAAAAAAAGATCTAAGGTTTCCCTGTCAAAAGTCTATATTTAATAAAACACTATTACTTTAACTACTGGTATTTTATATCACCTCCACATAGTGAGCACTCTAAACATACTATTATCAAGAACTTATTAAAATTACAGTTACTTTAATAAACACCAAAGAGAGAAAAACGGAAAAGCAATCAATTTAACTGCATCATTTGTGTAAATCCACTAACAAGAGAACACATCACTGAGTATTTCTTTCCTCGAAAAGGCATCTTTGTCTGGTTGGTTCTGTGCTAAGTCCATTTCTTCTACCAGAGCCTCCCTAGTCAAATATAGTAAATTCCTCTTAGGTCCACTCCCACTCTTTACTTAAAAGAGGAACTTAAAAAGCCTCTTGATGAAAGTGAAAGTGGAGAGTGAAAAAGTTGGCTTAAAGCTCAACATCAGAAAACTAAGATCATGGCATCTGGTCCCATCACTTCATGGGAAATAGACGAGGAAACAGTGGAAACAGTGTCAGACTTTATTTTTTTGGCTCCAAAATCACTGCAGATGGTGACTGCAGCCATGAAATTAAAAGACGCTTACTCCTGGGAAGGAAAGTTATGACCAACCTAGACAGCATATTCAAAAGCAGAGACATTACTTTGCCAACAAAGGTCTGTCTAGTCAAGGCTATGGTTTTTCCAGTGGTCATGTATGGATGTGAGAGTTGAACTGTGAAGAAAGCTGAGCGGTGAAGAATTGATGCTTTTGAATTGTGGTGTTGGAGAAGACTCTTGAAAGTCCCTTGGACTGCAAGGAGATCCAACCAGTCCGTTCTAAAGGAGATCAGTCCTGGGTGTGCTTTGGAAGGAATGATGCTAAAGCTGAAACTCCAGTACTTTGGCCACCTGATGTGAAGAGTTGACTCATTGGAAAAGACTCTGATGCTGGGAGGGACTGGGGGCAGGATGACAGAGAATGAGATGGCTGGATGGCATCACCAACTCGATGGACGTGGGTTTGGGTGAACTCCGGGAGTTGGTGATGGACAGGGAGGCCTGGCGTGCTGCAATTCATGGGGTCGCAAGGAGTCGGACACGACTGAGCGACTGAACTGAACTGAAGATTTCTTTAAAACTATGCATGTATGTGTATATGCTCACCTGATTACATAAACAAAATCATCAAATCATCATCCATGCTGCTAGTACACTCTCATCCATTTCCTATTTTGCTTTTCCCCCTTCCCCTCCCTCTTCTCCTGTCCTAATCACCTCACTCCCAAGCCATGGTAACAGCCTAGGAGGAATCCTTTCTCATTTTTCTCATGTTCATATGGTCACATACATATATACTCACACATACACACATACATATACATATATACTCACACATACTCCATTTCATAAAAATGGAGCGACTTTATATAAACTTTCCTGTATCTTGTTTTCTCTACTAAGCAATAACTCTTGGAATTGCCTCCAAATAAAGTGACCTAGATACAACTCATTCTTTCTAATGGCTAAAAAAATATCTGATAGTATGTAAAAGCCATAATTTATACAACCATTTCTTTACTATTGGACATTCACTTGATGTTAATATTTTGCCACATGTTACTTTAGAATATTTTTATCTAAAAAAGTTATAGATACAGATGTATCCAGCACACGTCCCTCTTCAGTCATATTCATCTACCATCTTTAGAAGTAAATGCTACCATCAACTTGGTGTATATCACCACCATGTATGTTTTTATATTTTACAACATATTTTATCATCTTTACACAATACATTGTATTGTTTCATATTTTAAATCTCACATAAGCAATACTTTATTATACATACACTTCTACAACTTGCTTTTGTACTCAGTACTATGTTTCCAAGATTTGTACATAAAGCTAGACATGCTTCTTATATTTTCAATTATTTCTTATATTTGAGTAGACTTTTAAGATTTGTCATTCAAATTTAATTAATCCGAATTTATTTGGGGGGATGGTGTGAAGTTGAAAATACACTTTTATTTTCCATATGATTATCAATTAATGACCAAGCACCATTTATAAAACATTCCATCTTTTACTACTGATTTATGATGCTGCCCCCACATTTCTGTATATGTGTGACACTGTTTCTAGCTTCTATCCTATTCTACTATCTTTTGTCTACCTCTGTATCAGGGCCATAGTACTGTGATTTCCATGGCTTGGTATCAATATCTGTGGCAAGGCCTCCACCTTGTTTTTCAAGATTGTCTTCATTACTCCTGGGCTTCTGATTTTCTTTAAAATTTTAGGTTCATTTTGTCAAGTTTTACAAAAATCTTATTGGGCTTTTGACTGGATTGCAATGAACTAATTTAGAGAGAAATGATATCTTAACAAATTAAGAGATCCCACTGTTAAAGATGGCATAAGATCTCTACTTATTCATGTCTTTTATATCTAACAACATTGTTCCATTATTTTCTCCATATTATATGTACCTTTGGTTGCACTCACTCTTAGATTAATAATACTATGAAGGGAATCTTTTCTTCTATTATATTTATTAAAAGCTTATCATTGGTGTACATGAACCCAAATTCTTATATGCAGCAATTATACTAAACACTTTTTTCTTATATTGTCTGTGTATATATTAATATCACCCACAAGAGGAAAATTTCTATTTTTCATTTCTTTTTCCTATCTCATTACACTACAAGCTAAGACCTCCAGGGCTACGTTGAACAAAGGTAATGCCAACAGGCATCCTTAGTTTCTTACTGAAGCTAATGGGAATGCTTCCAAAGTTTCAGCTCTTAAGTATGATATTTGCTGTGGGTTTTGGAGTAAATGACTTGTTAGCCAAAGGCTTGGTAAGTTCCCCAGTTTTTGCAAAAAGAAAAAAATTAGTCATAAATGATTACTGAATCTTACCTAATATTCTTTTTACAGGTGTTAAAATGATCATATGGTTTCCTCTCACTTAACCTCATATTATTCATATTTTCTAATGCTGAATGAACCCTGCATTCCTGGAATATATTATACTTGTAATGATGCTCTGTACTGCTTAAATAAAGTTATAAACTTGATTTCTTAGGTTTTTTCCCCCAGAATGTCTGTGCCAGCATACCTAGCTCCAAAGGCTTTTTCTGTTCTACTATAAAACTAGACAGGCATCAGCTGCTTCAGAAAGAAATCTTAAAGGGAGGATTTTCCCCCATCTGTGGTGCTGAAGAGGATTTTTCCACCTTAATCCAATGCAGAGAGTATCAGATTAACTCTTGCAAATCTCTCGTCAATTTTTATCTTCCTATAGACACCCTTAATACCTGAATTTTTAGAAGCCTGTTGCAAAGTTATTTAGCCACTCAAAGAGCAATGAGTGACCTTACATGAGTCCCACAATGTTTCTGTACAAGTTCCTAGAGTGAACACACGAGGCAGCTGGTAACTCAATTACTGTTCTAATTAACATTTTGTTCGAGAAGCAGATAAGAATTTAGAAACCCATTAAATCTGATAAAAAATGACTTGTCAGTTATCTTTGAGGCTTTCCATGGAAGCATTACAAGAGTGTTAAATTCAACATTTTGCAATCTGTATGTTAAATACCCTCCTACATTTTTTTTCCCCCCACAAACTGGTTGGAGTTATATGTGAAATCTCTAATCTGTGGTTTCCTAGATTTTTTTCTTTTTATGGTAAAATCAAATCACTGTATCTTCAAAACAAAAGCCTTCCTGAAACACTATATACATAAAGAGTAATATCCAGCCAGAGAATTTTGTCAAACTGGATATTAGTAAAATTTCTATGTTCAACAGAGAACTGTCAATCTTGGTTTCTTCAAACTGCAGCCTGCGGAAATACCCGGGTGGAAAACACCAGCAACAAACATTAAAAGCACAGGTGCCACACTCCAAATGTGTTCAATCTGAATTCAGCAGGAAGCTGGGGGAGAGAGGGTATTTTCAGCAGCATTTTGGGGGTGATCCACAGGCAAAGTGCAAACCACAAACACTCATCTATATGAAAAATACTGGTGACCATCACAGGACTAGAGTACGAAGTGGAAATGTAAATCTCCAAAGGCAGTCCATGTTTTAGCTGCTCTATTAGAGGTGGGCAGTCAGTATCTTTGCACCAAAAAAACCAGTAAGGAAGTCAACTAAGGTCAAGTAATTGACACAGGACTTTAAAAACGATTTAAAAAAAACAGAAACAAAAAAACATCTTCCCACCCTCTTAAGAAGCTGTTTGTGACCAGGGGTTGAAGCCTTCTGAATGGAAAAGAGGCCGCAGAAGCTATGCTCCTCCAGGGACCTGGGGAGGCAACTGACCTTCTGGGCCGGATGGGAGGACCACTGTCAACATGCGAGGAGTCTCAGTCATCACACGGGGTAGGCAAAGCTGGACTGTCTTAAGATTTCCAATTTAAAAATTCCTTTTTGTGTATTACATGCCTGCCAGTTGCCAGATATACTGTATTTGAAAAGTTAAGTAGTGATAAGACTCTCAACAAGAGCGGAGTCCATGCTAAAAAAGAGGGGGAGCTTTAGACCGAGGAACTTTTAAAGTCAACTTGGACATAAAACTGGTAATTTTCAGGTGTTGAGTAACAGACTACCTACAAAGGTTTTGATAATGTAATTGTGACCAAATGTCAGCTTACCAATTTTATGATCTATGCTGACTTTGGAAACTATCATTTTTATATATAAAAAAAAAGCCTTGTTAAAGGCTGATAATCTACTCTAGGAAAACTCAAGGCCTTTTCTGACAGTGTATTTACTGATAATAACAATACAGACTGAGTTCCAAGCTTGCTGAGTGATTAAATTCTGTCCTCTGAAAACAGAATGCAATAGAGGTTGAGATTAAATAAAACAGACCATGTAACATAGTCACGCTGTCTCCATATTAGGATGAAATTCATTAATTTTATCACTGCTCATAATAGGGAACTGCCACCACTTTCTTAAAAGACAAAGGGCATAATGTCAAATTATAAAGACAACCACTAGAACAAAAATATCAGAATAACCCCAGCAGAACAGCAAGGAAAACATACCACAGTGAAAGATTCTTTGAAAGATATTTAAAAAAGAAAATTAAATACCGGCAAGCTAATATCACATATATCTGCCATGACAACAAATGTGAGTTAAACTCACCTATTTAAAGAAAATTAACCTCAGACTGGATTACAAGATAGAAAAACTTTCTACACTACCAATAGGAACAAAATTTTAAATCATTCAGAAAGGGTAGAAATGGATAGATGGAAAAAACTGCCCAGATGGATACATTAGGCTAACACAAATTTTTTTTAAAAAGCGTGGGACAAGATTTTGCTATTAGACAAGGTAAAATTCAGGACAAAAAGCATTACAACAAGACAAAGAGAGCTACTTAAAGATAAAAAGGACAGGATAGAAGAAAAGCTTTCCATCCCATATTCTTTTAAGACTTTTAAATTTCTGATCCATTCGAATATACTACTTATTAAAAATTGCTTATTAAGAAGAGAGAAAAAAAAAAGGAAACCAGATTTACATAGGCGCTCCCGGAAGACGTCTGTCCATTTCCCCCAACTTGAACCTGAAAGGCTAGGAGATCAGGAGACGGAGTGGCTGCCGCCATCCTGCCACCTTGCGGAACACAAGCCGTCGGCCAACACCAGAGTGGGAGACAAAGGAGAAGAGCTCATAAACCCAGCCATGCCTAATTCCAGCCCACCTTCAAGCTTTTCACTGATGTGAACCAAGATGCTCATTTTCTACTTTTTAAAAATTCAGTAACAACTCAGTAGAAAGTATAGGGTTTTAGAAAAGTCAAAAAGGAGTCTTTCACTGTCCAGAGAAGGAGGCAGACACCATCTCACAGAGAGCGTCTTAAAGATGGCAACAAATGGAAGTGAGAAAAATCCAGCCTGATTTCAGCTGGTGAGGCTGCTTCAGCCCCAACTGAGAGGGAGACAGAGGATAAGTCAGAGATTCTAGAGACCATGATGACCCCCCCTTCCCCACCATGCAGAGCGAGAAGGACCCTTGCCAAGTTACTGCTGGGGGCTAGAAAGTAAAAGCAGCTTTAGGGCCAAGCCCCTGCAGGATTAGAAACAGCTGAGGTAAAGAAACACTAGGACGTGGCCCCAGAGGACAGCCCAGCTGGGGAGCGAGGGGAAGGACTGAGAATTTCCTAGCGCACTGTGTAAACCCCATGGGGCCTGAGGCAGAGAGAAGGCCTAAGGTCCAGCGAGTAACCAAGGCTGGCAGCTGTGCTTGCTGTTCTAAAGACTAAGATAGGAGATCTTATCTTAAGGGAAGACGTCTATACTAGCTAAACTCATGTCTTTCCAAGAAAATCTTCTGGTTTTTATTTTTTCTTTTACATTAGTAGTTACTTTAAGAGGGAAAAACAAAAAACAAAAAAACAGGTAACACGCCATCAAAAAATTGCTAATCTGTCTGGAAATTGCTAACCTGAAGGAAAGCACTTCTATCTGCAATAAGGTTAGGAAAATAAAGAGAATTAGAGTGCTCAAAGTTGGGGAGCCAGTGGGAAGGGGAAGATGAAGGGAGAGGAAAAGGGGGCAGAAAAGTCCAGGGGCCTAGAGAAGGCGTCATTTCTGTCCACAGTCATAATCAGCTCTTCTTCCCTGACCCAAGAAATCTTTCCCAAGGATGAACTCCCATGGAACAGTATTTTAAAACCTCCATCTCTTCTTAATCTTTCAGTCTATCCCAATCATGAATCTTTTTACCACCCATCTCCACATACCACAGCCACAGGCCTGTGCACACATTCTAACTTAACAAGCCAGCCAGGACTCACCTCCTCTAAGAAGCTTTCCCAGAAGAATAACCACAGGCCAGGATGACCTGTGCTTTCTACTGGACCCGCGGGACTGTGGTTTGTAAAGTAATACCTTCAGAAATAGATTTGTAAAGTAATACCTTCAGAAATAGTTACTTTGTTTGAAGCCCACATACTTTTTGTCAAGAACTTTACTGCCAGAGAGAGAAATACAAACCGTAATATGCATTACAAAGGAATGAAAGTTTCATGGAATATTAACCAAAATAATGTCAACTGTGCTATAAAACATTCAGTTCAGTTCAGTCGCTCAGTTGTGTCTGACTCTTTGCGACCCCATGAATCGCAGCACGCCAGGCCTCCCTGTCCATCACCAACTCCCAGAGTTCACTCAAACTCACGTCCATCAAGTCGGTGATGCCATCCAGCCATCTCATCCTCTGTCGTCCCCTTCTCCTCCTGCCCCCAATCCCTCCCAGCATCAGGGTCTTTTCCAATGAGTCAACTCTTTGCATGCGGTGGCCAAAGTACTGGAGTTTCAGCTTTAGCATCATTCCTTCCAAAGAAATCCCAGGGCTGATCTCCTTCACAATGGACTGGTTGGATCTCCTTGCAGTCCAAGGGACTCTCAAGAGTCTTCTCCAACACCATAGTTCAAAAGCATCAATTCTTCGGCGCTCAGCCTTCTTCACAGTCCAACTCTCACATCCATACATGATCACAGGAAAAACCACAGCCTTGACTAGACAGACCTTTGTTGGCAAAGTAATGTCTCTGCTTTTGAATATGCTATCTAGGTTGGTCATAACTTTCCTTCCAAGGAGTAAGCGTCTTTTAATTTCATGGCTGCAGTCACCATCTGCAGTGATTTTGGAGCCCAGAAAAATAAAGTCTGACACTGTTTCCACTGTTTCCCCATCTATTTCCCATGAAGTGATGGGGCCAGATGCCATGATCTTCGTTTTCTGAATGTTGAGCTTTAAGCCAACTTTTTCACTCTCCTCTTTCACTTTCATCAAGAGGCTTTTTAGTCCCTCTTCACTTTCTGTCATAAGGGTGGTGTCATCTGCATATCTGAGGTTATTGATATTTCTCCCGGCAATCTTGATTCCAGCTTGTAACATTACTCCTTTTGAAATCCAGAAGCAGCAGAGGTGAAGGAAGGGAATGGCTGCTTCTCTGTGTTTTTCCTGAGAAGCCGTATAATAGAGTGGTTCCGAGCCTGTGCTTCAGAACCAGGAAAATCTGGGTGAAATCCCAGTTCTGCCCCTTACTGGTGGAATACCTTAGACTTAACAGCCTTAGGCCTCAGTTTTCTGGAAATCTGTATTAAAAGAACAGCTGCTCCCTCATAGGGTTTGTGACGATTAAGTCAGTCAATAAATATAAAGCCCTTAGAATAGGTATCTAATACCTACTGTTAGCTATTGCTATTATTATTAATATCCTCACTACTACTTAAGAATGAGAGATAGCAGTAGTCAGGTGCTCAAGGGCAAAAGAGAGAGCTTTAAAAACAGATGGAACTGGGCAGGACAGGCACAAAGGAAAGACCACGCCAGCAATGAGAAATATTCTCAGTAGCTCCCACGATGTGTTTCTAACGGCAGCTTTTTCACTCCAGGGATGAAGCTGAGGAAAAGCTAAAGAGGGATTGCAGAAACTACTGCCCCTCCCCAAAATAGACACAAACCGTTTTCATTAAACAGGGAGAAACAAAAGAAGTCATTCTAAGGGTCATTTAAATAGCAGTCTTCAGAGTAAAGTAAGCCAGAAAGAGAAAAATAAATATTGTATTTTAACACATATATGTGGAGGCTAGAACAATGGTACAGATGAACCTATTTGCAAGGCAGGAATAGAGATGCAGACATAGCGAACAGACACAGGACAGGCAGGGGATGGGATGAATTGGGAGACTGGGATTGACATGTACACACCACCATGTGTAAAATAGACAGCCAGTGGGAATCTGCTGTGCAGCACAGGGAGCTTAGCTGGGTGCTCTATGGTGACCTAGATGGGTGGGATGAGAAGTGGGAGTGGCAAGGAGAACCAAGGAGGAGGATATATGGATATATGGATATACATGTAGCTGACTCACTTTGCCGTACAGCAGAAACGAACAACACTGTAAAGCAACTGAATTCCAATAAATCAAAATTTTTTTAATTTTTAAAAATGAGAAAACAAAAGATATGGATTAATTTTAAAGTTAAGCGTTAGAAAAATTAACAAAAGCTGCTAAACTCTAAAACTGATAACCTCGATATATACATACTACTACATATAAAATAGATAACTAATAAGGACCTACTGTACAGCACAGAGAACTCTACTCAACACTCTGGAATGACCTATATGGAAAAAGAATCTGAAAAAGAGTGGAATGTATGTGTATGTTTAAATGATTTCAGGCTTCCCAGTGGCACAGTGGTAAGGCAACCACCTGCCAATGTAGGAGACACAAGGGACATGGGTCCAAGCTGGGTGGGGAAGATCCCCTAGAGTCAGAAATGGCAACCTACTCCAGAATTCTTGCCTGGGAAATCTCATGGACAGAGGAGCCTGGCAGGCTGCAGTCCATGGGGCTGCAGAGTCAGACACAACTGAGCACCCAAATCCACACACATATGTGCATATCTTTTCCCATACTCTTCTCCATCACGGTGTATTACAGGATACTGAATGTAGTTCCCTGTGCTATACAGTAGGATCTTGTTTATCTATTTTGTATATAGCAGTTTGCATCCATTAATCCCGAACTTCTAATTTATCCCTCTTCCACTCCCACCTTTGATAAACACAAATTTGTTTTCTGCGTCTGTGAGTCTTTCTCTGTTTTGTTAATAAGTTTATTTGTACGACATTTTAGATTCTGCATATAATGAGCAGAGGATAAGATAGTTAAGACAGCATCAACAACTCAATGGACATGAATTTGAGCAGACTCCAGGAGATAGTAAGGGCTTCCCAGGTGGCACTCGTGGTAAAGAATCCACCTGCCAATGCAGGAGATACAAGAGATGTGGGTTCGATCCCTTAATCAAGAAGATCCCTTGGAGAAGGAAATGTCAACACACTCCAGTATTCTTACCTTGGAAATCCCATGGACCTAGGAGCCTGGCGGGCTACAGTCCATGGGGGTCACATGAGTCAAGACATGACTGAGTGATCGAGCACACACACACCAGAAGACAGTGAAGGACAAGGGAGGCTGGCATGCTGCAGTCCATGGAGCTGCAGAACTGGACACAACTTAGCAACTGAACTACAAGACAAGTGGTATCGTGTGGTATCTGTCGTCCTCTGTCTGACTGACTTTACGTAGTGTGATAATCTCTGATAATCTAGGTCCATCCATGTTGCTATAAATAACGTCATTTCATTCTTTTTTATGGCTGAGTAATATTCTATATATGTACCAAATCTTCTTTATTCATTCATCTGTTGATAGACATTTAGGGTTGTTTCCATGTCTTGGATACTGTAAATAGTGACGCTAAACACAAAAGCATGTATCTTTTCAAATTAGAGTTTTCTCTAGATATATACCCAGGAATGGGACTGCTAGATCTTATGGCAATTCTATTCCTAGCTTTTTAAGGAACCTCCATACTGTTTTCCATAGTAGCTGCACCAATTTACGTTCCCACCAATACTGTAGGAGGGCAACCCATTTTTTTCTTTAACAAGCAAAAGAAGCATATGAAAACATCATTGGTGATCAAAAAAGAAAAAGTAAGTTAAAACCAAAAATGAGACACAACTTCACACTCACTATAATGGCTAAAATTAAAAACAATGTTAACACCAAGGACTGGCAAAGATATAGGACAACTATAATCCTCATATCCTGCTGACGACAGCACATAATTGGGTAACTAAGAGTTTGGTTGGGCTTCCCTAGTGGTCCGGTGGTTAGGAATCCACCTGCCAACACAGGGGACACAGATTTGATCCCTGGTCCAGGAAGATTCCACACGATGCAAGGCTACTAAGCCCAGGCTCCAGAGCCTACACTCTGGAGAAGCCATGGCAACGAGAAGCCTGTGCGCCATAACGAGCGAGTAGCCCTTGCTCTCGGCAGCTGGAGAAAACTCATGCACACCAACAAAGACCCAGTGCAGCCAAAAATAAATAAAATTAAAAGTTTGGCTGTTTCTTATACAGGTAAATATATACTTACCAACAAAGCCCAGCGATTCCACTCCTAGGTATTTGCCCAAAATAGAAATACATGTCCACAAGAAGACTAGAATACCAACACGCTCAGCAGCTTTACTGCAAATGGGCAAACACTCAAACGTTCAGCAAGTGAATGGATAAACAAATTCTGTGGAAATACTACAAACAATAAAAAGGAACAAACTACTCACACACTCATAGGTTTTATGCTGTAAGGGGCTATACACAAACAATGCATACTGTAATGAGCCCATCTATGTGAAACTCTGTAACAGTCTAACCAGATCAGTATTCGTTTGGAGTAGGAGGTGGAGGTAGGGAGAAGAATCCAAAGAGGCACAGGGAAATTTCTGAAAAGAGGGAAATGTTCTATATCTTAATTGGGGTGGTGGTTACATTGATGTATATATTTTTTCAAAACTGATTTGACTTATACACTTAAATTGTGTAAATTGTATTGCATGTAAATTATACTCAATTAAAGCTGATTAAAAATTAAAGCTTTTGATATTTGCCATTATAATTTATAGCTGAAAATATTCTATTAAGAAATCTGAACATTGGCCTTAGGAAGCATCACTATGAACAAAGCTAGAAGAGGTAATGGAATTCCAGTTGAACTATTTCAAATCCTAAAAGATGATGCTGTGAAAGAGCTGCACTCAATATGCCAGCAAATTTGGAAAACTCAGCAGTGGCCACAGGACTGGAAAAGGTCAGTTTTCATTCCAGTCCCAAAGAAAGGCAATGCCAAAGAATGTTCAAACTATCGCACAATTGCACTCATCTCACACGCTAGCAAAGTAATGCTCAAAATTCTCCAAGCCAGGCTTCAACAGTACGTGAACTGTGAACTTCCAGATGTTCAGGCTGGATCTAGAAAAGGCAGAGGAACCAGAGATCAAATTGCCAACATCCACTGGATCATGGAAAAAGCAAGAGAGTTCCAAAAAAAATCTACTTTATTGATTACACCAAAGCCTTTGACTGTGTGGATCTCAATAAACTGTGGAAAATTCTTCAAGAGATGGGAATACCAGACCACCTGACCCGCCTCTTGAGAAATCTGTATGCAGGTCAAGATGCAACAGTTAGAACCGGACATGAAACAACGGACTGGTTCCAAATTGGGAAAGGAGGACGTCAAGGCTGTATATTGTCACCCTGCTTATTTAACTTCTATGCAGAGTACATCACGAGAAATGTCGGACTGGATGAAGCACAAGCTGGAATCAAGATTGCCGGGAGAAATATCAGTAACCTCAGATATGCAGATGACACCACCCTTCTGACAGAAAGTGAAGAAGAACTAAAGAGCCTCTTGATGAAAGTGAAAGAGGAGAGTGAAAAAGTTGGCTTAAAACTCAACATTCAGAAAACTAAGATCATGGCATCCGGTCCCATCACTTCATGGCAAATAGATGGGGAAACAACAGAAACAGTGAGAGACTTCATTTTCTTAGGCTCCAAAATCACTGCAGATGGTAACTGCAGCCATGAAAGTAAAAGAGGCTTGCTCCTTGGAAGAAAAACTATGATCAACCTAGACAGTATATTAAAAAGCAGAGACATTACTTTGCCAACAAAGGTCAATCTAGTTAAAGCTATGGTTTTTCCAGTGGTCATGTATGGATGTGAGAGTTGGACTATAAGGAAAGCTGAGCACTGAAGAATTGATGCTTTTGAACTGTGGTTTTGGAGGAGACTCTTGAGAGTCCCTTGGACTGTAAGGCGATCCAACCAGTCAATCCTAAGGGAAATCAGTCCCAAATATTCATTGGAAGGACTGATGCTGAAGCTGAAACTCCAACACTCTGGCCACCTGATGCGAATAATTGACTCATTGGAAAAGACCCTGATGCTGGGGAAGACTGAAGACAGAAGGGGACGACAGAGGATGAGATGGTTGGATGGCATCACTGAAGTGATGGACATGAGTTTGAGCAAGCTGTGGGAATTGGTGATAGACAGGGAGGCCTGGCGTGCTGCAGTCCATGGGGTTGCAAAGAGTAAGACATGACTGAGCAACTATACTCAACATTTAGACTAACAAATTCCTATGCAAATGTGTATTTCAAATACATTTTTGGAATAAGATCCTAATTCTAGCATTTATTCAGCAAAAACTATGGTGCAACTTCTTTTTGAAGAAAAACATTTAACTCTAAAAAGTACATTCCATATTTACATGCTTTGAGATGATCACAGTTTAAATGTCAACCACTGTTTTACATACATACAATCATCCTAATACCAAGCAAATTTTTACAAATTAATTTACATTTCCTGTGACTGAAAGACATTTTTTGCAGTCACAAAAATCACAAAATCATTATCTGATATCATATGCCTTTAAGAAAAGCAAACAAAACCCTACTTTCTGAGAACTCAATCATTTTATAAAATTCTGAAGAGAATCATCAGCATTACATTCTCAGATTAGTGGAAAGTCATCTCAAATTTTTTTCATGCATGATTAAAAACATTCTCTCAGTGACAGACACAAAATCAAGACAATTTCACTTGGATCATAAGCCTTTTGAGGTCATTAACAAGCTCAAGGCTGCATGAGAAAACCTAAAACAAGCAATCTTCCTAAACTAACGTTTTCCTCATCAAATACAAAACTCTGATATTATCACCAGAAAAGGCTGCTTCGAAAAAATATTTGGAGGGAGGTTCAAGAGGGAGGGAACATATGTACACTTATGGCTAATTCATGGTGATGTATGGCAGAAACCAACACAATATTGTAAAGCAATTATCCTTCAATTAAAAATAAATTAAGAAAAAAACCTAAACAGAAAAAAAAAAATCAACAAACTGACAATCTGCAATTCATAGTACAATGAATAACTAACTGATGTTTCCTTTTCAATGCAACAAATCTTCACTACAGGAATAAATGGGGAAAAAAGAGAAAAAGAGGTCCCTGCTGTGTGTTATTGGAGAAGGCAATGGCACCCCACTCTAGTACTCTTGCCTGGAAAATCCCATGGACGGAGGAGCCTGGTAGGCTGCAGACCATGGGGTCGCGAAGAGTCGGACACGACTGAGCGACTTGACTTTCACTTTTCCCTTTCATGCATTGGAGAAGGAAATGGCAACCCACTCCAGTGTTCTTGCCTGGAGAATCCCAGGGACGGGGAGCCTGGTGGGCCGCCGTCTATGGGGTCACACAGAGTCAGACACGACTGAAGCGTCTTAGCAGCAGTAGCTGTGTGTTATGGGTTGAACTGTGTCCTCCTAGAAGCCCGATATGGAAATCCTAACCCCAGTACTTCAGAATGTCAGCTTATTTGGAGACAGAGTGCTTACAGAGGTCAGCAAGTTGAAGTGATGTCATTAGGTGGGTCCCCATTCAGTATGTCCGGTGTCCTTATAAAAGGGGGAAATGTGGACACAGCTCGAGTTCATGCTCAGTTGGTAAATCGTGTCTGACTCTGCAGGGCTTCCCAGGTGGCACCCGTGGTAGAAGTAAGTTAGTGAAAGTTGCTCAGTCGTGTCTGACTCTTTGCGACCCCATGGACTATATACAGTCCCTGTAATTCTCCAGCCCAGAATACTGGAGTGGGTAGCCATTCCCTTCTCCAGGGGAGCTTCCCAACCCAGGGATCAAACCCAGGTCTCCCACATTGCAGGTGGATTTTTTACCAGTTGAGCCACAGGGAAGCCCAAGGCAAGTGATAAAGAACCCGCCTGCCAATGCAGGAGACACAAGAGATGTGAGTTCTCCTGGCTTGGGGAAAGAAGATCCTCTGGAGGAGGGCATGGCAAGCCACTCCAGTATTCTTGCCTGGAGAATCCCATGACAGAGGCAAGAATACTGGAGCAGGTTGCCATTTCCTTCTCCAGGGGATCTTCACAACCCAAGAATCAAACCCGCATCTCCTGCATTGACAGGTGGATTCTCTACTGCTGAGACACCAGGGAAGCCCCTGGACACAGAAACACACAAAAGAAAGACAGTATAAAGAAACATAGGAAGAAGATGGCCATCTACAAGCCAAGGGGAGAGGCCTGGGAAAGCCTTCCCTCACAGCCCTTAGAAGAAACCAACCCTGCTGGAACCCTGATGTTAGATTTCTAGCCTCCAGAAGTAAAACAGATTTCTGTTTTTTAAGCCACCCAGTTTGTGGTACTTTGTTACATCAGTCCCAGCAAACTAACATAACCCCACAGAAAGGCTCAACATCTATTCAGAGACGCTTATAAATGAATCACTGAGATACCTAGTACATTGAGAGGCATGCTGTGGCAACCAATTTAAAGAGTGTAAATATGCTCACCATGGCTGATTTTAAGCTACCAAGGCTTTAACAACCAGAAAGCAAGTTCCATGAGAACATAATTAATTAGCCAGTCTCCCAAGCCTCTACAAGCTAGATCTAACACAGACCAACGACACAGGCTTCAGCATCTAAGAGCTACAATCCCTTTTCCCAAGTGAGCTTTCTGAACCAGGGATCGAACAAACCAGGCCTCCTGCACTGCAGGCAGGTTCTTTACCCTCTGAGCTACCAAGGAAGCCCTTAATATCTACAGATTACATCAATGTATAGCCAAGGTCAGAACCCCAACTGAAAACTGTAGGAGAGCTTCATAAAGGCCTAAGACTGTGAAAATATGGGCTATTTTAGAAGACAGATGTGGACAAAACCCAGCGTACCACATAAGAATAACTTAATAATGGTAAAAAAAAGAAAAAGAAAACAAGCAGTGAATGAAAAAAAGAGCTAGCACTTACTGAACACTTCCTATGTTCTATGTACCGTTTTAAACCATTACTTGCATTAACTAACTTCATCACCACTACTACTTTATGAAAAAGTTCTATTATAATATACCTGGTTTTGAATAAGGAAACAGAGCCAAAGAGAGGTTAACAAGATCCATAGCTTTATTAAAAAAAAAAAAAAAAAACGGGAAGCTAAGATGCTAAGATTCACACACAGGCTGTTTGGCTCCAGACTCCACACTCAGACCATGGTCCTATGCCATCTCTCACTGTATACGACATGTTTAGAACATGACCATCAGCATAGAGCAACCAGAGAGAGGGACAAGGGACCAGACAGGAGAAAGTGCGCCATATTCCTGGCCTCATGTTACCTTACACAAGCAATGGGTTTGCAACTCAAATGGGGTCTTTGCAATTCATGGACTATACATGGAATTCTCCAGGCCAGAATACTGGAGTGGGTAGCCTTTCCCTTCTCCAGGGGATCTTCCCAACCCAGGGATCGAACCCAGGTCTCCCACGTTGCAGGCAGATTCTTTACCAGCTGAGCCACAAGGAAAGCCCAAGAATACTGGAGTGGGTAGCCTATCCCTTGTCTAGCGGATCTCCCTGACCCAGGAATTGAACCGGGGTCTCCTGCATTGCAGGCAGATTCTTTACCAACTGAGCTATCAGGGAAGCCCATTGCAACTCAAACTCTGGTAAAATCAATTAATTTAACCTTTTTGCATAACTTGTTGCTTAAAAATGTCAAATCAGTAGAAGAGTATGCAAGTGAAAACTAAAACTCTCTATAAAACAACATCACTATCTCCTTACTTATGTATAAAAAATAAGGTTTAGACACAAGATAAGGATTGCCGAGCAGGCAAAAAGCACCTGTCCCCTCTCAGAAGCAATCAGCACAGCCCAGAGCCTCTGAGAAGGAATGCCGGAGAATCACACACATTCCCTAAGCCACAAAGAGAATTCTGGAAGATGAGGCTGGCACTCACTAAGCTTCTGAAACAAAGGCAGCACCAAGTAGGAAAAGTCAAAGTTTTCTACTTTTAAAATTAGAGGGAAGACATCCACAAACACTTCACATCATCACGGCCCCCGGGGATGAATGAATCCCATGACTATTTCCAACTTTAGCCAGTAATTAACTCTGGAATTGTTCTTTTTTAAAAAAATCCTTTTCATCTATGTATCTGCAGAGCATTGTGAAATACCAGCACTTTGACAAAGGCAGTGTATGGGACAACGGCGGGACTGAAAAAAACACATGTCCCCTTTGTCAGTACAGAGGGGAAGACAGAGTGAAGGAAACAAGCAAACAAGAAGCCTGAGGGAAGCGTCTCTCCTTTCAGGGGCATATAATGTACTGTACACAGGGCCCTGGAAGTAACCTAAGGACGCCCTTTCCTCAGCAGCTGCGGGAAAATGACAGAACGCGTTGAGAGGCTAAGTTCTGTGTCTCGGTAGCAATAAGTAGGCGGAAAGGAGGCAGAATATGACAATCAACCTGTAGACCAGGCTGTTCCCACGGTTTTCCAGTGGGTAGAAGAAATAGGATTTTATTCTGTATGGGTGAGCAATCAATTGTCTTACTCAATTTAATCACCCACAGGTAAATTCTGTGGTCTCTGGGGGTTGATAGTTAAAAGTTACATAAAAGACTGCCAAGTATCCTTACCTACAAGGTAACTTATACATCAATGACTGCCTGACTTAGCAAGTAGGAATTGCTCAGCCTTAAAAGGACAGTAATCATTTTATCAAGTGCTTCCAAACTACTAATATTTCAGTCAGAAGCCAGCTAGTTTTTACATTCCCACTTGTAAAAGTTATGTCGATGTCAAGAGTATTAAACAACTGTCAGCTAGTTTGAAAAAGGAAGCAAAAGAAACTGGGCATTCAAGGAAGGGAGGCAATGGTTTGACTTCATTCTGTAACCATCTACCAATTAACAAAAAATTCTTTAAAGCTACAAGCCACAGGAAGTAAAATCGTTTGCATGACTACCCAGTACTCACACATAACGGTAGTGTATAACTCTTCTATTAATATGTAACAAATTGCTAAAAACTTAGCGGCTTAAAACAACATACATTTCTTACCTCAGTTCTGTAGGTCAGAATTCCAACACTGACCTCACTGGGCTGAAATCAAGGTATCAACAGGGCTGAGCTCCTTTCTGACGGCTCAAGGAGAGAATCTGATTCCTTGCCCTTTCCGGTTGCTAGAGGCAGTCTACGTTTCATGGCTCCTGGCCTCTTCCTCCATCCTCTAAGCCAGTCTGAGTGGGTCAAACACTCACATCGCATCACTCTGACTCTTCTGCCTCCTCGTCCACATTTAAAGGACTCTGGTGATTCACTGGGCCCACCTGCCAAATCTAGGGTCCTCTCCCTACCTTAAAGTCAGCTGAGGAGCAGTTTTAACCTCCCTTTGTCATTTAACCTCACATATTCACAGATCCAGATCCTGGATTTGGGACACCGTATCTTTGGAGGTAGACAAATAGGTACCTGTAAGCATACCATGCTACTTGGTAGCTACTAGACCACCGGCACCTGTTTCCTCATATACAAATTTGTAATTTATAAATTATATAGTGATTACTATATAATAATAGTAATTACCACAAAGGGCTCTTGTGAAGATTATATGAGTTAATATGAGCAATGGTCACCAAATATACTTGGTATATATTAAAAGCTTTACCCAGTATTTTTTACAAACTCGTATTTCATCTTTGTTTAAACTTTTCTCTCACTGTGGAATATATTTCCCCAACACCTGTCTAGTTAAGTGTTGTTTATCCTTCTAGGCACTCTCTTGCATGAAGCTCCCCCTACACTGCAAAAAAACTGCATTTGTTTAATATAGCAGTTACTACTCATGCAGCCACTGAGCACTTGCAATGTGGCTGGTTGGAACTAAGATGTGCTGGAAGTGTATAATACACACTGTACTTTGAAAATTTTGTAAAAAGTAATGTAAAGATTTAATACAGAAAGCAGAATATAACAGAGCTGTATGTTGAAATGACATTTTGGATATACTGAATTTAAAAAGTGAATTATTAAAAATTAATTGCGTCTATTTCTTTTCGCTTTTCAATGTGGCTGCTGGAAAATTTTTAATTACATATGTGACTCACATTGTATTTCTACCAAGCAGTTCAGTTCAATTGCTCAGTCGTGTCCGACTCTTTGCGACCCCACAAACTGCAGCACGCCAGGCCTCCCTGTCCATCACCAACTCCTGGAGTCCACCCAAACCCATGTTCATCAGGTCAGTGATGCCATCCAACCATCTCATCCTCTGTCATCCCCTTCTCCTCCTGCCCTCAAACTTTCCCAGCATCAGGGTCTTTTCCAATGAGTCAGCTCTTCGCATCAGGTGGCCAAAGTATTGGAGTTTCAGCTTCAGCAGCAGTCCTTCCAAAGAACACCCAGGACTGATTTCCTTTAGGATGGTCTGGTTCGATCTCCTTGCAGTCCAAGGGACTCTCAAGAATCTTCTCCAACACCACAGTTCAAAAGCATCAATTTTTTGGCGCTCAGCTTTCTTCACGGTCCAACTCTCATATCCATACATGACCACTGGAAAAACCATAGCCTTGACTAGACGAACCTTTGTTGGCAAAGTAATGTCTCTGCTTTTTAATATGCTGTCTAGGTTGGTCATAACTGTCCTTCCAAGGAGCGCTGGTTCACAAAGAATTACCCTCGCCCTCTCATGTACTCTCTTCGTATTTAGTTTGCTTTCCTATCACACACACTGTATAATCTGCTTTGTACTGCAGTGATTTGCATATATGCTGGCTTTTCAAACAGACTGGTAGCCTTTAATGGGCAAGGGCTTCCCTGGTAGCTTAGAACGGTAAACAACGTGGGAGACCCAGGCTCGATCTCTGGATTGGGAAGATCCCCTGGAGAAGGGAATGGCGACCCACACCAGTATTCTTGCCTGAAGAATTTCATGGACAGAGGAGCCTGGCAAGCTACAGCCCATGGGTCGCAAAGAGTCGGTCACGACTGAGCTACTAACACACACACACAAGGGACAAAGGTCATGGATCTTCTAATCTCAAGACAATCCATGGTAAATGCACAATAAACGTTTGTGAAGCTGAATGGAAAAGGAAGCATTATTTAGCTAATGCGTTTTGTCTACATTGTTTAATTTATTGTTAACTGGAATGACCAGAAGTCAATCTGTCTTTGATGCAACTTTTTCTTGGGTTAAAGGATGGATTAGGATATAAGCAAATAGAAAAAGTTTCATACTGGAGCCTATTATACAGACTGAAGTAAGACAGAAAGAAAAACACCAATACAGTATACTAACACATATATATGGAATTTAGAAAGATGGTAATGATAACCTTATTGCAAGACAGCAAAAGAGACATAGATGTATAGAACAGTCTTTTGGACTCTGTGGGAGAAGGCGAGGGTAGGATGATATGAGAGAATAGCACTGAAACATGTATATTATCATATGTGAAACAGATTGCCAGTCCAGATTCGATGCATGAGACAGGGTGCTCGGGGCTAGTGCACTGGGAGGACCCTGAGGGATGGGATGGGGAGGGCGGTGGGAGGGGGGTTCAGGATGGGGAACACATGTACACCCGTGGCTGATTCATGTCAATGTATGGCAAAAACCACTACAATACTGTAAAGTAATTAGCCTCCAACTAAAATAACTTAAAAAAAAGAAGTTTCATAAAACAATTCTTAGCTTATCACATACAACACACCCATCTATCTTTGACTCTACACTACTGTACTTCATTTTTTTTCTAAGTGGTAACTGTAACCCACGAAATTGTTTTCACAGTCCACCAGTGACTTGTGACCACAGTTCAAAAAGCACCTCCTTGATGTGGCAGGTGCAGGCCTCCCCAGGGACACAAACCATCTTAAAGGTGTCAGGTGATGCTCAGCCCTCCCCTGGTCTCAATGGCCTCACCAGGTAAGGACTAACCCTGTGGTGTGGCCATGGTTCAACATGCAGATCCACTGATCACGCATTCTTCTCCCCAGCAGCCTTCCTGTTAGGGCTGGGGCAATCCAGAACACAATCTAGTACAGCGTGTTCAGCGCCCATGTCCACTCCCAAGAGGTGGAGAGCCCAGCTCAGCCTGGCCAAGAAGAGCTCATCAGAGCTGAAGGTACAAAGTAAGAGAAAGCGCTCACGATGGTGCTGAGGAAAACAGTCCTAAGAACTCATCAAGAGTTTTCTGAGCTCCTATCGTGTGCAGGGCTCCCAAACAAGCTTGTAGAAATGCCATCAACCTCAGTATTATGTATATTAAATAAAATTATTGTTGCTGTTGCCACTTAGTCCTGTCCAACTCTTTGTCACCCCATGGACGGTAGCCCACAAGGCTCCCCTGCCCATGGGAACAGAGTCTTGTCCTGGTAGTTGGAAGTCTTATGGTTGACTATTTTGAGGTTACGGAATGGATGTCAACCAATATGTTATTTTGTTTTTTACCTCTGACCCAGTTGCCAGTTACCCTTCATCAAGCAGCAGATCTCCAGACACAGATTGTTAATTCACCGAGGAATGGAAGGTGGACTTTCCCCATTGGCTGCACTTTTAAAATTATTCTAACATGCATAAACTTTAGGCAATACCAAAGAGTAATAAAAACTATTTTAAATTAGAGAAAATATCCAGGAAGCAACGTTCATTCATACTCAGAAGAATCTCTAGAATAAGATCCTGACTAGAAGCACTTCTGCTCTGGGAAGAAAGTGCAGGCACACACTTTCCCCTCTCTTCTGCTAAGTACAATTCCCTGCACATTACACATAAAACAAATAGAAGCCAACTCTGGAAGACGGACAGAGAGCAGACCAGCAGGGAACCTGAGACCTGAGGAGTGACGTGGAGGGGAGTCCCCTGGGCTTACTTTTGCCACATACAGCCCAGCTTTGGAGGTGAAAAGCTGACAGTCTCCAACAGGAGCACACAAAAAGGCTCTAACAAGCCTGCTCTCCCCAGACAAACACGCAAGAAAGAATTTTCGATAGCCAAACAAGATCGAAAATTCTTAGACAATAACCACCCTACTCCAGTCAAACACCACAGAAAAAAATACAATCTGACCCCATCCATACTAGCAAAGGCCAAGGGGGAACCTAGACTGCCTTTCTCACCAGACTGATAAATGGGATCAACGGATTAGTGTTAGTTTTTTGCCAAATGTATCTTTCTAAATGCCATGCAGTTCCAGAAAATTTTAACAGCGTCAATATTGTAAAAAATCAACACACAGCACAGACCCCATCCTTTGCAGCAGATGGACTACAACTGTGTCTCCCTGCCTCATCCTGGTTCTCTGACTGGCTCTTTATCCCCGCCCTTTCTGCAGCTTTCGATTCTTCCCCCCACTCCCAGCTTCTGACAGGCTCCCAACTCCTCGGTCTCCTCCTTTTCTCTGCACACTTTCTTCCTTTATGGGAACTGTTGCTGTTTTTCACTCAACTCTCCCGTGGAGGCCTCTTTTCTGTCATACCATTCCTTTGCCCAGAGACCCAACTGTCTTCCTCTAGAGTTCACATCCCTTGGCTGGACTTTATGGTCCTTGACTCTCTTTTTCACCAACTCTCAACATGAAAGTTCTCCTCCAATCAGAAGAGTCTCCCCTCTGTCTTCACACCTCTTCTAATATTTCCAGCCTGTGTGGCTCAGAGTTCGTGTCATTTCCACACATACACAACATACCATCCTTCCCACTACCAATTCGAAGCCCCACAATCCTGCAAAGGTCCCCAACCCAGCCAAGCTCCTCCACAAGGCCTTCCTTGGCTGTGCCAGGACGCAGGAAGCTCTCCCTCACCGTACTCAAAATTGACCATCATCTGCTCTGTTCATCTGACTTGCCTTGAAAATCAGTTTCTTTGAGAACTAGTAAATATTAATTAATATTTGTTTATGGTTTTCTTTTATAACCATATAATATGCCTAAGCTAAAGTGATCTTAACTGCAGTTAACACACTGCTTAAAAATCATTGTTTTTCCTTTGCTTCTTTCTATAGAGAAAATATAAGAATGTGTACATTCTTACAACAAATGGAAAAGATAACAAGATAGTAAGACTGATTTCCTAAGAACCAAACTGAAATCTTAAAAACACATTTTACAGAAATGATCTATAAATTTTTATATAAATTATATATAAAAGATAACTCACTGAAGAAAAGTCAATAGTTTAATATTATTTAGAAATAATTTTATTTTTGTACTACCTTTGACAAGAATTCATTCCAAATTATCATACAATACAAAGTAATTAAGTCTTTATCTAGACACACAAAAAGTGAAGCTTTCCGTGTCTTTACATCGTTGCTGCTGCTGCTGCTGCTGCTAAGTCACTTCAGTCATGTCCGACTCTGTGCGACCCCATAGACGGCCTCCTACCAGGCTCCTCTGTCCCTGGGATTCTCCAGGCAAGAACACTGGAGTGGGTTGCCATTTCCTTCTCCAATGCATGAAAGTGAAAAGTGAAAGTGAGGTCGCTCAGTCGTGTCCGACTCTTCGGACCCCATGGACTGCAGCCTACCAGGCTCCTCCGTCCATGGGATTTTCCAGGGAAGAGTACTGGAGTGGGGTGCCATTGCCTTCTCCGTTTACATCGTTAATACACAATAAATGAAATGCTTTTGGCGCCCTCTTGTGGTCAAAGTATAAAAATATAAAACAAAAACCCCCCAATACATACTTAAAATGGATATTCTGTAATTTCAAGCCATTCTGGTTTTTCTCACAAAGCTTTATTATTTCTTCTGTATTAATAAAATATCAACCATTAACGGGCAGAAACTGCTAGTTTTATTTTCTGGTTTAAAGCGAAAAAAAAAAAGAATGAATCTGAGACACAAGAAACTACTCCTCACTGCTTAAAGTGAAATCGTTCAGTCGTGTCCGACTCTTACCGACCCCATGGACTGTAGCCCACCACGCTCCTCCATCCATGGGATTTTCCAGGCAAGAGTACTGGAGTGGGTTGCCATTTCCTTCTCCAGAGGATCTTCCCAACCCACGGATCGAACCCAGGTCTCCCACATTGTAAGCAAGACGCTTTACCGTCTGAGCCACCAGGGAACTTAAAACAAAGAAGATACCAAAAAAAAAAAACCCACAAACTTTTCTCCTTGACATCAGTTCAATGTTATATTATTTACTATAGTAAATATGAAACAGACTTTTGGCAAGCTATGTTCTTCTTACCCTAATTAAAAGCATTCTCTATCCCCATTGCTAACTTTTTTTAAAAAACAAGGCCAGGAAGGCTAAATTTTATGAATGTTAAAGTGGACCCACTAGCATTCAGAAAGAAATTAAAGTAGAACCACACCTACACAGTAAAGGAAAATAAAGGAAAAATGAGTTAGAAGTCAAATGTAAAAAAAAAAAATTTAATAATAAATTGATTAAAACAAAATATAAACAATTATGTAAGCACTGTCAGAATAAGGAGATATTTCTACATATAAAAGTAATGGACTGTTCCAGTAAGTATGAAGAACTTAATTGGTCTAGGCATTATACTAAAAACAGAAAGAAATAGTGATTAAAATATAAACAAAAATGTTTTTTCAAGAGTCAAAAAAAAAAAAAAGGAAATACCCAAGGAGCAAAACCAATATGGAAACAGCTGCAAATGGAGATGACGCCATAAAGCACAGACAGTAGAGCATGAAGTTCCAACACACTTCCAATAGCAGTTCCAATGGAGCGCAGACGAGAGGCAGTATCACAAAAGACAATGGCCAACAGGAATAACAAAAAGAACAGCTTCCATCTACACAGAGCCTTCTATGCTGGCACTGTTCAAGCGCTTTATATTAACTTTTTATATTTACTCTTCACAACAATCCTAAGAGGTAAATGCTCTTACTTTTTCTATTTTAAAGAAAAGGAAACCGAAGAACAACACAATTGAGTGATTCACCCAAAGTCACTAAGGGGAAAGTCAAGTTTTTCAACCCAAACCCTATGTCACAAGAATCACACTGTTTCACTGTTTGACTTTTGAACGTCTATTACTCCATTCTGTCCGTAGATATAGGTCAGCTTTAGACTGAACAAAAATGTGGATTAATCGTTGACTATGTTTAGTCCATTATTTGAGTAAAATAAAAATTACATGTGGTTAGTAACACAGGGAAAATTACATGCCCCCTATGCTACTGGAGAAATACAAATTAAAACAAGACAAAGGCAGTTATCAAATTTGGTAAAACCTACATATGACACCCATACTATCTTTGGTATGCCAAATCACTTTTGAATCTTATCTGATGAGTAAACATTTATGAACATCCTCAGGCAATGCTGCCTACCAGCCAAAAAATTCCGTTTTGGTAATGTCTTTGTGGAATGTTTGATGTTTTATTGAATTCTGCCTTTAAATGAAAATCAGAAAAATGAAACTGTTGATTCAACTGATCAACTTTAGGCTTACATCTAAATTAATCAAATATATACTCAGTTACGAAGGAAAATTAAAATTAAAAACATAAAATATGGGAAACACAGTTTTAGAAGACTATCTTAAAAAACCTCTGAGATTTTACTAATTTTTTTAGCTCTCCAAATGCAGCATCCCTTATCAGTCTACTTGTCTGACTTTTGATTATTCAAGTTTAAACACTGAGAAAATGATTCAGAACAAAATACAGGAAATTCATGCAAAATGTTCATCTATCCAATTGGCAGAAATTATTTCAGTGATCACTTCCCATGCTACCAAGGAAAAAAATACATAGGAAATTTTAAGTTAAAAATTAAAAAAAATATAAAACTGACTTTGCAATATGAATCTAAATTTATAAACAACAAGAAAAAGGATAAATATACACAGAAATAATATACCAAAATGTTTAACAGTAGTTATCTCTGAGTTATAGCTTACTATTATGTGTATGGGACTTTTTTTATAACTCTCAACTTTTCCTGAATGAATATGGATTAGTGTTATAATCAGAAAAACACATTATGAAAGCTACTCTGAAAGAATTTTAAGTCAAAGGAAAAAGGAACATTCAACTCAAAGAACAAAGAAACATGCAGAACTTCACCGAATCATTCAGTTTGATTTTCCAACTGATTTGTCAACCTATTAAACATAAATCTTCGTGGGTTCACCTGGCTAAAGTCCAAATTCCTCAGTACATAATGTCCTCTTCACTGGAGCCTCAGCCCAACTTTCCAGTCTCTTCCCACCAAACTCCTTGGGGAACAGCCCAGAATCGTCCCACCCAGGCACCTTCATGTCTGTCACATTCACACTTTGTGAATCCAGTTAGGTCTGTACCGTCTTCCTCCCCCGGTGGATTATAGACGCTGCAGACACATGGCAAGCACATCTTCCTCCGTAGGCCATGGTGCCTAGCACACGGCCTCATCAATAAGAGGAGTGACCACAGATCTAGTAAATTTGACTACTGGACTCGGCCACAAATAAAACTTGCAGCAAAAATATGGCATTTCCAAAATTACATAAACTTTCTAAGAAATGATTATCTCCAGAAACTGAAGACCAACTACCGGATAATCTCATTAAACAATACCATAACCCCTTCCTTATCAAATAATACCATTAAATATCACTGCTGCTGCTGCTGCTAAGTCGCTTCAGTCGTGTCCGACTCTGTGCGACCCCAGAGACGGCAGCCCACCAGGCTCCCCCGTCCCTGGGATTCTCCAGGCAAGAACACTGGAGTGGGTTGCCATTTCCTTCTCCAATGCATGAAAGTGAAAGTGAAGTCGCTCAGTCGTGTCCGACTCTGTGCGACCCCAGAGACGGCAGCCCACCAGGCTCCTCCGTCCACGGGATTTTCCAGGCAAAAGTACTGGAGTGGGGTGCCATTGCCTTCTCCGTTAAATATCACAAACCCCTTTAAAAAGAGAAACTTCTAAAGGCCTACATTAAGGTGACATTATGGGTAATTCTGTTTTTTGAAATTTCCACTACTACGATGAAATATTTTTATACATAATACCAATTTTTAACGACTTTGATAGGTATTCACTTGGGAATCAGATCTAGGTTTCAGAATCCACATTATTTTCCAGCGATGTGCCAACTCACCTCACAGCCGTGACCCTGTGGATGAGCGTCTCTGTTTGCTCCGACAAGTCTGACGGAAGCAGCAGCTCCACTGGCTGCAGGCACAGGATCCGAGTTTCGAGCTCTGAACGGGAAGCGGAGTCCTGGAAACTGTCGAACACAACCTCACCTGTGGCGGGCTGTACTCCCTAAAGACAAAAAAAAGCAGGCACAGAAAATATATCTTTCCCCATTGTAACTACGGCACAGTATTAATACACATGGAAATAGTAAAGACGATACTCATGAGTGTGTACTTGAATTTCTAAAGTGTTTGAAAACCTGTCTGCTTTCCAAGACTCTTACATAAGAAGTCAGAGTCACCAATATTTAAACTACGCTAGATGGGACTATAGACATCCTGAGTCCAGCCAAATCCTGGATATAAAACACAGGATGAAGCGACAATGACAAGTCACCAAACCCTCCTGGGCCTCAGGGCCCTCCTCTGTAAGTGGGAATCAACCAGGTTACTTCCCTCACAAAGCTATTGTGAGGGTCAAATCAGAAAACAAATGAACACTTTGTAAGCTGTGAAGCGCTGTACATATAGTAGCTGTTATTGCTAAAAGTAATCAGTGATATGCTCCTAGTACCCTGGCCACCAGAGGAGAAGTAAGTTACTATTTTGTTATATAAAGTGAATAAATAAAAAATGCATTTTTTGCAAAAGACAAAATCGAATATAACAAACTCTGACTAAACCCCATGTGTACTGTCTATCCAGGGAAATAACTATGAGAACTGAAAGCCACTTGCATCACCCCAAGCCAATAACAGCAAAGAAAACCTGGAAAAGATTACAGTTTGGAAAAGAAGAAAAAAATTAAGTCATTTACTCATAGGTCGAGAGGCGATATAGTGGTGGAGGCAAGATTCACATGGTCTGACTCCAAAAGTCACACACCTATTCATTACTGATAATTAAGAAAGGCATGGGGTCAGTTACAGACTGCATGAGCGAACAGGAGGAAAAATAACCTCGCTACACTCAAACATGGCTGGTGGAAAGTCAACTGACACAACGCCTTTGAAAAACAGCCTGGCATTTTCTAGGAAAGTTGAAAGCATCCTGTAAAAGTATCCTGTAACTCAGCAATTCCTCCCCTGAGTTAAGAAACTCAGGCACATGCATATCAGAAGCCACGCATTAATACAAAAATGTCTATAGTGTATACTTTGTATAAGCAGAAACTGGGAGGAATCCACTTGTCCCTTAGTGGAAGAATGAATAAACTGTAAAATGAAATACAGCGTGGCAACAAAAGAACTACTAAGGTAACACATGCAAATAAATCTCTTGTACAAAATGGTAAACAAGCACGACCCCAAAGGAGTAAATACAACATATTTATATTAATATACTGCTTAAGGTGGCAAAATTCGATCAAAAAGCGAGGGAATTATTATCTTAAAGTCTGGATTATGGTTACCTCTGGAGGCAAGGGGCCCTTCTGTGAATGGCGTTATATTTTTTAAGCTGGGGGGCTGTCTCACATTACATTGGTAATTTTTGATTTATGCATTTTTCTTTTTTTTTTTAATCACTCATTCTTGGCTCAAGGAAGTCCCTTAATTCTAGCCCATAGGCCTTCTCTAGTGGCCAGATAACTGAACTGTAAGTACATGAGCATACATACTACTCCCAATCTACAACCCAATCTACAGTTGGGTTTATCTCCCAATCTACAACCAAACTTGTACAAAAGCTACTTCCAGAAGTTCAAGTAATAAAGGTATTGGCCAAATTCCTCTTTGCTTTTTTAAGCAGAGAAATGGTCTATATCATAAAACCTGCAACGTCTGCTACTCCATGTGATATGAGACACTGATAAGCCCACAGGCAGCCTATAGATAGAGCGTCTGATTGCATTGGCGCTACAACAGTAAAGCCTTTGATTTCAGACTAACTACCAGTATCCAAAGGATGACTCCTAGGTAGACTGGGGAACATGTGACACTCATCACAACAGGGAAACACCCAGCAGGAGCAGGGTTCAGGAAGATGAGCTCCATTTCAGCCACACTGAATTTGAGGGCCTCATCCAGTGACGAGCTGGACATGCACATGGAATTCTGCTCAGTGTTTCTGGCAGCCTAGGTGGGAGGGGAGTTTGAGAGACAATGGACATGGCTGAGGCTCTCTACTGTCCACTGGAAATGATCACAACATAGCTATACCCCGATGCAGAATACAAAGTTAAAAAAAAAAAAGTCCCAAGAAAATGACGGAGATGGAAACTATCAATTCTCCTTTCTTTTACATGCCAGTTCATACACTGTGTTCACTTTGGCAAAATGCCAAAGAGTATTTCTAAAGCACAAAATAGGAGTTGTATATACAATCAGCTCTGCTCCTTAGACTAAGTTCCAGGTAAGTATAAAATAGCACATTACATCTGTTAAAACTTAAAAGCAAATAACTTTACTATTTGTAGATGGGTTCAATTGCCTGCAGCTAGATAAAAAGTGCTTCTCAAGGATTAAAAAAAAAAAAAATCATTGAGAGTCCCCAATAGTAACGCTAATTCCCAGAGAGAATGGCTTATTGTTAAGCAAACATGAAAGTTAGTACCAAGTTATGCAGCCAAAATGAGGTATCAAAAGGTATTTTGGAGACATTTGGGCTCTAAGAATTCTTACTGATGTTGTAGCTGGTTGCAAAAGTTCAAAAATATAAAGAGAATGGGTTATTACTTAGGCAAGGAGTCCTGCTTCTGCTTAACAGAACAATGGAGTCTAACAATAGTTCCAAGAGGCCCTTAAGTCTAAGATTTTAAGCAGAGTCCAAATAGGTCTCTAAATGGGCAAATCTGCTCATAAACTGCCAGAAGGCAAGATCAATAAAACTATGATTCACAAACCATACTCACCTGGAAGACTGGTTATAAATATTCCTAATGTTTATTAAAAATGGAGTTTTGAATTGGCCAGTTATAACCCTTAACTACCCTTTTCTCTAAAACTAGACATGACAAACTCATAATTGTTTGCCTTTAACTCCAAATCTAGAGGAAATTTGTAAAACCCTTTGTTATCCACGTATGTGTTGACGTAAATGTTTTATTCTGCTATCTGAACACTGTTTGCATACATGCCTATCACCGTGTCTATCTTCAGCCCTAAACTACTAGAGCACATGGACAGAAGACGACCTGGATCCCTCCAAAGCACAGAGTGCCAAACAGTCATGTACGAAAATTTATATTTCAACATATAAAATTAGGAGGGAAATGTTTTTCTAGTACAAGTACTTGAAGACACAACCCATCAGATAGCCTCATTATAAACCATACATTATTACTCATATTTAAAGATACCATGAACATATCATTCGCTCTTCACCTACAAAGTACTTACCACAATTCCAATGGAAACGCTCCCCCTTTTTTTGTCTTTAACGTTTTCTTTGTTTTCACAGATACACAGAAGATAGCTGGTAGAAGTATCAGTCATTACCTCATCGACATTTACAGCATCATCCAGCTTGACTAGAGGATTCACATGTAATAATTATTAAAGAAAAACAAATGCTACATTCCCACGAGCTTTTCCTCCTTAAAACAGTAGTTCATTTTCCTGGATATTTTTGCTCTATACAAAATCTTCCATACAGCATTCATTCTTCTGATTTACTCTGATTATAGTTACAATGCTGTATCTTCCCTAAGATATAAGATTCATGAGAACAGACGACTATTATCCTCTCACTTCCAAAAGGCCTGGAATATACCTCAGATCCTATGGAAGCCCAAACATAATCCTTGAATCCTTAACAATCCCATAAAGTTTAATTCCACAAATCAAAGCATGAATACACTAAAATAGTGTAAATTACTTCCCCCTACTAAAGTGCCTAACAGCTCTAAGACATAAGAAGAGAATTTTTTTAAAAACGTGAGAAAACCAAAAAAGAAAACAGAAACATACTTGTGTGTGTGTGTATGTGTAATGAGTCCATTAAATAAATTCTCAGGAATGAAAGCTGTTTTTGGACATAGTCAGTCTGGGAACATCCACTTTGGGCATCAGCTGATAAGAGAGTAAAAGAGAAGCGGGAAGGGGTGCTGTTTTAGAAGGAGGCTTTAAGAAAGAGACTCAAGTTTGGGCAAAAGAAACAACAGAATTACCAAGTTCTTACAGCCTGATCAGCTTAGAACAATACAGAGTTGTTAATAGTTTGGGGTCCATTCTGAGTGATAACTATTCCCTATTCATGGTATTAACAGAACAAAACAGCTTTCAGAATGTGGGTAGAAGCTACATAGGACTCTAAATAAGCAGATCTAAATAAGCATATCTGTAATAAAAATAACAGAAATACTGCTGTCACAGAGTGTCATTTAAGACTTTATCCCTACATTCTTTTATTCTGAGAGACCTGATCCCATCCCACAGTAAACAAAGCGCTTCCTTATCATATTTTATATGTAATTATCCAGTTTTTTAAGTTGACAAAATTTTATGACTCTGCTGTTAAAATCATGTGGCTTCAAGTAATACATTGAACTGATAAATGACCAAAAACTAGGGACAGTCACTGTATATACTGAAGATTCTTACAAAGTGAGAAACTTACAATCCATTTTCAAAAGTAGTAAAATTCTTGTGACACTGACAATTAATGAAGATGACCTACTATCATCTTTTATAAGCAGTTAACTGTGTGTTAACTTTGTAGTTTTCACATTGTGAAGTTAGTAAGTTATTTTGTAGGTCTCACTGAGGAAGATGTACAGGAGTTTGTAAGCCCAAGCAACTAGCCACTAAGGACACAGGCCTGGGGAAGATGTAATTTCACATCAGTTGCTGACTTGCTGTCATCATTTACCAGGCTCTTTTTTTCTCTTAAAATATGATGACCTCTTCTTTAACTGCGGCATTTGAAAAATGCCTCTTTCTAGCCAAAAACCAACCTTTCTCTCTTCAGTTATCATACTAATCAAAGTTCCAAGTAACCATACTGCCTCATCTCATCAAAAAGGTACCCAGTTTGCAATGGACATGTACAGACTGCTCTATCTAAAATGGATAACCAATGAGGACCTATTGTATAGTACCCCTGGAACTCAGCTCAGTGTTCTGTAGCAGCCTGGATGGGAGGGGGTTTGGGGGAGAATGAACACGTGTATGTATGTGGCTAAGTCCTTGGCTGTTCACCTGAAACTACCACAACACTGTTAATCAGCTTTATCCCCATACAAAACACAAAGTTTATTTTTTAAAAAGTACCCAATCAAAGAACAGTTTTAAAAAATGTTATTTAAAACAAAGGCCTTGTAACATTTAAGAAAAAAATTCCTACTCAAAAAGGATATCTTCTCCAATAAGTGTAGATTTTGTATAAAGAGCAGTCAGTTTCCGGGAAAAGAGTGAGCTTTTGTTGTCCCCAATGGCCTTTAAAGCAGCTGTTTCAGTTTGCTTCACAACTCCCACCTTCAACAAAAGTAATAAACACTGCATGTTAAATACGATGGAAAATTTGTTAAGATGACATTATTTCTAGAGTTTAGAAGTCTAATTCTGAAACATTTAAAATAACAAACTAGTCCACAATGTCCAGATGTAGGACTTAAGTTTAAGTAATAAGTTAACACAAGGACCTTACAAGTGTGGATAAATCACTAAGAAACACTCCAACACACAGTTGAAAAAATTTTTTACCCTAAATATCTAATATGTTAAAAACTCATGAAAATTAAGTGCTAGTAATTATGACAAACTTTAATTTCTCAAAAATGCCCAATTCCAAAACCAATTTCAGCCTCCCACCTTAGAAACGCCTCCCTCTCCAGAAGAGACTTCAACCCCCTTTTCCCACAAATTGAAGCCAGAGCTGACCTTATATCCTTTGGCCACAAGGCGGCGTACGTGAACAAACAGTCGGTGAGTAGGTATGCTTGCTGTCATAAAGTTGTGATCTAAATGGCAATAGATATTGAGCTCGCGCGCTGCAATCTAAAAAAATAAAAAATAAAAAAATATATCAGTAAGTTTCTATTTAAAGATTCCCTGTGTGGTGTTTCTACACTTTGTTAAAAATCCATCAAGGTATATATTTAGGATTTTTGCACAGGACTGAAGCGACTTAGCAGCACAGCAGCAGCAGCTATCTATGTGGTACATCAATACAATGTTTAAAAGACATTCCCTGCGCAGAAGCCTATGGTTTCATCTTTTTTTTAACAGTGTCCATGGCCTAAACTAAAGGCCAACATCTATATCCATGAAAAACTTAGAAAAATACGATACGTTTTCTTTTATGTCCTTATTAGCGATTATCATGGAGAAGACAATGGCATCCCACTCCAGTACTCCTGCCTGGAAAATCCCATGGACGGAGGAGCCTGGAAGGCTGCAGTCCATAGGGTCACTAACGGTCGGACACGACTGAGCAACTTCACTTTCACTTTTCACTTTCATGCATTGGAGAAGGAAATAGCAACCCACTCCAGTGTTCTTGCCTAGAGAATCCCAGGGACAGGGGAGCCTGGTGGGCTGCTGTCTATGGGGTCACACAGAATCGGACATGACTGAAGTGACTTAGCAGCAGAAGCAGCATCGATTATCAGGGATTAGCGAAGTGGCTTAGTCGTGTCTGATTCTTTTCGACCCCATGGACTATAGCCTACCAGGCTCCTCAGTCAAAACCTTAAAGTGCTGAACTTTTCCCTGTGCAAAACAGAGAGCATGAGAGTGTAATGGAATAAGAATCTACTACTTAGCACATGCAAATAATTGAAAATTAGGAGATATGAAAGAAGCACAAGCTGGAATCAAGATTGCCGGGAGAAATATCAATAACCTCAGATATGCAGATGACACCACCCTTATGGCAGAAAGTGAAGAGGAACTCAAAAGCCTCTTGATGAAAGTGAAAGTGGAGAGTGAAAAAGTTGGCTTAAAGCTCAACATTCAGAAAATGAAGATCATGGCATCCGGTCCCATCACTTCATGGGAAATAGATGGGGAAACAGTGGAAACAGTGTCAGACTTTATCTTTTTGGACTCCAGAATCACTGCAGATGGTGACTGCAGCCATGAAATTAAAAGACATTTACTCCTTGGAAGGAAAGTTATGACCAACCTAGATAGCATATTCAAAAGCAGACACATTACTTTGCCAACAAAGGTCTGTCTAGTCAAGGCTATGGTTTTTCCAGTGGTCAGGTATGGATGTGAGAGTTGGACTGTGAAGAAGGCTGAGCGCCAAAGAATTGAAGCTTTTGAACTGTGGTGTTGGAGAAGACTCTTGAGAGTCCCTTGGACTGCAAGGAGATCCAACCAGTCCATTCTGAAGGAGATCAGCCCTGGGTGTTCTTTGGAAGGAATGATGCTAAAGCTGAAACTCCAGTACTTTGGCCACCTCACGCAAAGAGTTGACTTATTAGAAAAGACTCTGATGCTGAGAGGGATTGGGGGCAGGAGGAGAAGGGGACGACAGAGGATGAGATGGCTGGATGGCATCACTGACTCGATGGACGTGAGTCTGAGTGAACTCTGGGAGTTGGTGATGGACAGGGAGGCCTGGCGTGCTGTGATTCATGGGGTCGCAAAGAGTCGGACACGACTGAGCGACTGAATTGAACTGAACTGACACGGTACACACAAATGATAAACCTCCCTGGACAGAGGGCATCTTTGAGAAAGTGAAAAGAAAACCCCATGGTCTGGTTAGCTAATCAATGACACACGAGTGTTAGGAATGTGGAAACATGTAGCACCACCTGATTCCCTACTTTTTTCTAAGAAGCATCATGGCAGACTTTGCTGGTGGTCCAGTGGGTGAGGTCCTCCTGCCAACGCAGGGGACCTGGGTTGATCCCTGGTCTGGGAAGATTCCACATGCCATGGGGCAGCTATGCCCATGCACCACAACTACTGAGCCTGCGCTCTAGGGCCCAGAGGTCACAACTACTGAGTCCGCGTGCTGCAGCCACTGAAGTCTGCTTGCCAAGAGCCCATGCTCCACTGCAAGAAGAAGCTTTTGCATCTCAATGAAGAGCAACACAACTTAGACTAAGACAGCAAAATGACTCATATTCAGAGACCTGTAAGACTTCACACACCTGTTGGTAGGCTAGCAGAGTTAATGTGCTCATCCTTTGAGATTTAACTATGTTCCTGACTAAGAAAATTCATAAAGTAAAGGTAAGGAGAAGAATTTCATACGTCTCAGTTTTTTTTTTGGTGTGAGTCTTCATTAGGAATACTCACATGACTATGATTCATTCACTATTTGGTTCATCCACAATCAACTTTTGATGGATGAAAGACACTAGGTAAGCACCACGGAGAATAAGTATGAACATTCCCATCAGAACCACTCACTTCCTTCTCCACAAATTTAGCATCCACCAAGCTTGCTTCTGTTTATATGTAGTATTTACTTCAAATGAAAGCTTTAAATGGGGCTTCCCTGGTGGCTCAGGGGTAAAGAATCCATCTGCAATTCAGGAGACCCCTTTTCAATTTCTGAGTTGGGAAGATCCGCTGGAGAAGGGATAGGCTACCCACTCCAGTATTCTTGGGCTTCCCTGGAGGCTCAGCTGGTAAAGAATCTGCCTGCAATGCAGGAGACCTGGGTCTGATCCCTGGGTTGGGAAGATCCCCTGGAGAAGGGCACAGCTACCCACTCCAGTATTCTGGCCTGGAGAATTCCATTGACTCTATAGTCCATAGGGTTGCAAAAAGTCGGACACGATTGAGCAACTTTCATTTTACTTAAATGAAAGCATTTTTAAAAGGCAACTGATTATATTAGCTTTTTCATAAGGTCAGAAAGCGAAAAAAAAAAAAAACACTGGAAAATATTAAAGGCTGGACAAGAAAATCATGAAATAATGCCTATGAAAATAACTTACCTCTGCATCTTCCCCAAAGAATCTATACTTATATCCACATTCCACACACAAAATCGCATCTTTCTGCTGCTGCTTCATTTCTAAGTATTGTAATTCTAAGGGTGTGTAGATGCTTTTAGTCCGTTTGTTAGATGGTTTAGAATCAGAAGTTTTCTGTAGGTTTTCATAACTCTTTTGTGATGGTCCAAAATGGCTGAATGTCTTGTCCTGGCAACCGAAAGATTTTTATAGTTTAAAAAGTATTAACCATAATAATAGTTCGAGAGAGAAAGAGAGAATGTAAATTTGGCACAAAGCTAATAATTGGTGAATCCAGGTGAAAGGTTTACAGGAGTATATTGTACATTTAGGCAAATTTTCTCGCACGTTTGGAATTCTTTCAAAGTAAATGACTTTAAAAAATTGAGCCAAACTAAACTATTACTTAATGTCTTAAACAAATTGTGAAAGCCTAAAATAAAACAATTTCTTTTTTTTTTTTTTTTGGCCAGTTCATGAATCTGGAATTTGCAGAAAGGGGTGTAAACTTCTGAAAATCAAATACAAAATTGTGTTGGTCTGAGTATTCTTCTGAGTAAAGAATTCACAGTTTCATTAGATTTAAATGACTCAAAAAAAAAAGTAAAGAACTATTTCTTTAATTCAGTAGCTCTCAACCATGGCTACACATTAAAATGAGTGCTTTTAAATGACCAAGTCCAGTTTTTCATGAACACCAAATAAACATGATTCTGATAAAAGGTTCTGATTATTGATTTTTTGGGGGGGAAAGTTCTGTTCTCCAGGTGATTCTTTTGTTTTTAACTGACATATAGTTGACACACAACATCATGTTAGTTCCAGGTGTGCAACATGGTGATCTGACAATCAAATACATTATGAAATGATCAGAACTCCAGTAACCAATTGTCACCATACAAAATTATTACAGTAAGGTGATCTCATTTAAAGCTGGGCTTCACCACTAATTCTGAATTATAGATTTCAATGATGGATCAAGAGTTAAATTCCCTGATTTTGCAATGGTGAAAAACACTGATAGTCACAAAACAGTAGAAGAAGTAAGGAACCCATGTATTTAGTTAACTTTTCTATTTACTGTATCAGCCAAGCTTTCAACTAAAAACCTCAAAACATCTATTTCTATAAATTATTTACCATGATTTTCTAGACTAATCATGGAAACTATAAGGAGGACTATAAGAAAAGTACTTCTATTAATTATTAATAAAGAATTCCCCCCAAATTAGTGACTCCTAACCTAGGCTGTATATCAGAATCAGCTGGGAGGTTTTATTTTGTGTTGTTTTAATAAAACCAATCTATCCTGCCTTAATAGTAAATCAGAATCTCCAGGAATTTAAAAAAAAAAAAAAAATCTAAGAAGCAGAAGCTCCCTCAGCTGATTTAGATGATTAGCCAGGTTTGGGAACCCCTGCCCCGGGTAAACCCACAGAACTTAATGGCACTTGAGAACCCACCATTTTAAGTAACTGGATATCCATCCATATAAGAGTCACATACCTTTTGGCTAGTTTGGGATTTGGAATCTTCAGAAGAAACAGCATTCTTTGCACGTAGAAGATCGATATCCTCAAAATCAGTACATTTTGGCAGAACTGCAAACTTCTTCTGAAGAGGTTCTGTCTGGACTCTATTTTGAGGAAGGGCAGAATCGCAGCAGAATTCTTTCAGTTTTTCCAGAGACTTTAAAACAGTCCTGGTCCTCAGATGTTTCTTGGGCTCTTAGCAGATCAGATGAAAATATAACAATAGTATTTTGTGTCATTATGTCAATTCATAATCAGCATAGGATTTTTACAGAAGGAGCTTCTCATTTAAGGCAAGAATCTAACTATAATGTGATAAAGGAGCACAGAAGACTCTTGACTAGGGAAACTGAAGAGCTCCATAGGGAAGTCCTAAAGATACTGAAACCAGGAATTCACCAGGGGAACCCGAAAACCAAGCCCCAGGACACTTACCTTCCTGCCTCCATAGCTTGCTCATGCAATTCTCCCTGAAATGCCCTGGACCCCAATTTCCACATGTCAAATTGTACTGACTTTATCAAGACCGATCTCAAAACTACTTTTTCCAAGAAACTCTGCTAATTCTCCCAGTTAATAGTCATATTTTCTTTCCTCTGTGTTCCAGTAACAAAACCACATCTTTCTACAGCCCATATCACACGCTGCCAATTAGTTGTTATTAAGAAGCAAGCAATCCATAAAATAAGGAATACTATTCACATATTGGGTATTTATAATAATACATGCCAGAGTACATTTTTTTGCCCCTAAGAGCAATAAAATTCAGCAGTTACTTTTAAATATAAAGAAATGGGACTGCATTTATCATCTCTTACCTTTCCCATTAAGCAAAATACTCTGAGGACAAGAGTTATGCTTCACTTATTTCTAAAAGTTTAAATTGTCTCATATTCATATCCAAACCTCTTTTTAGGTATATACTTTATCCTGTCTGTTAACCTTATAGCTAGAAAAATATATATTTGAAATCTCTTTTCAAGTGTGTATATTCATCTTATTTACGATTACTCTCCCCTTTCCAGGATGTATACTTGAATCACTCTTCAAAGGTACACTGTAAGTTTTTATATTACATAAGAACTTTTCTCCTATCTATACAAAAACACTTTCCCAGGGCGGGGGTGGGGTATAAGTCTTAGAGTTGTACTTTTGTTAAAAAAAAAAAAAAGTATCTGAAACTGAAGTGTTAAAAACTGAGGTGAAGGAGCCAGGGACTCTTCTGACTACTGAATATTCTGTTCTTTTCTTTACATTACTTATGTTTTAAGTAAAGTTCATATTTCAAAAATTCCATGTTATTTCCACAAACTTCAGGGTCTGTTTGGCTGGATCTACAGCAAGGCCTTAGCATGCATGTGGTTAGACTCCTTGATGGCTGACTTTCCCATTTCTCTTCCTTCCATCCTTCCCCAGCCTCCTACCCCACTCTCACTATGCCAAGAAGATTCCCTCATGAAGCTCCATCCCTGAGTTATGCACAACTCAAAAAGGCTTATATTGGTTCAGATATGATCCTGGATTGAACTGGTTTTTCTGTATAACCTCTCTGCCACCCTTCCACATCTCTTAAAATTTGTTCTTTCCTTTTTCTATGTAGTTATCTTTCATCCTTAGGCTATAATGTCTTTTATGGGTGCACCTCAGCTCAAGAGACAGCAAAGAAGATATCCCACCCTTATTCATTTATATCAAGACATTATGATTCCTGAACTATAAAATAAGGGGAAGAACTGGTACATAAGAAATGACACAAAGTTATAATTTTTCCCTACTGCTCCCAGGGCCATCATATCTTGAGCCATCTAAAAGAAAACCAGGAGGAAATATGAACATGTTTATCTGTGGGAAGAATGAAGCTTACAGAGGAAAGCCACAATCTTTCATTGCCTTTCTCACAGATATCTAAGAGAGATCTTTACACCTTATGAGGCCCTCAAGGGAAAAAACTAAATGGAAGCCCTCTCAAATAAAAAGCCCCCAAGAGCTATAAAACCCTTATGCCTCAGAGGAGACATAGATACAGGCCCCAGTTCCTCCATTAGGCCTTGAGGAAGACTGTAACCACTGAAAAACCTGACTGGTCAAAAACTGAGTACAGTGTGTGTGTGTGCGCGCGTGCTCAGTCGTGTCTGACTCCTTGTAACCCCATGGACTGCAGCCTGCTGGACTCCTCTGTCCATGGAATTCTCTAGGCAAGAATATGGGAGTGGGTTGCCATTCCCTTCCCCAGAGGCTCTTCTGGACCCAGCGATCAAACCCACATCTTGTGTGTCTCCTGCACTGACAAGTGGATTCTATACCATCTGAGCCACCAAGGAAGCCCCTGAGTACAGTGTGTGTGTGAAAGTCACTCAGTCGTGTCTGACTCTTTGCGACTGTATAGTCCATGGGATTCTCCAGGCCAGAACACTGGAGTGGGTAGCCGTTCCCTTCTCCAGGGGATCTTCCCAACCCAGGGATCAAACTCAGGTCTCGTGCACTGCAGGTAAGTACAGTGTATGATGAAAATTAAAAGGAAAATGGAATTGGGAGGCCAGCAGGGGGAGCTCTCCTGCACACCCAGTGTCGGATACAGCCTTACTACTACCAGAAGGAGGAAGATTTTCTCCTAGCCTAACAACAGTTCAACCAATGAGAGACTGTCACAACTCAGACAAAGAAAACCCTCTATATTCTGAACTCCCAATTTCCTCTAATCAACTTTCTGTTTGTAACAAACCCTCCTAACTTCCCCTTCTTCTTTATAAAAAGTTTTCTCTCCTTAGCTTTGCCAAACTTGCATGCTATTTGCTATAGCTGCATGTCCTGTAATCTCTGCTGCCCCCAGATAAAGCCATTTTGCTGGTAAAATAATTGAGTTGTTTTTACTGTTTTAACAGTACCCAAACAAACCTTAGCAACCTCTATATTCTGCTCCTATATTTAAAACTTCACTTATACTATCTTGTTTTCTGAAGATGCCATGAAATGAGCCATCAAACTGGCACAATATGAGATTAAAACTTCGCAGCATTATCACTAGTCTCTGAGCCCTTAAGAGGATATACCCTAGAAATAAGGCCACTGGTTGCTGTCCCAAGATGTTAAATAGACCAAAACTTCCTTGCTAAAAATCTTTCACTGAAACTAACACTTTCACTGTTTGAGCTTTAAATTCTGTGTGCCGTAAAATGGAAATACATAATAGTTACTTTCCTCAAGACTACTCTTCTAGATTTAGGTTATGAACGATCAGGAGGAAGAAGAATTATCATATTTTAAATGAAGAACTTTAATCTAGAAGGAATCACAGACTGGATGCTAAAATATAAATACGCCATTATATTTTTAAAAATCTGTACAAGAACCTGTTTTACAGATAAAATAATTCATCATCTTAAAAAAAGGAAAAAAAGAAAAATCTTTGTAATATTACAAACATATTTTAAGTTGGTTAAATTAAACACAATGTTCAGGTAAAACCAATCTACACTAAGTCAGGATAACAGTTATCCTGGGTCGGGGGAAGGGGTTGCAGTGGGAGTGAGCACAGAGATTTCTGGGAGTCCTAGTAATATAGCTTGTTGATCTAAGAGACAGTTACAGAGGTGACTTCAGTTTGTGAAATTTATCAAGCTTATAATTCTCTACATATCTTAAACATCTATAAAGAATTAAAAACAACAACAAATCCATGTTCATAGATCTCAGGGTGTCAAGAACTGTCTGGAAAAACAACCTACAGCCAATGTTTTAGAGTGTTTAAGCTGGAAATACGATATTTAAACTTACACAGATAAAAAATAATATACAAGTCAAGCAGGATGAGGTCTTAAAAAGAAAAATAAACAAATTTAAGAGCCAGTTTCAAATCTTGTCTAACAGTAGAAACCCAGGTAAGCAATAGAACTTTCTCTTAATTTAAAAAACTTATTTTTTAATCTCAGTGCCTTTGTTTTAAATATTCATTCCCAACTGAGGCATGTTGTTTTAAACTTCTAAAGGTGCTTTTTTTTTAAATAGTATAAAATAAAAATGGAAAGTTCATTGGACAAAATTTTTTACCTTCTATAATAAGTATAGTCATTAGAGAATACAAAAATGGGAATTTGGGGAATGGTATATTTAATTCCATGGAAAAATTTGATTTTTTTCATTAAAGCTAATTAGCTTTATCCTCAGCCATTAAAAAAAAAAAAGAATGCCATTAGCAGCAACATGGGTGGTTACATTATCATACTGATGAAGAAAGTCAGAAAAAGACAAATATCATATAATATCACTTATATGTGGAATCTAAAATATGGTACAAATGAATTTATTTACAAAAAAAGAAACAAGACTCACAGACATAGATACAAACTTATGGTTACCAAAGGAGAGGTGGGTTGGATAAATTAGGAGTTTCGGAGTAGCAGATATAAACTACTATATATATAAGTAGTATATACTACAAATATTATATATATAAAATAGATAAATAACAAGGACCTACTGTATAGCAAGGCAACTATACTCAATATTATATAATAACCTATAAGGGAAAGAAATCTGAAATATATATAGGTATATACATATATATATATATAAAAAACTGAATCACTTTGCTGTACACCAAAATCTAGCAATCTAAATCAACTATCCTTTGATTTAAAACATTTTACTTAAAATTTTTTTTGATTAAGTAGCTTTAACTTTAGGATATTAGTGTGTAATAATTATAAATACTGGTTGATATCTTTTATAAAATGGTTCAAGGATAACCTGGCAATTATATGAATTTAAGGCAAATTTCAATTTGAACTTTCTGGGTACAGTTTAAAGGCATAATACCCGATACATTTTCCAGGTCCTTTTTTTAATCGTATATTATTTTTATATACTCTAGCTATATTTTCTTGTATCCTTAATTGATTTTGTAAAGTCCAAATTTATATAGTATTAAGATAAGGGATATCTGTATTCCTCAAAATACTTTTGAGACAGATTTCTACACTATGTTTATCTGTAATTAATATTAATAATAAAAAGCAAGTCTGAATTTGGGGAGATTTTATTTATCAAAGTAGCCAGACATACATATACCACTGAACTGTACACTTTAAAATGGCTAAGATATAAATTTAACCATATAAAATAAACGTTTTGGTTAAAACTTAACCAAATTCTGTTACGAAATAACATAAAATTAAATCACAAGAAGATGAACAACAAGAAATTAAAAAACTTTTGAAAGAGGTACAACAGACAAAAAGGTCACATACTGTATGATTCTATTTATATGAAACGTTCAGCATAGGCAAATCTATAGACAGAAAATAGATTTGTGCTTACTTAGGTCTGAAGGGGTGCTGTTGGGGGAAAATGGGAAGTGACTGCTAACAGGTACCGAGTTTCCTTTGAGGGTGATGAAAATGTTCTAAAATTGACTTTAATGACGGCTGCACAATTCCGTGAATATACTAAAAGTCATTGAACTGTACACGCTAAATGGGTAAATTGTATAACCTGCAATTATATCTTAATAATTCTGATATTTAAAAAAAAATGAGGTGGAGTAATCACCCTGGTGAAAACTCTTTCTTCTTCCTGAGAGCAATGTTTACCAAGTAACAAAGGTTTTATATCATAATATTCCAAGTCTGATGCCCCATTTCTATCTCATCTCTCCTGGGTGCCAGGGTAAGTCAGTGAAGTGTGATAACCCTCATAACTCACATATCACCCATCTCTTCTTCTATAAAAGGAGAATAACAAGGGTTGTTGGGAAGAGAAAAATAACTACAAAAAACCTCCAGAACAAAGGCAGGCAAACAGACGTTGTTCATTAACAGCTTGAAGATTTTACTGAAAAACTAAATAGATCAGTTCTATGCAGAGTAATGAAGCAAAGAAAAGTAGAGAGCTCTGGAAAAGGCAAATTCTGTCAAGTCATGCCTCCTGTCAAGCCCATTCAGGTAGGAGGAGGAAAAGGGTATCATCAGACCGATCCTTCACTTTAATCATGCATCTCCATTTCTACAGTTATTTCATACATAAATTCAAATTTTACTTCTTAATCCACCAAACTGAAACTTTTCTTTTTTGCTTTTGACTCATTTTCTTTGGGCTTCCCCGGTGGCTCAGATGGTTTAGAATCTGCCGGCAATGCGGGAGACCTGGGTTCAATCTCTGGGTTGGAAAGATTCCCTGGAGAAGGGAATGGCTACCCACTACAGTATTCTTGCCTGGAGAATTCCATGGTCAGAGGGGCCTGGCAGGCTACAGCCCATGGGGTCATAAAGAGTCGGACACAACTGAGTGACTTTCACTTCACTTCACTTCATTTTCTTTACCTAATTTTGTGAGAATAATGAAGAAAGAAGGATTCTCTGATCTCTCCTATCATAAACTGTCTGAGGCCAATTAACTAAAGAAAAATTTGCTCAACTATCTGTATCCAATACCTCCACTAGAAGTCCAGGAGCTCAGGAATGGTGGTTTTACCCAAAATCTTTTCACATACAGAAGAAACAGCTCCATGATTAAAAAGGACAGGATAGATCTACATGTCCTAACACTGAATATTGTTCAAAATGCTCTAAGAGGGGGAAAAAAGTTGCAAATTAGTATATATAGTATATTAAAATTTATGAAATATTATTCGTTAACTAATTTGTGTATACGTTTATACATATAGATGTGCATAAGTAGAAAAATCTGGAAGAATATACAGGATCTCCAAAAATCAGCAGTAGGCCTTACTGAAAGAAAGACTATGAGGTCTTTGTCTACCTTCTACGTTTCTGAATTGTTTGAAAATTTTATAACAAGAATGTTTTACTTTTATAATCAAGACCAAAATTTGCTAAAGGGAATAAAAGAGAAAATTCAAAGAACTACAGCCAAATTGCAGAACTCCAGCTTTTACCCCTACTTCTCCAACCTTCTACCCACACCCCACCACTTAAGAAGGTGCCAGTCTACTCAAGCACAATGGAAGCCTTTCTCCACAAAGGAAACAAATGGCCCAATTCTCCTATAGCCTCCTCCACCCTCAGGAGAACACAAGAATATCAGAGCCATGACTTGTGAGAACGAAGAAAAACTGCCCCAGAACTCACCAGAGTTTCCAGACATTACAGAATCACTTTCTTCTTCCTTTTCTTGGACTTTCCTGGCTTTCTTTTTAACAGGCCCATCACTCTCCAGTGCTTTCTTTTTATTTCTGTCAATTTCTGTAACCTTTGTTAGAAAAGGATGTGTCATCTCTAATCTCAAAATTTGATGTACGCAGAATAATTTAAACTTTACTTCTGAATGACAGTAGGTTCTTGCCATCCACCCTTCATAGAATTGTCTACTTAGAGCTATGGGTGAACTGTTCTACCATCATCAAAGATAAGCTGGAGGTCAGGTCATGAGCCTCGGCATCTCAAGCAGTCCTAGAATTAGAACCAAGGCTGCTACTTTTCTTCACTTAATCAGCCTTGCCCTAGCTCAGATTATGAATCACACTACTTACCTATGTTAAATAGAGTACCTTCAAGAAAAAAACTAATATTTAGATAATTAAAGAATGGTATCATTTTTGAAATGTTAATTGCAATTTAACTGTTTCATGTTCAAGCTTGGCTTATGTTTTACCACTGAAGATGCCACAAGATTATGGACTGTATGCTGGCAGAAAAACTGTCAAAAACTTAGGTCCTTCACCAAATGACCTCTAAACAGTAGATGTAAAATAAAATCTTGGTGAATTCATGGAAATGCACACTATGGTCAAAAAACAAAGACAGGAGAGATACAATCCTCTACAGAAGAAATATAAATGAAGGGAACAAAATTTTGAAGCAGCCAAGCTGTCACCTGCTTTAAAACCTGGACGGTTACTTAAAAGCCAATCTACAACTCCCTTCCACATTTTCAGTTTGAGAAATGCTGTTACCAGGGAGCCCCAGTGAGGGCTCACCCTTAGGTTTTCCTTTGTGGCAGTGTTCCTGGTCAAAAACAAAACTATTTTACTCAAAGGATAGCAAGCAACAGGAAGGACCCTACGACTAGCACATCTGTATTGTCTCAAGAAACTTTATCCACTCATATCGTGTATCAGACTTTATAATCTGAACCACAAGGGGTAGGTACAGTCACCAGGGAACCGCACATAAGTCATGACTTTTACTGGTAATCGCCCGAAACATTGAGCAAGGCTGTTGCAACCCTAAAAACTGGAGATTTAACGCCAGTTTTCATCCAGTCACCTAACTAAACAAATAAAAATGAACAAGGCTCTTCTTCAACCCTCAATTCAGGGGGGAAAAAAAGGCAGGGCGGGGCGGGCGGGTAGAATGGAGATTAAAAGAGGTATCCTCTGACCCTACTCATCAGAATGGGAGTCAGGAGACCTGAGTTTCTGTCTCAGGGCTGCCATTAAGAGTTGGTGTGACCCTAACCTCAAAACTAATACCTCAAATGTAAGGGTGAAGTGAAAGTCGCTCAGTCGTGTCCGACTCTTTGCGACCCCATGGACTTCTCCATGGAATTCTCCAGGCCACAACACTGGAGTGGGTACCCTTCCCCTTCTCCAGGGGATATTCCCATCCCAGGAATCGAACCCAGGCAGCACTGCAGGAAGATTCTTTACCAGCTGAGCCACAAGGGAACCCCTGTTAGAAGGGCACCTAGGATGGAGGCGGGCCTACCTCTTCCTACCGCCTCCTTCCTGAGCCCTGTCCCTTTCCCGTCTGGCCCAGTCATCTCGCCGATTCTCGCGCACAGTCCCCGCCTCATCCCGCCCCACCCACAAGCGCTGCCTCCGCCCATCTGGCCCCGCCCCCTCTCCCCAATGGCCCCGTCCCGATCTGGACCGAACCCACCACGTGTGGCTGCAACTGCGGCGGGAGCGTGGACGCTAGGGGCGCCTCGGAGTCAGAGTCAGGGTCCGCCTTCTCGGCTGCACCCGCTGGGGATGCGGTGGATTTCAGGCTTCCCGTAGACTGGAAGAATCTGCTTAAAACAGCCTGCCTTGCAGACGCTGGGTTGGCGGGAGCGGCGCCGCCGGAGGCCGGCTTCCGGCGCGGCATCGCAAGGCCGGGAGTCAACAACCCGAGAGCCGGGCCGAGCCGGGAGCGCGGGCCCGCGGCCGCAGTTCCCGGGGTGTCTGCGGGCGCGAGCACGTCGTGACCCGGCGGTGCGCCGGGGCGGGAGGCGGGGCGGGGGCGCGGTCTTGCCTACACAAATAGGGCTGGAGGGGCGGGGCGCCCAAGATTTCGCGCCAAGCTGCCGGACCGTGCCGGGGTCGGGGTCCACAGCTAGCTAGAAAGTGTTTTCCTGCCGCTGTCATGGTTCGTCCACTAAACTGCATCGTTGCTGTGTCCCAGAACATGGGCATCGGCAAGAACGGGAACCTGCCCTGGCCACCGCTCAGGTATCTGCTGAGCCCGGGGCGGGGGGTGGGGGGTGGGGTGTCGAGAATGGGAGCTGGCGCCAACGGCCCTTGATTGGGATACCTGGGCCGCGTCGGCCGACGCTGGGAAAAGGAGGGGTCGGTCTCGTGACCTGAGCTGGCAAGAGCTAGGCTTGGGCTTCATTCTGCGTCCGGAGCCTGGCGGCAGGTTATTGATTTACGTCCTGCTCTAGCTGCCCGGCTCCTACCCCGCCCTGGAAGTACCCTCCCCCCCCCGCAACCAGCGCCCCGTTTGTCGCGGGGCTTTAGGGCTTAAGCCCACGGGATCACATTCTGAGGAACTGCGTGTTTCTCTTAACTTGTAGGAATGAATTCCAGTATTTCCAAAGAATGACTACAGTCTCTTCAGTAGAAGGTAATGTGGCATTTTTAAGTGCTTCAAGTTTGCGAAAGGTCTTGCCCGAGGAAGCTTGCTGCTAAGTCACTTCAGTCGTGTCCGACTCTGTGTGACCCCATAGACGTTAGCCCACCAGGCTCCCCTGTCCCTGGGATTCTCCAGGCAAGAACACTGGAGTGGGTTGCCATTTCCTTCTTCAATGCATGAAAGTGAAAAGTGAAATCGAAGTCGCTCAGTCGTGTCCGACTCTTAGCGACCCATGGACTGCAGCCCACCAGGCTCCTCCATCCATGGGATTTTCCAGGCAGCAGTACTGGAGTGGGGTGCCAAAGCTTACCAGTGCAAATTTTACTTAAGTGAAAAGTTGCTCATGTTAGTCTTGGACCTTTTGTCTTAACATCAATGTGTATACAGTTCCCAAGACTCATTAAACATTCCTTAAAAAAAAAGTTTATTTGAAATTTTATGTGGGCGCGTTGCTGCTGCTGCTGCTAAGTCGCTTCAGTCGTGTCCGACTCTGTGCGACCCCATAGACCGCAGCCCACCAGGCTCCCCCGTCCCTGGGATTCTCAGGCAAGAACACTGGAGTGGGTTGCCATTTCCTTCTCCAGTGCATGAAAGTGAAAAATGAAAGTGAAGTCGCTCAGTCATGTCCGACTGACTCTTCGAGACCCCATGGACTGCAGCCCACCAGGCTCCGTACAATTCAGGTATTGGGCAAAATTGGAAGCTAGGTAAAGGCTTCTTTGGAGGTCAGAGCCCGCAAAGGAGAACGGAAGCGGCTTTTGAAATCGCTGCTGCTGTAAGATGATAATGTCTGAATGGCAATGGAGAGGACAAAGGGCAAAAAACCGTTACAAGATGCTCGATTTGGAGATCCGAAAGTTGAAGGTGGTGCGGTAAGGCAAGGATGAACTCTCATTTCCAGTTTGATAGTCTGAGTGACATGGGAAATAGTGAGCAGCTCTAATGATGACAATTTTGAAGTGCTTGTAGGATATTCCAGACAACTTCAGGCTCAGGGAACGAGGTGAATTGAACCACTGGCAAGAAGAGGATAACCAGGGAAAAGAATATGGGCATGAGGGATAGGACCATTTAAAGCCTAAGAAGAGTGTATCTTTGTTCCTTGGAGGAGCAGAAGCAGAGTAAACAGGGGAACCATAAATCGGAAAGGAGCAGATGCAGCATAACTGTAATGGCAGGGATAAAAGGTCCTTGGATTTGGCCCTTGAATCACTGGTCGAGACAAGATGGCAAGAGCTCTAAGGCAAAGTATTGACATGAATGCTCTCAAGAATCCTAAGTATGGCCTGCTAATAAGAAGAGCATCCTCTGCCTGTTTGCTTGTTTTCAGTAAATATAGTATTTCTTGGATGAATGAATGAAAGGGTACCAAAGATGTCTTGGCTGTCTCCCTACGTCCTTCATTCATCATTTCTACCTTAGTTGTTAGGTCAGATCTGTGCCATTTTCCTCATCAGAATTCCTCACCTGTTAGCTTCATTAATAGTTGATAATCTCCTTATTGAACACATAAAGTTCTGTCCTTGAAAATATAGTGCATATTGTATAAGGATTCTCTGAATTACAGGGGGGGATTGTTTATTCTTGGAGGAAAATAAAATTTTTTGCAGTTTGTAAATTTTATGTTTTTGTTTTGAAAAAATCAAACTAATGATGATTCTTTAAGAAAACAGATACATGCACTCCTTTGATAGTCTCTCAGAACATGTCAAGAATCATAGAAATGTATATGTTCCTTTGATCCAGATAGCCAACTCCCAAGGTTTTTCCCTCCTAAGTAGTTAAACAAATTGGAAGCTACATATGTAACGTTTTTATAGAAGCAGTATAGTTGAAAGAGAAGCTTAGAGGCACAATTGATAATGTTTTTTAAGCTCATTGCTTGGAATATTAAGCAGCTATCTTTAAGAAAAATTACTGTAATTTAAATATATAAAGTATGCAAATATAAATAATGTATATATGTGAAAGTTGCTCAATCATGTCCAATTCTTTGTGACCCCATGGACTATACAGTCCATGGAATTCTCCAGGCCAGAATACCGGAGTGGGTACCATTCCCTTCTCCAGGGGATCTTCCCAACCCAGGGATCGAACCCAGGTCTGCCACATTGCATGCGGATTCTTTACTAGCTGAGCCACCAGAAGTGAAGTGAAGTGAAGTCACTCAGTCGTGTCCGACTCTTTGCAACACCATGGACTGTAGCCTCCCAGGCTCCTCCATCCATAGGATTTTCCAGGCAAGAGTACTGGAGTGGGTTGCCATTTCCTTCTCCAGGGGATCTTCCCAACCCAGGGATCAAACCCAGGTCTCCCGCATTGTAGGCAGACGCTTCACCATCTGAGCCACCAGGGAAGCCCTTAAATACCCTTAACAACTTAATTACCCATAACAATAAATAAGTCTTAAATACCCATAACAACTCTACAAGTAGGAACCATTGTTATCTCCATTTTATAGGTAAGGAAAATAAAGCACAGGAAATAAACATGACTTGCTTAGTAGATGACAGAATGCATTCATTTTTAGCACTTCATCCCAGTATCTTTGCTTTTAACTACTATAATATACATGGTTACAGTTGGTTAAAGCTATATATTGGTTATAAATTGGCTAAAGGCAAAGGGAATAATAGTTATTAGACTTAGATAATGGATGACATGATAAATTTTGGTAAAGCTGTTTTAAATTTTAATTTTTAAAGCAGATCCACTAGGTGTCACTATGACCATCATTATCTATGCATGTATGTATAAGTATATAAAAATATATATGTATGCTCTCAAAATATATTTATTCTTTCCATGTGATTTTAAAGGTAAACAGAATGTGGTGATTATGGGTAGGAAGACCTGGTTCTCCATTCCAGAGAAGAATCGACCTTTAAAGGACAGAATTAATATAGTTCTCAGTAGAGAACTCAAGTAAGTATTATAACAAATTCACGGCAAGAAAATCGTGTTCCATTTCTTATGGTAGAGGGTTAGTATATGACTGAAATAGTATGAATATTACTATGGATGAAACTACTTAATATCATAAAGGTGATTACAGAAAATGAAGTAGAAGTTATGTATGCCTCATGACAGTAACTTATTCTGTTACTCAAGGGATTGATTTCATCACTTGACAAGTTACATTAAATCTAACTATGGTAATAGATTTGCGAGTTTCCTTGAACCATTATTCAGTAAACTTAAATATGTTATATAATGTAACTTAAGAAACTCTAGTTTCACATAAAATCAAAATACATATGTTTTGGAACTTACCAAAATTAAGTGGTTATCCTTTCTCTGTACCTATCCCTAAATACACTAAGATGTAAGTTTTAGAATAAGCTAAAAACTGTGCTGTGTTATTTCATCTTGTGCTCTGTTATTTCTAGTTTACCACAACACCCAAATAATATTTTGTACTTAGGCTCTTTACCCAAAGTCTGAAGGTTAAAAATTTCAAAGTTTTGAAATGGAAGCATTTCCCAGGGATTCTCAGGAGTGTCTTTTGTTGACCTGTGCAAGGAATTTTTCTGTTCACCAGTCTAACATTAGGTGACATAGATCTGGATGCCTGGAAATGCCCTGGGGACTCAGCAGGGTGAGGAGGGAGAGGTGGTTCAAGTAATAGCATTAAGGCTGTTCATCAAGTCAGCTCCAGTGCTTTGTCCCGCACCAAGGCTTCCATGGCATTTACTCTACAGGGGCTTTCCATTTTGTTTCTTTTTGTTACTGTTTACATTGGTCCTAGCTCACTAAGATAACTTCCTGAACCCCAAGGGATTTGGGGGGTGGGGGAGCACCTGAATTATACCTTAAGAGGAAGTTTGGAATTGGCATGGTAATTATTCTCTCTTAAACTAATAATCTAAGCAGAAAAAGAATGCAGTATCCTAGGGTACTGCTTGCTTAAGAACAAGGGTCATAATATTCCTTTCCCATGTGTATTATTAGGGTTCAACCAGAGCATCAGACCAGTAGCAGATAGATAGGTAAAAGACTTTTATTGCAAGGAATTATACCATTGTGGGGGCTGGCTGCTGCTGCTAAGTCGCTTCAGTCGTGTCCGACTCTGTGCGACCCCATAGACGGCAGACCATCAGGAAGGATAGGCAGGAACTCTAGAAGGGGCTGAAGCTGCTGCCCACTGGGGAAATTTCTTCAGGGAAGCCTCAGATCTGCTCTTAAGACCTTTCAACCCCTTGAATTAGGTCCACCCAGATTAAAGTCATCTAATTATCAGCTTTAATCACATCTACAAAATACCTTCATGGCAACACCTAGATTGCTGTCTAAATAACTGAGTACTGTAGCCTAGCCAAGTGAATATATCAAAGACCATGGGAAGGAAAAAAACACTGCACAACTATAGCCTAAGGGGATTCAGGCTTGTGTAGATTTTCTCCCAAATCCCTCCTAGTATGGTATAGGTTAAAAACATGAAAGAAAGTATACCAGAATATTTGCACTGATTGCCTTTGGGTAGGGGAATATGTCTTGCCATCTGCCCCAGTCTTCATGCTGGTCTGTCCTGGTTGCTAGGATATTCTGATTATCTCTTTACTTGGTAGAATCGATTCACTGATTGTATTGCCATTCCCAGAGACTCTTTAATAACATATTCTTGAATACTATTTAAGTTTATTTATGGCCAGCTTGAGCTAAAACGAACATAAAGAAATCTCAGTGGGGGAGATTTTCAGTTGGGGAAGAATATCTCCAATTTCTTCCTTATGACCCCCTGTGGTGTATATAATTGGATTTGGTTTTTTCTTATGTATTTATAAATAACATTTGTTGGTGTATTTTCACTTTTTTTTTATAAGGCAGAGAGAAAATTTTAAATCTTTATAACCAAGAGAAAATTTAAAATCTTTATTACCAAGCACACCAGGGAAATAAGGATTCCAGTTAGGGAAACATTTTATTTTTTATCCTTCCTTCTGCTTCCCTACTTGTGGTCAGTTCCACATATATCCTGAGCACCTGCTGTGTGCCAGGCACTGCTAGGTCCTAAATAACAGTGGGGAGATTCACACAGGTAAATATCTAATTCATGTAAGCTTTTAAGATAGGTTCAGTTTCTTACCACCACCACCCCCAGGGTAAAAAGAAACTGAATCCTCAAAGTAGCCCCAAAATTTGCTGCCAGATATTAGTCATTTTGGGTAAGTGTTTCCTTAATAAGGTATAGGAAAAAAAATGCCTTTCCAAAGCTTTTTAGACAATCCAATTGTGGCTTTAAAAGAAATATTACACAGCCACATTTGGAAAACAGGCATTTTCTCAAAACATTAAACACAGAATCATCATATGCCCCAGCAATCCCACCCCTTGGTATATACCCAAGAGAAATGAAGGCATAATTACATAAGAACCTGTACACAGATATTCAAAGCAGCATCATTCATAGTAGCCAAAAAATGGAAACATCCCAAATGTCCATCAACTGATGAATGGATCAACAAAATGTGCTATATCCATGCTATGGAATATTATTCCACAATAAAAGGAATGAATTACTGATACACGCTACAACATAAATAAATTTGGAAAACTAGAGTTTAATATTACTTTACTGTTTTTCTTTTGAAATAAATACTATGTACAACAAAATGTACATTTTTGTCTTAAGTGTACATTTCCTACATTTTAACAAATGTATGCACCTATGCCTCTGATGCTGGGAAAGATTGAAGGCCAAAGAAGAGGGCAGCAGAGGATAAGATGGTTAGATAGCATTACTGACTCAATGGACATGAGTTTGAGCCAACTCCAGGAGATGGTGGAAGACAGGGAAGCACCGTGTGCTGCAGTCCATGAGGTCGCAGAGTCAGACATGACTTAGCAACTCAGCAACAACATGCACCTGTGTAACCCATATCAAAGATAGAGAACGTTCCTGTCACTCCCAGAAAGCTGCCTCGAGTCCCTTACTGGTGAATCTTTACCCCTTCCCTCCAGAAACGACTACCGTTCTGATCTTTCTAACACACATATCATGCGATATCACAGGTGGTTTTGGTTTTGATTCATTGTGGAGTGTACATAAACAAATAAGGGTTGAATTATTGGCCATGGGCCATACTGATGCTAAATACTTTTTATTGAAAGGTCTTATGTTTATGATGATTTTTACTTTATTATTACTGCTTCCTAGTCAGATTACTTTACTAATATGAATGGTGTTTGTAAATATTATGTGTAATTCTTTCTGTTAACCTCAGGGAACCTCCAAAGGGAGCTCATTTTCTTGCCAAAAGTCTGGATGATGCCTTAGAACTTATTGAAGATCCAGAATTAACAAATAAAGTAGACATGGTTTGGATAGTGGGAGGCAGTTCTGTTTATAAGGTAAGAAAAATTATCTGTGAATATAAAGAAATAGTCTACCCTCTTTCAGCTTCCCTGCCATCTGAACTTTGAAAAAATAAGCCATGAGCAAAGCGTGTTATTTCTATAAGTTAGACATACTGTCAGTTTGAATTACTCATTTTTCAACACTATCAGACAAACTAAATGAAACTTTTAAAATAAGTTTTTAGGTCTATACCAATTTATTTTCTTTTTTTTTTTTTTGTATACTGTTCATCTCTAAAAAGAAAGGAACTATCAAGCCATGAATAGACATGAAGGAGCCTTAAATGCATACTTAGTGAAAGAAGCCAATCTTAGCTACATGCTGTATGATTCCAAGCATATGATATTCTGGAAAAGGCAAAACTATGGAGACCAAAAAAAAAAAAAGTGGTTGCCAGCAGTAGGGGGCAGGGAGTGATAAGTGAAGCCCAGTGAATTTTTAGGGTGATGAAAGTACTGTGTAGGATTTTTTTTTTTATTTCTTCTGTTCCTTTTTTTTTTTTTTTTTAATTTTTCAGCACTTTATTTATTTATTTTTTTTTTTTGATAAATTTAACGCCTTTTATTGCCATACCTCATTTTACTGTGCTTTGCTTTAGTGAACTTTATAGATACATTTTTTCCTTGTTAATTTTCTGTTTAGTTGATCTATCCATAAGTGTGAGTGGGGTATTAAAGTCTCCCACTATTACTGTGTTATTGTTAATTTCTCCTTTCATACTTGTTAGAATTTGTCTTACATACTGTGGTGCTCCCATGTTGGGTGGATATATATTATATAATTGTTATATCTTCTTGATTGATCCTTTGATCATTATGTAGTGACCTTCTTTGTCTCTTTTCACAGCCTTTGTTTTAAAGTCTAATTTATCTGATACGAGTATTGTGACTCCTGCTTTCTTTTGGTCCCAATTTGCATGGAAAATCTTTTTCCAGCCCTTCACTTTCAGTCTGTATGTGTCCCTGTTTTGAGGTGGGTCTCTTGTAGACAACATATGTAGGGGTCTTGTTTTTGTATCCATTCAGCCAGTCTTTGTCTTTTGGTTGGGGCATTCAACCCATTTACGTTTAAGGTAATTACTAATAAGTATGATCCCGTTGCCATTTACTTTATTGTTTTGGGTTCGAGTTTATACACCATTTTGTGTTTCCTGTCTAGAGAATATCCTTTAGTATTTGTTGAGAGCTGGTTTGGTGGTGCAGAATTCTCTCAGCTTTGCTTGTCTGAAAACTTTGATTTCTCCTTCATACTTGAATGAGATCCTTGCTGGGTACAATAATCTGGGCTGTAGGTTATTTTCTTTCATCATTTTAAGTATGTCTTGCCATTCCCTCCTGGCTTGAAGAGTTTCTATTGAAAGATCAGCTGTTATCCTTATGGGAATTCCTTGTATGTTATTTGTTGTTTTTCCCTTGCTGCTTTTGATATTTGTTCTTTGTGTTTGATCTTGTTAATTTGATTAATATGTGTCTTGGGTGTTTCTCTTGGGTTTATCCTGTTTGGGACTCTGGGTTTCTTGGACTTGGGTGATTATTTCCTTCCCATTTTGGAAGTTTTCAACTATTATCTCTCAAGTATTTTCTCATGGTCTTTCTTTTGTCTTCTTCTTCTGGAACCCCTATGATTTGAATGTTGTAGCGTTTAATATTGTCCTGGAGGTCTCTGAGATTGTCCTCATTTCTTTTAATTCGTTTTTCTTTTATCCTCTCTTTCAAAATAGTTGACGTTTCCAATTTTAAAAACATTCTAAACCCTTCCTGAGAATTGTATTTGCACTGCATTGTTTACTTTTCCGTATGTGCCCTGCATACACTGAGTTATCATCTGTTTTTCAGGATAAATATGTTCCTTACCGAGAAAAGGCTGTGGCTGTCCATTGATATACAGTGACTAGATGGATATGAGCTAATTAAAAACAGAAGACTCCCTCAGCAGTTTTCGTTTAAAATGAGGATAAGGAGAAAGTGTTACATGATTTCATATCATAAAGGAAGACAGTATGTAAAATAGAAAATAATTCCTTTTGCTTGATACCAGAAGACCTCCAGCTTTAGAAAATGCTGAGGTTAATACATAGAATTTTATAACATTGATGAAAGATGAACATTTATGGGGAGGAAAAAAAGTCAGCCCCTATTCTTTGGTGGCTTGTGGTAATATACGAACACTGAAATTATTTTAGAAAGAAGAGGTATATATAATATATATATATATTATAAAAATTCTTGTTTTTTGTGTTCCTCTTTCTACAACCTTTATTTCTTCCATTTGTAATAGGCGGAAAATGGACATTTTTCGTTGGTCTTTTTGGCCAAGTATGAATTTTTTAAGAAAATAAATCCTGTCTTTTCCTCAGTGTCTATCATATTTTGAATGATTCAATATTGCAGTCACTTGAAAATGTATTGTAAATGATGCTGCTGCTGCTGCTGCTAAGTCGCTTCAGTAGTGTCCAACTCTGTGCGACCCCATAGACGGCAGCCCACCAGGCTCCCCCGTCCCTGGGATTCTCCAGGCAAGAACACTGGAGTGGGTTGCCACTTCCTTCTCCAATGCATGAAAGTGAAAGTGAAGTCGCTCAGTCATATCCGACTCTAGCGACCCCATGGACTGCAGCCCACTAGGCTCCTCTGCCCATGGGATTTTCTAGGCAAAAGTACTGGAGTGGGATGCCATTGCCTTCTCCGATTCTAAACGATATAAGTACTTAAATACATTTATACAATTTGATATATCTAAATGCATATAAATAAAGAAGTAGAATCCCTAGGTAGATAATTCACTAGGGATTACTTCACATCATAATGACTTGTAGAACATTCAAATCTACCAGCCTGTTTTTGTAAACAGAGTTTTATTAGAACATAGCCATGCCTATTGGTTTATTAATGTTTATGACTGCTTGCTACAAAGGTATGAAACTGTATGGCCCACAAAGCCTAAAATATTTACCATCTGACTCTGTACAGAAACAGTGGACCAAATATCATTAACTATTACTTGTTTTCCAAACTTTAAGCTTTTTATTTTGTATTGGGTATAGCCAATTAACAACGTTGTAGTAGTTTCAGGTAAGCAGTGAAGGGACTCAGTCATACATACACTTGTACAAATATCATTAACTTTGATATAGATCTTCAAATGCTACCGTGATTAGTCCCTTCAATTTTTCTAATTTTTGGTACAGTAAGAATTGATTTGGTTGGGGCAAGAAAAAAACTGATTTAATGGAAGCCATAGTATTGACAATAAAAAGTAAAATTTGTTCTATGACCTTTATGTGGAATCTTAAGGAGTACAGACACTTGAATTTATATGTATATGGTTTCGTGGGTTGTTTTTTTTTTTTTTTTACCTCTGTAAGCTATTTCACAATCAAGAGTTATTGCTTTATTAGAGCTGCGATTGGGACTGACTCCTGACTTTGTATTCGAATTTTAAGATATTTGTTCTAGGGAAGTTTTTTCTGTAGAAACTAGCAACAGTGTTTTAGGCAGTGGCACTGTCTCTATTAAGACCAAATGCAATCATTGGCAACAACAGACAGAATGTGTTACCTACTAGCATTGTGACTATCTGCTGAGAAATTGAAGCATTATTAAATTTTATGTAAAGGTACTAAGTATGCCCTTGGGATTTTCATTAGTCAAAGTTTCATGAAATTACTATCTTATTCATATATACATACATACATACATACATATATATATATATGTAAGTTTTTTCCATGGAGGGAAAGTAGATAATTTGGGGGTTTTAATTCTTAAACAACAACCTAAGATAAAAGACAAATTGAATGCTTAGATGCAAAAAGAGTTTATGCAAGCAAACTAGAGCCCAGAGTATATTTGAATTCACCCTTGTAACTATTGATAAATGATTAGGGCCATTCTCAGCTAAGTCATACTTTTGCAGGGACCCAAAGTGAAGAATAGGATAATTATAGCATACTTTGGAGGTAATTAAAAATATTACAGTTTCTATAGCTTTAGACACAGATAAATCAGGAAATTAATGCCTTTTGTTCTATTTCAAAGGAAGCCATGAACAAGCCAGGCCATGTTAGACTATTTGTGACAAGGATCATGCAAGAATTTGAAAGTGATGCGTTTTTCCCAGAAATTGATTTTGAAAAATATAAACTTCTTCCAGAGTAAGTAAAATGTTATCAATTAGTCTGAAGTACCTTTGTGCCGGGGCCAGCCGGCAAAGTCGATCAGATCCCGAGAACGTGCACGGCGGGGCTAAGAAAGAAACTAAAGCAAGAGACTACAAAGATGGGGTCGAGAGGTTCAGACACGTCACCACGAAGGGACGCAGTCTGACACCAACTTTATTCAACATCTCATATTTATACAGAAAAGCGTGAGAGAGACAAACAGTTGACATTTTTTCTTGGTTAGCCTATACATCTTACAAACAGTCACAAGAAATCTTGAGAGCATGGGAATGGCTCCTGTTATTATTTCTTACCAGATAACATTTCTCTGTGCGTGAGAAGTTTGCACAGAACTCAGGTGCCTGCAGTAAATAAGCGCCTAATCTCTGGGGTGGCGGGACAGAGAGCTATGTTTGCAAGCAAACCCTCAAGGACTGAGGCAGCTCCCAGAGCTGTGTCCTTCGGACAAAGGACCCCGTTCTCACGGGCAGCTCCCCGCACCTTTGGCTTTCCTGCTTAAGAACTATAAAAAAGAGAATGTGTCTTCAGATAGAATTCAAGGTAGTAATGTGTTTTATAGACTTAAGCTATAGGAATTTGGGGTATCTGCTTTAACACACTTGGGAAGGTTCAGGTTTTAATGATTTTGCTGAAATCTAGAGAGTCGGCCTTAGTTCGTTCTGTGAGATCTCTGCTTATTCGGGATCAAACCTCTGCCTTAGGGGATACAGTGCTTACCTAGACAGGTGATGTTACTATCACTATGCTCCAGATCACGTTTTTCATAACAGAGGAGGAGGAGGGTGAGTAACAGATAAGCATCCAAAGAGTTGCTGTGTGGTGAATTGAAATACTGCAATGTGGTAGATTCTGTGTATTCTGAACTTCTGAGAAGTCCTTTCTGAACGATGACACCTACACTGAGAGCTAAACAGCAAGAAGCCAGCCACACAAAGACCTGAGAAGAGCATTCCAGAAACCAGAAGTAGCTAGTGCAAGAGACCTGAGGGCAGAAACAAGCCTGGCATGTTCCCTGAACCTGAAAGCCACTGTGGACATTGTGAGTGAGGAGGGGACTGAAAGGAATCAGACCAAGGGCGAGGTTAGAGGGTTCTGAATAGAGAATGATACTGTTCTTCTGGAGAAGGAGTAGGCTACCCACTCCAGTATTCTTGGGCTTCTCTTGTGGCTCAGCTGGTAAAGAGTCCGCCTGCAATGGGGGAGACCTGGGTTTGATCCCTGGGTTGGGAAGATCCCCTGGAGAAGGAAATGGTACTCACTCCAGTATTCTGGCCTGCAGAATTCCATGGACTGTATAGTCCATGGGGTGGCAAAGAGTCAGACACTGCGCAGCTTTCACTTTGAATTTAACTGTTCTGTTACGGGAAGTGGGCAAGAGGGACAGGAGTGAAGGAGGGAAGCCCGTTACAGTAGTCCAGGTGAAAGATGAAGGAACTTAGTTAGCAGTGGTGGAGGTGGAAGAAGAGGTTACATTTGATTTACTCTGTACTTACGCTTTTAGCATGAAACTGATTGTGAAAACATTTTAGTTTAAAAGCACTTTTCAGCTGTTGGCTATGGAGAGTAGAAGATTAATTATACCAACACTTTTAGACTAGCTCTTAACACATTCTTTCAGACATTCTCAGTTGAAAACAGTCTTTGAGTGTAAGTTTGATTTTGGAAATTCCTCCTAAAAGCAACATTCAGAGCAAAGTCTGTATAAATGGATGATGAGGGCCAGTCTCAATTAAGTCATACTTTTGCAGGGTAAAATATATTATATATATTTACTATAAAGCTTTAGAGTAAAGTATATTACTTTCTAGAATTGGGGCTTCCCTGGTAACTTAGCTGGTGAAGAATCTGCCTGCAATGCAGGAGACACGGTGTAATTCCTGGGTTGGGAAAATCCGCTGGAGAAGGGATAGGCCTACCCACTCCAGTATTCTTGCCTGGAGAATTCCATGGACAGAGGAACCTGGCAGGCTACAGTCCATGGGGTTGCATTTTTGGACATGACTGAGCCACTTGCATTTTCTTTTAGAGTAATATAGGTAATGGTCTTGAATCAAATGAAGGGTGTAACTGATTTTCTTGGGCTCTTAACTAGCTCTAAAAAAATCTGGAAACTCTAAGAACTCTAAAAATTTCCTAAACAACCAAAGTACAGCCTTTTGCTTATGTGGTCTCCAAAGGTGACTGCTTAGAAAAATCACATTATTGATTTCAATCATATATATACACGTGGGGCTTCCCTGGTGGCTCAGTCGGTAAAGAATCTTCCTGCAGCACAGGAGATCAGGTTTGATCCCTGGGTTGGCAAGATTCCCTGGAGAAGGAAATGGCTATCCACTCCAGTATTCTTGCCTGGGAAATCCCGGGGTAGAGGAGCCTAGCAGGCTACAGTTCGTGGAGATACAGTACTGTGGATACAGTGCGTGTATCCAACTCGCATACAACTAATGACTAAACCACCACCGTATATACAGTTTTTAAAAATTGTCTGTGTTTCGTTGTCCCAGCTTATTTTCTCCTGTGCTGCTTAGATCTGATTCTCACCTTCTGTGGATACTGATCTCTGCTGTCCCTCTTTTTTTACCTTTCTTTTTTTTGCTACTAACAAAAAGAATAAATTACTGTGTGAATCAGCTTCATATTAAATACCTTTAAAATACCTTTCTAAACCCTGTTGCTCTGAATCAGACATCTTACAAAGCTGTGACCCTTTAGAATCCTTTATAATTTAAATACAGGGCTGGCTTTTTGACTCTTAGAAAAAAAAATATGAACATCTTTACTGAGAAATGATTCACACATCTCAACATTCATCCATTCGAAATATAAAATTCAATGGGTTTTAGTATATTCAGAGTTTTGTGGCTATCACCACAATCTCAAGTTCAGAACATTTTCACCACCCCCCTAAAAAATCCCTGTGCACATTAGCAGCTGCTCTTTATTCCCCTCCCATCTTGGCTCTAGGGAACACTAATCTGTTTTCTACCTCTATAGATATGCCTATTCTGGATATTTCATATTAACAGAATCATATAAAATGAAGTCTCTCACTTAGTATTCTGTTTGTAAGGTCATCCATGTTGTTACTGGTTTGATCACCTTGCTGTCCAAAGGACTATAAAGAGTCTTCTCCAGGACCACAGTTTGAAAGCCTCAATTCTTCAGCACTCTGCCTTCTTTATGATCCAGTTCTCACAGCCATTCATGTCTACTGGAGAGACCATGCTGCTGCTGCTGCTGCTGCTAAGTCGCTTCAGTCGTGTCCGACTCTGTACGACCCCATAGACCGCAGCCCACCAGGCTCCGCTGTCCCTGGGATTCTCCAGGCAAGAACACTGGAGTGGGCTGCCATTTCCTTCTCCAATGCATGAAAGTGAAAAGTGAAAGTGAAGTCGCTCAGTCATGTCTGATTCCTAGTGACCCCATGGACTGCAGCCCACCAGGCTCCTCCGTCCATGGGATTTTCCAGGCAAGAGTACTGGAGTGGGTTGCCATTGCCTTCTCCGGGAAAGACCATAGCCTTGACTATACAGACCTTTGTTGGCAAAGTGATGTCTTTGGTTTTTAACACACTGTCTAGGTTTATCATAGCTTTCCTGCCAAGAAGCAATCGTCTTTAATTTCATTGTTGCAGTCACCATCCACAATGATTTTAGAGCCCAGAAAGGGGAAATCTATTACAGCTTCCACCTCTTCCCCTTCTGTTTTCCATAATGTAATAGGACCAGATGCCATGATCTTAGTTTTTTAATATTGAGTTTTTAGCTGGCTTTTTCACTCTCCTTCTTTACCCTCATCAATACAATACAGTATTGTAAACTATAGGCACAGTGTCACACAGAACATCTCCAGGACTGACTGATCCTGCTGAAATTGTATATACCCTTTGAACAGCTACTCCCTGTTTCCTCCTTCCCCCAACCCCTGTGAACCACCCTTGTACTCTCTTGCTTCCATTAATTTGACCATTGTAGACTTCTCATGTAAGAAGAATCATGCAATACTGTCCTTCTGCGACTGACTTATTCCACTTAGCATATTGTCCTCCAAGTTCATCCATGTTGTTACAGATGGCAGGATGTCCTTCTCTTTTGAAAGTTGAATGATAGTCTATTTTATGTATACATATTTTCTTTATATATTCATTTGTCGCTATAGTTTCCATATCTCGGCTGTAGTGAACATGGAAGTGCAATTATCTCTTCAAGAGCCTTACCGGACTTCACTTGCTAAGTGACTTCACTTACCAGAAAAATGAGAGAGAGTGTTGGCAAGGATGTGGAGAAATTAGGACTCTTGCACACTACTGATAGAAATGTAAAATGGTGCAGCCACTGTGAAAAACAGTATATGGCTCCTCAGAATACTAAAAGTAGAACTACCATATGATCCAGCAATCCCACTTCTAAGTATATACCCAAAGGAGGGCCTGGGTTTTGACTTAGAAGCTGGTGGGAACACCAACCTAAGTGAGTGTTAGGGCACAGAAAAAATAAACAGTGATTCTAGTAAAGGATTTGCAGTAAGCCACACAGTGGGGAATTAGAGCGGTGTCGTGTCTACTAATTAAACAGAAATCAAGAATTACCATACATCACATATAACTTCAGTTCCACTCTGACAGTTAAAGGTTGAATTTTATTTTCCCTTTGCTCACACAAGAAATTTGATACCAAGTTTAAGACTTAGAAAACGTCCTTAAGAAATTTCACATTAGCTGGATAATACAGTGGAAAGATAAAGACAAACTGCTAACAGTGGTTAGTTTGGGGGAGAAGAATTCGGAGTAAGAAGGAAAGGAAGAATTAAATGTTTCATTTTCTAACGCTCTACAGAGTTTGAAGTTTTGCTTACTATTGCATGTGTGATGTATTTGCATAATATTTAATTATACATCTTTTTTTTTTTTTACAGATATCCAGGTGTTCCTTTGGATGTCCAGGAGGAAAAAGGCATTAAGTACAAATTTGAAGTATATGAAAAGAACAATTAATGTGAAAATGTTTTCCGATCTATTTTACAATGTTGTATTAGTTTCTGCTGTAGAACAAAGTGAATAAGCTATACATATATCCCCTGTTTTTTGGATTTCCTTACCTTAGATCACCACAGACCATTGAGTAGAGTTCCCTGTGCTATACAGTAGGTTCTCATGAGTTATCTGTTTTTTATATAGTTGTATATTCCCCATTAATCTTAACTAGACTATATCAGATACCATTTGTAAAACATGTCTTGCTATAACTGTCTGAATTTCCATTAAGGGGCAGGAATAGGTTACCAGCACCACCTAGGGTAGAATATATCTATCAAGATAACCCAAAGTGGGAGAGTCCCCTGGTGGCAAGAAACCAGAGCCTGTAGAGCTAGGGGGTAAGTTCAAAGGTCAGAAATGGACAATAAACAGAAAAACTAGCATTCCGTTATTAAATTAGATCAAAAGAGGGACTAAGAATTACTCCATATAGATCACACTACTGAAAAAAATTCTGTTCACACAGACCATTCCACAAGGATAGTGATGAACAGGTACAAGACTACCTTTTGATGGTTAAGAAAACGTCTGAGACCTTTAAAAACTTTGTTTCTGACCTTCAGTGAGATTTCACAGGATGTTACAATGATAGAACAAGAATTGGCTGCTCTTTACAAGAAAGGATAATCTAAAATCACACATAATGGCTAGAATTTTAAAAGGTAATAAATTGAGAATGAATATTGCTAGAAACCAAAATTAGTAAGTTAGAAACTAAACATCACAGAATTAAAAAATAAAAAATAAACCATGTTTTACCCATCTTATTAGCAAAGATTTAGATTACTAATATAAAAAAATAGCATTTTCTGCCTTATAAATTGGTACAAACTTTTTAGCGTGTAAGTTAGCAGTATCAATTAAAATTCAAAATATTCTGGGTTTGGACCCAGAACTTCCACTTCTAAAACTTATTCCTGAACAAAGAGATGGGTCCAAGAATATTTGTTGCAAAATTTTGTTTTAAACTTGGAAAGAACCCAAATGTTGATTAATAAAGAACTATTTAATATGTCTATAAAATGTAACATCTGCACCAGTAAAAAAAGGATGACTGAAAAATACCAAAAACTGCTAAGAAGCAACTTATGTATCAACTCAAAATGTCTAATAAATGTTAAAGTGTGGGGGAAAGCATGCAGCAAGCTATTGACAGTACCAGTTTGGAGTGTGGTTTTCTGCATTAGGTATGTCTGTTGTGATTAGACTTTCTGAAGTATTATGTGCTTATTTTTATTACAAAAATGACTTAATAAATAGAGCCCTTTATGTTTAGCAGTAAAATTAGGATACAGGCCATCAGAAGTAAAAAGAAATGTCCTAAAATCTTCCTAGAGGGAAAAGACAGATCACACAGAAAAATAGGAACCAATACTGAGGAAGACTTACAAACCACACGAAAACAGTGGTACTCTCTGCAAGGAACATAACCAGAAAACTCTTAGTATCCAGAGTTTATAGGTCTTCGATACTGACACAAAAAAGAAGGAAGCCAATTAGAGAAGAGGAAACTCAAATGACCAAAATGTCCCTGCCTAATTGGAGAAATGCAAATTAAAGCTACAGCAGGGTACCATCCACACACATCAGATGTGGCGTTCTCAGTAATACCAATTTATTTGATAGATGATATCAGAAAGCATCAGTTGGTACGTGGAAAAGTCAAACCGGGAAGGTAAGAAGGCCAGTTCAAGGTCAGCGAGCAAGTTCCCATTGGGTTACAAACTCAGTACTGCTGAAATATCTGGGAAATGGAGGGGAGGAAAGCTGGAGTATTTATCCCCCACCCATTGATGGGGGCTACTCCCAGGGTTGTCAGCCCCCTGACCCGTGTACGACTGAACACACCAATGACTAGACAGAACCCCAGGTGTGTGCAGTAAGAGGCTGCTGACACGCTCAGTTCAGTTGCTCATTCGTGTCCAACTCTTTGTGACCCCATGGACTGCAGCACGCCAGGCCTCCCTGTCCATCACCAACTCCCAGAGTTTACTTAAACTCATGTCCATTGCATCAGTGATGCCATCCAACCATCTCATCCTCTGTTGTCCCCTTCTCCTGCCTTCGATCTTTCCCAGCATCAGGGTCTTTTCCAGTGAGTCAGTTCTTCACATCAGGTGGCCAAAATATGACATGCTCAGGACCAGCAAATGTAAACACTTAAAACAATTCCATGTTTATGTACAATTTCATACTTCTTTATATAGTAAAAAGTATAAAGACACAGATAGTTTAAAGTATTTTACAATTTTAAAATACATAGAAGCATGAAGACAAATTACAGGTTCAGGAGAGGAATGATAGTAATTCAGACTAGAGAATCAGGTGCAGTAAAAAATTTGATTCAGGATAGATTTAAAAGTTGGAGGTAACAGGATTTTCTGGTGGTACTGGATTTTGGCTGTGGACCTACTGAATTTGAAATACCTGTAAGGAAGGAAAAAGGGAATGAAAGAAAAACTGAAATAATAGAACCATGCTGTTAAAATTCTGAGAAATTATTGTTAACTGATAAATCTGTGCTAAGTCACTTCTATCATATATTCAATCTTATAATACTATGTGGCATCCACATTTGGGGCTGATTTGGCATTTCATTATATTAACCACATTGCTATAAACGACATTCCCAATCAATAGATTAAAGCAAACGTGTGCCCTTCCTCTCCAGTACATTAAAAGTGAAGTAATGCTGTTCACTCACCATGTTGATTGAGAATTCACTGCCTTAGCAGATGAAACCCTAATCACAATGACTTAACACATGGAAGTTTATTGCGCAGATGAAGTCCAACACAGGTGTTTCCGGTCAGCAGGTAGCTCTCCAGGTGGTGATAAAGGGAGCCAGGTTCATTCCACCTTGCGGGGTCTGTCTTCGACTAGGCATTTCCAGGACTGTTGCCAAAAAGGAAAAAGCACGGAGGATCACTTGTGGGAGGTCTGGCCGTGAGGGCAGTCCAGGAACTGGTTACACGTGACTTTCTTCCACATTCCACTGACCAAAACTTTGTCAGATAACCGCATCCAACTGCAAGAAGCCTGGGAAATGTAGTCTAACTGTGGAGGACAGAAAAAAAAAAAAGATTGGGTGAGCAGTTAGCCAGAAAGGGACAGAGAAAGATACGGATTATAACTTGACTTACGCCCCCCATTTTTCTATTTTTGAATCTTTGAATAGTTTGGAAATACATCTTGCTTCGAAAATCATTTTGTGTTGTTTCAGAGGGCTCCAAAAAGCTTCGGTACCACAGTCCTTTATATCTCGGTGCAGAAAGAATTCAGCGAGAGGAAAAGAGATAAGAATAGGATGCTTGTGAGGCTTACAAGGATGGGTGAGGCGGTGCCATGCACAGAGAACTTCCTGGGCTGCAGTTTTATAATCAAAGGAAAAGTGAGGAGATGGAGAAGAACTTTGGCTTTATTGAGTAGACATGCTTCCATCCTCAGCTCCTCCTGATGGGTTTTTCTTTTCCCTGTGTGGTCAAGCTAGGTCCACAAGTTACTGTTTTTTATGTGTGCAGAGAGCATGTCCTAGGGATCATTAACTTACTGAACTCAATGGCAGGATGTGGGTCTCAAGCCCCTGTTGTTTTGTTCTTTGGGGGCATGTCTCCTGCTTCTGTTGCATGGTTTTGTTGCCAAGCAAGCCTGCTTGGTTTTGTGGTTAAGAACACCTGCTTTCTTGAGTAATCATTAACTTACAAGGGTCTCCCATATTTTTCTTACTTACAATCCCCAAGTGGGATTAACTGTATATTCACCTACTTGGTCTCTTTATCCCTATCACTTCTAGTACGGGCCGTTGAGTTTTTTGAAACTAGAAGACTGGAAAGAGTTAATGCTAATTGTTCTTTAGTGGTCGTGAGAAATGTAAGCAGAGTGCAGGTCTTCTTAGGAAAGAACTCTGTATTTTAGGAAACTGACTCATTCATGGGCAAAGACTAGATCATTCTTGCAAAGAATGGAAAGAGTAATACCATTCTTTGCACATGGCAGTACTTTTGTCATTTAGAGCCTTTGTTTAACATTACATGTTGGGCTTGGATTTTAGTTGCATATTACCTGTGTTCTCATTGCCTATGTCATTATATTTAGTAAAAAGTATTCTTCTATTGTGGGATATATTCTTGTTTGACTTTTCCATCTGATTAGGAAACCTATCCTTCCCCAACAGGCTCTTAACACCATAGATTTCTTCACATTCTGTCCTCAAAGCTTACTCCTTTATAGGTCTTTGTTTCAAGTCATGAGTGGAAAGCTGGTCTGAACCCTATGGGTCTCATTTGGTGAGTGCTCCCTGCTGGCTCTTACCCACTAGAGTTCCCCTGTGTGTATCTCCAGGCAGCCTGACAGCCCAAACATCTGTCTCACTTCCCTAGACAGCATTTTGTCACATTTGAATTGAAATTAAGAGTGCTGTCAATTCACTTAGTATAAACTCAGAGGAGCAGGAAGAAGGTTCATCCAGATTGAATGGTTCTGAATTTCCATCTTAAAAACTACTGCTAGTACTTAAGCACACAAATGTGATTGAATTGGTCTGGATTTTCCATAGAATCAGAAATATATATGTCAATTCCAGGTGGCGCTAGTGGTAAAGAACTTGCCTGCCATTGCAGGAGATGTAAGAGACACAGGTTCAATCTCTGGGTCAGGAAGAAACCTGGAGAAGGGAACAGCTACCCACTCCAGTGTTCTGGCCTGGAGAATCCCATGGACTATACAGTCGCAAAGAGTCGGACACGACTGAGTGACTTTCACACACACACTGTATGTGTGTGGCAACCCACTCAGTATTCTTGCCTGGAGAATCCCCATGAACAGAGGAGCCTGGCAGACTGTAGTCCATAGGGTTGCACAGAGTTGGACACTACTGAAACGACTTAGCATACATATATATATGTATATATATGTATGTATATATATAAGGAGATTTAAGGAATTGACTCAGTTAATTGTGAAGGCCGACAAGTCTGAAGTCTGCAGAGGAGGCCAGCAGGCTGAAATTCAACCAGCAGTTGACACTGCAGTCTTGAAGCAAAATTTGTTCTCTGAAAAAACTGCTTTTGTTGTTCATAGCAGCACTTTGTATAATAGTCAAGACATAGGAGCAACCTAAGTGTCCATTGACAGATGAATGGATAAAGATGTGGCATATATATACAGTGCAGTACTAGCCATAAAAAGGAATGAGATAATGCCATTTGCAGAAACATGAATGGACCTAGAGATTATCATACTAAGTGAAATCAGACAAAGACAAATATATGATATCACTTTTGTGGGATCTTAAAAATGAACTTATTTACAAAAACAGAAACAAACTCACAGACATAAAAAACAAACATGGTTTCCAAAGGGGAAAGGAGCAGGGGGGATAAAGTAGGATTAACAGATACACACTACTGCACGTAAAACAGGTAAGCATCAAGGACCTACTGTATAGCACATGAAAGTGTATTCAGTAACTTGATTACCTCTGTGTGTGTGTGTATAGGTATATATACATATGCTGCACTGTGCTTAGTTGCTCAGTCACGTCCAACTCCTTTCAACCCCATGGACTGTAGCCCCCCAAGCTCCTTGGTTCATGAAATTTTCAGGCAAGAAGACAGGTGCACCATATGTAAAATAGCCAATGGGAATTTGCTGTACAGCTCAGGAAACTCAAACAGGGGTTCTGTATCAACCTAGAGGGGTGGGATGGGGAGGGAGGTGAGAGGGAGGTTCAAAAGGGAGGGGATATATGTATACCTATGGCTGATTCATGTTGAGGTTTGACAGAAAACAGCAAAATTCTCAAAGCAATTATCCTTCAATAAAAAATAATACGTGAGCAGCCTGCCATTTCCTCCTCCAGGGGATCTTCCCAACCCAGGGATCAAACCCACATCTCTATATGTATGTATATGTGTATATATACATATAGAGATATAATATATTATGTATACAATATTATATATGTATGTAACTGAATCACTTTGCTGTACACCTGAAAAAACATTGTAAATCAACTATATTTCAATTGTTTTAAATTATCAGGCAGGAAAAAGAGAAACCTGCTTTTGCTGCTAAGATCTTCAACTGATTAGATTCGATCCACCCATGTTGTTAGGGGTTGTTTCCTTTACTTAAGGTCTACTGATTGTGGGTGTTAACTGTATCTACAAAATACCTTTACAGCAACACCTGGATTCATGTTTAATTAAATTACCAAGTACTACAGCCTGGCCAAGTTAATGCAGAACACAGCATCACAGTAATCAGAGTAATGGAAAATGTGACTGTGCTGTATGCCCCTTGCAGTTATTTCCTTTACACATCAGAAAGCTTTTCGAAATAGAGGCAACAGTTTCTTAAGCACTAATGTCACACTTGGTCTATCAGGATGCTTCTTAAAGAGTTTGGGGTTAGTCTAAATGGAATATCAACCACATTGGAGAGTTTTGATTTATGACTGGGTCTTAATTATTACCTCCTCCATAGTTCAGTGATGTTTCAAGCTTAGATGAAAAATAAAAAGTGAACTATAACTTTTCATAGTTATGAAAAGTTGCCCCTGAAAGTTGCCCCTTGCCCCTGAAAATCCAGCTCCAACACAACATCTCACTCTTGCTTTTTATCCGTGCCTCCAGATATTTGCAGCTTCAAAAAACATTCCTTTGGAAAAGCAAATCTGAAAATATTCAAAGGGCTGGCCTTCAGCTCTGCAAACTTTTGACAATATGTACACTGAATGCAGTTTGTCAAAACTCTGTTTCTTTCCATAGCCTGTGGCTTGTGAGTGATTTCTGGGAAATGTTGATTATAAAATAAGCTCTCTTCAGCTGGTTTCAAAAGATGACCCCCAGACAGGTAATCGTCAAGTAGAGACATCTTTTCAGAAAAACGCAGGGGTGAGTGAACCCCTCTGGGCCTGTGTTGTCACTGCCCAGCTTCAGCAACCTGCCCGTTCAGCCCTTGAAAAGCAACACTGAGCGCCCGCCAGGAGAGTGGAACCTGCTGCCCCCACAGGCAGGTGTGTGGGGGTGCTTCCGCGTTTTGTATTTTAACTTTTCAACACAAATTCTAAAGCTGGGGAAGAGGGCAGGAAAACAGCCAGGCTTCAACACGAGGCAGCTCTCAGCTCCATCCTTGAGTCACCCTGTTAAGTGGAACCGGCAATTGTCTTGCTGGAGACCTGCAGAAACAGCTCGTGGGAAAGAACAATTTGCACCTGGAATATATTCATTAGCGTGTGTGTCAAAAGGCCACACGTGGATACAAACCATGATCTCGGCATTCTTTGTACTCTGCAGCCTTGAGACTTCAAGGGCAGAAGCCCACGTGCCCAGGTGACCACCAGTCTACCCACCTGCCTGGCAAGGTGGGTGGCAAGTGGGTGTGGTGGGAGGGTTGGCTGGAAACACAGGGATTTAGGTCCAAAAAGAGAGAAGGCGGGCGCGTTATACAAATAAGCACTCTGTTAAAGGCTTGTTTCTGGTTTCGGGACCCTCCTACTTGTCTAGCTTAAATTGAGAGGGGATTTGGTGCACCTCACTGGCTGTTTCCTCCCACTCATACTCACAATCACAGCTCTTTTCATTGTCATTAAATACATTGAATATGTACCATCTTTGCATGGCCCTCTGCTAAAATCTGCACAAAGGCAGTGGCCCTAGCCCTGAAATTGTGGAAGGAGCACTGGGCAGAGAGAGAGGCCTGGGTTTTGATGTGAATGTCCATTGAAAACCTTAGTTGCAAGGAACAAACCCTCAATGAAACCACCTCTCATAATGGGGCGGGACAGGGTTTTAGCCCGAGCATCTAGGGAGGAGAGGAGCATTGAACCCCAGAGAAGGAGTTCAGAAAGGAACCAAGAAGAGAGATGCTACCTCCACTGGGGTAGGTGGAGTTTGAGGTGCCTCTGAACACGCAGAGATGTTGAGAGGCTCTGCAGCTGGATTTTCGGCCTGTTGCTCTATAGAGGAGACTGCGATGGAGATCCAGATGTAGAGGCATCAAAAGATGAAAGCATCTGAGATGATGGGTCAAGAGAAGGTGTAGTGTGAGAGTGGGGGTCCATGTGGGGACCACGGATGGACCCGTGTCTGCTGGGGTGAGGGAGACTCACTGTAATCAAAAGAAAACCCCACCCCACCGTCCCTAAGACAAGCAGCTCACTCCCATCCCACCACTCAGGAGTATGTTCTAGACAGAGACAGAACAAATCATTATTCCCTGACAAAGATTAGTGGCATTTACCTTAAACAGGAATTTGATCTGGACCAGGATAAGGATAAGCTGTAGTTTCAAAGTTTCAACCGTGTGCGTGCATATGTGTGTGTGTGTGTGTGGTTTATGTAGTATTAGGGTTCCGAAAGGCACAGTGATAAACTTTGTTATTCTCCCTAAGGCCATGACCCAGTCTAGAACTCCTACTGCTCTGATAGTAATATACTTGGCTATTCCCATCACAGTAACAGACATGAGAAACTGTACTGGCAAACATATTCTAGGGAAAGATTCATGATGCGGAGAAACATGTACTTATAGGTTAGCTGAAAGGAAAGATGTCAATGAAGCCAAGACTGAAGATAGACAAAAGCACAAGAGAAAAATGATGACGAGGGAGTTTCCCCCTGGGGTTCAAAAGCAGAAGCAAGGGGCTGGGCCTGGAGAGGAGGCAGCAAGAAGGAAGGAGTCAGAAGAGCAACCCAGCTCACAGCTAAGTGAAAGGAACTCGACGCATAAGTGAAGATAGTTCACATACCAGGCTGAAATCCCAGTGAATACGGAGAAACAGAGCAAGACTTTTCTGAGGAGAGGGACCACGTGCTTATGCACTGTGGGCTGCAGAAGAGACAGCTGTGTGGCAGAGAGCTGGCAAGGGGTCAGATACATAAGGAACAGCCAGTCAGTCGGTGAAAGTCGCTCAGTCGTGTCCAACTCTTTACGACCCCATGGACTATACCAGGGAATGGACTATTCCCCATGGAATCTCCAGGCCAGAATACTGGAGTCAGTAGCCCTTCGGTAGCCTTTCCCTTCTCCAGGGGATCTTCCCAACTCAGGAATTGAACCCAGGTCTCCCGCATTGCAGGCAGATTCTTTACCAGCTGAGCCACCAGGGAAGCCCACATAAAGAACAAGCCAGCACATATTTGCAGTAAAGTGTATACAGTATCTGTCAAGGTCATGTATAACTGGGGATGAAAGTGGGTATCTCATACTTTCCAGTTTTAAATAGAAAAGGACCCAGGGAAGTCATCATTTCTCCTTGAATAAACCCAGAACAATTCATAGACCTTACTAAGAGAAAACACAGGGATTTATTGAGCTTTGGGAAATCAAGCACTTTTTGTGAAAGTTTCAGTCTCTACAATATATAAAAAGTCCTGAAGCTAGAGAAGAAAAAAGTAAAGGAACGATAGGAAAATCTCATAAGAACAAAAAGGGCACAGGAAGAAATACAAATGGCTCCTACATATATGAAAAGCTGCTGACATCACCAAAAATAAGAAAAATGCCAATTAAAATTGCACCTGAAAAGCTTGACAGCATGCTCTGGTACAACCCCTGTGGAGCAAAACTCGACAAAGTACACAGCACTACCTATATAGTCTTTTGCCAAAAAATTTAATCTGAATTGAATCAAGCGCCAGACCCAAATTCTAATTTATTAGAAATATAGAAGATAAAGGAACAAGTTAAATAGCCCCATCATAAAAGCAGAGTGTTGAACATTTAAAAATAAAACCAGACTAGACTCCGAAAAACATCAATGCTATAAATTAGAAATGACCCAAATGTCTATCAACAGTGGCATGAATAAATTTTGGTACAATCCTACACTAGAATGCTAATACAGCAAGAATGAATGAACTTCAGCTACACACAACAGAATTAATGTCACAAATATAATGTTCAGTAAAAGAAACAGAAAAAGAAGAATCAATATACCAGAGCTCAATTTATATAAAGTTCAAAAACACACAAAACTAATTTATGGTGTAAGAAGTCAGCACTCTGGTTACTCTTGGGGGATAGTGATGAGAAGACATCAGGGCAGCTCACCTTGCGAAAATTCAGTCATAAAATCTGTTCCTCTTTCTTTTCTTTCTTTTAAATTTTTTAAAAATTGTGGTGTAATATATTCAGTGAGGGCTTCCCTGATAGCTCAGTTGGTAAAGAATCTGCCTGCAAGGCAGGAGACCCCGGTTTGATTCCCAGGCTGGGAAGATCCGCTGGAGAAGGGATAGGCTACCCACTCCAGTATTCTTGGGCTTCCCTTGTGGCTCAGCTGGTAAACAATCCACCTGCAATGCGGGAGATCTGAGTTTGATCCCTCGGTTGGGAAGATCCCCTGGAGAAAGGAAAGGCTACCCACTCCACTATTCTGGCCTGGAGAATTCCATGGTCCATGGAGTTGCAGAGTCGGACACGACTGAGCGATTTTCACTTTCACTATATTCAATGAAATGCATAAACTGTAATAATCTTAATACATACTGTAAAGTGGATTTTTTTTATAATTATATGCACCCTGTAACCACCATCCAGATCAAGATATAGAATATTTTCAACACCCCAGAAAGTTCCATAATGACCATTCCCCATCTAAAAATCACACACACACACAACCACTATTCTGACCCCCTTCACACTGGATTAGTTTTTCACACACTGGATTTCATCCAGCTTCTGTGTCAGACCTTTTTTGCAGCATAATACCTGTGAGGTTCATCCTGACTGTTGCATGTGTCAATAGTTTTCTTAAAAATTGGGAAATAATCCATTGTCTAAATATATAGTACATTATGTTTATCTCTTCTCCTTTTGGTGAATATTTGGATTATTTCTAAAGTCGTGAATTATGAACAGTTTCTCTACCTATCTTTGGTGGACACAGGCACTCATTTCTTTTTGGTTATAAATCTAAGAGTGGACTTGCCTAGTCATCGAGTGAGCCTATGTTTAGTGTTAGTAGACACTGGCAGACAATTTGCCAAAGTGGTTGTGCCAACCTCCTGCTTACTAGCAATCTATGAGATATTTGAGATATTCTAATACTTCCATAACCTCTTCAACTCGGATTTGTCATCTTTTTAATTTGAGCTATTTTGATGAGTGAATAATGGTATCTCCCTGGGGTTTAATTTGCATTTCTCTTATGACTAATGATGTCTAACACCTTTTCATATGGTTATTAGTCATTTGGCTATCTTTTTTGTAAGGTGCTTGTCAATGCTTTTTTGCCCAATTTTTCAAAGCTTGGGTTTTATTTTGTTAGTTTAGTGATTTGTAGTAGTTCTGTAGATTCTGGAACTCCGAGAAAGCTGTCAAATATAAGCACTGAAGCTGTCTTCTCAATCTGTGGCTTTCTTTTCTTTATGCTTTCTTAGTTGTGTCCTCTGATGAACAGATGGTCTTTATCTTAATGATGCTAAATCTATCAGGGGATTTTTTGTTTCTTTTAATGTTATTGCTTTTGTTTACTATACTATTTTAGATACATTTGTCTCCCTAAGGGTAAGCTGCAGTCCATGGTGTCTAGAGTCGGACACGACTGACCGATTTCACTTTCACTTTTCACTTTCATGCATTGGAGAAGGAAATGGCAGCCCACTCCAGTGTTCTTGCCTGGAGAATCCCAGGGACGGGGGAGCCTGGTGGGCTGCCGTCTATGGGGTCGCACAGAGTTGGGCACGACTGAAGCAACTTAGCAGTAGCAGTAGCAGTATGTGTTTGCATATATTATTTCTGGACTCTCTGTTTTATTGCATTGATTTATTTGTCTTTGCTTGGGCTAATATTCTAGCATCTTGATTATTCTTTTATAGAAAGTCTGGAAATCTTATACTACACATTCTCCAAATTTGTTTCTTATTCAGCACTGCCTTGTCTATTCTAGGTGCTTTGCAGTTCCATGCAAATTTAGAATCACCTTGTCAATTTCCATTTTATTTGGAATTATTATTAAAGATTAATTATGTAGACTTACTGTCTTTCCATTTATTTAGGTCTTCTTTAATTTCTCTCATCAACTATTTTATACTTCTTAGTATGTTTGGAAAGCTTTAGCATTATTACCCAAATGCTAGTCCCTGAAAGCAAACCATGGTTTCTGTATATACACTGGTAGCTCAGACGGTAAAGAGTCTGCCTGCAATGCAGGAGACCTGAGTTTGATCCCTGGGTCAGGATTTTATAATTTTGAATTATATTTTACATATAGTAGGGCTTCCCAAGTGGTGCTAGTGGTAAAGAACCCATCTGCCATGCAGGAGACATAAGAGGTGCTAAATTTGAACACCAGGAAGATGGGGATCTTCTGGTGTTGATGATTTTGTTTATTTGCTGATTTTGGTTGCTGATTTTGTTTATTCTAATAGTTTATAGATTATTTTGTTTTGCTTTGTATACAATCATACCACCTGTAAGTAAAGACAGTTTTCTTTCTTCCTTTCCAAACTTTATACCTATGTATTTCTTTTTCTTATAAAGCAGGGTACAACATCAAAGATTTTTGTATTTTTCTATATGCATACATGCTAAGTTGCTTCAGTCATGTCTGACTCTTTGTGACCCCATGGACTGTAGCCCGCCAGGTTCCTCTGTCCATGGGATTCTCCAGGCAGCAATACAAAGTGAGTTGCCATGCCCTCCTCCAGGGGATCTTCCAGACCCAGGGATCAAACTGGCACCTCTTATGTCTCCTGCACTGGCACATGGGTTCTTTACCACTAGCACCACCTGGGAAGCCCTACTATATGTACAGTATAATTCAAAATTCTTAAATTTAGTGGCATAACTGAGCTAGGCTAACAGAATCTATAATGACATAACCAAATGTAATATATGAAAACTTATTAAATCTTGGTTTTAAAATATTTACAAAAGATGTGTTTTACAATTGGCAAACTGGAACATGATCTGAATATTAAATGATTAAATGAAATTATTGTTAATTTTCTTGAAAACAGTTTGATAATGATGTGGTCATGGCATGCTCAGTCGTGTCTGACTCTTTGTGACCCCATGACTGTAGTACACCAGGTTCCTCTGTCCATGGGACTTTTCAGGCAAGAATTCTGGAGTGGGTTGCCATTTCCTCCTCCAAGGGATCTTCCTGACCCAAGGATCAAGCCCACGTCTCCTGTGTATCCTGCATTGCAGATGGATTCTCTACCCCCTGAGCCTTGCTAGTAATTTAAAAATGTACTACTCTGAGGAGTACTGTTAATCATGACAAGTATTTTTAAATAGTTCAACAAAATGTATGCATGTGTAAAATTTGTATCTATTTATGTATGGAGAGAGAGATGGACAGAAAGCAGATGTGCAAAATATTAATAAGTCTTGAATCTAAACATAGAGTTGTGCTGCACAATTGGAGTGGCTCCCCTGATCCCCATCTCCTGGAGTTCATCCTCTTGTGAGACTCCCTGTCCTTGACTATGAGCAGGACCTGTGACTTGCTTCTAGACAGTAAAATACTGCAAAAGTGCACGATGCCCATGTTTATGTGTTCATAATAATGTGATTAAGTTACATAAGACTGCAGTTTCTGTCTTAGTGGAGTCTCTCTCTCCCTTGCTAGCTTTGAGGAAGCAAGTGGCCATGGTGGAAGCCCCACGTGGCAAGGAATTGTGGTAGCCTCCAGAATCTGAGGATGGTTTCCAGCCAACAGCAGAAAGAAACTGAGCCCTCCAAAGAATTGAAATTTGTCAACAACCTGAGTGAGCTTAGAAGCAGATCCTTCCCCAATGGAGCCTAAGATGAGACTAGAGCTCTGGTCACCACATTGTGCAGCCTTGTGAGATGTAAAAACAGGACTCAGCTAAGCCACACCAAGATCCTGACTCGCAAAAACTGTGAAATAACAGATATATGTTGTTATAAAGTACTAAACTTGTGAGGACATTTTTATGCAGTAATAGAAAATTAATACAAGGTGTGACAGTTAATTTTGTCAACTTAGCCACAGGGTCCCCAGTTATTTGGTCAAACTTATGCTGGATGTTTCTGTGAGGGTATTTTTGGTTGAGATTAACATTTATTTATTTGTTTTTAATTCATTTTTATTTGGAGTATAGTTGATTTACAGTGTTGCAGATTAATATTTAAATAGGTTAACAGAGTAATGCAGATTGCTCTCCCTAATGTGAGTGGGCCTCATCCAATCAGTTGAAGGCCAGAATAGAACAAAAAAGCTGACCTTTCCCCAAATAAGAGAATTCTATCTGCCTGACTGCCTTTGAACTGCAACATCACCTTTTTTTCCTGTCTTCAGACTCAAACTGATACATCCATTCTTCCGGTCTCAAAGCTGCTGACCTTTGAACAAGAACTATGCCATGAGCTCTCTTGATTCTAGGCTTCCAGGATATGGTAGGATATACTGATATTCACTTCAATATTCTTTTACCTTTTCTACATGTTTGAAAATATTCAAAATAAAAATTGGGGAAAATGTTCTGAAGTCAGGAAGTATCAGGAAACAGTTCAAAGAAGGCTCCTATGAAGATCCACTAGATTATTTTACCTCCCTTTTTCTCAACCTCCCTTCTTTCCCTTTTTTCCTCAGTGAATCTACTTTGTTTAATATGAGATTTAAACTTTTTTATTTTATTGATATATTAATATTGGAAAATCCCATGGACGGAGGAGCCTGGTAGGCTGCAGTCCATGGGGTCGCTAAGAGTCGGACACGACTGAGCGACTTCACTTTCTCCATTCACTTTCATGCATTGGAGAAGGAAATGGCAACCCACTCCAGTGTTCTTGCCTGGAGAATCCCAGGGACGGGGAGCCCGGTGGGCTGCCGTCTATGGGGTTGCACAGAGTCGGACACGACTGAAGCGACTTAGCATAGCATAGCAATATTGTGTTAATTTCTACTGTATAGCTAAGTGATTTAGTCATACACATATATTCATTCTTTTTCATATTCTTTTCCATTATGGTTTATCACAGGATTATGCATATAGTTCCCTATGCTACAGTAGGACCTTGTATATCCATTTTATACATAATAGTTTGCATCTGTTAATCTGTTAATCTATCTAAATGCAAACCCCGAGTCAGTCTCTCCCCACTCCCCGCTCCCTTGGCAACCATAAGTCTGTTCTTTGTGTCTGTGAATCTCTTTTTCACAGATAAGTTCATTTGTGTCATATTTTAGATTCCACATAATAGGAAATTTTAAACAAATAGACACTGTATTTAAACATAAATAATAAATCCACCCCTTTCTGTGCAGATTTATGCTCTATAAACATGACACTGAGAAAGTCTGACCTTAACCTTTGTTCTGCAAATGTTTCAGAATTTTTTTCTACTGCCACATTACAAAATAAATATCAGTTTAAATGAAGGCTTTTCTGTAAAACAGCAGCTACACAGATGGCCTCTAATCCATACTCATAAAAGACAAGACTACATTTTTTTGGTTGAAAATAATTTCAAAAGCTCTTAAGTTCCCACCAGAACATAATGCTACTTTGGATGCTGCATGAGGTCAGTTAAATAAACTCAGACACTGTTCTTCAGGAGTTATCAACCAAACTGAGAAAATTACATAAAAATCATGGTTTTACCTAGGAGTAATATAACCACTTTTCCCAGAAACTTCAATAATTACACATGGCCAAATCACTGCTTTCACCCAAGTTGCTGCCTCTGATGTGTGACTTGATGAATAATCCTCCACAGAAAGTGAACAAGGTTAGCCAGAGGCAAACAATGGAGATATATCTCAAGTGCATGTTCTTAAAAGCATTCCTTAAAGAAATCTAAAACCAGGACTTTCCTTGTGATCCAGTAGCTAAGACTGCTGCTGCTGCTAAGTTGCTTCAGTCGTGTCCGACTCTGTGCGACCCACCAGACGGCAGCCTGCCAGGCTCCCCCATCCCTGGGACTCTCCAGGCAAGAACACTGGAGTGGGTTGCCATTTCCTTCTCCAGTGCATGAAAGTGAAAAGTGAAAGTGAAGTCGCTCAGTCGTGTCCAACTCTTGTAGCTAAGACTACATGCTCCCAATGCAGGGGACCTGGGTTCGATCCCTGGTCAGGGAACTAGATCCCACATGCCACGACTAAAAGATGCTGCATGCGGCAGCTAAGACCTGGTGCAGCCAAATAAATAAATAGCTTTTAAAAATAGCTATTAAAAAAAGAAACCTATAACCCCTGAGAGCATGTTTAAGGCGGTCCATCACATAGTAGAGCAATGGTTCTGGCTTGGGCCACACATGAGAAACACCTGAGGATCTTAAAAAAAAACGCTGGTGCCAGAGTTTCCACCCCCCAACCCCAAAAAGCGCAATTTTGGTCTGGGGTGTAGCCTCAGTATCAGGATTTTTAAGTTTCCTTTGTGCAACAAAGGTTTTGGAATTATTGCAGTAGAAGCACAGAATATGTTGAATGAATAAATAAACTCTTTACATAGTCTTAAATTACATGCGGAAACTAATTTGAATCGAATGTACTAAATGATGATACTCCTATAATCTAGGCCACTCATGCTGTTCCAAAATGCACAAACCTAAAGGAAAAAAGAAAGGGTTGAAAATGGAGAAAGGATTCAAAAGGCTGTCCAGATTAGGAATTGCTATAGTAACAGGTGTTGATTCTGAAGACAGACCTGGAACCTGAGAGCTGTCTTCATATAATTGAAGGGCACACCAAAGGGCAGAGCTAGAGTCACGGATTCAGCTAAAGGAAGCTAGATTGTGTGCAGTATAACATTCTTTCTTAAAAAGCAGTGTTATCTGTGGAACATTCTTTGACATAAGTCATAGCAATATTTTTGATCTGTCTCCTAAAGCAGAGGAAATAAAAGCAAAACTAAACAAATGGGGCCTAATTTAACTTAAAAGCTTTTGCACTACAAAGAAAACCATTGACAAAATGAAAAGACAACCTACTAAATGAGAGAAGATATTTGCAAATGATGTGATCAGTAAGCAGTTGCTCTCCAAAATATACGAATAGCCCATACAACTCAATATCAAAAAAGCAAACAACCTGATTTAAAAATGAACAGACGACCTGAATAAATATTTTTCCAAAAAAGATATACAGATGGCCAACAGGCACATAAAAAGATGCTCAACATCATTAATTATTACAGAAATACAATTTAAGGCCACAATGAGATATCACCTTTTACCTGTCAGAATGGCTATCATCAAGAAGAACAGAACTAACAAATGTTGGCAAATATGTGAAAAAAATGAACCCTCATGCACTGTTGGCAGGAATGTCAATTGGGGCAGTCACTGTGGAAAACAGTATGGAGTTATCTCAAAAAACTTAAAATAGAAGTACCATATGACCCTGGGTACATACTGAAAGAAAATGAAAACACTAATTCAAAAAGATACATGCACTCCAATGTTCATGGCACCATTATTGACTATTGACAACATACGGAAGCAACATAAGTGTCCATCTACAGAGAAATGGATATATACATACATGAAAGTGAATGTGTTAGTCACTCAGTTGTGTTCAACTCTTTGCAACCCTCTTTGCAAGCTCAACATTCAGAAAATGAAGATCATGGCATCTGGTCCCATCACTTCATGGGAAATAGATGGGGAAACAGTGGAAACAGTGTCAGACTTTATTTTTGGGGCTCCAAAATCACTGCAGATGGTGATTGCAGCCATGAAATTAAAAGACGCTTACTCCTTGGAAGGAGGGTTATGACCAACCTAGATAGCATATTCAAAAGCAGAGACATTACTTTGCCAACAAAGGTCCATCTAGTCAAGGCTGTGGTTTTTCCAGTGGTCATGTATGGATGTGAGAGTTGAACTGTGAAGAAAGCTGAGCACCGAAGAATTGATGCTTTGGAACTGTGGTGTTGGAGAAGACTTCTTGAGAGACCCTTGGACTGCAAGGAGATCCAACCAGTCCATTCTGAAGGAGATCAGCCCTGGGATTTCTTTGAAAGGAATGATGCTAAAGCTGAAACTCCAGTACTTTGGCCACCTCATGTGAAGAGTTGACTCATTGGAAAAGACTCTGACGCTGGGAGAGATTGGGGGCAGGAGGAAAAGGGGATGACAGAGGAGGAGATGGCTGGATGGCATCACTGACTCGATGGACGTGAGTTTGAGTGAACTCCGGGAGATGGTGATGGACAGGGAGGCCTGGCGTGCTGAGATTCATGGGGTCACAAAGAGTCGGACACGACTGAGTGACTGATCTGATCTGAACTATTATGTATAAAGTGAATAAGCTACAAAGATATATTGTACAGCACAGGGAATATAGACAATATTTTATAGTAACTATAAGTGGAATATAACCTTTAAAAAATATGAATCACTATGTTGTACATCTGAAACCTATATAATACTGTACATCAACTAAACCTCAATATTTTAAAAAGCAGTATTATCTGGGAATAGACTGGATTGCCTTGAAATTGTGAATAGCTGGTCACTGCAAGAATTCTGACACTACCTTTTGAGCTCCAGGCCAAGTTGTAACAGAGGAAATCCTATGCCAGGTGCTATGTTAAGCATATTTGCTATTTTGGGGGCCATCTAATATTCCTTTGCTCTTTTCCTATAACAGCCCCATAGTTTTCTTGGAAGGCTCACTCTTATCTTATTCTCAGTTCTGACTGAGCCAAACACTGACCCACTACCAATCAACTGGAAAACTGTGGTCACCCTTCATAGTGACTGGTTCAAGAAAAAGAAAATAATCCAGTTGAGCCAATCAGGGGTAATGCAACTAAACTGTGGGGATATTCCTTACAGTTTTGAAGACTCTCTTCCATTAGATTCAAAATGTGAGCATGTGGTGTGGAAAATATGAACTGGAAATAATGAAGAGAAGAAAATTTCAAAAGGATCATTTAATAGCCTTAGAGATTAAATAAGATAATGTATCTGAGAAACAAGAGGATGATGCTATAGAAAAAGAATATTCAGAAAAAGAGTCCTTGGAAATTAAAATACATGATGATAGTTTTCTGATACAACACAGGCACAAATCAATGATCAATGTACCAAGGCTATGCTCAGACATCCTTAGCACCATCTCCCTTCAACAGACTGCTAGATAAACCACCTTTCATTATACCAACCAGCTGCCTAGATTCTACTGACAACTGTGGACACAAAATACATTCTTCCCAGTTGTTAAAAACAAATTAATAAAAATTTGAAATATGATACTATTATTGGAAAAAATCTCTTATGAAGTTGAAAGACAAATATGAATAAATCCTACCAAAAGTAAAAAAGGACAAAGGGATGAGTGCTACAAGAGAAATTATATATGCATGATTAATCCAATATTAACACGATAAAAACCGAAAACTGATAAATAGAGAAGACAGAAACAAGTTGTCAAAGAAATAATAAAAGAAAAATTCTTGGAACTGAAGGACAGGAGTGTCTATAGTAAAAGGTACTACCACTGAGAGCACAGCAAAAATAAATTTTAAAGACCCACAGTCAGGCACGTTTTCATTGTCTCTGATGCTAAGTTCTTATAACCACAGGGCTTGGAAGAAAGTAAAAATCAAAGTGCAGCAGTAAGGAAGGGTCTTGCCCAGACTCTGAAGTGCAAAGCCAAACAATGCCCTGCTTTCATGATACATATCTCTCTTCAACAAAGCTAAAAAGATTTAAACATTGTAAAAGCTTTTTAAAAAATCATTTTAAAAGATATTTTGAGGAATTCTATAGAGACCACTCTCATAAATATGGAAACCAAGATTCCCTGATCTAAATGAGACTAGAAGACAGAGTAGCTGATTCATAAAGCTTACCAGGAAAATAGCCTTGATAGTGAGGGCCTGCCTGACTGTATATAATCACAGAAAACTACAGGTAACTAATAAATCTCTCAAGATGACTTCTTAATGCTCTAAAATTATCTAATAAAAGACTGAATATGAATTTTTATGACTGCTACAATTGTGTGAAAGAATATCTGTAGTATGGCTGAGCACAAAAATCTATAAAATCAAACTAACAAGGTTTGGTAGTATGTTTCTATCGATGATGTTTTTATTCATCAGATTTTTCTTAATATTGTTAGTTTGGCAACAAAAAATTAAATTCCTTTTCTTTTTCCTTTAAAACAATTGGTCCCAAGTACAAAATGACAACTTTGATTCATTTGGATTACTCTCGAGACATGTTCCGAGATAATTTTGTGAAGGCCTAAGTGTTCCATTTAGTATTAGGAGAAGTAAAATGTTAAGGGATGCTTAAGCTCTGTAAAGTTGAACAGAATAGCATTTGAATGGCAGGATATAATTACAGATCACTAAGAATACGGTACAAAATGTACCCGATCCCACCTCTTCATACTTAGCTAAGAACAGTGCTTCAGCGGTATGTGAGATTAATAATAATTCTGGAAGAACCAAATCTTCCTAGTTAGATTTATCAGACCTATAAGAATTACTGATAAAATTAATAAAGTCTATATTAACCATAATTAGAACCTGTACTACATGTGTGTTATTTAATTGAAACCTGTCTATTTTCATTGTGTGATTTTCCAAGAATGTGTGTCCAAATACTCCATCTAAACTTATGAGACCCCAATACATAAATGCTGTATCCTATATATCTCTCTGTGTAAGTTTCCCCTCGACAAGGTCTGGGAACAGATCATTTATTTGGGATGCGATCCTTGGGAGCAGAAATGAGAGAATAAAGCAAGAAAGGAGGAAAAGTATTTAAAGGGCACATATCTCAAAGTCACTATTAGGTAATGGGGACCTGGCTGAAACTAGAGGTGGTCCAAGAGGATGTGATGTGGGGCACTGAAAGCATCTGCCATACTCATACCTAGAATCATGCCCCACACTCCAAAGACTCTCAGTAAAAGTTGCCAAGTCACTGAATCTCTTGCAGTGACCCTCAAAGCTTCCTGCTCCCAAGAGTGATGTTGTCAAAGATCATCTGAGAACTTGTACATTGCCTTTTACAACTACATTCCAGGACCTAATTTCGTTTTGTAAGTTCCATGTGTCACCGTAGCAAACAAATGAAGCTTTTTCAAGAGCACTTAAGCTAAGCGGGTATTTATTATGAGGCTATGCGCATATCTCATGAACTCCAACATGACATTTAGGCTGGAAATCTGAAGGCAGCCCTCCTCTCTGCATGCTAGTCTCATCTCTCTGCAGAGTTTAAAATGAACCATCTCTGCGTCTGCATCTCCATTCCTTCCCTGCAAATAGGTCATCAGCACTATTTTTCCAGATTCCATATATATGGATTAATATACAATATTTGTTTTCCTCTTTCTGACTTACTTCACCGTATAATAGGCTCTGGGTTCATCCACCTCACTACAACTGACTGAAATTCATTCTTTTTTGATGGCTGAGTAAAATTCTATTGTATATATGTACCATATATTCTTTATCCATTCATCTGTTGATGGATATCTAGATTGCTTCCATGTCCTGCCTACTGCAAATAGTGCTGCAAACAACATTGGGGTACATATGTCTTTTTAAATTGTGGTTTTCTCAGGGTATATGCCCAGTAGTGGGATGTGTGTGTCTGCTCGGTCATGTCCGACTCTGTGCAGCCCCATGGACTGTAGTCCGCCAGACTCCTCTGCCTGTGGGATTTTCCAGGCAAGAATACTGGAGTGGGGTCTCATTTACTACTCTAGGGGATCTTTCTGACCCGGGGATCAGACCCACATCTCTAGCATCTCCTGCATTGGCAGGTAGATTCTTTACCAGTAGTGCCACCTGGGAAGCCCAGAGGTGGGATAGGGAGATAAATATATATATATATATATATATATATATAATAATATATATATATTTTTTTATAATTATGGCTTATTCATGTTGTTGTATGGCAGAAACCAACACAACATTGTAAAACAATTATCTTCCAATTAAAAATATTTAAAAATAAAAAGAAATTTTAATTGCTCTTATAAAAAAAAAAAGAACCATCATGTTGAGTGGATCTGTGGATCAGTCATCCAGCGCTCATTGCCTGTGTTGAGGTGGTACTGTCAGTGATTCAGAGATTGGAGACATGACCCTGGACCTTAAAAAGCTTAGAATTTTGCTAAGAAGTCAAGGTATATAAAGAATAATCTACACACAAACTAAAGACTAAATGATGGCTACTATGTAAGTATCACAGGGAATGTAAAAAAGGCTACACCATGGTGGTTGGGATGGTTGGCCAAGGCTCCATGGAGGATGTGAGGGGGGTTTCCAAAGAGATATGAAATTCAGAAAAGTAGAGCGGAAAAGAGGGGACTGAAAGGACAAAATGAGCAAGGAAAGGACCAGAAGAAAGCATGCATCCAGACCATTTCCAAGAAATGACTTGACGAGTGGCAAGGGTGACTCTATCCATACTGATTAACTAACTCCTCACTAAATGCTGGTCAGGGTGGTCAACCAGAAGCTATTGGGACTATGAAAACATCTTCCAATTCTTTTCAAATTACAATTGCACAAGATCTTGAAAACTGCTCTCACAGATTATGACTTTGGTAATATCCTGGGTGAACTCTCTTACCTAATCACAAGCATAATCAATTTTACTGGGATCAAGGAACACTTAAAATTCAATCACCAGAAAATCATACACAAAAAAAATGATTTTCTTTTCCAAGAAATCTTGACAGGTAGGTATTTTTCCATAGAACTTAAGAGACACGGACTATATTAGTATGAAACCTCATAATCTATTTTTACATTTCATGCTTAAAATGATTTCCTTTGAGTTAGAAGCAAAACTGAAAGTGACACTAATTCTTAATTTATCTAGTTTTTAACCTCCCCATTCCTTAGGAAATAGCACATCCTTGACTTAAATCCATAATCTATAAAATTATTACATTACTCAATGATTAGTTATCACCACCTAAACATTACTTTAATACTTAATATAGCAGTTAGTTTCATCACACTGCTATATAAACCCCCTCACAGAATATTTTCAAAGTTAAAAAGAAAAAAATTTTTATTGGGTTGGCCAAGAAGTTCATTCAGGTTTTTCTATATGACATTTTGGAAAAATCCAAACAAACTTTTTGGCCATCCCAATAATATTGTATATTAATCGGGTGATCATTTCTTAGTTTTCTTCCTTCTACGTATTTGTTAGGTAGGAGCTACAGCCTTAGCCTTGTAGAAATGGTTCTTCTTTGAACTCTCTTTTTTTCCTGGAGTGGACTTTTCCCACGCAAAAGTTTATTCTAGTTTTGCTTGTGTTTTCCAATCTTCTCTGTGCCCGGACACCTCCATCGCCTACATAGTCACCATCTTGGTTTGGAGACAGGTTTTGTTTTGTTTTCCCATTGTACAACTTTTGCTCATCCAGAAATATAACTTAAAAAAAAAAAATAGTAAGAAGACCTACATTGGGCATAAATCAAATAATAAACAAAAAGCAACTCTAAATATCAATAGCATGCAGAAGAGATGAGTTATCCTGAAGCACATCAAGATTTCAATATATCCCATCTGTCAAAAATGTAACATTAGAGCATGCTGCATGGTAGTAACGTCTGAGAAAGCAGTTTTAATTACTGATTTTCAAGCCTAAATGAGATAAATTCTGTCCTTTGAAATGATTTATTAATTTTTTTGGCAGCGGGGAGCATACAAGTAATATCTGCCCAACATGTAAAGCAAACACCTCAAACTGAAGGAGTAATTCTCCCTAATAGCCAGGTAGCGTCACCAACTTGTGACGAGTCCAATTGCAGTGAAGTTCTACTATGCTTCTCAATATCATGACCAAAAGAAGAAGGGACCAAAGTTCCAGAAGTTGCAGCTGGAATCACAAGAGTTTCAGCAAGGTGACAAGTTTCTATAGGGTTGGAAAAGAAAAAGTGCTTAACTGCTTAGGCTCCTTGTCCACACATCCTTGGGACAAGAGAGGAAATTCAGGTATGGCCCTGTCTCTGAGTCTGTCCTGTTCCCTGCATTCCAGCAGCAACTCAACACTTATTCAACTTTTCTCTGATTTTGTAACCTGGTTTTGTGACTGCTCTGGCTCAATGGACATTTGTTTTTGAGTAAACTCCGGGAGTTGGTGATGGACAGGGAGGCCTGGCATGCTGCAATTCATGGGGTCGCAAAGAGTCGGACACGACTGAGCGACTGAACTGAACTGAACTGGCGGTGTAACCAAATGAAAGGGTAACAGTCAGGAAGGCTCAGGATCCCCAAGGGAAGGAAATAGACTGCAAGTGTCAGGCTTTTTTTTTTCTCTTCCCTATACAAAATTAAAAGGAGGTTTCCTTTCAAATTCCGTGTTGCCACAAGGATACCTGGTTCCACTCAACTTAACTTTTCTCAAACCTTGAGCTAACCAATGCGTTTTTCTTATGGAAATGTTCTCTTAAGCTATGTTAATGAAACTATGTATTTGCTTGGAAATTTGTCTTTCTTCAAGATTCATGTCAATTGTTTTATGGCCCGGGATGACTCATCTTGTGCCAGTGCTATCTCAAAATGCATGTTGTGGGTGAGGGGCCTGGTGCCACTCTCTCAGTTTTGAGATATTTCCTTTCTCTAATTAATAGCTTGCTAATAGGTATATAATTCCTTGCTAAAACTAGAAGAAGCTTTGTCTATCTCTTTTATACTTTAATAAAATTATATTACACAAGAGTTCTAAGCCATCAGGCCTCATCACTGGCCCCAAGATCAAATTCCTCTCCTCTGGAGGCCAAGAATCCCAACGTCATCATGGCTTATAGAGACCTTTCACAAACATACACTTTTTGATCTCAGTTCTGCAAACTGGATACCTGGATACTTGTCTTTGCCACTCCCTTCCCCACCCTGCCCATCTTTCCTCCAGGAATGGTGTCAGATTATAACCCCTGCGCATCCACTAACTGGCCATGCAATCTGCGGTGAATCATTTAGCCAGCTTGAACCTCAATTTTCTTATTTGCAAAATGAGGGGTTTGGATGAGATTGTTTCAAAGATGCTTTCGAATTCTAAAATACCACTACCTTTCTGTCAGTCTCTTGAAGACTGTGGCCTGTCCCTGATCAGTCCTTTGTCTGTTAAAAGGGTGAGTAGCAATTAAATGCACTGAAAAAACATGTTAGAACACAACATCCTTTGTAAAATACATGCTTTCCTGTCAGTTGGACCCTAAAAGCAACTGTAACTTTTTTCTAAATTAATCCTTCCTGGTCCAAAGGTACAGAATAAAACCTTGTATCGTACTCTCACACAGAGTATATACAGCCAGTGTTACTGCAAATAATAAAACCAACACAGGCTAATTTATACAGAAAAGAAATTTACCTGAAAGATACCTGATACCTCAAAGAACTTGAGGGAAACTGAAGAATCAGCCTTGGAAATAGGAACTAGGGGCTGTGTTGCACAATCAAGATTCCACCAGAGGGTCAGTAAGTGTAGGGTGCTGGGCCCCAGCATCTCTTCCCCGAACACTTGTCACTATCCCCCTGTCAGGGGAGCGTAATCTCGGTTCTGTCTCGTCACAACAAAGATTTGAAGCGACAGACGTTAAAGCGCATCACAGCTCTCAGACAGTCCGTGTTATAGTTCTTGGACAGATCGATTTTATTTAGAAAATAAAAGGAAAATACATCTCGAGGCATGAGGGCATGCCGACCCAAAAGATGTGAAGAGAAAAGAGAGAGAACAAGTGTGCGAGGGAGAGAGAGAAACCCCCGGTCCTTTGGCGCCTCTTTTTATATGTTGTTTCCTCCCCCTGGGCCTGCCCTATGTAAATTGGGCTAGCCAGGAATGCTGTTTGTTCTACCTGAGGTCCTCACTCCAGTCCTCAGACCTTCCTTTGTTCTATTTTTGAGGGCTTTTCCCTTCCTTGTCTTTTAGCCACTGCCATTCTGGACTCCTGTTTCCTATTTTAACTACCTAACACACCCAACATTCAGAAAACGAAGATCATGGCATCCGGCCCCATCACTTCATGGGAAATAGATGGGGAAACAGTGGAAACAGTGTCAGACTTTATTTTGGGGGATTCCAAAATCACTGCAGATGGTGACTGCAGCCATGAAATTAAAAGACGCTTACTCCTTGGAAGGAAAGTTATGTCCAACCTAGATAGCATATTGAAAAGCAGAGACATTGCTTTGCCAACAAAGGTCCGTCTAGTCAGGGCTATGGTTTTTCCTGTGGTCATGTATGGATGTGAAAGTTGGACTGTGAAGAGGGCTGAGTGCCGAAGAATTGATGCTTTTGAACTGTGGTATTGGGGAATACTCTTGAGAGTCCCTTGGACTGCAAGGAGATCCAACCAGTCCATTCTGAAGGACATCAGCCCTGGGATTTCTTTGGAAGGAATGATGCTAAAGCTGAAACTCCAGTACTTTGGCCACCTCATGTGAAGAGTTGACTCACTGGAAAAGACTCTGATGCTGGGAGGGATTGGGGGCAGGAGGAGAAGGGAATAACAGAGGATGAGATGGCTGGATGGCATCACTGACTCGATGGATGAGAGTTTGAGTGAACTCCGGGAGATGGTGATGGACAGGGAGGCCTGGCGTGCTGAGATTCATGGGGTCGCAAAGAGTCGGACACGACTGAGCAACTGAACTGAACACACCCAAGACTCAAGTCCATCCAGCCACTATGAATGATCTATGGCTGTCTCTAGCCTTATCATCACTCCCTGAAGACCCAAAGTCTCACCAAAGAGCCTCTGATTGGCTGAGCCTTGGCCAAATGTCCACCCACAGGTCTAAGGGGTCCAAAGGGGGATCACCTGCTTCGCTTCAGGTTCCAGAGTGGGAAGCCAGATCCTGGCCTCCACTCATCTTGGATCTGCCTAAATAGAAAAGGTGTTTGGATGCTAAACAACGCAAAATGACACATAGCTTTCTCACTTATGATTATAAACGTAACACATCTTGAAGGCATAAGTAAGAGGTTAATCATGTTTTGGAGAGGTTTACATCTGATCAATTATACCAGCATTAGTTCATCTCTTTATTGATTTATGTGAATGAGTAGTTGGTCCTGTAAATGAAAACATATTCATCAGTATGCTGACTAATTTATTGGGCTGGCTATTCATATTTACATGGGTCCTCTACATGACAAAAAGAGTATTTGGAATGAAGAATGAGTCACCAGAAGGAAAAAAAAATAAAACACATCTTCATTCTGAATAGAGGCTGTCCAATGAGTTTTCAAGTAAAAATGATACTGTCTGATATTTAGTTCTCTCCCAGAGTTCTTCAGAGAGCTGATGGTAGTTTACCTAAGATGTGGCACTGTCCTGGTTTTATAGATCAGTTGGAATGTCTGAGGTACCCGGAATCTATAATAGATGACATGTATTGGAAGAGACACTAGAGCTAGTCTCTTTCCAGAACAAATCCACTCAGACTCCAAAACAGTTCTTCCACCCTAAGAACAAGAAGGCAGGAAGGCTCGCACTGGACTGCTATCATTAAGTGGCACCCCTCCCAAGGCCAACATAATAGAGGAGAGATTTGTCCACAAGCTCAAGGACTGAGAATATGTGGTAAGCTCAGAGAACTTGTCTGAGGAACTGCAGGGGATCAGCCTGTATGAGGCCTTTGGTTTTTGTTATGTTTTTAAGATATTCAGGGGCCAAGCAAAGAAAACCTCGTTAAAGAGAAATAAGCAGCCAGCAATCCAGAGTCCTTTATCTTTGAACACAAAGTACCTCCCTACACCAGTCCATCCTTTGTTCTTTGTACAAAGAATGTAGTCATTATGAAATAGGAATGGATGTATGTAACAGACATCCTCAAATGACCAAGGCTGAAATAGACGAGAAGTACACTTCTCTCCATAAAAAAAGTCCCTCTGTTCTCCACTGACATGCTACCTACTTGTCCTTCAGGTATCAGTGGAAATGTCGCCCCCTCTGAGAAACCTTCCCTGATGCCACCTATTATAGTATTCCGCTCTCTGTTTCCTGAGCACCTTCAAACTCTATTAAAACAATGTGTTATAAGGGAATTCCCTGGCGGTCCAGTGGTTGGGACTCCATGCTGTCACTGTCAAGGGCCTGCCTGGTTCAACCCCTGGTCAAGGAACTAAGATCCCACAGGCAGCATGGCCAAAACAAACAAAAAAAACCCCAAAAATGTGTTATGGATTTGTTTCAGTTTTTTCCCACATAAAAATTAGCAACACAAAGGTAGGGGCTGTGTTTATCTCACTCATCATCTTATCTCCAAAGAGCTACCTCCTACCTGCATATCACAGGTACTTATTTGATGTACCAAATATACCTTTCTTGAATGTTCTTGAGGTTAGCAGGAATTGAATACTTCTCGTTTATCATACATAGGACTATTGCTCAGAAGATTTCAAAAATAGTAAATAGTATTAACAAAAACAACAACAGGGAAATAGGAACCATTTATGTCCCCAGCACAACAGCAGATTTGGAAAAGACCAAAAATGTGTATTTCCAATTGAAAGACCTCAGCTTATACATCAGGGGCTGACAAACTTTATCTATAAAGTGATAGTAAATGTTTTTGGCTTTGCTGGCCATATGATCATTGCTGCAACTACCCAGCTCTGCCCTGGGAGGAGGAAAGCAGCCACAACCCAAATGTAAACTTGGGTGTGATTCCTGGGTTCCAACAGGACTTTGTTTATGAACACTGAAATGTGAATTTCATGTCATCTCATATGTCATGAAATAGTCACCTTTTGATTGTCTCCAACTATCAAAAAATGAGAAAGCAGAGGACTCGGCTTGCTAACTCAGCTTGTCTGGTTTGCCAACCTCAGAGAGTACACTTAGGGTTAGGGTTAGGGTTAAGGCTTGCCCTAGGTTAAGACTCAGCTTGCCAAACTTGGCTGGTCTGGTTTGCCAACCTTAGAGAGTACACTTCTGTTCATTTCTTTAGCTGCATTCTACCCGTTCAGTGCAATTCACACTGATAAGCACCTACCATATGCCCAGCTCTGGGCCAGGGGCTCAAGAGAGGCAGAGATGGTTAAGATCTGCTTTCTGCATCCAAGGGCATGCAAGATGTGACATAAGACTGGTCCCCTGGAGAAGCAGCTGTGGCCTCTGATTGGAGGAAAGTATTTCATGACCAGGTGGCATCTGAGAGGTGAGTCATGGGCCTGGCACCCAGGAACCAGCAGCTCTGTCTGGCTGTGGCTTCAGATGAGTCCCTCAGGGGATCTTGGGCAGGCAGCCCGGGAGGAGCTGTGTCAGGTTGTGTGAGGAACCCTCAGGGTCCAGCATAAGGATTAGTCTAGTGGGCAAGTGAGAACCAACGGGGAAGATTAAACTGGTAGTAATCAGGTTATTCATTTTTTGACGTTCTAACTTACAAATAATGCAAAAGTGATCTCTGAAGCTATTTGACCCCCTTTTCTGTTACTAACTTACCAAATATTTCACCTGACATACCCTCCTGGGAAAAACACATGGAGTTCAAGGATGCCTAGGAGGCAAAAGCGCCATCAGTGTCCACCAGGAAAGAGGGTTGGTGTTTTCCCAGGAGCCAGAGTTTATAAGAGGAGTCATTGTACAATAAAATACAATATAAAATGAGGATAAAATGATAATTTCAAATATTCATTAGATTTGGGGAAAACTCTGAGCTATTATACAAGCCCCTCCCTTGCTCCATACTAATGAAGAAACCCCCATTTTGTCCCCAAGAAGAAAATTGCTCAATATTATACTGTCTTTTTCTTTTTAGCTTTGAAATGGGAGTCTTGTTGGAAACCATGAATAGGAAAATAATAAATCATCTTTTCATACCAACATAAAATACAGAAAGCAGGAAAAATCAACTCAAGTTACAAAGATGGAAACTGAATTCTGCTTCAATTGTATAAAAAGTCACCTTCCTCATGCAGCCAAAAATTCAGAGCGAGTCTCCTGGAGTGCCCTCTATTAAAAGATACCATCTCAGGACATAGGATGCTCGGGAAATGAAAGTGACATTAATCTGCAGGCAGTGACCATCTCCTTCACGCCAATGTACAATCTGATGAGAGATGAGTCCAATTGCTGGCGCCCAGATGCAGTGTCTTGGCCAGAGCCTCAGGCAAAATGCCACAGCTCTGCCTTCCATTCAAGAATTCACCCAGGGGACTTCCCTGGTGGCCCAGTGCCTGAGACTCCATGCTCCCAATGCAGGGGGCCCAGGTTTGACCCTGGTCAGGAAACTAGATCCCACATGCCACAACTAAAGATCCTGGATGCCACAGCTAAGACCTGGCACAGCCAAAGAAATAATAACATTTTTTTTTAAAAGGAATTCACCTAGCTGCTCCTTTCTGCCCGCTTTATTCATCACCTTTCTCCTTTCTCTAGGCATAGGATTAGTGAATAAGGGAGTCACATGCTGGTTGAGTGCCAATCAGTGATGAATTGGCACAAAGTATAGTGGTGCAATATCAACATTTCTAATTAATGAATTAATTTTTATTTTAATTTTTTCAATAAGTATTACATTTATATAGGTCAAAGTTCAACAACTATAAATAGATAAGGAATCACATTTGATTTAGGTCATACCTGAATGGTAGTGGTTTTCCCTACTTTCTACAATTTAAGTCTGAATTTTGCAACAAGGAGCTCATAATCTGAGTGCCAAAGAACTGATGCTTTCAAACTGTGGTGCTGGAGAAGACTTTGAGAGTCCCTTGGACAGCAAGGAGATCAACAAACCAGTCAATCCTAAAGGAAATCAACCCTGAATATTCATTGGAAGGACTGATGCTGAAGCTGAGGCTTCAATACTTTGGCCACCTGACGTGAAGAGCTGACTCACTGGAAAAGACTCTGATGCTGGGAAAGATTGAGGACAGGAGAAGAGGACGAGAGAGGATGAGATGGTTGGATGGCATCACTGACTCAATCGATAGGAGTCTGAGCAAACTCCTACAGATAGTGGAGGACAGGGAAGCCTGACATGCTGTGGTCGACGGAATCACAAAGAGTTGGACATGACTGAATGACTGAAGAACAACATGGAGTCAGAATGAAACTAAACAAGACAAAATTCCCTCCCACTACTAACACCCAACCTCTCAGTTCCCCCTCTATAGGTAGCCTAAATACCTTTCTAGAAATATTTTATGCATATCATTAGCAAATATATTTTCATGGATACTATTTTAAATTATGGAAATAATTTACTAGTTGAGGTAAAATGCTGGAATGAATATGCAATATCCAAAATGCAATAGTTCAAACAAAACAGGAATTTCTTTCTCTCTCACGTAACAGTCCAGGGTCAGTGGGTGACTCTGTACCATGAAGTCATTCAGGAATCCAGGCTTCCTAGCAGCTCTGCTGTCTTCGTGAAGTAGCTCTAGTCACTGCCCTTCCTGCCATCAGATGGGAGAAGGCACAAAGGCCAGAGGCCAGGGTTTTCCCTCATGCACACTTCACTTCTGCTCATTCTCTACTGGCAAAAACTTAGTCACGTGGCCACATTAGCTGCAAGGGAAGCCAGGAAATGGAGCTATAGCCAAGCTTCACCTCTGCCATAACTCTTGCAGTTATGTCTCTAAGGACTCTAGCCCTTACCCCACTCTCTACACATCACCTTACAGTGCTTTTCCAAGCTGTTGCCAAGCACCTATGCCCAGTGAGGACAGCAACCATTCCCTTAATCTTCCAAAGTACAGCTAATGTTAGGTTATAATGTTCAATAGACTGTTACTACAAAAGAGAATCACCGTGCAGGAGAGCCACGCTTAATGGTGGGCCCTACTAACTGTCCATCCAGTGAATACTTTTCCCTTTTAATATACTTTAAAAACACTTTAGGGCTTTCCTGGTGATCCAGTGATTAAGGGTCCACCTTGCAATGCAGGGGTGGCAGTTTGATCCCTGGTCCAGGAAAATTCCCCATGCCATGGGTCAACTAAGCCCATGTATCACAACTACTGAGCCTGTGTTCTAAAGCCCTTGAGCCACAAATGCTGAAGCCCACGAACCCTAGAGCCCAAGCTCCACGAGAAGAGAAACCACTACAGTGAGAAGCCCAGGCACTACAGCTAGAGAGTAGCCCCTCCTCGCTGAACCTAGAGAAAGCCGGCACACAGCAATGGAGACCCAGCATAGCCAAAAATAACTAAATACATAAAATTATTTGTAAAAGACACTTTAATGGTGCTCTGTTCTGTGTGCTTTATAAAAAAATTAAATCATTTAATCTTCATAATAACCCTCTGAAATAGGCACAGTTACGGTCCAGTGCCCAGTTTACAGATGAGGAAACTAGAACACAAAGAGGTTAAGTAATTGTCCAGGCCACAACTAAGAACCTATGCTAGTTTGCTGAACTTGGTAAAAAAAAAAAAAAAAAAAATTTTTTTTTTTTTTTTGCTTTCCTTATAGTAGAGGTATGACCTAATTCAAGCTAATAAATGTAAGGGGAAATCATTGGGGCAGACACCAAGGAAAACTACTGCTGTATTGAGAAAATAAACAAACAAAAGGGAGAGATACAGGTGGCATACATCTTTGGTTCTTTGACCCTTACCCTTCTTCTGGTCTAGAATTTGGACATGATGCTTGGAAGTTATGCAGCCATTTTGTGGTCATGAAACGAAAACTGAAGCTGAAATAAGAAGAAAGAAGGAAACAGTCTTAGACCTTTTTTTTATGTGAGAAAAAAAAAATATATATATATATAGCCTAATTTGTATGAGATAAGAATTCGTCCCAAAGTTATCTTTCAGTTCAGTTCAGTTCAGTTCAATCACTCAGTCGTGTCCGACTCTTTGCGACCCTGTGAATTGCAGCATGCCCGGCCTCCCTGTCCATCACCATCTCCGGGAGTTCACTCAAACTCATGTCCATTGAGTTGGTGATGCCATCCAGCCATCTCATCCTCTGTCGTCTCCTTCTCCTCCTGCCCCCAATCCCTCCCAGCATCAGAGTCTTTTCCAATAAGTCAACTCTTCGCATGAGGTGGCCAAAGTATTGGAGTTTCAGCTTTAGCATTAGTCCTTCCAATGAACACCCAGGACTGATTTCCTTTAGAATGGACTGGTTGGATCTCCTTGCAGTCCAAGGGACTCTCAAGAGTCTTCTCCAACACCACAGTTCCAAAGCATCAATTCTTCGGTGCTCAGCTTTCTTCACAGTCCAACTCTCACATCCATACCTGACCACTGGAAAAACCATAGCCTTGACTAGATGGACCTTTATTGTCTTTACTGGTATTTAAATCTAGATCATGGTTTGATTGCCCCAAAGTCCCTAGGTCAATTATCCCTTTTTTAAGGGTTCTCCAGTTAGCCTCTCCTTTATCATGCCTGCCCTGGATCCTCTTCTCAGAGTCCAGTGCTCACTGTCTCTGTGTCAGGCTCCGATACCAACTCTACCTCCAATGCAGTCAACCTTTCCCGTCATAATGCACAGCCTCTCCTCATGGTCCTGAACTTCTGACTTGCATAATAGGGTTTTGGACCTACCCACTTAGGTTCTGGGCAAGTAGTCCTGAAACTGGGTTACCCCTTTGCACTGCTGCCCCTGCAGTTGTATTTGCTAAGTCATTTACAAAGTCCAAGAAAAGAATCACAGACATCTTCTAAAATTTGGAAAATTCCAGCCTTTTTATGTCATAGAAGCCAATATGCAGAAGGACCTCTCAACTCTGAAAGGCTCAATCTTTAATCCAGAAGTGCCATATTAAACATTCATCTGCTCCTTATGGAGCAAATACGGAGGCCCAGCTTTGACCCCCAGGGCACATTCATCTGCTCCTTATGGAGCAGATACAGAGGCCCAGCTCCTACCCCCAGAGAAGAGACAGCCTGGCTTAAGGACCAAGGATTGGACAGAAAGCATATTTAACTGGTACCTGGTGAAACAGAAGGGAAGGGGGCAGGGCACAACCTTTAAAAAGAATAACCTAGCCCTTGAGGATGCAACATAACTGATTAAAAGATTTGGATTCCAGTAAACCTTGAGCCTCATTATACACTCATTGTAACACACTAGCATGTGCTAAATGACACACACATAGGTGCCATGACAGTTCCAGGAAAGAGGCCAAAAAATGGGCGGTGGCCCCAATCCTGGAAATCCCCATCTGTTCTCCAAAATAGTTGGACTTCTCCTCCCACTCATTAGCCAATGAAATTACCAAGCCCATAAAAACTAACCACCTCATATGTCCAGGCCTCTCACCTTCCAGGAGGACCCACATTCTATGGAGTGTTTCTCTCTCAATAAATCTACTTCTTAACTATTATTTTGCCTCTCACCAAATTCTTTCTGTGCTGAGACATAAAGAACCTGAGCTTCAGTAAGTCCTGAGACCAGGTGTGTGATTTCAATTAACAGACAGTGGGTTCAAGTCCTATCTGAGTTGTGCTATTTCACTGGTAACCTTCAAAGACTATGGTGAAGCTCTCCTTTTGTGACCTCTTTTCTTTCCTCCCATCAGGTAGGGCACGGTGCGTGGCACCTGTCTGTGGATAGCCAGGACTTTGGAAGACTAAATACATCCAGGTCTAAGGCTCATGGATTTCAAGCCTGAACTCTGAAATGGAGCTGTTAGCCCTAACTTCTTACCTTTTTAGCACATCAGAAGCATTTTTTCCCCCCAGAACAGGAAAGCAATTTTCTCCAATAATGAATCAGAACACTGCTGGCAGCTTGGAAACAGCAGCCTTTCTCCACTTTAAGCTGTTAAGGTTTAGAAAATGTTAGGGAATGCTCAGCCAGGGGCCTCCCTGTGTGCTAGGACAGTGTGGGCAAAGAGGGAAACTTGAAGACAGGAGTGGAAAGGAACCAGGGGGGAGAAAATGTTAAACAGAGGAAGCAAAACACACTCTGTTTTGCTCAGTCTGACAAGAAGCTTAGCTTAATGTCTTCCTACAGCCTTTCCTGTCCCAAAAAGAACCCTCCCCCAAAGATTATATTCAGTGTGTTTGAATCTTAAGTGAAAACAGCCTTGAAAAATGTATTTGCATCTCAAGAGCTGAAACTAAATATTTTTCCTGTATTGGTGAGAAGGTCAGGGGCCACGGGCTGTCAAGGCCGGAGGAAGAGAGCTCCATGCTGCCTGAACTGGATTCAGAACGCCCCCACAACCCTCCTGGTGGGTCCAGCGGTCCACTGGGCCCAGGATCCTGGGGGTGGAGGTGGGGGGAGGGCTTCTGGAGCCCCCTCCAACTCCTCCATCTCCACAGGAGCCCCCCTCCAATCCTCCATCTCCACAGGAGCCCCCCTCCAATCCTCCATCTCCACAGGAGCCCCCCTCCAATCCTCCATGTCCACAGCCAATCACACAGTGTCGCCTGTCGTCCCTTGTCTCCCACAACTGCTCTGAGACACCCCACTTAAGGCCTTCAAAAACTATGAATTGTTGGCTTTAAGATGGTTAATTTTATGTTATGTGAATTTTATCTCCAACATTTTTTTCCTTTAAAAAGTTTTTTTTTAAAAATCATGTGAAATGATGGGCAGAAAACATGGTCAATGAAGGTTACCTGTTTAAATCCTAGCTCCCTCATCCATCCCCAAAACAGGTTACCCCCTCTCCCACCAGTCCTGGTTTGGCCCCGTGGTGCTAAAGCCTCATTCTACCACTGCTTCCCCTAACAGGGGAATAGCCTATTTAGGGATATAGGGGATACAGATATATCACTAATATACCTATTAGTGATACCCTAATAGGTATCACTATTTCAAGTGTCTCCAGTGGGTACCTCTATCATTTCTTGTTCAATCAAACATAGTATTTTCACCAGCCACACCCTGCTTTGTAAAGGGAGGCCCCCCACCCCACTTTCTTCTCACTCACTTTCTCCTAACTCCATGCTGTCATCTGTATTTTAATTTTTGTACCATTAAAGTTGACAAAAGTTATTCTATTCTGAAATTATAATTTTTTTTTTCCTTTTTTTTTTTTTTTTTTTTTTTTGCCACACCGCATGGCTTGTGGGATCTTCATTCCTCCACCAGGGGTTGAACTGGCAGCCGTGACAGTGAAAGTGCAGAGTCCTAATCCCTAGGCTGCCAAGGACTCCCTGCCATTATATGAAGTCTTCTGTGCTTTGCCTTCACAGTTGAAAATCAAGTAAGTGTTCATACCACCCTAATTGCCCATATAATGTTTACTGCACAGTTTAATAACTGCTTTCTAAGAAAATGTCCCAGAACTGAACAACATGGGTTTCCAGATGTAAAGGGCTCATGCGTGCACATGTGCAAAGTCGCTTCAGTCGTGTCCAACTCTGTGGGACCCTATGGACTGCAGACTGCCAGGCTCCTCTATCCATGGGTTTCTCCAGGAAACAATACTGGAGTGGGTTGCCATGCCCTCCTCCAAAGGAATCTTCCCAAACCAAGGATGGAACCCACTTCTCTTACATCTACCTACATTGGCAGGTGGGTTCTTTACCACTAGCACCACCTAGGAAGCCCAGGTAAAGGGCTTACTAAGTGCCTAAAATATTACATAAAAATATTAATAGACACAGATTAGGCAAACAATAGTGAAATTTAAACCACTGTAAGAAAAAAAGGGGGGTAAATGCTGCATGTTTGTAAAGAGAGAGGGAAGAAAACATCACCACTGAAAGATCACAAATCAGAATGGCTTCAAATTTTCTCTCAATAACTCTGGGAACTAGAAGACAGAATGCTTTCAGACTTTTGAAGAACAATCATTTTCAACTTGGAATTTTTATACCAAGAAAAATTATCAAACAAGTGTTCAGGTAGAATAAAGACATTTTCAGATATGCAAGGACTCAAAAATTTACCTTCCATATATAATTTCTAGGAACTTACTGGAGATATGTACCAACAAATAGAGGAAGTAAGTTAAGAAAAAGAAAGATATAGGACCATCCAGGAGAATCACAGAATCCTAGGCGGACAGCAAGCAGAAAGCAGTCAATTAAAATTTGAAAAGAGTGAAGTAAAAGGAGATATCAAAGACTTGACACTATCCTTGAGCACTTGGAACAACTTAAGTAAGCAGCCAAGACAGAAAAGCTTAAGGGGAGAGGAGCGTGGTGGAAAGGAAGACAAGAAGTCCAGGGGAAAAACAGCTGTTCAAGAAAGGAAATAGTTATAAATAATGATGATGAGTAGGATGATGATGACCATGGGATTTTTAACTCAAAATGGAAGAATAACCACACATCTCCCTCTGTCTTGAGATCTGAATTAAATAGATAGTAAGTGAATTATAAACCACTATTTTGAGGAGAACTGGAGGGGTTCCATCAGTAGACCAAGGTGTTCAGCTTATTTCTGGGAGGCAGAAAATAGTTGGAAGGATTTTGGATCAAGATGCTTATCAAACACAGGCATTTACTTTTACTTGTTCCTAAAACCCCATCAAAACATATTATTAAGGGTATAAAACCATGAATATAACACGTTTCATATTCCAGATCATCCCATTTTATCACCCACAAAATACGATATGTTTAATTTGGTTTGCACACCTTGGGTCAGTTCTGCCTCTCGGCTCTCATCACCTCGGGATCTCAGTGAATCTCACACGGCAGGGACGTGGAGGAGCACCAAGGACAACAGAAGAACTGCAAGACTCATTCTGTTCTTGGTTCCATTCCTGAGGCTCCTTGAGTAAATTAGAGGGCCTCTCAGAGCCCTGCTGGTCTCATCAGTAAAGTGGAGATTATAACGTCTGTCCTATTTCCTTCAAGTTGCACTTGCTGAACTAAAATGAGACCAGGAGTAGATAGAAACTATATGTTCTCATCCTCAAGCCTTGACTGTTAAAGTCTTCACCTTTTAATATTCAAGTTACAGTGAAGGCAGGGCGTGCTTGCCTAGATGAACAGACTCTTCTTCACCCCATCTCATCCTCACCTCACCTGACCTACTATGGGAAGTCAGTCCCTACAGTTCCACCATCAGCCCCAAAACAGGTCAGTCTGCATGGCTTGGAGGATGGATAGGGATATGGCATGGGCTGAGGGCACTGTCCACTGACAAGATCGTGACCACAGTGCAAAATATGATCAGTTCTCCATTGTTATCTTCTTGTTCCCAGATCCCACAGAGGAGAGTCAGCCTTTCCCAACCTTTCACTCAGCAAGGTACCCAGGCCCAGACTATTGGGCCTACTGACCTGCACTCTCATTCCTTGTATGAAAGCCTCTTGCCTCAGACATGTTGGTGGTCCAGGATTGTGATGTTCTAGCATCAGCCTCCCTCTCCTGCCTACCAGCCCTGGCACAATACCCAACTCAACAGCACCAATCCTCCCAAGGTGAAGGGAGGTGTGAAGTGTCCTTCTTTCAAGGCTTCACTGTCCTCCTTTCCCCTAGTCCAGCCTCTCTCCATTTGTTCCAATACCCTGATGACAGGTAGAGTAGGCTGAAAAATACCTTTCCCAAAGAGGTGCACATCCTAGTCCCTGAAATATATGAATATGTTACAAAAGGAACTTCGCAAGATGTGATTAAACTAAGGATCTTGACATGAGGGATTATTCTGAATTATCTGAGTGGGCCCAGTAGTATCACAAAAGTCTTTCTGAAAGTGAAGCAAGAGGACAGAAGGAAGCAGAGGAAGACAAAGCTGTGTGACAATGGAAGCAGAGTTGAGGGAGAAACTGAGATATGAAGGGAGTAAGTGACCACCAGCCAAGGAATGCAGGCGGCCTCTAAGAAAGAGGAAAAGGCAAGGAAGTGGATTAGCTCTTACAGCAGTGCTCCCCAATCTTTTTGGCACCAGGGACCGGTTTTCTGGAAGACAATCTTTCCAAGCACTGGGTTGAGGAGAATAGTTTGGGGACGATTCAAGCACATTAAATTTCCTGTGCACTTTATTTCTATTTCATCAGCTCCACCTCAGATCATCAGGCATTAGATCCTGGAGGTTGGGAACCCCTGCAGCAATAAAAAACTAATAAGATAGGACTGAAAATTAGATCATTTACTTTGAAAAGCTATTTGGCAATATTTACAGAAGCTGAACATATGCCTATTTATGACTCACAATTCCACTCTTAGGTACATACCCAACCAGAAATGTGTATATATGTCCACCAAAGACATCTGCTATAACATTCCTAGCAGCATTATCTGAATAATTACTCCAATGTGTATCAGTAATAAGATGAGTGAAGTGAGGGACATTCACACAATGGAATACTATACAGCAAAAGGAAGGAACAAGCTAGGGACGTCCCTGGCAGTCCAGTGGCTAAGACTCTTCACTTGCACTGCTTGTCAAAAATGAATAAATAAATAAAAGTATGAACAAGCTAAATCTATAGATAATATGCACCTCCTCAACATAGTTTTAAGAGAGAGAAGCCAGAACAGTATATTCTTCATGATTCAATTGCTACAAAGTGTAAATATAAGCCAAAGTAATCTATGTTGGTTGAAGCCACTACCCTGCCCCCTAGAAGAGAGAAAAAAGAGACAGTCTTCTGGAGAACTGGTAATCGTCTGTCTCTGGGTGTTAATGATGTGTTAGTATAAGTAAAATCATTGAAACTGTGAAAAGCATATCTATTAAATATTTACTATCAGTTTAGTTCAGTTCAGGTCAGTCCCTCAGTGGTGCCTGACTCTTCTTGACCCCATGGAAGCAGCAGGCCAGGCTTCCCTTGTCCATCACCAGCCCCAGGAGCTTGCTCAAACTCATGTCCATGGACTTGGTGATGCCATCCAACCATCTCATCCTCTGTTGTCCCCTTCTCCTCCTGCCTTTAATCTTTCCCAGCATCAGGGTCTTTTCCAAGTATCTACTATACACTAATAAAAACTTTTTTAATGGGGGAAAGGAGACCTGTGCCTTCATGCAAATTTACCCAATCGCTTCCTGTGACCTCTGATTTCCACAAACAAATGGATGCGGCAACAGACAATCCAAACCTAGGGCTCCAGCTCCACAGAGCTCAACTCTAGGTTAAAATAACCTATGAACTTAACATATACTTACTAAGGGGCCAATTTTAGCAGATTGTTTTTCTAAATAATCCTCTCAGAGTTAAATCTACTTTCCCCCTTTAAGGACTCTAAACTACAAATTATTTTTAACTGACGTCATCTGAACAACCATAAAAGACAGTCACGGTCCTTTCTCCACCAGATGATTCCTGATAAATGAATTCAAATCATTGCTTAAAATTCGTCTCTTTTTAATTCCATAGAGGAGTTTCACATGTAAAATATAAGTCAATTAATAGGTATTAATGTTTTGATAATACTAGAATCAAGTTATAAACTCACAAAAACGAAAGAACAGCTGCTCCCACGAATGCCTCAACCTGAAGTGAGATTCTGGCTTTACCAAAACAGAGGACAGGGACGGGAAAGGGGACGAGAGACCCGTGGGGGACGGACGCGTGGACCAGCCGTGTGGATAAGAACTAGAAGGAGGGATGCAGACATGGACAGGGGGAACCAAGAGCAGTTATGTAGGGGTGACCGACGCCCTGCACTGGAAAAAACCCTGCCGCCCCTGTTCTGGGCCAGATCGCTGTAGCCAAAGCGCTGTGGCAGGGTTGGGGTGTGAGGATAGCGGGTGGCGGATACTCGAGGGGACAAAAGGCGGGGCTTCAGAGGCCACACTTCGGTCCCCGGGGCCGAAACAGACTTTGGCCCCGCCGCCCCCACCTGCAGCACAGCCCCGAACCCGCGCGTCACTCCCAGCGGAAACGAGGCGCAGCCCGGGCTTCTGGCGAGGTGCGCGCCTCCCGGCCCCCGCTCCGCTTCGCAGCTCCCGGTCCGCTGCCCGCATCTCTCCGCCGAGCGGGGGCGGGGACAGAGCTGCACCTACCAGGATCTGCGACTCGAGCGGCGGTGCAGCCAGCGGAGTCAACATCCCAGCTCGGACGGCGCCCTGGGTCCACCGGCGCGAAGGGTCGGAGCGGAACCGGGAAGGCGGGAGGCGCCCCGCCGACTAGACAGCGCGTCGCAGGTCAGTGTGCGGCGCCGGCTGTGCGGGCTGCAGTTAGGAAAACTTTGGTTTGCGTGTCGGCTGCCGGGAGGAGGGCGCGGAGTGCGCAGCCCCGGCCCAGGGCCTCCGTGCGCCCCACCGGGTATACTTGGGCCCTGGGAGACGGCATCTCCTGCGCCCTGACACTGCGGAGCCCTGGAGCCCACCGAGGGCCGCCGGAGTGTCGGGTCCTTTCCAGAGACTGCCCCGCCGAGCCGGGCGCGCTCCGCGGAACCCACACTCGCGCCTCCCGCAGTCCCCGCCCGTTCTTGGCTGGGGCTCTGCGGCGGCGCGGGCTCGGACCCCGCGGGCGAGCGAGTTTCGCGTCCTTCTCGGCCTTGCAGCGATGGGGAGGTGATGAGGGCAGCCGGCGGCCACAGGATATCTGAGAGGATTCGGGCAGGGGCCTCGCGGGCGCGGGTCGGCGCCGCAGCGGGAACGGCGCGCGCTCGACTGCCAGAGCGCGCGGGTCGGAGGGGCGGACTTGGGCGCGTCTCCGCAGGTGCCTGCGGCCGCCTGGCTGTGGGAGGTGCGGGCCGGGCGCGGGGCGCGGGTTAGCTGGGGCTGCGGAGCCGTTTGCAGTCACTGTCTTCACAAATGCGAGTCACACAGGGGCCGGCAGCCGGGCCCCCGGAGCCTATTGGGGCCATACAGCTTTGGCACCAGGACCCCAGGCCCCTTGTCGGAGAACCGGGGTCCAGAGGTGCGCCTGCCCCCAGCAGAGGGTCAATGGCTTCTCCTCTCGGGCGTGCTATTTTCCAAAAGGAGGGCCGTGTCCCCCGGGCGGGCGGTGCGGGGACCGCTCTGTAGCGACTCTGGTCAGAACCCCTTCTCGTGGATGGCCATCGCCTCAGCCTGCCAGCTGTGCCCTGGCTCGGAGCAGAGGCGACGAAACGCGCACCCCGCCCCCATCGGTGTCCCGACGCTGTCGCCCCAGTCACCTTCCTGTGCCCTTCTCCGACAGCTCCTCGGGCTCGCTCCCTCCCCGCTCTAGGGAAAAACTGAGGCAACAACTCCGTTCCGGAGGCCGCGAGGACTGTGAAGACGCCGCCAGAATCCTCGGCAGCCTGGAAATCCCATCACCTTGGTTCCCTGAGACTTGGAGGTATAGGTTTGCATGTCTTTATGTGTGTGTGCTGGGAAGGCGGGGTTGGAGGGGTGCGGGTTCTGCAGAGGACTGTGGGGGTGCAGCTTCCCCAGGGCCCAGCACCACAAACCTGGGGTCGCCTGCAGTAAGTAGAAGTAACCAGCCCTTTGGGGGTACGCTTGGAAAAGACAGCAAACCTTACCAGCTTGGGTCGTTTCTAAATATTTCTTTTGAGCCCGGTGCCAGAGAACACTTTACCTGGGAAGTCATGTCGTTCCCTGGGACAATCTCAGTGGCATCTTTTGTGCTGGCTTTGTCCCTTCCTTTACATAGGGAAGGAGACAGGTCTTTTGCTGGTGGCAAGCAGGCTTGCTTCGTTCCAGGTGCAGCTGGCCTCCACATCCTGGCCTGGGCCTCCCACTGCAAGTCTGGACTTTCTCAGACCTGTCTGGGAAGGGTAGGGCAGGAGATCTCCAATACGTCGGCTGCTGTAACTCAAGGCTGTACTCTTCTCTAGACCTGTGGGCTCTCTTTGCCCACTCTGAGGCAGGGCAGTTGTCTCTGCCCTTGGCTCCTGCAGCAGAGCTAAGCCTCAGATGCCCTGGAGGTGAAATGATTGGAGACAGTCTGATGGGGGAGCCTCGGGCAGGGACTGATAGCTAATAGGAAGTGGGACTGGGGGACGAGTTTGTCGCAGATTTTTTCCAAGTGTGCACAAGAAGCACCCCTTATGGGGAGTGGAGCCTGGGATCTAATTAGCAAGCTCTCCATGTTAGGCCCATAGTAGGTGGAAGACCTGTTGGTTATAGGCACCTTAGCCCCCATTCTCAGACCCCTTAGCCCAGAGCACTCACATTTAGTGATGCATGTTTAGAAACTGTCATGATTGAATTCCTAAGTGGCAAATATATAAGGATCTTATAAAATCCTCACAGTCATCGTCAGTAAAAATTATCCCCACTTTAGGAATGCGGAAACAGAGGCTCAGAGGAACAGCTTCTCCAGGGCTGGTAACTTGGGAGGAGACAGAGCCCCAGGCTTTGACACATTGCCTGCTGCCCCCTCTGAGCATGCTCTGGTCTCCTGCAGGCAGCACAAAGACAGAGTAACCTGGGGCAAAGGTGAGGGACTGGGTTTCCAGCTTGAAACTCATTTGTTAATTTCCACCACCACCGCCCCCCACCCCCCGCCCCTTGCTGCTCTTCCTCACCATGGCCAGATAAATATTAATAACTTTTAGAGAGGAAGCATAGATCCTGTTTGGAGGTGGACTAAGAGGCTCAAAGGAAAGTAAAATTTCTTCCTGAATGACAGGAAAACTAGGAGTGGCTTGGGGAGAAAAACGCCACAGGAAAGACCCAGCCTATTATCTCCACGATGGCTTCTAAGGCACCTTGGCCCCTCTGGTGGTGTCAAGTTGTGCGCGCTCAGTCACTTTGGTTGTGCCCGACTCTTTGTGACCCTATGGTCCATAACCCGCCAGGTTCCTCTGTCCGTGGGGATTCTCCAGGCAAGAACCCTTGGAGTGAACTGCCATTCCCTCCTCCAGGGGATCTTCCTGACCCAGGGATCGAACCCCCACCCCGCGTCTCCTGCATTACAAGCAGATTCTGTACCACTGAGCCACTGGAGAAGTCCATAGATACCACACAAATCAGGTACTCAAAACAGAACTCTACTTTCCTCTGTTTCCCCATTCCTAACGTGGGGATAAAGTGGGGGAAGCTGGTATCTAAGAAACAAGGAGACATAGGAGAAGGAACATGGGAATATCTATCAAGTCCTGGCGAGCAGGAGGGTAAGAGAAGTGACTCTGGGAGTTCTCTGACCTTTCCCCCCTCAGCCACATCAATGGGACAGACCTCAGCACAGAATGGGGCAGACCAGGTAAATGCCACAGCTCAACAGTCTTTGCAGGGCAGGCTGCGTCCTGTGTGCGTGAGTGCGTGTGTGTGTGCGAAAATGCGCACACACAGGATTGCCCTGCGTAGAATCCACTCCTAACACTTAACAGATTATAATCAGTGAAACATGATTAACTGCACAAACACTTTGGGGATGTCTTCCTTAACAGGGAATTAAAAAACTAGACTCCAAATGGGAGAGATGTGTGGAACAAATTATTGGTATTTATGTAGCTCTGAATAGCTTTGATTTCCTTTAGTAGGAACTGACAGCTGGCTGACAGAAAACTCATCCAAGGAGAGAAAAGACATAAGTGAAGTATGAAATTTTGAATAACATTTTCAGGTAACTTTCTATTTCCATTTAGAGTGGGTGTCTGGAGGGGCGAATGTGGTTATGATTTGAATTGCTTAATTTATCTATAGAGATTTTTTAATAGGGCTCATAATTCTGAGATCCAATGCCTTTTACTTATTTTTCCTACCTCCCAGTACCCTGGTGTCAGGGCAGCAAGCTGGGAATTGCACCATGTAGCCTATAGACTCTCAGTTTCTTCCGTTTTCAGCATGTGGCTTCCAAGGCTGGAGCCTCCCTGATCAGTCTGTTTAAAGAACAAATCTTCATTTCTTGCCTAGGAGAGTGGTCGTCTACTTGGGGTGATGTAAAGTTCTGGGGGTCCAGTTGTTCTATCCAGCCATCCTGTCATGTTCAACCCTGTGCCTCATTGCCAATTTCTGTGTCATTTGGAACCTCCATGTCCTAAGCTTCCGGGGTCCTGCCAGTAAACTGGCTCCCTTCTCGCTGGGGCCATCTCCCTAGGGGGCTTCACGATGTAGCTTCTACTATGTTAACGCAGTTAACCATGCCACCCCCACCTCTGCCTCCTCAGCATGTTTGAAATTGATCATCTGATATTACCCTCTTTCAGTTTTCTTTGTTCTTCAGAATAGATATCTTAAAAAAAAATAAACTGTAATTTTAGAAGGGCCTTGGGAGATGGAGACCATCCTGGTGACTCAGGTGGTGGAGAATATGCCTGCAATGCAGGAAACCTGGGTTCGATCACTGGGTTGGAAAGATCCCCTGGAGAAGATTGAGAGAGGCGGTAAAAGACTAGAGTAAATATGCCATGATGAATCATGAGCCTTGTTAAAGACAATTTAATTTTAAAATAAAAGCAATTTATCCAGCTGTTTAATAATTAATATCTTATATTACTCATATCTTTAATGCTGAAATTATTGTATTTGGAAATTATAAGGAAAATGCCCTTAAAGGGGTATCTTATTCCATAGTTCACTTATTAGGTTCCATTTATGTTTACAAACATTATTTACAGATTCTAGAAAAACAACATTTTAAATTTTTTATGTTATTTAAATAGCCTGTGAGTTAGAGACATGGTGGGCTTCCCCAGTGGCTTAGTTGGTAAAGAATCTGCCTGCAATACAGGAGACCTGGGTTAGATCCTTGGGTCGGGAAGATCCTCTGGAGAAGGAAATGGCAACCCACTCCAGTATTCTTGCCTAGAGAGTCCCTGTGGACAGAGGATCCTGGTGGGCTACAGTCCATGGGATTGCAAAGAGTCAGACACAACTGAGTGACATTTTCACTTTTCGCTTTGGAGACATGATAAAAATAAAAGATGGCTAAATTCTGAGATAAAAACTTTAAAAAGAAGAACACAGTGAGTAGGAAGGCACACAGGAAAGTCTCTTTCCAGATGTTGTCTGATTTCATCACCAGCCCCCAGGGGATGAATGTTTTATGATTGTCTTCCACCAACGGGGAACCCAAGACTCTGAGAGGCTGAGATATTTGACCAGGGCACACAGCTAGAAACTAGGAGAGTCAGGGTGGAACTCTGGGCCTACCTGACCTTCAGATTTTCTCCAGTTGAACAATCTATTTGGAAGGTGTAACTGAACTGGGGGATCATTTATAAGCTAGATTATAACAGAGCCTGACTCAATGTGAATACTGTACTCGCACTAGCTGCCCTCGGTGAGGATGTTTCAAAGGAAGAGACGTGAGGCAGGAACATTTCTGAACTAGGATCACTGTAGGCTAGAGAAGTGGTCTTCATCCCAGGTGGGGCTTACCTCTGCGAAAAGTAAATTAGTCAAACTTCAATATCAGCATTTTTGATGTGCAAATGGATGAGGTGAGAGAAGAGAACAGACTGAAAGAAGGTGAAGGCATGAAGACAAGGGGGTTATTCCAATAAAGTGCTGATTACAAGATGAGACACTAGGAAACAAAATATATATATACACATGGAGAATAAAGTATGTGGTGACATTTTTTTCTGAAAAATTTAATGTTTAAACAATTTCAAAATTTCTCTATCAAGTGTAAGCAGTTTAAAAAGTGAGCATCTGACATTTAAAATGGATAACCAAAAGGACCTACTGTGCAGCACAAGGAACTCTGCTCAGTGTTATGTGGTAGCCTGGATGGGAGGGGGTTTGGGGGAGAATGGATACATGTATATGTATGGCCGAGTCCTTTCTCGTTGTTCACCTGGAACTATCACAACATTATTAGTCGGCAATACAAAATACCCCAATACAAAATTAAGAATTTTTTTTAAAGTGATCAGTCCAGTAGCTTCAGTTCAGTTCAGCTCAGTCACTCAGTCGTGTCCGACTCTTCGAGACCCCATGAATCGCAGCACGCCAGGCCTCCCTGTCCATCACCAACTCCCGGAGTTCACTCAGACTCACGTCCATCGAGTCAGTGATGCCATCCAGCCATCTCATCCTCTGTCGTCTCCTTCTCCTCCTGCCCCCAATCCCTCCCAGCATCAGAGTCTTTTCCAATGAGTCAACTCTTTGCATGAGGTGGCCAAAGTACTGGAGTTTCAGCTTTAGCATCATTCCTTCCAAAGAACACCCAGGACTGATCTCCTTTAGAATGGACTGGTTGGATCTCCTTGCAGTCCAAGGGACTCTCAAGAGTCTTCTCCAACACCACAGTTCAAAAGCATCAATTCTTCGGCACTCAGCTTTCTTTACAGTCCAACTCTCACATCCATACCTGACCACTGGAAAAACCATAGCCTTGACTAGATGGACCTTTGTTGGCAAAGTAATGTCTCTGCTTTAATGGCAACCCACTGCAGTACTCTTGCCTGGAAAATCCCATGGATGGAGGAGCCTGGTAAGCTGCAGTCCATGGGGTCTCGAAGAGTTAGACATGGCTGAGCGACTTCACTTTCACTTTTCACTTTCATGCATTGGAGGAGGAAATGGCAACCCACTCCAGTGTTCTTGCCTGGAGAATCCCAGGGACGGCGGGGCCTGGTGGGCTGCCGTCTATGGGGTCGCACAGAGTCGGACACAACTGAAGCGACTTAGCAGCAGCAGCAGGTTGGTCATAACCTTCCTTCCAAGGAGTAAGCATCTTTTAGTTTCATGGCTGAAGTCACCATCTGCAGTGATTTTGGAGCCCAAAAAAATAAAGTCTAACACTGTTTCCACTGTTTCCCCATCTATTTCCTATGAAGTGATGGGACCAGATGCCATGATCTTCATTTTCTGAATGTTGAGCTGTAAGCCAACTTTTTCACTCTCCTCTTTCACTTTCATCAAGAGACTTTTTAGTTCCTCTTCACTTTCTGCCTAATAAGGGTGGTGTCATCTGCATATCTGAGGTTATTGATATTTCTCCCAGCAACCTTGATTCCAGCTTGTGCTTCTTCCAGCCCAGCGTTTCTTATGATGTACTCTGCATATAAGTTAAGCAGGGTGACAATATACAGCCTTGATGTACTCCTTTTCCTATCTGGAACCAGTCTGTTGTTCCATGTCCAGTTCTAACTGTTGCTTCCTGACCTGCATATAGGTTTCTCAAGAGGCAGGTCAGGTGGTCTGGTATTCCCATCTCTTGAAGAATTTTCCACAGTTTATTGTGATCCACACAGTCAAGGGCTTTGGCACAGTCAATAAAGCAGAAATAGATGTTTTTCTGGAACTCTCTTGCTTTTTCGATGATCCAGTAGCTTAGAAGCCTTTATAATGAGCAAGTTAAGCCTTGTTGTTCTGACAGCCGGCAGTACTCCGGGGCGGGGTCTGCCTACAGCCGCATGGTGGACATCCTTGCTAGCTGCAGCCAGCTAGTGGTGCCACTTCCCAGCTTCTCTGAAGCCCTGGAGCTCACAGCATCTTCTCTTTCCACGAGACCACGGCGGAACCACTGCCCGGCTTAGCCATCCCAGCCAGCTCCCCTTCTTCTCCCAGTGAGAGGGAAACTTTCCCTGTGGGAGGGAAAGTTATGGCAGGAAGTGGCCAGGTTTAGCACTGTGAAGAAAGGTCTGTACGTGAGGATAGGTGAAAAAATTTGAATGTTGTTCCAAAAGATTTCTTTTAAAACTTAAAAAAAAAAAAAAGTGCTTTGGCTCCAACAGTAGAAACTATATTTAATACTGAAATCTGGTATCTGGCAACTGGTTCTCATTTGAATATCTCTCTCAAATGCTACTTTTGGTCAGAGGTGTTTTTACATGATTGATACTATTACCTCTTCTTGAATGACAGTTACAGAGTAGTTTTTATATTTTAGATTATGTTCCAGCTCATTTCTATAAGTCTCTTTGCTTTATTAAACCCATTTGTATATGAAAAACGCTAAAAGAAGGTTTTTTTTTTGTGATCACTGTCTCATGTGAGCTCTTTTCAGATGTTTCACATTCTGAATAGACCTCTGATTTGGGCCTCAATCTGTCAGCCAACCATAAATTCCTAGGTTGCAGGTACGTCTGGCTGTGGAATAGCTTTTTTAGAAGGTTGCACAGAGGACAAAAATAATATATTTTATGTATTACTTTCATTGTATTTATAGTTGTTCTATGTATATTGAGTAGTTGTTCTTTGCTTAACATCATTAATGAAACTGAAGTGGAAATGAATAAGTATATCCTTTTGAATACTGCTTATAGAAGCTGACTAGTTGAAAGTCTAGGCGTAAATACTATTGAAAACACCACAAAAAGTGATTTATGTTGTGAAAACTGAGACCTAATACGGCTCTTTATAAATTTTAATTATAAGACATTCTTACATAAATATTATGTTCTTTTTTGTATATATGTCCCATTTTACAATAAAGAATAGTAGTGTTGTATAGAGGAGTATATGAAGTATATACTATTTGAAGAATAAAAATAAAACGGATACCTATATACACACCATCCAGGTTGAGAGACAGAACATCACGTGAATCTTAAAAACCTCTCCGTGTCCCTCCCAAAGTGCGTTATTCTCCTGATCCCCACCAAGAGGTAACGTGGTCTTGACTTTTGTGTAGATCATTCCCTTTGCTTCTTTTTTCCCCAGTTTCCCACTTGTATATAATCCTTAAGTAGACCATTAATTTTTTGGTAAACTGGGTAGCAAGCACAAATTAGTTGAATAAAGGAAGATCAGTATTGCCAAAATATGGCAAAAGTTCTCAGGAGAAGATAAGTTGAACAATCTCTGGATCTCAGTTCAGCTCAGCATCCCTGAGTGTTTACGAGAGCCCTTCTGGGCAAGGTCTTGAGTGAATCCTGGGAAACATGGATTTACCATGACAGGGCCTCTGGCAGGCTACAGTGTCGACCAGATACTGGATATCCAAAGGCAGTGGGTTTTGAGTCTCCTCCTAAGCTCAGGGCTTTCTGGTGGCTCACACAGTAAAGAATCTGCCTGTGGTGCAGGAGACCCAGGTTTGATCCCTGGGTCAGGAAGATCCCCTAGAGAAGGGAATGGCTACCCACTCCAGTATTCTTGCTTGGAGAATTCCATGGACAGGGGAGCCTGGCAGGCTATAGTCCATAGGGTCTCAAAGAGTCGGACATGACTGAGCAACTAACACACACACACACACACACACACACACACACCATGACTTATCCCCAGATCTCAGAGCAGGTCAAAGCAGAACATTTGAGCAGGGCTGAAATGAGTGTCATTGGTTGCCCCAGAAAGCAGAGGATGGAGGGGAGAGCAAAGATACGGTGAGGAAAAAGCAAGCCGGTTAAAGAACTGAGGTCAGGCTCACCTGGGCATTTGGTCCTCAGTTAACAAGATGGTAAAATGGCAGCATAGTCTCAAAGAGGATGCCTGTGCACATTCATTATCCTGGCATCTCACCATCTTCCTGGGGATTATTGTTGCTTCTCCTCTGATGATCTCCAGATCTCGTTTCTTCTTTCTTGTTCCACCATTTCATCTTGATAGATGGTATTCTTCAGTAGATTCTTGAAAGTGAATTGGGATTCAATTGAAAGTGATTTCCAATTATTGACTAATGGTTTAGCTAGTAGAGAATTCTAACCTGGGAATCATTTATCCTTCAGATTAAAAAAAAAAAAGATATCCCTCTTTTGTCTCTCATTATTGTTGTTGATATATCTGAATCCATTGTAATTCTTGATCCTCTACTAGGTGACTTATCCATTCCACTCCCCTTACTTGCCTCCAAACTTGTGGCATCTTCCCTTTTCTCAGTGTTCTGGAAATTTATAACCATGTGCCATGGTCAGCATCTGTCTTCATCCACTGTGCTGTGTTCTAATTGAGCCCTTTCAATTCAAGAACTTGAGTCCCTCACATCTAGAAAATTTTCTTGATCTTATTCATCATTTCCTCTCCTGCTCACCCATTCCTCCACCCCCACTATTTTCTCTAGCAGGAACTTCTGTTGGATCACAGATTTCCTGATCTAGTCCTCTAATTTTCTCGTTTTTTTTTTCTTTCTATTCTTTTTGCTTGACTGTGTTAGAGATTTTATCAGCATTATTATTCAACCCTTCTATTGACTTTTGCAGTTTGTATCATGTTTTTATCTTTTGAGAGCTTTTTATGGTCTCTGAAAATTCTTTTTAATAGACTCATATCCTTGTTTCTTGGTTACAGTATCTTCTTATCCATTAGAGGATAATGAGTTTTGGAAGCTTTCATTTTCTGGACTTCTCCAGGTTACATTTTCTATTTGTTCTGGGCTCTACCTTGAATATAAGAGGCTTTTTTGTTTGCATGCTCATGATTAAAGGGCTTGGGTTAAAAAGCTAATGTGAAGCTTTGAGCACACGTGGGACGTTTATACCCCTCTGTGGGATGATTTGAGTGGCATGTTGAGGAATCCCTGTGATCAGTACTGTAGGTATTTTCTCCTTAGTAGGTCCCATTCTTGAGAGAAGCCTATTCTGTTTTCTTCTGAAGAATAAAGATATGGCTGCCGTCCTTCTTGAAGCTGAGTAGGGGGCGATGCTGTGAGTCCTTTCATACTGATGGTCAGTAAGCATACCATCATTGTTGTGGCGCAGTGGTAAAGAATCTGCTTGCAGTGCAGGAGATGTGGGTTTGCAAGGGTTCTGTACCTGAATTGGGAAGATGGAGCAACTTAACTTTCACTTTTCACTTTCATGCATTGGAGAAGGAAATGGCAACCCACTCCAGTATTCTTGCCTGGAGAATCCTAGGGACGGGGGAGCCTGGTGGGCTGCCGTCTATGGGGTCACACAGAGTCGGACACGACTGAAGCGACTTAGCAGCAGCAGCAGTAGCAGCTTGGAGAAGGAAATGGCAACCTGTTCCAGTATTCTTGCCTGAGAAATCCCATGGACAGAGAAGCCTGGCAGGCCACACTCCATGAGGTCATAGAAGAGTCGGACATGACTTAGTGACTAAACAAGAAGCATACAGTCACTTATTCTCCTGTTTTCTTGTCCTCAGATATACCCAGTGTCTCTCAGTCCAGAGATTCTCTGTTTCACCATTTGTGGAGAATAAACTGGACATCTTTTGAGGTGGGAGATGACAGTCTTCTGTCTCCCTGGCTTGGAGTGGCGAAGTGTTTCTCAAACTTTACTGTGCATGCAAGTCACCTGGGGATCTAGCTGAACCATAGGCTCTGATTCAGTAGGTCTGGGGTCGGAGCCTGAGATTTTGCACATTTAACAAGTTTCAGGTGGTGCTGCTGCTGGTGGCCCAACATAGGCCCACCACACTTCTCGGAGCAAGTCCCAGGGATCTAACTGCCTCTCTCACGTCCTTCTCCTAACCCTCTAGGAGGGCTGTACTCTCCACTTGCTCACTAGCTAGTTCTAGAGCCTCCAACTGCTGCTTCTTTCGAGGATTCTGTGGTGTACGTGGGGTAGCTCTCAACTCTGCCACGATGACTCGAGGCACAGCCTTTTCAGGTTGGCTGAGTCAGTTACCACTGGCTCGTTTGCTTTCTGGCTTCCAAAATGCTGCTGTCATCTTCTGTCCTTTGCCCGCTATCGTTGTGAGTTTATGTCTTTCTGGAAAAAAAAATCTTTACTTTCAGGGGGTTTCAGGCAGGGTTAAAAATTAGCTGTGTTTGTTCTGCCGTATCACCCTAAACATAATCATCTGCTAAGGTATTTTCCTAAAGTTGATTATGGTATTGGTATAAAGCCTGATCTGTGATTAAATAACTGTGCTAAATAAAGTCTTCATGTCTTTGCACAGGAGTGGTCTCTACTTCTCTGTTCCCCCTTTTTCTGCCTGCCAAACTCTTTCACAGTCATCAAGGCTTAGCTCAAATGACTGGTCTCTGTGAAGCCCCCATTCCATCCTCACACTATTAAAGTCTGTGTGTGCTCATGATTTTAACCCATAACCAGCTGCTTATTCCAAACAGCTATATAAGCTCCTCAGGGCTGGGGCCTGTACCATTATAGCTCAGAGCCCATCACAATATTAAGAGTTTATAGCTGTTTATCACTGAATTAATTTCTGTATACATGTCGATCCCTTTTTTCTTCACTTTCTTTCTGCTCTCTTCATCTCTTCTTTCTTTTAAGAAGTCATATTTATTATCTATTCTACTATCCAATAGAAATTCATGTCCAATATTCTTAATCTTAAAAGTAAATGACTAAAATAAATAACCCTTCTCAATTTATCAAAGCTACCAAGTTAAATGAAATAGACTTAAATATTACATAAACTTTTATTTGCTTTTTATCCCTAGCTCCAAGGACTGTTATAAAACTAACATTTCCTTGGCTCTCGATAAAGATATAATTCTTACCACCTAATGAAATTATCTGTTGAGTGAGTTTGAATCTAAATGATTTAAATAAATTAAACATAAATCATTTTCCGTTTTAATGATAACAATAAAATGTTTATGAAGTCTACATGTCTTCATTTGTTTTTAGCTTAGAAAACGCCTTTGGAGCAGCTGTCAAAATTCAACCCAATAGTACATTGCTAACCCTGTAACCTCGGAGAATGCAATGGCACCCCACTCCAGTACTCTTGCCTGGCAAATCCCATGGACGGAGGAGCCTGGTAGGCTGCAGTCCATGGGGTCACGGAGAGTTGGACACGACTCAGCGGCTTCACTTTCACTTTTCACTTTCATGCATTGGAGAAGGAAATGGCAACCCACTCCAGTGTTCTTGCCTGGAGAATCCCAGGGACAGGAGAGCCTGGTGGGCTGCCGTCTCTGGGGTCACACAGAGTCGGACACGACTAAAGCGACTTAGCAGCAGCAGCAGCAGCAGCAACCCTGTAACCTAGTTAGTATATGATTTAAATAATGGAATCAAGAAAAATGCATAATCACATGCTCATCATTCCTATCTCAGTGTCAGACACATCAGTTCTTTTAACATCTTGTAGTCCAGATATTTTTCATCCTTTAAAAGAAACATCAAAATGCCCCTCAAATTGGAAATCTAGATCTTAATTATATTATTTAATTGAAGAGCATGTTTAAGTAATTTAATACTAAGAAGTATTTTATATTAAGCTATCATAAACATGCTCTATTTTAGTTGATTCAGTTGCAGTTACACAGAAATTTGGCTTTTTTGCTTAAATTTGCATTCTAATATTATTTTTAAAATATTTTTTCCAAGTAGAAAATAAGATGATGATTATTTAGTTAATGTGGGATTTAGAGAAATATCAGGCTAGTGTTATGTCATAAATATTCAAGGAAGATTTTAAAAGTAAATTTTAGTTTGAATGCCCTAAAGGTTGTTACTATTCTAAAATTATTTTTAATTTTGCAGTTCACTATTTTGCTCTGTATTTATTAAAGAACAATCTTATTTATGTCTTCTTTCTCTAGACATATTTCAGAAATTGTGACTAACAACATGAATATAAATTGGGACATTGATTCCAACTAATCTTTTGTTCTTCATCTTCTTTGATAACCAGGTATTGATTCTGACTTTTGAAGATGGATGAATGTGTAGAAATTTCCAGTGATGGAAATTCCCTAATTAAAGCGGTCCATCAGAGCCGGCTTCGCCTTACAAGACTCTTGTTGGAAGGCGGCGCTTACATCAATGAGAGCAATGACCGTGGGGAAACACCTTTAATGATTGCTTGTAAGACCAAACATGTTGATCACCAGAGTGTCAGTAAAGCCAAAATGGTTAAATACCTGTTAGAAAACAATGCTGATCCCAACATACAGGACAAATCTGGGAAAACTGCCTTAATGCATGCTTGCTTAGAAAAAGCTGGTCCTGAAGTTGTTTCGTTGCTCCTAAAGAGCGGGGCTGACCTCAGCTTGCAAGATCATTCTAGTTCCTCGGCCCTGGTTTATGCTATAAATTCAGAAGATAGAGAGACCCTGAAAGTTCTCCTTAGTGCTTGCAAGGCAAAGGGGAAAGAGGTCATTATCATAACAACAGCAAAATCGCCCTCTGGCAGGCACACCACCAAACAGTACTTAAATATGCCTCCTGGGGGTATGGATGGGTGTCATACTCCAGCCACCTGTGCCACTCCTTCAGAAATAGACTTAAAAACAGCCTCACCACCACTTTCACATTCTTCTGAAACTGAAACGACACTTTTTGGCTTTAAAGATCTGGAGCCTGCAGGAAGCAGTGATGATACTGGGGATCGAGGCTCCCCTGTGAGGAAGCCTGGTCTGACCCCTAATGGGCCCAAGCTCCCTCAGGCTCCTCACTGGATCAGGAGTCCTCCCTTATTAATGCACAGAGTGGCCTCCTTACAAGAGGAGCTTCAGGATATTACTCCAGAGGAAGAATTATCTTACAAAGCCAACCGGTTGGCACTTTCCAAGCGATTCATTACTAGGCACCAAAGTATTGATGTAAAAGACACTGCGCATTTGCTAAGAGCCTTCGATCAGGCCAGCTCAAGAAAGATGTCATTTGACGAAGTAAATCATCAATCACTTTTTTCAGAAGGAAATCAGCAATGCATTGACATCCCAGTGGATCAGGAGCCAGACTCTAACCAGACAATATTTGCTTCCACCCTAAGAAGTATAGTTCAAAAAAGAAACTCAGGAGCAAATCACTACAGCTCTGATTCCCAGCTCTCAGCTGGTCTTACCCCTGCAGCTTCAGACGATGGCAAAGCATTTATAGGAAAAAAAAAGATTCTCTCGCCATCTTCTTCCTTGTTATCAGGGTCCAAAGAATTGGTGGAGAATATCCCCCCAGGTCCCCTGAGCAGGAGAACTCATGCCCGTTTAGAAAGGCGTGGTTCAGGAGCTTTCCCTTTAGATCACAACAGTACACAAACCAGACCAGGATTCCTGCCACCCTTAAATGTGAACCCTCACCCTCCCATATCAGATATCAATGTCAGCAACAAGATTTCCAGCCTTCTTTCTTGTGGTCAAAAAGTGCTTATGCCAACAGTTCCTATTTTCCCCAAAGAATTCAAAAGTAAAAAGATGTTGTTAAGGAGACAATCATTGCAAACAGAACAAATTAAGCAGTTAGTTAATTTTTAAGACATGGCTAGAAAGTACATTTTTGTTCACGTTTTATCGGAGAAATACGGAACTAGAAGATTCAAATGTTCATCCTTTTAAAACTTCTAATTGGATAGTTCATAATAGTTAGGGGTTATCAAAATGTACTGTGTACCATCATACTATGCATTGTAGATATACAAATAATAGATAATTTTTGAAAAGAGATTCTCTCAAATAAAATTAAACCGATTTTTTTAAACCTTCCATATTTAACAAACTTTATGTGGTCCAGGTTTTTAATTTAAACAAAAATAAGCAAACAAAGAAGGTTACATATGTTGGAGATAACTTTAAAGTTTTCAATTTTGCCAAAATTTTATTAGGAAGCATTGTGTTCAAATCAATAATTTTTAAAAAAGCATTTCAAGATTGTAATTTGCCGTGATGCCAACATCGCAAAAGAAAACATTAACAGTTATAAAGTGTTCTATGATCAATAAGCCTAAGCTACAAAGAAAGAATGAACTAATTCTTGAAAAATCTTGACCCCAGGTAGGTGACAATCTAATTAATATTTTTAATGGTCAACCAATATAGTAGACAAGGCAGCTAATATGTGTTGTCAGCTTAATCAGTGTCAAAATGGTTTATAGCTTATAAACCTCAGATCTGCTGAGTTTTATAAGCTGGTTATAATCTATGCCAAATGTTTGTGTGCTATTTTTTGCTTTGCCTTTTTTTTTTAATAGGACCTTTTCTGCTTTTTATTCTATTTCCCAAGAGCAAACACAGTAAGACTAAAGCAAGAATAGAATACTTTTAAAATACATAAAATATTAGAGGCAGTGAAAAGAAATTATAACAACAAAAATGTTAGTTTGTTGCTTGACGTTGTGACAGTTTACTGAAATTTCTTCCAGATACTAAGCTTCTGCAGTATTGAATTTACAGGATTATTAGTCCAAGAAACATTTCTGTTCATTTGCTGTTGACAGAACCTTTTTTCTTATTTTATATTATGGGCATTTTCAGTCACACAAAAGTAGAGAGAATAGTTCAATGAGCCTTCATATATACAGTGTAATAGAGTATTGATTTTTTAAAACATGAAGGCATTTTGGAATAATATTAACTCTATAGTCTGTAAACTCAATGTGGATCCAGATTTTTTTTTAATCCTCATATAATGTCCTTCTTTATCTATCTTTATGACATTTGTTTTAAAGTGTATTTTGTCTGAAACGAGTATTGCTACCTCCAATTTCTTGTCATCTCCGTTTGCAAGAAATATCTTTTTCCATCCCCTTACTTTAAATTTATGTGTGTCCTTCGCCCCAGGCGGGTCATTTGCAGGCAGCATATTGTAGGCTCTTGTTTTCTTATCCTATCAACCACTCTGCATCTTTCAATTGGAGCATTTAATCCATTGACATTTAAGGGAATTACTGATAGGTGTGTATTTATTGCCTTTGTAAACCTTGTTTTCCAGTAACTTTTTGTTTCTTCTTTGTTCCTTTTTTTTAAATTTTTGTTTTTCCTTTTGTAGTTTGATGAGTTTCATTTTTGTGTGCTTATGTTCTCTTCTTTTTGGTTTTTGTGAGTCTGTTGAATGTTTTTGATATATGGTTGCCCTGTTTTTCAAGTGTGTTAATCCACTACAATATCTGCTTGCAGTTCAGTTACCTATTACCATACCTTAGTGCAGTGCAGTGCAGTTCAGTGTGTGCATGCTGAGTCACGTCCAGCTTTTGCCATCCCAGGGACTGTAGCCTACCAGACTCCTCTGTCCATGGAATTTTCCAGGCAAGACTACTAGAGTGGGTTTTTGCCTTTTTTTTTTTTTTAATGTTATTTTATGGAATTCTCTCTCTGTATCTTTTCATCCCTGTTATTGTTTTTTGAAGCTTAGTCATAGATTCCCAATGACAAGATAATACAACTGTTAAAAGCATTTCTTGTGTTCTTGTATCAAACTATTCTTCTCTTTCTAAAGACAACTAAAAAAAAAGTTTGGGATTTATCACAAGAGAAACTAAATGCTTGCTTTGTTGTAAAAAAGAAAAACTGATTATTAGATTATATTAGGTTAGCTAAAATAAAGAAAGCCAGTAGAAATTTAATTACAAAATGTAGTAAGTATTCGGTCAATATTAAAGAATATCTTTTTATTTCTGAGATATAATTATTAGATATTTATATAATTAGAATAATAAGGGTAATTTCCTTAGTGTGACATTCCAATCATCTAGTATTTAGGACCTGTGAATAATTTCTAACAAATGAATGTGATACTACTATCATAAAATATTATGGATATATTAGCTATATGATTTCAAAATATGGTGTCTATACAGAGTCCTTATTTCAAGTTAGCAGTTTTACAACAAAGAGTAAATCAAACTATACAGAACCTAAATGTATTAATTTGAGGTCCTAGCAATTGACACGATGCTTTTCTTCATAACTTGATATAAGCAAGTTGTATAACATAGTAATTAATTTCTTGTGGCTTTTATTTGAAAAATAGATGGAAACTGGAAGTTTTCCATTTAATGTTTTGAAAAACATTAATATTAATTGCATTAAAAGAATTTTTTGGTTCAGAACTTAGAATCGTGCCTGATGTTTATAGGTAACTCAACCCTTTTTGGAAGTTTTAATACTGAGAAAAGTTCTTGGCTTTAAGTTGTAAGGATACAGTTTGAAAGAATATGTAGTTCGATTAGTTCATAAACAATGATATCAATAAAGATTTAAATGTCATTTTGAGTATAAGTGCTATTTTTTACTCCTCAGTATTTAGTACCCATGCTGCTGCTGCTAAGTCACTTCAGTTGTGTCCAACTCTGTGTGACCCCATAGACGGCAGCCCACCAGGCTCCCCCGTCCCTGAGATTCTCCAGGCAAGAACACTGGAGTGGGTTGCCATTTCCTTCTCCAATGCACGGAAGTGAAAAGTGAAAGTGAAGTCACTCAGTCGTGTCCAACTCTTAGCGACCCCATGGACTGCAGCCCACCAGGCTCCTCCATCCATGGGATTTTCCAGGCAACGGTACTGGAGTGGGGTGCCATTGCCTCCTCCTTGAGATTAGACAGTTGCCCTTAAATACTGAAAGGACTGATGACTGACTTGGTCCAAATCCTCCAGATTAAGAAAAACAACTAAAGCCAGAAAATTGAAGTTACAAAAATATTTCAAATATTTTACCTATCCTAGGAAGATAATAACTTTTGGAAATAGGCTGAGGATAGATGTTAATCAAAGATTTAACAAAAGAGATTCCTTTGATTGACTGACCACCAAAGTCTTATCAACTTTGAAGAGTTTTTGAGAAAGGCTTTACTTATTGACAATTCTAGATTCATTGGGACAAGTTGAAAACTAATGATTGAAATTACGTTTTTGAATTTCAGTCATCCATGCAACTTCTTAGCTTTATTTTCATGTTTATTCAGTGTTAGCTTTAGTGGCATAAATATAAATTTTGATTGTCAGGCAACACATTTCAAAAAGGCTATTCTCAATTTCTTAAAAAAAAAAAATTCTATATTATCCCTACAGCTTTGGGTCCTATAAATATGAGGAATCTGACATCCAAGGGAAGAACAATTCCACCAAGGGATTCAATCACAGTCCACCAAAATGGAAACTGTGATAACCATCTGATCATTCCAGGTTCCTTCACAGGAGAAAAAGGTTTCGTGACACTGGTTGGAATAAATACGGGTAGAATTTGAGGAATTCACTGGAGACCCCCTTGCATTATCATAGCCAGTGGTAAATGTAGGTTATCCCAGTTCCACACAAATGGAGCATCAAGGTATCAGAATTCTCAAGAATGAAGAGATGGGGGTACACCACCAGGTACATTCTAGGCTGTTCCTGCCCGCAGCTGTTAGAAGGGGCAGTCTAAGGTGTCATATCGTCCCATGGTTCCCTTACTCCCCGACAGTAAGCTGGATGAAGGACAGACAAGTGACCCAAAGGAACAAAGGCACAAACTGGGATGAGCCAATGGGAGCTCTCTCTCAGTAATCTGAATTTGTCTTGTGGCGCACTGGAGTTTGTGACCTCCCACTGCCGAGGACCTCGTCTTAGTTGCTTAGGACAGTGGTCTTAGTTTTTGCCCTTCCTGCCACCTAGGTGTTCAACATTTCTCTGAATTTTCTGGATATTTCTCTTATGGTAAGTTCTTCCCTAGCCTCAGTTATTTGAGTTAATTTGAGTAGGATCCTATTAATACATCCAAAGTGTTTCAGAACAAGACAGTACCTAAAGCAGTATCAGTTGGATCAAAATGGAAAATATGATCCAGAAAGAAGATAATCATTATCAAAACAAGGACTTCATGGCTCATGCCAAGAGAGTTATAAGGCAGCTTTGACACCTAAGGCTTCAGCTTTGAAGAGTGTATCAGGAGACAGTATCTTTATCAGTGATCATAGCATGTCACAGAGGTTCTTTAGTACAATGCCTGGTGTATAGTACACACTTGAGATTTTTACTGTTTCTTATGATAAATATAAGGATAAGGGTAGTTTTTATAAGGATAAAAGGATAAGGATAGTTTTTAAAAACTAGAAAACATTTGATAAGTTGGTAAGACAATGGTTATAATTATTCTCTAAGTCGCTTCAGTCGTGTCCAACTCTGTGCGACCCCATAGATGGCAGCCCACCAGGCTCCCCTGTCCCTGGGATTCTCCAGGCAAGAACACTGGAGTGGGTTGCCATTTCCTTCTCCAATGCATGAAAGTGAAAAGTGAAAGTAAAGTCACTCAGTCGTGTCTTACTGTTCGCAACCCCAAGGACTGCAGCCCACCAGGCTCCTCTGTCCATGGGACTTTCCAGGCAAGAGTACTGGAGTGGGTTGCCATTGCCTTCTCCATCTCTTTCCCCTACAAAGTTACAAATGGGTCATTATTTTATACAGCCTTTTAACTAAAAAACAACTTCAACATACTTCTGTACTGTTTGAATCTTAAAATTGCTAGTGTATGTATTTTTCAATTTAAAGGCTAATAGGAAATTCCCTGACTGTCTGGTGATTAGGACTTTTGAGCTTTCACTGCCAACGGCCCAGTTCAATCCCTGGTTGGGGAGCTAAGATTCCACAAACTGAGGTGCAGCCAAGAAATAAAAAAGACTAATAAAACTATTTTTCAAGGATTGAATATGTTTAGACACAAAATACATTTAAATTAGAGATACCAAGGGAACATTTCATGCAAAGATGGGCTCAATAAAGGACAGAAATGGTATGGACCTAACACAAGCAGAAGATATTAAGAAGAGGTGGCAAGAATACACAGAAGAACTATACAAAAAAGATCCTCATGACCCAGATAACCACAATGGTGTGATCACTCACCTAGAGCCAGATATCCTGGAAAGTGAAGTCAAGTGTGCCTTAGGAAGCATCACTACGAACAAAGCTAGAAGAGATGATGGAATTCTAGTTGAGCTATTTCAAATCCTAAAAGATGATGCTGTGAAAGTGTTGCACTCAATATGCCAGCAAATTTGGAAAACTCAGCAGTGGCCATAGCACTGGAAAAGGTCAGTTTTCATTCCAATCCCAAAGAAAGGCAATGCCAAAGAATGCTCAAACTACCGCACAATTGTACTCATCCCACACACTAGTAAAGTAATGCTCAAAATTCTCCAAGCCAGGCTTCAACAATACATGAACCGTGAACTTCCAGATGGTCAAGCTGGATTTAGAAAAAGCAGAGGAATCAGAGATCAAATTGCCAACATCCACTGGATCATCAAAAAGGCAAGAGAGTTCCAGAAAAACATCTGCTTTATTGACTATGCCAAAGACTTTGACTGTGTGGATCACAATAAACTGTGGAAAATTCTTCAAGAGATGGGAATACAAGACCACCTGACCTGCCTCTTGAGAAATCTGCATGGAAGTCAGGAAGCAACAGTTAGAACTGGACATGGAACAACAGACTGGTTCCAAATTGTGAAAGGAGTACGTCAACGCTGTATATTGTCACCCTGCTTACTTAACTTATATGCAGAGTACATCATGAGAAACACTGGGCTGGATGAAGCACAAACTGGAATCAAGATTGCTGGGAGAAATATCAAAACCTCAGATATACAGACGACACCATCCTTATGACAGAAAGTGAAGAAGAACTAAAGAGCCTCTTGATGAAAGTGAAAGAGGAGAGTCAAAAAGTTGGCTAAAGATCATGGCATCCGGTCCCATCACTTCATGGCAGATAGATGGAGAAACAGTGGACCGTGAGAGACTGTTTTTGGGCTCCAAAATCACTGCATATGGTGATTGCAGCCATAAAATTAAAAGACACTTTCTCCTTGGAAGGAAAGTTATGACCAACCTAGACAGCATATTAAAAAGCAGAGACATTAGTTTGTCAACGAAGGTCCATCTAGTCAAGGCTATGGTTTTTCCAGTGGTCATGTATGGACGTGAGAGTTGGACTGTAAAGAAAGCTGAGTGCCAAAGAATTGATGCTTTTGAACTGTGGTGTTGGAGAAGATTCTTGAGAGTCCCTTGGACTGCAAGGAGATCCAATTAGTCCATCTTAAAGGAAATCAGTCCTGAATGTTCATTGGAAGGACTGATGTTGAAGCTGAAACTCCAATACTTTGGCCACCTCATGTGAAGAGCTGACTCATTTAAAGACCCTGATGCTGGGAAAGATTGAAGGCGAAAGGAGAAGGGGACAACAGAGGATGAGATGGTTGGATGGCATCACTGACTCAATGGACATGAGTTTGTTTAAACTCTGGGAGTTGGTGATGGACAGGGAGGCCTGGCATGCTGCAGTCCATGGGGTTGCAAAGAGTCGGACATGACTGAGTGACTAAACTGACTGACTGACTTACATATATTTTATAGCTTAAAGAAACAATGCTAGAATGATCAGAGTAGAAATGGCATGAACCTTTTATCCACAAATGCTGAACACCTGAAACACCTTGAGACATTCACACATTTTGGTCCTAGAACTCCATAGTATTAAAAATTAGAACCTCAAATGTTTTTTTGTTATTTTGTTTTTTGTATATCTGGGTTATGTGTATCAATATTTACTACATTAAAATTTTAAAATGGGACATTTTAAAAATACTGTTTTAAAATGCCAAACCCATTACACATTAGCATAAATATTTTATGAAAAATAGCTACATTTTCCAAAATATATTTAGTGAGAAGAGTGGCAGTGTTTCATGTTTTTGCAGTCTCTTAAATGTTTGACTTAATAGAAAACAGCTGGATTCTCATCCCTGTTTCTGCTTCAATCTGTTGTAAAAAGTTTAGTGGAAACATGAAGAAAATATGGCATCACGCAGATATACATAAAAGGAAGAAATAATTTAATACACTTTTCAGATAATTTTAGATCATCTTTCTTGATACTGTACTCATACTTGTTAAGTAGGTGGTAGTTTCTTAAACGATTAGTTGTGGTATAGAATCTGAAGCCACACCAAGGAATTATCATTTTCTGTTACATTAAATTTCCCTGCTTTGTCTTGCACTTTGAATGGATTCCTTATTCAAGCAAGACCTTATAATATCATGCACTAGTAATTTGTAAAACAATGATTCCTTGAGTTATGCAGATATTCTAAGTGTTGACACACTGCACTATGCAACATTAAAAAATAACATTTATTAATATCACCACTGGTATCAAAGTCCTTAAGTATTGGGAATTGTCAAGCTCAGCATGATGGTTCAAGTTGAGTTAAATTCCATTTTTTCATGTAAAAGCTCGGGTTTTATCATTGGCAGCAGATACCGTCAGTTGTTTTCCTTTAAGTGACAAGCTTGCTTTGTTCATTTTTGAGAAAATATCTGCCAGTTACCCAAGACTAAGTAACTGGGCTGTCAGTTCTTTCAAGTAAATATTTTTTCCATGAAAAAAATGGCTGGTTCAGTTTGCATCAAGGGCTTTTCTTTAAAACAAGTCCTGAACTTCAGTACAACAGAGCTGTACCCTACCTCAATTCCATCACATGGAATCTTAAAAAGATATGTACTCAGGATCAAGATTCACTGACATTACTAATTATTGCTGAGTCATTGATGATATTCCTATGTTCTTTTTAACATGTAGGGCAGTGGAGATTATGATTGATAGTTGATGCCATGAATTTGATTCATACTAAGGGCTTCTCTGGTGGCTCACACAGTAAAGAATCCACCTGCAATGCGGGGGACCTGGGTTTGATTCCTGGGTTGGGAAGATCCCCTGGAGGATGGCATGGCAACTCACTCCAGTATTCTTGCCTGGAGAATCCCCATGGACAAGAAGAGCCTGGTGGGCTACAGTCCACAGGGTCACAAAGAGTCGGACACGACTGAGTGACTAAGCATAGCACACAGCACACCAGGTATCAACAGCTGAACCTAACGTTCTTTTTTCTGCCATCAGTGCAAATGTCAACACAGTGAGATGGGCAATTTCACAAACGGTTTTGATCTCATCTCCCTTCTAAAAGCATCTCAGGGACACTGAGGGGTTTGTGGGCCACACTTTAGGAACCATTAATCTAAGAGAATTGCTGAGGTTTCATGTCATCCATCAACCATTCATCCATCATTTGTTAAGGGCCTGTTCTGACCAAGTATCATACAAAAATGATGAATGACCTCACCCCCAACAGCACAGTTGAGGGCAAAACACAAACCCATAAAATAATCATAGTCTAGCAGAGGACGTGCACCAGGAAAAAGCCCCGGGGAAGTCATGAAAGACCTTATAGAAACCTTGGCTTAGGGACAAAGCTCAACAGGCTCTGTGAAGAGATCACACCCTTCAACTTTAGTTCAGAATTTTTTGATTAGCTCTTGAATTCACAAAGTGGCAACAGACTCTCGCAGTAAATACTTCAATTAAATTTCCTAAATTCTTACTACATTATGTGACCCCAAGAAAGGGATAAAGAAGAAAGGGGCAATGACCAGCCTTTATGAAGATTCTATAGCAGCAATCAAACCCAGAACAATGCAACTGCCTGATTTAGTCAGACTGGTTCCTTTTGCGAGCAGAAGCATAGAAACAGAAGAGCCTCCCTTAGAGGACAGGAGGTTGGGTGAGCACCTTTCAAGGTTTGCCTGTTTTCTCTCTACTCTGATGGTTAGACCATGGGGTAGCTTTTGTTGGTTAGAATTACGACATAATTAAAAAATATGTAGTAAAGTAGCAGTTACTGGGGAGTGGGTGTAGTTGTTTAAGAAACTGATAGAATTAAAGAGCTCAGTCACATCCAACTCTTTACAGCCCCATGGACTATAGCCCACCAGCTCCTCTGTCCATGGAATTTTCCAGGAAAGAATACTGGAGTGGGTTGCCGTTTCCTACTCCAGGGGATCTTCCTGACCTGAGGACTGAACCCTCCACTCTTGCATCCCCTGCACTGGCAGATGGATTCCTTAACACCAGCACTACCTGGAAACCTGAATTAAAGAGCATTCTTCCTAAAGTCAGAATGGGAGATGAGTTCAGATGAGATTGGTTGTGTTGAGTGTGGTATGACCGTAGATGAGAGGTGAGTTCAGAGGCAGGAAGATGGGGTTTTTATTTTTCTTTCCAAATTGGTATCAAGTAGCAATGTCAACAAATCACTGAGAAATATAGCAATATCTAGCCTCTGTCTTGTCCTGTTTGGGTCAGTGGCTCCTCCTGACCCTCTGTTACACGAGCCCAAAATATGTATTATTAGATTCTTCCTTCTCCCCCATACTTCTTATTCAACTAGTTTACAAAGTCTTAAAAGTTCTTCCTTAACCTTTCCTCTGTCTTGAGCCTTCCCATCCCCTTTTGCTACCACCTTAATTCAAGGCATCATCTCCTTTCAAGAATTCTAAGGCTCCTTCTCATGCCATTGGAATCATCTTTGTAACACTCAAAACTGATAACACATCCCTGCTTAAAATGGCATGATGCCTCCTAAGCTTGAGAGAAAAGGAACAAACTCCTTAGCTTGAATAGTTAATCTGGCCCCTGCCTAAATGTTCAGCTTTGAGATACAGTGCCTGCACAAAAACTTTTCTGAACAAGTTTTTCCTCCTTAAGAGTTCCTCTGCTCATGTGCTTCTGTCAGAAAGGCCATTCCTTCTGTCTACATAGTGAATCTTACTTAACACAACTTAAGTATTCTCGCCAAATTAGAACAGACTGCTGTCTCTTGCCACAACCTGGAGTATAGTTCCATTACAGGAGTTACAGCAAATATCCAACCTTCTATTTACAAGTCTCTCTCCCCCTACTGGGCTTCCTTTGTAGCTCGAGCTTCCCTGGTGGCTCAGACAGTAAAATCGTCTGCTTGCAATGCTGGAGACCCGGCTTCAAGCCCTGGGTTGGTGAGATCCCCTGGAGAAGGAAAGGGCAACTCAGTCCAGTACTCTTGCCTGGAAAATTCCATGGATGGAGGAACCTCATAGGCTACAGTCCATGGGGTCACAAAGAATTGGACATGACTTCGCTTTCACTTTTGCTCCCCGTACTAGACGATAAGAGCCTTGGGATAGAAATCATTTCTGAATTATTTGCCCTGCTTCAGCAAATCAAACATCAATTAGGTGTCCCTTTTCCTCCCACTGCTCCCCCACCCCAGAGTTCCTACTGAGCCCTGAAGTACATGTCTCCCTCATGAAAGACACAAGTGACTGGACAAATTAAGGTCTCTGGACCAAAGCATGGCAGTCCAGATGTACAAGGAACAGAGATGTAATCATAATGAAGACTAGAAGAGTGGCTCTGAGGTGGGGCGCTGGAACAAGGCCCCTGAACTCCTGCTGCTGAGGCCGCCAAGCATCCTGGATCCTGCCCATTTCTTTCAAGACCTGTGATCAGTTCTTCTTGGTTCCACTAATTCATTATACTCTCATTTTCTAGATTAAAAAGCACTTCAGCACTACTATTCTCATCTTTCTAACACACAGTATTCCTTGCACTGATTCATGAACTTATAAGACAGTAAGCTCATACTAGGTAGACTCCCACCTTAAATTTCAAAATGAGAAATATTGCATTTTTCTATATATTCACTAGGTATTTAGGTTGTTGTTGTTGTGGTTTTCAGTTACAAGGAAAAATCTAAAATCCTAGCTGCAACAAACAAGCAAATGAACAACCTGTTCTGAATAACTCGCAACAGTTTCCCACTGGATAAACGAGTACGCATCTGGTCGCTCAGCAATCAAATCAGTGTTACAGGGCCATCAGCCACTCTCCTTTTAAAAGCTCTGATTTTTTAAACAATTGGATCTTGTACAAAAGCATTTTCTAGGGAGAGGATTGCTCTGCAGGCTTGAGAAACAGCATTTGGATGCTATGGGATCTTAATACATTAAATCAGAGAATCTGGAGAGAAAAAAACAGGTGTTATTAAATCATTTACTTGTACCTGCGAACTTCTTCCCAAATATTTAATAATAATACCTTACAATTTTATGTGTCAATTTATCTCAGTAAAGCTGAAATTTAAAAATGGAAAGAAATAATTGCCTAAAATCATGAAAATATTCTCCTTTATTCTCTTCTAAATGCTTTATAGATTTAGCTTTCACTTTTAGGCCTAAGATCCAGCTCAAATTATTATCTGTGTAGGGTGTGAAGGAGGGATTGTTATCCTTTTTTCCATATGGACCATAATCCATTTAAATTTTACTTTCAACAGAGTAAATTTTATAATTCTCTTATATAATTTTTATTCCTGCTGCTGTGGGTGCTCTTGCGTCCGACTCTTTGGGGCCCCATGGAGTGTAGCCCGCCAGCCTTCTCTGTCCGTGGGATTTTCTTGGCAAGAATGCTGAAGCAGGTTGCTATTTTCTCCTCCAGGTTATCTTTCCCACCCAAGGACCAAACCAGCATTTCTGGCATCTTCTGAATTGGCAGGTGGATTCTTTACCATTGAGTCACCTGGGAAGCCCTTTTATTCCCAAGAACACTTTAAAATATAGTTTTAAATCTTAATCTAAATAACACTCAGTTGATAAATTTCGCAATATAAAGGTATTTGGCTTTAAGATTAATACTTTAAAAATATTATTGAGGACCAGATAAACAGTAAAAATAATCTGGGCAAATGAATTTTATTTTAAACTTAAATGTAGTTCATTTATAAATTCAACTCTTTTTGTGAAAGCTAAGCATGGTCATTTTAGAACATTTATAATGTAAACAATACTTTTTACCATAGTTTTTAAGAGTTATTCTTTGCTACAATTGTTATAATTATGAAATTGCACCTTTTGCTTTTGGCAAACAACCATAGAAAGTGAAGTTTTAGGTGTTATTTGACCAATAGCACCATATTCAGTTGTACTAAAATTTAAAGTAGAATATGATCATTTTCTTTAAGTATTGCACGTGTACAATGTTTCACGTTATATCTCTTACTTTTGTCTATCTACAATGGGTATAATCACACGTAAGTCTAATAAACAGGGACTATCTGTTGAGCGCTTGCTATGAGACGAGCGCTGAGCTACATGCTTCCATTTCAAGAATCTCCCTTAATCTTCACAACAACCTTACAAGAGAATCCTCATCCTCCACCCTGGCCCCCGCCCCCATTTTATACAGGAAGGAGTCAAGACTCAATGAGGTTAAATATTTCCTCAAACCCATGGCTAGTAAGGGACAGAGGTGGGGCTGTAAGGGAAGTCTATCTGAATTCAAAACCCAAGCTCTTTTCTCTGCACAGCACTATTTTATTCTCTGGGGGGAAATGGTTGATAAAAGACAAATTACATATCTTAGGACATTCACTGGTAAAGTACTTTTTAATAAATCAAAGAAGCAACACATTTTTCTGAATACCTTGCTCAGGACTATGCCAGATACTGTAAAGACAATTGAGAATGTTCTCTCACCATGAAGGACTCCATAGTCTAGCTGAGGAGACACAACTACAATGGATGACACAATTAGTGAACACTATCAGTTAAAAGTAATCGTTAAAAAAATCTGGAGATTACTGATGATGTAAGCGTTTTTGAAACAAAGCACTGTGCTGAGGACACTGAATTAACTTGCAGAGTGGGACTATATTAGGAAGGGTATTGAAAGGGTAAAATTCAATGAAGTTGAATTTAAGAAGCCCCTAGAGACTTTTGATTTGGCATAAAGAAAGAGGTGTTTTTAAAGTTGTTTTTTTTTTTTTCAGCAGAATTATCCAGCGTTTCTTTGAGTAATGTGAAGAATGAAGTCATGAGGAAATAATTTTTAAAATTCTAGTAGTAGAACAAGGGCCTGGAACAAGGTGGTGTGGGTGAAAATCTTGAAAAACAAATAATAGATTACCAGGATTAAAATTCTGCTCTCGAATAGTATTTTGCTCACTCTAGATAAGATACTGTGATCAAAACAAAGAATACAAAACAACACATTAATATATGGCTGTCAGGATGCTCTGAGCAATAAGGAAATTCTAGATACATCCTAATTTAATCCTCATTGCTTTCAGTAAATAGACTTGATCTTGTTATAAGAAAACTGCTCAACCCTGTGAAAGTTAAAAACGTTTTTAAAGCCCTCTTTCTCTTCTGTAGTCTCTGAAATAATTAGTTCTCCAGGGAAAAGAAAAGAGGATGGCATATTTTTATGGAATCTCTGTAATGCTAGCACCAACATGTAATTTAGTATCTGTATGACACGTGGATTTTTTCAATTATTTTCAATACCCCAAAATATTTTTATTAACGGTTTTAAAGATTCATTTTCCTAAATCATTATTATATGAGGCCCAGTGAAATCTCTTCTTTCCAAATCTTGTAGGTAGGTACAGTATTATAAGGACAGAAGCCTAACAGAGTAAGCCTCAATAAGTATTTTTTGATTGGATGAACTGGAACATAAATCAATCATCATAATTAATTCAGATCAGACAAAGAAGGATTGAAAAAGCAAAACATGAAATAATTTAGCAGAATTTTCATCTTAGAGATTAATTTTGATTCCAATGGCTTGTTTAAATTCATGGTTTTGTGGTTCCAAGATGTCATAGAAAACTTGTTTTTTGTCAAAATGATCTCTAATAAAAAGTAAATCTTCAGTGGAATAGCTATCATTTTTTCCAGTCCAAATGGTCAGGCTGTACCTGCATCAAAACAAAACAGAATTATATAGTTAATAGAGAAAGATAAGAAACAGTGATGAAGAATTCCAACAAGCCTAAACACAGTCACTCTCACTTGTCTCTAACCCAAATTCACATAGAAGAAAAATTAATTAGCACTGGTGGAACTGTATTTTCCTGTTTCATTCCTTCATCAACATCAAAGGGACTAGACAGAATAAAATTCACATCACTATTGCCTAAATTAGGTAACCCTCATATGACTTTAGAAACCCAGAATGGTTAGCACTGTAAATAGGCCCAATTTTGGACAAAAGAACAGAGGAGACTGTGTTGTTGATCAAGGAATCCGTTCCCTACACAAAACCACAGCTCTAACCTGGTTTCTTCAGTAGCCAGGCCAGAGTCAAAAGCATGACTGGAAGGGACAGTGAAGAGATACAATTGTCACTGACATTCCCAACATTCATGTCCACTTCTAAGTGGCCCTGCTATCCCTTCTGGGGGTTTCTGTAAGAGATATAAGAATGCCAAAGAGAATAAACCTAGATCTATTTCTGGAGTCAAAAAACAATAATAATATATGCAGATTGATTATGGATGTAAGAATATGCTCAGAAGTTCAAATGCTTCTTAAATCATATATTTTCATTTCTTCCGGTGACATTACTATTACACTGTTCTTATTAGAATTTAGAGAAGTGCAAATCTCTTTAAGTATTTTCATATTTATTTTCCTCATAAGCATGTCAGAATCCAGGAGAAAATCTCCAAAGCAGCTGTTCTACTAAAGATGGGAAAACTGTCTAACCAATATATATATTCTTGTTATTATACTGACACATTACTCTCCTTAAGGATGATAACACCATTCTGGAAATGTAACAAAGGAAAGTACTTTGGACTTCGCTCCATAAGAGTATTATGTGACAAACCCAGAAGAATTTTAAACTACAGTGGGGAACACAGGAAAAAAATAAGAATTACTCTAAAAACATATTTTTGCTAAAATGGCATTTTTATTACTTTATTCAAGCACCATGGAGACAAACCTTATAAAAAGACAGATATGAATTTAGGTTAAAAGAAGAGCTTTCCAGTGTTGTTTTGCCTCTTTTAAACCTCCCACTATGGTATACAAACTAAAACAGGAAAAATAAAATTGCCTAAGGGTATTTTAAATTGCATTCATTCAAATCACCTCTCAGGTTTCATTTTTAAAGCTCTTTCCACTGTGAAATAACACATATAGGAAAAGATGCATAAAAGATAAATGTAAATTTTGACAAATTATTATAAAATGAACTCCAGTGTAACACAACACAAACCAAGAAAAGAACCTTGCCAGCACCTTAGGAGACACCTGTATATCAGAGCCCCATCACAGCCTCGCCTCTCCCCCGGAGTTCTCACAGCCTAGACTTTTCAGTTGCCATCTTCATGCTTTATTTACCACCTGTATATCCATCCTAAACAATACAGCTTAATTTTTGCCTGTTAATAAATTTTATATAAGTGGAATCATATGGGATGTAATATTTTTGGTATTGCTTCTTTTGCTGAATATTTTTTGTGAAATGTATTCAAGTTGAAACATGTAGCCACAGTTTATTCATTTTCTTTGGAAAATAGTTTAGCAGTATCCACTAGAATTGAAAATATGAACACCCTATGACCTAGAAATTCTATTTCTAGAAGTTCCTTCCTGATATAGTCTTTAGGCACATTTGCACCAGGATGTATGTGTGTGCTCACATTTATATATATGTACATATATATATATGAATGTTCACAACACCAATTTTTGCAATAGACAAAACCATGAAATAATCCAAATATTCAATAATAGATGAACTCTGATGTGCACACAATAGAATACAGAATTCATTATAAATTGATTAGAGCCCTTTTGATATACAAAAATATTCCCCAACTCTGCCTAACTTGTTCATATTCTTCATGGTGTTTTTTGATGGAAAGAATTTCCAAGTTTTAATGTGTTCAAATTACTTAAACATATCCTTTATGGCTAATGATTTTTGTGTCTTGCTTAAGAATTCTTTCCTATCCTTAACAGTCCTGGAAGCACTGACACTCTAGGAGCAATGATTATACTAAAATCCCAGATTTTGCTTTCTAAATACCACCTGCTACTATAATCAAGAAGGGATCCTTGAAGAAGTGACTCATTTGGGAATTGGGACAAGTACATGATTAGCTTGCCAAGAATGCAAGACCTGAGATCTAGCATGAGGAAATATTGAACTGATTGAGACTGAGGATATTTTTCATAATAAAGGGCCTATAGTCTTTAAGACTGTTACGTGTATGAGAGGAAAGGAAAAATTGAGGAAGAATTTTGAAAGAGACTGATGCAAACTAAATGCAATGCATGTTCTTAGAGAGTTTCATAGACCACAAGGAAATAAGGATTGTTGGAATGACTGATAAATTTGAATGGGATCTGGAGACTATAGGGGCAGTTTTGCCTTAATGCTGATTTCCTGGTTGGGAGGCTACATAGTAGAAATACAGAAGTGCATTCTTGTGTGGGTAAGTCTACACTGGAGGACTTCAGGATATGAGACATCATAACAGAAAAAAGAAACAGAAAAAAAGAAAAGGAGATGGGGGAGAGAGAAGGATAGAGGAAGAAAGAATGGATAAACAATTTGGGAACATGGGTAAAGGAGATGTTGCAACTTTTCTGCAGGTTTAAAATTATTTTTATGACAGTAAGTCACCCTTAAAACAGTCAATGAAAAATAAAATAAAAATTATATTTATATTCCTTGGTAGCTCAGATGGTGAAGAACGTGCCTGCAATGCTGGAAACCCAGGTTCGAGCCCTGGGTTGGGACGATGCCCTGGAGAAGGGAATGGCAACCCTCTCCAGTATTCTTGCCTGGAGAATTTCATGGACAGAGGAGCCGGGTGGGCTACTATCCATGGGGTCACAAAGAGTCAGACATGACTGAGCCTCTAACACTCAGCATCAGGTTGGTTTCAACGTTGAGTTTATTCAAACTCATGTACAGGCTATTTGAATGTTATTTTTAACATCCTAGGAAATGTAAAAAGAAAGAAAGGTCCTTAGTTTTTTTCTAATGAAATGTCCATGATATTGATACCCAAAACTGACAAAGAAAAAACTACAGACCAATCTCACTTTAAAATGCTGAAATTCTAACTAAAATATTAGCAATAAAATTCAGCAGACTTTAAAAGAATGATAAATCTCAATCAAGAGAGTTTATTCTGTAAATGTGTGGATGATTCAATATATAAAATGCTAATATAATTTATTTTATTAATATACAATGTGAGAAAATAGGGTTATTTTCATAAAAACTGAAAAAAGCATTTAGTAAAAACTCTACCCACAGGAATACGGATATTTCTCTCATATTTGGGTATATGCTTCCCTTATTCTCTAAAATACAGTGAATTATCAAACTGGGTCTTTTTCTGGATGATTTGTGATAAGTACTTGTTTGTTAGAATTGTTTACAACGATGCAACATACGTGTTGAGGACAGTTTTACCAGAATCTTTTCATTTCTATGTATTCAAATGTATCAAACTTTTCTTTTATTGCTTCTGGGTTTTGTGCCTTACCAAGAAGGGTCTTCTCCATTCTGAAACTATATATACAAAAAAAAAAAAAATCATCAATTGTGTTTTCTTTATGCATTTATTGTTTGGTGTTCAAGTCTTTAATTCATCTGGAATTTATTTTGGAGGAAGATTAAGGAAGGTCATTTACTTTGTTTTTCCTACAATGTTGCCTGTCCCAATACAAGTTATTGAACTTTTACACCAATGATCTGAAATACCAGCCTTTTCCTATCCTAAGTTCCATGATAGAGCTGAGTTTATTTCTGGGCTTTCCCTGCTGTCCTATTGACTAGCCTATTAAAAAACATAGTATCAAAACTGTTTTACTATCTGTAGCTTTATAATATTTAATACATGGTCCAACATATTTTTTTGACATGATAAAAAAACAAAATTTGGGGAATTCCTTGGCAGTCCAGGACTTGGTACTTTCACTGCCAAGGGTACAGATTCAATCTCTGGTTAGGGAGCTAAGATCTCACAAGCTGCACAGCCAAAAAAAATTAATTTTTAAAATAACAAAATTTTTATATGGAAAAGACTTAGAATTATGACAGAATTCAAAGGGAAATTATTGTATCCACTTATAACTTTCTGTTAATGTATAGCATATTGAAAAAAATGACAAACATTTACTGGGTACCTATTACATGCAAAAGGTTTCGTGCGGAACAGAGGTGGAAGACCTGATATTAAGATTCATCAAGGAGCTTCATTCCAGTGAGGAGGTCGGATCAGCGTCCACCTTCTGTCTCTTTCTCTCACACACTGTCTGTATGACCAGTTTCCATCTTTCACACACACTCTCATCTTTCACACACACTCACATGTACACACTACACTGTCAGATTTACACATACCTGTTTGATTGCTTCAACAGCCAGAGTAACTGAGAACAAGACTGCCTGACTAATGCTGCTCTGACAGGAAATGTTACAGGCTGATTTAGTTCGTTACATATATATTCCATCTCTTTCACCATTGTCCAACTGTAACCTGAAGTGAAAAGAAAGAAATGTAACTTTTCTCACCAGAATCCTAAAAAGTCAATTAAGTAAAAATTAAATTATATATGAATATGTAACTTCATAGGTAATTCACTAAAATTTCCATTTGGATTCAGAGAAAGTCCATGGACTGTAACCTATAAGGCTCCTCCGACCATGGGATTTTCCATGCAAGAATACTGGAGTGGGTTGCCATTTCCTTCTCCAGGGGATCTTCCCGACCCAGGGATCAAACCCAGGTCTCCTGCATTGCAGGCAGACACTTTACCATCTGAGCCACCAGGGAAGGATAAAAATTAAATTATATATGAATATGTAAATTCATAGGTAGTTCACTAAAATTTCCATTCGGATTCAGAGAAAGTAGTATAACACTTAATGCAGGAAAATATTTTGAGTGGGATGCAGATAAAAAAAATTACGTCTAAAGTCATGTCACAAGTGAACGAGAGCAAATCAAGCAAAAAAATTGAAACCTTAGAAAAGAATTGATTAATCTATCAAGTACAAAAAAGGAAATGTTGGCACTATATATATATATATATATATATATATATATAAAATTTAAAATTCTAAGGCTCTGCATCATTAATATACTCTATAAACTTAGATTTTCCACTTGTGTTAAGCTTTCTTTTCCAGGAAAAAGATGGTTGCTAGGTACTTACGAGCTATTTAAGTAATAATTAACTTCAATTTTTTTTTAAATGTGGGGACTAGTCCAAATTACTTACACATTTTTTTCTAAAATAGAAATAGTATTTGAATTGGCTTTTATATGTGTGTTTTGTGTTTTAAATCAAGTTTAGACATTGTGGAAAATATATCTGCCTATTTATAAACAGCTTCAGAAAAAAAATGTATATTTTAAAAATAACCCCTAAACTCTATCAAAAGTAGGTTGAAAAAGTATTGGTCTGTAAAGGAACAATTTACTAAAAGCCTATAGTAGCTAAATTCCTCATGAAAGAAGGGAAAGGTCTGCTTTCCTTTAAAATCTGGAAAATTGTACCTTTTTAATTAGAAAAAGGGGCTGCTAACATACGCTATTACTTACATTACTACAAACATAAACTCTCTTTCCTAAAATTTGTAGCATAAGAAGTAAGGGAAGATAAAGCACACGGTGGTAATGACTGTCTGCCAGCAGGGGAAAAGTAGCCTGGAAATATTCAACACCAACATGACTTAAAGACCCAGACATGGTTTAATTCAGTTCAAGCCTGAGATTAAAGTCAGAGTTAGACTAAACTGTGACTAAAAAGAGATCAGAAGCAGGATGGAAGCTATTAAATCATTTCTAGTTTACCTTCTTCAAACACTTTGAATTATAGGCTATATCCTTTACTGACACTAATACAATGATTAGAAAATTAAAATAGAACAAATTTAAAGTATACCGTTTTTCTCTCGATTATATCAATTGCTGGTCCAGGGGTTATAACCTAAATGTCACTACGCAACCAGATAGCAGTTACTCTAATCTCATGTTAGATTTTAAAACTTTACATCTAAAGACAGTAATAGCAAATAAGTAAATTTTAAAATGCTATAAACATAACATAAAGGCTAACATTTCCATAAACTCTAAATATCTTCTTGGTTAATTATTTTTACCATGTGTTCAGGTGTCCCAGAGCATCTGATTTTACTGGATCCCTGACTTAGATCCCTAATTAGTGATTTTACTGGACAATCACTCAATAGGGATGTATGAAGAAAAAGATGAATCCAAATAGTGTAATAAATTTCATCCAGGAAAAATAAGCCGAATATCAGGTCCATCGAAAAGAGTACATGAAGAGAAAGAAGAAATTTCCCAGAGAGGAAAGTCTCGTGGCCTCCCACACGCTCTGTCTAGCCTGAGGGCATGAGGGCACCAAGCTTCTTTCCTAGCAGTCTACATTTCGAGGACCTTCTAAGATCAAGGGAACAGAATCCGTGCTCTTCAGCCACACACCCCCTACTTCTGGCCTTGCTGTTGCTACTGCTGCTAAGTCACTTCAGTTGTGTCTGACTCTGTGCGACCCCATAGATGGCAGCCCACATCACTTAAAAAGATTTTATTACCACTTCTTTATCTTTCATCCAACAGAGAGAGTTTGCTTCAAAGGAAAAGGAAAAAAAGAGTATAGAATGCTCTACAAGTACAAAGAGACCAACTCAGAATTTGCAGAATGTCAAGAGGCAGCTTTGGTTATTCTAGACCTTGCAAATAAATATTTTCTGTGGGAGCCTGGTGACCAAAATGTCGCCAGTGAACGAGATCTATCTGAAATAGCAGAAGGAAGAGTCATACACACATCTTTAGGGCCAGATCTTTCTCTCCATTAGGCTCTTGGGTTTATAGAACATGGTTTTGGTTTTGTATTAAAGGTATTATTTTTATATCTGAATGTATAAAAGGAACACATATTTTAAATTATCACCTTCATTGACTTTCTCAGGATGCCATCCTGTTGTCCAACCCAAGGAAAACGTCACATCTGGAGAGAAGGATGTCACAGTGTCTATAAAAGGTTTTGCATCCACTACTCTGCTGTTTCCATTTGGACCAGGAAGAACATCAGCATTAATCCACACTGGACGCTTCAGATGCCTCTTGACATTTTCCAAGAGCATCATGGATGGTTCTACAGCTGCCAAACTGAAAACAATTTGTTGTCAATGAGATACATTCCTAAAGTAAAAGTAAAGTTCTTTTAGACTAGTGGCTTTATTCATAATAAGAGTATAATATCATAATGCTTGAATTAAATAAAATCAAAGATTTAGATATCACCAGAGGGGAAAGTTAACATGTGTCATATCTTAAAATACTGATTTATACTTATTATTCAAGAAAGTACTTAAAAGGTTCTATAAATGTATGAATAATGCCATTACCTGTAGATAGAGGTTTCAAAACCCTGTATTATGATCACTCTGTATAAAAACAATTTAAGAAAAGACACAAACATTCACTCATCAAAGAATGTATAAACAGGATTTAAAATTAAACATACTCACAACCTGCAAATTCCAGTTTATGAAAATACACAAAGTGCACTCAGACACCATGTCTTTAGCACTGGCTAATGACCTTGGGAAAAAGAGCCTCTTTCCCTTTATGTATTCTTGTGAGAGTCTGGATGCACAAACACATTTCTAAAAACGACTGCAAAATGTAAAATTAAAACATTTCCTTAAAGCTTTTATAAACTTCATTTTTCTCCTCTACTGTAAACATCTTTTCTGAAAACTTGAGACAACTATATTTTAGTTACTTTTAAACTAAAAAGCAACTTCACTCCTTTTACTTCCTGACGTCTTCTTGGACGAATACATTTTGAAATAATAAGGCTTTGAGCAGCCAATATAGTTTTTACTTTTAAAAAATACAAACACAAACTTTATTGGAAAACTACACTACCTGCAATCTTGAATACCTTCTGAATCTTTGAGGCCTATGCATATTTCTCAGAAAATTAGCTTTTAAGGAACACAATTGTCACGTGAGTGTATGTTCCTCGGTTCTTTGTCTGGTCACAACCAAGATTTGGAGCGACGGACATTAAAGCCCTCGGTGCGTCACAGCCCTCCGGTCTTGGACAAATCATGTTATAGCTCTTAGGCAAATCAGTGTTACAGCTCTATTTTATTTACAAGATAGCAGGAGAACCCATCCTCAAAGAGTGAGAGCATGCCAACCCAAAGACTTGAAGACAAGAGAGTGGAGGAGCGCGCAGGGGAGAGAGAGGGAGAGGGAGAAAGAGTGCACACACGCGGGAGAGAAAGAGAGAGAGAAAGCGCTTTGGCTCCTCCTTTTATATGTTTTTTTCCTCCACCTGGGCCTGCCCTATGCAAATTGGGCTTAGCCAGGAGTGCTGTTTGTTCTACCTGAAGTCTTCACTCTGGTCCTCGGACCTTCCTTTGACCTTCCTTTGTTCTGTTTTCGCGGGCTTTTCCCTTCCTTGTCTTTTAGCCACCGCCATTTTGGACTCCTTTTCCCTATTCTACCTACCTAACACAATGATTGGGGGGACTAAGAATCTGGGAGGTGGATATTGGGAGGGAGAACATGCACCACCCCTTGTCAGTCTTCAACTTTTCCTCTTAATGGACTGAAGTCCTTCTGCCTGTGCTTCCACCTCTCTTCCCTCACTCCTTTTGGGCTTCCTACTTTATGAGCAGAAACTGATAATGTCATCATTGTTGTTCGTTGTGTTCAGTCGCCAGTCACGTCTGACTCTTTGAAACCCCATGGACTGCAGCACAGCAGGCTTCCCTATCCCTCACCATCTCCCGGAGTTTGCCCAAGTTCATGTCGATTGCATCAGTGATGTCATCCAACCATCTCATCCTCTGTTGCCCTCTTTTCCTGCCTTTTCAGTCTTTCCCAGCGTCAGGGTCTTTTCCAGTGAGCCAGCTGTTCACATCAGATGACCAGAGTATTGGAGCTTCAGCATCAGTTCTTCCAAAGAGTATTCAGGGTTGATTTCCTTTAAAATTGACTGGCTTGATCTCCTTGCTTTCCAAGGGATTCTTAAAAGTCTTCTCCAGCACCACAGTTCGAAAGCATCAATTCTTCGGCGTTCTGCCTTCTTTATAGTTCAGCTCTCAGATCTGTACATGACTACCAGAAAGATCATAGCCTTGACTATATGGACCTTTGTCAGCAAAGTGATGTCTTTGCTTTTTTTTTTTTGGTCTTTGCTTTTTAACACACTGTTTAGGTTTGTCATAGCTTTCCTGCCAAGAAGCAATCATCTTCTAATTTCATGGCTGTAGTTATCATTAGCAGTGATTTTAGAGCCCGAGAAGAAAAAATCTGTCACTGCTTCCACCTTTTCCCTTCCATTTGCCATGAAGTGAAAGGACCGGATGCCAGGATCTTTGTTTTTTTAATATTTAGTTTTAAGTTGGCTTTTTCACTGTCCTCCTTCACCCTCATCAGGAGACTCTTTTAAGAATTCCTCTTCGCTCTCTGCCATTAGAGTGGTATCATCAGCATATCTGAGGTTGTTGATATTTCTCCCAGCAATCTTGATTCCAGCTTGTAACTCATCCAGCCTGGCATTTTGCATAATGTGCTCTGTGTATAAGTTAAACAAACAGGGAGACAATAAACAGCCTTTTCGTACTCTTTTCTCAATCCCGAACCACTCAGTTGTTCCATACAGGGTTCTAACTTTTGCTTCTTGACCCAAATACGGGTTCCCCAGGAGACAAGTAAGATGGTCTGGTATTCCCATCTCTCTAAGAGTTTTTCACAGTTTGTTATGATACACACAGTCAAACACTTTAGCATAGTCAATGAAACAGAGATGGATATTTTTCTGGAATCCCCTTGCTTTCTCTGTGATCCAGCGAATGTTTGCAATTTGATCTCTGGTTCCTCTGTCTTTTCTAAACCCAGTTTGGACATCGGAAGCTCTCAGTTCACGTAATGCTGAAGCCTAGCTTGGAGGACTTTGAGCATAACCTTACTAGCATGGGAGATGAGTGCAACTGTCTGGTGGTTTGAACATTCTTTAGTACTACCCTTCTTTGGATTGGGATGAGGACTGACCTTTTCCAGCCACTGCTGGGTTTTCCAAATTTGCTGACATACTGAGTGCAGCACTTTCATAGCATCATCTTTTAGGATTTTAAATAGCTCTGCAAGGATTCCATCATCTCCACTGACTTTATTGGTAGCAGCACTTTCTAAGGCCCACTTGATTTTATACTCCACAGTGTTGGGCTCTGAGTGAGAGATTACACCATCGTCATTAGCTGGGTCATTAAACTCTTTTTTTGTACAGTTCTATGTATTCTTTCCATCTCTTCTTGATCTCTTCTGCTTCTATAGGGTCATATTTATTAATGAGCAAGGATACTGTTCACTAAAACCAGAGGAAATCAGCCTCTCTTGAACTCTGCTCCCATGTAATAAGCTGCTTTTTTTCTCATTCTTATACCCCTGAAATGCAGGCCCTAGATTATAGTGGGTTAAAAAACTCTAATGCAGGACCTAACAGATTCTAATATAGATGCTGTCATTTCTCTGTCTCAAATGCTTTCTGCCTTGAATGGTATCAATGCTGTGTTAAAAACCACAATTCTGAGATCTGGCCAACTGTACTACCTACAAAATTCCCTCATTTTTAGTACCTTGTACCTATTACAAGGTACTTAAGTAACTTGTACTATTACTCCGAAGCTTGCTTACCTATTACCTGTACCTATTACAAGGTACTTAAGCAACTTATACCTATTACTCCAAAGCTTGCTTGTCTGAAAGTCCCACAGCAGCAGCTAAGTGCCAGTGGGGTTCTGCTCTTCAGAAGTGGAGCAGAAGGAAACCTTAAACTAATCCACACATGTCTTACAGCTGACCTCCTCTCCTTTTCTAGAAATGATTCTGCTTTCTTAAGAAATCTGGTGTCTGTGCAGTTGGGTTAATCACTAACTTCCCGTTTATATTCAACAGGAAGCTTCTTAGCCTTTCTCAATTTAGTAAACTGACATTAGACTGTTTAATGATGGCTCGCCATCTAATAATATATAGTCTCAGCACATTCTCCCCCAAACTGATATTGCAACAGCATATATTAGGTGTCTACCATGTGCAAAGCACTGCACAGTCAAACATAAAGAGCTAAGACACAGAACATAATGAAGTAAGATTTTAATATACTTTTAAATATTTTTATTTAATATTTAACTATTTAATATTTTAATTATTAACTATTAATGAAATAGTATAACTATTAATATTTAACTATTTAATATTTTAATATTCTTTTACAAGTAAATGTTTTAATTATCACTAATGCAAAAGACTATAGTACCGCCACTTTCCCTTTCTAATACGAAAAACAAAACCTATATTAAGAAAAAAATTTCTGGAACTTTACAAAATAATTACAAAATTCTTCTGGAAGAGTAAATGTGGTTGCTGCCAAGTCGCTTCAGTCGTGTCCGACTCTGTGTGACCCCATGGACTGCAGCCTACCAGGCTTCTCTGTCCATGGGATTCTCCAGGCAAGAACACTGGAGTGGGTTGCCATTTCCTTCTCCAATGCATGAAAGTGGAAAGTGAAAGTGAAGTCGCTCAGTCGTGTCCGACCCTCAGGGACTCCATGGACTGCAGCTCACCAGGCTCCTCCATCCATGGGATTTTCCAGGCAACAGTACTGGAGTGGGGTGCCATTGCCTTCTCCGTAAATGTGGAGGAAACGCCATATTTGGGTAGGAAAAAAAAAAAAGACTGAGGATAAACTTTTGCCCAACAGCAAAATACAATGTTTACTACAAAGAATAATATACTATATTCCTAGCCTGGAAGACTCAATGTGTAAATATTTTAAAATAACAATTCTCTCCCAATTAATCTATATATTCCTTTGTTCCTATATCTGGAGGATGAGAATAGAAAGAACCTACGTCTCAGGATTGTTATAAAGATTAAACGAATTAACACTGAATGCTCTTAGACCATGGAGGAGGAAATGGCAACCACTCCAGTGTTCTCACCTGGAAAAATCCCATGGACAGAGGAGCCTGGCAGACGACAGTCCCTAGGGTCACAATGAATCAGACAGAACTGAGCGACTGAGCACGCTCTTACTCTTAGAACTGTGTCTGACACACAGTATGTGTTTACATAATTGTTAGTTAAATTCATTCCCCTTCAAGTATGTATGATCAGAAAACATGCAAAATCTTTTTCTAATGGCACAGCCTTTTACTGGTGACTGTTAGCATTTAGGAATGAATGAGCTGATCTGACTGGTGAGGAGTCAAAGTATATATTACATACAGAACAAGTCTACGGGCAATGGTAAACATTAAAAAAAAGGAAACTGAGCATGTGAGAAGACAAGGAGATCTAAAGTTTTGTTCGCCAAGCATTAAGGATTAAATACTTTATTTCATGGTCCCTGGTGGCTCAGTCGGCAAAGAATACACTTGTAATGTAGGAGACCACCTGCAATGCAGGAGATGCTGGTTCAATCCCTGCGAAGAGTCAGACACAACTGAGTGACTAAACCAGCATCACAGAGAACACTGGACTGGCTCTAGGAAACCTGGAATCTGGTCCTAGCTCAGCTCTCAAGTTTAGCTGTTGTTACGTAACCTTTTCAGGACTAAGTTCCTTTGTCAATAAAATGGAGTTGGACTATTCACCATTCTAAAAGCTTTAAGATTTTACAATAGCTTTCACTCACAGTATAAAGAGGTTTACTAGTATATTTAGCCCCACAACAAATGAAAAGGCAAGGAGATCTAAAGTTTTGCTCACCGAGTATTAATGATTAAATACTTATTAGGTTTTTTAAAACCCTATGAATAAGATTTCCAATCCTTATTCATTTCTTGAGATGATTCAATTTTAAAATACTGTTCAAAGATAAATTTTAAAATACTGTTCACATCCTAGATTCTCATAGCAGTTGCCTTCATGGGTCTCATGAAGAGCTTTTACGGTGTCACAATAAATCCCTGGCTCTACCTATAATTTTTACACTGCCAAAATACCACAAAAGTAAAACTTTCCATGATGGTCACAGAGAAGGAAATGATACTTAATCTTGCTCTCTTCATTATCAGTGTTTCTAAAACATTATTTTTAAGAAACTCTTCAGTAATTAAAGAATTCTAAATAATTTCCCAAATATAATAACACAAATCAAGTAGGAAATGCATTAACTAACCCAACTACTGCCAACTCTCTCTCAGACTACTTCTTAATGAAAGTAGCATCTTAAATGTATTGTTCTATGGACTTGTGGACTTGTATTGCTCTATGACTTCCCTGGTGGCTCAGACAGTAAAGCGTCTGCCTATAAAGCAGGAGACCTGGGATCAATCCCTGGGTCAGGACGCTCCTCTGGAGAAGGAAATGGCAACCCACTCCAGTACTCTTGGCTGGAAAATCCCATGGACGGAGGAGCCTGGTGGGCTACAGTTCATGGGGTTGCGAAGAGTCAGACACAACTGAGTGACTTCACTTTCTTTCTAATGGATTTGTGGACATAGTGGGGGAAGGAGAGGGTGAGACAAATTGAGAGAGTAACACTGAAATATATACACTGCTATGTGCAAAACAGATAGTAATGGGAAGCTGCTGTGTAACACAGGGAGCTCAGCTCGGTGGCCTGTGATGACCTAGAAGAGTGGGACGGTGGGGGACAGGAAAGTTCAAGAGAACTTATATATATATACACATACACATACAGCTTATTCATTTCATTGTACAGCGGAAACTAACACAACATTGTAAAGGAATTATCCTCCAATTAAAATTTTTAAAAGTTATTGGGAGTTATTCACATAGAAAAAAAAATTTACCATTCTATTATTACAATGGTCAGTTATGATAAATTCCTTTATAAAAATTAACTTAAGTTTAGCCTCAAAACGTTCCCAAGAAACAATATTAGCAGACAACTCTGTGGATCTTTGGTCCATTCCTGAAAAATAAAATTTGCAATTCTATTTTCAATTTAGATAAAGTATAAAGTTACTTAGGTACAGATATATGAAGTTACTGATTTTTTTCCCTTATTGTTATTCTATAACAACCAGGAGACTGAACATGTTTGTACAAATACCTCTTAAAATCCAGCTTTATGCCTTTATTGGTTTTAATAACTTCAGCCAGCCATTCCTGTAAAGTATTATCACTGTTTATTTCTGGAGGATGGGCCATGATTGGCTGGCCATGTTCTGATCCATTACTTGGAAGAATGACATCGGCCTCTATCATATGAGCAGTACCTGTCCACATAAAAGAATCTATGTTAGTGTTAATAGAGACTACAGCAGATGGCATGTCCAGTATCCTTTGGAGGAAGATAAAAAGGAGGAAAGAAAATAATATTTACTGAGAAATAACTAAGTGCCAGGTACTATGTCAGGCCTTGCACGTTGCCCTTGTTTGTTAGTCATGAGCAAACAGGTGGTTAGGAGTTAAATATCTTTGCCTAGGTCACACTCAAACTGTTGTCCTAATGAATTTCTTCCCAGTACACAGCAAAGTGAGGTGTGTACTCACCTTCATAAGTGAGTTCATAAGTATTTGTTGAAGCTTCTGAGAACACAAATAGTACTTTTATCTTCTCATTCCTGAAATTAGAAACTATAGGTGTTTATTGTTTATGTTTGAAACTCTATGCTATAGATTCAATTCTTTGACCCAAAGCTTAGCTACTATGTAGAAGCGCACATCCCCGGAATGGGTAAGAAGCTTCACTAGTCACTGAGTGTGACTGAGCAGGCTTTAGTGGACTACCTTCAAAGATGTCTGACAACAATCCTGCTATCTTCTCATCTCTTTTTCCTCCCCTTGCGTCTGGGTTGGTTTTGTGACTTGCTTTGACCAACAAAAGAAAGTTGAAGCAAAACTGTCAGTTCTAGGCTTAGCTCTTAAAAGGTCTGGCAGCTTCTGCTTCTGTCCTCTGGAAAGCCAGTTACCACATAAAGAAGTTCAGGTAAGAATTCTGAAGACTCAGAAACCACATAGAGAGAGAGAAGTCACACAGAAAAAAACTAAGGCTTCATGCCTGACAGACAGCATTAGGTCTCTGACACGTGAGTGAGGCCATTGCAAAATTTCCAGGCCTAGCTGAGCAACTAGCCAAGTGCAGCAACATGTCCTCATCCTATTCCACATGGAAGAGAAGAACCACTATCTGACCCACAAAATCAGCAAAGATAATAAATCACTGTTATTTGAAGCCACTAAGTTTGGGAGGTAATTTATTACACAGTATTAGAAAACAAGCAGAAATAGTTATCTGGAAGCGGGGCACTGGCATAAGAAAAACATGAAATGTGTGACACGGGCTTTGGAATCCAGTAGATTCTAGAAAGGCACTGTTAACAGAGGTTGGAAGAGCAGTGAGAAAATTATTTTTACATCATGGTGAAACTTCTGGCAACACTGGCACGTGTAGCAACTGGTGGAAGATAGATAGGATACCTAATGGATTTGTGGATTTAGCTAAGGAGGTTTCCAGGCAGAATGTTGAAAGCGTTAATTGGCTTCTTTTAGTTCCTATGATAAAAGATGGGAAGAAAGAGCTGAGTTAAATAATTAGCTGTTTAGATTCTAAGCAACATAAAGAGGAAATATTTCCAGATCAGAACTCGTGTGAGTTAGAAAATAAAACCACTCTCTCCATCTGGCGAAAGATTCTCAAAGGAAGAGAAAGCCTCAGTCCAAAAGTCAAGTCTAGGATGCTGCTAGCAAACTATAGCCTCAGGATCAAGGCCAAATCAAGGATACAACTACAGGACACTTTATTAAGACCTGAGAAATATGGAGCCTTGGGTACCAATACAGCTAGATAAAAGAATTTATAGAATCTTAAAGGTGTTATCCCATAGCACCCTAACTAGCAAACCAAAGCAGACAGAGACCTGCCTCAAAGAGATTTGGCAGTAAGGCTTTTGACTAAAGGGATGGTTTATAACTTGATATATAAAAATCCCAGTACATTTTTAATAGAGCTGTTATAGACTTGGACCTGAAAAAAGAGAGAGAGTTAAAATGAAAAGAGGTCTGTTGTTGCTGTTGCTCAGTTGCTAAGCCATGTCCGACTCTTTGAAACCCCATCAACTGCAGCATGCCAACCTCCTCTGTCCTCCACTATCTCCTGCAGTTTGCTCAAATTCATGTTCAGTGAGTCAGTGATGCTATCTAACCATCTCATCCTCTGCCACTCCCTTCTTTGGCCTTCAACCTTTCCCAGCATAAGAGTCTTTTCTAATGAGTCAGCTCTTCACATCAGGTGGCCAAAGTACTGGAGCTTCAGCTTCAGCATCAGTCCTTCCAATGAATATTCAGGACTGATTTCCTTTAAGATTGACTGGTTTGATCTCCTTGCAGTCCAAGGGACTCTCAAGAGTCTTCTCCAACACCACAATTTGAAAGAATCAATTCTTTAGCACTCAGTCTTCTTTATGGTGCAACTCTCACATCCATACATGACTACTGGAAAAACCATAGCTTTGACTAGATGGACTTTTGTCAGCAAAGTGATGTCTCTGCTTTTTAATACACTGTCTAGGCTTGGCACAGCTTTCCTTTCAAGAAGTAAGCATCTTTTAATTTCATCACTGCGATCACCATCTGCAGTGATTTTGGATTCCAAGAAAATAAAATCTGTCACTGCTTCCACTTTTTCCTCTTCTATTTACCATGAAGTGATGGGACTGGTTGCCATGATTTTGGTTTTTCAAATGTTGAGTTTTAAACCAGCTTTTTCACTCTCCTCTTTTACCCTCATCAAGAGGTTTTCTCATTCCTCTTTGTTTTCTGCAATTAGAGTCGTATGAGCTGCATATCTGAGGTTGTTGTTATTTCTGCTGGCAATCTTGATTCCAACTTGTGATTTATCCAGCCTGGCATTTCACATGATGTACTCTGCATAGAAGTTAAATAAGCAGGGTGACAATATACAGCCTTGACATACTCCTTTCCCAACGTGGAACCAGTCCGTTGTTCCATGACAGGTTCTAACTGTTGCTTCTTGACCCGCATACAGGTTTCTCAGGAGGCAGGTAAGGTGGTCTGGTATTCTCATCTCTTTAAGAATTTTCCAAAGTTTGTTGTGATCTACACCATCAAAGGCTTTAACGTAGTCAATGAAGCAGAAGTAGATGTTTTTTCTGGAAATCCTTTGCTTTCTCTATGATCCAAGGAATGTTGGCAATCTGATCTCTGGTTCCTCTGCCTTTTCTAAACCCAGCTGGTACACCTGGAAGTTCTCAGTTTATATACTGCTTAAGCCCAGCTTGAAGGATTTTTAAAAGAAGTCTATGAACTCTCCAATTTCTACAGGCAGGAAATAGGCTGAAAAAGCTACTCAGCTGCACATACAGGTGATTTTCCAATAAGTGCATGAAGAGATGCTCAACATCATTAATCTTCAGGGAAATGCAAATCTAAACTACAATGAGATACCAACTCACAAATGCTAGGATGACTATAATGAAAAAGACAGACAATAACTAATGCTGACAAGGACATGGGGAAATTGGAAACATCATTCACTTTGCTGGTGAGAATATAAGAACCCACTCAGCTGCTTCAGAAAAGCTTGGCAGTTTCTCAAAAAAAAGTTAAACAGAGCTATATCTAAGATGAAATAGGTCAAGCTTCTGTCTAATTTTATAAGTCACACAAACATGATTTCTCAGTAAAGTGGTATTTAGTATAACACATGTAGGCATTCCATCTTGTCTATCAGTGCAGTTGTAAAGGAACACATAGGCTTTCAAATTCCTTAAAAGTAATAGTCAGTTTCTCCATTTATTAGCTCCATTCATTTCCCATGAGTAGAAAAAAAAAATCACTAAATGGCAGTGGCAAGAGTCTCAGGCTCCATATAAATTATGTTCCTGATGGTTTCTTTTAAGAATAAGAATGGAAGCCATGTAGTAAGGGCAACAGATCATGGTGGCTTGGACTAGGGTGAAGATAACAGAGATAGAGAGATGTGGACTAATTCAAAATGTATTTTGGAATAGAATTATAATGTCCAATAGAGTAGATACAACAACAACAAAAAAAAAGACAAAGAATAGATGACTCCCAGATTTCTGGCTTAAGAATATATGCAGATTATGGTGCCACTTACTGAGAGAGGAAGGATCATAGGAAATACAGGTTAGCAGACACAATTAAGAATGTGATGGACATTCAGTTCAGTTCAGTCATTCAGTTGGGTCTGACTCTTTGCGACCCCATGGACTGCCGCACACCAGGTCTCCCTGTCCATCACCAACTCCCTGAGCTTATTCAAACTCATGTCCATCAGGTCAGTGATACCATCCAACCATCGATCCTCTGTCGTTCCCTTCTCCTCCTGCCTTCAATCTTTCCCAGTATCAGCATCTTTTCTAGTGAGTTATCCGCATCAGGTGGCCAAAGTACTGGAGCTTCAGCTTCAGCATCAGTCCTTCCAATGAATATTCAGGACATATTTCCTTTAGGATTGACTGGTTTGATCTCCTTGCAGTCCAAGGGACTCTCAAGAGTCTTCTCCAACACCACAGTTCAAAAGCATCAATTCTATGGTGCTCAGTTCTCTTTACAGTCCAACTCTCATACCCATACATGACTACTGGAAAAACCAAAGCTTTGACTAGACAGACCTTTGTTGGCAAAGTAATGTCTCTGCTTTTTAATATGCTGTCTAGGTTGGTCATAACTTTTCTTTCAAGGAGCAACCGTCTTTTAATTTCATGGCTGCAATCACCATCTGCTCTGAGTTTGGAGCCCTAAAACATAAAGTCTCTCACTGTTTCCCTTGTTTCCCCATCTATTTGCCATGAAGTGATTGGACCTGATGCCATGATCTTAGTTTTCTGAATGTTGAGTTTTAAGCCAACTTCTTCACCCTTCTCTTTCACTTTCATCAAGAGGCTCTTTAGTTTTTCTTCACTTTCTGTCATAAGGGTGGCGTCATCTGTATATCTGAGGTTGTTGATATTTCTCCCGGCAATCTTGATTCCATTTTGTGCTTCATCCAGCCTGGCATTTCTTGTGATGTATTCTGCATATAAGTTAAGTAAGCAGGGTGACAATATACAGCCTTGACATACTCCTTTCCTGATTTGGAACCAGTCTGTTGCTCCATGTCCAGTTCTAACTGTTGCTTCTTGACCTGCAAACAGATTTCTCAGGAGGCAGGTCAGGTGGTCTGGTATTCCCATCTCTTTCAGAATTTTCCACAGTTTGTTGTGATCCACACAGTCAAAGGCTTTGGCATAATCAATAAAGCAGATGTTTTTTTGGAACTCTCTTGATTTTTTGATGATCCAACAAATGTTGGCTATCTGATCTCTAGTTCCTCTGCCTTTTCTAAATCCAGCTTGAACATCTGGAAGTTCACGGTTCACGTCCTGTTGAAGCTTGGCTTGGAGAATTTTGAGCATTACTTTACTAGCATGTGAGATGAGTGCAATTGTACGGTAGTTTGAGCATTCTTTAGGATTGTCTTTCTTTGGGATTGGAATGAAAACTGACCTTTTCCAGTCGTGTGGCCACTGCCGAGTTTTCCAAATTTGCTGGCATATGGAGTGTAGCACTTTCACAGCATCATCCTTTAGGATTTGAAATAGCTCAACTGGAATTCCATCACCTCCACTAGCTTTGTTCTTAGTGATGCTTCCTAAGGCCCATTTGACTTCGCATTCCAGGATGTCTGGCTCTAGGTCAGTGATCACACCATCGTGATTATCTAAGTCATGAAGCTCTTTTTTGTACAGTTCTTCTGTGTATTCTTGCCACCTCTTCTTATATATCTTCTGCTTCTGTTAGGTCCATACCATATCTGTCCTTTATTGTGCCCATCTTTGCATGAAATGTTCCTTTGGTATCTCTAATTTTCTAGTCTCTAGTGTTTCCCATTCTATTGTTTTCCTCTATTTCTTTGCATTGATCACTGAGGAAGGCTTTCTTATCTCTCCTTGCTATTCTTTGGAACTCTGCATTCAGATGCTTATATCTTTCCTTTTCTCCTTTGCCTTTCGCTGCTCTTCTTTTCACAGCTATTTGTAAGGCCTCCTCAGACAACCATTTGGCCTTTTTGCACTTCTTTTTCTTGGGAATGGTCTTGATCCCTGCCTCCTGTACGATGTCATGAACCTCCGTCCATAGTTCTTCAGGCTCTCTATCAGATCTAATCCCTTGAATCTATTTGTCACTTCTACTGTATAATCGTAAGGGATTTGATTTAGGTCATACCTGAATGGTCTCATGGTTTTCCCTACTTTCTTCAATTTAAGTCTGAATTTGGCAATAAGGAGTTCATGATCTGAGCCACAGTCAGCTCCTGGTCTTGTTTCTGCTGACTGTATAGAGCTTTTCCATCTTTGGCTGCAAAGAATATCATCAATCTGATTTCGGTGTTGACCATCTGGTGATGTCCATGTGTAAAGTCGTCTCTTGTGTTGTTGGAAGAGGGTGTTTGCTATGACCAGTGCATTCTCTTGGCAAAACTCTTTTAGTCTTTGCCCTGCTTCATTCTGTACTCCAAGGCCAAATTTGCCTGTTACTCCAGTTATCTCTTGAATTCACACTTTTGCATTCCAGTCCCCTTTAATGAAAAGGACATCTTATTTGGGTTTTAGTTCTAAAAGGTAGTGTAGGTCTTCATAGAACTGTTCAACTTCAGCTTTTTCAGCATTACTGGTTGGGGCACAGACTTGGATTACTGTGATATTGAATGGTTTACCTTGGAAACAAACAGAGATCACCCTGTCATTTTTGAAACTGCATCCAACCACTGCATTTCAGACTCTTTTGTCAACTGTGAGGGCTACTCCATTTTTTCTAAGGAATTCTTGCCCACAGTAGTAGATATAATGGTCATTTGAGTTAAATTCACACATTCCGGTCCATTTTGGTTCACTGATTCCTAAAATGTTGATGTTCACTCTTGCAATCTCCTGTCTGACCACTTCTGCCTTGATTCATGGACCTAACATTCCACGTTCCTATGCAATATTGTTCCTTACATCAGACTTTGCTTCCATAACCAGTCACATCCACAACTGGGTGTTGTTTTTAAATGCTTTGACTCCATCTCTTCATTCATTCTGGAACTATTTCTCCACTGTTCTCCAGTAGCATATTGGGCACGTACCAACATGGGGAGTTCATCTTTCACTGTCCTATCTTTTTGCCTTTTCATACTGTTCATGGGGTTTTCAAGGCAAGAACTGAAGTGGTTTGCCATTCCCTTCACCAGTGGACCACGTTTTGTCAGAACTCTCCACCATGACCCATCTGTCTTGGGTGGCCGACAGGGCATGGCTCACAGTTTTATTGAGTTTAGACAAGGCTGTTGTCCATGTGATCAGTTTGATTAGTTTTCTGTGATTGTGGTATCCATTCTGTCGGCCCGCTGATGGATGAGAATAAGAGACTTATGGAAGTTTCCTGATGGAGACTGACTGAGCGGGAAACTGGGTCTTGTTCTGATGAGTGGGGCCACACTCAGTAAATCTTTAATCCAATTTTCTGTTGATGCACAGTTCAGTTCAGTTCAGTCGCTCAGTCGTGTCTGACTCTTTGCGACCCCATGAATCGCAGCACACCAGGCCTCTCTGTCCATCACCAACTCCCAGAGTTCACCCAGACTCACGTCCATCCAGTCAGTGATGCCATCCAGCCATCTCATCCTCTGTCGTCCCCGTCTCCTCCTGCCCCCAATCCCTCCCAGCATCAGAGTCTTTTCCAATGAGTCAACTCTTCACATGAGGTGGCCAAAGTATTGGAGTTTCAGCTTTAGCATCATTCCTTCCAAAGAAATCCCAGGGCTGATCTCCTTCAGAATGGACTGATTGGATCTTCTTGAAGTCCAAGAGACTCTCAAGAGTCTTCTCCAACACCACAGTTCAAAAGCATCAATTTTTCAGTGCTCAGCCTTCTTCACAGTCCAACTCTCACATGCATACATGACCACAGGAAAAACCATAGCTTTGACTAGACGGACCTTTGTTGGCAAAGTAATGTCTCTGCTTTTGAATATGCTATCTAGGTTGGTCATAACTTTCCTTCCAAGGAGTAAGCGTGAAGAAAAGAGCAAATAAAAAGTTGTATAGACTAGTGCTCAGAAGAGAGGGAAGCCTGGCCTGGAGACATGTATGTGAGGTGCCCAGCCTCTCTCGCTATTCTCCCACCAATTGCTGTTGGGTAGAAGGCTTTTGAAGGTCAGGGTATGCCTCTGCTTTGGGAGACTGCCTGGTCACCATGTTTCCCATCTCAGGGAGAGTCACAGGAAGAAGTCTGCACATCAAGATTAACACTCCAACCACAGGAGCCCCAACTTTTGACAAGAGCCAGACAATAGAAAACAGCTTTGGGTTTTTTGTGATTTTCTACACAAGAAAATCCCAAACTGATGCTACTTACACTAAAACAAAACTCAAAGAAATATGTTTATAGAAATGAAGTTAAAATTATCTATCTTGCTTATACTGTTTACATCACTAATGCAGCAATTTACTATATTTTTATTAATACATTTAGTTGATGACTATAGTCACACTTTTCCTAAATGTTACAAAGGTTTTTTAAAAATACTACATTTTTTATTCTCAAAGAGATTTAATAATTTCTATTTTTAACCAGCATTTCTTTTAATATACATTTTAAAAATCTACATGCAGAAATGCTATAACAAAAAATACCATCATATGTAATAACTTTTGTAAACAATTTTGCCTATTCCGAGATCAGCTGTGCTGACGATGCAACTCTTACGTCCACAAATGGCACTCCTACATTGTTCCTCCTGTACTTTGCTTTAAATCACAGACATTGTTGAAAATCCAATATCACATATTAATGAAAACAGAAACAGCTTCATTAATAACAGTTGTTCTAAATTTAAATATTCTGGAAGAAATGAGATAAAGCAGTGTAATACATGTCTCCAAGAACCTGTTTTTTTCCTTTGTGTTTGAAAGAAATTGCTAGATTAGCCAGGACTGAAAAAAGGGACTTGATAAAAAGTACACCCCAAATTATAAAACTTGGGGTTCTGGTTGACTAGGAGAAAGTAAAGAGGATATTATCTGAAAACTAAGTAACCTATGAAAAATTCCCAGATCAACAGCAGACTGCAGCAATTGGAAATGACTTCCATTGATTATTTTTAAAACAAGGCTAGAAGTAGTCATATTTAATTAAATTATTTCTAGGTCTGAGACTTGTACATTTACTATTACAAACCATAAAATTTAAAGATTGCTTCCAAATTTTTACCTGTTACATAGAAATTCAATTTATTTTCTGCTTTGATTTTTATATTGTCAAAAGGTTGAGATTGTCTATATCAACCTATGAATAACAATCATTTAGCTGTAGAATCTTTTTGATTTTCTAAATATAAAACTATATTGTCTGCAAATAATAGATACATTTCTTCCTATTCTGTTATTTTTAAAAATTGATATATAATTCACAAGCTATAAAATTACTCTTTTAAAGCATACCATTTAGTGGTTTTCAGAATATTCAGAAGGTTGTGTAATGATCATGCGTGCGTGTGTGCTCAGTCACTTCGGTCATGTCCGACTCTTTGCAACGTTATGGACTGTAGTATGCCAGGATCCTCTGTCCATGGGATTCTCCAGGCAAGAACACTGGAGTGGGTTGCCATGCCCTCCTCCAAGGATCTTCCAGATTCAGGGATTGAGTCCGTTTCTCTAACATCTCCTGCACTGGCAGTGCCGTTCTTTACCACTAGTTCAGTTCAGTCGCTCAGTCGTGTCCGATTCTTTGCGACCCCATGAATCGCAGCACGCCAGGCCTCCCTGTCCATCACCAACTCCCAGAGTTCACCCAGACTCACGTCCATCCAGTCAGTGATGCCATCCAGCCATCTCATCCTCTGTCTTCCCCTTCTCCTCCTGCCCCCAACCCCTCCCAGCATCAGAGTCTTTTCCAATGAGTCAACTCTTTGCATGAGGTGGCCAAAGTACTGGAGTTTCAGCTTTAGCATCAGTCTTTGCAATGAACATCCAGGACTGATCTCCTTCAGGATGGACTGGTTGGACCTCCTTGCAGTCCAAGGGACTCTCAAGAGTCTTCTCCAACACCACAGTTCAAAAGCATCAATTCTTTGGCGCTCAGCTTTCTTCACAGTCCAACTCTCACATCTATACATGACCACTGGAAAAGCCATAGCCTTGACTAGACAGACCTTTGTTGGCAAAGTAATATCTCTGCTTTTGAATATGCTATCTAGGTTGGTCATAACTTTCCTTCCAAGGAGTAAGCGTCTTTTAATTTCATGGCTGAAATCACCATCTGCAGTGATTTTGGAGCCCCCAAAAAATAAAGTCTGACACTGTTTCCACTGTTTCCCCATCTATTTCCCATGAAGTGATGGGACCGGATGCCATGATCTTCGTTTTTTGAATGTTGAGTTTTAAGCCAACTTTTTCACTCTCCTTTTTCACTTTCATCAAGAGGCTTTTTAGCTCCTCTTCACTTTCTGCCATAAGGGTGGTGTCATCTGCATATCTGAGGTTATTGATATTTCTCCCGGCAATCTGGATTCCAGCTTGTGCTTCTTCCAGCCCAGCGTTTCTCATGACGTACTCTGCGTATAAGTTAAATAAGCAGGGTGACAATATACAACCTTGACATACTCCTTTTCCTATTTGGAACCAGTCTGTTGTTCCATGTCCAGTTCTAACTGTTGCTTCCTGACCTGCATACAGGTTTCTCAAGAGGCAGGTCAGGTGGTCTGGTATTCCCATCTCTTAAAGAATTTTCCACAGTTTATTGTGATCCATACAGTTAAAGGCTTTGGCATAGTCAATAAAGCAGAAATAGATGTTTTTCTGGAACTCTCTTGCTTTATCGATGATCCAGCGGATATTGGCAATTTGATCTCTGGTTCCTCTGCCTTTTCTAAGACCACTAGAGCCACCTGGAAAGCCCTGTGCAACCATCATCACCATCTAATTCCAGAAAATTTTATCATTCCAAAATGAAACCCGTACCCAATAGCATTTACTCCCCAGCCCCTATTCATTTCAGCTTCAGGAAGCCATTAATCAATGTTTTCCTTAAGCATTGCTTCTGCTAAAATTTATTTATTAAAAAACCAGTGTTAGGTTATTATGTGCTAGACACTGTTTTAATTATAAGGCATTAAATATTAGTAGACAAATTTCTTCCCTTTGAAAAGCAACTGAAAATAATAGCTTTTTAATAAAAGAAACTATTCAGATACATTATCCAGATACACAATTGAGTTGGATGTGTAAATTGTGTAAATTTATAAATTTTTACAATAAAATATGAGATTACAAGAAAATCTTTCTGTTGGAACAGGGCACTTCAAGCTATGCCCCATACCTCTGGTGATACACCTTCATTCTCTTGCACTGCTGTAGCCAAAATGGGGTACTTCACAGGAAAAGGCTAACTCAACTGCTATAGTGTTCATCTATATAAGATTACAGATGGAGTTAGCAAACCCAAAGGCTTGGTTTCTAGCCCAGGCATAAATACTGCCCAAGGCATTATAAATTAGCATTCAATGGCTTCATTCATCCATTCAACAAATATTTTTGAGCCTCTCCTGAGTAAGCTGTGAAAGACACAGAAATACGTACAACATACAATCTTGATCTTAAACATTTTACTTAAATCACTACCATATATAAGCAAATGTAATAATACATGAGAACTTTAAATAAGGCATAGTAAAGGTAAATCATTTCTGGAAAATGAGAAAATTCTTCCATTAGGAAAATTTGTTCATTTTGTAAATAAAATGAGATCTTTTATAAGAATGTTTATGTTAGCCAAGAATTTACACTTGAATCACCTAAGACTCTGGTACCTGAAAATATGACCAGATTAAAAAAAAAAAAATTGAATTCATCTAAGTACAAGGAATACTGACTTACTTCTCAGTGCCTCGTTCACTTGCACCTTGTGGTTAGCTGCATGGTACCAGACGATTTGGGCGCCATCTTCTGTTGTGATCTGGTTATTTCTCAGAAAATATTCCAGTATATTTTCACTCCAAGATCCTAAAATGACAGCATTCATATTAAAAATAATTTTATAGGGTATTTTTAAATAAAAAGGGCACAGCATACGTTGATGGAGAAAAACAAAGCAATAAAACTGAGAAAAGATTTAAAAAAATTAAGAACCAGTATCAAGATGGGCTTCCCAGGTGGCGCTAGTGGTCAAGAATCTGCTTGCCAATGCAAGAGACGCAAGAGATGAGGGTTCAATCCCTGGGTAGGGAAGATCCCCTAGAGGAGGGCATGGCCATCCACTGCAGTATTCTTGCCTGGAGAATCCTATGGACAGTAAAGCCTGGTGGGCTACAGTCTGTAGGGTCACAAAGAGTCGGACATGACTGAAGTGACTCAGCACACATTAAGATGTGACAAGTATAAAGAGATATATATATATATCAGATCAGATCAGTCGCTCAGTCGTGTCCGACTCTTTGCAACCCCATGAATCGCAGCACGCCAGGCCTCCCTGTCCATCACCAACTCCCAGAGTTCACCCAGACTCACGTCCATCCAGTCAGTGATGCCATCCAGCCATCTCATCCTCTGTCGTCCCCTTCTCCTCCTGCCCCCAATCCCTCCCAGCATCAGAGTCTTTTCCAATGAGTCAACTCTTCACATGAGGTGGCCAAAATCCTGGAGTTTCAGCTTTAGCATCATTCCTTCCAAAGAAATCCCAGGGCTGATCTCCTTCAGAATGGACTGGTTGGATCTCCTTGCAGTCCAAGGGACTCTCAAGAGTCTTCTCCAACACCACAGTTCAAAAGCATCAATTGTTCGGCGCTCAGCCTTCTTCACAGTCCAACTCTCACATCCACACATGACCACTGGAAAAACCATAGCCTTGACTAGATGGACCTTTGTTGGCAAAGTAATGTCTCTGCTTTTGAATATGCTGTCTAGGTTAAATATGCTATAAATGTGGAATAGGAAATGGCAACCCACTCCAGTATTCTTGCTTGTAGGATCCCATGGACAGAGGAGCCTGGTGGGCTAGAGTCCATGGGCTCACAAAGAGTTGGACACGACTGAGTATACACGCACGCATGCTATATATGATGTAAGTAATAATTGGTAAACATTTAGGATAGTCTGAGCCTGAGACATGTAAAGAAAAATGCAGGAAGAAAAAAAAACTGTTAAGAAGCAGATATTTTAAAGCAGGAATTTTCACATGGTATCTTCTCCAATTCTAGCCCCATAATTAAGTAAAATGTATGTAAAGCCAAAGCTATATTTAAAACATCAAAATTTTGTAGAACCTAAACTCTCCACCTGAGGCTCCATTCTATATTTATAATAACCATTAGAATTTTAAACTATACATTAAGTATGCGTGCATGCTAAATCACGTCCGTTGTGTCTGACTCTTTTCGACCCTATGGACTGTAGTCCATTAGGCTCCTCTGTCCATGAGATTCTCCAGGCAAGAATACTGGAGTGGGTTGCCATGCTCTCCTCCAGGAGATCTTTCCCACCCAGGGATCAAACCCACTGTCTCTTACGTCTCCTGCATTGACAGGTAGGTTCTTTACCACTAGCGCCACCTGGGAAGCCCAACATTTAAGCATGCTGCTGCTGCTGTTGCTAAGTCGCTGCAGTCGTGTCCGACTCTGTGCGACCCCATAGACGGCCGCCCATCAGGCTCCCCTGTCCCAAATTATGAGTGTCAGCAACACTTATGAGTGACTAAGTAAATTCTGAGTTAGTATTTTTAGATTTCTCTAGCATGTACAAATATACATAATTCCTGTATCTTTCGACTACTTTTTGGCAGACCAGATTTTTTTTTAATTAGGCATTAAAATGTGTGAGTTAATTTAGTTAAGACTAAAATACTTGAATCAGTTCTACTCCATATAATGCCATATCCCACTGAAAGTGAAAAGTGTTAGTCACTCAGTCGTGTCTGACTCTTTGCAACCCCTTGGACTGTAGGCCACTAGGCTCTTCTGTCCGTGGGATTCTCCAGGCAAGAATACTGGAGTGGGTTGCCATTTCCTTCTCCAAGGGACGTTCCCAACCCAGGGATCGAACCCTGGTCTCCTGCATTGCAGGCAGATTCTTTACTGTCTGAGCCACCGGGGAAGCCCCCATAACAAGGAGAAAAGGCTGAAAAACAGTAAGAGTTATCTATAACCTTACATCCCCAATTTTTGTTTATTGTTTTGAACATTTAAGTACCTACCAAATAACTACAGATTCCCTATGCATGACTGTGTGTCTTACATTAATTGTTTATTAATTCTATATAACAACAGTTTAAAAACTTAATGATGGCCATTATAAACTGCTGACAAGACATTGAAAGAAAATAAAATTTGATAAGAGAATGGAGGGGTGTATATAAAAATAACTTCTAAGTAATATTCATGGAACTTAGTGACCACTCTGTGTATTGGGTTACAGAATAAAGAAAGGGGAGAGTTAATTGTGGTATCCACTATCCCCCAAGCAGTCTCTTACAGAAACACACATGTCCCTTTATAGCATATGCAATAGTCACAGACCTTTCAGACTCAGATGAAAGAAAATATATGGTCATCATTTTAAAAATGTTTAACTTATAGATCTTAAAAAGGCACAGTAATTATTGGCTAAAACAGAAATGTCCAACAATGGGAAGTAATTAAATCACAGTTTATCCTCATGATAAAATATATAATTGATGTGGCTGTTAAAAATGAAGTTTTTGAGATATGTGACTTCTCTGGCAGTCCAGTGGTTAAGCCTCTGCACTTCCAACGCAGGGGACATGGGTGTGATCTTTGGTTGGGGAACTAAAGATCCCACTAAAGATGTTGTGTGGTGTAGAAAACAAACAAACAAAGAAACAAAAATAAAAAAAAATTCACTCCTATGTTCATAGCAGCACTAGTCACAATAGCCAGGTTATGGAAATAATCTAAATGTCCATGGACAGATGAATGGACAAAGAAAATGTGGCACATATATACAATGGAATACTACTCAGCCATAAAAAGAACAAAATGCCATTTGCAGCAACATGGATGCAACCAGAATGTTACTTAAGAGTTATTTTTATATGCCTGCGTGTCATAATGAAGACCTAGTGCAGACCCCCCTCCCCCCAAAAAAGTCAACTGTTTTCCTATTTACACAGCAATGAGTAAGTGGAAGTTGAAAACACAATAGCATTTACATTAAACCACAAAACCAAAACACTTTGGTATAAAGCTAACAAAATATGCAAAGATCTACATGAGGATAACTGATGAATGAAATCAAAGAAGAATTAAATAAATGGATTGATATTCCATGTTTATGGATAGGAAGACTCACTACTGTCAAGATGTCAGTTCTTCCCAACTTAATCTATAGATTCAAGCAATTCCAATCAAAATCCCACCAAATTATTTTGTGGCTATTAACTAACTGGTCCGAAAGTGTATGTGGAGGGCAAAAACTCAGAATTGTCAATATAATATTGAAGGAGAACAAAGTGATAACTCTATCCAACATCAAGGCTTACTATAAAGCTATAGCAATTAAGACAGTGTTGTTTTGGTGAAAGAATAAATAAATAGGTCAAAGGACCAAAACAGAGAGGCCCCCCATATAGACCCTCATAAATAGAGGTAACTGATCTTCGATGAAGGCACATAGGCAATACAATGGGGAAAAGACAGCCTTTTCAACAAATTTTTTCTTTTTGCAAAAAAAAAAAAAAAAAAACTAGACACAGAACTCATACCTTCACAAAAATTAACTCAATACAGATCTTAGATCTAAGTGTAAAATTCAAAACTATAAAACTCCTACAAGATAACATAGAAGAAAATATAGATGACCTTCAGTACAGCAAAGACTTTTTAGATATAGCACTAAAGGCACCATCTATGAAAGAAATAATGGATAAGCTGGACTTCATTAACATGAGAAACTTGTGCTCTGCAAAAGATAACATCAAGAGAATGAAAAGACAAGCCACAGACTGGGAGAAATCATTTGCAAAAAACATATATGATAAAAGACTATTAACCTAAATATATAAAGAACTCTTAAAACTGAACAATAAGAAAACAACCCCATTAAAAAAAAAAAAAAAAAAAAGGGCCAAAGACCTTAACAGACATTTTAACAAAGAAGATAGATGGCAACCATATAAAAAGGTGCTCCACATCACTTTTCATCAAACACAAATTAAAACAACAGCGTATAACTACACACTTACTAAAATGGCCAAAATCCAGAGCACTAGTATATCAAATGCTGGTGAGGATATGGAGTAACAGGAATCTTCACTCATTGTGTGGGAATGCAAAACGGTATGGTGCTGCTGCTAAGTCGCTTCAGTCGTGTCCGACTCTGTGCGACCCCACAGACAGCAGTCCACCAGGCTCCGCCGTCCCTGGGATTCTCCAGGCAAGAATACTGGAATGGGTTGCCGTTTCCTCCTCCAATGCATGAAAGTGAAAAGTGAAAGTGAAGTCGCTCAGTCGTGTCCGACTCTTTGCGACCCCATGGACTGCAGCCTACCAGGCTCCTCTGTCCATGGGATTTTCCAGGCAAGAGCACCGGAGTGGGGTGCCATTGTCTTCTCCGGCAAAACGGTATAGCCACTTTAAAATAAAGCTTGCTGGTTTCTTACAAAGCTAAGTATATTCCAATCATACAATCCCCTTGATACCTACCCAAAGGAGTTGAAAACTTATATCCATACAATAACCTGCACACTAATGTTTTTAGTAGTTTTATTTACAGCACACTTAGGTTTATAGCAGTTTTATTTACAACTGCTGAAACTGGGAAGCAACCAAGATCTCTCTCAGAATATGAACGGATAAACTGTGGTTCACTCACACAACAGAATTATTACTGTTGGCTCTCAAGCTATAAAAGACATGGGGAAAGCTTAAACACACATTACTAAGTGAAAAAAAGCCAATGTGGAGAGCCGATGTACTCTATGATTCCAACCACATGACATTCTGGAAAAGACAAAAAAAATCTATGGATACAACAGAAAGATCACTGATTTTCAGGGGTTGGGGGGAAGAAGATAAGTAGGTAAAGCACAAAGGATTTTTAGGACAGTGAAACTATTTTTTATGATACTCTACCATGGACCATGTCATTCATTATATATTTGTCTAAACTCACAGATCTGCATCACCAAGAGTGAACAATGTAAATTATGAACTTTGAGTGATTGTGATACATCAAGGCAGGCTCAGAGTTATAACAAAAGTACCACTCTGAAGAGGAAGGCTGATAATGGGAAGCTATGTATTTGTCCCTAGAGTAGGAAATGGCAAACCACTCCGGTATTTTTGCCTGCAAGATCCCAGGTCACGGGTTCGCAGAGTCCAACACGACTGAGCACGCATGCCTATGTCAGGTAGGGCTGAATGGAGAACCTCCAGGTCTGTCACTTAGTATTCCTAAGAAACTAAAACTGCTCTTTTGAAAAAAAGAAATCCTTTACAAAAAGACACAATATTCTTGCCATTCTTGAACACCCCAAAAGCTTTTCGCTAACGCTCACACTGAGAACCAAGACTCTAGGTCAGCTGATTACGGGCACACGTGGAGAACGCGAACCACGAAGATCCAAACTAGGAAGGAGTGCCACCAGAGGAGACTCTCAAAGGGCCCCCAACTACGGTACCGGGCCGGAGAAAATGTCCACTCACTGCAAGCCAACAGTGTGGAGCACGGTCTCAGACTCCGAGCCTGGGGAACCCCGCTTACCAGGGCCCCCGGCGGTCGCTGTCATGGTGACAGTGAACCTCAGTCTGCGCAGGCGCCGAGGGTGGGCACCGCTGATGACCCGTCACCTGTGGCGAGAAAACCCGACTCGACAGACTAAGAGGAGTGGCCTGAGAGACGGAGGCGGAAGAGGCCGAGGAGCAATGCGCACGCGCAGAGGCTGCAGCTCGAGTTTCGCGGGTGCGCCGTCTTGCTGGCTGTAGTTCACGTCCAATTGTCGCGCGACTTGCTCTTCTGCAAAGTAGTCACAGTAGTTCTAGAACGTCTCGTCAGGGAAGACGGAGGCTGGGTTGAGACGCTAAGTTGCTGCACTGGGGTACGAATTTCCAAAGTTCGATATATTTTTTCTTTTTAATTTGATAACATCCTAAAAAATGACATGAAATCATAGCTTCATAAAAATGAGTGTTTCTGCATGAGGAGGCTGAAATGCTAAGTCAAAATTTTTGTTTCCCTCTTCTCACTGACGGTTTTCATTAGAAACACTATGAGTCTCCCACCCAGCGCCTTTTTTGCCCTCCTTAACTCCTTTCCACAACCAAACTGGGATTGGAAAAAGCGCCAGTGGAATCAGACTGATGAGAATTAGCAACGTATCGCTGCCATATTCTAGTACTGTAACTAATTCTACTCTGTCAATTGTAAAATTAGGATAACAAATAGCACACGTTACACAAAGGACACAGGCAGTCCTTCTCGCCCAACTCTTCAGATTTTAACATACGTTAAGTCCAGACGAGTTGTAATTATCTCACTGGGTCTTCAATTAGGCTGGATTTTCTCAAGATAAAAAGATTTCTTGAGTTTCAGGAAACACTAAACTTCAATGACTTCACTTAAAGAAAAATCTTTCTGGAGACATAATTGATTGGCTTGTATTTGATCTGCATTTCCTAATGATAGAAAATGTTACACATTTAAAGGGTACAATTTACAATTCACTGTAGTCATAGCATTCTGCAGCCAGCACCACAATTTTAGAACGTTTTCATCATCCAAAGCAGTCATTCCCCATTTTTTCCTAACTTTCAGTTCAGTTCAGTTGCTCAGTCGGGTCCGACTCTTTGCGACCCAATGAATCGCAGCACGCCAGGCCTCCCTGTCCATCACCAACTCCTGGAGTTCACTCAAACTCACGTCCATCGACTTGGTGATGCGATCCAGCCATCTCATCCTCTGTTTTCCCCTTCTCCTCCTGCCCCCAACCCCTCCAGCATCAGGGTCTTTTCCAATGAATCAGCTCTTCGCATGAGGTGACCAAAGTATTGGAGTTTCAGCTTAAGCATCAGTCCTTCCAATGAACACCCTGGACTGATCTTTAGGATGGACTGGTTGGACCTCCTTTCAGTCCAAGGGACTCTCAAGAGTCTTCTCCAACACCACAGTTCAAAAGCATCAATTCTTCGGCACTCAGCTTTCTTCACAGTCCAACTCTCACATCCATACGTGACCACTGGAAAAACCATAGCCTTGACTAGACGGACCTTTCTTAGCAAAGTAATGTCTCTGCTTCTCAATATGCTATCTAGGTTGGTTATAACTTTCCTTCCAAGGAGTAAGCGTCTTTTAATTTCATGGCTGCAGTCACCAACTGCAGTGATTTTGGACCCCCCAAAAATAAAGTCTGACACTGTTTCCACTGTTTCCCCATCTATTTCCCATGAAGTGATGGGACCGGATGCCATGATCTTCGTTTTCTGAATGTTGAGCTTTAAGCCAACCTTTTTACTCTCCTCTTTCACTTTCATCAAGAGGGTTTTTAGTTCCTCTTCACTGTCTGCCATAAGGGTGGTGTCATCTGCATATCTGAGGTTATTGATATTTCTCCTGGCAATCTTGATTCCAGCTTGTGCTTCTTCCAGCCCAGCGTTTCTCATGATGTACTCTGCATATAAGTTAAATAAGCAGGGTGACAATATACAGCCTTGACGTACTCCTTTTCCTATTTGGAACCCACTAATCCACTTTCTGGCTCTATGCATTTGCCCATTCTGGACATTTCATTTAAATGAGCTCATACAGTATTTTGTGACTGGCTTCTTTCACTTAGCAGGTTTTCAAGGTTCATCACTATGGTAGCATGTATCAGTACTTTTTATTGTTTTTTGTGGCCAAATAAATTTTCATTGTTAGCATATTCCACATTTATTTGTCCATTCATGAATTAATGGATGGGCCATTGCGTTGTTTCCATTTTTTGACTACTAGCGAATTTTGACTGCTATAGACACTCTTGTACAAAATTCTGGGTGGAAGTATAATATGTGGATGTATTTCTCTTGGGTATATACATAGGAGTGGAGTTGCTGGTTCATATGGTAACTCTCACTTCCACTGTATAATCATATGGGATTTGATTTAGGTCATACCTGAATGGTCTAGTGGTTTTCCCTACTTTCTTCAATTTAAGTCTGAATTTGGCAATAAGGAGTTCATGATCTGAGCCACAGTCAGCTCCTGGTCTTGTTTTTGCTGACTGTATAGAGCTTTTCCATCTTTGGCTGCAAAGAATATAATCAATCTGATTTCGGTGTTGACCATCTGGTGATGTCCATGTATTGTCTTCTCTTGTGTTGTTGGAAGAGGGTGTTTGTTATGACCAGTGCATTTTCTTGGCAAAACTCTATTAGTCTTTGCCCTGCTTCATTCCGTATTCCAAGGCCAAATTTGCCTGTTACTCCAGGTATTTCTTCACTTCCTACTTTTGCATTCCAGTCCCTTATAATGAAAAGGACATCTTTTTGGGGTGTTAGTTCCAAAAGGTCTTGTAGGTCTTCATAGAACCGTTCAACTTCAGCTTCTTCAGCATTACTGGTTGGGGCATAGACTTGGATTACTGTGATATTGAATGGTTTGCCTTGGAAATGAACAGAGATCATTCTGTCATTTTTGAGATTGCATCCAAGTACTGCATTTCGGACTCTTTTGTTGACCATGATGGCTACTCCATTTCTTCTGAGGGATTCCTGCCCTCAGTAGTAGATATAATGGTCATCTGAGTTAAATTCACCCATTCCAGTCCATTTCGGTTCGCTGATTCCTAGAATGTCGACATTCACTCTTGCCATCTCTTGTTTGACCATTTCCAATTTGCCTTGATTCATGGACCTGACATTCCAGGTTCCTATGCAATATTGCTCTTTACAGCATCGGACCTTGCTTCTATCACCAGTCACATCCACAGCTGGGTATTGTTTTTGCTTTGGCTCCATCCCTTCATTCTTTCTGGAGTTATTTCTCCACTGATCTCCAGTAGCATATTGGGCACCTACTGACCTGGGGAGTTTCTCTTTCAGTATCCTATCATTTTGCCTTTTCATACTCTTCATGGGGTTCTCAAGGCAAGAATATTGAAGTGGTTTGCCATTCCCTTCTCCAGTGGACCACATTCTGTCAGATCTCTCCACCATGACCCGACCATCTTGGGTTGCCCACGGGCATGGCTTAGTTTCATTGAGTTAGACAAGGCTATGGTCCTAGTGTGATTAGATTGACTAGTTTTCTATGAGTATGGTTTCAGTGTGTCTGCTCTCTGATGCCCTCTTGCAACACCTACCGTCTTACTTGGGTTTCTCTTACCTTGGGCGTGGGGTATCTCTTCACGGCTACTCCAGCAAAGCACAGCCAATGCTCCTTACCTTGGACTTCAGGTATGACCTAAATCAAATCCCTTATGATTATACAGTGTAAGTTAGAAATAGATTTAAGGGACTAGATCTGATAGATAGAGTGCCTGATGAGCTATGGAATGAGGTTCATGACATTGTACAGGAGACAGGGATCAAGACCATCCCCATGGAAAAGAAATACAAAAAAGCAAAATGGCTGTCTGGGGAGGCCTTACAAATAGCTGTGAAAAGAAGAGAAGCGAAAAGCAAAGGAGAAAAGGAAAGATATAAGCATCTGAATGCAGAGTTCCAAAGAATAGCAAGAAGAGATAAGAAAGCCTTCTTCAGCGATCAATGCAAAGAAATGGAGGAAAACAACAGAATGAGAATGACTAGAGATCTCTTCAAGAAAATCAGAGATATCAAAGGAATATTTCAGGCAAAGATGGGCTCAATAAAGGCCAAAAATGGTATGGACCTAACAGAAGCAGAAGATATTAAGAAGAGATGGCAAGAATACACAGAAGAACTGTACAAAAAAGATCTTCATGACCCAGATAATCACGATGGTGTGATCACTGACATCCTGGAATATGAAGTCAAGTGGGCCTTAGAAAGCATCACTACGAACAAAGCTAGTGGAGGTGATAGAATTCCAGTTGAGCTATTCCAAATCCTGAAAGATGATGCTCTGAAAGTACTGCACTCAATATGCCAGCAAATTTGGAAAACTCAGCAGTGGCCACAGGACTGGAAAAGGTCAGTTTTCATTCCAATCCCAAAGAAAGGCAATGTCAAAGAATGCTCAAACTACCGCACAATTGCACTCATCTCACACACTAGTAAAGTAATGCTTAAAATTCTCCAAGCCAGGCTGCAGCAATATGTGAACCGTGAACTTCCAGATGGTCAAGCTGATTTTAGAAAAGGCAGAGGATCCAGAGATCAAATTGCCAACATCCGCTGGAGCTGGATCATGGAAAAAGCAAGAGAGTTCCAGAAAAACATCTATTTCTGCTTTATTGACTATGCCAAAGCCTTTGACTGTGTGGATCACAATAAACTGTGGAAAATTCTGAAAGAGATGGGAATACCAGACCACCTGATCTGCCTCTTGAGAAATTTGTATGCAGGTCAGGAAGCAACAGTTAGAACTGGACATGGAACAACAGACTGGTTCCAAATAGGAAAAGGAGTACGTCAAGGCTGTATATTGTCACCCTGCTTATTTAACTTCTATGCAGAGTACATCATGAGAAACGCTGGACTGGAAGAAACACAAGCTGGAATCAAGATTGCCGGGAGAAATATCAATAACCTCAGATATGCAGATGACACCACCCTTATGGCAGAAAGTGAAGAGGAACTCAAAAGCCTCTTGATGAAGGTGAAATTGGAGAGTGAAAAAGTTGACTTAAAGCTCAACATTCAGAAAACGAAGATCATGGCATCCAGTCCCATCACTTCGTGGGAAATAGATGGGGAAACAGTGGAAACAGTGTCAAACTTTATTTTTCTGGGCCCCAAAATCACTGCAGATGGTGACTGCAGCCATGAAATTAAAAGACGCTCACTCCTTGGAAGGAGAGTTATGACCAATCTAGATAGCATATTCAAAAGCAGAGATGTTACTTTGCCAACAAAGGTTCATCTAGTCAAGGCTATGGTTTTTCCAGTGGTCATGTATGGATGTGAAGAAGGCTGAGCACTGAAGAATTGATGCTTTTGAACTGTGGTGTTGGAGAAGACTCTTGAGAGTCCCTTGGACTGCAAGGAGGTCCAACCAGTCCATCCTAAAGGAGATCAGCCCTGGGATTTCTTTGGAAGGAATGATGCTAAAGCTGAAACTCCATTACTTTGGCCACCTCATTTGAAGAGTTGACTCATTGGAAAAGACTGATGCTGGGAGGGATTGGGGGCAAGAGGAGAAGGGGACGACAGAGGATGAGATGGCTGGATGGCATCACTGACTCGATGGACGTGAGTCTGAGTGAACTCCTGGAGTTCACTCAGGAGTGATGGACAGGGGGGCCTGGTGTGCTGCGATTCATGGGGTCACAAAGAGTCGGACACGACTGAGCGACTGATCTGATCTGATGGTAACTCTTATTTTTATCTTTTTGAGGAATTGCCAGTTTTGCAAAGCAGCTACATAAGACATTTTACATTCCCACCAGAAATGTATGAGGGTTCCAGTTTATCCACATCCTTGCCAATACTTAGAATAATTTTAATTATAGTCATCGAAATGAATATGAAGTAACATCTCATTGTGATCTTTGTGTATTGCTAGTGACTAATAATGCTGAACTATTTTTAAGTGCTTATTGGCTTTTTATATATCGTCTATGCATTGGAGAAGGAAATGGCAACCCACTCCAGTGTTCTTGCCTGGAGAATCCCAGGGAGCTGGTGGGCTGCCATCTATGGGGTTGCAGAGAGTCGGACACGACTGAAGCGACTTAGCAGCAGTAGCAGCAGCATGAAGTGTCTATTCAAATTATTTGCACATTTAAAAAATTAGGTTATTTGTGGAGATTTTGTTGAATTGTAAAAATTCTTTGCAAGGATTTACAAATACTTTCATTTTACAGGCTTTTATATAATTTATTTTTGGCTGTGCTGGGTCTTTGCTGCACGTGGGCTTTCTCTAGTTGCGAAGAGTGGGGGCTACTGTAGTTGTGGTGTGCAGGCTTCTCACTGCAGTGGCCTCTCTTATTGTGGAGCATAGGCTCTAGGCGCGCTGGCTTCAGTTGTAGCTCAAGGGCTCTAGAGCTCAAGCTCAGCAGTTGTGGTACACAGGCTTGCTTACTCCACAGCACGTGGAATCTTCTCAACCCAGGGATGAAACCTGTGTCCCCTGTGTTGGCAGGCCGGTTCTCATCCACTGTACCAGCAGCGAAGTCCCGCAGGTTGTCTTTTCACTTTCTAGATACCAGTTGCAGTACAAGTTTTTATGGCCTGTTGATCACCATATTGGGGCAATATTTTTATAGATTTTTATAGTAACTGGGTCAAATTTACTCTTCACTGTCCATTTCTTAGAACTATATAGTGGAATATGTAAAGAATCTGCCTGCAATGCTGGAGACCTAGGTTTGATCCCTGGGTTGGGAAGATCCCCTGGAGGAGGGCATGGCAACCCACTCCAGTATTCTTACCTGGAGAATCCCCATGGACAGAGGAGCCTAGTGGGCTACAGTCCATGGCGTCACAAAGAGTCGGACATGACTAAGCACAGCACAGCAAGTGGACTAAGTGGCATGAGATAATGATGTCCTAGATTATCTTGAAAATACTCCAGCAAAGAAATCAAAAGGTAAATGAAGCAAAAGTGGAAAATCTTGATTAACTTTTGAATCTGAGGATTGTTATAGGAAGAGTACATGGAATTTCATATTATTAAGATTTTCTCTACTTTTAAGTGTTTGGAAAATTTTATAGTAAATATGTGATTACTTTTTGTTTTGTTTTTTTTAGACCATGAACTTTATTTTTTTTTATTTTAAACTTTACAATATTGTATTGGTTTTGCCAAATATCGAAATGAATCTGCCACAGGTATACATGTGTTCCCCATCCTGAACCCTCCTCCCTCCTCCCTCCCCATACCATCCCTCTGGGTCGTCCCAGTGCACCAGCCCCAAGCATCCAGTATTGTGCATCGAACCTGGACTGGCAACTCGTTCCATATATGATATTATACGTTATTTCAATGCCATTCTCCCAAATCATCCCACCCTCTCCCTCTCCCACAGAGTCCAAAAGACTGTTCTATACATCAGTGTCTCTTTTGCTGTCTCGTATACAGGGTTATTGTTACCATCTTTCTAAATTCCATATATATGCGTTAGTATACTGTATTGGTGTTTTTCTTTCTGGCTTACTTCACTCTGTATAATAGGCTCCAGTTTCATCCACCTCATTAGAACTGATTCAAATGTATTCTTTTTAATGGCTGAGTAATACTCCATTGTGTATATGTACCACAGCTTTCTTATCCATCCATCTGCTGATGGACATCTAGGTTGCTTCCATGTCCTGGCTATTATAAACAGTGCTGTGATGAACATTGGGGTACACGTGTCTCTTTCAATTCTGGTTTCCTCAGTGTGTATGCCCAGCAGTGGGAATGCTGGATCATAAGGCAGTTCTATTTTCAGTTTTTTAAGGAATTTCCACACTGTTCTCCATAGTGGCTGTACTAGTTTGCATTCCCACCAACAGTGTAAGAGGGTTCCCTTTTCTCCACACCCTCTCCAGCATTTATTGCTTGTAGACTTTTGGATCGCAGCCATTCTGACTGGCGTGAAATGGTACCTCATAGTGGTTTTGATTTGCATTTCTCTGATAATGAGTGATGTTGAACATCTTTTCATGTGTTTGTTAGCCATCTGTATGTCTTCTTTGGAGAAATGTCTATTTAGATCTTTGGCCCATTTTTTGATTGGGTCATTTATTTTTCTGGAATTGAGCTGTAGGAGTTGCTTGTATATTTTTGAGATTAGTTGTTTGTCGGTTGCTTCATTTGCTATTATTTTCTCCCATTCTGAAGGCTGTCTTTTCACCTTGCTTATAGTTTCCTTTGTTGTGCAGAAGCTTTTAAGTTTAATTAGGTCCCATTTGTTTATTTTTGCTTTTATTTCCAATATTCTGGGAGGTGGGTCATAGAGGATCCTGCTGTGATGTATGTCGGAGAGTGTTTTGCCTATGTTCTCCTCTAAGAGTTTCATAGTTTCTGGTCTTATGTTTAGATCTTTAATCCATTTTGAGTTTATTTTTGTGTATGGTGTTAGAAAGTGCTCTAGTTTCATTTACAAGTGGTTGACCAGCTTTCCCAGCACCACTTGTTAAAGAGATTGTCTTTAATCCATTGTATATTCTTGCGTCCTTTGTCAAAGATAAGGTGTCCATATGTGCGTGGATTTATCTCTGGGCTTTCTATTTTGTTCCATTGATCTATATTTCTGTCTTTGTGCCAGTACCATACTGTCTTGATGACTGTGGCTTTGTAGTAGAGCCTGAAGTCAGGTAGGTTGATTCCTCCAGTTCCATTCTTCTTTCTCAAGATAGCTTTGGCTATTTGAGGTTTTTTGGATTTCCATACAAATTGTGAAATTATTTGTTCTAGCTCCGTGAAGAATACTGTTGGTAGCTTGATAGGGATTGCATTGAATCTATAAATTGCTTTGGGTAGTATACTCATTTTCACTATATTGATTCTTCCAATCCATGAACATGGTATATTTCTCCATCTATTAGTGTCCTCTTTGATTTCTTTCACCAGTGTTTTATAGTTTTCTATATATAGGTCTTTAGTTTCTTTAGGTAGATATATTCTTAAGTATTTTATTCTTTCCATTGCAATGGTGAATGGAATTGTTTCCTTAATTTCTCTGTTTTCTCATTATTAGTGTATAGGAATGCAAGGGATTTCTGTGTGTTGATTTTATATCCTGCATATTTTGTTTTTTTCCCACAAAGGAAGGGTTTCATGTGTTAAGGGTACATGATACATTGAAGAAAGATGATGTACAGGGCTTTATGAAGATTAGAATGTGAAAAATGGGCACTGACCTGATAGTTTGGAGCTGCTTTTGATGACATATTTAAATATTTAAATAGCAATAAATGGTATAAAGATAAGTTCTAATTAACCCAATTTGGGTAGAGGTGGTGAGATTTATATGTATTCCTCCTCTAGGAGTGGAATGAGATGAGTTGTCTGTGGAAGTATGACCTGTGATTCTGATTAATTTCTCCTGATTTTTTTTTCAAGTTTCAAATATTTTATTTTCTTATTCGTACAGTATGAAGTTTCCTAAAGATCCCACAACATGATGTTTCGTGCAGAAGAAAAACTAAGCATTCAACATAAACCATCCCGTACCCACCCACCCACCCACACACACTACAAAAAAAAGAAAAAACCCTCATTCCCCAGTAAGGAAATAATGTTTACACTATTTTTCTGTAACACCAGCCAAGATATGCACAAGCAAGAGAAAGCATTTGCTAAAATATCTGTAACAAATACTTATGTACAAAAAATTCACAAAAGACGAGCTGCCCTCTTGAAGCAGGGCACGTGGCAGTTGACATCAAAACTGATCAAACCACTGGCTGGGATTATGAGCCACCTACTGATTTACACTCCAGACTATACAGCCTTCCAATTGGCTGTATTCCATTCTGCCATTAAACCTATTTACTAATTTTTATATATTCTTGCAACATTTGTATTTCCCAAATTAGCTCCATCACTTTTTAGTTTCCCATTGTCTACAGGTACTTGACACTGTTTCTTTAAACACAGAAAGCATAAATTTAATATCTAAGATGATACAAATTTACCTGTTTCTACTAATTGCTGCTTCTGGAATCTGGTTCCCTCATGTGCCTTTTCAGTTGTGTGTGTGTGTGTGTATGTGTGTGTGTTTACTGTGTGCTAACAGATAACTATATTTGAAAATTAATTTGAGACCTACAATTACTTTCTATGGAGAGTCTTTACAGTTCTGTTCCACCTAGCTCCTGAAGGAGGCATCACCAGTGGGCGACCACCTTAAAGCAAGTTGAATGCTTAAGAATCTTTGGGTGATGTAGGCAATTCTAAACTTGGCTGTAGTTTTACATAATTTATATTTCTGGTTCATCTTCATCCAAAGGCCAAAACCCTTTGAGGGAATCTCAGATTACTGTAGGGAAGTTCTTCTGTTAGGTTCACAATTCCTGTTAGATTCATCATCTTGTGTGGGTCTTGAACTTTGATATCTTTCCCCCTTACCCCATTAGGCTATCATATTAGGGCCCTATGCTCACTTCTATTTTTTGACTGGATGTTCCATACAGTCTTAAAATCTCTCTTTTTTTTTTTTAGCTTGCTTTTATTTTTTTTCCTTTTTAAGATTAAGAGATTTTAAGATTCTTAAAACCTTAAGAGGTTTTAAGATTCTTTTTGTATTTTAATCAGCTTTGGTTGTTTTTAGCAAAGATATAGATAGATAGTGAAGTCACTCAGTCATGTCCGACTCTTTGTCACCGCATGGACAGTAGCCAACCAGGCTCCTCTGTCCATGGGATTTTCCAGGCAAGAATACTGGAGTGGGTTGCCATTTCCTTCTCCAGGGGATATTCCCGACCCAGGGATCGATCCCAGGTCTCCCACATTGTAGGCAGATGCTTTACCATCTGAGCCACCAGGGAAGTCAGGCATACTCTAAATATCCTGACAAGCAATTTGGAGAAAGAGAAAGTTTCCCACAGTTCCATCTTTGTTCCTACATGGCCACACCTACTCTTTCTCATGGTATTCTCTGCACTTAGCACATACTCCTTGTGGCATGCAATCTGTAAATGATAAGAATTATGCTTAATTTTGTCAGAGCAATTTATTTTTAGAAATTTTTATTTAGAGCTGCTGTAAGATGTCAGTATTTTGTTTCAGTTACCTAATATTAGTTGCTTTATGTAATTAACCAACAGAAAAAGTAGCAGCTTAAAACAACAGACATTTTGGACTCAGTGGGAGAAGGAAAGGGTGGGATGATTTGAGAGAATAGTACTCAAACATAAAATTACCATACGTAAAACAGATAACCAGTGTTGAGTTTGATGCATAAAGCAGGGCACCCAAAGCCGGTGCTCTGTGACAACCTAGGGGGATAGGGTGGGGAGGGAGGGGGGAGGTGGGACTCAGGATGGAAGGACACATGTATACCTATGGCTGATTCATACTGATGTATAGCAAAAACCATCACAATATTGTAAAATAATTGTCCTCCAATTAAAATAAAAACACAACAAACAACAGACATTTATATCTGTGATTCAGAAATCTAAGAACTGCTTAGTTGGGTGGTCCTTGGGAGGGTGCAGTCAAATTGTGGTTGGGGCTGCAATTTGAAGTCTTGACTAGGGTTGGAGGGATCCCCTTCCACTTTCCTGGCAGCTGACTTCCCCAAGAATGAGTGACTCAATAGAGGAGAAAGAGAAAGGGACAGACAGGGAGGGAGAGGTGGGGAGAAATGCACCAAAGGTGGCAGGCACAGAACTCTTATAACATAATACTGGAAATGACATCCCATCCCTTCTTCCACATTCTATTAGTCACAAACACCAACAGTGGTACAAGCTGGGAAGTGACTACACAAGGGTGTGAATACCAACAGGCAGGGATCACTGTGGGCTATTTTGGAGGCTGGCTAGCATCTTATTTTACCACAGGAGGGGAAAAAAACAACTTTATATTCAGAGGTTCATAATAAAGCACTTGATTTAGACCTATTTCTTCATTTGTAAAAACATGAAAATATGGCTTTAATTTTCTCAATGCGAATGCAGATGTTTTCCAAACGGTGTTAAATATTGTGTTATCATTCCAAGCTAAGCTAAATCCAAAACACAGACTATAAAGAGAAGATTTAAACATACTAAAAATCTGATGTAAAAAGCAAAAAACAATGTGTCAATTAAGTGGTAAAAGATAAATTTAGATGGTGAGGCTTAGTGTTGAGTAGAAAAAAAAAGAACAAAGGTTTTAAATATAGCTCAAATAAAAAATAACCCTGCAAGTATTTTTGTAAAAATTTGTTATGAGAAAAATAGTCCTCCTAACTGAAACATATGGTCATAATCCCAATAATGGATATTCTTCTTGCCTTTCTGCAATTAAGATTGCTCTTATCAATCAAATAGTGGTTTGAGAAGCAATGAAACTTTTAAGATTCTAAGTAGAAGCCACATAAATCAAAAGTAATTAAGGAGATGACATTGTAAACAGCACACTATATTTTGTATAAAAAATCAGGGGAAAAAATAAAAATACATATTCCTATTTGCTTCTACTGTACCTAAACCTTGGAAAGATACACAATAATAAAAATCACTTCTTATTGAGGTTGCAGAGTGAGAAGATAGATGCATACAAGGTCGGCAAGAAAACTTACATTGATAAGTTTTTAACATTTCTGACTTTTTAATGTTTATATATTATATATGAACCATTATTTTAACCACAAAAGAATAAATTAAAACCTAGGATTGTTCAGAGGTTTCTGGTTTATTTCAAGATATTTTCTTTTAATGTTTGAGTCAAGTTATCAAAGTTATGCTTGCTATTAAAAAAAAAGTTGTATTCTTATAAAACAGTATTTAAATCTAGGCTGTTGAAACACCATAGTCAGGCTACTTCTTTTATGATTAAATTATAAGATAAGATATTCACACAACACAGAAGACTCTTTAAATTGCCTTAAGAGGGAAAATTCAATGTTTTGACGTATTATCTACTCTTCAGATGTTCAACTCTTGCCAAGCCAAGTTTAATGCCCATGCCTTCTCATTTTTTGGTACAGCTATCCTCCTGGATTGTTTTCCAACCAGCTACTCAAAAGTCGTATTGCTATTTTAGCAAATTACTTTTTCTTTGTTAATTATCTGCTTTATACATTCATCTCCAAGAGGGAAAGAACTAGTTTATTCATCTTTCAATCAATGAAGCTTAATAAAGTGCTCTGTGTATAGCAAGCATATAGACACAGAAAATCTGCCAGATGGCTGCAAAAAACAAATGGGCTAAATTTTACTTCGTGTATTTCAAAATTCAGAGAAAAACAGTACTCTTAAAAGGCATAGACCAAAAATAGATCATTGCAGATTGAGTACAAAGAACCATTCTATTTCTTCATCTTTAAAAAAATTAAAATTTTAAATTAAGTATCAATGAAGAACATGACAAATGCATTCAGAAACATTTATCTACAAAGAATAGTGCCTCCAAAGATACAGTAACTACAATTTTTATTAAATGTAAAGACTTAATGGAAACAATTCCAAAGCTATCCCATCATGGGAAGAGCCCTCTACCTTCTGGTTATTTTAAAGTAAATTCAGTATTCATAGACTGTACAGTTAACTTATACTGTAAAATAAACAATGTATAAAGAAAACATTGAGTTTGATATGCATTTGATTTTATCTTATATGATATCAACAAATTTCACAAATTACATGTTGCTATTTTATTTAATATCTGCAACATTTTACATTGTTTATGAAGTAGTTACTTCCAGAAGACTGATATTTTCCTTCATGCCATGTCTTTGGTTAGTACTACAGATGTGATTTAGTAGGAACCATATGACCAAACTGATTCAAATTCTGTCTTTCCTAGCCTGACACCTAAGATCCTGAGTTATTACAACCCTGACTTTGTCTTCAAGTTGAGATGCTTCATAGATACTTTTCTTAAAACAGGGCTATTTAGTGTAGTTTTTTTTTTCATGAGACACAGGAGTGTTTTTGATACAAAAACATACATATTCCATGTAAGAATTTTTTTTAAAAACATTAAAATAATGATTATATTTTATATAACTTAAATGACAGGATTAACTAAAATATGACTTTTTTTAACACAATGAACTTAAAAATTTTTTTGCTATTTGAAGTAAAGAAGAAAGTTCTGTAACAGTTTCAAATACAGACTTTAACTTATGTTAGTATCCTGTTATAAAAAATAATTACCATAGAAAGAATTTAAAGTATGCAAAAGTAAGTAGTTCCATTTAAATTTATATTTAATACATTGGTGTCAATGAAAATATGCAGACTTGCCAAGAAACTTCTAAGGTTTCAAGGATAAGTTAAAAAACACCTGTTTCAGGCTTCATTTATTGCTACATAATGACTACTTCAAGGGTCATCTGGCCTGTCGTCAGTCACTCTCAGAAGTGGTATATACAGTGGTATACTTTGGGAGGAAAGGAGGAAAAATAATGCACTGCAATACAAAAATATCACCTATTTATAAATTATTAAAGATTTATAAAACACATACCAAATCACGTTCTCGCTATAAAAACAATATACTTAAATATAGAAGCACAAAAATCCTGAAGCACCCACAATTATTTTAAGAATACCCATTTAATCAACAGAAAGTCATATATATATATATATAAAATAATAATTTGAAAAGAAAAAAGGCAAAATTCTGATTTTAATGCAAATAATCTTTATCTAATCATGGAGGTAGGTCTCCACTCCAATTAAACAAATAAGCTAATCTGCTTTATTCAAAGAATTATCATATAAGTGTAAGATCTGAAAACTGGTCTGTGCCATTGAAATACATTTTTAACAGACTTTAGAAACCAGTAATTTAACTGGCATATAAACAAAACAGGTATTTCCCTCATAAGGTTACATCTGAAAGGAGCCTTCACTAAAATCGTTCTTGGCATAAAAGTGCAGATACTTTGGCTTTAGCATTTAAACACCACAGTAAATGCTACAAATTTCTTAAGGACAAAAGAAATCCTTGTCTTTTCCAGTACTTGTGAAGTGTAAAGCTTCAAAAACTGTGGATCTCTTCCATTTTTTTGAGATTTAAATATTGTGCTAATGATTTTTAGAAGATCATTCCTGCCTAAAAAGCAAAGCTTCCAAGTTTCAAACATCAAACATATTTTCTTTTAGTGTTTGTGGCATTTCGGCCTTAGTGCTGGAGTTAGTTTTAACAGGTCAATTTGTAATATATAATACAACTCAGTTCTTTCACTCAAAAAGATTTTCTATAATAAAAAATACTAATTCTATTTCTAATGGTAAACTAGTAGAGTTGGAGGTCCCACCATGTATCACAGGAATTAGAGCACTATCAAGATCATTTAGATAATGCTGAGGAAGAAGTCGGCCTTCAGATCCTGCCTGAAATTCAACCTGAAAAAAAAAAAAAAATCTTGGTAAGTCAACCCTACAAAGTGAGCAATCTTGTTTTAGTTCAGCAAATGAATATAAAATAAACTATTTAAGAGTATCATTCTATTTAAGCATGTTAATACTTCATATTTCCCCATATACTACATAAATTAAATTGTCCCTCCCACAGATATTACGAAAATAAAATTGCTACTACTTTACTTTAGGTCTCTTCTCTCTGAACATGTAAAACACATGTGGACCAAAGTTCTGAATAATTATCAATATGACTTAAGTAAAAACCCCATGGTATTTTTAAAAAGATCTCCTTAAAAATATTTTTAATTTATTGTAAAATAATTTTTGAATTGAATTTTGCTGGTGAAAATTACATTTTAATACATGACTAAAAAAATTAACAGTAATTACTCAAATAATTATCAGATGCTTCCTTGAAAAAAGAACTTTTAATAGATAAAAATATAAGTTCTTTTTTCCAATAAGAACTGTAACACATCCTGCCTGAAGAAAAGCAAACCTTTAGCATATGAAATTATTCCTGTTAAGACTGACCATTCTTGGACTTCCCTGGCAGTTCAGTGGTTAAGATTCCACTCTTGCACTGCAAGGGACATGGGCTGTATTGCGGGTTGGGGAACTAAGATACCACATGCTGCACAGCACAGCCAAAAAAAAAAGAAAAAGATTGACTGTTCTAATGAAAAACCTGGAGTGAAATCTATTATACTGGATGTTGGAAGCAGCTAAAAATGCACGTTAAAATACTACTGGAGTACCATTTTTTAACCTAGTAAATTGGTAAAGTTCAAAAGTTTGATTATATGCTGCTTTGATAAGAATGTGAGAGAAAGAATACTATCATAAATTGTGGCAGAAGTATAAGCTGTCATAACCTCTATTTGAGACAATATGGTAATATCTACTGAGTACATACTTGGACCTGGGAGTTCCAGGAATGTTATATACTCACAGTTAAGCAAAAGCAAAATATTGTGGATACCTTAAATATCAAGCAGTACATATTAAACATGCATAAGAACTAAATAAATTATGGTACATTTATATAGTCAACTACTACTATGCAACTTTTAAAAAGAATATGTTAAAATAAATAAATAAATAAAGAGTATGTTATTAATATGAAGTCTCCCTAAGATATATTAAGTTAAAGAAGCATTGCTTTTTTAAAAAAAGTGAAAAAAGTACAACAAAAAGGACATACAAACTTACTTGCTCATACATGTAAATTACAAAGAATACATAGAAATGGATAACATTTGATTGCCTGATTAGGAAGGGAGGATGAAGCAGAGTATGGAAGTGGACTAAAGTGTTAGGAGTCAAGGGCAGGAAGGAGGTCTTTTCAGGGCTATTATCTCAGCAACTCTACTGAAACCATTTACATTGTAGCCTGGAGTTAGTACCTCTAGAGGTCACCAATTAAATAGAGAATTGTGTGAATGCTGCTCTCTGAAAATGTTTAATGAGGTGGCCCTGATATATATATACACATTTGTGAGATAATACCCCTGGAAACTCCTGCTCAGGATCCTACCAGACCTTGCCCTATGTATGTCTTCATGTGCATATCCTTTAATGAATTTACAAACACAAGAAAATGTTTCCCTGAGTTCTGTGAGCCACTCTAGCAAATTAATTAAACACAAGGAGGACGGAGGTGTCATTGGAATTTCCAATCCATAACTGGTTGGTCAAAAACACAGGTGACAGCTGTGACTCACATATGAAGTAGGGGAGGAGGCAGTCTGGTAAGACCTGGAGGTTCTGATGCTATCTCTGGGTGAAAAAAGTGATACTCAGTCATGTCAGACTCTTTGCGACCCCATGGACCACAGCCCGCTAGGCTCCTCTGTCCATGATCTGGATTTCCCAGGCAAGAATACTGGAGTGGGTAGCCATTCCCTTCTCCAGCGGGGGTCTTCTCAACCCAGGGATCAAACCCGTCTCCTGCTTTGCAGGCAGATTCTTTACCATCTGAGCCACCAGGGAAGTCCCTCTCTGTGTAGATCAGTCAAAATCAAGTTGAATTCTTAAGATAACCTGCTTGTGTCTGAGAATTGCTTACTGGTGTGGGGGAAAGCCTCTACACATCTGGTGACCAAGTGTCTTCTGTGACTAGTTAAAAGAGACACACTGGAAAGAAATAGTAGGGAAGAAATGGTTTTTCCCTACACAGGAGGAAAAAACTGAAATTTCCCCCTTTTTAACACTTTAGACTTTCATGATTTTAAACCACATAAATATAGAATCTAGCCAGCATAATTTAAAAACCTACTTATCAAGCAGGAATGTTGTAGTGTAGGGATCAGTAAGCTATGTATGGCCTGTGAGTCGATGTGGCCCACCCACTGTTTTCGAAAACAAAGTTTCACTGAACACAGCTAAGTTTTATATACTGTCTATAGCTGCTTTCACACTACAATGGCAGAGTAAGTAGCTGTGAAAGAAAACGGATAGCCCACAATGCCTCAATTATTTACTGTCTGGCCTTTTACCAAAAAAAAAAAATTCATGGGCCCCTGCTGTGGACAGTAAAGGAGAAGATGTACATGAAGTACATACCAAATATTAATGTTCAACAAATTTTAGTTCTCTCCAGTCATCCCAAAGTAAAAGGTTAAAAAACTTTTGATTATTTTAATATAAGATATATTCAGTTCTGAAGTACATCAGAAAAACATGTCTCACCATATCAGTGTCAATGGAAACTCTGAGGCCAATTTTATTCATTCCATTACTCTTTAGAATTTTCAAGTGAGGGCACAGTGCAGCACTACAAGCCATGGCGATTTCTTTTGCAAACTGGTAACGAGTTGCTGAAATGGATAAATCCTGGTCCTTTAGAAAGTAGAATACCTGAAATATATTCAATTAGGAAACAAGTCATGATTAAGACTAAAAGTAACTTTAAAAATGCAATTGCTAATTTCAATTGAACTTTATGAATAAAATTCCAAGGTTGGTGCCATGAAATTTACTAATTAAGAACATTCTTGATATTTGGGCTGATCTATAAGTAAAAACTTAAAACCAAAGGTTAGGAGATACAGGAATGACTTAGCTGTTTTTGCCTAAAGTTAACTTGTAGCAACAAAACCTTTGTTAACTCAGTTTAAAGAAGAGTATTAGTGAGTCCATCTTACAATATACCCATCTTATAAAGACATCTTAATGAAGTTAAGATCAAACAAAGAAATAATGTTCTGTAATTTCAGTATCCTCTATAGTTTCTGTATCTTGTACGTACCTAAAATCACAAATACCTAAGAAATTAGTAACATTGATTGACCCAAGAGGTAGAATGAGGGGGAATATGCAGGTAGACTAAGGGGCTGGGAGGGTATAGTTTCATATTACCTTTAATCATATTTTAAAAAATTGGAACAAGTAAAAATGACTTCCATATGTGAATTCTGATTATAAACTGGTATCTATAAAATATTTTATTTTTTGTAAAATAAGAGAAAAATGAAAACACTATGGTCAAATAACATGTTATTGCATAAACAAAGATGGCAGTGCTGCCAAAACTTAACTCTGAGCTGACAGGCAGTATCACCATATAATAAACTGAAATAATCCTATGGGGATCCAGATCTGGTGGATAAAAGGCAGTCTGGGGTGGAGATATGTGTGTCTCAAGATATAATGTAAAGTGTAATAAGCTGCACTGAAACATTCAGAGGTTGAATACTGTGAAATCTCCAAGTTAACAAAGATATATCCAAACACAGCATGTAAACAGAAGGGATCATTTTTCTATGATACCTCAGTACACTTTACAATCTTCTCATCAGTTTCAAAATCTGCTTCCAGTTTTATTTTTTCACTTGGAAATCCTTGTAATGACATTCCATCCACTGAACTAATAACACTGCAGAAAAAATGTAATAGAATTATTAACCGAAGTGTATTATAAGACTTGAAGAAATGGAATAAGGATAAAAATTATGAAAGCTATTAATTTAAAGCAGCAGTTAAGACATCTCAATTACATAAAAAATAATTAAAACTGTAGTTCACATTCATTTACCAAGATTTTTTAAATTGTGTAGCAAATTATATCTACTTTTTCAAATCCCCAATTCAGACCTAAGGTTTAAACTACCTTAAATAGTCTCCTAACAGAAAAGCTATCTCATGTATTTCAAAAACTCTATTTTGGAATCCTTCAGCATTAGCCCTCTTCTTCCTTTTTTGTTCCAGATCCCTTAGGCAGTCTCCAAAAAAAGAAAGAAAATGGGTAAGAGGGAATGGCAGTAATATTCTATAAGGCCTCTAATTTAAACATATCTTATTGAATTCAGTTGTATTTACAATGGATCAACGTAATACAGAATAAACATCCAAAGGATTCCATTACTTACAAAAAATGATTGTGGGAGTAAAACCACCATATGACCCAGCAATCCCACTCCTAAGCATATACCCTGAGGAAACCAAAACTGAAAAAGACACGTGTATCCCACTGTTCATTACAGAACTATTTACAATAGCTAGAACATGGAAGCAACCTAGATGTCCACTGACAGGTGAATGGATGAAAAAGATGTGGTACATATACACAATGGAATATTACTCAGCCATAAAAAGGAACGCATTTGAGTCAGTCCTAATGAGGCGGAGGAACCTAGAACCTATTATACAGATTGAACTATGTCAGAAAGAGAAAAATAAATATTATATTCTAATGCATGTATACAAAATCTAGAAAAATGGTACTGAAGAATTTATTTAAAGGGCAGCAATGGAGAAACATAGAGAATAGACTTATGGACATGGGGAGAGGGGAGGAGAGGGTGAGATGTATGGAAACAATAACATGGAAACGTACATTACCATATGTAAAATAGATAGCCAATAGGAATTTGCTGTTTGGCTCTGAAAACTCAAACAGGGGCTCTGTATCAACCTAGAGGGGTGGATGGGGAGGGAGATGGGAGGGAAGTTGAAAGCGGAGGGGATATATGTATACCTATGGCTGATTCATGTTGAGGTTTGACAGAAAACAACAAAATTCTATAAAGTAATTATCCCTCGATAAAAAATTAATTTAAAAAATTGTGAAATAATTTCACAGAAATACGTATCTGGTATATAAAAGGTAGTTTGGGGTGAAATATGTATGTCTCAAGGTACCATACAGCAGTCAAAGTCGCTTGTCTTTCATAGACCTGGCATCAAGCCTAAAGTGCTACACAATGCACACTGTATCACTGGCCCCCTCCCAAACTGACCACCCTTTAATAACTTACAGCATCCTAGATAAAGAAATACACGTGATGCTGGTTAGGTACATTTCTGGAAAAAATACTGCACTTAGTAATTAAAGTATATGCATTAAAATTAATGGTATAATTCTATATTTATAAAATATTTGATTTTCTTAACAGCATACTTTTATCCTTTCTCCTCCATCACATCAGTTACATTTTGATAACAAAAAATTCCTACCCTTTGTTTCCTTTTTCTTCAGAATCTACCCAGCAGATGTCCACATATTCTCTCATATCTACAGCATCAACTTTCCCACATGTAATTTTAAAGTCTTTTTGTTCTCGTAGAGCTAGCCGCAAGCCATCCATAGTCTCTGGAGTTATTTGTACCATTAAGCCATCTAAAAATAAAGAGTTATATTTCACATTTCTTTTACTAATATAAATTTATATGTCTATGCCATAAATTTTGCCATCAAAATATGTTCCACACAAGTTTTAAATCATATTTTAAATCATTTTGATGATTGTTTTCTGTCAGAAAACATCTCTGGACAACAGGAAGTACAATACCATGGTTCCTATAGGAATATTCAATAGGTTAAGCCCACAACTGTCCAAGCTCTCTGAGGACAACTTCTGCTTGGTTACCATTAAACCTACAATGGCCCTTCTGGGCTAAGAAGTGAAAGATAAGGGTTTAGGGAAGACTGAAATCTGTGGTCAAGACACTAAAAAGAGAAGCACCTGGAGATTGTGTTCAAGGGTCTCTTTGAGTCCGTGGACTGGAACTCAGGACACAATAGTGACCTTAGATGAGGCCCAACAGAAAACAGCTATTATACAGTTGGAACAGAACAGAGATACTAGAATTCAAGCAATGTTGGGAGATATTGGTAGTCCCAGTTCAGTTCAGTTCAGTCCAGTCACTCAGTCGGATCCGACTCTTTGTGACCCCATGAACTGCAGCACGCCAGGCTTCCCTGTCCATCATCAACTCCCAGAATTTACTCAAACTCATGTCCATTGAGTCTGTGATGCCATCCAACCATCTCATCCCCTGTCATCCCCTTCTCCTCCTGCCCTCAATCTTTCCCAGCATCAGGGTCTTTTCAAATGAGTCAGCTCTTCACATCAGGTGGCCAAAGTACTGGAGTTTCAGCTTCAACATCAGTCCTTCCAATGAACACCCAGGACTGATCTCCTTTAGGATGGACTGGTTGGATCTCCTTGCAGTCCAAGGGACTCTCAAGAGTCTTCTCCAACACCACAGTTCAAAAGCATCAATTCTTCAGTGCTCAGCTTTCTTCACAGTCCAACTCTCACATCCATACATGACCATTGGAAAAGCCATAGCCTTGACTAGACAGATCTTTGTTGGCAAAGTAATATCTGTGCTTTTCAATATGCTATCTAGGTTGGTCATAACTTTCCTTCCAAGGAGTAAGTGTCTTTTAATTTCATGGCTGCAGTCACCAACTGCAGTGATTTTGGAGCCCAGAAAAATAAAGTCAGACACTGTTTCCACTGTTTCCCCATCTATTTCCCATGAAGTGGTGGGACCGGATGCCATGATCTTCGTTTTCTGAATGTTGAGCTTTAAGCCAACTTTTTCACTCTCCTCTTTCATCAAGAGGCTTTTTAGTTCCTCTTCACTGTCTGCCATAAGGGTGGTGTCATCTGCATATCTGAGGTGATTGATATTTCTCCCGGCAATCTTGATTCCAGCTTGTGCTTCTTCCAGCCCAGTGTTTCTCATCATGTACTCTGCATAGAAGTTAAAAAAGCACGGTGACAATATACAGCCTTGACGTACTCCTTTTCCTATCTGGAACCAGTCTGTTCAAAATTTCATTACTGGAGAACTGTCATTTTTTTGACTGGTCAGGTGGTTTCTGGAAGACTCCTCCCTAGGAGACTCTGTATACAATGTCTTTATTTGACTGGACTCTTAAGCTTGCCCAGTGAAAAATAAGTCTTTTCTCAGGGAACATCTGTCAAAAAAAATTAGCGGCCAGTGATCAACATCATAGCTGCCTGTGGCAGCAGATAATAGTAGAGGCAAACAATAGGCCAAGCAAATACTTACAGGAAAATCTGGGGAATGAGATGTCCATAAGTACTCTGAAAGGCTCTAACATATATCTGGGAGTTCAGGAGGCCTCATGCATGTGCAATACTGAGTGCACGCCCAGGGTGTGTGTATGCTAAGACCAGACCTGAGAAGACCCTAAGCTCTCACCTCAGACTGACCTTCAGGCTATAAACAAACAAGAAATGCAGGTTAAGGCAGAGTTGTCAGGCTTGAGGTAGACCCAAATATTAGTCATGTTCTAGTTCTTGGCTGAGTGATGATTCACGTAAGTTTGAGGTATTATGCTTTGTAACTTACATATATTCTTTTGTAAGTATCAAATACATTTTTAAAAGGAGATAGAAAACATATTTACATTAAAGCAATCTTAAAGAAGAAACTCATACCTTCAACTATGCTGGACTTAGCAAGAAATCCTGAAGATGCTTTTAGAGCTCCATTGAATACCACAAAACTTGCACCTGTCACTGATTTAAAAAAAAAACAACAATAATAATTATGTTTTAAACTGCTCTTTTTATGGTATATGATATTTGTTAAATGCATGGTCAGAGAAGTTCCGCCATGCCACATAGTGCACCCAATGGAAAAAAAAGTGGAAGAAAGGTGTGTGTATGGAGGGGTATTGCTTAAATATACACACAAGCAAGAAGTCTCCAAAAGGATATACCAAAAATTGATAATGTTGGTTTTGTTGCCTGTAGGGAGTGGAAAAGGGTAGTTTTATAAATCATTCTTACACTTATCTACCCTGTGCTTCCTGCTAATAGGCATTGCAGCAGAGCTTGCAAAACACTCTGGCAAAAACACTCCAGAGAACCCACTATATGAGACACACTAAACCTGAAGACATCAAAATAAATACTGTACTCCAAGTCTTTAAACCTAATGTTGCCCAAGATAAAACACACACATGCACACACACACAAATTAGAAGCAATTTTTTTCTGTTTCTATAGCTAAATATTTAAAGCATACTGTTTCATCATCATCAATTCAGCAAATAAGTAAAACATCTATATATATATTCCCTCTTTGAAAGGAATTCTATTTTTTGAGATGGTTTTATGGATCAACACTAGGAACCAATACTCACCTTTTCTAGGATGGCCAGTAGCACTGTTGGCCTGTGTCTGATAAACTCCATCATTCTGTATACAGACTAGATGAGAATCTGCTTCTGTACTGAAACTGGCTCCAATGCTAATGACATGCTCATTAGAAGAATTTATTACTTTCATTACCTAGGGAAAAAATACTCATTTAGAAACAGTTTTAACATTTTATGCCTTTATTAGTTACAATAATTCAAAGAGTCATATTTCTGACCACCTTTATCAAGCTTTTAGTCTGGACAACTCCCTGAGAATGAGTCAGAAACAAATGCTTTAAGATAAAATTGCCTCAATTAAAAAACAGATAAAAATAGTAAGAAAAAGAAAAAATAGGATTAAACATATCCTCTACTAGGCAACAAATCTTAAATTTCAACAATAACTTTTTCCTGCCATTATATATTAGTCCAATTCAGAACAAGAAATTTAACACACTTCTAAAGAAATCTAATGTTCAATATTTTCAAAACTTGAATAAAGTAATTACACTTACATCACTGTATTTTTTCCGAGGTATTTTTATGCAGCTCTTCCCCATTTCCATATGAATCAACAGCTGATCTATATTATGCAAGGTATACTGGTAATTTCGAAGGTCCTACGTAAAACAATGATATTTCATAAAACTCAAAACTACTATCCATGAACATTTACCCATTCATCAAATCCTTTTTTTAAAGAGTATCTGTCATTTTTAAACTTGTTATACATAACTATCAAAATGCCATCCAGAAAGCAATGCCAACTTCACAAACAAACTAATCCTTCCAACTACTTTATAATAATATAAAAAATATTTTCAGGAAGAACTCTGTAGTATTTGAGGGTGTTCTAATCTTTTCTTTGGGGCTTCCTTGGTGGCTCAGATGGTAAAGAATCTTCCTTCAGTGTGGGAGACCTGGGTTCAATCCCTGGGTTGGGAAGATCCCATGGAGAAGGAACTGGATACCCAGTATTCTTGCCTGGAGAATTCCATGGAAAGAGGAGCCTGGCAGGCTACAGTCCACGGGGTCACAGAGTCAGACATGACTGAGTGACTAACACTTGCACTCCTCTTTCCAGTTACAGATCTTCCAAAATAGGTCTTCTAACTGAACATTTATAAATAAAAGCAAGTCCACTGAAATACTTTTCTATAATAAAAGGTAAACACAAAATTAGAGAAATTAGAGGTACAAGGGAACCAGAAATCATCTAATCCAATAGTTTCTAGTAAAAAAGAGATGACTTAGGCCAGATTGCTCAAAATCACCAAACTGATTGACTATACTTTTACTAAAACTTCAACAACTGTGTAAACCTCACATTACCTAAATATGTAAGCACTGCAGCTGAATGAATGAATCACAGGCAATCTAAATCAGGTATACATGAAGAAATGTGTTCTAAAAGCACTTCATCAAGAAAGCTCATTATGTTAAATAAGTTAGGATTTATTATAAATGAACTTTCATTATACCAAATATGCCAAATTAAAATAGAAAAAAATAAATATATAAATTTGCTAAATTAATTTAAGTAACAATATAAGAATACTTAATAAAATAGTTCAATTACTCACAACAAGTAAGTTCATAATAGTGTGTCCTATGTCTCCAAAAAGAGGTTTTCGGCCTCTGATACTTGTTAAAGGAGCAGGATATGCTATATATAAGAATAGAAAACTGGTTACCATCAACAAAAACCAAAAGAAGCCTTGAATTTATTACTGTTAATTCTCATTTTTCAAAATTTATGAATAAATACCACTTATTCGGATCTTTGGGGAGAGTAAGAGGTGACATTAACACATACTGGGTATGTACTAGATGCTACATTGAACTGGGACCTCTATATACAGTTTCCTCTTTAAATCGCATTAACAACCCAATTAGGCAAGTGTATCTACTTACTTTACAAATGGGAAGTAGACAGAGGTTAATAACCCTGTGGTTTCTAAGCTAATAACTAGTAAAAGAGATATGTAACCAGGATTGCTCAATTCCAAAGCACTTAATCTTTTCATCATACATGTTGTTTACAAACATTATAATGTCTGGGAAATCACCATAACTGGCTGGACCTCTATAAAATTCTGATAATTTAAAAAGAAACATTCTGAAAATTTAAAACAAAGTATGAAGAATTCAAGATTTTTAAGGCAATTGTAAATAATGTTCAATTGTGTTAATTTATGGATGATATAGTTCTTGGATCAGCATGATAAAAGGAACATGCAGGAAGATAGTGCAAAGAAGTGACGTGGAATCTGTCAGCTAACTACTCTTCTCTTTCTCTAGGACACTATAAACACTGCACACCAACAGAGACAAGTACCTCGGTGGCAATGCAGCAGGACTTCTGGAAGAAAAGGAAAGTAAGAACAGGAAGATAAGACTATTTCTATGATGGTAAAAATCAGACATGTTAAACTGGGAATTTCAGTCCTCAGCTTAGATTAAATAAACCTCTTTGATACCTATTATATAAATGTACTTTTTTAAGATTCTAAGAAAACACACCTGACATTATCTACTTAAAAAAAATTAAGGGTAACTCACATCTTTGCTATATACAAACATATTTTTTTAGTTTTAAAAAATGACAACTAAGCTATTTGGATGACAGAGAATACAGAAAAAATGTAAGTTAGTGGTAAAACACATTAAAATGGGAAACAATATGATTAAGGTAAAGGCTGACTTTTTTACTTCATTTTATATGAATAGGGAGCATCCATTGCAGCTTGATAGAGGTAATTTTACCTAAAAAATTAATCTTCAAAAGGTTATGACTTAGAATGACATTCTGTCAGTTACAAAGGGACTTCATAAATCATCTAATTCAACATTTAATGATATTCCAAATAGTCTCAACATAAAAGTACAGGAAATTCCTATTGGAAAATCACTAATTTCAGACAGTTTTCAGTCTTTAATCTTGGGACTCTTAACTTTTGCAATGAACTTCTCCATAGGTATATTATCTTTACAACAAAATAATCACACACATACACACACATCCCACAATTTCAAATTCTAGTCTAAAGTGGCATGAACACCAGTTACATCAAAATGCTGGTCTATCTAAAATCCAGCAAAACACAAAGAACTCAGAAAACAGAGACTAATTAACTTCTGTGTATAACTGGTAATTTTTCTCATTACCACTAAACAGCTATCATAGCTTTCCACCTCCAACCTGATATTTTGAGAAGTCTTTCAAAATATTACTCTGTAATTTTCCTATTTTCAGTATAAGAAAAACAGATTTAGTATATAGAAGTGATACTGGCAAAAATACTGGCCAAATTTATAGATTATTATGTTCCATAACGATTTAAGATTAGCCAGTATTTTGACCTAACTTTCCTAAAGTAACATTCAAATATTAGTATCAGAGACAAAACATGAGCCTGAATGGATGAAACACGTGGCTCAGAATGCTATCTCTTAAGCTCTTTGGTTCACAGTACAAAGCCTGAGACGAAAGTTAATTTTTCACTTCTTACAACACAATTTAATAGTATCACATATTTAAATCTCAAATGGTAAGGACCACCCCCTCAAATTAGAGTTTAATAAATTTGCCAAATAGATTTAAATGTATGTCTCTTTCATGGAATTTGTCCTTTTTGAAATAGTAATGGTCACTTTTATAACTTCTCTACATTTAATTTTCCTCCAAGAAAATATCCATTCAATTAGAAGCAAATGCCTAAATTTTCCTTATATGTGATATACTTTACATGCAATAAATAAATTATTCTTTTCTGTGAGGGATAAAGAAAGGTGTGAATTCAAAAAAGTTTAACACAGAAATTATTTTAGCTTAGAGATAACCTTAGAAATATACATAAGCCTTGACCATTACTTCACAGTCATTTATGTCTGTCATTATAGTATGTACAAATTGGGGTGGGGCACAATGATTTATCTTCTTAATACATAAGCAACATAACAAAATGAACTCCTTAACAGTAACTACTTTCAAGAAAACTTTTCAAGGTTTTCTGTGTTTTGTTTTGAAGTTCAAAAAAAATTTTAAGGTAAGTTAATAATATAATAATTAGGAACATCTACAAACTCGTAACATATCAAGGTTGTCTAATCTTGTACCAGAGGAGGGCTGTTTTAGAATTTTAAAAGTACATCAAAACAAAAGTAGTCCCATTAATACATTAAAAATTCATTTTAATGATATGTGAAATTCTTATTTACAGTCAGTATATGAACCTATATAATTTATTACTCTAAAACTTACCTTTATATTCTGCACCCAATCTCAACATTAAACGCATAGGAAAAACCTTTGCCCATGGAATCTCTAGCTTCTGGATAAGAATTCCACAAAGAAAAGGATTACTTGGTAATAGGAGATCATCAAGTTTCTGAAAAGTAGGTGTAATAAATAAAAATCCTCCATGATCCTTGCTGCTGAGAAAACTCTCAGTAAAGGTAATACTGTCCAAGTTTTCTATGTATTTTCCTAGAAATAAAATCATTAATAAAAAGACTTTAAATTGTTTTCAAGTGGCATTCTGAGTCTGAATGTCCCAATATAAACTTTCTTAAAGAAAAGCAATATATTTTCCTTACTTTCACTCTTGAAGAAGCATTAAATACCTTGTGTGCACAAAGTTCAGTTATTTCTGAGGACTGGAAATTGTGGACAAAAATTTGTGAATGTTTCTAACCATGGGTGTTTTTAAATTTTTCTCCTTACTTCAAGGTCAAGTGAAAGTCATCATGTTCCCCAAATCTTATACAACCTTTCCATGGTTTTAGTTACCTCTGGTCAACTATGGTCCAAAAATATTAACTGGAAAATTACATAAATCTCTTGCTATCCTGCTCTGCCCCACTGGGATGTGAACCACACCTTGGGTCATCTGTCCAGCATGTTCACACTGTATATGCTACAGGCCATCAGTCACTCAGTAGTAGTCTCCGTTATTAGATCAACTGTTACAGTCACTGTGCTTGTGTTCAGGTAAGCCTTTTTTTTTTTTTTTTAGTTCAGTTGCTCAGTCGTGTCCGACTCTTTTCGACCCCATGGACCACAGCAAGCAAGGCCTCCTTGACCATCATCAGGTAAGCCTTATTTTTCTTAATATTGGCCCCAAGGCACAAGACAAGTGATGTTGGCAATTCGGATGTTCTCTTACTCTGCCTAATTTATAAATTAAGCTTCTTCATAGTTATGTATGAAAAAATAGTATGCGTGTGGTATGTGTGTGGCTTTCCCAGTAGCTCAGCTGGTAAAGAATCCGCCTGCAATGCAGGAGACCCTGGTTCGATTCCTGGGTCGGGAAGCCCTCCTGTGAAGGGATAGGATAGGCTACCCACTCCAGTATTCTTAGATGTCTCTGGTGGCTCAGACAGTAAAAAGTCCGCCTGCAATACAGAAGACCTGAGTTCAATCCCTGGGTTGGGAAGATCCCCTGGAGGAAGGCATCACAACCTACTCTAGTATTCTTGCTTGGACAATCTCCATGGACAGAGGAGCCTGGTAGGCTGCAGTCCATAGGGTCGTAAAGAGTCAGACACAACTGAGCAACTAAGCACAGCACACATATATATATTATATATATATACATATATGCTATTTTTCATATAGTATATATCTACTACAGAAAAATAGTACAATAGGGTTTGGTACCATTTCCAGTTTTAGGCAGCCACTGGGGTCTTGGAACTTATCCCCTGCAGATAAAGGGGGACTACTGTGTAGACACATAAGAAGATCAAGAAAGTAAATATATTTTACCTTTTAAAATAGGAAAAAAAAAAAAACAATAAAGACAATAGTCATGTAAAATGCTAGATTTAAGGAGACTGAAAATGATAACTAAGCTCTTTTAGGTAATAAGTAATCTCGTCATAAAATAAACCTTTAGTACAGTTAGCACTGCTAAAAGCAAAAATGCCCCTCATTTATCCATCCCCTGGTCTGAACAGTTAAAAATAAAATACTGTACCTTTCAGAGCATCCTTATAAATGGTGATAAACAGTCTGAATATGTCCTTAGGAATAGTATCTTCATTTGGCAAACATAGCAATAGAATAATAATTTCTGCCTGTCCCAAGCCATGCAATCCATTGGTTGAGAAGTACCAGTATTTGTCTGAGGAATCTTAAGTGACAAAAGCATACAACTATAAATGTCAGCTTCTAATTGTCCTTTGCATGAAGCACAACTTTTCAAACTCCTTATTTCCCCAATGTTCTCACAAAACTTAAACTGAATTGTGTAAGATGACTTGTGTAACTATGTAAGATTACTTCAATAGTTTTGGTCTCAAGTCAAATAACAGGGAGGGAACAGAGCCCCACCCATCAATAGAAAATTGGATTAAAGATTTACTGAGTATGGCCCCGCCCTCAGAACAAGATCCAGTTTCCCCCTCAGTCAGTCTCTCCCATCAGGAAGCTGGCATAAGCCTCTTATCCTTCTCCACCAGAGGCAGGCAGAATGAAAACCACAATCACAGAAAATTAACCAATCTGATCACACGGACAAGAGCCTTGTCTAACTCAATGAAACTATGAGCCATGCCCTGTAGTGCTGCCCAAGACGGACAGGTCGTGGTGGAGAGGTCTGACAAAATGTGGTCCACTGGAACTCCCCCAGTCGGTGGGTGCCCAATACGCTACTGGAAATCAGCGGAGACATAACTCCAGAAAGAAAAGAAGAGACGGAGCCAAAGCAAAAGCAATATCCAGTTGTAGATGTGACTGGTGACAGAAGTAAAGTCCTATGCTATAAAGAGCAATATTAAAACCAATACAATATTGTAAAGTAATTAGCCTCTAATTAAAACAAATAAATTAAAAAAAAAATAAAGAGCAATACTGCAAGGAACCTGGAATGTTAAGTCCATGAATCAAGGCAAATTGGAAGTGGTCAAACAGAAGATGGCAAGAGCGAACACTGACATTTTAGTAATCAGTGAACTGAAATGGACTGGAATGGGTGAATTTAACTCAGATGACAATTACATCTACTACTCTGGGCAAGAATCCCTTAGAAGAAATGGAGTAGCCATCATGGTCAACAAAAGAATCCAAAATGCAGTACTTGGATGCAATCTCAGAAACGACAGAATGATCTCTGTTTGTTTTCAAGGCAAACCATTCAATATCCCAGTAATCCAAGTCTATGACTGGAGCAGTAATGCTAACAAAGCTGAAGTTGTACAGTTCTATGAAAACCTACAAGACCTTCTAGAACTAACACCCATAAAAAATGTCCTTTTCATTAGAGGGGACTGGAATTCAAAAGTAGGAAGTCAAGAAATACCTGGAGTACCAGGCAAATTTGGCCTTGGAGGACAGAATGAAGGGCTAATAGAGTTTTGCCAAGAGAATGCACTGGTCATGGCAAACACCCTCTTCCAACAACACAAAAGACGACTTTACACATGGATATCACCAGATGGTCAACTCCAAAATCAGACTGATTATATTCTTTGTAACCAAAGATGGAGAAGCTCTATACAGTCAGCAAAAACAAGACAGGGAGCTGACTGTGGCTCAGATCATGAACTCCTTATTGCCAAATTGAAGAAAGTAGGGAAAACCACTAGACCATTCAGGTATGACCTAAATCAAATCCCTTATGATTATACAGTGGAAGTGACAAACAGATTCAAGGGATTAGATCTGACAGACAGAGTGCCTGAAGAACTATGGACGGAGGTTTGTGACATTGTACAGGAGGCAGTGATAAAGACCATCCCCAAGAAAAAGAAATGCAAAAAGGCAAAATGGTTGTCTGAAGAGGCCTTACAAATACCTGAGAAAAGAAGATAAGCAAAAGGCAAAGGAGAAAAGGAAGATATACTCATCTGAATGCAGAATTCCAAAGAACAGCAAGGAGAGATGAGAAAGCCTTCCTCAGTGATCAATGCTAAGAAATACAGGAAAACAATAGAATGGGAAAGACTAGAGATCTCTTCGAGAAAATCAGAAATACCAAGGGAACATTTCATGGCAAGATGGGTTCAATAAAGGACAGAAATAGTATGGACCTAACAGAAGCAGAAGATATTAAGAGGTGGCAAGAATACACAGAAGAACTATACAAAAAAGATCTTCATGACCCAGATAATCACGATGGTGTGATCCCTCACCTAGAGCCAGATATCCTGGAATGCGAAGTCAAGTGGGCCTGAGGAAGCATCACTACAAACAAAGCTAGTGGACGTGATGGAATTCCAGTTGAGATATTTCACACCCTAAAAGATGATGCTATGAAAGTGCTGCATTCAATATGCCAGCAAATTTGGAAAACTCAGCAGTGGCCACAGGACTGGAAAAAGTCAGTTTTCATTCTAACCCCAAAGAAATCCAATGCCGAAGAATGCTTAAACTACCACACAACTGCACTCATTTCACACACTAGCAAAGTAATGCTCAAAATACTCCAAGCCAGTCTTCAACAGTACATGAACTGCGAACCTCCAGATGTTCAAGGTGGTTTTAGAAAAGGCAGAGGAACCAGAGATCAAATGGCCAACATCCGCTGGATCATCAAAAAAGCAGGAGAGTTCCAAAAAAACATCTATTTCTGCTTTATTGACTATGCCAAAGCCTTTGACTGTGTGGATCACAACAAACTGTGGAAAATTCTGAAAGAGATGGGAATACCAGACCACCCAACCTGCCTCCTGGGAAATCTGTATGCAGGTCAAGAAGCAACAGTTAGAACTGGACATTGAACAACAGACTGGTTCCAAATCCAGAAAGGAGTACCTCAAGGCTGTATATTGTCACCCTGCTTATTTAACTTCTATGCAGAGTACATCATGCAAAATGCTGGGCTGGATGAAGCACAAGCTGGAAGCAAGATTGCCGGGAGAAATATCAATAACCTCAGATACGCAGATGACACCATCCTTACGGCAGAAAGTGAAGAGGAACTAAAGAGCCTCTTGATGAAAGTGAAAGAGGAGAGTGAAAAAGTTGGCTTAAAGCTCAACATTGAGAAAACTAAGATCATGGCATCTCATCCCATCACTTCATGGCAAATAGATGGGAAAACAATAGAAACAGTGACAGACTTTATTTTTGGGAGCTCCAAAATCACTGCAGACGGTAACTGCAGCCATTAAATTAAAAGATGCTTGCTCCTTGGAAGAAAAGTTATGACCAACCTAGACAGCATACTAAAAAGCAGAGACATTACTTTGCCGACAAATGTCCGTCTAGTCAAAGCTATGATTTTTCCAGTAGTCATGTATGGATGCAAGAGCTGGAATATAAAGAAAGTTGAGCACCGAAGAATTGATGCTTTTGAACTGTGGTGTTGGAGAAGACTCTTGAAAGTCCCTCGGACAGCAAGGAGATCCAACCAGTCCATCCTAAAGGAAATCAGTCCTGAATATTCATTGGAAGAACTGATGCTGAAGTTGAAATTCCAATACTTTGGCCACCTAATGCGAAGAATTGATTCTTTTGAAAAGACCCTGATGCTGGGAAAGACTGATGGTGGGAGGAGAAGGGGATGACAGAGGATGAGATGGTTGGATGGCGTCACAGACTCAATGGACATGAGTTTGAGTAGGCTCCGGGAGTTGGTGATGGACAGGGAGGCCTGGCATGCTGCAGTCCAAGGAGTCGCAAAGAGTCAGACACGACTGAGCAACTGAACTGAGTAAAAATCTTTAAACTATTACTTCAAAAATCACTGCATGTGAAACTGCAAAATTTATTCATGTAATTTTTGACTAAAAAAATCAATATCCAATACTGCTTATTTTTTTACAGTTGTCAATCAAAATTTAACCTGACAATGAAATTAATTATTCAGAAATCCTGCTTACCAATTAGGCAAAGAAAAATAAATCGTTACTTACAAAATGCTAACTTGACATTCACAAGTAGATTAGCATTTAAGACAAATGTAACAGGACAAGAACCTTCGCCTTCAAGAAGCAAAATGATCTGTTCATGAGATGGGTGTTTTTCTACTACAGGCACTAAAACATGAAAACAACATATTAATTAGAATAAAGATGTCTCCTGTTAAATATGCCTATCACAAAAAAGCCACATTTATAAATCCACCAATGACTTGATCCCAGTTAAAAAGCAAAAACACATCTCATGAAATCAATCAACAACCAGACAACTGTTATATACTACTAATTTTTACTTTTCAATTTATGTGAATATATTAATATTAGAATACATATAAATTCTGATCAATTATATTATATGTATATATAGTCTATGCACAAACCATGTTGATTAAATTTCAGCAGCTTTAAGCTTTTAAGACAGTTTTCTAAAGTGGATTCCAATCTGCCAGCCACTCCAATTACAAATTCTAAAATTTGCAACTATAAAAGTAGTCTAGACCCAAATTGTATATACTGCTTGCTGTGATATGCCTTAGGTCAGTGATAAGTGGCTAAGAAAGAACTTGACAATCAACAGGAAAATATACCAATGGCATGCAAAGAACAGGGCTTACAGTATTTTTTTGCCACCATCACCAGGATCATGAAATAGCTCCTACTTACAGAACAGAGATCCTAGGCTTCATGCTCCTATACTATGAGGCACAGAACGTAATCATTTCACGTGGGATGCAGCATAAGGCCTGGAGTTACATGGATGTATTCTTAGGGAACTATTCCAAGGTGGCAGATAGCCACAGAATCTCCAGCTTAGAAAGGTCCTTGGAGACCACCTAAATTATGTTCTTTTACAAAGGAAGCTGAGGCCCAAAAGATTAAATTATACTTCAAGTCATAGGTATATCATGTAGCAGATGAGGAACTAAAATTTCTATTTCTGTCATCCAATCCAATATTCTTTTCTTTAGGTACTATGCATCTTAAAAAAAAAATGATATGGAGTCAAAACTAATAAAAGACTTAAAGCCTATGAATTTCTCTGTTGTACCGGACTTTAAATTAGGGACCCAGATACATGAATCACATTCAAATCAACTCAAGAGGTCAGATATTTTTAGAATTGTTTGTATACAGTAAGACTTTTTGCAAACTAGTGTTCCATGCCATCATACATATTTCAACCACAGTAAGTTTAAAAAAATACATTTCATATATCAGAGACAAAATTCATCAATATATTCTTCTTTAAAAAAAAAAAAACAACAAAACTCCTTTTTAAATTTAAATAACTGCTATCCTACCTGATCCCTTTTCTCCAGATGTAACCAGAAGAGGGGGCAAGCTGTCCTCATCATCAGGTAGAAGACTCATCTTATTGCAAACATTATCAATACTACACAACAACCTATAGTCTGAAGTACTAGCAACAGGTAAACTGCTGTTAACCAAGACATCAGTAGGACCTGATGGTTCCTCAGTTTCTGCAAAAACATCATCATCTAGTGTAAAAGAAGCAGATGTAGGCAACCCCTCAGTTCCTGTGTTTGTAGGCAATTTTTCCACAGGTGGAACCTGAGAAGTAGGACTTTGAATTATCTCATTTCTTGTATCTTCTGTCTCACTGTTTGGTTTTTCCACTGGAGTAGAATGGGCATGATCCACTGTGTTTACCATCTGTGAAATATGGAGGAAAAAGCCCAAATCAGTTCAGGGTCTCTGCTCAAATGTGAAATATTGATTGTAGACAGTCAAAGATATCTTTTGAAAAAGAATAAATAAAATCAAAATGGGCTCAGAAATTCTTTAGAAGCCAAATTTCCCAAAAAACAGTACCATCTTGCTTCTAAATTCAAGAACACAGGTTTAGCTTTACTATATGCTCAGGTAAGTATGACTTTAATTTTATAGACTGGAAAAAGGAGGCAAGGACAACTTCAGGATCCTATTCCATACCACAAAGTGAGCATGTTTATTAGTTCAACCCAAGGCACTCCTCCTCCTAATAGACAAAAAAGCCTGGCTGGGAGGTGGCAAGGGAGAGGAAAAGGGGAGAAGGCAGAGAGGGAGAGTGGTTAGGAAGCAAAATGGTAGATATACTCCACAACAGTAGCCGTCTGGAATAACTATACATCAAATCTGCTTCAATTAAGCCCCCCTCCCCCTTTTTTTTAAGACTGGCCAAACCTGAGTCAATAGAGAACTGTTTATGAACTCAAGTAATACTAGCCTCTGTAAAAATTCCATTTTGTTAAAATACTGATTGAGGGTAGGTGCTAGCTAAGGAACATACTTTTGGTAATTACGGCTCCTTGTAAAACCTAGCTCATGAACTCTTACTGACAAACAACATAAGTTTATATAGTATGGAAACTTGAAGAGAGGATACATGTGCATCTTGTCTAATGTATGTACCCTGGATAAACCAGGTAACTGGCTCAGAGGAGATGCTCAATAAATGTGTTTAATGAATAAATAAGATTTCTACTTCATATGTCCATACTTACTTTTTAAAGTATATTACTATTTTACAATTAAGAGTTCTTAGTGGGTTTGGATTCTGTCTTCTATTTAACACCTAGTACATCTGTATAAATATAAACATATATACTACCATCAGATACTTCACTGAATGTTTGAAAATCATTAAACAAATTAGTCTAAATTGCCTTACTAAATCTCAGTTCTATTTCCCCATACTAGGGGTTCTCAAAATGTGGTCCAGGGATCTCAACACCCTTTCAGGAAGTCAGTGAGGTCCCAGGATTTTCTTCATTTAACTAAAACAACATATCACAACAGACTGAATTTAGAAGTAGATGTAAGAATCTATCTTCTATTAAGCCAGATGTTAAAGAAATTCACACAAAATATAAAACAATGTTATTCCTCTCACTAAACTTTTATTTTGAAAACTTTTCATAAAAATATTATTTCTATTAATGAGTTTATTTTTAATTTAAAATTTTTGTCAGTTTTAATTCAGTAATTATTAATAAACATAACCCACATAACCTGCAGTTCTTTTGAGTTCTCAATAATTTTTAGGAGCATAAAGGGGTCCTGAGATAAAAAAAAAAATTTAAGAATCACTGCCTTAAACTGACATTAAAAAATAAAATCTAAAATATATTCACTACATCATATGTTTCTCATTTAATGAAGCTCAAAGCCTTTTTTAAAAAGTACTCTAGTAATCAGGGGCTTCCCTGGTGCCTCAGTGGTAAAATATCCGTCTACCAACGCAGGAGGTGCAGGTTCAACCCCAGGGTCAGGCACATCCCCTGGAGAAGGAAATGGCAACCCACTCCAGTATTCTTGCTTGGGAAATCCCATGGACTGAGGAATCTGGCAGGCCATAGTCTGCGGGGTCGCCAAAGAGTCAGATATGACTTAGCAACTAAACGACTCTAAGAATCATGCAAGGAATTACCTATAAAATAAAATTTTACTAAATTAACAAGTCATTCTTTAGATTCCTTACCAACGGCATATCAGGTAAGAGAGGACTAAAGTCTTCAGAACATCTTTTACTTCCAGATGATAATTTTGTTGTATCTGCAACTTCACCATTGGGCAATATACCATCTGCAAACCATACTCTCTTCTGTTCTTTGGAGCATAATCCTAGAATCAGTTTAAAAAAGTAAAGCATTTTAATTTGATATTGCAATGATTTAATATTAAATAGGTCAGGAAAAGTTTTCAAAAGCTTTTTCTAACTATTGGCAAGCCCTGCATTTCAGGGTTTCAAGGCCTACAGAAATGGCTTTTTGTGATTCATCTACCCAGAATAGTTTTTTTCCTAATTCCCACAAAGGCAGGGCTGGCCCTAGGAATCCCGAAGTCAGAAAGAGTATTCAGGAGACGTTATACCTTAAGGACATCAGATGCAGATTTAAAGCCTATATCATTAAGGCTAACTTTGTGAGTATGGAGACCAAATGAAATTTAGGGACTCAGACACAGGGAGGGAAAATGGAATAGATCAGAGCATGGTAGATAAGCAAAGGGAAAAAAGTATTAAGAACAGAAGAAAGAAGCATAAAAAATCTAAAAAAAGAAATGGGATCACTTGTGCATCAGAGGTCAATTTCTACTTCTAACAGAAGCACATGTTTTGTTCTTATAATGTTGGATATTTACATTTTTTAATACAATTAATTTACATTTCTTAATAGTAATTAATATTTTTCTCTCAGATTTGGAGGAAATAACTAGATGTCAGCATAAATATCTGTTTTCTTTTGTTAAAAAGCATCTATGGAGGAAGGTTATGAAAATTCCTACCAGATTTTAGAACATATAAACATCAAAAGGACCAACTTTCCATATCATAATACAAATAACACCGAAAAAACTGGACTCATATATAATTTCTGCAACATGGGTGGATATATTTTAAAAGGTATCTTTCTTATATTTGCAATGCTTCATAATTTAATAATTTTAAAGTCAATATAAGAAAATATATAAATATTTTAAAAAGTGGACTCATCATCTTTAGAGTTATAATAACCATACATGCTGAACCTCATTATTTAAGTTACAGTGATAAATAGAAAATAGCTATTAAGTGAGAGAGAAGTGAAACTCAAAATAGTTGACAGAAGTACTTGAATATGTCTGACAATCAGTTATCTTCTAGCATGTTACAGACTAATAGTTTATGTTAAAAAAAATATACACAGTACTGAATAGCATAGGGAACTACACTCAATATTTTATAATAACCTATAAGGGAAAGAATCTGCAACAGAATATATATACATATGTAACCGAATCACTGCACCATACACCTGAAACTAACACAACACTGTAAATCAGCTATACTTTAATTTGAAAATTAAATGAAGGTCTATACAGGTTTTACTCAAGATCCTACAACCTACTACAATAGGTTGTAAAAAAGAACAGAGTGCCCAAAGGTTTTTAAATCTTTAAAAGTTTTTTAGAAGATATAAGAAACATTTTTTATTGTAGTGAAATACACATTTAAAAATAGATTTTTAAGGAAAGGGAGACATGCCAATTATTTACCTATTGTCTTTCAAATCCAAGCCCACCCTTCTATATGGTGTTCTGTGATACTCTTTGGACATCTGAAAGGTGCAATTCCCAGCCCCCCGTGCTAGTTGGTTCTGGTCACAGGTACTAATGACAGGCACTGGTTGAAGACTGAAAGGTGGGAAGAGAAGGAATTCTTTCTGTTTCTAGTTTCTGCCAGGATCTCTGCAGCAGCACCACTACCAGATATACCTAACATGTCCCGTGAATTTCAGTACTCCTTACATCAATCAATTAATCAAGCTGGGAACACTCCTTCAGTTATCTTAACACCAATCCTATGAGGCTCCTCAGTGGCCCCAGCATTTGCCACTTGGTGTTCCTCTAGAAGCAACAGCACCAGCCTCATGATGTGGTACCCTAATCCATGAGCACCACATCTGAGAACCAAGCATCTCCTGGTTTTCCTGTACTAAGTTCTAGTAACACTGACTCTCCCCTTTCATTCTCCTAACCCTAGGGATAGCAGCTGCTTTCTGCACTTACTAATCTCTGAGTCACTTGTTCAGTCACTCAGTTGTGTCTGACGTTTTGAGACCCCATGGACTGCAGCACACCAGGCCTCCCTGTCCTTCACTATCTCCATGAGTTTGCCCAAACTCATGTCCATTGAGTCTGTGATGCCATCCAACCATCTCATCCTGTCATCCCTTTCTCCTCCCGCCTTCAATCCCTCCCAGTATCAGGGTCTTTTCCAATGAGTTGGCTCTTCACATCAGGTGGCCAAAGTATTGGAGTTTCAGCTTCAGCATCAGTCCTTCCAATGAATATTCAGGACTGATTTCCTTTAGGATTGACCGGTTTGATCTGCTTGCAGTCCAAGGGACTCTCAAGAGTCTTCTCCAACACCACAGTTCAAAAGCATCAGTTCTTTGGTGCTCAGCTTTCTTTATGGTCCAACTCTCACATCCATACATGACTACTGGAAAAACCACAGCTTTGACCAGACGGATCTCTGTTGGCAAAGTAATGTCTCTGCTTTTTAATACGTTGTCTAGGTTTGTCACAGCTTTTCTTCCACCCTTGAGCGTCACTTGAGCATGCCCTTTTTGTTCTTCTACCCTTCTAACATACATACCCTTCTAACCAGTCCCCTGTATTAAGTTCCTTCTGGCAGCTAGTCTAAGGTTCTCTGTTCTCACTAGATTCCTGAATACTAGAAAACTTCTATTTTAATAATTTATCTTTAATATTAGACAGAATTTTCTTCTAGTTACCTTCAACGCTTGGTTGTTTAAGTGCTGAGATTGGTAAAGTTGTAGGTGAAGGTATACTTGATGTTTGAGTCTCCTGAAGAGGCTGGACGGTGGCACACTCATCAGAATGATTAGATTTAAGATTAGAACCAGTTGGACTCATCATCCTTTCAAATGCCTGAGCTATAAAGGGAAAAAAATTCATCTCAGATGTTTTTAAACTTCAAAGTAAGTTATGATAAATATTCTATTTTTCAAGTTGTAAGGAGAAAGAAATCAAATGGCTAAACGAGAAGTGGCACGTGGGAAAGATAACATTCTTACTTCCTTATTTTAGTTGGCAGCATTCTACTTCAGTATAAGCTACCAATTAGTTAATTCAATATAATTTTGGCTTATGTTTGGTATTTACTAAAGAAAATCATTGTTATTTAATATGACCATCTGTTTTTGCCGTTGCACCCTTAGAGTCTATTTCCAGTATAGTTCCTAGTGATTCTTTTAAGACATAAATCCTTATCGTATCATTCTTCTGCTTAAAATCCTTAGTGGCTTCCCTACTAAAATGAAATTTTAAGTTGTTACAGTGGCCCACAAGACCCCGTCTTAGTCTGCTGCTGCTAAGTCGCTTCAGTCATGTTCGACTCTGTGCAACCCACAGACGACCCATAGACAGCAGCCCACCAGACTTCCCCGCCCCTGGGATTCTCCAGGCAAGAAAGAACACTGGAGTGGGCTGCCATTTCCTTCTCCTAAGAAGGAAAATGTCTTTGTCTACATTTCTATAAATCCCGCCTCTGCTTTCCTAGTCAGCTGATATCATTTCTCACTAAAATCCTACTTACTCATCATGATACAGCCACTGAGGCCTCCTTGTTCTTCAACAGTGAAGCAAGCACTCTTCTAGGTTAGGGTCTTTGCTGTTAGTGTTCTCTCTGCCTGGCATGTTCTTCCATATAGCTTTATTCTCTTATCTCCTTCAAGTCTCTGCTTAACATACCATAGTATCATAAGCCCTTATTCTTACCACCTTTTAAAATAACCACCTCTTGCCCCCAAATCTGTTACCATCTATCCCTCTTACACTTTTATTTTTATTTAGAATACTATCACCATCTGATATTCTCTTTGCTATCCTATCCATCACTCCCCACATTCATAAGCTCTATGAGATCAAAACGTCCCATGTTTTGTTTTCAGCTGGACCTCTAAAGCACTGAACAGTGCCTGAGCACTGCTGAATGATGTTTCACCCACACAACATGGAACAGCACTCGCAGCTCTCCCGTAAGCATTTCTCCAAACTGATCTGCTACAAATGCTGCCACTGCTACAATAACCGTCTTCAAGCGCCACTAAATTAGCACCCTCATGCAATGACTTCCTCTAACCGAACAAAATCCAAACGCAATACCCAGAGTTTCAAAGTAATTTCCAACCTGCCCTAAGTTTATGTAATGGCACTCACATGCATGCTTCTTTAAAACTTACACAGTTTTAGCACAACTTCCTCATTATCCAGTCTATAACGAAACTATCTTTTCTTTTTCCTGGAATTTGTTCTAAAAGAGTCCTCGAGCCATTTTTCTATTAGTAACATTATTTTAAATGATCATGTCTACTATTTTCAACCCTAACGTTGGTGTTAAAGTAACTTATTTATGTTTTCTTGTGGTGTATAAATTAATGATAAACAGAGCTACAAATGAAATTACATGTTATATCAAAACAGAATAAATAAAACAGATATCTAAATAAATCCATTCAAAATATTTTCTTTAATAAACTAATGCTTGATCTCAGTTTCCTAGTTGGTTTCTTTAATGACCGTATCTTCTCTCCTGGATCCTCAGAGTCAGAGTATGTTCTAATGTTCACCTAAAAATCTGACTTGTCAACTCGAAGAATGTTTCAAATCTTCATGGCTGCTTTATTTTTAACCGAGGAGAGATAATTATGTTGGAGCTTGCTCTAAGATTTCTTAATTCTAGCGATTGCTTGGCTAACAGTACCAGCAGTAGTCTTAAAGGCTACTGAAATGGCATAAGCAAAAGATTTAAGTACTTAAATTCTTCATAAAGACTGGTGGTATTGTGGAAATATTAAAAGATTTACACTCTATTATCTTCCAGAGCAGAGGTCAACAGCAGGGAGTAAAGCAGCTTACCTCAGGCTAACAGACTCACATCAGAGCTTTTTGAAGAATTGCTGAAAAAATTTATCTTCATTCAAAAGAGAAAAACAAATTATTATCAGGTATTTATTCTCCTGGCTAACAGGAAGCAGTACCTGAGCTAGTGCACAGGTCTGGTCTTAAAAGTCCCAAGTAATATTTGCTGGGAATTAAACTGTCAACAAATCTTTATAAATGCCAAGAAGTACTTACTCAAAAGAACAAACGTGTATTTGAAGAAAAAAACAAACATACATATATATAGACACATACACAACTGTGAGAACTAAAGTAAGACCACCAAGATTTTTGCTGATAATAATAGTAAACTAAACATACAAACAAAATTATAAAATTGAGAAAGGAGAGAAATATGTAAAAGACGAAACTGTATAAATAGTGTAACAGTCCTATGAATTTATATAAAAATTATAAATATTACTACCTTATCTTTCATTCCCACGGTAGGTTGTAATTTTCCATAAGGTGGGAACTATTATCTTGCCTTATGCTATTAATATATAAGACTGGGTAATATTTACTGGTAGGTATTCTATAAATGTTCAGATTAAGATGATGAGGACGACAATGATGGTGACAAAAACAAACAGGCGGATGAAATGCAGCATTTAGGGACCTGGTACCTGTTAAAAGTTAATGAACTGCCATCCCAGAAACTGAATGCTTCCTTTCCAGACTGGTAGTAATAATTGTGAGAGTGGAACAAAAAGATGAGAAACCAAGCCTTGGGATGTCCCACCTAAGCCAGATAAGTCAACACTAGGTCCTCGCCTTAAGAAAATAAAGAAGTTTATCTTTGTCACAATCTAGTTGTTTTTAAGATATATTCAATTACTGGAAGAAGAAATGTCAGGTTCATACTCACCTTTACTAATAGTCTCATAGCAGACTACACATACTCTTGCCTCCTTCTCTAGATACTGCAATTTACACTTCCTATTACAACAGACACCGCAAAATACCTGAAGAGAATAAAATATCAAATTTGATTTTGTTTCAAGCATGGTTATACCTACTGAAGGCAAACACCATTTTTCTGATTACATGACAATCTTTCTAATCATCATAATCATAGGTAATTATTAAAATGATTCTTTTTATTTTTATTGTTTTACTTAAATGAGGTTTCTACAATTTAAAATTGTTATTGACGAGAATTCCTTTAAATCAATTATGCTAATTAGAAGAGAAAAAAACTTTCTTAATAAGTTCACAATTTTAAAACCTTTCTGTCATCCTTTACAACCCCACTTTTTTTTTTTTTAAACTTTTTGGCTGTGCTGCATTGCATGTGAGATCTTCGAATCCCAATCAGGGATCAAACCCAAACTCCATGCAGTGGAAGTACAGTCTTAACCACTGGACTGTCAGGGAAGTCTCCTTCCTTTACAACTTTTAAAAGTAGAATGTTATTCAAAAGAGAAACAGACTCAGATTTATAGAGAACAAACTAGTGGCTACCACTGGGGAAAGTGGGGAAGGGCAAGACAGGGGTAGAGGATTAAAAGGCATAAACTAACAAGTGTAAAATAAACTACTAGGATATGTTGTACAGCACAGGGAATATAGCCAGTATTTTATAATAACTACAAATGGAGTATTATCTTTAAAAATTGGGAATCACTATGTTGTATACTTGAAACTTTCATAATATTGTAAAACTATACTCAATTAAAAACAAACAAACAACACAGACAGAGGGCTTCCCTGGTGGAGAAGGAAATGGCAGCCCACTCCAGTGTTCTCGCCTGGAGAATCCTAGGCACAGAGGAGCCTGGTGGGCTGCCGTCTATGGGGTTGCACAGGGTCGGATGCAACTGAAGCGACTTAGCAGCAGCTGGTTTACATTTGGAGAAGGGAATGGCAGTCCACTCCAGTATTCTTGCCTGGAGAATTCCACAGACAGAAAAGCCTGGGGGGCTACAGTCCATGGAGTCGCAAACAGTCGGACAGGACTGAGCGACACACACACACACACACACACACACACACGCACACACACACACACACACACACACACACACACACACACACACACACACACACACACGACACACACACACACACACACACACACACACCACACACACACACACACACACACACACACACACTGGTGGCTCAGTGGTCAAGAACCTGTTGGCCAATGCAGGAGACACAGGCATCCCTGATCCAGGAGGGTCCCACACGCTGCAGAGCAACTAAGCCCGTGTGCCACAACTCTTAAGCCTGTGCTCTAGAGCCTGGGAGTCGAAACTACTGAGCCCATGGGCTCAGTCGCAACTACTGAAGCCTGAGCACCCTGGAGCCCTTAAGCCGCAACAAGAGAAATCACTGCAGTGAGAAGCCCGCACGCTGCAACTAAAGAGTAGCCCCTACTTGCAGCAACTAAAGAAAAGCTGAAAATGCTGGGGAAAAATGCAACGTTATTTCTATAGGCAAGCCTTAGAATTCACAGACAAGACAGAACACAAATGAAGTCATCTTCAACGTTCTGAACCTCATGCAAGTCAATCTGCTTTTTTTCTCAGTGTTTACCTCAGGTATCAAGCGTAACACTAGCTTGCATAGTAGTCCTGGAATTAAGTATTCAAGGATAAACTGGAATTAAACTGAATTCCATGCATCTGATGTGTTAATGTCAGGGAGAAAATGACACATATTGTTAGATTTCACAAAAATTAGTGTTCCTCATTTCCCAGTATGTAATACCCATGACTGTGATATTTATTCAAACCTCAAGCAATCTATAAAAATGGCAGGGCTTTATATATTTCCACATAAATGAAAAACAATGATTTTAAATTAACTGAATCTTGTAATCATCTATTAATCAGTTCTTCTGTCACATAACATTTCATTTAAAATGCCTCAAAAGAATAAAAGACAAACATTTTCATAGCTTACTTTTCCGCATGCTCGGCAATGATGTCTCCGTTTCGTAAAAGTAAATTTGACTTGGCAGTTCATACAGTTTGGAGCTTCTGAATCAGGAACCCAAGTAGGTTGTTTCTGGCCCAAAACAAGGCCATCTTTGCAAGTGTTTGTAGGAAGAGATTCTTCATTTGCAGTTACAAAACTGGACCCACCTTCAAAATTACTTTCTATATCAATGTAATTAGAATCGAAGCTAACCTGAGGATCAGTCACAGAATCTGTAGTACAGGTGGTTGCGACAATGGTATTTGCTGTCCTAGGTTTACTTTCAGGCATATTTGGAACATCGAGTTTATTTGGTTCCTTTGAACTCCTTGTTCTTGATGGAACACTAAACAATTGCTTAGGCCTGGCCCCTCCAACATGCACAGACTGACTGTTACTATCAGAGGTTGATAATTCATTTGTAATCTCAGACTTACTGCTAGATAACCCTTGTTCAACTGTAACTGTACTTTTTTCGCTTAAAGAAAGGCTACCATTTTCAGCTGTATTTTGTTTATCAATTGTTTCACAAATCATATTAATACCAGGACTTTCCCTAGTAGCTCCTGCTTCAGCATCAAAATATATATTATCAATATTTCCATCATCTAGGCCTTTCATATCTATCTGATTCATTTGAGGTTTTGCATCATTTATATTTTCTTCAAATGATTTTATGTTACTCGTCTGAAGATACTGTTCAGTGAGAAAGGCATCAAGTTCAGCATCACTAATTGGTGCGCCACTTTTCATGCCTTCATCAATGTTAAAGTAATCTAAGTCTTGTCCATCAATATCATTGCTTGAAAAAGTGAGACCTTCACAATGATCAGGAGATTCTGGGGCACTAGCACCAGAAAGCTCTATTTGAGATTCTGCAGCTGTATAAGAACTGCTGTTATCAACGTAATCCATAGATTCAACTCTAATTACCATCTGGTTAGAATCTACCTTTCTATCTCCCATCTTTTCAGTTAATGGCTGATGAAGTATGTTTTTACATTTATCCTGTTTCAAAAGATCAGTCTCCTTAAAAGATTCCCCACCTGAAGTAACTTTCTTCTGTATTTCTTCATGTACAGTCACTGCATCCTGTACATTATCTTTATTTTCATTCTGGGGTAAAAAATCACCATGACCTTTACTGTCAATTAAAGATCCACACAAAGACCCAGGTACTGGAAGACAGGACAATGAGGAGTATGTATTTTCACTTGAAACATATAAAGCTGAAGCAGAATCTTGGATTACATCTTTATTATCATTAAGATCTACATTTCTTGAGTCTTCTTTTGCAGATTCTTTTATAAATACAGCAGTCCTATCTTCCTCAAAGGAAAAGTCAGGTAACTTGGAATTTTCATCTCTTAAATTTGGATCATTTAAGCATAAACCTCCATCTTTTGGAAGACTGCAAGACAAAGCACTTGTGCTGCCTCCTTCTTTTAAGCATTCTGTGGCAGCTTTAACTGGCACCTCTTCCTCCTCTTTTACCAAACAGCCAACAGCTTTTACTAATTCACATGGCTGGTTCTTGTGCTGTGGGTGGTCTTTGGCATCAAACGCTTTGGAACTTTGTTGAGTCAAAGCAGATGGCATGTTAAAATCAGCAACTGGTTCTGACTGATTAGAGATCTTTTTATCCTCTAAATTTTCTTTTTCATTGTAATTACATGAATCTGAAAGTGCTGTATCTACTTTTACACCAAATTCTGTAGTTCCACTGATTCCTCTGTTTTGTAATTCCAAGCTGACATCGTTCTGTTCCTCTCTGACTGCATTATTACCATGGTCTGCTGAAGACACACAGAAAGTTTCCGACACTGAAGATAAATCCAGTCCAGTCAAGGAATCTGCACTAGACTTCAAATCATCTGGCAATAATTTTTTAATATCTTCTTCACTATTAGCTACATGAACTAAATTACCCATGTCACTTATCAGATCACAGACAGGTTTACTACACCGTCCCATATACAGAGGCTGGATTTCATCTGAAGTGCCGCCATCCACAGAAGAAAGGAGATCAAGCCCTGTTACATTTTTTTCATTTTGTAAAGAAGTTAGTCCCCCAAGTCCTTTTTCACTCAGGGCAATCTGATTTGTCTCATAACCTGTTTCTGATGAGACACAACAATTAATGCACTGCTGATCCTTTGGTAGCAATGAAGTTACTTGTGAGGCAGTCAACTCTGAAGAGACTGAATAGTGCTTAGAATCGTATGCCTTTTGTGCATCTTGGAGATAATCTTGTTCATCTAATTAAAACAGGAACATACTGTTAGTGATGAGACCCAAATCAAAATTATTACAAAGATATTATGGTTTCTACAACTTCTAAGCTTGTTTTTTTAGACCAGAGATAGATTACTCTCTTGCAGAATGGTAATAATTCCAGGATTATTTTTATTTGGATTTAAACTATTTGGGGTTTTTACCTTTATTTATGTAGATGTCATAATATGATAGAAACTCTACTTAAAGTAACTCTGTTGCACTATAAAAACCAGACTAAGGAAGAGCTGAAAAACAATCTAACTTCTTTGTGCTGTGCACCAGTTTCCCTGTCTTCATCCTAAGATGTGGAAAACACTGTCTTTCATAGTAATGAAATACCAATTTTATGAAGAACTCACAAGTTGCTTTTAGCTGGTTCATATGCTGGTTTTAAAGGTTTTTTTTTTTTTACCTAAATTTATATCTGGAAAGAAACTTTTAGTTTTCTTATTTCTATGTCTGGCTATTGGTTCTATTCAGTATAAGAATATACTAATTCATTATACAGAGATATGTGAATGTTTTACAGAAGATAACCATGTGACCAAAATTGAAACCATATTTTCTAAGAGTACTAATTACTGACATTTTAAAATTACATTAATGGTACAAACCTGGATTCTGTTCAAAATCATCGAGAAGTCTGTCCAAGTCACTGACTGCTGCTTTAAAGTAATTGTCCATTCTACTTGTAGACTTATTCAGAATTTAATTCTTGTGTGGCTAAAAAATACAAAGTATGATAGTTCCTTTAATTCATTATATTCCTTTAATTCCATGTATTGCATGCCAAGAAACACAGTCAGGGAACAGACACAAATAAAATTTAAGAGTATTGCTTTGAAGAATCTGTGATATATCTGGGGAAATTCCTCTATACATACAAAAATGACATGAAAACAAACTCTTTAGCAATATAACATGTATATATAAACTACTGTCAAATTTAAAACACTCATCTAAATAACTCATGGGTCCAAGAATTCATAGTTGAAAACTAAAAACAGTTTAAGTACCATGTATCAAATAATATAAAATATACTACATATAGATAATACTGCACGTAAAAACTTGTGAGAATCAGTAAAAGTGGCACTTCAACAGATATGTAGAGACTTAGATGCTTAAACTAGGAAAGAAAGAATGGAAACAAGCTAAGAGCAGAAATTAAAGAAACAGAAAATAAGCATACAAGAGAGGTACAAGAAAGCTAAAATTAACTTTATGAATAAAGTAGATGAACCTTTGATTTGTGGCAGGAACTCCACCAAATAAGCCTAAGAGACCTTAAAGGAATCTATCAATGACTAATGGGACAATATAAAAGAACACAGGGGCTAAGCTAAACGCGATCCCACTGGCTTAAATGGGACAAAGTGAAAGTGAAGTCGCCCAGTCGTGTCCAACTCTTTGCAACCCCGTGGACTGTAGCCTACCAGGCTCCTCCGTCCACAGGATTCTCCAGGCGAGAGTACTGGAGTGGGTAGCCATTTCCTTCTCCAGGGGAATCTTCCCAACCCAGGGATCGAACCCAGGTCTCCCGCATTGCAGGCAGACGCTTTAACCTCTGAGCCACCAGGGAAGCCCTAAATGGGACTAGTGAACATCAAATAAATGAGGCCTGACCACAAATCAAATGGATTAAAACACACACACACACCAAGAGAGCATAATGATACTAAAAACAGAAACAAAAAACACCACTCATTAGAGGATTGCTAGGGCAGTAACTCATTACTCTGAAAATTGATATATTAAGAGAAAAGAACTAAGAATTTATTTTGCCCTTTATTTACAAAACGTACTTTAGGATAACAAAATAGCTGCTAAGGAAGAGTTCTTTAGATAAGAATTCCAGTTGATAAATGCAGAAGGATATTAACATTTAAAAAATCATCTCTTCACAGTCCCTAATGCAATAAATGGACTAGGCAATGGCTATCAATGGATGTTAAAACTGTTGGATGAAAGGCTGGTGGGAAACTTTATAACGTGGGATCAGGCCAATACATATGAATCCAGTGATCAATTTCACCATCAATAAATGTGAAAGAACCAAACATTATGTGCTTCATGTGGAAGACATAGAATCACATACAAAATATTCCTGCCTTAAAAAACAAAAACAGTAACTGACATCAAATCTAATCAAGCTTTTAGCACTAACTGCATGTTTACAGGAAATTCAAGCATAGAGGGACAAGTTAAACGACATCATAAGAAAGCAACTAAGACTAAGTGCAGAAGGGGGAACACTTCCAGCAATGTTCCTCAAACAGCTGATAGTGAATGACTTTTTAAGCTTTCAGTCTGTTACAAACTGTTGCTTTTGTAATACAATACAAATTTTGCAATAATATACAAACAAAAACATATATATTATTAAACACATGTGAATGGTGGCCTGAAGTACAGAAAAGGAGAGGGAAATGAAAGATAAAAGACAATAAACAAATGAGAGCGCTTTACTAGAGCCACCAATGATAGTCACCACAAACTGGGGACACGAAGCTCAAAAAAATGATACTTTAAAGACATAATTAAAAAGGTTAGACAGAGCTTAATACAGAATCAAAGAACTGAAGACCTATCTGAAGAAATACCCTCAAATGCAGCCCAGAGAAATAGGGAAGAAGAACATATGAAAAAGAAGTTAACAAACATGGATGACAGAATGAGAACGGAGCCCTACAAGGAGACTAGAGAGCATGGAACAAGAATGCTTGTAAAGATAATGCCAGGAGTTCCAGAACTGATTAAAGACACAACAGATACAGGTAACCCATTACCAAGCAACATAAATACAGCTGACCCTTGAACCATATGGGTCTGAACTGCACAGTTCACTGACATGCAGATTTTTTTCGATAGTAAATACTGCAATACTGCACAATCAGGGTTGGTGGAACCATGGATATGGAAGAACCATGGGCACGGAGGACTGACTGTAGTTATCGAAGAATTTGTGACAGCAGAGAAGGTCAGCATCCCTAACCCTCACATGGTTCAACAGACTGCAAAGAGGAATCCACAGTTACTCTATAGTGAAACTTTGAATCCTGAAGACAGAAGAGACAGAAAGAAAGGGTCATCTTCAAAGAACAATTAATTATGCTAGCACAAGGTAAACTTCAGAACAATTCTCAATAACAATGGTATGTCATCCTAATTCATTTAACTGTATTACTTCTATTTCCATTTTTAAATTGTGGTTATACCATACATATACAAAAGTACATGAAAACACACAACACCTAAAGAAATAAAAGGAACTTGGAGGAAGGGATAATATAGGAAGAAGAAAACATCAAAGAAACTTACATTCTCAGAAAAAAAGCAACTCAACTATGAAACAGCAATAGGAAGCCATACATAAGGAAGATATGAAGAAAAAACTAATCATGGAAATTGATAGCAGAAATCTAAAAATTCAAGTGAGGATTACGGGATGTACTAAAAGCAGTGCTTCAAGGGGTTTTTAATAGTATTAAGTGCATATATTAAAAAAGGAGAATGATCTAAAAATCCATACGCTAAGCTTCCATCTTGGGAAATCAGAAAAAGAGCAATTTAAGGCCAAAGTAGGTAGCAGAAAAGATAAATAAAATACATTAGAGCAGAAATCAGTAAGTTAAAAACAGGAAAACAGTAAGAGAAATGAAGAAAATCACTGAAAACAAAAACTCTTTACAAAACTAAAGTTGATAAACTAGGCTAGTTTTAAAAAGAGAGAGATACAAATTACCAATATCAGAAATGAAAGAGGGGTCATAACTACTGATATCATGGACACTTAAAGAAAAATAGAGGAATATTATGAACAACTCTATATCCCCAAACTTGATCATTTCAATGAAATGGATCAATTTCTTGAAAAACACAAACTACCAAAATTCACACAAGGAGAAACAGGATAACCTAAAGTCCTACATATATTAATGAAACTGAATTAATAATTAATAACCTTCCACAAAATAAGTCACCAAATCTAGATAGCTTCACTTGTGAATTTTACCAAACATTTAATGAAGAAATGATCCCAATTCTCCAAAGTCTCCTCCAGAAAACTGAGACCAGCATGACTCATAACACCAAACCATAAAGACATTACAGGAAAGGAAACTGCAGACCAATGTAGCTTATGAACACAGAAGTAAAAATCTACAAGGTATTACCAAACTGAACCCAACAATGCATGAACAGAATTATACACAACCACCAAATGGGATTTATCCAGGTATAAAGGTGGGTTCAACATCTGAAGATTAATCAATGTAATGTACCACATCAACAGACTAAAGAAGAGTTATCAAACAATCATACTGACTGATGCAAAAGAAAAACCATTTGACAAAACCCAACACTCATGATAAAAACTCTCAGGAAATTATGATTAGAGGGGAACTTCTTCAGTTTGGTAAAGAATATCTACAAAATATCTATAGCTCCTTCCATGGACACATCAAAACTACTATTTATCTTTTAAATATTTATTTACTGTGGCTGCGCCAGGTCTCAGCTGCTGTATGCGGTTATCTTCATCTGTTGTGGCATGCAGGATCTTTTAGCTGTCGCAGGCAAACATAGTTGCAGCATGCGGGATCTAGTTCCCTGACCAAGGATCAAACCCAGGCTCCCTGCTTTGGAAATGCAGAGTCTTAGCCACTGGACCACCAAGAAAGTCCCAAGATTACTATTTAAAGAGCAACCACTGATGAGAACTTGCAGAAAAAATCTTCTATAACCTAATATAAAGAAGGAACCACAAGAAGATGGGCAGGAAAGGTGGAGACATGGTACAGTCAAGGCACATACCCCTGGGTGGGTGACCCATAAACAGCATAAATGATTGCAGAGGTTCTGCCCAAGGAATGAGAAGCCTGAGCCCCACAGCAAGTTTCCCAGCCTGGAGGTCCTGCAACAGGAGGACAAGCCCTCTAAACATTAGGCTCTGGCTTATACTCAAGAGAGCCAGAGGGCTGGTAGAAACTTAAGTGTTCACACAAAATCACACATGCTCTGAGATCCAGGGCAGAAGCAGTAACTTGAAAGGAGGCTGTTCAGACTCACTTGCTGATTTCAGGAGACAACTGGGACTTACCCTGGGGACACAGATGCTGGCACCAGTGATTTTGAGGAGCTCATTCTACCATGTGGACACTTGTGATGACAAGCATCCTTCTGGCTTATTAGCCACAAGATCTGGACCCAAGCAACAACAGGCCAGCATCAGCTCCAGGACATCCCAGACCTCAAAGCCACCCATGTCATGAAATAGCCCCACCTACCAGCAGGCCAACACCAGCCTCAGAACCCAGCTTTGCCCACTAATGGGCCAGTACTAGTTCTGGGCCAATCAGCTCATGACCGAGCCCTGTCCACCAGCAGCCCAGCATCAGGACTGGAACACCCCAGGCCATACAGCCAGCCATGCCAGGACCTGCCCCTGCCACCAGCAGCTGGCAGCCTTCACACTACTTAGAGCTTGGCAACCAAACCAAAGAAGAGGTCAGCCACACCTACCAGGATGCCCACAGCAGTCATCCCACCACAAAGGAAGGGCCCCTGCAGTCCACCCAGAGCACACTCTCTAGAGCACATAGGTCTGGGGATGAGAGGGCAGTGGGTGCGGGACACCACAGGACATCTTCTACATAAGGTTTCACTAGTCCAAGATCAGGAAGTGTAACCAACCTACCAAATACAAAGAATAAGGCAACAGAGGAGTATGTCCCAAATGAAGGAATAAAAGAAAACCCCAGAAGAAGAACTAAGTGGAGATAAGCAACCCACTTGATATAGAGTTCATAGTAATGATCATGAAAATGCTCAAAGCACTTGGTAAAAGAACAAATGAACACAGTGAGAAATTAGTTTGTAGCAAAGAATTAGAAAATATAAAGACCCAAACAGAGTTGAAGAATATAATAACTGAGAGAAAAAAATACACTGGAAGGAATCAGCAGTAGGATGATACAGAAGAACAGATCCGTGAACTGGAAGACAGAGTAGTAGAAATCACTCAAGCTGAACAGGAAAAAAAAAATTAAGGAAAAAAAAAAAAGACAACTTAAGAGACCTCTGAGATGACATTAAATGTACTAACTTTACATTAAAGGAGTTTCAGGAGAAAAAGGAGCAGAGAGAACATATTTGAAGACATAATAGCTGAAAACTTCCCAAACCCTGGGTTTGGTGATGACCAATGACATGAGAAGGCAATGGCACCCCACTCCAGTACTCTTGCCTGGAAAATCCCATGGACGGAGGAGCCTGGTGGGCTGCAGTCCATGGCATCGCTAAGAGTCGGACACGACTGAGTGACTTCCCTTTCACTTTTCACTTTCATGCATTGGAGAAGGAAATGGCAACCCACTCCAGTGTTCTTGCCTGGAGAATCCCAGGGACGGGATTCTCCGTCCTGGAGAATACCTGGTGGGCTTCCGTCTATGGGGTCGCACAGAGTCGGACACGACTGAAGTGACTTAGCAGTAATAGTAATGACATGAGACATGAAAGAAAAATTGGTAAGTTGGACCTTATAAAGTTAAAAATATCTGCTCTGAAAAAGACACTGTTAAGAAAATGAGAAGACAAGCCACAGAGTGGATGACAAGAGTTGCAAAACACATAAGTGATAAAGGACTTGTAACTAAAATCCTCAAAAAACTCTTAAAATTCAATAATTATTGGGTTGGCCAAAAAGTTCGTTTGGATTTTTCCATAGCCTGAACTTTCTAGCTTCCCCAGTAGATAACAATCCAATTTAAAAACGGGCAAGAGTTCTGAACAAATATGTCTCCAAATAAGAAAGGAAATCAATCCTCAATATTCATTGGAAGGAATGATGCTGAAGCTCCAATACTTCAGCCACCTGATGCAAAGAGCCAACTCATTGGAAAAGACCCTGATAGTGGGAAAGACTGAGGGCAAGAGGAGAAGGAGGCAACATGGGGTAGATGGCATCACTAACTCAACAGACATAAGTATGAGCAAGCTCTGGGAGATGGTGAAAGACAAGCAGGCCTGGTGTGCTGCAGTCCATGGGGTCACAAAGAGTCAGACACAACTGAGTGACTGAACAACAACATAAAGCACAGGGAACTCTGCTCAATTCTCTGTAATAACCTAAATAGGAAAAGATTTTTAAAAAGAATGGATACATGTATATGTGTAACTGAATCACTCTACTGTACAACCAAAATAAACACAATTATTGTTAATCAACTGTTCAGTTCAGTTCAGTCACTCAGTCGTGTCCGACTCTTTGCAACCCCATGAATCGCAGCACGCCAGGCCTCCCTGTCCATCACCATCTCCCAGAGTTCACTCAGACTCACGTCCATTCAGTCGGTGATGCCATCCAGCCATCTCATCCTCTGTCGTCCCCTTCTCCTCCTGCCCCCCATCCCTCCCAGCATCGGAGTCTTTTCCAATGAGTCAACTCTTCACACGAGGTGGCCAAAGTACTGGACTTTCAGCTTCAGCATCATTCCTTCCAAAGAACACCCAGGGCTGATCTCCTTTGAAATGGACTGGTTGGATCTCCTTGCAGTTCCAGGGACTCTCAAGAGTCTTCTCCAACACCACAGTTCATAAGCATCAATTCTTCGGTGCTCAGCTTTCTTCACAGTCCAACTCTCGCATCCATACATGACCACTGGAAAAACCATAGCCTTGACTAGATGGACCTTTGTTGGTAAAGTGATGTCTCTGCTTTTGAATATGCTATCTAGGTTGGTCATAACTTTCCTTCCAAGCAGTAAGCATCTTTTAATTTCATGGCTGCAGACACCATCTGCAGTGATTTTGGAGCCCCAAAAAATAAAGTCTGACACTGTTTCCACTGTTTCCCCATCTATTTCCCAGATGCCATGATCTTCGTTTTCTGAATGTTGAGCTTTAAGCCAACTTTTTCACTCTCCTCTTTCACTCTCCTCAAGAGGCTTTTTAGTTCTTCTTCACTTTCTGCATAAGGGTGGTGTGATCTGCATATCTGAGGTTATTGATATTTCTCCTGGCAATCTTGATTCCAGCTTGTGCTTCTTCCAGCCCAGCGTTTCTCATGATGTACTCTGCATAGAAGTTAAATAAGTAGGGTGACATTATACAGCCTTGACGTACTCCTTTTTCTATTTGGAATCAGTCTGTTCCATGTCCAGTTGTAACTGTTGCTTCCTGACCTGCATACAAATTTCTCAAGAGACAGGTGAGGTGGTCTGGTATTCCCATCTCTTTCAGAATTTTCCACAGTTTATTGTGATCCACACAGTCAAAGGCTTTGGCATAGTCAATAAAGCAGAAATAGATGTTTTTCTGGAACTCTCTTGCTTTTTCCATGATCCAGCGGATGTTGGCAATTTGATCTCTGGTTCCTCTGCCTTTTCCAAAACTAGCTTGAACATCTTGAAGTTCACGATTCACGTCCTGTTGAAGCCTAGCTTGGAGAATTTTGAGCATTACTTTACTAGCGTGTGAGATGAGTGCAATTGTGCGGTAGTTTTGAGCATTCTTTGGCGTTGCCTTTTTTGGGGACTGGAATGAAAACTGACCTTTTCCAGTGCTGTGGCCACTGCTGAGTTTTCCAAATTTGCTGGCATATTGAGTGTAGCACTTTCACAGCACCATCTTTCAGGATTTGAAATAGCTCAACTGTAATTCCATCACCTCCACTAGCTTTTGTTCGTAGTGATGCTTTCTAAGGCCCACCTGACTAATCAACTGTACTCCAATATAAAATAAAAGTTAAAAGGCTTCTCTGGAGGCTCAGTGGTAAAGAATCTACCTGCCAGTGCAGGAGACACACGTTTGACCCCTGGTCTGGGAAGACCTACATGCCATGGAGCAACTAAGTTTGTGCTACAACCATGGAATGTATGTTCTGGAGCCCAGGAACCACAAATACTGAGCCCACACACCACAACTACTGAAGCCCACAAGCCCTGGGGGCCGTACTTTGAAATAAGAGAAGCCACTGCAACGAGAAGCCCACGCGCCACAAAAAAGAGCCCCTGCTCACTGTAAGTAGAGAAAAGCCTGCACAGCAGTGAAGACCCAGCACAGCCAAAGTAGAAATGACGTTAGTTTTTAATTTAAAAAAAGATATAAAATTTTGAAACAAAGATATGATAAAATGCTGAACATCATTTATCTTTAGAGAACTACAGATTAAAATAATACAATATCATTTTGTATCTCTCACAATGGCTGAAATTCAAAAAAAACCTGACAATACCAAATGCCCCAAGGATGCCAAGCAGCAAGAACTTTCATTTAGGAATGCAACATGTGCAGTCACCTTGGAAGACACCTTGGCAGTCTCTTCTAAAACTAAATATGGTCTTACCATATGGTCCAGCAGCAGTAATACTAGGTATTTACCCAACTGATTTAAAGGTTTATGTCCACACGAGCACTTAGATGTGAAAGTTTATAGCAATGTTATTCATAACCGCCAAAATGTGGAAGCATCCACGATGTCCCTCAATGAGTGGATAAATAAACCTTGGTACGTCCCTGTAATGGAATATTATTCAGTGATATGAAGAAACATACTATCAATACACAAAAAGATGGAAGAATTTTAAATGGGTATTGCTAAGTAAAAGAAGTCAGTCTAAAAAACATCTATGTACTACTATAGGTTTCTAATTTTATGATATACTGGAAAAGGGTAAAACTAGAAAGACAGTAAATACATCAGTGATAACCAGTGCTTTGGACTAGGGGAGGACTGAACAGGTAAAGCAAAGTGGATTTTTTAGAGTGGTGAAATTATTCTCTATAATACTATAATAGTGAATACAAAACATTAAGTGTTTAATACCCATACAACTTCGTAATACAAAGAACAATCTCAATGTATGCAAATTTAAAAAATATTTAGAAGGCTCGAGAACTCAGATGGAATGCAGAATTTGGAAAAAAAAAAAAAAAAGGTCTAAATGCATTATGAATATATAAAACAACTATGCTGAAAAGGGTGGAAAAATAAAAGTTCTACCTTGGGAAATGAGTGGAGTCTAAAAGCAACACAAGCATTATACTCTAGTTCAGGGATTCCCAACCTCCAGGATCTAATGCCTCTGGGGTAGAGCTGATATAATAATAATAAAACACAGAATAAATGTAATGCACTCGAATCATCCTGAAAGCACCCTCCCCAGCCCGGTCCATGGAAAACTTGTCTTCCATAAAACTGGTCCCTGGGGCAAACCACCCAGAGGTTGGGAACCGCTGCTCTAGTTGATAAAACTGTTTCTCATGGGGGTATGGGTTAATTCTGAAACCACCATACACATAGGCTAGAAATGAAATTAAATAAATGGATGGCTGATGGTGGGAGCAAGGTCTCCCACTTTTAGAAGGAAAGGTTATAGATAAGTTAAGGGGAAGAGCTAGAATATGATCCATATGATAACAAATTTGAGTTGGAGACATCAGAATAAATTCATGTTCACCTTAATATGGACACAGGTGGTTACACATTTGTAATAATTTTTTACTTGAAATATTTATAGATATTATCATAAACCCATTTATCTCTTGCTCCATCAGCTAAAAGGGCCTAAAAGCAAGACAATCCTAGTGGCAACAAACACACTAGTGCCTGTGTGTTTCTTCAACAAAAGGAACCAAGGTTCCTTGCAGAAATGGCTGACGCTAAGACTGGGACAGGAAATATACAAGAGCATGGAGTATCTTATAATGCCAGAAAGTAAGGAAATGCATGTGCACATATGGTGCACACACACAATGAAGGAGGTATGTCAAAATGTGCTTCCCACTCAGTCTTTTTCAGCAACTACTAGAAAATGTACTTTGCCAACATGAAGGTAATAGACACCAAGGAAGAAAGACCTGACATCCTGGAAACAAGCTGTCCACCACAGGGGAGAGACAAAAGAAATTCACAAATGACCATAAAAGGTCACTTCAGGAAGACAGCTGTGCAACAGGCCTAGAGAGCTACCCATCAAGATGGAGGCAGGGTGACAGGAGAGATGCTGTAAACAAACATATTATCTGACATGTGTGAATCTACCAAAGATTTACATCTTGTCTGAAAGTTTGTTAACATATTAAAGATAAAAAAAGATATATTTAAAAACCAAGATAATTTTAACTATAGGAAAAACACAAAATTATATAAGAACATATCATTATAATACACTACCTAGCTCAGCTGTACAAAATATTTACATGGCTAAATGATGTGTGCTGTGTGCTCAGTCGTGTCCAACTCTTTGGGACCCTTTGGATTGTAGCCCGATAGGCTCCTCCCTGGTGGGCTGCCATCTCTGGGGTCGCACAGAGTCGGACTCAACTGAAGCGACTTAGCAGCAGCAGCAGGAGGCTCCTCTGTCCACTGGATTTTTCAGGCAAGAATACTGGAGTGGGTTGCCATGTCCTCCTCCAAGGGATCATCCCAACCCAGGGATGGAACCTGCAACTCCTTGTCTCCTGCATTGCCAGGCAGATTCTTTACCATTGAGCCACCTGGGAAGCCCCTAAAAATTAACATATAATATGCAAACATAAAGGAGAGAAGTGCGGTGTTTAAATGTGGAGGTTGGTATAACAAAACTAAACTCCCATCTTCTGTAATAGGAAGTTGGTAAATAATATCTAAAACTTACTTGTTTGTTTACTTTGTGGTAGGATGGGAGTAGGGGAGAGAGAGAGCTGTATAAGAAAGCACGTTATTTAAAAACCTAGAGGTGAAAAGAGTTGAATTGCTGACTGTGGGGCAACATTTCTCGATAAAGGTTCTGTGAGATAATTAACCCTTAATGCCTGAGGCATCCACTCTATGTAATGAATTAACATCTCTCCTATGCATCTGAAGTGTTACTGCAGTTGACCCTTTAACAGTGGGCTACAGGAGCTGACTCTTCATGAAGTTGTGTATAACTTACAGTTGGCCCTCCATATCCACAGTTCCTCAGTGCCTGAAATTCCTCTGTATCCATGGATTCAACCAAGCAGGATCATGTAGTATGTAGTATTTATTTACTACTGAAAAAACTCAAGGTCCATGAATAAGTGGACCTGCAGTTCAAACTTGGGTTGTTCAAGGGTCAATTGTAGTTATAAATCACCCTTGGGGGAACTGAGAAAACAGTCAAATTATTTTCTGTGTTTGTGATTCCGCTGAGGAACACTTAGAAAAGTTGCTTCTGCTTTTGCTTCTGCAGAGTAGGATTTACGGGAGAGGATGAGGGCAGAGGGCTGCTTTTCATTATAAGTCTTGTAGTATTATTTGACTTTTTAAATTATGTACAGGTAGCCTTTTGATAAATATTACATTAAAAATAAACATAGCAAAAAGTAATGAAGGAACTCTGAATACAAAATGTATTAAAAAAAATAAAGTGCAGAACTGAAAGAAACAATTCTCATTAGAAAAGGCCAGATAATTTTTCTTAAAGAATATAGAATTTATTAAGTAATACTTAATAAGGAATTTCTACTTACAAAGTATTTCTAAGTAGCAATACTACTAAGCACTATGTTCTTTAAGGCACCTAAAAGATACCCAAAAAGTAGGATAATTAAATCATAATCTAATAATTTATAAAAGGTATGATGGGTGTGTGCTTAGTTGCTCAGTCATGTCCAACTCTTTGCCACTCCATGGACTGTATCCCACCAGGCTCCTCGGTCCATAGACTTCTCCAGACAAAATACCAGAGTGGGTTGTCATTCCCTTCTCCAGGGGATCTTCCCGACCCAGGGATCAAACCCTGGTCTCCTGCACTGCAGGCAGATTCTTTACCATTTGAGCCACGAAGGAAGTGTGATACTGAAATCTTTTGACATGAAATCTTATTAAACTGCACATACTTCCCATTTCAATCAAATTTATTGTGCCAGTAATCCACCTTGTAGAGAAGACACAAAAGAAATACAAGATATACTGCCTATTCTAAGGAATTTTATTTACATGTGCATAATAACCTGTTGTAAGTAGGATCTTTACTCACTTGGTTATTTACGTACACATAGTTTTACAAACAAGTACTTACAGTATTCAGTTTTACAAAAATGATTTTTAAAAATCTCTTCATGAGTGAAACCAAATTGGCAACAACGTGGAAGATTTGTCAGAAAACAAAAAAACAACAGTAAGGAGGCTCCTGAAATGGTTCAAGTGAGAGATGATGAGAGTCTGAACTGAGACAGATTAGACAGAAAGGAAACAGATATACAAGTGGCTAAAGAATGGTGACTTTTGGAGAGTGAAAATAAGGGAGAAAGCTAGGATTAGCTAGGTTGCCATCACAATGAGTAGGTGGCCCGCAGTGAAGTGAAGTGAAGTGTTCAGTCATGTCTGACTCTTTGTGAGCCCATGGACTGTAGCCCACCAGGCTCCTCCATCCATGGGATTCTCCAGGCAAGAATACTGGAGTGGGTTGCCATTTCCTTCTCCAGGGGATCTTCGCAACCCAGGGATCAAACCCAGGTCTCCCACATTGCAGGCAGACGCTTTAACCTCTGAACTGTAAGATCAGTTAGGTGGCCGGCAGTACCACTGACCATAACGGGCAATACAAAGAGGAACGGGACTAAAGGAAAACAAGAGTTTACGTTTAGACTGGTGTTTGAAGTACCTTGAGACTGTCCTGGGGGAGATGTCCAATGGGTAGTTGAATGTAAGGATCTGGAATGCAGGAGAGAGGTCTGAGATAAAGATTTGGAAATTGGCAGCACATAGCTGTTAACAGATGAAATCACCTAGGAAGAGAATACAGAAGACGACAGGAGCCTGACATCAGATAACTAAAGGTCACAGCTGGTGTTCCTAAAGCCACTCTGAAAGAACTTTGCCCAGAGTTCTATGTACTTCTATAGAAAAATATCCAATATATAATGTTAAAAGACAAAAAAAAGAAAAAACCAAATTATAAAACCTCATGCATAGTACAAACTCATTTTTACAAATAAGTTGTAAAAAAAAAAAAATGATAGTATTAGCAAAGGCACAACGAAAAAAAAATACAGAGGAGCAAAGACCAAACTATTAATAATGGTGTCTGAGATTATGTAAGCTTTTCATATCTATATGTCCTTATAGTATTTTTTAACAAAAATATACTACTATAAATAGGAAAAAAGTTAATTTTGTTCCTTTCCTTCAAAAAATGATAGCATGTATCCTTATAATATAAAAAGATATTACAAATCTTTTAGAAAAACACTTGGACACTGGACCATAAACAGGCAAAAAATATGAACAACTAGTAAAATTAGGAAAAAAAATTCAGTGTACAGTCCACACTATCAAAGTAACACGAATTAAAATACATACCTTTGGCTGCCTACTAAATCAGAATACAATCTTTCTATTAATAAAAGCACACATGGTTGGTAAGGGTCTGATAAAAAGAGCATCACAGACCCTGATGATAAGAAGTAAACCGGTATACTCAGTCAGGGGAACATACCGAAAGACTTAAGAAAGATTCCTAAGATTTGATCTAATAATTCTCATTCCATAAATTCAAGAAAATAATTCAAAACGACTAAAACTATGCAAAGATATTATGCCAGATCATTAATTAAAACAATCTAGACACCAACATTAGGACATAAAAAGTTATGTAGACATCAAAAGTGATGTTTATGTCTGTCAAGACTTTTTAGGTACATACTCTATGACCTAGCAATTCTATGTCTAGAGAAACACTAGTACTATGCTCAAGAATACATCACAAAGAACTTTCAATGTTGCAGTGTTTGTAATAGTGAAAACTGCAAAGAACCTAACAGCTCATCGATATGAGAACGATTAAATCAGCTTTTTCAAACTGTGGTCTGAGGGCCCCTAAAAACCAAATCTTTTGTCAGGGTGAGGGCTTTCCTGTCCAAATATTTATCTGTGCAAGGATGGATTTTCTTAATACGCTTCAGCTTAAATAAGGTAGCACACCAAATGAGATTCTACTTGTCTCCTATAATACCAGATGTTAAAGTGATTTACAAAAAATGTAAAAAAAAAAAAAAAAACCACCAATATTAAAAAAAATACTTTAGTTATTTTAAACATATATTATTAATATATAGTTAACTGGTTTCTTGTTAATTTTAAATGAATAAATAAAAAAATTAATTTTCAGTTTCAATTTCTAAAGTAGTATATATTCTTCATTAGAAAAACAAAAACTCTATTACTCCTCAATAATTTTTAAGAGTAGAAAGGGAACCTGAGACCCATTGGATTAAATAAATTGTGATACTTTCATATTATCTAGCATACTAGGGGATGATAGTTAACAGGGAATTCAGTTTTACCTGTAATATAACTATTTCAAAAGACAGTTGGTTCATGTTATCAGTTATGATTTTGTAATCAAAATCATAAAGTTATATTTATGAAGTTTTTTTTAAATATGGGGAAATGCTCAAAATATAATTTTAAGCAGGAAAAGTGGGTAATCCAACTGTATAGAAAATCTCATCATCTTCATTAAGAAAATGCCATGGGGAAAAGACTCAAGTAAAAAGTCAAAATTAACTATTGTTGATTACCTTTAACTGTGGAATCATAGTTGATTATTTCCCCTTTTCCTTTATTTTATTTTATTTTTTTTCTTTTTTTTTCTTTATTTTAATATTAAAAAAAAAAAATTTTACACCAAACATGCAGTTTAATATCCGGGGGAGAAAAAAAGGAAAGAAATTAGGTGAAAAATTAGTTCTACTAAATCAAACCACTAAACTTCTGCCAATTCAAAAGACAAGCTCAAAACAATAAATTAAGGAACCTAATTCGATCAAGCTGCCTATTTTGTCAAAGAAAAAAATAGTTATCAAATGTGGGGGCTAGAGGGTGCAAAAACACCCTCAGTCTGGAATATAATAATAGGCAATCACAGTAGTACAAATGAAGTTAACACTTTAAAAGTTAGATCACCTTTTATAAATTTTCAAAGGTACAAAAGAAAACGTAGACGGGAGGAACACCACCGCGTCCTTCGGGTCTAAAACGACGAGAAAAATGCCTGGGTGCGGGAACAGGCTTCGCTAGAGCTTGGGCGGCGATGACAGATCGGTCTGCGGGGGCCGAGTCCTTTCGGCGTAGAGGCTGCCACTCTCTTCCGGGGAGCGGCAGCCCCTCCGGGATGCGCTGCACCCCAGCCCCGGCCGGACAGGCGGCCCAGGGGTACGGGGGGCGCTTCTCCCTCCACCCGCCGCGGCCCCAGGGGGTCGCTCCCCGGGGCAGCGCCGAGCACTCCGGGCGGCCCAAGTGGGTGGGACCCGGCAAACAGTCGCCGTGATTGCCACCCTAGCCTGGTCCGGCCCTCCAGGCTTTACTGAGGGGGCCGCTGGGTTTGAGAGTGCTGATTTCCCAGCCAGTTTCAGGGGGCTCGGAAAAGGAATGGTTCCTGGGGCCCCAAGGCTCGGCCCCTGGAGGCGCAGAAGGGCCAGACCCAGCGCCTAGCGCAGCGCGACCAGCGGCCACCCCGCCCCCTCCGTGAGGGCAACGCGGGTGAGGAGAAGCCAAGAGGCCTGTAACAGGGAACTCTTACCTCCCCACACCCCTGCGGAGCTCTCTGATGACCTACGGAGACGCCGCGCGGAGAAGTGAAGGGCGACCCCGGCCGGGAGTCCAGGGAGTACTAGACGTCGGCTCAAGGTTTGTTTCCAAACCCTATCCTCCGCGACCGGGGAAAAACACAAAGCGCAGGCGCAGAAGAGGCTTTCCTCTGACTCGCACGCCCCCTCCTTCGGCGTCCGCGGCCTCCAGTATCGCAAGGCGCCTGCGCTCTGCGATGCAGGGGTCTAAGCCCCGGGCCCCGGGCTTCTTACCGGAAATGCCTGAGGAGGCTCTGGGGTCTCGCGAATGCCGGGAAAATCGGCCGTAGGTTGGGAGCCGGTTTCTCACTAGAGGCCTTCGAGCCGGGATCTGGTAGTGACCGGCGTCATTGTCCGGCTTCTTTTGTCCTTCGCTGACCTGGACGCAGCTCCCCCCGCCCCCCGCCCCCAGCCTCCTGCGTCCTCCGGCCTGTACTGGACACACCCGCCTGCTGGGCAGCCAACCCGGCCTGCTCCCCCGGCCCCCGGCGCTGCTGTTATCCCGGAAAACCTCACTTTTTTTTTTTTTTTTGCTTCAGACTAGTTTTGCAACCACCCCACCCCGCCTCCTCCTGGCAGCAACAGAAATGCTCCTAACCCACTGCCAAGCCTTAAGCCCTCCAGCTGACTGGCCATTCCCAAGGGCTCTCAGTTGCTTTAGTTCTGCTTTTCTGTCAGTGGCCACGAGAGCAGCTGCCTCTTCTGTCTGAAAACAAAAGCTAACTAATCTGGAGAAGTAAACGTCAATCATGTGATGTATATTTGGGCTTCTTTGAGCTTTACTATTTTCACCACCAATTTCCTATAAATTTAAGTGAGGGAAGAAAAGACATCTATTTGGGTGCAGAGTACTACAGACTAGGGGAAATAATCCATCGGTGGCCAAAAGGTTTTAATTTCGCAATTCATACTCGTCTTTCAGAAGTTTCAAGAACTTTAGTATCTCAGTATTTCCGTCTGATGTAAATTTGTGGTGAAAGATTTAAGAATCAAGATTCAAATCTACAACTTGGACGTATGGTTTGTGATCTTTCAAAGATACTGCATCTTGATTTTTCTAAACTCTGAAGTGAAATTGTGTAGGTTTAGCTCAACAGTGAAACGTATTGATTTCTTAAAATAATTTAGTGAGCATCTGCTATGTGACAGACACTGCTTTAAGTGCTTTGCTTAGATTATCTCATTTAATCCTAAGAATAATTCTGCCAAGTGTGGTGTGCATTTTCTCTACTGTGTGTATGCTGTTGCTCCCAGATAAATAAAAAGAAGTCACTAACCATTATAGAAACAGTCTTACAGCAGAGATGCATGTATACAAGTGCCTATTTGAGACAGAAGTATTTATATTGCACAATGTGAGGACAAAGACTAGAAATAGAAAACACTAAGACCTTAAACAGATAAATGGGAAAAGTGTGGACATGAACAGTCAATTCACAAAATAAGAAATGGGTACTGCATATTTTACTAATGTTCAAACTCATTAATAATGAGAAGACAAAAGAGACATGTCCCGTGGATCTAATTAGTTTGTTTACTTTGTGAGTAAACTCCATTGGTGAGCATAGAATGAAATGAGCACTCATGCACTGTTGGGGATATAAATGAGGACAAAAATTTTGTAAAGGTACTTGTCAACTCATTTCAAGAAATGTTCACATGACCTAATTAAGTAGCTTTTCTTTTGGAAATTATAAGGATATATTTCAGAATACGAAGATTTAGATGAGTAACACTAAGGATAATATATCAAAAACTCAAATACCTTTCACATACAGATTGCATTTTGTATCACATTTATTTGTTTATGGGTGTTTCCTCTATAAAGTGCATTTTGCTAGGAGTTGTAAGGATTATAAAGATGGATAATTTATGATTTTTTCCCTGAAGAAGTTCACAATCCATTGTGTTATTCTTTCATTTATTAACATAAACAGCTGAAAGATTGCTGCAGTATAGTAAAATTACAAGAGCTCTGTGTAGATGCTTGGCCGACTTTTCTTTGTTGGTTGAGATAAAGAAATCTACACATCAAATGCAATGCCAGAAAAAATATTAAGGAAAAACAGTCCCTGGAAAAAGTTGAGTAATAATTACTGAAATATTTTCACCTAAAGAGTCTAGTTTATAACTAAATGGACTCCGGAAAAGCCATCATCCTAGTTCTGACATATTTGGTTAATTTATTCCTTAGACTAGTCATTACTTGGCTCATCACCAGTTTTTATTATTTTGAAAGGTAACTAGAATCTTGATTATTTTAAGTGGCTTAGATTTCATTGTAATTTGAACTTCCAAAGGCTGTTCCCTTTTCATAAGTAAACTGGGTGGAGAAAATACCAGAAACATATAAAAATAACTACTATAATTATTCATTTGTTTTAAGGCTGGTCTGAGACTAACAAGCAATTTTTAAACTAGGGATTCATTGCTCCAAAATACAGAATGTGACCTGCAACTGTTAGTTACTGATTAGCATTTAAGTGCTATATTGCCATGCTAAAATACCAGTGTTACAAGGAAACAAGCTGAAACATCTTAAAAAAAAAATTGTCGGCTAGTTAGGACCAGTTAGATCAGCTATTCAGAACAAGGGCACCAATGAAGAAATAGTTATCATTTTGGTGATCATGACAGCTAGTTTTTAAACATACATAGAAAACATTTGGAAGGAATTCCACTAAAATATTAACTCTGTTTTTGGAAGGTGAAATTATGGGTGATTTTTCCCTCTTCTTTCGAGTATTCCATTATTTTCCAAGTTTTTTTTTAAATAATGAGGATGTATTACTTTCATAATCCAAGAGGAAAAATGGAATAGTTCCTTTTAAAAAGAATTGCTGAATTCATAACTGAGCCAACCAATTACTTTATATTCATTATGCAATCTCTGCATATAATATATTGCATGACTATGAATCATCAGAGAGAAATATACCCAAAATGATTGATGAGCACTTGTATCTGGATACTGTCTTAGAGGTGATACATGGTACAGTCCTGCCCAGAGCTCAAGTCGGATACAGCTTCAACATCATGACACAGGCTTTCTTGTTGAGGGCGTCAGAAATCTTTACCAAATATTTCTAGTTCTTATCTCTTCTGGACATGTGATGGCAGAGTACATTCTGGTTCCCTTATGGTTGAAGAGGTCCGGGTGAATGATTCAGGCTGATGAACGGTGTGAAGTGACATGTGTCTTCCTAGACTGGATATTTTACTCACCAATGTGTGGTCAAACAGGTGATGGCAAGACTGAATATCGACATTTTAGTAATCAGTGAACTGAAATGGACCGGAATGGGTGCATTTAACTCAGATGACCATTATATCTACTACTGTGGGCAAGGAAATGGAGAAGGAAATGGCAACCCACTCCAGTATTCTTGCCTAGAAAATCCTGTGGACAGAGGAGCCTGTTGGGCTGCTGTCCATAGGGTTGCACAGAGTCAGACACGACTGAAGCGACTTAGCGTGCATGCGTGCATTGGAGAAGAAAATGGCAACCCACTCCAATGCTCTTGTCTGGAGAATCCCAGGGACAGAGGAGCCTGGTGGGCTGCCATCTATGGGGTTGCACAGAGTCGGACATGACTGAAGTGACTTAGCAGTAGCAGCAATGGGCAAGAATCACTTAGAAGAAATGGAGTAGTCATCATAGTCAACAGAGTCAGAAATGCAGTACTTGGATGCAATCTCAAAAACGACACAGTGACCTCTGTTCGTTTCTAAGGCAAACCATTCAATATAACAGTAATCCAAGTCTATGCCCTGAACAGTAATGCTGAAGAAGCTGAAGTTAAACAGTTCTATGAAGACCTACAAGACCTTCTAGGACTAACGCCCAAAAAAGATGTGCTTTTCATTAGAGGGGACTGGAATGCAAAAGTAGGAAGTCAAGAAACACCTGGAGTAACAGGCAAATTTGGCCTTGGAATACAATTAGAGCAAAGGCTAATAGAGTTCTGCCAAGAGAACACACTGGACATAGCAAACACCCTCCTCCAACAACACAAGAGATGACTCTACATATGGACATCACTAGATGGTCAACACCAAAATCAGATTGATTATATTCTTTGCAGCCAAAGATGGAGAAGCACTATACAGTCAGCAAAAACAAGACCGGGAGCTGACTGTAGCTCAGATCATGAACCCTTATTGCTAAATTCAGACTTAAGTTGAAGAAAGTAGGGAAAACCACTAGACCATTCAGTGACATAAATCAAATCCCTTACAACTATACAGTGGAAGTGACAAATAGATTCAAGGGATTAGATCTGATAGAGAGCCTGAAGAACTGTGGATGGAGGTTCGTGACATCATACAGGAGGCAGGGATCAAGACCATTCCCAAGAAAAAGAAGTGCAAAAAGGCCAAATGGTTGTCTGAGGAGGCCTTACAAATAGCTGTGAAAAGAAGAGCAGCGAAAGGCAAAGGAGAAAAGGAAAGATATAAGCATCTGAATGCAGAGTTCCAAAGAATAGCATGGAGAGATAAGAAAGCCTTCCTCAGTGATCAATGCAAAGAAATAGAGGAAAACAATAGAATGGGAAAGACTAGAGAGGTCTTCAAAAAAATTTGAGATACCAAAGGAATATTTCATGCAAAGATGGGCACAATAAAGGATAGATATGGTATGGACCTAACAGAAGCAGAAGATATTAAGAAGAGGTGGCAAGAATACACAGAAGAACTATACAAAAAAGATCTTCATGACCCAGATAATCATGACGGTGTGATCACTCACCTAGAACCAGACATCCTGGAATGCGAAGTCAAGCGGGCCTTAGGAAGCATCACTAAGAACAAAACTAGTGGACGTGATGGAATTCCAGTTGAGTTATTTCACATCCTAAAAGATGATGCTGTGAAAGTGCTACACTCAGTATGCCAGTAAATTTGGAAAACTGAGCAGTGGCCACAGCATTGGAAAAGGTCATTTTTCATTCCAATCTCAAAGAAAGGCAATGCCAAAGAAGGCTCAAACTACCGTACAATTGCACTCATCTCACACACTAGCAAAGTAATGCTCAAAATTCTCCAAGCCAGTGAACTCACGTCCATTGAGTCAGTGATGCCATCCAACCATCTCATCCTCTGTCATCCTCTTCTCCTCCTGCCTTCAATCTTTCCCAACATCAGGGTCTTTTCCAGTGATTCAGTTCTTTGCATCAGGTGGTGAAAGTATTGGAGTTTTAGCATCAGTCCTTCCAATGAACATTCAGGACTGACTTCCTTTAGGATGGACTGGTTGGATCTCCTTGCAGTCCAAGGGACTCTCAGGAGTCTTCTCAAACACCTCAGTTCAAAAGCATCAATTCTTCTGTGCTCTGCTTTCTTTACAGTCCAACTCTCACATCCATACATGACTACTGGAAAAAACATAGCCTTGACTAGATGGACCTTTGTCAGCAAAGTAACGTCTCTGCTCTTTAACATGCTGTCTAGGCTGGTCATAACTTTTCTTCCAAGAAGCAAGCATCTTTTTATTTCATGGCTGCAGTCACCATATGCAATGATTTTGGAGCCCAAGAAAATAAAGTCTGCCACTGTTTCTCCATCTATTGGCCATGAAGTGATGGGACCGGATGCCATGATCTTAGTTTTCTGAATGTTGAGCTTTAAGCCAACTTTTTCACTCTCCTCTTTGACTTTCATCAAGAAGCTCTTTAGTTCTTCTTCACTGTCTGCCATAAGGATGGTGTCATCTGCATATCTGAGGTTATTGATATTTCTCCTGGCAATCTTGATTCCAGCTTGTGCTTCCTCCAGCCCAGCGTTTCTCATGATGTACTCTGCATATGTTAAATAAGCAGGGTGACAATATACAGCCTTCATGTACTCCTTTTCCTATTTGGAACCAATCTGTTTTTCCATGTCCAGTTCTAACTGTTGCTTCCTGACCTGCATACAGATATCTCAAGAGGCAAGTCAGGTGGTCTGGTATTCCCGTCTCTTTCAGAATTTTCCACAGTTTGTTTGTGATCCACACAGTCAAAGGCTTTGTCATAGTCAATAAAGCAGAAGTAGATGTTTTTTCTGGAACTCTCTTTTTTGATGATCCAGTGAATGTGGGCAATTTGATCTCTGGTTCCCATGCCTTTTCTAAAACCATCTTGAACATGTGGAAGTTCACGGTTCACATATTGTTCTTTGCTAGTGTGTGAGATAAGTGCAATTGTGCGGTAGATTGAGCATTCTTTGGTATTGCCTTTCTTTGGGATTCGAATGAAAACTAACCTTTTCCAGGGGCTCTGGATGTGGGTATGGTATAAGTCCTCTTGTTGGAGGTCGCCATTAACCCCACCGTAGAGCTGCCAGAACTTACATAGGACTGGGAAATAGACTCTTGGAGGGCACAACAGAACCTTGTGCACCAGGACCCAGGAGAAAGGAATAGTGACCCCACAGCGGACTTTCCTGTGGGTGTCCAAAACTCTCTGGCGAAGGCGTGGGTCGGTGGTGGCCTGCTACAGGTGTGGGGCATGGACTGTGGCAGTACATGCCTGGGATCTTTTGAGGGAGGTTACCATTATCTTCATTACCTCTACCATAGTTTGGCCCCAGGTAAACAGCAGCGAGGGAACACAGCTCTACCCATCAACAGAAAATTGGATTAAAGATTTACTGAGCATGGCCCTGCCCATCAGAACAAGACCCAGTATCCCCCTCGGTCAATCTGTCCCATCAGGAAGCTTTCATAAGCCTCTTATCCTTCTCCATCAGAGGGCAGACAGACTGGAAACCACCATCACAGAAAACTAACCAATCTAATCACATGGACCACAGCCTTGTCTAACTCAATGAAACTATGAGCCATGCTGTGTAGGGCCACCTAAGACGGACGGGTCATGGTGGAGAGTTCTGACAAAATGTGGTCCGCTGGAGAAGGGAATAGCAAACCACTTCAGTATTCCTGCCTTGAGAACCCCATGAACAGTAGGAAAAGGCAAGAAGATAGGACACTGAAAGATGAACTCTCCAGGTCACTAGGTGCCCAGTATGCTACTGGAGATCAGTGGAGAAATAACTCCAGAAAGAATGAAGGGATGGAGCCAAAGGAAAAATAACACCCAGTTGTGGATGTGACTGGTGATGGAAGCAAGTACCGATACTGTAAAGAGCAATATTGCATAGGAACCTGGAATGTTAGGTCCATGAGTCAAGGCAAATTGGAAGTGATCAAAGAGGAGATGGCAAGAGTGAACATCAACATTTTAGGAATCAGCGAACTAAAATGGACTGGAATGGGTGAATTTAACTCAGATGACCATTATACCTACTACTGTGGGCAAGAATCCCTTAGAAAAAATTCAGTAGCCATCATAATCAACAGAGTCAGAAAAGCAGTACTTGGATGCAGTCTCAAAAACAACAGAATGATCTCCGTTCGTCTCGAAGCCAAACCATTCAGTATTACCATAATCCAAGTCTATGCCCCTACCAGTAATGCTGAAGAAGCTGAAGTTGAACAGTTCTATGAAGACCTACAAAACCTTCTAGAACTAATACCTAAAAAGGATGTCCTTTTAATAATAGGGGAATGGAATGCAAAAGTAGGAAGTCAAGAAACACCTGGAGTAACAGGCAAATTGGGCCTTGGAATACAGAATGAAGCAGGGGAAAGACTAATAGAGTTTTGCCAAGAAAATGCACTGGACATAGCAAACACCCTCTTCCAACAACACAAGAGAAGACTCTACACATGGACATCACCAGATGATCAACACCGAAATCAGATTGATTATATTCTTTGCAGCCAAATGTGAAGAAGCTCTATACAGTCAACAAAAACAAGACCAGGAGCTGACTGCGGCTCAGATCATGAACTCCTTATTGCCAAATTCAGAATGAAATTGAAGAAAGTAGGGAAAACCACTAGACCATTCAGGTATGACCTAAATCAAATCCCTTATGATTATACACTGGAAGTAAGAAATAGATTTAAGGGACTAGATGTATTAGACAGAGTGCTTATGAACTATGGATGGAGGTTTGTGACATTGTACAGGAGACAGGAAGTAAGATCATCTCCAAGAAAAAGAAATGCAAAAAAGCAAAATGACTGTCTGCGGAGGCCTTACAAATAGCTGTGAAAAGAAGAGAAGCCAAAAGTGAAGGATAAAAGGAAAGATATACCCATCTGAATGCAGAGTTCCAAGGAATAGCAAGGAGAGATAAGAAAGCCTTCCTCAGTGATCAATGCAAAGAAATAGAGGAAAACAATAGAATGGGAAAGACTAGAGAGGTCTTCAAGAAAATTAGAGATACCAAGGGAACATTTCATACAAAGATGGGCTCGGTAAAGGACAGAAATGATATGGACCTAACAGAAGCAGAAGATATTAAGAAGAGGTGGCAAGAATATACAGAAGAACTGTACAAAAAAGATCTTCACGACCCAGATAATCACGATGGTATGATCACTCACCTAGAGCCAGACATCCTGGAATGCGAAGTCAAGCGGGCCTTAGGAAGCATCACTATGAACAAAGCTAGTGGAGATGATGGAATTCCAGTTGAGCTATTTCAAATCCTAAAAGATGATGCTGTGAAAGTGCTGCACTCAATATGCCAGCAAATTTGGAAAACTGGATAATATCAGACCACATTTCCTCATGTGACATTTTCTTCCTTTTATGGTCATTTCCCATTTCCTTCTCATTTTCTTTTTTATTTATCCTCTCTCCTTTCCCCGTTGGTAACCATAAATTTGTTTTCCTTGCCTGTGAGTCAATTTGTTTTGTAAATAAGTTCATTTGTATCATTTTTTTTAGAATCCACATATAAATGATATCATATGATGTTTGAGTTTGACTACTTAGTATGAAATCTCTGGGTCCATCCATGTTGCTGCAAATGGCAGTATTTCATTCTTTTTAATGGCTGAGCAATATCCCATTGTATATATATACTACATCCTCTTTATCCATTCATCTGTTGACAGTCATTTAGGTTGCTTCCATATCTTGACTATTGTAAATAGTACTGGTATAAACATCAGGATGTATGTATCTCTTTGAATTAGTGTTTTTGTCTTTTCCAGATATATGCCCAGGAATGGGATTGCTGGTTCATATAGTAACTCTATTTCTAGACTCTTAAGGAAGCTCCATACTGTTCTCCATAGTGGCTTCAACAATTTATATTCCAGTCAACAGGGTAAGAGAGTTCCATTTTCTCCACATCCTCTCCTGCATTTGTTATTTGTAGACTCTTTAATGATGTTCATTCTGACTGATGTGAAGGAGTAACTCATTGTAGTTTTGATTTGCATTTCTCTAATAGTGATGTTGATTCCAGCTTGTGCTTCTTCCAGCCCAGCATTTCTCATGATGTACTCTGCATATGTTAAATAAGCAGGGTGACAACATACAGCCTTGATGTACTCCTTTTCCTATTTGGAACCAGTCTGTTGTTCCATGTCCAGTTCTAACTGTTGCTTCCTGACCTGCATACAGATATCTCAAGAGGCAAGTCAGGTGGTCTGGTATTCCCATCTCTTTCAGAATTTTCCGCAGTTTATTGTGATCCACACAGTCAAAGGCTTTGGCATAGTCAATAAAGCAAAAATAGATGTTTTTTTGGAAATCTCTTGCTTTTTCGATGATCCAGCAGATGTTGGCAATTTGGTCTCTGGTTCCACTGCCTTTTCTAAAACCAGCTTGAACAACTGGAAGTTCACGGTTCACATATTGCTGAAGCCTAGCTTGGAGAATTTTGAGCATTACTTTACTAGCGTGTGATGAATGAGGTTTGTGACATTGTACAGGAGACAGGGATCAAGACCATCCCCATGGAAAAGAAATGCAAAAAAGCAAAATGGCTGTCTGGGGAGGCCTTACAAATAGCTATGAAAAGAAGAGAAGTGAAAAGCAAAGGAGAAAAGGAAAGATATAAGCATCTGAATGCAGAGTTCCAAAGAATAGCAAGAAGAGATAAGAAAGCCTTCCTCAGCAATCAATGCAAAGAAATGGAGGAAAACAACAGAATGGGAAAGACTAGAGATCTCTTCAAGAAAATTAGAGATACCAAGGGAACATTTCATACAAAAATGGGCTCGGTAAAGGACAGAAATGATATGGACCTAACAGAAGCAGAAGATATTAAGAAGAGGTGGCAAGAATACACAGAAGAACTGTACAAAAAAGATCTTCACGACCCAGATAATCACAATGGTGTGATCACTGACCTAGAGCCAGACATTCTGGAATGTGAAGTCAAATGGGCCTTAGAAAGCATCACTATGAACAAAGTTAGTGGAAGTGATGGAATTCCAGTTGAGCTATTCCAAATCCTGAAAGATGATGCTGTGAAAGTGCTGCACTCAATATGCCAGCAAATTTGGAAAACTCAGCAGTGGCCACAGGACTGGAAAAGGTCAGTTTTCATTCCAATCCCAAAGAAAGGCAATGCCAAAGAATGCTCAAACTACCGCAGAATTGCACTCATCTCACATGCTAGTAAAGTAATGCTCAAAATTCTCCAAGCCAGGCTTCAGCAATATGTGAACCGTGAACTTCCTGATGTTCAAGCTGGTTTTAGAAAAGGCAGAGGATCCAGAGATCAGATTGCCAACCTCCGCTGGATCATCGAAAAAGCAAGAGATTTCCAGAAAAACATCTATTTTTGCTTTATTGACTATGTCAAAGCCTTTGACTGTGTGGATCACAATAATCTGTGGAAAATTCTGAAAGATATGGGAATACCAGACCACCTGACCTGCCTCTTGAGAAATCTGTATGCAGGTCAGGAAGCAACAGTTAGAACTGGACATGGAACAACAGACTGGTTCCAAATAGGAAAAGGAGTACATCAAGACTGTATGTTGTCACCCTGCTTATTTGACTTCTATGCAGAGTACATCATGAGAAACGCTGGACTGGAAGAAGCACAAGCTGGAATCAAGATTGCCAGGAGAAATATCAATAACCTCAGATATGCAGATCACACCACCCTTATGGCAGAGAGTGAAGAGGAACTAAAAAGCCTCTTGATGAAAGTGAAAGAGGAGAGTGAAAAAGTTGGCTTAAAGCGCAACATTCAGAAAACGAAGATCATGGCATCTGGTCCCACCACTTCATGGGAAATAGATGGGGAAACAGTGGAAACGGTGTCAGACTTTATTTTTGGGGGCTCCAAAATCACTGCAGATGGTGACTGCAGCCATGACATTAAAAGACGCTTACTCCTTGGAAGGAAAGTTATGACCAACCTAGATAGCATATTCAAAAGCAGAGACATTACTTTACCAACAAAGGTCCGTCTAGTCAAGGCTATGGTTTTTCCTGTGGTCATGTATGGATGTGAGAGTTGGACTGTGAAGAAGGCTGAGCACCGAAAAATTTATGGTTTTGAACTGTGGTGTTGGAGAAGACTCTTGAGAGTCCCTTGGACTGCAAGGAGATCCAACCAGTCCATCCTAAAGGAGATCAGTCCTGGGATTTCTTTGGAAGGAATGATGCTAAAGCTGAAACTCCAGTACTTTGGCCACCTCATGCGAAGAGTTGACTCATTGGAAAGACTCTGATGCTGGGAGGGATTGGGGGCAGGAGGAGCAGGGGACGATAGAGGATGAGGTGGCTGGATGGCATCACTGACTTAATGGACATGAGTCTGAGTGAACTCCGGGAGTTGGTGACGGACAGGGAGGCCTGGCCTGCTGCAATTCATGGGATCGCAGAGTTGGACAGGACTGAGCGACTGAACTAAACTGAACTTCCTGCAATTGTGCAGTAGTTTGAGCATTCTTTGGCATTGCCTTTCTTTGGAATTGGAATAAAAACTGACCTTTTCCAGTCCTGTGGCCACTGCTGAGTTTTCCAAATTTGCTGGCATATTGAGTGCAGCACTTTCACAGCATCATCTTTCAGGATTTGAAATAGCTCAACTGGAATTCCATCACCTCCACTAGCTTTGTTCGTAGTGATGCTTTCTAAGGCCCACTTGACTTCACATTCTAGAATGTCTGGCTCTAGGTCAGTGATCACACCATCATCATTATCTGGATGAATCAAGATTTCTGGGAGAAATATCAATAACCTCAGATATGCAGATCACGCCACCCTTATGACAGAGAGTGAAGAGGAACTAAAAACCCTCTTGATGAAAGTGAAAGAGGAGAGTGAAAAAGTTGGCTTAAAACTCAACATTCAGAAAACAAAGATCATGGCATCTGGTGCCATCACTTCATGGCAAGTGGATGGGGAAACAGTGTCAGACTTTATTTTGGGGGGCTCCAAAATCACTGCAGATGGTGACTGCAGCCATGAAATTAAAAAACGCTTACTCCTTGGAAGAAAAGTCATGACCAACCTAGATAGCATATTGAAAAGCAGAGACATTACTTTGCCAACAAAGGTCCGTCTAGTCAAGGCTATGGTTTTTCCTGTGGTCATGTATGGATGTGAGAGTTGGACTGTGAAGAAGGCTGAGCGCTGAAGAATTGATGCTTTTGAACTGTGGTGTTGGAGAAGACTCTTGAGAGTCCCTTGGACTGCAAGGAGATCCAACCAGTCCATTCTGAAGGAGATCAGCCCTGGGATTTCTTTGAAAGAAATGATGCTGAAGCTGAAAGTCCAGTACTTTGGCCACCTCATACGAAGAGTTGACTCATTGGAAAAGACTCTGATGCTGGGAGGGATTGGGGGCAGGAGGAGAAAGAGATGACAGAGGATGAGATGGCTGGATGGCATCACTGAATCGATGAACATGAGTCTGAGTGAACTCTGGGAGTTGGTGATGGACAGGGAGGCCTAGCATGCTGCAATTCATGGGGTCGTGAAGAGTCGGACACGACTGAGCGACTGAACTGAATAGTGATGTTGAGCATCTTTTCATGTGCCTTTTGGTCATCGGTATGACTTCTTTGGAGAAATGTCTATTTTGGTCCTCTGCCTACGTTTTAATTGGATTGTTTGTTTTTTGGATATTGAGATGTACGAACTGTTTTTATATTTGAGAAATTAATCACTTGTCAGTCACATTGATTGCAAATATTTTCTCCCATTCCACAGTTTGTCTTTTTGGTGTGTGTGTGGTTTCCTTTTTGATACAAAAGCTTTGAAGTTTAATTAGGTCCAATTTGTTTATCTTTGCTTTTATTTCCATTACTGTAATAGATGTATGCAAAAAAACTTGCTGCAATTTGTGTCAAAGATTGTTCTGCCTATGTTTTCCTCTAGTAGTTTTATAGTATCTGGTCTTACATTTAGATCTTTAATCGACTTTGAGTTTATTTTTGTATATTGTTTTTAATTTTTTAATTTATTTAAAAATTGTATTTTTTTTTCTTTCTTAGAAAAAATTGTTACACTCCATTTATAGTTATTTCAAAATACTGGCTTGAGTCCTTGTGTTATTCAGTACATCCTGTAGCCTGTCTTACACCTAATAGTTTGTACCTTTCACTCCCCCACACCTAAGTTCCCCCCTACTAGTAACTACTAGTTTGTTCTCTCTATATATAGAGTCTGCTTCTTTTTGTAGTATTCACTAGTTCGTGTATATTTTAAGTTGCACATATAGATGATACCATACAGTATTTGTCTTTCTCTATCTGATTTATTTCACTTGAGCATAATGCTCTCCAAGTCCATCCATGTTGCTGCAAACGGGAAACTTCTATTCTTAATTTCCTTCTTAACATCAAGGACTCCTGACCAGTATCCTTGGTCTTAAATTAACACTATTATTTTTCCTAAATAGAATTTTCTTCAGTGACTTTTACTCTGTTTTCATTTCAGTGATGGATTGTCAATTTTACTACAGTCTGCACTTTTCTTGCTGACCTTGTATATATTCATTAGATTTAGATTTGACTAAGTGGGCTTCCCTGGTAGCTCAGCTGGTAAAGAATCCAACTACAATGCAGGAGCTGCTTCCTGGGTGGGAAAGACCCCCTGGAGAAGGGATAGGCTACCCACTCCAGTATTCTTGGGCTTCCCTGCTGGCTCAGATGGTAAAGAATCTGCCCAGAGCAGATCTGGATTTGATCCCTGGGTTGGGAAGATCCCCTGGAGGAGGGCATGACAACCCACTCCAGTATTCTTGCCTGGAGAATTCCATGGACAGAGGAGCCTGGAGGGCTATAGCCCAGGTGGTTGCAAAGAGTTGGACACAACTGAGCAACTAAGCACAGCACACAGCAAGGATATTAGTAACCTGCAAAACATAAGGCTTAAACTAGAGGCTTATTTTCCTTTTGCACTAACAAAATTTGCATTAATGTTACATTTTGTAACATTAACAGATACAGATATCTAGGGCTGCCATAGAACTCTGTTTTATGAAGTCAACACAGACTTTGGATTCTTCTAGCTTCAGTACGCTTGCCTGGAAAATCCCAGGGATGGAGGAGCCTGGTAGGCTGCAGTCCATGTGGTTGCGAAGAGTTGGACATGACTGAGCAACTTCACTTTGACTTTTCACTTTCATGCATTGGAGAAGGAAATGGCAACCCACTCCAGTGTTCTTGCCTGGAGAATCCCAGGGGCGGTGGAGCCTTATGAGTTGCCGTATATGGGGTCGCACAGAGTCGGACATGACTGAAGCGACTTAGCAACAGCAGCAGCAGCAGCAGCAGCTTTTTACTCTGTCAACTGTAGCCTCTATTCCCAAAGTCACCTCATGGTCCAAAATGGCTCTTCAGCTCCAACTATCGTGTCCATATTTCAACCAGCAAGGAAGAAGAGAGTGACGTAGTGGGTCAAATGACTCATGTAAGCTGTTCCTTAAGGAAGGTTCTCTGAAGTTGCTGCAGGATGTTGTTGTTTAGTCACTAAGTCGTGTCCTACTCTTTTGCAGCCCCATGGGCTACTCTTTTGTAGCCTGCCAGGCTCCTCTGTCCATGGAATTGCCCAGGCAAGAATACTGGAGTGGGTTGCCATTTCCTTCTCCAGGGGATCTTCTTGACTCAGGGTTTGAACTCACGTCTCCTGGTTAGCAGGGGGATTCTTTACCACTGAGCCACCTGGGAAGCCCTGCTACAGGATACTCTTGCTTATTTGCATTGTTTAGGACTTATTCCCCTGGTCATATATAATTACAAGGGAGACTGAGGAATTGTCTTTAGTTTGGGAGGCCCTGTGCCTGGCTGAAAATTCTAACCTGCCTGGGAAAATGGATATTTGGAGGAAATAGCAATTTCTGCCAGATTCTAATTGAACCATGGTGCCATTGGGAGCTCCCTTCTTGCAGGAACACAGATTCATCAAATAATATTGATCTGAAAAGTCTCTGCATGATAACTGCAACTCCAGAATAAAGGCTGACTTCTCAACCACACTGGGACACACTATTAATGATTACATTGTCAATGCAAAGTCAAAAAACAAAAACTGTCCCTCCACCCCTCACTGTATTTCTTCCCCCATCACATTTTTAGGAGTGTTTGCTCCACTGACTCACTTCCTCACCTCCTGTTTTTATCTTCAACCTTGTCTAAAATGGATCGTCCCTGACTACTTCGCTGTTCTTGCAAACACTAACAGTGACCCATGAAGCCAAATTAATCGGGTGCTTTCTGTCATCTTCCTTGGTTCCTCAACATTTGGCAAAGCTGACACTTCCTCTTTCTTGAAATGCTGTCTTTCTTTGGATTTCATGACACAACATTGTTCCAGAAGCTTGTGTAAATCTCCTTTGTGTACTTCTCTATCAGAACACAAAATGGTGGATCTCCTAAGAGCTGAGTTCTAAGTCTTCTCTCCTCAACTACACATAGATGAACCCATCTATTGCAGGCTTTAATTATCACATGTGCTGAAGATCCCCAAAACTCTATCTGTAATTTGATCTTTATTCTATTTTGCAGTATCTTCCTTTTCTTTCAGTGTCAGAGCAAACAAGTAACTTGTATTTGACTAGCCAAAGCTGGTTATTATCCATCTGAATGCACAGAAATTTTAAAACACATATGAGCTTGTCAGCAAACCATAAACTGTATGCCATATTAAGACAAAAAAATATTATAGCTTATAATCATAGTATTTAGGCTTTCATTTCTTAAACTGTCAACCAATATGGCTCCCTTGTGGTTGAGAAAGTTCATATGACTGGTTCTAGCCCACAGTGAGTGAGTTGTGGTTGGAACTACCACATCATGGCTAGAACACATAATCACCAGTCTGAGACCTTCTGGAGCCATCTTTTCTCTCTTGACAGCCAGCAGTATTCAAGATGGTAGCTGGTCTCTTAGCCTAGATCCCTAAGTGACTAAAATTAACTTAGTCACCCCTCTAAAACTCTCCCTCACCGCCCCACCCCCCACAAAGTAATGAAGGTAGTATGAGGAAGAAAACAAATTGGTCATTTAGGCACAGACTTTGGACATTTGTTACCATGACATAAGCCATCTGATATACCCATCCCAGCTGATATAAATGTTGGTACCAGCAGTAAATGCTATTGAACAGAAACCTAAATAAAACTCGAGGCCCTGGATTAGGGACTGGCAGCAGGTGGCAAAGAAACTGCTATCAGAGGATAGAAGGATGGTGATTGATCTTGTGAAGAAGTGAAACTTTGGTCACCTGACAACTTGGAAGGCAGGTAACGTACCATTGAATGTGTGACCTTAGGAGAAGTTGGAAACGAGTGTTAGTAGCATATACTGGCAGCTGTTTTCATTTGATAATTTACTACGAGAAACAGGTTCAGGAAACAACTGGCCAGTTTGCCAACAAATGCAGACAGGCAGGGACAGAACATTAAGCAAGGAAGTGGCTATAGACCATGAAATCTGTAAAGAGGCAAGTGAAGACTTGAGCAAGGAAGTTGAAAGGATGGTGAAAAGATCAGAGAGTTGGAAGTCCGCAGGGGTTGAATGATTGTTGGATTGGGGTTCCTAAAGGCAGTGAGGTGGACAAACAAGTGGGGAGGAAAAGTGGGGGAAGGTTAAAATCACATGAAAAGTAAGAAAGGCAAATGTGCTCATAGCTACTGCGCATAGCAAGAACTCCTAATGTTCTTAGGCACCCAAGTTCTCCAAGCAGAGGCTCGGCTGGAGGCAGTGGGCCTGGAGCCATAGCTGATGATGTGGGGCTTGCTGGCCCCCAGGGAGTGGAAATGGAACACATGAGAAATAAATGAAAAATGGAAAGGTAAAAAAAGAGACAAATTTTTTGCTCAAGAGACAGGAAAAATTGGGAACACTATTCAGAGCTTGGATGAGGATATAGGCATTGCAGAATCAGCTTCTGGTTAAGGATCGATGTGTGATTGATTTTTCAGGCCTGACCACAGGCAATTAGGAAGGCTTTACCCAGAATACCTGGTGGGACCAGGGGGGAAGCTGCCCTTCGCGCGCCAGACCTGGGGCACAGCCTGCGAGCTCCTGTTCCTGAAGGGGGTTGCAGTCAAGGACTCAGGGCCATTCCTATCCGTCACCTTCATTCCAAAATGTTTTTTTGTTTTGTTTTGTTTTAATGTGAGTGGCATGTGGGATCTTATAGTTCCCCGACCAGGAGTTGAATCCTTGCCCCCTGCAGTGGAAGTGTCAGTCTTAACCACTGGACCACCAGGTAAGTCCCTTATAGGTTTCTATCTGAGGACTTCTGCTTCCTTATGCGTGAAGGGGAGAATTTTGAAAACTTTCCTGCTCCCAGCCTTTCCCCCTTGTCCCCTCACCAGAGGCGTCAGGATCCATAAAACGCTGGAGCATTTGGTTCCAGGGCGCCTTCAGCAGTAAGACATCCCTACGTAGCTCTGATGCCACTGACTCTCAGCTGGGGTGCCTTTCCATGGGGGAATGTGGAACAGGGGAGTTGGCGCTTTCTCCCATTTTATCTGCTTGCTTATTCCATCACACTGCATTCGAAGTCACTTCAGTCGTGTCTGACTCTTTGCAACCCTATGGACCAAGGCCCTCTAGGCAAGAATACTGGAATGGGTTGTCATGTCCTCTTCCAGGGGATCTTCCTGACCCAGGGAATGAACCCATGTCTCTTACATCCCCAGCATTGGCAGGCAGGTTCTTTACCACGAGTGCCCATTCCATCACATTAAGTGATTAAAGACCAAAGTCTCTCATTTTTGCCTCCTTGCCTTTTGAACTCCTCCTGCACCTGGCGGCGCAGCTCTCTCTCCCAGCTCAGCTGGCCTCCTTACAAAGAAGATTAGCGGGCAGTTCTCAGTCAGGGGCTATAGAGGCAGGAACACCAGTAAGTTCATTCACAGACTTCAACCCTCCTCCTCCTGGGAATCTCAAGGGGTATCCTGGCCTGTCATAGAGACCCCGCAGAAAAGCTGTCATCTTCTAGTGATTCAAAGTGCTGTCCTTATTCTGCCCTTCCCAATCAACAGCAAGAACAGTATGGGATAAAATAGTCATGTCAGCCCTGGACACACATTAGAATCAGCTGGGGGACTTAACCGAAAACAGATGTCAGGCCTTCTTTCCCCTAGAGTGCCTGGTTTTAATTTCATTGACTTAGAGAAAGAATACAGTTCTTCACAACCCAGATCTCGTGTTCTCCAGCTCTGTTGCACCTTGGGTGATTGCTGTCACTTTCCTGACCCTCAGCCTCCTCATCTGTGATGTGGGAATGATGACACTTGCCTCCCGGGGGGTGCTATGAGGATTAAGTGAAACAAGGTGTCTAGAGGCAACTGGAACACACCATGTGCACCGTAAATGTTGTCTCCTTCAGAACGTGAATCAGGAGGAACTTCCTGTGAGCCCAAGAGCCAGGAAAGACTACTAGGAAGAAAGAGTTAGACTTGCCTCCTTAAGGAAGAACACAGATTCAATTGGGTGGAGGGGCCACTCTCAGATCTGAGCAATCCGGGCCCCAGCCCAGGGCCCCACATATTGAGGGCTGCACCCTGGCCTTCCTCTGTCTGCACCTTGGCCCACGGGGCAAGGAGTCCATAGTGGCCGAGTGCCGTGCCCCCGGGAGCCCACACCCCCACCTTCTAGATCATGCATCGGGGCCAAGTCTTCCCCAGGCCAGTCCTCCTGAGGGGACCATCCTCCCAGTTTGTAACTCCAGTCCCAAGGGGCTTAAAGGAGGCTGTTTGAGGGGCAGGATCAAATCTTGGATTTGAGGGCTGGGAGTCTATTTACAGACATATGTGTGCATTCCTTCAGGGTGTGGGGGCAGAACCAGGGGTGGGAAGAAAAAGGGGTAGGTCATTGGTCAGGGGCTCTTACACGCTCTCTCACTCCAGCAACACAGACATTTCGAGTGGTTCTGACACCGGTATTCATTTTACAGCCAACATTAATCTGAACATTTCCGTTAACAACACTTTGCAATCAAATAAGTGCTTTATGCCTGAGACATCATAAGTGATTGATAAATACGAGTGTAGTAGAATTCAAACATATTCACTGCAGCTCAGATGGGGTTAAAGCATCTTGCTTGGTCGAGGATTTGCAGCTGGGAGGGAAACTACCACTTGAAAAGAAATTGGTCTCTTCTGGCTTAAAACAGTCCCTTTTGGACAAAGGTTTTTATTTTCCCTCCTCATTCTTCCTCCCCTCATCCCCAGAGGCATCAGGGTGGAGGAAGCTGACGGACATCATAGTGAGGGTATGTGGAAGGCTGAGGTCTGTGGGTTCTTCCCACTGGTTTCTGCTGACACTTTGACTCAGGGTCCATCTCACCTGGTCTTTGAGCATCAGCCTCCAGCCTCACTGCATCTGCTGGGCTGGGCTCAACCATGGCTCTTGTCACTCCTGATTCTCTGAAACTCAGCAGCAGATTCTACCCAGCTTCCAGCTTGAACCAATCCCTCTTGGAAGCTCAACTAATTTCCCTCCCCACCACTCCCACCCACCCCCGCCACCAGCACCGTTCCAGCCCACAGCCTTTATGTTAACTGTTAATTCTCGGTTACCCTACACTCACAACAGGAGGAAAGATGGGAAGAAGGGGTGATGTGCCGTGTTCTGTGCAGGTACTTCAGTTGTACATTGCTTTTCACAGTCATTTCCCAGAAGCCAATAAGACGGGCATTTTAGCAGAAAGTTCCCATCCAGTCCCTAGTGTTTTGGGCCAAATTGTGTTTCCCCAAATTAAAACACTGAAGCCCTAACCCTCAAATGTGACTGTATTTGAAGATGGGGACTTTCTGGAGGTAATTAGCGTTGTAGGAGGTCATAAGGGTGGAGATGTAATTTGACAGGGCTGGAATGCTTCTACGAAGAGGAAGAGCCCAGAGATCCCCCCTCCTCCCCTATCTCTCTCATCTCCCTTGTGCATACACAGAAAAGACCACGTGAGGACCCAGGGAGAAGGCAGCCCTTGACAAGCCAAGGAGAGATGCTTCACCAGAAACCAACCCTGCTGGCACCTTGACCCTGGACTTCCAGCCTCCAGAACTGGGAGAAGGTACATGTCTATTGAAGCCATGCAGACCGTGGTATTTTGTTATACAGCCTCAACAGTCTAAGACACCTAAGCACCCCAAATTTAATGCCTTCTGGGGACCCAAGCAGGTCAGGTGCTACCTGTGTCCTGGAACCTCGCTGCCCATGGGAGTTACAGTCCCATACTTCCTTCCTGCCATTATCCTCCAAAATCAGGTTTCAGCTTCCCTCCCTACATTCCCTTAGTCCTTATTCCCATATTTCTCCTGGGATATACCATCTCATCCCATTGGCCCAAAGACCCATCCAGAGCTCAGAGACATTCTTTATGAGTTTATTTTTTTAAATGCCATTTCTCCACTGATGGTCCCACGTCAAGCAGCTTCACACATTAACTATAAATTGTCTGTGTATATGTGGGAATCCTCACACCAAGGAAAGAGGCCAAGGTTCCCCTGCCCTTTCCTCAGTCTGGAAGGACAGAAACCCTGTATGGAGGCTCCAAAAGCTCCTTGTTGAGGCTGAGCTGACTCTGAGGAAGGACCGGATCCCTTAAGATTCTGGAAGTAATCATCCTGTTTCCTGGGAGTCCATTATCAGCCTCAGGGTTTTTTCTCCCTTTTTAAAAATTTTTTGGCCACTCTACCCAGCATGTGAGGTTCCCTGACTAAGGATTGAACTTGTGCCCCCTGTAATGGAAGCATAGAGTCTTAACCCACTGGACCAGCAAGGAAGTCCTCTTTTTTTTTTCCCCGCTGTTTTTTTTCAGCCTCCAGGTTTCATCTCAGCCATGAATCCATTAGCTTAGGATTGGAGAAAGGGCTTTTGGAGTTAGACTCCTGTGGGTTTGGTTTCTGGCTGTGAGTCTTACTGGAGGATCTGAAGCGAGTCATGTCATCTCTCCGAACTTCAGTTTCCTCATCTGTTAAATAGAAATGATCCTGGCTTTTCATGGTTTTAATGAAGAGTTCACACTGTTTATGGAAATGCCTGGATTGGGGTCTTGCAGACATTTACTCTATTCACCCTCTTCTTCCTGAGTCAGTCTGGCCAACAAATCTGAACGGTAGCTCTCCCCCTGCATTGTAGCTCGTGTGTGTGTGTGTGAGTGAATGATAGGGAAGTGGAGAGGAGGAGCAGAAGGGTGGCCATTTAAAAATCTGATTTATCTTCTTCCTGTGTGAAGGAAGTGTATCCTCAGAAAACGCAGACCACCCATAGTCTCTGTACGAGCACACCTTTAGGAAGGTGGACCCGCTTTCCAAATGATGCGTTAGGGACCAGTCATTCCCGGATGAAATATCCAGGACTTTGGCAATTGGCAGTGGGGAGTTCTTGAATGGATGAGTGAACGAATAAATAAAAGCCCTTTTAAAAGCCTGATTTAGAACATTCACAGCTCTCCTGGGGTTGTTCACTCTCCTGCTCCCTTTGGGCTGGTGTGGAGAGCCAGAGTTGATGTACTGAACTTCAGGATCTGCAGGAACTGCCTCTCAGAGACAGATACTTTCTGAGAGTCATTTTCCTGGTATTTCTCAGGCCCTTGGTGATGCCACTTTGGAAGTGTTATGCCTTGCACTGGGAATACTGTGTTAGGTGGACTCACAGTCTACCTTCATACCCTGTATTACTATTTTGAAATCTAAGAAAAGGGGGAATTCTCTGGTGGTTCAGTGGTTAGGACTCCACACTCTCACTGCTGAGGGCCCAGGTTTAATCCCTAGCCACAGAACTAAGATTCCCACCAGCCATGTGGCATGGCCAAAAAAAGGTAAAGGGTGGCATCAGGAGGGAGAGAAAGAACACAGAGGAGTCAAGAGAGTCCTAATCCATGTCTTTGTGTTAGGACTTGTACGGTCTCTTTAGCATGGGCCCTGTCGGGGAGAGGTAAGATCCTACTGGTGTACAAGAAATAGCAATGGATTATGAGCTCCAAAGACTGGCAATTGAGTTCCATCTGGCTGTGCAAATTTGAGCAACCAGTTTACCTTCAGAAGCTCTGTTGCCTCTTGTGTAAAAGGGTAATGGTAACAAAGCCATCCTGGGCTGGCGTTCTCACTGTACACACTGTGTGCTCAGTCACTCAGTTGTGTCCAACTCCTTGCCACCTCATGGACTGTAGTCTGCTAGGCTCCTCTGTCCATGAAATTTTCCAGGTAAGAATACTCATGTGGGTTGCTGTTCCCTTCTCCAGGGGATGGTCCTGACCCAGGGATTGAACCCAGGTCTCCTACACTGGCAGGCAGATTCTTTACCACTGAGCCACCTAAGAAGCCCCATTACACATACCAGCAAATGCAAAAGATCTTATTTGAAGAGGAAAGTTGTTTAGTTGCTTAGTCATATCTGACTCTTTTGTAACCCCATGGACTGTAGCCTACCAGGCTCCTCTGTTCTTGGGATTTCCCAGGCAAGAATACCAAACTGGACGGCCATTTTCTTCTCCAGGGGATATTCCAGACTGAGGGACTGAACCCACGTCTCCTGCATTGGTAGGCGGATTCTTTAACAGTGAGCCACCAGGGAAGCCTGAAGAGAAAAGTATTGACTATTTATTATGATTAGAACTCTGGCTTGGAGTCAGACAGATGGGCTGTGTTAGTCCCAGTGCCACTCCCTGGAGTCAGGCTTGGTCACCTGATGTGTCAACGTGTAGGAAGTGCTCCAGCTGCCCCCCCACCCCCGCCTTCCAAAGATGATTTTATAAGCCCATTTCCCCAGCCCCTGTGATGAGGAAGTACATGTGAAGAGGGGCCCTGAACAGTCAGGATTTTGAGTGGCTGGAGTAAGCACAGTCCCCAAGTTGTTACTCCTTTATGGACCCCTTTCACCAGGTATCTTAGCTATTTTAGGGTTTGGTGGATTTGGAGATGTGGGGATAACTCAGTGTGGCCTCACTGATACACCTGGGTACTGTTTCTTTATATCATTTAATAGAAAAACAGTGCACGAAGAAAACGAATGGTAACACGGAGCACAGTACAGTCTTGGGCACATCTCAGGGACAGCCCGAGCTGGGTGGCTACTTGCCGCTGCTCTTAGGAAGAGGCCGATAGACCCCGACCACCACAGCGTGGTCCCTTTCGTAGGGCTCCAGAGTCAGCTGCTCTTGAGGCTTTAAATTCTCCTGCTGCAGCTTCCTCACCTCAGAGGCGAACACCGCCTCCGCGGACGCAGTGGAGTCTATGCAGTTGGCCTTGATGGAGATGAGGAAGTGGCCCCCGTTGCGCAGGAAGGTGTGGGCGTTCAGAGCCACGATGCGGGACTGGTCCGGCTGTGCCACGTCGGCGAAGATCACGTCCACCATGCCGATGAGCATGCGGTACTTGAGCGGGTGCCGTGCATCTTCGAGGACCGGGATGATGTTGGTTCGCTTCTTGGCCACGTTGACGAGATCCCGGCCAGCGCGGTGGGAGAACTCAACGGCGTAGACCAGGCCGTCCGGGCCGATGATGTCGGAGACGTGGGACACGGTGGTCCCCGAGGCGGCACCCAGATACAGCACTTTGGACTTGGGCTTGATGTGAATCTGGTCGACCCCGCCCAGGATGGCCGCGGCCAGCTTGGAGCGGAAGGGGTTCCACGTGCGGTATTCCAGCTTCTCGCCGCCCTCGGTCACCGTGACCCGCCGCTCGCCGTACACCGACTGGCCCGGCACCATGTTCAGCGTGACCAGCGCGTCCTCCGCCCCGCGGTAGATAAAGACGCCCTCGTGCCGGTGCGGTTCCACCGACACCGTCAAAACGCTCTTCCTGCGGCGGTTCTTGTTCTTGGCCACGCCGCGCAGCTGCCCGCCGCCTCCGCGGTCCCCCCGGCCGTCTCCTCCGGCGCCACCGCGCCCCCGGCCCCGGCCGCCACCGAAGCCGCGCGTCCGCGCCCCGAAGCCGCCCTTGCCTCCCGGGCCGCCGCCGTCGCCTCCTGCTCCCTTGCCCGCTCCGCCTCCGCCCCCGCGCCCTCCGCCCCAGCCGCCACCCCCACGGCCGCCAGACCCGCCACGACGCAAGCCCACCGCAGACTTCATGGTGCGCCCTGGGCGCTCCGGGACCGGGTCGGGGTGGGGGTGGCTGGCGGCGGTTGTCAGGGGTTACCGATGGCTTGCAGCTGTTCTCAGGGACTGCCAGTACCTGGGCGTGGTTGTCAGGGGTCACCTGTGGCAGAGATGTTTTCAGGGGTCACGGGAGGTTCCAGGAGGTGGTCCTGATGCCGGAGGAAGGTTAGCAGCAGCGGTTGCCTGCTGGCTTAGCCGCCGCAGGCTTCAGGGGCGAGGTGGGCGCGGGCGGTGGGGACCAGCTCTGCCGCAGTGCCCGCATCCCTGGAGCCGCCCTTTGACGCAGCGATGGGCGTCATTGCATCACACTCGCTATGGCGACCCGGTAGCCCCGAAAGCCCCTCTTCCCAGCCCTCTCCAGCTGCTTGCTCCCCTGTAGGCGTCCCTTTCTCTCTTCCCCAGCTCTGCTTTCTCAGGGACCCCTGGCAGTTCTCCAGGGGTGTAAGAAAGGGGAAATCTCCTTGGCAGGAGAGAGGGAGACAAACATCGGTTTCTGTCCCTACTCTGCCACTCGCTTCCTGTGTAGTCTCGGAAAGCTTTATCTGACCTTCTCTGAGCGTCTTCTCTGAACTTGAGTAAGTGTCTTGACATCCCTGGGTCTCATTATTCCTTCTGTAAAGCAGAACCTACCTCAAAGGTTTGTTTTGAAGCACCACATACCCTTGCCTCAGCTATGGTATGTGTTAAGTGCTCTATATAAGCACTAGCATTTTCTTAAAATCTTTAAAAAATTTACGATTTATTTTATTTTTGGCCGTGCTGGGTCTTCATTGCTTTGCTGCTTTGCGAGGGCTTTCTCTAGTTGCAGTGAGCAGTGGCTTCTCTTGTTGCTGAGCACAGGCTGTAGACACTATGGGGGCATCAGTAGTTACTGCAGACCCGGTCTTAAGCGTGCGGCCTCAGTTGTGGCACGTGGGTATAGCTGCTCCCAGGTATGTGGAATCTTCCCCAATCAGGGATTGAACCTGAATCCCCTGCACTAGCAGACGAATTCCCATCCACTGTGTCACCAGGGAAGTCCAGCATTAGCATTTTTTTTTTAAATAAAAACTTTTGGCCGCACCACACAGCTTGCAGGATCTCAGTTTCCTGACCGGGGAGGGCATCCAGGCCACTGCAGTGAAAGTGTGGCATCCTAAGCACTAGATCACCAGAGAACTCCCTGTTTAGTTTCTCAGTGTACTGGGTTGGCCAAAAAGTTCATTTGGGTTTTTCAGTAAAGTAGAAAATCTAAATCCATTTTGTGGCCAACTCAATATTTCTTTTGGTCAATTTTTAATTGAACTGTATTGCTGGTAGTGCTTTAGCGACCTAGACATGGCTCTGACCCTCTTTTACGAGGTTGATGGAAATGCTCCTTGGTACAGCTGTCAAATCCTTAAACAACATACCTGTACTTCCACTTAGTTATTCCACTTGGAAGTTTTTATCCTAGAGGGATGATTCCAACAAGAAGTGATGGTAAGTAGAAGCAGAGGGGTGAGGCTGGTGATGGTGGTGTGATGATCATCATTGTCATGGAAGTGTTGGTGGAGGTGATGAAGCAGCCTAATCTAAGAGCTGTTTAGAAGATAGAATCCACAGGACTTTCTGCTAGAAAGGACATAGGAAGTCAAAAAGAGGACAATTCCAAGCCAGGGATTGCCAAAGGAATAGTGGCTCCCCTGGTGTGATTAATAGCCTGCAAGCTACAGCCCTGGTTTCTCTCTATTTAGCTCCGCTCTTTTCCATCAGCTGTGCTAAATCCTAAAACCTGTTCTGAGAATATAAGATAACAAGAAAGTATAGACTCTTCAGCATGAATGGGGACACGTAGGCCAGAGTCCTAAATCCTTTAACACATTGTCTGGAATCACTTCAGTTTTGTCCACCTCTTTGCAACCCTATGAACTGTAGCCCTCCAGGCTCCTCTGCCCATGGGATTCCCAAGGCAACAGTACTGGAGTGGGTTGCCATGCCCTCCTCTAGGGATCTTCCCAACCCAGGGATCGAACCTGCGTCTTTAATGTCTCCTTCATTCGACAGCACCACCTGGGAAGCCCCTATAATACATCAACAAAAGCCAAAATCTCATGTTTATAGTTGAATTTTAGTCTGTACTAAAAAATCTGCTCTTTAAATGTGCAGCATCTTCCTGAGCACAATAAAGAACCATTAGGCAGCACCACAGACAGCAAAACAGGTGTCAATGCAGAGGCATACTCTTTCTATCAGAACCATGGACAGCAACACCAATGGGGCCAGTTAAGCTACTGGAGCTTGCATCAACTAGGAGCCATGGGAGATGGCGTAGGTAGGTGGTGTAAGCAACCAATGGACCTTTCTATGAGTGGGACTAAATGCTTGGTCCAGCTAGAGACAAATAGTTCCTGAAAATTAAGGCAAATGTCAGGCAGGGTGCATACAGCAAAGCTTTCGTTTCATCCTGGACCAGGAGTCTTCATGACTCAAATTCATGGATAGCAACATCAGGTCTGGTTTTCTCTTCTGGTCAAAATGCCTCCTGAATGTGGGCTAGAAGTCTGTGTGTTGAAACGTGGACAAGGTGTCAGAGAGTGCAATGTATGGTTCCTGAGGTGGATGGTTCACATAAAACACTCTCCTTAGAGGTTCCTACTCTTCTCACAAGGGGTGTTTGTCTGAATTGAATCTTCCTGCATCAGGAATCAAACCTAAGTCCGCTGCATGGGTAGCTGAGGTAGAGTCTCAACCACTGGGCCACCATGGGAAGTCCAGAAAGGAGTCAAGATTGAGCAGATTAGCACAGTGCATGATCAGAGCTCAACTGTTCTGATTACCCTCTGAAGAACTGTACAGGTCATCCCAGAATTGTTCCAGCACAGGCTGGGAGGCTGGGGCAGTCACCCACCATTCTTCCTTCCCCCATTGTCAGGAGTTGTTTCTGAGGTATTAACTGTCTTATCCTTTGAGTTGCTCCTGTGCATGGCTCAGCAGATTCCCCTGATGCTTCACACAGCCCTCAGGTGGAGAAGCTGGCATTCAGAGGAGCTGCAACCATAGTGGAAGCTGCTTACCACCCACAGCTGCAGGTGAGCTCCAAGGTGAGTCTAGGCAATATTAGGCATCAACAGTACCTGCTTCAGTTGGCCACTGCATCTCAAATACAGCCAGAAGTTTGTTGTGCAAACAGAACTTGGAAGAAACACAGGACTCATAAAGCTTATTATATCAGGAGATACTATACATGTCATACTATAAGTGTACTATCTGTAAAATAGGCATTCAAGTTAGCAACACGAAGCTCTCATCAATAAGCATTAATATTGTTCCCCTCTGGTGCACAATATGATGAAGGTCTGCAGTATAGACATCTGAACAGCTTATTCCTACTTGTCTGCATTTCATGTCCATTGAAGATCTATGGAAGGTTTGTTCTACAGTCACTTGCGAGGCTCAGCACCAACATCTTGTGTCTGTAACATGAGAAACAAGAGGGTTCCCATTGTTACCACACTACCATGAGGGAAGAAATGACATGGAGAGCTCACTTCCCTTCTTCTGTGTTGGGTCCCAGGGCTTCACACAGTCATTTCTTCCCACAGCCCATTGGCCAGGACTAATCACATGCCCTGTCTAACTGGTGGGTGGGGTCGTTGGTGAATGGGAAAACTTTTGGCCACAGGTGTCTACTGCAGAATGTCAGTCTGGCACACCTGGACCAATGTACCTACGAAACATCACAGACAAAATTTACCGCTCCGTGTGCATATCTATAAATGTATTCTTCAAGGCAGAATGTAATACCTTTTTACTAACATATGACTAAAACCCAAAGTAGTACTCAATTCCCAATCACATATCTAATATAGCATGTTAAGTGAAAAAGAGAACTGTCTCTTTTTTTAGTATCCGGGCCTTGGAGAATGGTCCAGTTCCCTTAGTTGGGATTCCATTGACGTTTGCTCACTACCTCCCTGGGTGAGGTGCTCACCTCTCACTCCGTTCCCTCTACAGAATTAGTGACTGACACTTGAGAAATTCTCAAAAAGCTTATTCAGTCTTATTCTAGAGAAGCATGTTTTCTCATAGTTCTGGAGGCTGGAACTTCAAGATGAGGGTGCCAGTGTGTTTGATGGTCGGTTTCTGGTCAACCACCAGAAAGAGAGCTGTCTCTTTCCGGCTTGTAAATGACCACCTTCTCACCGTGTCCCTAGCTGGTAGGGAGGCAAAATAAGCTCTCTGGCATCTCTTTTTTCTTTCAGTTTATTTTACTGAAGTGTAGTTGGTTTACAATGTTGTGTTGGTTTCTGCTATAACAGCAAAGTGATTCAGTTATACATATATACATTCTTTTTCATAGTCTTTCCTATTATGGTATATCATAGGATATTAAATGTCGTTCCCTGTGCCATACAGTAGGAGCTTGTTGTTTATCCATCCTATATATAATAGTTTGCATCTTCTAATCCCAAACTCCCAATCCTTCCCTACCCCACCCCCACCCACCTTGGCAACCACAAGCCTGTTCGCTATGTCTGTGTGAGTGTTTCTGTTTTGTAGGCTCGTTTGTGTCATACATTAGATTCCACAGATAAGTGATGTCATATGGTGTTTGTCTTTCTCTTTCTGACTTATTTCACTTAGTACGATAACCTCTTAAATCCATCCGTGTTGCTGTAAGTGGCATTGCTTCATTCTTTTCTATGGCTGAGTGGTATTCCATCACACATCTTTATCCATTCCTCTGTCAGTGGGCGTTTAGTTCGCTTCCATGTCTTGGCTCTTATGAAAGGTGCTGCTGTGAACATAGGGATGCACGTATCTTTTCCAATTATAGTGTTGTCTAGCTATAGGCCCAGGAGTGAGATTGCTGGATTATATGTCAACCAAGGGTTCCTTTGTTCTTTTAAAAACTTATTTGACTGAATCAGGTTTTAGTTGCAGCACAGGGGGTCGTCGCAGCACATGGACCCTCTATTTGTGGCTTGGAAGCTTAGTTGCTCTGCTGCATGTGGGCTCTTAGTTCCCCGAAACTGAAAAGTGAAAGTCGCTCAGTCGTGTCCAACTCTTTGTGACCCCTTGGACTGTACAGTCCATGGAATTCTCTAAGCCAGAATATTGGAGTGGGTAGCCTTTCCCTTCACCAGGGCATTTTCCCAACCCAGGGATTGAACCCAGGTCTCCCACATTGCAGGCAGATTCTTTACCAGCTGAGCTACTGGGGAAGCCCAGGGATCAAATCCATGTCCCCTGCATTGCAAGGCAGACTCTCAACCACTGGACTACCAGGAAAGTCCCTCCAGAGAGTTCCTTTTTAGTGGCTGAATAATATTCTTCTGTGTAAGAACTTCCTTTTTTAATATATAATTTTATTTATTTATTTTTGGCTGTGCTGGGTCTTTGTTGCTGCATGGACTTTTCTCTAGAGAAAAGTGTCTGACTCTTTGCAACCCCATGGACTGCAGCACTCCAGGCCTCCCTGTCCCCCACCATCTCCCAGAGTTTGCCCAAGTTCATGTCCACTGCACCAGTAATGCCATCCAACCGTCTTATCCTCTGTCACCCTCTTCTCCTTCTGCCTTCAATCTTTCCCAGCATCAGGGTCTTTTTCAATGAAAGTGAAAAGTGAAGTGAAAGTAAAGTCGCTCAGTCGTGTCTGACTCTTTGCAACCCCATGGACTGTAGCCTACCAGGCTCCTCTGTCCATGGGATTTTCCAGGCAAGAGTACTGGAGTGGATTGCCATTTCCTTCTCCAGAAGATCTTCCCGACCCAGGGATCGAACCCAGGTCTCCCACATTGTAGACAGACTCTTTACCATCTGAACCACCAGCGAAGTCCCTATGTGTCAGCTATTTGCGTCAGGTGACCAAAGCATTGGACCTTCAGCCTCAGCATCAGTCCTTCCAATGAGTATTCAGGACTCATTTCCTTTAAGATTGACTGGTTTGATCTTGCTGTTCAAGCAACTCTAAGGAGTCTTCTCCAGCACCACAGTTTGTAAGCCTCAATTCTTCAGCTCTCTGCCTTCTTTATGATCTGGTTCTCACAACCGTGTGTGACTGCTGGAGAGACCATAGCCTTGACTATGTGGACCTTTGTCGGCAGAGTGGCTTTTTAACACACTGTCTAGGTTTGTCATAGTTTTTCTGCCAAGAAGTAATCGTCTTTTAATTTCAAGGCTGCTGTCACCATCTGCAGTGATTTTAGAGCCTACGAAGAGGAAATCTGTCACTGCTTCTACCTTTTCCCGTTCTATTTGCCATGAAGTAATGGGGCCGGATGCCATGATCATAGTTTTTTTAATATTTAGCTTTAAGCTGGCTTTTTCATCCTCCTCCTTCACCCTCATCAGGAGGTTCTTTAGTTCCTCTTCACTTTATGCCATTAGAGTGATATCATCCACATGTCTGAGGTTGTTGATGTTTCTCCCGGCAATCTTGATTGCAGCTTATAACTCATCCGGCCTGGCATTTCGTGTGATGTGCTCTGTGTATAAGTTAAATAAACAGCCTTGTCATACTCCTTTCTCAGTTCTGAACCAGTCAGTTGTTCCATACAGGGTACTAACTGTTGCTTTTTGACCCACATATAGGAGACAGGTAAGATGGTCTGGTATTCCCGTCTCTTTACGAGTTTTCCACAGTTTGTTATGATCCACACAGTCAAAGGCTTTAGCATAGTTAATGAAACAGAGATAGATGTTTTTCTGGAATTCCCTTGCTTTCTCTGTTATCCAGTGAATTTGGCAATTTGATCCCTGGTGCCTTTGCTTTTTCTAAACCCAGCTTGGACATCTGGAAGCTCTCAGTTCACGTAATGCTGAAGCCCAGCTTGAAGGATTTTGAGCAGAACCTTATTAGCTTGGGAGATGAGTGCAGTTATCTGGTGGTTTGAACATTCTTTAGTACTACCCTTCTTGGGAATTGGGATGAGGACTGACCTTTCCCAGTCCTGTGGCCACTGCTGGGTTTTCCAGATTTGCTGACTTATTGAGTGCAGCACGTTGATAGTCATCTTTTAGGATTTTAAATAGCGCTGCTGGAATCCCATGACTTCCACTAGCTTTATTGACAGCAGTGTTTCCTAAGGCTCACTTGACTTCACACTCCAGAATGTCTGGCTCTGGGTGAGTGGCCACACCATCGTGGTTACCCGGGTCACTGCGATCTTTTTTGTATAGTTCTTCTGTATATTCTTTCCATCTCTTCTTGATCTCTTCTGCTTCTAATAGGTGTTTACTGTTTCTGTCCTTTTTGTGCCCATCTTTGGATGAAATTTTCCTTTGATATTTCCAATTTGCTTGAAGAGAAAGATACACCCAACTAAATGCAGAGTTCCAGAGAATAGCAAAGAGAGGCAAGAAGGCCTTCCTCAATGAACAATGCAATGCAATAGAGGCAAACTACGGAAAGGCAAAGACTAGAGAGCTCTTAAAGTGACCGTTACCACCACCTAAATTCAATGCATTTTCATCACCCTATAAAGAAAGTATATATCCACTAAGCAGCCACTTCCCATTTTCCCTGTTTTTAGACCCTGGCAACCACTAATCTCCTTTCTGTCTCTGAATTTGCCTATTCTGGACATTTAATATAAATGTAGTCATACAATTTGTGTCTAGCTTCTTTCATTTAGATAATGTTTTCAAGGCTTCTCCATCTTGTGGCATGTATCAGTATTCCCTTTTATGGCTAAATAATATTTCATTGTATAGATTACCACATTTATTTATGTATTCATCAGTTGATAGACACTTGCGTGTTTCTACTTTTATCTATTGTGAGTATTAAATAGTGCTGCAGTGCTATGAACATGTATACAAGTTCTTGAGTGAGCATGTTTTCAGGTCTCTTGAATATATACCTAGGAGCATTATTATATGGTATTTCTGCGTTTAATTGTTTGAGTATAAGATGGTTAGGTAGCATCACTGACTCGATGGACATGAATCTGAGCAAACTCTGGGAGACAGTGGAGGACAGAGGAGCCTGGCATGCTACGGTCCATGAGGTCACAAAGAGTTGGACATGACCTAGTGATTGAACAACAAGAACAATCTAGTTATTCCAGCACCATTTATTGAAAAGATGTCTTTTCTCCATTGTATGGGCTTAGTACGCTTGTTGAAAATCAATTAACCGTAGAATATGGGTTTATTTCTGGACTCAGTTGGGTACCACTGATCTGTGTCTATCCTGAATGCCAGTCCCACGTTGTTTTGTTTACTGTTAATTTGTAGCAAGTTTTGAAATTGAAATTGGGCAGAGAAGGCAACAGCACCCCACTCCAGTACTCTTGCCTGGAAAATCCCATGGACGGAGGAGCCTGGTAGGCTGCAGTCCATGGGGTCGAGAAGAGTCGGACATGACTGAGCGACTTCACTTTCACTTTTCACCTTCATGCATTAGAGAAGGATATGGCAACCCACTCCAGTGTTCTTGCCTGGAGAATCCCAGGAACAGGGAAGCCTGGTGGGCTGCCGTCTATGGGGTCACACAGAGTCGGACACGACTGAAGTGACTTAGCAGCTTGAAATTAGGAATTGTGAGTTCTCCAACTGTTCTTTTTCAAGCTTTTGTCTAATCAGGGTGTCTTTCAATTTCATATGAACTTTAGAATCAGCTTGTCAGATTCTCCAAGGAGTTAGCTAGGATTCTACTGATCATGAATAGGCTGAATCTGTAGATCAATTGGGGAAGTAATGCCATCTTAACAGTAAGTCTTCCAAACCATGAATATGAAATATCATTCCATTTTTTAAACGTTTTAAAATTTTCTTTCCATGTTTTGTAGTTTAACAGCGTACAGGTCTTACACTCCCTTGGCTAAATGTATTCCTAATTATTTTATTTTTTTGATGCTATTGTAAATGGATTTCTTAATTTTTGTATTGTTTGTTGTAAGCAATACAACAAAAAAAATAGGAATACAACTAAGTTTTGTACTTTGACTTCGTGTCCTGCAACCTTGTTGCTTTTACAAGCTCTATTGGTTGTCTTTGTGTATATGTGTGTGTATTCTTCAGGGATTTTTAAAATATATAAAATCGTGTAATCTGTGAAAAGAGAATTTTACCTCTTCCTTTCGAATCTGAATGTCCTTTAGTTCTTTTTCTGGCCTAACTGCCCTGGCTAGAGCTTCAGACCAAAGCAGATTTCCCTGTCTTGTTCCCAATCTATTGATATACTCATGTGGGGTTCCCCCATACCCTCAATTGATTACTATGATGTATACTTTATTTTCAAATGTTGAACCATCCTTACATTCCTGGATAGTCTCATTTGCTCATGATAAATTTTCTAATTTTTCCTAGTTCCTCCTTATAGTTTCTAGTTCCTTTTTACAGTAATCTTCCAGAGAATAGCAAGGAGAGATCAGGAAGCCTTCTTAAGTGATCCATGCAAAGAACTACAGGGAAATAATAGAATGGGAAAGACTAGAGATCTCTTCAAAAAAATTGGAGATACCAAGGGAACATTTCACGTGAATTTCTTCCAATAGCCTTTCTTAATTCCTTCTGTATTTTCATTATCCTCCTTTTGAACTCAGTGTCTATTAAGCTTAAGAGGTCTGTTTCATTGTTCTTTCAGGGAAGTTCTCCTGATCTTTTATATTTGGGAAAGGTTCCTCTGCGTTTTCATTTTACTTATATTTCTCTTGCACTATGAGTTTAGGAAAAACAGTTATCTACTGTGGTCTTGGAGGTCTGTGTTTATGTGGGGACATCCCTGTGTAGCCTGCGTAGGTTTAATCTTTTGGGTGTGAGGGCTGTTTTGGTATGGATGGCTGCCACCTCTTAGTGTGGGCCAGCTGTTAATCCCCTTGACGGGAGGTGTGACTGTGTTGTGGTGAGCAGACCCTGCCCTGGTTGTGGAGCGGGGCCTTCTCTTTGCCCTGTAGTTGTCACTACCCCGCTAGGGGCAGGGTCTGCTCTTTAGTTGTTGGGGCAGACGTTCCCGATAGGCTTCTGAGCTGTGGTGTGGGGTAGACCGGACATTCCCACTGGGAGGGAGCTGCTGAGTATCCCTCTGCTGGAGCTGTTCCCTGGGGAGTGTGCTCTGTTGTGCCACCTTTCCCCCACAAAGTTCACTGTTGAGGGCACTGACCTCAGCTGTGGGTGTGTCAGCAATCAGCCCTGGTGTCTCTCAGTCTGCCAGGACTGCAGAAGTCCCACACCTGGAGCTGACGTGGGAGTGCACAGCTTAGATCCTGGCCTGGCCCAGCCCCCTCGTGCAGGCACCCGCAAAGCCCACAGCTTTGGGACGCCCACTCTGTTCGGATGTCCCTCAGGCTCTCTGTGTTCAGCTGTGCTTTCCACCCCACCTCTGCATGTGGGCAACCCGCTGGCATCTGCTCCCGAGGTGGGACCTGCAAGCCTGCCAGGGCGGGGCACACACTCCCGGAGCCCAAGGCGCAGGGGGCTGACGTGTGGATGAAAAGGCTGTAATGGGCCCCTTAACACTGGAGCTTCACTTCTGTGGCAGCCAGGCTTGCACCCCTGGTTGCTTAGCTGTACCGTACTCCAGTCCCTTCAGGGTGTCTCCAAGCAGCCAGCACCAGCCCTCTCCGCAGGCCTGTCCTCTCAACCCTGTTTCCCAGCCCGTGCCTTTACCCACAGATGCACATCAGGCTGGGCTCACAGGGCGGTGGCATGGACCACCTGTCTGTCCTGCCTGCCTTGAACTACCAGGCCCTCCTGTGAGCCACTGAAGCTCCTTCTCTGTCCAAGCTCTCTCCCCACACGTGAGCGGTCTTCCTAGGGTGTGGGAACTTTTCCTTTCTTCAGCTCCCTCCCACCCCTTCTTCCTGCCCAGTTATGTGGAGATCTTTGTCATCCTTTCAGGTGTTTGAGGACTTCCATTGGTGTTCAGTAGGTGTTAAGAATCCATTTGTAAATGTATTTTTGATGTATTTGTGGGAGGAGAGTTCCATGTCCTACTACTCTGCCATCTTGATCGGAGCCCCTCATTTGCTCATACCATATACTTCTTTTAAAATTGTTCAATTTGATTTCTAGTACTTTTGAGGTTTTCATTTGTATTCACAAGGGGTATCGATCTGTGCTTCTCTTCGCTTGCCATGTTTCTGGCTTTGGTATCAGGGTGCATGCATGTGTGCTAAGTTGCTTCAGTCAGGTCCGGCTCTGCAACCTTATGGACTGTAGCCCACCAGGCTCCTCTGTCCTTGGGGTCTTCAGGCAAGTATACTGGAGTGGGTTGCTGTGCCCTCCTTCAGGGGATCTTCCTGACCCAGAGATTGAACCCAAGTCTCTGAATCTCCTGCACTGGCAGGCAGGTTCTTTACTAGTGCCACTGGGGAAGCCCTTGATACTGAGTGGTAGAATCTGCCTGCCAATGCAGGAGACCCAGGTTTGAATCCTAGGTCAAGAGGATTCCCTAAAGGAAATGGCAACCCAGTCCAGAATTTTTGCCTGGGAAATCCCATGGGGTCACAATCAGACACAACTGAACAACTAAACATCACAGTAATACTGGGTTTCTGACCTTATAGAACGTGTTAGGTAATGATTCTTCTTTATTTTTTGGAAGAGTTTGAGAGCTGATGTTAATTCTTTTTATCAGAGAAGTTACCCGACCCTGGAATTTTATTGGAATTTTTTTTGGTAATAATTGATTCAATCTTTTCACTTGTTTTAGGTCTATTAAGATTTTCTATTTCTTCTTCAATCAGCTTTGGTATTTTGTGTTTCCAGATTTTTAAAATTTCACCTATGCTGTCTATAATTTTTTTGGCATGCAGCTGGACTATGTACAGTTATAACACATTTTATAATGTAAGGCTGGTAGTGACAGCCCCACTTTCATTTCTGATTTTAGTGATTTGAGCTTTTTCTTACCAGTCTAGCTATAAACGTTTGTCAATTTTGCTGATCTTTAGAACCAGATTTTCTTTCGATTCTCTCATTTTCCTATTCTCTACTTCATTCCTCTCCAGTCTGGTCTTTATTATTTCCTTCCTTCGGTCTTCAAAATGTTAACTAATTAGGAAAATGCAAACCACAACTGTGATACCACCTCACACCTAACAGGATGGCTACTGTCAGAAAGTGTTGACAAAAATAGAAAAATTGGAACCCTCGTGCGATGTTGGTGGGAATGTAAAAATGGTAGAGCTTCTGTGGGAAATGTGGCAGTTCCCAGAAAAAATAATTACTGTGATTTGTTTCTTGTTGCTTTCAAAGTTTTCAATTTGTCTCTCCAGATCGTGTTTTAAAAAGGCTTTGTTTTTATCCTACTTGGAGTTTACTACGCTTCTTCTATATGTACATTAAAAATTTTCATCAAATTAGAGAAATTTTTAATCATTATTTCTTCAAATATTTTATGCTTCTTTCCCTCCTCTCACCTGGGACTCCTGTTATACATATGTTGGTACTGCTGGTGTCGTCCTAAAGGTCATCTTAGTCTCTTTTCATTCTTTAAAAATTCCATTCTAAGCACTGATGTAATTCTGACTGTATCATTTAAATTTGGCCTCTCTTCAAGTTCCTTTTTCTATCTGCTCAAATCTGCTGTTGGACCCCTCTAGCAAATCTTTAATTTCAGTTATACTTTTCACCTCTAGAACTTCTACTTGGTTTCTTCATAATTTGTCTTATTGCTATTTTCTATTTGGTTATATATTTATTCCCAAGGTATCCTTTATGCTGTGGATACGGGCTCTGTACAGACCAGTTTGTAAATGGTAGCTATGGTCATCATTCATTCATATCTAAGGCTCCTCTGACCATGGAGACCCTTGGAAGCAGCACAGTGTAGTAACATTCATGTATATTAAGCATGTGTTTCTCCAGAATAAATGGCAGTGAAGGTTGTGTTCTTGGGGACTACATTAGGGGTCAATAAATGGGATTCCTTATCTAATTAAAGTTAGTGAAAGTACTTTTCAGAAGTTTAGTTGTGAGAGACAAAGAACCACAAGTTCTATAGAGAGTTGATAAATTCCTTTTACTTGTTTTTGTATCCACATGATTGTAAAAAAGCAAACAATGCTAATGGCCACTTTGGTGAAAACACAGTGTTCAAACCTTAGGAGGATTACATTCTTTGGACAGGTTTTATTCCCAGAATATCAAACCCCTTAGCCATGACAGCAGCAACTGCTTCACACAGCAGCATACGCCACATGTTCACCTTCAGGACTTCTCCTGAGAATACAAAGAGAGTAATTACTTTTTCTACAAATCACTGTTAAAGAACCTATGCTAGTTCTGGACTTTATTGAGAAGTAAATAGCCTAATGTATGTTTTGGGGGCTTTAACTAGAATCATCTTTACTTAAACTGTAGAGAGAGAATCTAAGAAATAAATAAATCTAAGAAATAAATTTCTGTTTAAGAAATCTGTTTTTAACTGATAAAATTACAGTCTAATAGTGCAGGCTTTGTATCTTTTATCTTTTTCTTTTTTTAAATTCTGTTCTAGGCTTCATGGTCTGAATTAACTTTAAACACCATAATGATTTTTTTTTCCTAATGAAATTTTAAGTTCTCAACCATGACTCTCAGAAACCGTCTACTTGCTGTATTATTATTAATCATTAGTTCAGTCTATTTCATTAACTATATAACACAATAGAGCAAAAAGCCTAAAAGAGGTATTATTTTTTTCGTCCAAGGGTAGTTTTCATTATTAAGAACCCAGAGACCGACTCTGTGACTATCAGTCACACTGCTTTTGTTGGAAATGTCCTATTCCTAGTGACCTTCCAATTGTTTCTTTGGAGTTTTATGGCTCCAGCCCATGTGCCTGATGGTGGGGAAACGAGTCTGTTTAAGAATTCCATTTATGCTTGTATTAGAGCCAGTGCAATTCTGTCTGTTGTATATGATATGGGTTACTGTGTAACTAGGGGGAAACTGGGTGTAGGGGGTTTCCATAAATAAATTGAAAATTACCCACATCCAACTCAAATGAATGCCTCTGTTGGTGCCCAATCCCCAATATGACTACTGGATGAGCCACTTACCACTCTGCCGATCTTTCTCCACACAATAGCAGCTGTCATAGAATTCTGTGAAAGTAGTTGCCAGCTCATAGATATAATCACACAGAGTGTGGAGAAGTAAGTCATCTAGAATCTTCTGCAGAACCTCAGGGAACCGCAAAATGCACCTGCCTAGTTTCCATTCCTTCTCATGATCCAAAATGATTTCGGTCTCGTGAGCAGCTTTCCGGAGCATCTCTTCATCAATATTGGCCAGACGTGCAATCGACCTGAAAAATCAAGTAACGGCCATCATTCCCCTTTGTTAAGTATATTCTTCTCCGTTGAAAACAGGTAATAAAAAATGCCTGATCCAAAGTAGAAATCATCATTTGACTCAAAATTAAAAATGCTGCACCCCAATTACCTGATTCTAGTGAAGGCGTACAACAAGTAAGCCGCTGTGTTTCCTCTGTCATCCAGCATTTTGTCGAAGGAGAAGATGTAGTCATTCAGCCGGTTATGGGAAAGATCAGCATATTTGATACAGCCATAAGCAACAGAGGTCTGAGCAGCCTTCAATTCCTCTGTGGTTAAGACCTTTTGGAAAAACAAAAAATACTTCCTAAGTTACCAATCCTTGTTTTGTTGCACCATCTCACAGACAAAAGATGGTGGTAAGGAGCATCTAGGGCTTCCCAGTTGGCACTATTAGTAAAGAACCCGCCTACCAACACAGGAGATCTAAGAGACGCAGGTTCGCCCCCTGGGCCAGGAAGATCCCCTGGAGAAGGGACTGACTACCCACTCCAGTACTCTTGCCTGGAGAATCCCGTGGACAGAGGAGCCTGGCAGGCTACAGTCCATGGGGTCACACAGAGTTGGACATCACTGAAGCGACAGAACAGCACACAAAGCACGAGGAGCATCTGATGGTCTTTAACAGTAAACTGCAATGAATATCAACACTGAGGTAGGAAAACAGACCAATCTACAAGGAGGGAATAAGGAAAATAAAACTCATCAGCTCTGCATAACAAAGAATGCTTCCATGAGAAACCCGAGTTATAAATTATGAAATGTCAGCTTGAATACTCTTTCTCCAGTGTATTCAGTAGATATGAAATGAAAGCACCAATTACTAGTTTTTATCTGCTTCATTCCATAGAATATTCTGATATAGGTTATAGGAAACAAAATTAGGGTCAGGTAATTAACTGGAATAAAAACAGGGTGTCAAGAACTGGAAAAGAAAACACTGTCTTGGTAAATTTGGTCATATTCTGAAACATTATTAGGTCAAGTAAGTATATGAGGATTTCTGGTCTGGACATGATGCAGTAGCTTGAAGCAGACTAACCCCTTCCACCAGAATCAACTACTTAAAAGCTGAATAAATTATATGAAGCAACTGTTTCAAGTCTCCAGAGAGCATCAACACAAGGACATCATTAAGACAACTAGCTGGTGTGCTGTCGGCCAGAAAACTTAACTAGGAAGATGACATTATCTAGAACTATTACAACTTTTCACCCACCAGTCAGATGAAATGACTAAAAACCAAGGAGGTGAGGTAGGGTGAGGGGGAACAAGACAATACAAACAACCGAAACACAGCAACAGCAACTTTAAAGACTGCAACTGGAGCTTCCCTGGTGGTTCAGCAGTTAAGAATCTGCCTGCTAATGCAGGGGACACGAGTTCGACCCCTGGTCCGGGAAGATCCCACATGCTGCGCAGCAACTACTGAAGCCCACGTTCCCTAGAGCCTATGCTCCATTACAAGAGAAACCACAGCAATGAGAAGCCCACGCACCACAAGGAAGACCCAGCACAGCCAAAAATAAAATAAATAGATCAGATCAGTCGCTCAGTCGTGTCCGACTCTTTGCGACCCCATGGATCGCAGCATGCCAGGCCTCCCTGTCCATCACCAACTCCCAGAGTTCACTCAGACTCATGTCCATCGAGTCAGTGATGCCATCCAGCCATCTCATCCTCTGTCATCCCCTTCTCCTCTTGCCCCCAATCCCTCCCAGCATCAGAGTCTTTTCCAATGAGTCAACTCTTCGCATGAGGTGGCCAAAGAATTGGAGTTTCAGCCTCAGCATAAGTCCTTCCAATGAACACCCAGGACTGGTCTCCTTTAGAATGGACTGGCTGGATCTCCTTGCAGTCCAAGGGACTCTCAAGAGTCTTCTCCAATACCACAGTTCAAAAGCTTCAATTCTTCGGCGCTCAGCCTTCTTCACAGTCCAACTCTCACATCCATACATGACCACAGGAAAGACCATAGCCTTGACTAGACAAACGTTTGTTGACAGAGTAATGCCTCTGCTTTTGAATATGCTATCTAGGTTGGTCATAACTTTCCTTCCAAGGAGTAAACGCCTTTTAATTTCATGGCTGCAGTCACCATCTGGAGTGATTTTGGAGCCCAGAAAAATAAAGTCTGACACTGATACACCTTTTAAAAGTCTGGAATCATTTAAAGAATACTTATTAATTACAAAGAGGATAAACAGTAACTTCACAATGGAGAAAACTGATAGAATCACCGTAACAAAAGTGAGCAAAATTAATGTTAACAATCATGAGACACAGCAACATCGTGTGCCTCCTGAAATACTGAAGTGAGAAGGAAACTTATCTTCCTAAGACGGTATAACTTGAATTTAATCATGAAGAAATACCAGATAAACCCAGCTGCAGGACATTCCACAGAAAACCTGACAATAAGTGTCAAGATGATGAAAGAGAAAGAGCAAGGAACTGCCCAGATTAAAAAAGATTAAGACAACATGAAGACTAAATGCAACATGTGATCCTGGACTAGAAAAAGACAAATGGCAAAATCTGACTAAGGTCTGCAGATTAGTGAACTGTACTGTAACAATGTTAATTTCTTGGTTTTGAAATCATACTACATCTATAGGATGTTAATGGGGAGGCTGATATGGGAATACTTTGTACTATTTTATAATTTTTTTGTCTGAAATTATTTCAAAATGGAAAACTATGATTAAGGTATTTAGAATATCCAAAATAAAGCATATAGAGGAGAAAAATAGGAAAAAAAAAAGTGAAAAAACACTCTGGGACACAGTCAAAAGTTCTAACATAATATATGTACTTAGATTCCACAACAGAATGGGGCAAAGATGCAATGTTTGAAGAGATATGGCTGAGAATTTTCCTAAACTGATGAGGAACCCAACCCTCAGAAAAGTCAGCAACTTCAAGCAAGATAAATACAAAGGAAAGAAGGAAATACTCTACTTCCCTCTCCAAACCACACCTAGGCAATTAGAAACTGCAAGGAGGAATAAAGTTCACAGGAAAGTGTAAATATGTGGATAAATATAAATGGATGGTCTAAAACAAACACTACGCAAAAGACTTGAACATATTATTCACAAAAGATACCCTGATGATCAAAAAGCAACAGTTAACGTTAGTTACTCATCAGAGAAATGCAAATTTTAACTTGTGAGATGCTAATACATATTCACCAGAAAAGCTATTAAAGTAAGACTCACAAAACCAGTTATGTGGAAAGATACAGGGCAACTGGAACAATCGTACTAGTGATGGGAGTATATAACGCTTGTAACTCTCTCCTTGGCAATTTTTAAAACAGTTAAATGTAAGCCCACCCTACAACCCAGAAATGCCATTCCTAGATATACATCTAAGAGAAAAGTGCATGTACCCAAAAGGTGGCTTGAACAGAAATGCTGAAATTATTAACAGCTTCTTATTCGTTAACAGTCAACAAACAGAAACAACCCTAATGTCCTTCAACAGAAGAAACACATTAATACTATTATCTAGCAGTAAAAAGAACTACTGATATACCTGGAAAACAGCACATACTTTATGCTTTCATTTAAACTCCTCAAATAAACAAAAATGATCTATGGTGATAGCAAACTTTCTGGGGTGACAGAGATATAACTTGATTGGTTGATGTTAGCATGGTCACAACTGAGCAACTTCACTTTCACGCACTGGAGAAGGAAATGGCAACCCACCCCAGTGTTCTTGCCTGGAGAATCCCAGGGACAGAGGAGCCTGGTGGGCTGCCGTCTATGGGGCTGCACAGAGTCAGACACGACTGACGCGACTCAGCAGCAGCAGCAGTGTGTATATATGTGTGTATAAAAATTCATCAAGCTTTACATTTACTCTATGTAGATTAAAAATAGTAGCTGAAATGGCCAAATAGTTAAAGCAGTTTTTGTTACTATGCAGACTAAACAAACTGATTAGTGACTTAATTTTCCACTTTTCATCTGACTGCCACTTATACCTAGGCCAGGACTAAAAGGCAAAACCATTCTGGAGATACCAACTGGGTACACTTGACAACCACCAACTGGAAACAATAAAAAACAATTTCATGTTTCACTTTGCAAACAATGGAAATGGAACAGGTGGGGAGAATGTTTCCTTAGAGCCTGCCTTCATGCTCTCTGGATTATTAGTGATCTACCCAAACCAACCAGAGTATGTCCTCGAAGACCCCTTTTTTGTTTGGCTCATTCATGTCTACATTTAATCCTATTCTGTGTCTCTTTCTATAATTTTACTCTTCTGTTTACAGTAGTTATGTTCATTCCATTTGACTGCTGGAATGTAAAAGACCTAAGATCCTTTGACTCAATCTCTGACCTCTATTTTATAGTAAAAAAAAAAAAAAAATTTTTCCCTACTTTGATGCAGTTCATCCAAATTTCACACAAATCCAACCACAGTCCTTTCTAAGGGTGCTATGAAAGGCCATCACGTCGCCTACTCTGTGGGCTCAAGGGAAGCCTCGTGTGGTCGGTGTTACTGCTAATGACGACTCTTCACACGCTCCCAGGGAAAGGAGCTCAGCAGATGTACACTCTAATGTAGGCTATTCACTCAAACCACCTCAGTCTTCAGTATTCTCCTGTCATTGCTTCAAAGCAGTGACAGGTGAACTGCCAAGCAGCAGCAGAGAGTCTATGCCACGTTAACAAAGGAAGAAAAGGCCATGGTCTTTTGTAATAGCTACGAACTACATTTTCACAATAAACACTCAGCAATTCATGAAACTAACTGTGCAATAACCTGAGATATAAGCCTGTCAGAAGTTGACTGACTGCTTATAAACCTTCCCAGTTCTCTCAATAAAAACAAAAATGAAAAACCACAACAAAATGCATGCTACACAATACACAAGTCAGTCTTTGGATTACCTTGTCTCTTTCTTTTTCCTTCAATTTGTCCATGGAGCGTTTTAGTCCTTCTTCCAGGAGGTCAATGAGGCGCACTGTTTCACCCGATCGTGTTTTAAACTTCTTCCTAATAAAATTTAAATGTCCCGATTAAACACATTTTGAAGCAGACCTTCCAACTTAGAAATCTTTGAAAGTTAAGGTTTGACATCACCTTATTCAGTTGACAACTAGGGTGGTTGACAAAAGAAAAGTAGACACTCCCAAGTGTGTCTCATCTATAACCCTCTACTCCAAGCATTCTATGTTTTAGGCTCCTAGTAGCATTCTCTACATATCCATTTTTAATACAGTCCCTAAAAGGGAAAGAAAGAAGGCATCTGTTCATTTGTTCATTTTCCTGAACATGAGGTTTGGGTTAGTTGTTTTGCCTTCTTAGAGAATTATTTAATACTTTTGCTTCTAGAATTGCTTGGGAGGAAATTCTTAAGTGGAATCTCACTTGCATTTTCCTGACTAGTAATTCCACCTTTATAGTGGTAGCCAACCAGAGAAGGCAATGGCACCCCACTCCAGTACTCTTGCCTGGAAAACCCCATGGATGGAGGAACCTGGTAGGCTGCAGTCCCTGGGGTTGCTAAGAGTCGGACACGACTGAGCGACTTCCCTTTCATTTTTCACTTTCATGCATTGGAGAAGGAAATGGCAACCCACTCCAGTGTTCTTGCTTGGAGAATCCCAGGGACAGGGGAGCCTGGTGGGCTGCTGTCAATGGGGTCGCACAGAGTCGGACACGACTGAAGTGACTTAGCAGCTTAGCAGCAACCCTAAGAACATATCAAAATCAGCCTGAGAACTTTTAAAACTGGATGTCAGGGCCCCACTCATACCCACTGAAATCAGAATCTTTGTGGATGGGGCAAAAGTACAGATAAGCACTGCCCTGGGCAACTGCACTGTTAAAAAGCATCTCATGAAAATTGAATTTTACCTATTAAATAAGTTTGCAAGATACTGTCTTTTTTTTCCTTTTAAATTAAAAACATTGTTCAATCCCAACAATGATACAAAGGAAGCATGCTTTTCTATTGAACACAAAGTCTGCCAAAGTGCCTGTGATACTTCCTGTTAAAGTTGTATGTTCAAAGTTGCCTTTAAAAGGGATCATCTTGCCCTTTATTACGGAATTAAACTCCTTTATTATTCCAAAACTACATGATTTCCCAAGCTTTCCTTGTCATCCCCGCCCATCCTTGAGAATCCAACAACTTCCAAACCTTCTGTGTGATGAAATGATACCCATCATAAAGCCTAGGCAAAATGCTAAGAAAGCCTTCCTTAAGGACGTCTCCTCTTGGCAAAATCTGGTCTTTCCTGTTACTCCCTACTGTGCCTGCCTTGAATCTTTATCTTTCGTGTGTGTGGGTCCTCTCTTCTCCTCTCACCAGTGGTTCTAGAGAGGGACGCACAGCTGAATATCAAAAAGAGCTTTCAAAAACAGATGCCTACTACCCACTGCAGACCTAGAAACCTGGGAGGGCCTGGCATGTGTATTTTAACAGGCTCCAAAGGGAACTGCTCTGCTTTAGAGGACAGGCTTCTTCAGGAAAGAGGACGTGTTTTATGTTATCTTCATGTACACACTGTGGAGCACCCAGCCAATGCCATGAACAGTGGGTGCTCAATACACAGGAAGTTGATCAAAAAAATGATAAATTTTTTATTGTAAAAAGCCTTAAGAAAAGAAAAATTCACTAAAAAAATAGACGGCAGAATCTGAGCATTTTATTTTTTTTGGCCACACTGCACGGCATGCATAACTTCCCTGACCAGAGACTGAACCCCACGCCCGTGTAGTGGAAGCTCAGAGTCTTAACCACTGGACCACCAAGGGAGGTCTGAATTTGAGCATTTTAATATCAATGTTTAAAATATGGTAGGATGCCACTGGCTAGCTATCCCTGATAATTTTTTTTTATGGTGTAGGACACCATAATTACATGAATGCAGATATCTAAAACAATACAACCAGGGTAGGAAGAATCAATACTGTGAAAATGACTATACTAACAAAAGCAATCTACAGATTCAATGCAACCCCTATCAAATTACCAATGACATTTTTCACAGAACTAGAACAAAAAATTTAACAATTCATATGGAAACACAAAAGACCCCGAATAGTCAAAGCAGTCTTGAGAAAGAAGAATGGAGCTGGAGGAATCAACCTTCCTGACTTCAGATTATACTACAAAGCTACAGTCATCAAGACAGTATGGTACTGGCACAAAAACAGAAATAAAGATCAATGGAACAAGACAGAAAGCCCAGAAATAAACCCATGCACCTATGGGTACCTTATTTTTGACAAAGGAGGCAATATACAATAGAACAAAGACAGCCTCTTCAATAAATGGTGCTGGGAAAACTGGACAGCTACATGTAAAAGAATGAAATTAGAACACTTCCTAACACCATACACAAAGATAAACTCAAAACGGATTAAAGACCTAAATATAAGACCAGAAACTATAAAACTCTTAGAGGAAAACATAGGCAGAACACTCGATAACATCAATCAAAGCAAGATCCTCTATGACCTACCTCCTAGAGTAATGGAAACAAAAGTAAATAAGTGGGACCTGATTAAACTTAAAAGCTTTTGCACAGCAAAGGAAACTATAAGCAAGGTGAAAGACAACCCTCAGAATGGAAGAAAACAATAGCAAATGAAACAACTGACACAAGTTTAATTTCCAAAATATACAAGCAGCTCATACAACTCAATACCAGAAAAACAAACAACCCAATCAAAAAGTGGGAAAATGACCTAAACAGACATTTCTCCAAAGAAGACATACAGATGGCTAATAAACACATGAAAAGATGCTCAACATCGCTCACTATTAGAGAAATGCAAATCAAAACCACAATGAGATATCACCTCACACCAGTCAGAATGGCCACCATCAAAAAGTCTACAAACAGTAAGTGCTGGAGAGGGTGTGGAGGAAAGGGAACACTCTTGCACTGTTGGTGGAAATGTAAATTGATACAGCCAGTATGGAAGACGGTATGGAGATTCCTTTAAAAACTAGGAATAAAACCATCATATGAACCAGCAATCCCAGTCCTAGGTATATACCCTGAGGAAACCAAAAGTGAAAAAGACATATGTATCCCATTGTTCACTGCAGCACTATTTACAACAGCTGGAACATGGAAGCAACCTAGATGTCCATTGACAGATGAATAAATGAAGTTGTGGTACATATGCACAATGGAATATTGCTCAGCCATACAAAGGAATGCCTTTGAATCAGTTCTAATGAGGTGGATAAACCTAGAACCTATACACAGTGTGAAGTAAGTCAGAAAGAGAAAGATAAATATCGTATTCTAACACATACATATGGAAGCTAGGAAAATGGTACTGAAGAATTTCCTTACAGGGCAGCAATGGAGAAAGAGACATAGAGACTAGACTTGTGGACATGGGGAGAGGGTGAGATGTATGGGAAGAGTAACATAGCCAACAGGCATTTGCTGTATGGCTAAGAAAACTCAAACAGGGGCTTTGTATCAACCTAGAGGGGAGGGAGATGGGAGGAAGTTCAAAAGGGAGGGGATATTTGTATACCTATGGCTGGTTCATGTTGAGGTTTGACAGAAAACAACAAAATTCTGTTCAGCAATTATCCTTCAATAAAAAAAATAAATTATATAAAAAAAACAAAAACAAAACCAAAAAATCCTCTAGCCATTACATGATAAACAAATGCTGACATATAATTATTGGTGATAAATATCAGACATAAAAAGTAAATGTGCTTTTTAGGAAGCACATTTACAGGAAGCTTGGTGCTGGTGCACTGGGATGACCCAGAGGGATGGTACGGGGAGGGAGGTGGGAGGGGGGGTTCAGGATTGGGAACACGTGTACACCCGTGGAGGATTCATGTTGATGTATGGCAAAACCAATACAATATTGTGAAGTAATTAGCCTCTAATTAAAATAAATAAATTTAAATTTAAAATGAAAAAAAAATAAAAAATAAAAAAAGAGACTTCCAAGGCAAAAAAAAAGTAAATGTGGTAATTTTCTCCCAATTGTAGGAATAATCATCTAAATGTTAGTCAAAAGAAAACAGAACAGGAAAATAAGATACTCTAAAGCAATACTCACGTGTTTGATTTTTAGCACTTTCTTAGGACCGTGAATACCTTAAGGACCAGGTGTCTTCCAATTACAAAAAAAAGTGCAGCTATACAGAATTATATGTTTGATCTAAGGTATTTTGTCTGCATATAACCTTACATCTAAAATAAATACCCTGACATTTATTTGGGTAGGGCTAGGAGGCAATGGCACCCCACTCCAGTACTCTTGCCTGGAAAATCCCATGGACGGAGAAGCCTGGTAGCTGCAGTCCATGGGGTCACGAAGAGTTGGACACGACCGAGCGACTTCACTTTCACTTTTCACTTTCATGCATTGGAGAATGAAATGGCAACCCACTCCAGTGTTCTTGCCTGGAGAATCCCAGCAGGGACGGGGGAGCCTGGTGGGCTTCCGTCTATGGGGTCACACACAGTCGGACACGACTGAAGTGACTTAGCAGCAGCAGCAGGCCTTTTATATACTTAGTTAGGATTTTTGCACATTGGCGTGTTAAGCACCTTGAGCTACTTCATGAAGCTTTTAGAAACATCACCCACTTTTATGTGATGGCAGAATTTAGGCCATGTCTCCAAATCAAAAATGATGTGGTAATTAAATAACTAAGGGATCCTAAGACAATATTAAATGGAAGATGTAAAAATCTCTCAATTCTTCCTAAAAGGCTGCACTCTCTGGCAGTGATGAGACACAGGTACGGAACAGCTTGGCTGCGTACATACTACAGCTTATATAGACTCTGCTATCAAATGAAACGGTCTCTACTGAAGAATCTGGGGGTCGGGCGCTGTTACCACCTTCACATTTGCAGACTCACTTGTCTTCCCCCAGCACCACACCAAATCCAGCATGAGACACTCGAGTTACGGCAGGGTCATACCAACCAATCATTTGAGCAGCACCAAATACTGTCTGGAAGTGTAAGGACTATAAAGAAATAGAAAGAGAAAGTTACTTGCTAAACTTTCTAATTTAAAAAATGACTTAAAGCTCTTCTACTTAGGAATAAAGATTTGTAAAATTCAAATCACTCACTAACCTTTTAAGGCAAGTAAAGTTATAGAAGCTCTTCTTTATTCCTTATATATGAGAATAAGGGAACATCCTTCCTAGTTTACAGAGACAAGTGGGAAAACTGAGAAGTGAACAAGTTTGGCCAAATTCAAACCCTGCTCTCTCTCTCATATCACTTTTCTGAATTTCCATCTTTGAGGAAAATTTACAGGGTTTTTGAGTGCCAAATGCTTCACCATACTGCCTTACCTTCAATCAGACAATGCAAGTTGATACAAATGTACAAACTTACTTGTCCATTGTCCACCACATAGATGATCATATCTGCTTTTTCCTCAAACAGTCTTTGTTTAATGGCAGCCAGGTCAGATGTATCATAGGTATAACCTCCATCCGATTTTACTATGGTTAATGGTACAGAACATCCTGGAACAAACACAATTTTTCTGCCATCGTCCACTTGCACAAATCCTAGAAGAAAAGAGAAAAAGAGAAAACTGTGTCTGGGCACCCAGGGAGTGTTCCTGGTAGTTCCCCAAAGTAACACGACACCTGGCTGCCAAACTCTTCGTAGAGCATTTCAGTCTATGAGGAGTCGTCCACCTGCCCAGCAGACACAAAACATGGCAATCTGTGCTTTGCTTTCAAGCAGGAGCCATAGCTTCCTTTGGGAGAAAGATGCAATTTCTATCATTACCTCTTAAAATGTATTCATTTATTTAGTTTTCGAGTTACAACTACAACAGAGTTCAGGGCACAAACATGGCAGGATTCAGCATTGAAATGACTAGTAAAATGGAAAAAATAAAATCATGTTCATACACATGATGAAAAAGGCAAAATTCTTGGATGCAAGAAGGGACAATAAGGAACATGATGGTAAAATCAGCCATATTTCAGAGTATGCTGCTGCTAAGTTGCTTCAGTCATGTCTGACTCTGCGACCCCATAGACGGCAGCCCACCAGGCTCCCCCGTCCCTGGGATTCTCCAGGCAAGAACACTGGAGTGGGTTGCCATTTCCTTCTCCAATGCATGAAAGTGAAAAGTGAAAGTGAAGTTGCTCAGTCATGTCAGACTCTTAGCAACCCCACAGACTGCAGCCCACAAGGCTCCTCATCCATGAGATTTTCCAGGCAAGAACACTAGAGTGGGTTGCCATTTCCTTCTCCTCAGTGTGTTTACTATATGCTAAACACTATATTGAGTCTTAAATTCAACCTTCACAATAACTCTATGCAGTAAATACTATTACTATTGCCTTTTTCCTTTTTTAACATTTTAGAAAACTGATGCTTGGTAGGGTGAAAGCAGTATAAAATCCTGGTTAAAAACAAACTCTGAAGCCACACTGCCCAGGTTTGAATCTTGACTTAGCAGTTATTAGCTATGTAACCTTGGGAAGTTACTAATTTCTTTGTGCTTCTTTTCTTTCTTTAATGGACATTACTTTTCTTGTTATGAGTACAAAATAATGTCACAATTAAAGTGTTTCTCACATTATGACAATCTGGATTCTCATCTTCCCCTTACAGCAAGGAATACAGTTTCCCTCCAATATCCTAAACTATTTCTAAGGACCCCACACTTGCTTTGCCTCGCTTTGGTGAATTCCTCCTTTCTGCTAGCATGACTAACATGGCCAGCTTCTTTTCTCATTATTAAAATCTTTTTACCTACGTCTACAAATAACAAATGCTGGAGAGGGTGTAGAGAAAAGGGAACCTTCTTACATTATTGGTAGGAATATAAACAGGTGCAGCCATTATGGCAAACAGTATGGAGGTTCCCCAATAAACAAAAACTAGAGTTGCTGTATGATCCAGCAATCTCATTCCTGGGCATATATCTGGATAAAACTATAATTCAAAATGATGCATGCACCCCTGTCTTCACAGCAGCACTATTCATAACAGCCATGGAAACAACCTAAATATCCACTGACAGATGAGTGGATAAAGAAGACATGGCATACACATACAACGGGACACTACTCAGCCATAAAAAAGAATGAGATGTGCCGGGAGCCGGTGAGGCATTCCACTCGTGACAAAGGTCATGAGGAAGGAGGCTTGGCATACGCAAAGGCGAGATCGAGCCTCAGGAGTCCCCCTGGATATTCTCGAGCATCTACCCCCCCAAAAAAGCCAGAGTCTGCCTACTTTATTGCTTTGTGCTCTCACCTCGGACTTTACTGGGGGCTGTCCCCCACCACCATCTCGCTCTCTCTGTCAAAGAGTTAACTAACAGCTCCAATTAATAAAGTTCCTGGGCAATTAGGAGTGTTTAAATCCAAACCCCTCAGATGGCTCTCTAACTCGCCTGACAAATTTACCCGGGCTCCTACAGCTATGCATACAATTGTTTACAGTCTCCCAGCCTCGAGAGGCATGGGAAGCTTAAGATATTCAAATAGCTTAGAGCTTCTGAGAGAGTTAGAAACTGTCAGAATAAAACTAGTAAAAGATTTCATTGATGAGCCAATGCTTGCTGCCAAGTTTCCACATCCTCTGTATTGTATCCTTGAATGTGTATTAATTAATAGTTGGTATGTAGAAAAAATAAGTAGTGGCCTTGGTGTTAGCAACTTTAGACCCTTAAGGTAATAAATTCTTTCCTTTGTTGTAAACCCATTACACATCCACCCTATAGGAATGCAATTTTATCTAACACCTTCGGAAGATGGCGCCAAACCTTAAAATAATTACTCTTAGAGAAAATCAGTCTTTGTCAAGAGTCATAAAATATTAATAGGCCTTCTGGCCAGAAGATGATGTAAATCACCTAAACCATTTGTATACGATAAATCTGCAGGAAAGAAACCCTGGTTTTTGATAAGGATCAAAGACTGCTGACTTTGCATCCCCTATTATCCTCAATGTGTAACTTAGGGTATAAAAGCCCCTGTTGAAAATAAAGCTACGGGCCTTGCTCACCAAAGCTTGGTCTCCCCATGTCATTCTTCCCCTCAATTTCCAGCTGAGTCTCCATCTGGAGCGTGGAAATCCTCTGCGACCATTTATTTGCCTGGGCTTCTAAGACCCACTCAAGAAGGTGTCTAAGGTGGGCACCTTCCGCTATTCGAGAGGGCGCCTGCGACTTCCGTGGTCAGAGCTAACCTGGTGTCACGGATTATATTGATTTTCCACGTAAACCAAGCTACTCAGCTTCTTTTCTCCACTGAATTTTCCTACTGAGCTATCCTCATTCTATTACTCTATCTCTAATTAACATTTGAATAGGTCGCTGAAGCCGTCTCTCCTTCGAATACCCTGGATCAGCCGGGGCTGGACCTCGGCAGAGATGCCATTAACAGTAACACAGATAGACCTAAAGACTGTCATACTGAGTGCAGTCAGACAGAGACAAAATCGTGATATAATGTACACGTGGGCTCTAAAACATGACACAAATGAACCTACCTGCGAAAGAGAAACAGACTCACAGAGAACAGACTTGTAGTTAGAGGGAGGGAAGGGGGTCTGGAGTTGGTAGTTCCAAACTGCTATACACAGAACGGGTAAACAGGGTTCTATCATATAGCACAGGTAACTAAAATGAATATTCTGTGATAAATCACAATGGAAAATATGAAAAAAAATTTATATATATAACTGAGTCACTTTGCTGTAAAGCAGAAATTAATTGTAAATCAACTATATCTCAAGTTAAAACAATTTTTAAAAATTCCTTATCTTAAAAGTATGGTCCTTAAGTTTCCAGAATGTGATTAGTAAGTATCATTTCTCATTCAAGGAACTAAGCTTCCCTGGAGATAACAGAAGAGCTGAATCCACAATTAAGGCAGGAAATGTACAAACTTATCCTGAAATATTGTGTCAAGAAAACAAGTAAACTATCAAAAACTCTAAGGGTCAAGGGGGAAAAAATGGAAAGCCACTTGAGACTACCATTAGCGAAATACAAGACAATTTGAATATTAAAAAAATAAAGGCAAACAGTTGGAAAATATAAAATATATTAAACCTAATTTACAATAATGCTAAAAATAATCCAGTTGTTACATCTGGAAGATATTAAGAAACTAGTTTACTATTCTGAAAACTGGTAAATAAAAATAAAGAAAGAACCAAGCATTTATACTGTTTGCCTATGAACCGTACCTGTGGTTAACCAAAATGATTATGCGACAAAGTTCTGCACAGGAGAATTCCAGATAACAAACCAAGAAACGACAGAATGCTGTATTCCCAACCTCCAATAAAACAATAGAACCAAGTCATGACCATCAATAGCGGCTAAAACCACTAGAGGAAAGTCTAATGGGGAAATTAAAGGACAGATCAGGTTGACAATACCTGAACCCACTAATTCATCTTAACATCGTAACAAGAGAGTCAACTAAAAAGTGGCATTCTCACAAATAAACAAGACAAAACAAGAAAAGAAAACACAAATCAGAGTTTAATCTAGCTTCTTTAGAAAATACAGATAGAGGAATTATGCCACACAACACCATACGGAAATCTCTGTAAGACAAATGGCCTAGTTTCTTCAATAATAAATGAGAAAGAAGTGTGGGGCTATGGAGAGAAACCCATGACTTAACAAATTTTATATTAAACAAATGTAATGTGCAGACTCTGAATCAGCTTAGGAAATGTGAACTCATGACTTGCTATTAAGAAATCATTGGGACTTCTCTCTGGTGGTCCAGTGATTAAGAATCTGCCTTGCAATGCAGGGGCATGGGTTCAATCCCTGGTCAGGGAACTAGGATCCAATCCCTGGTCAAAGAACTAAGATCCCACACGTCACAGAGCAACTAAGCCAGTGGACCAGAGCACAGAGCAACTACTGAAGGCCGAGTGCCACAAGAGAGTCCGTTCACTGCAATGAAAGATTCCACGTGATGTGACTAAGACCTGACGTAGCCAAATAACAAATTAAAAAAAAAAGAAGTATTAATTGTCATGGAGTGATAACACTATCATGGTTTTGAGGTGGGATGAAGGGTCTGTTGTTTCAGAGACAAACCAAAGCAGTTATAGAAGAAATTATATAAGCAGTGTACAGGAAGGTAACAGACACAATAAGGTCTGCCTGTGTTCATAATTAAGTTGGTGACAAGTGCATGAAGCTGGGATGTCACTATAATATTCTCTCTGCTTTTGCCTATGTTTGAAAATTTGTAGAATCAAGTTAAAAATAAAAAAAGAGTGCTTACCTCTATCTTCAAACTCCTTTACAATATCATGCATCCTATCTTGATAGAAGGATTCTCCCCTCTCTATTAAAGAGATGTCCAATGCCTCATAGATTTTATTAAACTCTAGGGAAAAAGTCATAAAATAAAGAGAATGTATAATTTAAAAAGATAACCTACAGTAACACAATACATTTTACTGCCTCGTGTGGCAAAACAGCCACCAGCCTCTTCCAAAGATCTACTGGCTATTCGTGTTCATCTGTTCTTCAAAGTGACCTTTCAGATAACACTGTCAAGTCTGAACACTCAGAACTGTCTTGAAACCATAAATGAATATGGAGAACTAGGGGACGTGGCATGACACTCTACCCAAACATTCTGTTCCACCCTGGTGTTATTTCCCTTCATTTTAGCCCTACATATTTCTGGATAGATTTATTTGTAAGGATTTTATAGCTTCGGATGCTTAATGTGAATAGCATCTTTTTCCTTTCTACTTTTTTTCTAACTAATTTTTCCTGACTTCTAAAGAAATTAAATTTTGCACCTGCCTGTCTTTATAAATAAACTTTCTTTGTAGTTTCAATTTCAGAAAATATGTAAGAAAAAAAAATCTATTTGTTAGCCCTTGAATATTTAATACGTCATTCAAAGTCAATTCTGAATACTCAAGAAACTACATGCAGTAGTATTCGCTGGAAAAATAAACAAAGCCCAGAAGCTTACCTTGGCGGGAGACATCACAGATGAGTTTCCAAGCTTTTATGATGTCTGGATTTTTACTCTGGAGCAAAACAACACACTGATATGCTCGCTTCTTAAATTCCTCCTCAGTATCAAATCTCTTCTTGGATTCCTATATTAAAAAAGGCAAGGTTTGTAAACAATCAGCCCCATATTTCTAGATAAAACACATTTCTAAAAAAAAAGAAAAAATCCCACAAAAAAAAAACAGAGGAAGTAAAAATTTAGATCTGCTAATTTAGTCTGCTAAATTAGTCAAAGAATGTTGTTACAAATGAATGTGCTAATAAAACCCAATTATTACTTCTGAAATAATTTTCCTTAAAAATGTAACATTTGATCACAATGCTACCTCCACCTTTCTAGTTCACACTAGTGCTTGTGTTCCGGGAGAATGACAATGTACAGCTAACACATGAGGCTGAATTTTCCAGGTTCTAATTTCCTTTCTAAATAATTTTTTTTTTGGGGGGGTGGTAATTAAAAATAAAATCATGGACTTCCCTGGTGACACAGCAGATAAAAATCTGCGTGCCAGTGCAGGGGACACAGGTTTGATTCCTGGTCTGCGAAGACGCCACATGCCGTGGGGCAACTAAGCCTGTGCGCCACAACTACTGACGCCCGAGAGCCTCAAGCGTGGGCTCTGCAACGAGAGAAGCCAGCGTGCAACTAGAGAGCAGCCCCCGCAGCTGCAGCTAGAGAAAGCCCGTGTGGAGCAACGAAGACCCTGAGCAACCAAAAATAAAAAAAATTGCTTTCATTGGTTCCTATCTACTTTGAAAGCAAAACGTGCTTATTAAAAAAATATTGTTAACCCTATCCCAAACTAACCAGCAATAACATTCTGATGAAAATTCTAGGTATCTCTTTGCAATCACAGATCTGTATGTTTTAAAAACTATAAATATATGGTTTTTCTTTTATCCTTGGTATTAAAATTCAGCAATGTGTTTTAAATATTATATGGCATTAATAGATTTGCCCATTGTATTCAGTGCACAGAATTCCAGCAGATTATAGCTATTTCACTTAACTGATACCAGTAAACAATTTTCAATCTTTTCATTAGAAAATACATACCAAAAGATTAAAAAAAAAACCTCTAAAAAAGCCAGTTACCAACCAACCAAAAAAAGTTTTAAGTACTATATTATTTCTTAATACAGTAATCCTATTCTTGGGACTCTATCATAAGAAAACAATTTTAAAAATGAGAAAACTTACATGTAGAAACATGTAGGTACAACCTACAAGTAAACCTACAAGTAAAAACATGAAGTTACTTACTGAGCATCCCCAAAATGGGGGGGGAAAACCAAATAATAAGGAGCATACACTTTGGTCTACAAATCCAAAATAAGATGTGGTCACAAATTAACATGAAAGAGTATGATAAAACTTTAAATAGGTACAATACAAAAATGTTACTATAACCACAATTGATATAATAAAAGTTTATATACGGATAAGTGAAAGAGTCAAAGACTGTTTACTACAGTGATTTATTTAAAATTATGGTTTATGGTAAATTTGTCTTTAAAAAACTGTTTATACTTAATAATGCTTTCAAAACATACAGAATCAGGAAGATAACAGCAGCATCAACATTTTGAAATACTAAAATGTACTCTGACTAACAAACTCCTAAATTCACGTAAGAATGGGTAATGCTGTAGATTTAAATTTTTAACATACACCAATAAAAGCAAACATGCTACACTGAGGAACAGAGAATGGAGCAACTTTTATTTAACCCCATAATAGCTTCAAATACCATTTAAAACTCCCTAAGGAAAACAATTATGATAATTGATAGACACACAAATAATACAAAAATAAATGGCACCAAACCTTATAAAAAGCCTGAAGATCCCCAATGGGAGGTGAAACTGTTAGGTAATCTGGAAATTTATCTTGCAGGTGAGCAATGAGCATGCCAAACTGGGTTCCCCAGTCTCCTACATGGTTTAATCTAGTATCAGACACAGAACATAAAACCACTTAAAAATGATAAACATGAACTGGACTATAAAGAAGACTGAGTGCCAAAGAATTGATGCTTTTGAACTGTAGAGTTGGAGAAGACTCCTGAGAGTCCCTTGGACTGAAAGGAGATCAAACCAGCCAATCCCAAAGGAAATCAGTCCTGAATATTCATTGGAAGGACTGATGCTGAAGCTGAAACTCCAATACTTTGGCCACCTGATGTGAAGAGCTGACTCATTTGAAAAGACTTTGGTGCTGGGAAAGGATTGAAGATGGGAGGAGAAGGGGACGACAGAGGATGAGATGGTTGGATGGCATCACCGACTCAATGAACTTGAGTTTGAGCAAGCTCCAGGAGTTGGTCACGGACAGGGAAGCCTGGCATGCTGCAGTCTGTGGGGTTGGTTGCAAAGAGTTGGATACAACTGAGCGACTGAACTGAACTTATATTCCATTAGGAACCACAAACATTAAGTGCCAGTACATCATGTTTAGTAGTGTTCTTTTTATGAAGGTGTTTCCTCATCTGGTCTGAGAGGCAAAGACAAGGTCTGTTATGTTTGTCATTAGATACCCAATAATGAGCCTGCAAACACCTGGCCTACAGGATTTGCTGAATGAAGTTCCTATGAATGGACTGTGATCTGTTTATTGCTTAGTTAACTGGGAGAGTGGCAGTCAGGTCAATGTTGGTCATTACCATAATTTTATGAAAACGTAACTTTTCAACCAATTATTTCAGTATAATTTAGTAGTTCCCAAATATCAGAGAAGGCGATTGCACCCCACTCCAGTACTCTTGCCTGGAAAATCCCATGGATGGAGGAGTCTGGTGGGCTGCAGTCCATGGGGTCGCTAAGAGTCGGACACGACTGAGCGACTTCACTTTCACTTTTCACTTTCATGTATTGGAGAAGGAAATGCCAACCCACTCCAGTGTTCTTGCCTGGAGAATCCCAGGGACAGGGGAGCTTGGTGGGCTGCTGTCTATGGGGTCACACAGAGTCGGACACGACTGAAGTGACTTAGCAAATATCAGTGGACAAAATTCTTCAAAATATATCAATCCAATCACTTCTCATTCCTCACTGCTTTCATCTAACCTCAAACCATCAGATCATCTCTTCAGTTCAGTTCCTCAGTCGTGTCCGACTCTTTGTGACCCCATGAATCGCAGCACGCCAGGCCTCCCTGTTCAAACTCAAATCCATCGAGTCAGTGATGCCATCCAGCCATCTCATCCTCTGTCGTCCCCTTTTCCTCCTGCCCCCAATCCCTGCCAACATCAGTCTTTTCCAATGAGTCAACTCTTAGCTGGATTATTAAAACAGACTTCTAATTAATTACTATAGTTCCTTTTCCCTTCTTTGTCTAGTTTATTTGAAGAAACCAGGGCAATCTCTAATCAGATTATATGCCCTACTAAGACTCTCCAAAAGCTTCCCACTGCATTTAATAAAACTGCAATTTCCTACCATGGGCTACAAGGTCCAGTACAATCTGTTTCTTGCTTACGTCTCCCACTAAAATATATACTTCTAGTATACAGGACAGAAAAGGCAATGGCACCCCACTCCAGTACTCTTGCCTGGAAAATCCCATGGACGAAGGAGCCTGGTAGGCTGCAGTCCATGGGGTCGAGAAGAGTCAGACACGACTGAGTGACTTCACTTTCACTTTTCACTTTCCTGCATTGGAGAAGGAAATGCCAACCCACTCCAGTGTTCTTGCCTGGAGAATCCCAGGGACGGGGGAGCCACGTGGGCTGCAATCTATGGGGTCGCACAGAGTTGGACACAACTGAAGCGACTTAGCAGCAGCAGTATACAGGAGGCACTCAAGGAATATCTGTGCAATAAATGAGGGAGTTTTCCCCTTGGTTCTACATCCACCCCAAGTCTTAATAGCTATTAGTCCAAAGGAGGGGCCAAAGATATAATTTAAAAGCGTAATGGGTGATTATGAAGCAGACACTTAAGAATCACTGATTTAATCAAAGGTTCTTTCTCTAGTGATAACTTTCTTTTCTATAGAAATCTCCAAAGAAAGGCAAGAGTACGTACCTCAGCACGTTATATCCTGCAAACTCAAAGAGGCGGCACATGCTCTCGCCTATGATTGTTGACCGGAGGTGGCCTACATGCATCTCTTTAGCTATGTTGGGAGAGGAAAAGTCAACTATAACCTGGGATAAATAGTAAAGATTTTTTTAGAGAGGGATATAAACATTTTCTTTTGCTAACACTTTCATTAATAACATTTAATAATAAACAAGGCTTAAACATTAGCTTGGATTGTAATGCAACTATTAGGATTTCTGATGGAACTTTTAGGATTTCTGATGGAACTTGTCCATCATTAATTGAAAAATAATCAAATCTGTTTAAATAAGTTATCTATTCTTTATTTCAGAGACAACTCATAAATATCAGTTGGCTACCTCAAACGCCTTGGGGAATGAAAACAAAAATCATATAGCAATCAAGACCCAGGGGAGCTTTTTCGAGGGTGGTGGCAATTGTGGGTAGAGCACCATGAAGGCCTCAGGGACGCTCTCTGAGTATAAGGTGGTGGAGTGCTGCCTGCCGACCCCCAAATGCTGCATGCTGCCCCTCTATCGTATGAGAATTTTTGCGCCTAATCACGCTGTTGCCAAGTCCCGCTTCTGGTACTTTTGTGTCTCCACTGAAGACGATGAAGAAATCCTCAGGGGAAATGGTCTACTGTGGACAGGTGTTAGAAATCTCCCCTGTGGGTGAAGAACTTCGGCATCTGGCTGCACTGTGACTCCCACAGCATGCACTGGGAGTAGCAGGACCTGACTACAGCTGGTGCCGTCACCCAGGGCTACCGAGACATGGGCACTGGCACCAAGCCTGGGCCCACTCAATCCAGATCGTGAAGGTGGAGGAGATCGCAGCCAGCAAGTGCCACCGACCAGCGGTCAAGCAGTCCCAAGACTCCAAGATCAGGTTCCCACTGCCGCACCAGGCCCTCCGTTGCCAGCACAAGCCACACTTCGCCAACAAGAGGCCCAACACCTTCTTTTAGGTGTAGGCCCTCTCTGTCCCCGGGTCTGCCCAAATAAAACTCAAGTGGGAAAACCGGAAACAAAAAAAAAACCCAGGGGAAGGGGGAACTTTCAAGATAGTGGTGGACTAAGATATGGAGATCGTCTTCCTCCCCACAAATACATCAAAAATACATCTGCATGTGGAGCAACTCCTACAGATCACCTACTGAAGGCTGGCAGAAGATCCCAGACTTCAAAAAAACAAAAAGACCCAGTGGATAGGTTACTTCACAGCTATGTTCATAATCTCAAAATATGAATAGTTAAATCTCAATATAAAAAGTGAAAGCCATTTTTAGCTACAGCTAATAGAGTTCTAATGTATTATGCTATCAATCAAAAAATATACATATACCTTTTTGTTCTCTCCAATGGAAGGTATTTTAACACCATTCACCAAGAGATTGGTCAACTGTTGTGATACAAAGCCCTTTCTTAAGTGGATATTAATAAAACCTAAAGAAAAACAGAGAAGAGAAAAAAATCAGATAGCTTCCAACTTTGAAGATTGCTACTCCCAAAGCACTTCTCAATTTCACTTATGCTGGCTCCAGAACCCTAGTGTGGCTCTGGTGAAACTTTTCAGGCTTCCAACAGCACCTGGGGCCTTGGCTTGAGCCCTCTTATGAGCTCCCTGTTTCCACATCTAGTTTCACCACTTTCCTGAAAGCTTCCTACTTAATGCAGGACCCCTTCACTCCCAGCGAATGATTTAACTCTTAACAGAAAATAAACGATCCTTCTGCCACAGAGTATCTGCCATCATTATCTCCTTTTTGCTGATGAGAAACTGAGTGACAAGGCAATAAAGTAACTCATCCACAACTAGGTGAGTAAGTCTCGTTTAAAACCTCAGTTTCCTAACTCCCAATCCAACGTGTTTTCATCATCTTGTTCAGTACATGAGTTTTAACCTTATGTTTATATTTAAAATGGTTTTCTTTTCTTATTTCAAAAGGACTCAGCAATCAATAGAACTACTTTAGAGTACATTATGACATACCAGGACCAGCAATTTCAACTTTCTCAATATATTCATTGTCTGGGAGGTGTTTGACAATGTTTTCAGCAATTTCTCTTGGATTAACTTTCTGTTCCTTGGTTTTAAGCATCTATAAAACATAAATGATTGATTACACAACAGGTCTCAGCAAATTACTAGGAAACGCACAGCTGACAAAGCATCAGATTCAACTGACACAAGACTCATTAGAAGGCAGCAGCAGAGACCAGTGACCTTGTAAAGAGAGATTAAAGCATCAGACAGCAACAGTGCCGGGGGAATGGAAAAGTGCCAAAACCACAGGACCTCTCTTCAGAATGAGCTGCCACAGCTATCTAGAACTTCTTAATGAAGACTTTTGAAGTCTTTAGTTATAATGCCTGTTCCAGAATATTTACATTTCTAATTTTCAAATCATGAAAGTGTGCAATATTCAGATTTGAGTAGTAAATAGCACCCTTATAAACTTAACTCCAGCACAGACACACAAAAATTATCCAGGAAAAAATCTGATCTCTTTAGATGAAGCCTTTCTATTCAGCAATGAAAAGAAATCAAAAAGTCCCAAACCAAGCGCAATAAACTACTAACACATTAGCTATTAGAAACAGGGAACTCCTCTGACTGAACATGAAATACACAAGCCTATCTCACAGACACATCTCCATCAAATATTTGATGGGAATGCTGGTGCTAATTAGCTAACTTCTAATTCCTCAACAATAAGTCAGTTATCCTGGACACAAAAGGAGGAATGTGCTAAAACAGTATCAGCTATTTACCTAAATAGTGAGTATATATAATTTAAATATTAAAATTTGTGCTTTTTAAACATTAAAAACACACAGTCCCTTTCCTCAAGCTTTTCAGAACTGTGGAAAATGTTTTTACTGAGGATACAATGCTCTATTATTTATGTAAATGATAATTATGGGCTTCCCAGGTGGCTCAGTGGTAAAGCATTTGCCTGCTGATGCAGGAGACGTGGGTTTGATCCCCAAGTCAGGAAGCTCCCTGGAGAAGGAAATGATAATGCACTTCAGTATTCTTGCCTGAGAAATCCCACGGGCAGAGGAGCCTGGCGGGTTACAGTCCATGGGGTTGCAAAAGAGACAGACATGACTGAGCACGCATGCACGCAATGATAACTGTAATGCTTAAGAAAATCAAAGCACAAAGAATGCTTTATAATAATATAATTACCTGACAGATGCCCATAGCACTATTACACTGATAGTCCCCAAACTTGGGCTGCTGACTTGGAGTCACAATCAGTGGAGGATTTTCCAAAACTGGATAGGCAGCCTTAATGGCACAACCAAAGACCTCTTCCAGGCAGCTATTGATGTTAATCATAGTTTTGGTTGGTTTGTTCCTTTCTGCTTGAAGACTCTGTAAGAAAAGAATGTAAATGTTAATAAACTTTATACAAAAATTTCCCAAATATTTTGAGAAGCCTTCAAGTATCTTGAAACTGAAAGGTAACACACACTCCTAGTGTAACACTCTCATATTTAGGATGTGCTGAGAAGCATTAATAGGACAAGTCTATCCCACAGCATCTAAGACATACATGTAAAAATTCCCCATGTACTTTCTTTCTACAGTTATTTAATATAACAGAAGCCAGCAAGAGGGAGTAAGGGGCTGATGATTTTCTTAGCTTCCTAAAGCACCGAGAAAATAATATAAAATCAATCCTAAATAACTTCCTATCAAATGCTGGAACTGAAAGCTCTATGGACAAAAACAATAAAAACATTTAATCTCTTCATTAAAACGCTGACCCTTTCAAGCATGAAATGAAACAGGTCAAAAATACTGATGGGTAATATTAATGTATCAGAGTAACAGATTGTTTTGTCTTCCTGCAAAATAACCCCGTGGTACTTCCTATCTCTCACCTTCTCAGAAGTGGAATACACTCATTTAAGATGGTATATAATTAATTAATTACCTCCATTATTGCACTTTTCATACCTTCTCCAAATTATCTGTGTTTGGACAGATCTGAAATTTCTCTAAATATTCTGATTGCAAAGAAAGTGTCTTATTTATGGTTCTATCCCGATAGGTGACGGTCCGTGTGGTTGCAGAAGTGTTGGACAAGCAACTAAACAACAAAAGTTCTGGCACCTAGCCCTGTACCCGCCATGTAGCAGGTCAAGATGGCTGGTGACTGAGTAGATATGGCCTAAAGAGACAGACGAACGTGCTGTCTACACACTAATCATGAGTTTACATTAGTCAAAGTGTCGATGTGTAATATGAATGGCAACAATAATGAAAACTATTATTCGAGCAGTACTGAACTGAGCGCTCCTGAGTGATTCAAGTGTCAAGAGCGGAGTCAAGTGCTTTATTTATGTGCATTGCCTTACGTCACCTACATAACAAAAATGGAGTTTGTGACTACTATCACCATTTCCTTGTGGGTTAGAGATTAAGTAACTTGCTAAAAATGATAAAGGGAAGAGGCAAAGCCAGGATTCAAGGTGAACACTCTCTTCTCCTTTAAAATGTTAAGTTCCATGAGGTGAAGAAATATTACATATGGTACAAGCATCTTTGCTACAATTCAATATAAGCATTCTGAAACATCACATTATGCAAAAAAAAACCAAACTAACTAAAACACCCTCCTAAAACAACAGAACTTATAAGAAAATTAGCATCAGGAGATAACTCAAAATCTGTGATTTTGTAATAAGAGCACCATCACATAGCAACCTTAACATCGTCACTGATGAAAAAATGTACCTGTTTTTCTAATAAATACTAACGTAAGACTTAATCTTGAAAAGAACATGACAGCTCAACGGGAGATTTGTAGAGATGTGGATGGACCTAAGTCTGTCAAATAGAGTGTAGTAAGTCAGAGAAAGAAAAACAAATATTGTATATAACGCATGTATGTGAAATCTAGAAAAATCTAGATTTCAGGGCAGGAATAGATAAGCAAAGGTAGAGAACGGATGTGCAAGCGTGGGAGAGGGAGGGTGGGCTGGGCTGGGCAATTAGGTTCAACATAAATACATGTCCATGGATAAAACAGCTAGTGGGAACAGGGAGTAGCACAGGGAGTTCAAGTTCTCCATTATGTGCACCAACAACTTACTCCTACCTTGTGTAATGCAGGGGGAAAGGATGGGGTTTGAGTCCTTTTATCAAATTTCAGAATCTTCGCTAACAAGGATTTTTTTAAAAGACACCATAATTTAAATTGCAGGATGAAACCAAAGCCCAGAGTACTCACTTTTTGAAGGATATAACACATGTGTTGCGTAGCAGAGGATTGGAGGGTGGGAAGGAGGTCCAAGAGAGAGGGTGTATGTGTACACACACAGCTGATTCATAGTTGTTGTACAGGAGAAACTAACAGAAGGTTGTAAAGCAATTATACTTCAACAACAACAACAAAAGAATACACTTCCTTTTGTACCTTCTCCCTCCCAGCTTCCAGCACATACCAGGTATTTAACAATAATTTTGACGTGAAATAAACAGAGAAATGAATATAAATAAGTGCGGAATGAATGAGGTAATCAGAAAGGTTGAGATATTTTGGGGACAATTCCCTGGAAACGTAATTTTTTTATTTTAGAAGACTCAAAGTAGGTAATAAAAAAAGACTTCATGGCAGTGGGGCAGGCAGAGTCTAAGATGAATAAATAAGAGGAAGCTTTGGAAAGAAGGTATAATGCCAGTGCAGCCTGCCTGAAAGTAGTAGAGAACACACAGAGCCGAACAATTATGGGAGTGAGGTCATCATCGCCCAGGACGTGTCATCAGTAGACCTGAAGAGCAGGCCAAGAAATTAAAGCCCCAACGGAAGCAAGCTCAATTTTCTGACAAAATCAATAAACACTGTTAAGACTATGAAGTCATGAAATAACCAATACAACACAAGCTTCATGGGAAAAAATGTTCCAAAATACTAACGGGAAAAGAACCTTCCCACAAATATGACTCTGTAAAGCACAAAAATAAAACTGTAAAATAACCAACTTAAAGCAGAGAAGGACTGTGGGTGTAGTTAAAAATATTTTGACTTGATATAAGCAATTACTGAAAATTAAGCTGGCTACACACTTAGTATGATGAAACATTTAAAGGGCCCAGAAGGAAAACAGCAATTTCTCCATTATCTGCACCAACAACTTACTCCTAACTTATCTAATGCAGGGGAAAAGGACAGGGTTTAAGTCCTTTTGCCAAATTCCTTTCAGTATTTTCACTAACAAGGATTTTTAAAAAGACACAATAATTTAAATTGCAGAATGAAACCAAAGCCCAGAGTACTCACTTTTCGAAGGATATTCAGTCGATACTTTAATTTTAAATTTTCTTCCCGCAACTTCTCCAAATCTGCAGAAGCTTCTGAACAGCTGTAGTTTTTCAACCGATCAATTTCAGCAGTCAGAAACTTAATCTCTTTTTCCTAGGAAAGAACAGCCACCTTGGTCCATCATGATTGATAACTCCCAGATGTGATAAACTGAACCATAAACTTACTTCCTTATCTCCCCTCCTCTCCATCTGGGCATGGTAGAGGTGATAGCAATTAAGGACTTTGCCTTTGATAAGTTGTGGTTTTTGATGACATTACCAATGTCATTTTTTGATGACATTACTGATACTATCCTTGCTAAGCAAAAAGTATTTGTTTGTGTTGGAGAGGAGGAACAGGAGTCTTAAGCCTGCAATCGGATCCCCTTCAGATGGCTTGCTTCTGTGGTTCAAGTCCCTCTGCTTTTGCCTTTTCTGAGACAAAAGGACTTTCCCCTTTTATCCTCTCTTTGTTTCCAGTGTCCTAAGTCCTAGACTAGATGTTTTACTCTAATACCCCAAACCAAAGACATGTCAATTCAAAAGAAATAAAGCTACCAAACTGTGTTATTCAAGGAGAGATTCCTCACTTTAAATGTGATTGTTTATCTGGGCATAATTACAGCAAAGACAAAAACACAGTGTGCCATAAATGAGCATACTGTGTTCCAGGCACAGAGCTCAACACTTTTCAGAAATCATCTCCATTCTTCTTATCACAACCCACTGCGAGTATACCTATGTCCCCACACCGAAAAAGACCATATGACTCGAAATAATAAAGAACGTGACAATTGACTTGACCAGCTTGTGACGGATTTAGCAATGAAGCGGTCCCCATCCTCCCACCCCTCCCCACCTGCACCTGGAATGTAAGGAAACTGTCACTTCTTGACAAGCTCTTGCAGTTCTTTCTCCACGAACACTTAAGGCAAGAAGCAAACCCCAGCTTGATAATCAGCCCCTACACGGGCTGAGAAAAAAGAATCTCAGGATTCCTCTTGCACAGTATCATGGACAGAACGCAGTGCTGAGCTGCAAACAGGGCCCAGGGCTCCTGCTCTCACCCTACTTTCCTCTTTGTGTGTTCCCGCGCTTCCCCCGACAGAGCGCGCGTGTTCGGGGAAGAACGAGCACTGGTCGAGGCGGGACTCGACACGCCAAGCTCCAGCCCCGCTGTAGATGCTGGCTTGGGGGATGTCAAAGAGAGGGGGACCCTCCCCCTCGCTGGACGTCATTGTCACCCGGGCCTGGGAACCCAGGGTTCTTCCCCTCCCATCTCTTGGAAAGCGTTCCTGGGAGGGCATTAACCTCCGAGGCAGCACAGGCCCGTGTATGGGGACTCCGCTGCCCCTGTCGGAAGGGAGCAGGTCGGTCCCCGCCTCGCTGCCGTTGTCTTGGTGCTGCCAGGGCGGGAGCCGGGCCCTGGGGCCTCCATTTCAAACCTTCCCACCGGCCCCATGCGGTACTACCTGCTGCAGCAGCCGCGCGGAGCAATGAGCAACTAAGGCGTCCATCCTCGCGTCAGCGCCCTAACCTCCAAGTCGCCGGAAGCGGAAGCAGTAAGCCCCCTCGGAAGCGGAACCCCTCCCCTTCTTCCCCGGCCCTGCCCAGCCACGCTTGGCTGGCTGGGTGTTGTCGTCTCCTCCTCTGCTGCCCCCTGGTGGAATTTGGGAGAAACTGCGGGGAAAATTCGCGGGGAATTTTCTGCCTGGATGAGGGCTGCAGCCTTCAGAGCCTCACGTGGGGAGGACAGCAAAGAATTTGAGGGGAATCCGACCAGAGCTGCTCTGTGCTCAATGGATTTAGACAGAGGGACTTACTAAAGCCTGCGTTTAAGAAGGGCTTCATTTAACCCTCCGTGAAATGGGTACAGAACCAACAAAATTATTTACCCAATAGCATTTATTATGCACATTAATATGCCATCACTATTCCAGGCGCTGAAACACCAGCTGGACAAGTCCGACATGGTTCCTGCTTTCATGGAGGTTACATTTTAGAGTAAATAGATAAACCAGACAAAAAAATAAATAATCTCAGTTTTAATTGCCACGAAGATAATGTGATAGGGTGACTTAGGGAAGGTCTCTCTGAGCGGGTAACATTTGAATTAAAATTTTGAACGGCTAATCTGGGATTAAGTTCTGAGAAGACAGAGGCCTTAACTGTCTTGTTCACTTTTCCCAGGAGCCACAGTGCTTCAAACAGTGGTCTCCAAACATTTTTGCCTCTGTGGCCCATATAAGAATTTTTAAAATTCATGCTCTAGCCTACAGACTTTTAAAAGTTGACATCTGAAAGCTCTTTCCACAAATTTGAATAGTTGTGATGAACTATTTTCTGGCATGTTGTTTCTTTTATAAGTGCTCTTAATGTATTTTCATCAAAACTGTGGAGCTGTGAATTTAGCTCATGCAATTTATGAAAAATTTCCACTATATTAATTAATTGGCAAAGCTAGTTCTCTTTGTCAAGTCAAATAATTCATATCATTTTTTCTTCATTTTTTTATTTTTAAAGTTTGCTTTTATTTTTATTTTTAACCCAAACACAAGTGTTAATATATGTTCCTGTGATACCTTTTTACTTCTCTAAGAGAGAAAAATGGATGGAGGGAAGGATGGATGAGTTGGTGGATGGTCAAATCAATGGACAGATAGATGTCCACCTTCGAAATAAAGCAGGAAAAAGGGCCATCTTCTAAATAAATTTCTTTTGTTTGGTGCTAAAGGGGTTAACCTCAGGGGAAACTCTTGAAGTTGTAGAGAAGCAAAATTTGCCACCTCAAAATGTATCTTTTTGGTGATTATTTAGGCTGATTATTCTTTATGAAACAGAAGACTCAGGAAGTTTTTCTTTTTACCTCCTTATTAGCTGCCTAAGAAACTGAGAACCAAAGAATTGATGCTTTTGAACTGTGGTATAGGAGAAGACTCTGAGAGTCTCTTGGACTGCAAGGAGACCAAACCAGTCTATCCTAAAGGAAATCAGTCCTAAATATTCATTGGAAGGACTGATGCTGAAGCTGAAACTCCAATACTTTGGCCACCTGATATAAAGAACTGACTCTTTGGAAAAGACCCTGATTCTGGGAAAGATTGAAGGCAGGAGGAGAAGGGAACAACAGGAGATGAGATAGTTGGATGGCGTCACCGACTTGATGGAGATGAGTTTGAGCAAGCTCTGGGAGTTGGTGATGGACAGGGAAGCCTGTTGTGCTGCAGTCCATGGAGTTGCAAAGAGTTGGACACGATTGAGTGACTGAACTGAACTGGCTGCCTAAAGAATTCTATTTATTTTTAAAAAAATATTTACTTATTTGGCTGTGCCAGGTCTTGGTTGCAGGATGTGGGATCATTAGATGTGGCCTGTGGGATCTAGTTCTCTGACCAGGGATTGAACCCGGGCCCCCTGCATTGAGAATGTGGAGTCTTGGCCACTGGACCACCAGAGAAGTCCCCAGCTCCCTAAGGAATTTAGATAAAGGGCCTGTTCCTGGCATAGAGCTACCTCCAGCGAACTCTGCAAAGAATATTGGCTAGGTGTGCTGGGGGAAACTTGGCAGGGCCTAGAGATCACGGTCCACACTTATCTCAAATGTTTACTTACCCAACACTTGCTTTTCCATCTCCATGTGAATTGCTTTTCTCTGAACTCCCAAACCATTATTACTCTCAATAGCTTCTTTTGTCTTTAGCTGAAGGTGGTATTTAAGGTAAGGGTTTGAGCCATTTGGGGAGTTCCTCATTTCTCCTGAGTTTTTCCCATGTATACATATTATTAAATGTTTCTGTGACTTCTCCTGCTAAACTGTCTCGTGTCCATTGAATTCTTAGACCAGCCAGCTCAAAGAACCTAGAAGTGAAGTGAAGTGAAAGTCGCTCAGTTGTGTCCAACTCTTTGCGACCCATGACCCGTGGACTTCTCCAGGCCAGAATACTGGAGTAGGGGACCGTTCCCTTCTCCAGAGGATCTTCCCAACCCAGGGATCGAACCCAGGTCTCTGCATTGTAGGCGGATACTTTACCAGCTGAGCCACCAGGGAAGCCCAAAGACCTAGAGGGTAAAGGAAAATCTCTTCCTGACAGAGTATACCTAGTTCAGTTCCTGTTAGTTTACACCCAGGGTAGTGGGAGGAGCGTTACGCCTTTCTCTGTGGAAAGAGAGCTATAGAAAGAGAATCGGATAACTGAATTTGCAAGCAAAAATTTTTTAGGAAAGAGTATACAAAAATTAACAATCTGTAAGTAGATTCTTCTCGTGTGTCCAGGCCGTAACCCCTCTTAGAATGTCTTCCTACACCCTGAATTGCATATGAACCAGTTTGTCACAGGACATCGCTAAAAAACTATTTCTTTATGTAATGAATAGGAGGGTTGTGAGTGAAAAATGTCTCCGGCCATATCCGTAAACAAAGGATGTTGCAGCCAACAGGCAATCCCAGGACAGCCACCCTGGACAGTGAACCCTGAAGGAACTCAGGATGCAGGCGACACAGGTTCTATTCCTGGTCAGGGAACTAAGGTCTGAGATGCTGTGGGGGCAACTAAGCCCACAGGCCACAGTGAAGATGCAGTGTGACCAAAAAAAAAAAAAAAGTTGAAATAAAAACTAAAAACTGGACTTCCCTGATGGTATAATTGGATAAGAATCTGTCTGCCAATTCAGGGGGCATGGGTTCAATCCCTGGTCCAGGAAGATTTCACAGTCCGCAGGGGAACTAAGCCCGAGGACCACGGCTACTGAGCCCTGGTGCGGCAACTACTGGAGCGCATGCGCCGAGAGCCTACGCTCCGCAACAAGAGAAGCCGCCGCAGTGGGAAGCCCGCCCACCACAACCAACATCTGCCCTCGCTCTCTCGGCAACTAGAGAAAGCCCGCAGGCCGGTTGTTTTTTTTCCTTCAGTCAACAGGGTTCTAGACAGGGAATAGCAAATGCAAATGGTCTCGGACAGGAACGAGGTTTACTGGAAAGCAGAAAGAGGGATTGGGTGTGAGCGGTTATGGAAAGACTGGCAAAACCAAAGCATATAGGAATTTTAAGTGAAGGCGATGGGGGTGGGGGCCGGTTTCATTTTGTTCTAAGCAGAGTGTGAACCACTGGATGGCGTAGCAGAAAAATCAGATTTCTGTCTTTCAAAAGGAAGTTGCGCTGTTACAGGGTGAATTGTATTCTCTCCCCAATCCATATGTCAAAGGCCTGACCCCTTAGTATCTCAGAATGTGGTATATCTGGAGGTAAGGCCTTTACTTCCCTTGTAGCTCAATTGGTAAAGAGTCTGCCTGCAATGCAGGAGACCCGGGTTCCATTCCTGGGTCGAGAACATTCCCTGGAGAAGTTAATGACAACCCACTGCTGTATTCTTGCCTGGAGAATCCCAGGGACAGAGGAGCCTGGCAGGCTACAGTCCGTGTAGTCCCAAGAGTCAGATACGACTTAGCGGCTAAACCACCACCAGGGCCTTTACAGAGGGAATTAATTTAAATGAGGTCATGAGCGAGGGGCCTAATCCAATATGTTTGGTGTCCTTATAAGACAGGACACACACACGCGTGCACGTAGACACACACACGTGCACACACAGGCGCGCGCGTGCACGCACGCACGCACGCGCACACACACACACACACACACACACACACACACACAGAAGGAAGACTGTGTACAGACACACTGAGAAGGCTGCCATCTGCAAGTCAAGGGGCGTGGACTCAGAAATAATCACCCTTGCCTGCAGACCCTTTGGTTACAGACTTGTAGCCTTCAGGACGGAGAAGGCAATGGCACCCCACTCCAGTACTCTTGCCTGGGAAAATCCCATGGGCGGAGGAGCCTGGAAGGCTGCAGTCCCTGGGGTCGGGAAGAGGCGGACACGACCGACCGACTTCACTTTCACTTTCATGCATTGGAGAAGGAAATGGCAACCTACTCCAGTGTTCTTGCCTGGAGAATCCCAGGGACGGGGGAACCTGGTCGGCTGCCGTCTATGGGGTTGCACAGAGTCAGACACAACTGAAGCGACTTAGCAGCAGCAGCCTTCAGGACTGTGAGAAAATAAACCGTTGGTGAAGCTCCCTCACTGCCCGCCTCTCCCCAGTCTTTGACAGACTGTTATGGCATCATTAGCAAACTAATACAGAAGGTTTGCAAGTGATCCAGGTGAGGGATAATGAACCAAAGTGGTAACAGGGAAAAATAAAATGGACAGATTCACAATAAATTTTGAAGGTAGAACTGATGGAACTTGCTCTTGGACTAGGAATCCAAAAATAAAGCCATGGGGAATGAGAAATAATGAACTAAGTATGAGCAGAAAGAAATGAAGAAGGTTATCTAGGGAAGGAAAAGATGATTGGATCTTTGAATTCTCCTTCCCAGAACAAAAGTCTAATGACCCAACATACTTTGTTTCCATAGTGAATAATATTTACTTCAACCATGGCACTGTAAATGCTGTTAACAGTTCTTAATTTTCAAATCAACTCATAATAGGAAGCTGGATGATCATTGCAGAGGAGCATGTAAATGTGACTGTTTTAAACGACATAAAAAATAACCATGTAACTAACAAAAATTAGGTGTTGCTAAGGAGAAAGGGATATTGTGGCAGAATCTCCTCATCTTTATGGCAGGGAGGGGACAGCTCTTGCCTGCAGATGATGAACAGGGAATAAAGGTCAATTATTTAAGTGGAAACCACCTGATTAACAATTATTAATTGTAGATTCCAGAGGGTAGGGTGTCTTATTTTATATCTTTCTGTAGCATTTGAGATTTTTTTTTTTTATACCTATAATTACATAGTAACTGAAAACAAATTCTAAAGTGAAAAAAATCAGGCACCAAGCATACTGAAATCTCTAGGTGGGGCAGGCCCTCTTTCTTAGCCTCCAGCTCCCAGTGAGGACTGCCCCAAGCACAGAGGGAGTGACTTCTGAAAAGGAGAGGAGGGGACCAAGACAAAGTTCTGACCCAACAGGAGGTGAAAGGATCTCCATGTCTTCTCCCTGTTGTCAGAGAGATGGTGGGGAAGTCATCAAGGGTCCCAGGGTCCCCGGCCCTCATCATTCCCACTTGTACAGCACCTGGGCCCAGTGTCACACCAGCCTTAAGCCAATACGAAGGCATTTTACTGTGTGTAAAAGCAAGGGGGTGGCAATAACATAAATATCCATCAATTAATTCAAGTTATTTATTTCATTTAGTGGGATACTTATATGGTTGTTGAAAAGTCACTTACAGATACCTAGCACCATTCTAGATATATTGACTCAATCACTGTCAGATAAGTTTCTTTGTTGATTATATGATTTTTAAATTTTATCTTTTTTGGCAATGCCACAAGGCTTGTAGGAATTTAGCTCCCAGTCCAGGGTTCGACCACTGCCCTTGGCAGTGAAAACGCAGAATCCTAACCACTGGACTGAATCCTAACCACTGGACTGCCAGGGAATTTCCTAAGATAGGAAATTAAATTAAATCAATCTTTAAATCGAATTCTTTCTGAACTTAAATGCTTGCTTAGCCTCATCCTCAGGAGTAGTAGCTGTGAATTCATGAGTTCAACAGCCAAGTTAAAATAAACGTATGATTATAATTATACAAAATCCACCGAGGTACCCTCTAACAGTGCTTCCTATACTTCTTTAGAAAACTCTGCATGAAATCACTGGTTATCAAGACAGCCTGTCAAAAGGTCAAAAACCCCTGAAAAAACAAAACACAAAAAATCCCCATGAACAAACAAAAAATAAAACTGCTGGAAATTTCCCAGATTCATGTTATTACTTAGCAGAACTGCAATCAGAATTTTGGTCTTAGACTAATTCATTCACAGAACAATTGTTTGAGGCTCTGCCATCTGTCAGGACTGCTCTGGCCCTGGGGCTAAAATGGTGCCCAAGACAGGCCTGATGCCTGCTCCTAGGTGTCCAATACCGTCATGATCACAGATTCAAAACCAAAATATGAACTATGTAAATGCAAGTGGTAAAAACTATTATAATGTTAAGCAGAGGTCATTTTGTTACTTCTGATTAGCTTCATGTATATTTATGGTTGGGAAGTCTTATAAATATATGACTCACCATGTTCTCCTAGATAAATGTAAAACCAGTCCCCAGTGCCCTGGGAGAAGCAGGGTGGTACAGGACAAACTTCTACCGTTAGTTATTCCCAGGAGCATCTAGAATATAGTAAGAATATAATTTCTACTAGAATATAACAAGTTCCCTACCATTCATCAATGACCGAATTCTGTTCAGTGCCTATAACGTATTACGTCCTTGATCCTCATGCCACCTAATAAAGCCAGCAAACAGAAGAAATGACTTATAGGCACTTTTACAGTTTTACGTGGAACATTTGAAAAATGCAGGCAATAAGACATGGAGCCTCAGGGTCCATCAACACAGGAATGGATAAAGAAAATGTGGTACATACTTACAACAAAATACTATTTAGCCATAACAAGAATGAAATAATGCCATTTGTGGCAACATGGATGGATTTGGAGATTATAATACTAAGTCAGACAGAGAAAGACAAATATATTATCACTTATATGTAGAATCTAACAAATGATACAAATAAACTTATTTACAAAACAAAAACAGACTCACAGATGTGGAGAATGAACTTACGGTTTCCAGGTGGGGAAAGATGTGGGGAAGGCATAGTTAGGGAGTTTGGGATCGACATGTACACACTGCTATATTTAAAATGGATAACCAACAAGGACCTACTGTATAGCACAGGGAACTCGGCTCAATGTTATGTGCTGCCTGGATGGGAGGGGAGTTTAGGGGAGAGTGGGTACATGTATATGTATGGCAGAGCCCCTTTGCTGTCCACCTGGAACTATCAAAACATTGTTAATCAAGTACACTCCAATATAAACTAAAAAGTTAAAAAAATAAAAATATAGGCGGTAATTTATCTACAGATACTCTCATACTCTTGTGAAAGGCTGAATGGAAAAGAGAGTAATTAGATGCTGTAAAAGCAACAACATAAATGTCCCTCAATTCATTTGAACAAGCAGTGGAATACTATGTGGTTGTTAAAAAGAAGGAAATAGCTTACAGATATTGTCCTAAGTGAGAAGAGGCAAGGCTTAAAATAGTCTGGTTAGTATGCCCTTCAGGTGGGAAAAAAAGAATACATGTGTGAGATTGTATATGCATTGCCTATCTCTGGAAAGATAGGAAAAACTGGCAATACAGGATGCCTTCAGGGAGGGAACTAGCTGGTGGGGACAGAAATGTGAAGACTTGTCATTGTGGTGAGGAAGAGTACACTCTAGGTTTAATCCCAGCTATACCACTTACCAGCTGTGTGATGCTGGGCAAGTAACTTAAGCTGGAATTATCTAAAATAGTAATGATCATGATACTATCTACCTGATAGGGCTACTATTAAGATAAATGAGTTACAAATAAGTAAAGCTTCAGGACCATGCTATAGAAGTGGAAGGGTTTGCTACCATAGTACTTGAGTGCCCTTTGGACTTTGCTGGACTCAGTCAGTCCTGACCAACTCTTTGCAACCCCACGGACTGTAGCCTGCCAGGTTCCTCTTTCCATGGGATTCTCAGGGCAAGAATACTGGAGTGGGTTGCCATGCTCTCCTCTGTGGGATCTTCCCAATCCAGGGATTGAACCTGGGTCTCCTGCATTGCAGGCAGATTCTCAACCATCTGAGCCACCAGAAAGGTTCTTCCTACATAATACACCAGGAACAGCCAGGTAAGGAATGTAGTGAGGACGTGGGGGAGAGTCTCTGCAGCCAAGAAGTGGGGTGGTGTCTACTCTATCACCCCTCTAGCAGCAGTCCTCATGGCCTGGAGAGGGTCATTCCTATTACTGTCCCCTGTGTGACTTCCTGCGAGTGTGGGGCTGTACCACTTTGCCTCTGTCTCATTCACATTAGGCCAGTGGGTCCCTCGAACTGTACTGTGCATAAGACTGACGTGGGAATGTGGATAAAAGCAGGTCTCTGGGCCATCCAGATATGGTGAGAGAGGGGTCCAGGAGTCTGTATTTTAATTTTTATTTATTATCTTTGGCTGCTCTGGGCCTTTATTGTTGCACAGGTCTTCTCTAATTGCAGTGAGCTAAGGCTACTCTTTCGGAGAAGGCAATGGCAACCCACTCCAGCATTCTTGCCTGGAAAATCCCAGGGACGGAGGAGCCTGGTGGGCTGCCATCTATGGGGTCGCACAGAGTCAGACACAACTGAAGCGACTTAGCAGCAGGGCTACTCTTCACTGTGGTACGCAGGCTTCTCAGTGTGGTGCTTTCTCTTGTGGAGCACAGGCTCTAGGCAAATAGGCTTCAATAGCTGTGGAGCTCGGGCTTAGTTGCCCCAAGGAACGTGGGATCTTCCTGGACCAGGGATTGAACCCGTGGCCCCTGCCTTGGCAGATGGATTCTTAACCGCTGGACCACCAGGGAAGACCCCTGTATTTTTAAAATATATTTATTTACTTATTTGGCTGTGTCAGGTCTTAGTTGCAGCATGAGGGATCTTTTGTTGAGGTGCTTGGATTCTCCAGTTGCAGCACGTGGGTTCGGTAGTTACGGCACATGGGTTTAGTTGCTTTGAGGCATGTGGGATCACAGTTCCCCAAACAGGGATGGAACTGGCGTCCCCTGCATTGCAAGGTGGATTCACAAGCACTGGGCCCCCAGGGAAGTCTGCTGGCCCAAGATTCTGGTGTGGCTGGTAGTGAGACCTACTCTGAAGACAGCTGCAGTGCTCACTTCAGAGGAAGGAAGGAGGAAGAGATTCTGTGACTTGGGTGTTGAAGTCACACAAGTTGATGTCTGCAGCAGTCCCCGCTCAGCAGACATTTGCTCCTTTAATGAGCACATGAGCGAACAAAAAGAAAAAAAAAAAAAACTCTCCTGGCCTAGGGATAGGTTGGGAGGGAATGAGTGGGAAGTGGAGATTCAAAAACCAGGGGAACACCGATGAAGGGAAGGGTAGGGGAGAAAAAGCGAATGAGGACATTTGTTCAGAAAGGCCACTTTATTGATGGAGATAAAACTGAAAGGTGTTCTCCACAGCCCTCCCTCACTTGTGTCAGTGGCTTCACTGGGCATGAGACCAGCGTGGGCAGGCCTGTCACCAGCCAGCCCCACGCTGCCCGCTCCACGTCGGGCGGCCACATAAAAACACATCACAGCTCGTGAAGATTCACGGACGCACCTCAGAATCCCTGCACAGTTCCCGTGCATCTTTTTAAAAACATGGTAAAAAATACGTTAAGTAGGAAAGGTCAGCTGTGCTGTGACACCTTCAGGACATCCTTTGAGGATTACTGTCCCTCAAACATTACTTCTTATTGCAGTGAAACCTCTAGTAGGTAGATCTGTACAAAAAAAAAAAAAAAATCTAAACAACTTTAAGAAGAGCAGCAACTTAATACTGCTTTAGTTCATTTAAATTTTCTTTCTCAAAAATACATTCCTAAATATACAAACTATACAATCTTGTCATTGTAATGCTGGTTTTTTTTGTTTTGTTTTGTTTTTTTTAATAATAATAGAACTCAAACTAAAAAATTCTGTTTATCTTCAAATGGACAAGAGTGCTAGGGGACTCATGACTTGGTACCTTCATATAACACCACATAAATAAGTTTAGCCACAGTCTAGGCTCACAGCGTGATCACTGGGACAAAAGAAATACTTTTCTGGCGATTAGACGTCATCTGCAGAGAGGGTTGGGATATTCATCCGAGGCCGCGTGAAAAATGCCATCTTCTCCCTGTAAAAAAGGCCATTCCTTTATGTATTTCTTTCTTTCTTTTTTCCCATCCACACCATGAGGCACGCGGAATCTTAGTTCCCTGACCAGGTATTGAATCCGAGCCCCCTGCAGTGGGAGTGCGGACTCAACCACTGGGCCACCAGGGAAGTCCCAGGCCATCCCTTTAGAGCAGGCTTTTCAACCTCACTTTATAGATATTATGGGCAGGATAATTTCTTCATTGTGGGGCTAATCCTGTGCAGGAAAGGTCTTTAGCAGCATGCCTGGCCTCTACCCACAAAACATCAGAAGCATCTCTGCCAGCCCTCCTCTGGTTCTGACAATCAAAAATGTCCCTAGACATTGCCAAATGCCCTCCCCGGAGGCTCAAGTCACCCCTGGCTGAGAATCTCTGCCTTGGGGGAACATCAGCAGGAACAACCACCCCCAGTTCCGATCAGGGGCCTCTGAAATCTCAAAGGGCCCTTGGCCATTTCCACTGTGGTCTGTTTTAGATTCCCTGCTGGTTAAGAATGAAAAGATGTCCAAGTGTGGTTAGAAAAATGACAGTATATTTTACATCTTTAAATTCCTCCAAGGGATGCATTTTAGCACATACACAAACATGAATACCTTTTCCGAGAGGACAACACAAACCTAAATGCAAAACCCTCTGTGAATGGGGAGGCCCAGGACACGCCTGGGTCCGGGGGTGGCAAGAAGGCATCTCCCTGAGATCCTGGCAGGTGGCAGGCAGTGCTAGGGAGGCCCAGCAAACATTTTCCACTGCCAGGCTGATTTATCCCTTGGCCAATCCTCTGCAGTTACTGGTGATGGGAGCGCTAAGAGGAAAGGCCGGAGCAGGTGGCTCACCCATTAAACAAAAGGATCTAACAAATTAGGTAGAGTTGTGCGGAGACCGATAAAGACAGCTGGGGGGAAGCACCGCGGGGCTCACAGATCACAGGGGAAGACTCGGCAGAGGACAAACATCTGCTACAGAGAGCTGGGAGCACAGATAGGGAGCATCGAGACGGAGAGGAGGAGACCGAGGCTGGGAGGGCAGGGTGAGAAGGGAAAGGCCGGCTGGCCAGGCACCCACTTGCTGACCTGAAAGACTGCACCTCTGGGGGCTCCTTACAGCTCTGGCCTCGAAGCCTGTGCACGTCCTTGGCGGCTGACCTCATCATCTTGTCTGTCTGAAGCTCTCCCTTGTGCTCTGCTCGGTCCATCTGGAGGGCAGAATGAGGTAGCAGAGAGTACTTAGGGTCTCTAGAAATGGGTCAGCCACGGAGACCCTTCTAGCATAAATGAGGAGTCTACTGTGGTTAGAAGGTCTGAGGGTCACCAGAGAGCACCATGATTTTCCTGTTCCTCTTTATTCCAAATGATGATGAGGGGAAGTGATCCCAACATGTGTCAGACAGGATAGGTTTTCAGGGCCAGGGAACTGAATACCTATATGCACGTGTCAGAAGTAAGGCGGCAAGAGCTACCTGGTAAAATGCGTGTCACCTCACTGCTCCTCAGGGCCACTTAGGAAGGTAGGCTTTATAATAATCTATATTACAGATGCGGAAACAAAGCCTCAGGCATGTTAAGAAACTGCTTTAACGACATACAATTAAGAAATCGTAGAAACCCAATTTTGAATCATGCAATTATGGTCAAGGGTTTGAGGAACAATACATCCTTCCCTCCTGATACAAACCTAAGGAAACACTTTAGAGAACAAACCAGAGAGCCCTCAAATATCTATGTTCTACACACTTAAAACCATAGCACGAAGACAGTATTTTGGTTAATGAAGCTATACCATTTAAATGACTCTTTAACAGAATCATCATCAGATAGTCATAGATTTACTATTTAAAAAAAAACAAAACTATTTGAAAGGTCAGGTTTTCTTGGTAGGTGCCTTCTTAAGGCAGGAAACATATATACTTGTTTGCTTATCTCTTTTTGCCTTGGCTACTAGGAAGCTCCAAGATAAATGTAATAGACAGCTACCATTAGAGACATATTTAGTTCCTTCTCTTCCTTAAAACTTTCTCTAATTTTCTATTTTCTCTTAATGCTGTTATTATAACTCTGATGTAATAAACAAGAAAGAAATAAATGCTTGGGGAACTTCTGATTTACTAGAGTCAATTTGAGGCTCCCACAAGTCCAGACCTAAGAAGCCCAGCACCACCTTCCTGCTTTATGTTTTCATCACCTTAACTGAGAGCTGGAATTTTAGCTAATGGCCCTCCCAACAATCCAGTGAGGCACCGTCTGGAAGGTGCTGTTGCGTTGCTTGGCTGTGTGCAGAGAAAACTAGCAAAAGCTTGTCATTTCTGCCATGGACAGCCCTCCTGGCAGGTATGAAAGGAATGAGTCAAAGATGGCCTCTGATGATTATTTCTTCACCCTATGATGTTTATTTCTTCACCACAGTCTGGGAGCCCACTGGTGTCAAAGACAATTTTTTACCCATCCAATTGTTTTAAATGAAGCTCAAATAGCAGTTTGGGGTTTTTTTTAGCCTTTTAGAGCCTGCCTGTTACCTATACCCCCTAAAACTGCACCCAACATCTGCTAGTCATAGATGTGTTCAACCCCAGGTCTATAAAAGAGTCCAAACTCCTGCTGCTTTGGAGTTCTCCAACCCAAGACTCCTCATGGTGCTCCAAGTGACGTCATCTCCATGTCTAGGTCCCCTCTCCAACCCCCTTTTTCCCTGGGAGTTTGCCTGGACTCTTCCCCTCTAGATCAGTCAGTTCAGTCGCTCAGTTGTGTCCGACTCTTTGCGACCCCATGAATCACAGCAGGCCAGGCCTCCCTGTCCATCACCAACTCCCAGAGTCCCCTCTAGGTAGTGGAGCCCAAACAGCTGCCTTTGGAGGCTGGGGGTGGGGGTGTCTCATGCAATGTGAGACCTTCCTAAATACACACGTGTGAAAGCAGCAGCCACTCAAATTCAACTCATCGTGTGGTCTGGCCCCTTTGTGGTTGGATCTTTTTTCTTGAGCAATGCTGAGATGTCTCCGACTCACTACGCTAGGGATGAGACGCCAGCAGGCTTGTATCCTCAGGCGTCTTCATCAGGATAAAACCCGGCCAGGACCCACTCCTCTCCCCTTTGGAGAAACGTGCTCTGTGGGACTGGGTAGGCAGGCAGGAGGGCAGGTCAGCGTTCTTATTTACTCTGTGCAAGTGTGTGCCCCAGCGTAGATAAAGTGCCCCCCAATATGCCTGATGAAGGACCAGCTGCTGGAATAAACGTGTGAGTAATAACAGGCTTGCGCACAAACACGGGAATGCAGCAAAAGGACCTGGCAGCCAGTAAACAGTGAATCAAGTTTCCTGGGGGAGGGATTGCTGGCTTCCTTTGCTGATGAGCTTGAGGGGCTCTGGGAGCACTCTCAGTGAGTCACAGAACTGCAGGACCCATTCAGGGCCCTCACCGCCCTCCCTTGCAGTGGCCTGCCCTGCGTTCCCACGGTTCGCCACCCACCCGCTTCTCCAGCATCCTCAGCAGCAGGCGGAAGCGCTCGTCCTCCCGCACCCACTGTGGCAGCTCCTTCTCCCCGTGGCTCTTGGCTTGTTCCAGCTGCTCCTTGAGCTCCTTCAGCACCGAGATCTCCTGAGTCAGCTGGCTGTGCCAGGTCCTGGTGGCCTGCAGGTCCAACTCGAGGTCCAGGGAGGTGCGCGGCAGGCGTTCAGCGCGCAGGGATTTGACGGATGAAGGCTGCGGGGGTGGGGATGGTTTGGACAGGTTAGTATGGGGCCGGGTCCAGTGACCCTGTGCTCTCCCCTGCTCTGGAGCTCAGCTACTCTCCTTCGTTCATCCGCGGGCTTCCACTCCAAAAGTGAGGCTCGTCCAACCCCTGGGAGCCTGTCTTGATTTTTTCCGTGTCTACCCCTCATATTAGTGAGCAGTTTTATGTCCCAGGCATGGTGCTGGGCGCTTTACTTCCGTTACCTGAGTTCATTTTCACGACCCTATGAGGTCCTGACTGTTATCGTGTGCACAGATGAGGCTCCCAGAGGTTAAATCACACACGTTATAAGCAGTGAAGCTGAGATTCCACCCCAGGCAGCTGGCTCTGGATCCCATCCACTCACTCCCTACACGCAGTTGCTTCCCTTACTCCCACTGGCTTCCATCTACTGCCTGAGCTCTGCCTCTCTCTGCATTGACATATCCAGACAAGTTTCTGAGACTGGACATGGGCCAGAGCAAAGGAAATAGCAACCCACTCCAGTATTCTTGCCTGGAGAATCCCATGGACAGAGGAGCCTGGAGGGCTACAGTCCACGGGGTCCTGAAGAGTAGGACATGACTAATGATAGTACAGGGGCAGCAGAGCTAAGCAAAAGCAGCTTCATGTGAGACCTGGAGTCACCGAGATCACTCAGCTGGATCTCCCGGCCTTGCTCGTGTATAAGCACAGACTAGACAATGGTCACCCTAGAAAAGCACAGAACCACTCCATTGAGTGGTTTCCTGTTCCTAAAAGCATACTGGCCAGCCTGAAGTGAGGACAGGTCTCATAGTTAATGTCTTATGTATTAATATCATTTAAAAATCACTTTATTGGGCATTGTATTGGTTTTCTGTTACTGCATAACAAATTACACAAACTAGCAGCTGAACGTAATACAAACTCATTATCCCACATTTTCACTGGGTGGGAGTTTAGACACAGGTTGGCTGAATCCTCTGCTCAGGGTCTCATGAGGCTGAAATCTAGGTTTTGACTGACTGCATCCCCATCCGGGGGTTTGACGAGGGGATGATTTGCAGCCAGGCTCCCTCAAGTCCTGGGTAGGGTTCATTTCCTTGCATTTTCTCACTCAGCTGCTGACCAGGGACTGCTCATAGCTACTAGAGGTCCTCTCAGACCCTTGCCAGGTGGCCCTGCCCACGACACGCATTGCTCAGGCAGCTAGTGGAGGCAGGTCTGCAGTGTGCACGGGTCCTGGCCCAGCCTCTGGACACCCCTGTGCCTCAGGACATAGAAAGGACCTGAAGGGAACATGGGCTCAGACCAGCTATCAAGGGCCCCCTTTGCAAGGCATCCCTTTGGCTGAGGGGAAGAGGAGATGAAGAAGCAGGAACTTCTGTGAGGCTTGCCTTGCGGCAGGGGGTGGGGGGAGTGGGGGCGGGGGTTGTAAGACATGCAGGGGTACTGAGTAGGAGCTCCTGGGTGTCATTTCTCCAGGAGTGGATCATGGAACACCTGGTCCAGAATTCTGAGGAGCCTATAAAAATGCTGCTTCCAGGGCCACACCCCAGCTGCCTGGATGAGGCGGTCTGGGAGTGCGGCCTTGGAATCTGCATTATCAACAGGCTCCCAAGGTGACTCGGTGTTCCAGGGACTGGAGTGCCAGCCAGCCACAGCAGACGGGGTGGGGCAGGGGATGCCCCTGTCACTTGCGGCCACGCCCACATTCTCCTGCAGCCAGTACCCTCTCCTTTCTGGGAGGGAGCCTCTTCTGCACTGCCTTCTTTCTCCTGCTGTCTCTGGTTCTTTCTGGAGACTTGTGCGGGCAGGGTACGGCCAGGCACAGGACCACTCCCGAGGCCGGTGGTCAGCAGCAGGCCTGCCGGAGATGCTACGGGGCTGCCCCTACACGGGGCTGTCAGCATGCTCTCCTTTCTCTGCGTTTTTGCTTTGCTCTCTCCACTCCTCTTTCTGACATTCTGGCTCCTGGGTTTTTTCTAGTTCTGGAAGTTCACCAGAACTGTTGTCAAGTCTGCGCTGAAAGCCCACAGTGGGGAGGGCCCCCTGCCCGTCCTGCAACCCTGACTAGTGAAAAGTCCCTAGCAGGAGTAGGGCCTTGGCCTAAGGCCTCTTGCCAACCCCCATGCAGCCACGTTCTCCATAAGGAAAGGCCAGGTTGCTCTGTGGGGACAGCATGGGGCCTCTTCCCTGGGAGTTTCCAGCTGGACTGAGTCCCATTCACACCTCCTTGCTTCCAGGTCAGCTCTTGGTGGGGAGGCGTTGGGGGGCAGGGGCACCTGGCCTCTCTTCCCGCAAGGAGGCTGTTGCAAGGGACCTTCAACTGCTCGGTCAGTTGGACAACACAGGGAGCAGAAACCTGCAGGAGGCAGGCTCCCATTGGTAGCTGTGACATCTTGGGTTGATTGGTTCTTCATGACTCTGATTTCTACACAAGTATGCCCACTCCTGATCTAACGTACTGGTCACAAAAACTATGCTACATTTACCCCTTGGCACTTTCCCCAGTGCCTACCCAGGCCTTACAGTTCACCAACTTCTATTTGCAAATACCACCATGCTTTCAAGTGCTTTCTTCCAACCAGTGGCTGAGGAGAAATGGTCAGGCATCAGGGGATGTGCGTGAGGGACACAGGGCTTGGGGAAACAAAGGGACCGTCTTACCCGCTTCATCCGGACGCTGCGTCGCTCCAAGGAATTTCGAACAAAAGGTGGCTTCTTGGACAGGGTGGAGCTGTCGCTATCACTTCGGTTCAGCTGCAGAGAGAAGAGGCGTGGGACACTCATGAAGGTCCAAGTGCATGCAAAAGGCACACTGGGGCCAGGAGGGTGGTGGGGTCCCCAGCCCCGTCCTTCCTTTCCGTGTTCCCCATGGGGACTGCATGCAGGAGGCAGGTTTCATCTGACCTTCCTTTTCTCTCTGGGTGAGCATTCACTGAGTGGGTCCTCAACAATGCGTGGCCCTGTGTGCCAACCACAAGACCTCATTCATCCTTCCAACAGCCCCATGGGAGAGGACATGGCCATTTTACTAATGAGAAGACGGCGGGTGAGGGGCTACCCGACTTGCTCTAGGTTGGAGCTGGTGCAGCCTGGCGGGATGGACACCAGCCACAGATGACTCCAGGACACACTGCCCCCTGGCCTCCTATTCTAAGGCCTGTTTGCACCAACTCTTTCCTGTCGCCCACAGAGCCCATCTTCAGGGCTCGAATGGAGCCCATATCGAGACTGATATGGAGATGGGGCAGACAGGTTCTGTGAGGGCTGTGCTGGTCACAGCTCTCTCCTCATCAGAACCCATTCAATCCCGCAGTTATCTGGACTCTCCCTGGAGGGCCAACATTCCTCATCTGTGGCCAGAGATCAGGGCTACGGTCAAACGGATGCTTTTTTACTGACAGTTCGTGTCCCCAGTGGGAGGACGGGAGAGGGAAGGGAGATGGTGGTCTCTCTCTGGAGTCATATTTCCAGGTCAGTGGGATTGTCACAGGCTGATGCTCCAGAGTCTATTTATTCTGGCAGCTGTCAGCTCACTGAGGTGGGTCTCCTCTGAGAAGCTGTCCACACTGTCATGTTTGTGGTTATTAGTAATTATCAGTAATAATGATATTACTGGTCCTGCTACATTGATGAAATAGCTACTGCACTGGGCAGAGTGTCAACCAGAATGAGAAACAGATAACAGTAACAACAAAGCCACACTGGGACTTCCTGGCGGTCCAGTGGCTAAGGCTCTGTGCTACCAACACAGAGGGCCGGGGTTCAATCCTGGGTCAGGGAACTAGATCCCACGTGCTGCAACTGAGAGTTCACTTGCCACAAGTAAAGGTCCCGCATGCCCCAGCCTGGTGTGGCCAAATAAACACAAACAAGACAGCAGCCATACGGACGGAGCCCCTCTTATGTGCCACGGGCTTTACCGACAGTTTCATTTAATCCTCAAACTATCTTAACTGAGGGGACTGAGGTTGGGAGAGATTACCACATTTTTATAAACCATGTAGCTGGTAAGCATCAGAACAAGAGTTCAAGGTCCCATCCAAGGCCACGTCCTCTTTCAGTTCAGTTCAGTCACTCAGTCGTGTCTGACTCTTTGCAACCCCATGAATCGCAGCATGCCAGGCCTCCCTGTCCATCACCAACTCCCGGAGTTCACTCAGACTCACATCCATCGAGTTAGTGATGCCATCCAGCCATCTCATCCTCTGTCATCCCCTTCTCCTGCCCCCAATCCCTCCCAGCATCAGAGTCTTTTCCAATGAGTCAACTCTTCGCATGAGGTGGCCAAAGTCCTGGAGTTTCAGCTTTAGCATCATTCCTTCCAAAGAAATCCCAGGGCTGATCTCCTTCAGAATGGACTGGTTGGATCTCCTTGCAGTCCAAGGGACTCTCAACAGTCTTCTCCAACACCACAGTTCAAAAGCATCAATTCTTCGGCGCTCAGCTTTCTTCACAGTCCAACTCTCACATCCATACATGACCACAGGAAAAACCATAGCCTTGACTAGACGGACCTTTATTGGCAAAGTAATGTCTCTGCTTTTCAATATGCTATCTAGGTTGGTCATAACTTTTCTTCCAAGGAGTAAGCATCTTTTAATTTCATGGCTTTTAATTTCACGTCCTCTTTAGGATGCATGTAATGCTCAGAGATGAAACTAATATAAAGACAGAGGGGTGGATTCATACAAATGGACTGGCTGGGTATCATTTCAGAAGGGGGCTTTATTCTGCATTGTTTCAATCCAAAAGTGGCACTCACAGAATATATGTCACACCAACTAGGAATACATGTCAGGACGATTGGTGCTTAAGTCATAGTTGTTTATGTGTTAAAGACCATGTTATAAAAGAGCGATGAAAGTTACATTAAGTCCTTGAGTTTAACTCTTTCTTAAAGATGTTTTAGTGCATTTGATCTCAGACATGGTAGAGAATATTGTTGCCTTTTTGCTATCTCCATTAGAGGGAGATCGAGGAGCAGAGAGGTGAAATAACGGGAAGTCAGAGGGGTCTACTTGAAAATGAGAATTTTGGAAGAACTGTATCCTTCAGGTCAAAGTGGGCCAACCGACACGTGAGACAGCGCTGCTGATACGGAGGCGTCAGCGCCACAGGGCTTGTGGGGAGCTGTGGGGAGTGTAACACTGTCCCCGCCCCTCATGACTTAAAAGTCCAGTGGAAGCCCAAGCCCAGGAAACTCACCAAGTGACACAGGCCATGCTGAGGACCAAAGAGGGGGACACCCGGCAGAGGGCTCTTGATGTCAGGCCAGGAGAAGGGACTGCCTGTGCTCACAACAAAGTGCCCTGACTTGCAGCATCTATGAAATGGGATTAACGCCACTTGCCTTGCAGGGCTGTTTGTGAGATTAGATGACACAGGAAAAACAGGGAATTTTTTTGGGGGGGGTGTGTGTGTGTGTGTGCTGCTAACCTAATTAGCATATGAAACTCCATCCTCTTATGACTCTCAGTGGGAGACAAAGCCCACCTTCCACTCATGAGGCAAAAGTACCAGAGTCTTGCTTTCATGGCCTCCCTTGCAGCTAGAAGCCAGCACAGGACTCAGCTATGACAATTAAATGCAATCGTGCTGGTCTTTCAGTCACAACCTGGTCAGCTGGACCAAATCTCTGTGGCTGTGCCTCTTGGACTCAGCCAGGCCACTCTCTTCTGTTCCGTGTTTGTGGGCTTGTTTGTTGCATCTGTGTTTGTTGGTTTCTCAGGGAGAAGCAGCCATCAGTGGTGAACAGTGGCGGCAGCAGCAGCAGCAGCTAGAGCTCTCCTGTCCTCCTGCAGTGTCAGGAGTCTGCTGGGGGCCTCAGTGCTGAACCCCAAAGGCAGCTGCAGGGCCAGCTGGGGCCATGTTCTGCAGTAGCACTGTGTCCTCACCTGTCTTTAGGGTGTGATTTTGGCTGTGGTCTGGCCCGCCTTGTTCCTGCCCGATTTCTGAGGTTGCTTCTACAGCCTTCTAATGAATCTGTGAACTACTCACTTTCCTGTTCGAACATTTCTTCCCCACATATACTGCTCCCAGTCTGTTTCTGCTGCTTGCTGTGAAGAACCCTGACCAGGTACTAGGTTCTTGGTACTAGGGGAGTGGAGTGCTATAAACCACAGGCTGGAAAACAGGGAGCTGGCTGTGTACTAGAGGTAGGAGGGGGCACAGCACAGACACATATTCCCTGCTGGGAATTTGAGAATGCTCATTTTGTGGGTGAGAAACAGAGGGAAACATTACTGTTACCTCTTGCATCTCAAGAGACAGACTGCACACCCCTATAGAGTTTTAAGGGAAATGACAGGAAAAAAAATTCAGGATGTTGTACCATTGGCTACTTCCTGTAGCCTTAAGTGAGAATCTACCAGAAACAGATAAGCTTGGGCTGAAGTGTAGTCAGAAAGCAAAAGAAGAAAAAATATACATCTTTGCTAATAAAGGCCCTTTTTTTGCCTGTGGCAGGTGATCCATGCAGACTGGGAATTTCTTTACCTTCAGCCCTGAGGTTGGAGACTGGTCCAGGTAATAAAATGTGGAACGGGCTCAGCATAGTGCTAGTTGTGTTAAAAATGCTTGAGACATGGGACTGGACCTCTTTGTTATCAGGAATGCCAATTCTGGAAAAGCCCATTTAAAGTGAATCCATTTACACAGGAGACCAGAATTTTATAGTAAACATTGGGGGGCAAAAGTTTGAGTTTTTAGTTGGAAAAGAGTAACACTTTTCAAAAGTTTTATATTTCATATCTTCCATTTGACAAAATTACAACTGCATTCTAAATCCTGATGACAAAGGATAAATCAAACATTCATTTCTTTTGCTGTGATTTTTCCAACAAGTATCATCCTTCATTTTGTGTTTGATTTCCACTGCATGTTCATAAAGGCGGTAATTTTGCCAAAGACAGATTATCCATTATCCTGAGGGCTTTGCTAAATCCTTCAAGTTATTCACATTTGAAACACGGATTGGGTTTTTCTCTTCTTCAGCTGTGAGCTGGGATTAAGCAGGATTCTTCACTTGTGGTTCAGGAAGTCCCTTGCATTAAAATCACACTCAGTGACTGCAGGAAACCCTGTACCTTTTGCAAGATACACAACTATATTACGTGTACTCACACTTTCTTTTCAGATGTTTACAAGCTCTAACATTAAGTAGAGACGACACAGAGAGGAGAGGTTTACATTATTTCTGGGAGGTACTGCAGGGAATGTTTTGGGGCGGGCACTAATTTGAAAAGTAGCCAGTGCATTTGTAAAATTGTCACGTTATGAAAAAATTAACTTCACTACTACTGGCTTACCAGTAAAGAATCTGCCTGCAATGCAGGAGATGCAGGAGATGCAGGTTCAATCCCTGGCTTGGGAAGATACCCTGGAGAAGGAAATGGCAACCCACTCTAGTATTCTTGCCTGGAGAATCCCATGGATAGCAGAGCACGCAAAGAACTGGACACAACTGGGTAACTGAGCACACACACACACACACTCAAGCTTATAACTGGAGGCCTTGGATACCAGATATTAGATGCTGAATCCCCCATAGCCCTTCCCTCTATAATAATAGACAAATGGATGTCAGGTTGATGAGGTGGGGCGGGTTCCAGGGGCCTCTCCTGCACAACTTACTGGAACACGAGACGGGACGGTTCTGTTTATTATTCTAGTTATTGCTTGCTCATTTTGTATGGTAAGAGATAGGGAAGGATGTCAACATGTCATATGAACCTCAGAAACAAGGTCTTGGTTCTACAGCCCCAGCAACTGGAGTGACCCCTCAGATGGGAGTCATGGATAGAAGGCAAGAGGATCCGGAAGCCAAGACCACTGCACGGCTTCTAAACTTCCATGGCCTGCAAGAGCAGGTCAGCAAGTCAAATAGGTTAAAGAGGGCCGGTGGAGGCCACGATGAACTTGAAAAGGCCTGCCAGTCCCTACTCCGAGGGCAGCGGCCCTCACTGCGGAGCTCCAGCCACTCATTACTGTGACAGAATGTGTAGCCCTAGGGGCCAGACAGTCTCTCTTTTCCCCTCCACAGAAACTGGAGTTTTATGTGAAATGGCTGCATTTTAAATTTTATTTTTAATTGAATTTCTTAAGTTTTCAATGGTAGCCAAAAAGTTCAATGAAAAAAAGCTCCTAAACCCATGGCTAAGTAATCCAGGGCTGTTGCTATTTTGCAACCTCAGGCTGCATGCTGCCATTGCCTTGGAGGGGGAGGAACTGTCCATCAGGGAAGGTGAGGATCAGTCTGATCTCAGCAAGGGGTGTGGAAGGGCAGGGCCGGGCGTAAACAGAGTGGAGAGTTGGTTGGAATTATAAACAGTTCCAAATAGGAAAAGGAGTATGTCAAGGCTGCATATTGTCACCCTGCTTATTTAACTTATATGCAGAGTACATCATGAGAAATGCTGGGCTGGACGAAGCACAAGCTGGAATCAAGATTGCCGGGAGAAATATCAATAACCTCAGATATGCAGATGACACCACCCTTATGGCAGAAAGTGAAGAAGAACTAAACAGCCTCTTGATGAAAGTGAAAGAGGAGAGTGAAAAAGTTGGCTTAAAGCTCAACATTCAGAAAACAAAGATCATGGCTTCTGGTCCCATCACTTCGTGGGAAATAGATGGGGAAACAGTGGAAACAGTGGCTGACTTTATTTTTGGGGCTCCAAAAATCACTGCAGATGGTGACTGCAGCCATGAAATTAAGACCCTTACTCCCTGGGAGAAAAGTTATGACAAACCTAGACAGCAAATTAAAAAGCAGAGACATTACTTTGCCAACAAAGGTCCATCTAGTCGAGGCTATGGTTTTTCCAATAGTCATGTATGGATGTGAGAGTTGGACTATAAAGAAACCTGAGCACTGAAGAATTGATGCTTTTGAACTGTGGTGTTGGAGAAGACTCTTGAGAGTTCCCTGGACTGCAAGGAGATCCAACCAGTCCATCCTAGAGGAAATCAGTCCTGAATATTCATTGGAAGGACTATGTTGAAGCTGAAACTCCAATACTTTGGCTACCTGATGTGAAGAGCTGACTCACTGGAGAAGACCCTGATGCTGGGAAAGACTGGAGGCAGAAGGAGAAGGCGATGACAGAGGATGAGATGTTTGGATGGCATCACCAACTCAATGGACATGAGTTTGAGTGAATTCCAGGAGTTGGTGATGGACAGTGAGGCCTGGCCTGCTGGAGTCCATGGGGTCGCCAAGAGTTGGACATGACTGAGCGACTGAACTGAACTGAACTGATAAACAGCCTTGGCTGTGAATTTCCTGGTGGCCCAGTGGTTAGGACTCTGCACTTTCACAGCAGGGGGCATGGGTTCAGTCCCTGGTTGGGGAACTGAGATCCCACATGCCATGTGGTTGGGTAAGTAAGTAAATAAACATACATATTATATTTATATAATAAGCAAGTAAATAAACATATATAAGTAAACAGACACACACATATATAAAAACGTTGGCCATGTACTGGTTACTGAGCCTTTCCCATGCTTTAGCCAATTCAGTCCTTAGAGCAACCACATAGACTTGGTCTATTAACTCCATAAGGAAACAGGTGTAACAGGCCAAGAATGACTGACAACAGGGGCGGGACCAGGACTTGGACCCAGAGCTGTGCGAGGCCCAGGGCTCTCAGCTGCAGGGGGAGAAGCGGGTGCTCCGGAGAGGACGGCTGTGCGGCTGCTTACCCGGCACACGTACTGGCTCTGGGGGCCTGGGGAGAAGGTCTTGGAACGGATGATGGTGCTCCCTCGAAGAAACGGCCCCGGGGAGGGCGTGCCCACCCGCCGGTCCTTGGGCCGCACCACCGTGGGCGATGGGGCTGGGGTCTCTGTGTTGGTCTCTTTGTCCACCTGAGGAAGAAGTCACAGCTGTGAGGCTGGGAGAACCCAGAGTCTCAGCCACCCACCCTGAGACTCACGGGGTGGACACTGAAGCTGCTCCCCACTCCGATCACCTCACCCCTGGCCCTCAGACACAGCCGGGGGCTTCCGCGGACCCAGCCCGGCCAGCATGGCACCCAAGGCCCCGCGTGCCAGCCCCCAATCCTCCCTGACACCTGTGCTTGGGGCCACTGGGAGAGACTCAGTCCCCTAACAAGCTCACATAAGCAGTAGAGGTACCTCAGGCATGGATGTCCTGGGCCTCACACCCTCAAGAATAATGTGCCAACCATATTTTGACAAAGCCACACCCAAGGCTTCCATCGCCCTAGCCAAGAACTGCAGATGTTTTCTTGGAGTTAGGGAAGCAACTAGCAAACCTCGTTTTTTAAAAACTAGGTGATCAGCTTTTCTATTGTCCTTTCACAGTAATTACCAGTAGAGATCAACAAATAAAAACACCCAAATGAAAAGCCTTGGTTAGCCTAAACAGTGCCTTTGTGTGCTTTTGAAAAAGGCACCCCCTTTGGCTGGAGAAACTGCAGGATTTCCTCTTGGTGTGGAGTAGTTAGAACGCAGGCCCAGATTCTTTTCCAACGCCCCTACCTCCCCACTCAACCTGTACCTCCACCCCTAATGGAGCCTCTTACAACATGTCACCTGAGTGCAGCAGGGGAGCAAAAGGTGACAGTCACTCGACTAGACCCCCTTTCCTACTGCCCTTCAGGTAGACCCAAATGGAGAAATCTACTGCTTTGAGATCCACCCATCTGCAAGGTTGGCATTATTGCGCCCATTTTAGAGATGAGAAAGCCAAGGCTGGAGTGGGATGAAGTCATCGGTCTAAGGCGACACAGCTAGGTAGGAGCAGAGCCAGTATTTGAATCCAGGCCAGCTGACTATACAGCCTGGGGTCTGCCCAGAGAATTGGGAACCACAGAGGGTGGGAGAGATGAGAGGGTCAATCAACTCCTCCTGATTTTCTGTCACTGAAATGACTCCAATTCCAGGCAGGGACACCCCTATACAACCCTCTGCAGGTCACCCCACTCTGAAAGCCTGTCCCCTGATGCTGGGGCATGAGACTTAGCCCCGAGACTTTTCTGACAGCCTGGGTTCAATAGTTGAGGATTATTTCCCCCAAAACAGCCCTTCCCATGTCCCAGCCCTCCCTACCTTTAACGCTGGGCACCCGTCCATGTCAGGGGAGGCTTCCTCTTCCCCTTCCTCCTCCTCTTCTTCCCCTTCCTCCTCCTCGGCTGCGGCCTCATTCTCGCTGGTCCCCTCTTCATACCTCCTGTGATGACAAGACACTGTGATCACCCACAGCACCCACGCTCATCTGCTCACCTGCCTTTAAGTGCATTCAGGGCAGGCCTTCCAAGCATTTTCTGGATTGAGGACACTTTAAAAAAAAAAAATCAATTTTAACGAGGTATATTTACATATAAAAAAACTCATTTCCTGTAATGTTTGATGAGTTGTGTTCCCCTGTGTAACCACTACCACACTCAAGAAAAAGAATGTTCCATTATCTTGAAAGTTTCCCTTATATGCTTTCCCAGATAATCTGCCCCCACCCTCAGCCCATCATTTATCAGCTTTTCATGACTAAAGATTAAATCTGATCTTTCTTGTGTTTCTTAGAAATGGAATCAGATGATATATGCTTTTTTGTCTCTGGCTTCATTCTCTCAGCATCATATTTGGCACACAGTATCAATAATTTACTCCATCTTATTGTCGAGTCATCTTCCATTGGATGGATGGACCACAGTTTGCTCATCAGGTGATAAACATATGGATTGCTTCCATTTCTTAGAAATTATGAATAAAGCTTCTGTAGACACTCACCTACAACTCTGTGTAGAAATAGGATTTCATTTGTCTTAAGACACTGGATTAGTTTGCTAGGGCTGCCATAACACAATACCATAGACAGGGTGGTTTTAACAACAGAAATTTATTTCCCACGGTCCTGGAGGCTAGTAAAAGTCAAGATCAAGGTGCGGGCAGGGTGGTGACTTGTATACGGCCACCTTCATGCCGGGTCCCCACGTGGTCTTCCCTCTGTGTCTGTGTCCTCGGTGTTCCTCTGTGTGTCCCAATGTCCTCTTCTTATAAGGACACCAGTCATACTGGATTAAGGCCCACCCTAACTTTAACAGACTCATGTTAACTTAATCAGCTCTGAAGACCCTGTCCTCAAAAACAGTCACATTCTAAAGCATGGTCAGACCTTCAATATCTGTAATTTGGGGGGAGACAATTCAGACCATAAGATATGTATACATACTCAGGAGTAGAACTGCTGGGTCAGACAATAAGTGTAAGTGGTGAGCTGGTTTACCCACACGGTTATATCATTTTATGTTTCCACAGTAATGTTATGGGAATTCTGGTTCCTCACCTATACTTGGTAATATCCATCTTTAAATTTAGTCATTCAGCTGATGAGTACTCATATCTATTGTGGTTTTCATTGTACTTTCCTGTGGAGAATTTCATTGACCATTCAGATTTTCTTTTGCAAAGTTTCCATTAGAATTTTTAGCCCATTTTAAAAATGGGCTGTCTTTTTATTAGAGTTGCAAGAGTTCATTATATATTCTAGATAGGAATCCTTTGCAAATATTTTCTCCAAGTCTGTGGCTTGCCTTTCCTCTTCTAAATGGTGTCTTTCAAAGGACAGAAGCTTTTGATTGTGACAAAGTCCAATTTATCCCTTTTCCTCTTTAATGCTTTGTGCTTTTTATGTTGTACCTAAGAAGTCTTTGCAAAGAATTTCTCTTGTACTTTCTTTTAAAGGTTTTTTAGTTTCAGCTTTTATGTTTAATACTATGATCCATTTCAGATTAATTTTTGTCCATGGCACCCAACATTTATTTTTTTCTGTATGGATACCCAATGGGGTTGCAGCACCATTTGTTGAAGAGACTTTATTTTTGGTGATACTTTTCATAATTATCCTTTCCCCTCAGACTCTGAGCCTAGAAAGAGTTGGTGTGACAAATGATGGCATTTGTTAATTAGTAATTTATCTCCATTCCCATCTTTACTTTTCAAAGACATACATAACTGCCAGGCTTCTGATCAGCATGAGGCAGTATTACCATACAGAGCTGAAGGAATTTCAGCCAAAAGCAGAGAGTTTGACATCTCATTAGCTGGCTCAGTGAGACTGTGGATAAACACAAAATCTCCCTTTGGATTTTCCCAACAGGGAAAACAGATCTTGGCTCTCCACCCTCAGCCCTGTGCTGAAAACCTCCCTGGCACTTAGATGGGGACTCTCGCTATGGAAGGGCCTCTTTTTTCTCTCCTCTGCCTCTTGATCCACTCATGAAAGAGGCACTAAACATGGATACCAGAGGCTACCCTGGTGGCTCAGAGGGTAATGCAGGAGACGTGGGTTCCATCCCTGGGTCGGGAAGACTTTCTGGAGAAGGGAATGGCAATGCACTCCAGGATTCTTGCGTGGAGAATCCAATGGACAGAGGAGCCTGGCAGGCTACAGTCCGTAGGGTCTCAGAGAGTCAGACACTGAGCAGCTAACACTTTCACTTTTCAAACATGGCCTCAATGACCTCCGGGTGCCACGCTGAGGCCCTTCAACCACACAGAAAGCCCCTCGTCTCAGAGACTGAGTAGGCCTCGCTCAGTGTCACAGGCCGCTTAGCGGTGCAGCCAGGTCTCTGCTCCATGAAGCGCTCAACTGCTAGGGAAGTCTCTTCTTTGTGACTAAGAAGCTGATCAACATATTTTCCGGGAAAGGAAAAAAAAAACAAAAAACCCTCAATTGTAAAGAGAAAAATAATTAGACACATCTTTTCACCCTTTGGAAAAGTGGCCAAAAATCAATAAAAATTTAAAAATATGTATTTGATATTTGTAATATGTATTTGATATCAAGTGAGGGTTTGGGGAAAAGGTGTATCCCTGTGGGGAGTGTTAATTAGAGCAGCCAATGAATACTGTGAAGTCAAATTAGCAGTACCTGCTAGAAAAAAAACATGTACATGTTCTTGATTAAATACTGTTAGATTATATTGTATCAGAGAGGACGTAGCTTTAGGGGCACTCTCAGTCAGTGCTGCTGGTAGCATTTACAATCCCGTTTGAGAATGATGCTGCAAGACCCCGTAAAATATAAACCACACATGCCCTGGGACCCAGCAAGGCCACTTCTCAACCTTTGTCCTAGACAAATACATGTAAGCTCCCAAGGAGATAAATACAAGGGTTTTCACTCTAGCATTGTTTGTGATTATATTCTCCTGCATGCGTGTGTGTACGACTCTCTGCAACATTATGGACTGTAGCCTGCCAGTTCCTCTGTCCATAGGATTTACCAGGCAAGAATATTGGAGTGGGTTGCCATTTCCTCCTCCTCCAGGGGATCTTCCGGACCCAGGCATCGAACCCTCGTCTCCTGCAGCTCCTGCATTGCAGGCGGATTCTTTACCGGTGAGCCACCGGGAAAGCCCCTATATTCTCCTACATTTTCTAATCCTCTGAGAGTTTTGCTTTGTTTCTGAATCTTAAAAAAAGATCAAGTCTTCTGATGATACGCATTAAAGAAACCCGAACCAGTGAAAGGAGGGAACAACAGAGGCATCCTCCACTGGGCCTTGGGTGCGGAGGGAGGAGAGGAGATGAGAACAGAGGACCAGTCTGCGGAGCCCTCCACTCTAGAGCTGAGCGGGCAAAGTAGAGCTAGTTAACATTCCAGGACCAAAAGAAGCCTCCAGCGTGGGGGGAGGCGGCTGCAGATGGAGCCACCCCACTACCGCAGCAGCTCGGGGGACTCCCAGCCCTCTTTGTAAGTCAGTGTCTGGGGAAGTTTGAATGGCCAAGGGTGGGGAGAGAGGGGGCCACAAAGGGTGAGGGAACAGAAGGTGGTTGCTAGGAGACAGTGTGAAAAGCCTCAACACAAGCTTGGCATCTGGTGGAAAACCACTGATCTTGTGCCAGGGTTTTGGAAGACAGGTCCTGGGCCCATTTCCGGCATTGGGACCTTGCAGAGTGTCAGAGGGAGGGGAAGAGAGGGAGAAAGGAAGGGGGAGAGGGAGAGAGAGAGAAGAGGAAGGGAGAAGAGAAAGGCAGGAGAGGGACGGGGGAAGGAGGAGGGAAGGAGGAAGGGGAGGAAGGAGAGAGGCAGTGGGGAGACAGGAGGAAGCACGGAGGGAGGGGAGGGAAGGAGAGTGGCGAGTGACAGGGGGTGGGACAGAGAAGAGAAACTGAGACAGTTGAGAGAGAATCCTAAAGCAAACGAACATATAAGAATTCAGGAACCTGGCCCTATTCTTCATCACAGGGAGGAAGAGTCAAGGAGAACAGGAAGAAAGGAGTCAGCCTAGGGGCCAAATCCAGCCCACTGCCTGTTTCTGGACAGTCCAAGGTTCAGGCTGTGAATGGTTTTTATATTTTTAAATGGCTGGGGAAAAAAAATTAAAAAGAGGGTGATATTTCACGACACGTGCAAATGATGTGAAATTTAGATTCCGTGTCCGTACATGAAGGTGCAAGGACAGAGGCGTGGTCGGCTGGTGTGTGTACTGTCTGTGACTGCTGTCACACCACGATGGCAGAGTTGAGTGGAAGCAACAGAACCTGCCTGGCCCAAGAAGCAGACATTCACTATCTGGCCCTTTCCAGAAAACACCTGCTGACCCCTGGAGTAAAAGGTATTAAGGAGAGACTTCTTGTCAGACCAAACGTAGAATTTAGGGCTGTAACAGAAGAGTCACTGCGTGCTGTCCGTGGGTCAGGATCTGTTTTAAGGGCTAACCATGCATAATTTTCAGAGTCTACAAAATACACCATGACTCTATGTCACAGATGGAGAAACCGGGTTTGGAGCCTGGTTCTCAGCCCAGGCTTCACCTTAGAATTACCTTGGATGCTTTTTTTCCACACCCCCCCCCCCCCAAATTAATTTATTTTTGCCTGCCCTGGGTTTTTGTTGCTGTGCACGGGCTTTCTCTAGTTGTGGCAAGCAAGGGCTACTCTTCGTTTTGGTGCATGGGCTTCCCAATGTGGTGGCCTCTCTTGTTGAGGAGCACAGGTTCTGGGTGTGCAAGTTTAAGTAGTTGCAACTCGTGGGCTCAGAGAGCAGGTTTGGTACTTGTGGCGCGCAGGCCCAGTTGCTCTGGGGCATGTGGAATCTTCCCAGACTAGGGATCGAACCCATGTCCCCTGCATTGGCAGGTGGAATCTTAACCACTGGGACCTCCAGAGAAGTCCTCCCAGGATGCTTTAAATGTACTGATGCTTAGGCCTCACCCAGACCTAGGATCCCACAAGGAGCTGGCTGAGTGAGATTTTGTGAATTCACATCTGTCTGGACTCAGAGCACATGTACTTAAGCACAACAACATACACTTCCTCCCAATGGCAAGGTTCCGAGGCTGTGCTCATTTCCGAGATGTCTCCCTTTCCAGCTGGTACTTAAGCCGTGTTCCTCCTCCATTTCCTGATAAGAATCTCTATTGTCTCTTGCGTGTCCACTACAAGCTTTGCACTTTTACTTCATCAGTGGCTGGTCCTTCAGTCTCTTCTGATGATTCTTCACAGTCAGTGTGATGTCCCCACATTTGAACCAAGGACCAGACAGGGTCAGAATGACTTTTGGCTCTCTTGAGTAACAGTGGCTGCTCTTGAGGGGGCGGGCAGTGACCAGAGGAAATGTGGTGTGGGCTTCCGGAGAGCTGGTGATGCTCCTCAGTTTGGACGCATGGGTAGTTTGGCTTCTGAAAATTCACTGAGCTGGACACACACACCAGCTTTTCTGAATGTGCATGATGTTGCAATAAACAGTTAAAAAATGCATTGCCTAAGGTTATACCAAAAAAGATAAAGCTAGGGTTTGAACCCTAGTCTACATCACTGTTTCCTAAAGTGTGTGATGAGACCTTTTGTGGGAAGACAAGGGACTAAAGTTTCTGATCACACAGTGGAAAAGCTGTGTCCTGTCCACTTCTTCTTCAGACTTGTTTACATCAAGAAGGAAGTCTCTCTTTGGCAGCAGCATGTCTTTAACACTGCTGACACATGGACTTTTTTTTTTACTGGAGTATAGTTGCTTTACAATATTGCGTTGGTTTCCACTGTACAGCAAAGTGAATCAGCTATTGTTGTTCAGTCACCCTGTCGAGTCTGACTCTTTGCCACCCCGTAGGCTGCAGTGCGCCAGGTCTCCTTCCTACCAAGGTCACCAAAGAGTGCTGAGTAGAGTCCCCTGAGCTATGCAGTAGGCTCCCGTTAGGTATCCACTCTGTACACAGTAGTGTATATACGTCAGTCCCAATCTCCCAGTTCATCCCCCCATCCCTCCCCTCCTTGGTTTCCTTGCATTTGTTCTCTACGCCTGTGTCTATACACATGAACTTATTCGCAAAGCAGAAATAGAGACACAGAAGTAGAGAATATATGACCTTACTTTTAACAGTAGGAGAGACCTTAGTCTTAGAACCTTGGCAAGCAATACATCTAGGTAGATTTTAATATTCTTGTTGTATTTTTATTACATTTAATCTTCCACAATTCTCTTATAAGGCAGGCTTGGCTCATGACCTACTCAATATCCACTCCTACATTCTTCCTTAGTAACAGAATCCTGAATTTTATATCAACTGAGAGACCTCATTTCCCATCTTCCTTTAGCTACTGGGTAGACCAAGTAGCTAAGCTCAGCCCATGAAAAGCAAGTGGAAATTGCTGGGTGGGACGTTCAGGAATGCTCGTTGGTTAAAAGGCACTCATGGAGACTCTGTTGTCTTTCCTCTTTGCTGATGCCTGCCTGATGGCTGGTGACTGCAGCCATTCTGCGCTTAGCAGCCTTGATGATGGAGGTCACACAGTAAGGACAGCAAAGCAGAATAAGAAAAAGAGCCTGGGTTACCAGTAACATCATGGGGCTGATAGATGAGCCTTGGATTGCCTTTTTCCAAGTCTTCTTTTTTAAGTAACAAAGAAGTAAAATTCTATCTTGTTTAAGCCTGTTATTTCTGCTTCCTATTCCTATCTGCTGCTGCTGCTACTAAATTGCTTCAGTCGTGTCTGACTCTGTGCGACCCCATAGACAGCAGCCCAGGCTCCACCATCCCTGGGATTCTCCAGGCAAGAACACTGGAGTGGGTTGCCATTTTCTTCTCCAATTGCAATTCCTTACTGAGGAATTTTCAATTTATGGCAAATTATACTTATTTCCACTTCCCTTCTGGCTCAGTTGGTAAGGTCTCTGCTTGCAATGCAAGAGACCCCCAGTTTGATTCCTGGGTCAGGAAGATTTGCTGGAGAAGGGATAGGCTACCCACTCCAGTATTCTTGGGCTTCCTTGTGGCTCAGCTTGTAAAGAATCTGCCTGCAATGTGGGAGACCTGGGTTCAATCCCTGGGTTGGGAAGATCCCCTGGAGAAGGGAACGGGCTACCTACTCCAGTATTCTGGCCTGGAGAATTCCATGAACTGTATAGTCCATGGGGTCGCAAAGAGTCGGACACGACTGAGTGACTATCACTTTCATGCTTATTTCCACTTCTAGTAATATAAAGCTTCTTAGGAATGTTTCTGAACCAAAATAAATGTAAGTGCATCACAATAATCACTAACATGTGAACCAGTAGGAATAACTGCTAGAACATAAAGTCACAAACTGGGAAGGGACTTGGGAAACACTCTACCAGACTATATACTGCCTTGTTGCCTATAGAGAACCATTGAGAGAGGATCTCCGTTTTCACAGGGGAACACTTCTCTTGGTTCCTGTGTTGTCTGGGGATCTCATCCCTGGGCTCAGGTCCAAGCCAGGTCAGTTCCCAGGGGCACCCTCACTTACCAGGTGTCTTCCAGGGTCTGTGTGCTGCTTCTTTCCTCCTGCCTCTTCTCCAGCTCCACGGCTGTCTGTTCCAACAGAGCAGACACAGCATCCTGCAGAGACAAAGGCCGATGAGCCCTCTGTGCAAGGCAGGCAGAGCCCCACCTGGCAGGAATCAGACCCTATCACCCTCCCAGTGAACAGAGGGTAAAACTGAAGGCCAGAGTGGGCAAGCATCTCGCCGTAAGGTTACATCAACTGGAAATATGGTCCCTAGTTCTTCTAACTGGCGATTCTACTGAAAATAATCTCTGTATACATGGACAAAATTTGGAAGATGAGTTTAGTGTTTGCATGAGACAGAATTACAGGTCTACAGCTGCAAGATCATCAAGTAGTCAGGGAGACTGTCCCACTGAATGGTGTCCACGCTGAGGAAGACTGTGTGACTTGAGGAAATTAATTAACATCTCTGACACTCAGTTTCTTCTCTAATAATTACTCCACCTCTAATGTCCATGCTTCCCTGCTGGCCCAGAGGGTACAAAAATCTGCCTGCAATGCAGGAGACCCTGGTTCAGGCCCTGAGTTGGGAAGATTCCCCTGGAGAAGTGAATGGCAACCCACTTCAGTATTCTTCCTGGAGAATCCCATGGACAGAGGAGCCTGGCAGGCTACAGTCCATGCGGTCGCACAGAGTCGGACAGTGAGTGACTGAATGGCACACACACACACACACACCCCTCTGATGTCCAGCCATCTCCAACTCTGGGAGAGGCTTTTCCTTCCAGCTGACCAGGTGCTGCCTTTTATAGGAGAAAGGTGCAAAGCTGTGGTCCAGCTCACCGCGCTTTCAGGCCCTGGGATGGGGGCCATGGCTCCCACTGGTTTGGGCTCCAGGCTCTGTTTCTTCAAGTATTTGTAGCTCAGGAGGTTGTACCACCGAGTCGACCTCTCGCCGGACCGGCAGACCTCAGCCAGGCTGATCTGGGCGCCTCCCTGTAGAGGATGGGAAAAAAGCATAAGCAGAGAGTGACAAGGTATTCTGGGGAAAGTAGATAAAACACCACTCCAGGTGAGATAGAAGCATCCTGGGAGGAAGAAATGGCTGGGTATTGTTTTCTAATAACTCACTCATTCACTGACTTATTTGTTCACTGAGTTGTATAGGTTAAGATCTATTTAGATATTAATTTTAAGGATGGGTTCTCTGATGGCTCAGATGGTAAAAAATCTGCCTGCAATGGGGGGAGACCCAGGTTCGAACTCTGGGTTGGGAAGATACCCTGGAGAAGGGAATGAGCACCCACTCCAGTATTCTGCCTGGAGAATCCCCATAGACAGAGGAGCCTGGTGGGCTACAGTCCATAGGGTCGCAAAAGAGTCAGACACGACTGAGTGACTAACACTGTACTTTCATGGGCTGTTTAGATATTAACTCTTTATCAGATATACAATTTGAAAATATTTTCTTCCATTCAGTAAGTTGCCTTTTCATTTTATTGATGAAAATGAAAGTTCTGCTGTGCAGAAGCTTTTTAGTTTGAGGTAGTTTCACATGTTGTTTTTTTCTCTTGGTGTTAGAGTTCAGAAAGATAATTGCCAAGACTGATGTTAAGGAAAACAACTCAAAGCTCTAGCAACAGTAGATTGGGGGAATAGACTGTAACCTATATCTATACGGTTATTACATAGCTATGTACAAAAAAAAAGGAAGATTTCTAGGTACTGATGTACAGAGTTGTCCAACAAGATACAGTCTACTGCAGCCACAAAACTACAAGACTCTTGCTCCTTGGAATAAAAGCTATAGACAAACCTAGACAGCATATTACAAAACAGAGATATTACTTTGCCGACAAAGGTCCGTATGGTCAAAGCTATGGTTTTTCCAGTAGTCATGTATGGATGTGAGAGTTGGACCATAAAGAAGGCTGAGTGCTGAAGAAGTGATGCCTTTGAGCTGTGGTGTTGGAGAAGACTCTTGAGAATCCCTTGGTCTGCAAGGAGATCAAACCAGTCAATTGTAAAGGAAATCAATCCTGAATATTCATTGGAAAGACTGATGCTCAAGCTCCAATACTTTGGTCACATAACGTGATGAGCCGAATCATTACTAAAGACCCTGAAGCTGGGAAAGGTTGAAGGCAAGAGGCGAAGGGGATGGCAGAGGACAGGATGGTTGGATGGCATCACCGACTCAATGGATATGGGTTTGAGCAAGCTCCAGGAGATGGTGAGGGACAGAGAGGCCTGGCGTACTGCAGCCTGTGGGGTCGCACAGAGTCAGATACGACTGAGTGACTGAACAACAACAGCAACAACTATTTGGGGCTGCCTCATGGGTATGAATGGTCTGCCTCAGTAAACTGGATGCACTTTGACAGCATCTACGCATTCATTCAATCATTTATTTGACACACACACATTTGCCCAGTTGCCTCTATGTGTCAGACACTGTTCTGGGTGTTGGGAACACAGCGGGATTTAAGGCAGAGAAAAATCCCTGCCCTCCTGAGCTTATATTCCAGTCTGGGGGAATCAGATAATCAGTAAGTAACTTCCATATTGTGTCTCATAGAGCCTACTGCTGCTGCTGCTAAGTCGCTTCAGTCGTGTCTGACTCTGTGCGACCCCATAGACGGCAGCCCACCAGGCTCCTCTGTCCCTGGGATTCTCCAGGCAAGAACACTGGAGTGGCTTGCCATATCCTTCTCCAATGCATGAAAGTGGAAAGTGAAAGTGAAGTCACTCAGTCATGTTCGACTCTTAGTGACCCCACGGACTGCAGCCTACCAGGCTCCTCCATCCATGGGATTTTCCAGGCAACAGTACTGGAGTGGGGTGCCATAGAGCCTAAGATGCCATCAATTATAGAGTGTATTATTATTTCATGTATCACTAAGAAAGAAAAATAGTTACCAATTAGAATATGACCTGCCAGCTAGTACACACTGCATCTTGATTTCAGAGATGATAAAAATGTGAAAATAACTTGCGCCCTAATACCTATGATACGGAGAAATATTAGGTGATATAAAGTGCTGCAGAGAAGATGATATAGGCAAAGTGCAGAGGTGGGGATAAGAGGGTGGAGGGGGCAATGTGACTTTACGTAGGGTGGAAGGAAGTCCTCATGGAGAAGGTGACATCTGGGTCAAGAACAGAATGAAGTGAGAGAGTGACTTTTGCCCATCAACATCCAGGAGGAAAGAATTACATTCGAAAAGGATGGCAGTGAGAAAGGCCGGAGAAGGGGGTGTGCTGGTGTATTCAAGGGGCACAAGGGGGCTGGAGGAAGAGTCTCAGGGATCAAATCTGAGAGATGGCAAGGAGCAGACCTCAGAGGACCTGGGGAGAGCAGGCAAAGGCCCAGGTGTTGACTCTGGGTGGAGACAGAAGCCTTCCTAAGGATTTAAGGAGAGGACGGGATGGACTCATCTGCGATTTAATAGGATCACCCTGGCGACTGTTGGAGATGAAGGGCGGCAAGAACAGAAGCAGGGAGACCTGGTAGGGGATTCTGCAACTATCAGGTGAGAGATGGTGGTGGTCAGGAGCATGGGAGAAGTGGCTGGAATTTGGAGATCTTCTGAAGGCAGAGCTAGGAGTTCCCAAAGGACTGAATGTGGGGTACGAGAGGAAGAAAGGGGTCCAAGACAACCCTGTGGTCTCTGGCTTGGGCAATGGATGAATGAATGGGGTTGCATTCATCTGAGACAGTGAAGACATGGAAGGAAAGCTGAGGGGTGTGCTGTGGACACATGATTGGTGATGCTGACTGGATATGCAAGAAAAGATGGAAGAGACAGTGGACATACAGCACTGAGATGAGTGGGGAGGCCCAGGATGGCATTATTACATGGAATGGTATTGAAAAGCCAGGGGATAGGACAAGATCAACGAAGCAGTGCATGCAAGTAGAAAAGGGGAGGAGAGCAAGGCCTGAGCCCTGGGGCCCTTGGAAGGGGAGAGGTCAGGGAAATGAGCAAGAATCCACAGAGCAGACAGACAGGGAAGCCAGTGATGGAAGAAGGCGGCCAAGAGAGTGAGCGGTCCAGGAAGCCAAGTCAGGGCAAAGGATGTCGAAGAAGATGGAGTGAGCAACTGAGCCAAACACTGCAGACAGGCCAAGAGACACGAGGACGGAGAGAGCTGGCCATTGGATTCAGCAATGAGGAGGTCCCCAGTGACCTTGATGAACACATTTTTGGTGGAACGATGAAGGCCAGAGCCCACATAATCTGAGATGCAGAGAAAACACACACTTCGTTCATATGTTGCTACAGAGAAAACAAAAGAAGTAATGTAGTAGCTGGAGGAAGAAATGGGGTAAAAAAAATTTTTTTTTTTTTACAGCATGGGATTAATAACAGCATATATATGGAGAGTATATCGATCTAGTGGAGGAGGGAAAACTGGAGACAGAGCAGAAGGGTGAAGATGACCTTGAGCGAAGATGGCGGTGGCTGGGAGTGCGGAGGGCCCACCCTGAGCTCTGGGTGGAACCACAGAGCCTGCAAGAAGAGCTAACTGTGGCGGGGCAGCTGTGGGGGCTCTCTTCTGGTTCCTTCTACTGTTCCAGGATTGGGTATAAAGCAAGGGTCTCAGCAGAGGGAGAATAGGGTGAGGAGAAAGGAGAGGATGAGAATTTGGTGCTGTGTGTGTTTTTCTCCAATTGCATGGGCAGACAGGAGGGGAGAGTTCACTTTGACAGGGCTGGTGTTTTGCCAAGTGTGGATGGCAAAGTGAAAAAGGAGCAAGGGAAGGTTATAATGGTTAGCTCTGGGGTATGAGTGGGCCTGGGCAGTGGGCTGCCTTTACAGAAGCTGCACAGTTGAAGGGTGAGCAACCAGCACCTGGCTGGAAAGCCTGTGACCCTGTGATACCACCATAAAGTGACTGTGGAACTGCTGCCCATGATATTGGGGAGGGCAAGACACATATTCCATCCAAACCCATAATCTAGTAGGGTAGTGTGATGGCTCCCAGGTAGCACAGTGGTAAAGAATCCATCTGCCAATGCAGGAGACACCGGTTCAATACCTGGGTGGGGAAGATCCCCTAGAGAAGGAAAGGGCCACCCACTCCAGTATTCTTGCCTGGGAAATTCCACGAACAGAGGAGCCTACAGTCCATGGGGTCGAAGAGTTGGACTTGACTGAACAACTGATCACACACACAGTGTGATGGTGACATAAGGAAGTTGGAATCTGTGTTCAAATCCAGACTTCTCTACCTACTTACTGGATGACCTGAGCTGGTTAACCAGCCTTTCTGGGCCTTGATCCCTTACCTGCCAAATGGACCTAATGCTAATATTGCTTCCCCGTTGTAAGGATTAAATGAGATACTGCACTCAAGTTCTTAGCCCAGAACTAGACACACAGACGCTGCTCAGGATGAGTACTACTCTTCTTGCCCGGCTGGTTACGTGGCACCAGGGTGCCACCCTGGTTACAGACCAGGGTGCCATCAACTCAGCAGTGCGGGGAGGCAGCGTGTGGGAGCCGACAGCCCTTTCTCCACGCGTCTCCCTTCCATGCCTCCACCAGCCACCAAAACACGACAGCCTGACACTCCACGTCCCCATGGGACATGGGAGATGGAGGCTTCCGGCTGGCCGTGGATGGAGACAAGCCACGGTGGGATGAGCACTTTGGCTGCTGCCATGGCAACCAGCAATGGCCAGATTTCAATTAGGAAGGAGGAATAAAAGGGCTCCAATTAGGAGAATAAAACAGGGTTGAGTCTCTTCTCATTTAGGAATGCTCAGGGCTGAGGAAACGCTTCACTGGAGGGGCCTGGATTTGTTTTTTTTTTTTTTTTATTTTGTATTTAATTTCTATTCTATCCTTTAGAATAGAAATTAATATTATAGAAATAAAGACGTATATTTTTGGGCATGCCATGCATCTTGCAGGATCTCTGTTCCCCAGTCAGGGATTGAACCTGGGTCACGGCAGTGAAAGCCCAGAATCCTAGCCACCGGGCGACTGGGGAATTTCTTGGAGGCTGGATTTGGAAAAGCTTTCTGCTCCATCCTTCAGCAGCACCCACCCTGCTTGCCAAATTCTTGAGTCACTATCTCATGTATTGGGCTCCTCCAGGGAGCACCGTGCTGACCCAGAGAAAACTCCAGGGTCTGACATGGGTGGATCAGCCTACGTTCTAACTCTACTCTAACCCTGAGAAAGTTCTTTGTGCCTCAGTTTCCCCACTGGTATAATAGTATGGTACCTAGTTTATAAGATTTGTCGGGAAGATCAACAGAAATGATACCAGTATGGAGTTCAGTTCAGAGCCCACGATATAAACTGCATCCAATTAACACAAGCTGTTGCATTACTGCCAGTAATAACAACAACAATATAAATGGCAATGAAGCTGTTAGGAACCCCAGCTGAGCAGGAAGGTGATGGGAATGGATTTCCAGTGAGAGCCGGTGTGTGCAGACACTTCATTCCTTTACATCCTTGCTACGGGGACCAGCAGCAGCGGCACTGCCTGCGAGCCTGAGAGAAATACAGAATCTTGCTGCCCAGACTTGAGGCATCAGAATCTGCATTTAACCTGCATTTTAACCAGGTAACTTGTGTGCACGCAAAAGTTCGAGGGGCACTGGTTTAGCGCTTCATTCAGTCCCCAGAGAACCACCTATGAAGTAGTCATGGTGAGCTGGTTTTACAGATAAGGAAACTGAGACAATTAAAGCATCTTAGGCCACACGATGCGGAAGGCTGGTGGCTCAGCTTCAGGCA